>NC_092713.1:22737288-24076461 GCF_047496885.1 Scyliorhinus torazame
TCACAGTCCAGTTCGCCGAACAAGCGCGCCTTTCGGGACTTGTGGGAGGAAACCGGAGCAGCCGGAGGAATCCCACGGGGAGAACGTGCAGACTCCGCACAGACGGTGACCCGAGCCGGGAATCGAACACGGGTAAAGCAACAGTGCTAACCACTGTGCCGCCGTGACACCCCATGTCCATGTCAGGGACTTGGGACATCTGTCAGTTCCAAATTTCAAATGAGCGCAGTACCACAAATCACAGGACAGTTCTGAAACTTGAGTATCAGATGAACAAAGCATGTCCTAAATCACTTTCATTTTTTGATAAATTGCCGAATGACTACCTCAGGAATCAAAATATTACGGCATGTTTTGTTTTCATTGCCAGGTGTTCAGAAGAATTAACAGGAACGATTAGCTCGTGTACTGGGAGTTCCTGTTCCACTTGTAGCATTGACAGCAACACAGGCCTTCCGAATAGTGATTGTCTGTTTTTCCCAGACAAGAACCAAAAGACGTCTGCCTCAATAATGTACCTGCAAGGGTTACCAGAAGTAAGTAGAACTTTTCAGAGGTATTTTCCTCGCACATTATTCACAGATACACCTGCAGCAAGAAAAAACAAATATAATATCCAGTATTCACATCTCAATTGTAACACGAACCAGATTTCTTCGATTGCTGCAACAGATTGGGCTACACGATTCTAATATTTCCATTTCAGTTCCCGCTCACTATCACACTGAGAAACCTTTTCATTGAATCGCGCCCTATTAAACAACAAGTTTGAGTACTGCGTCCAGTACTGATCACCGTGCTACACAAGAGATTGGGCAGACTCGGGAGGATACAGATGAGATTTCTGAGGATATTTGCCATGAGGAGAGATTGAATAGGCTGGGTTTTGTTTTCTATATTACAAAGGAGACTTAATTGGCTGTATGGAATGATGAGGCGGCTAGATAGAATGGATAAGGAGGGTCTATTTCTGTCAGCAGTCAATTCAAAAACCAAGAAACAGAGGAACAAGGATCATTGGTAGAAGGATTAGAGAGTTGAGGAGTAATTTTTTCAAACAGAACGTGGGTCTGGAACTCACTGCCACATAACATTGTAAAAAACACTTGCATATGCAGCACAGTGTCACAATGGTTAGCACTGCTGTCTCGCAACGCCAGGGACCCAGGTTAAATTCCCACCTTGGGTGACTGTCTGTGGAGTTTGTACGTTCTCCCGTGTCTGCGTGGGTTTCCTCCGGGTGCTCCGGTTTCCTCCCACAGTCCAAAGATGTGCAGGTTAGGCGGATAAGCTGTGCTAAATTTACTCTTAGTGCTGAAAGGTTAGGTGGCGTTACAGGGATAGGGCTCAGGTAGGCTGCTCTTTCAGAAGGTCGGTGCAGACTCGATGGGCCAAATGGCCTCCTTCTGCGCTGTAGGGGTTCAATGGATGCACTTGGGTTGCTCTAACTTACAAGGCTGTGTGCTAAGAGCTAGATGGTGGTGTTAAACTGGATAACCGTTTTTGGCCGACGCACACATGGGCTGAATGGCCTCGTTCTGTGTCATAAATATGTCTCCATTTCTAAAGTTTAACTTTGTTGACTTTGTGTTTATAAAAAGGAACATTCTTCACTGTAATGTGTGTGCATGGTTATAGCTACCTCTCCAATAATTTGTGAGTGTGCTGTAGTTAATGGCTCAATTTCTCAGTCTTTAACAAGCACGGCATCAACCATCACCCCCATTGGGAAGCAGCATTTGCAGAGGGCTGTCGAGCGGTATGGAGATAGGAAAGGACAAAGCCTGGAGCTGGGCTTGAACACATAAAGTCACTGTAGCCCCATTTGACCGTAGGCTGCTTTCCCCTCTGAGGGGGGGGGGGGGGGGAGAGCTGACTGGTGGTGAATTAACCTGAGGAAACACCGCACCTCAGGCACGGGGCAAGGTTGAGAAGGTGGGGCCTTCACGAAGAACCTCAGCCGGTATGGCGGTACTCTGCATCACGAACCAGCTGCCCAGCCACCTGACCTAATCCACCCCCCCTCCCACCCCGCCACCCCCCTTGAACAGATAGCCTCCTGACAGCAAGGAGAGAATATACTGCCAGCTGAGCTAAGCTGATCACCATAAATTAAACCCAGAGTTTTCTGACAGCGAAGATTTTCCTTTGAACCAGACAGCACGTAATTCACACACCGCTGATATATATTTGTTTCGATTCTGACACTTGTTACACCTGATCTTCTATGAATTTTTCAGGTGATTGAATTCTGTGACAACAAGACTCACAACTTTGAAGCCCCGAACATGCAGAACAAAATGTGCAATTACAGAAGCACTTGGGACGTGATCAGCGAGTCAGAAGATTTCACAAACAACGCTCCGACTAATATCCCTCCCCCTCCGCCAAGATTTACTTTTCTGCAAGCGAAGGATCGAGTGCTGTGTTTAGTTCTCGACACTTCGGGAAGCATGGGCGCGGTAGGAAATTATGGCCCAAAATGTTCTGTGCCTTTTAGCTTTGACAAAGGGTCATCCAGACTCGAAACGTTACCTCCTTTCTCTCCCTGCCAAGATGCTGCCAACCTGCTGAGATTTTCCAAACTTTTCTCTTTTGGTTTCAGATTCCAGTATCCGCTGTAATTTCCTTTTATTTTGGCCCAAAGTTACCTTGCTTGGGGGAGGGCACACCCCAATGTCAGGGCACTTTATCAAAAGTCTTGAAGGTCCGTGGGCTGGATTCTGCGATCCTGCGGCTATGTCCGCAGGATCGGTTTGGCCTTACGACCAGAAAGTCGGCGCCGCCCCCGCACCGATCCGTCCGGTGGGGGGCTGGCAGCCGTGCAGCATAAAGCCCCCCCGGCTTTACCTGCGGATACAGCCGCAGAACGGCCGGGTCCGTGGCTGCGCATGCACATGGCGGCAGCATGCGGTGTGGCCACGCCGTACAACATGGCACCGTCAAAAACTGCCCCGCTGTACCGTAACCAGCCTCACCACTTCCGGACCACCCTACCAGTCCCTCCAGCCCCCAACAAAGGTGCCCCTGCCAGCGGAACGGCTCCCCCCTGACTGTTGGGGCTCTGGACTCAGTCTGCAGCCGACACGCGAGGTCCCCGAAAGGTGTGAGCGCACGCGAGCGACGCCGTTGGGGACTCGGCTCTTCGGGGACCTCAAGTGACGTCCTGGGGCCGTCCTTATGGCGTGCGGCGTACGCGTATGCCGTTTTTAAGGAGGCGGAGCACCGCAAATGCCCTCCCCAATTCTGGCGTAAATGTGGATTCTCCGGCCGATCGCCGAACATGATTTTGGCGTCGGTGATGGGAGAATCCCGCCCCATGTATAGCTTATCAAACACATTCCCCTCATCAGCCCTCTCTCCTCACCAAAGCATCACTCAGGTTCGTTGAACATAATTTGACTTTAACAAATCCTGTTGGGCATAAATGCAAGAGTAAAATACTGCAGATATGGGTAATCTCTGCCAAAACTCAGAAGGTCAGGCAGCATCGATTGGGTGTTGAAGGTCATTGACCTGAAACGTTGACTATGGGCGGGGTTCTCCGGCCGCGTCCGCCCGGCAACCGGAGAATCCTGCCCGAGGTCAATGGACTTCTCCATTGTCCGCCTCTCGCCCGTGGCGTTCTTGCGGTGGGCGGGGCGGGGGAATCCAGCCCTCTGATTCTCTCCACAGACTCTCATAGAATCACAAACTCCCCACAGTGCAAAAGGGGGCCATTCAACCCATCAAGTCTGCACAACCCCCTGAAAGAGCACCCTACCTGGGTCCATGCCCTGCCCTATCCCCATCTGATCTGCTGCGTATTTCCAGCGCTTTCTGTTTTTATTTAACAAAGGCGTTCCTTAATTCATCCACACTTGTCCAAGACTGCAGTTACTGTGTGTGACATCTCAACCAGAAAGTGCGGTGCTCCCTCAGTACTGCACTGTCGTGTTAGCCTAGATAACGTGCTCAAGTCGGTTCGGACTGCGATCCACAAAGCAAATGATGGGGGATTTTGTAAAATTACCTTGAAAAAAGTATTCTGTTACTCTCTTAAATACCGAATCTAAAAATGGGAAGGTGGCTGAAGGAGGTTGAGTTCTGAATCTGACTTGCGTTCCTTTTGTACGCAGGAAACCCGAATTCAAAGGCTCAAACAGGCAGCTGGGATATTCTTGCTGCAGATCATCGAAGATCAATCAGAAGCTGGCATTGTTACTTTTAGCAGTTCTGCATCTGTTCGATCACAGTTGAGACTAATTGATGGTGACAATGTACGGAAGGAGCTTACCAACCTTCTACCCACACAGGCTAGTGGCGGAACTAATATCTGTGCAGGGGTTCGGGCAGGTTTTCAGGTAGGTCCTGGAGTCCTGTAAGTCTTTTAATAATCCACTACTGTCCACACAATTATTTCATCTATTTTCCCGTGTTGACAGTAACTAACTGCTTTGCAGGTACTTCGCGGTGACGACGGTGCCACGCGCGGTGATGAAATCATTTTGCTGACTGATGGGGAGGACGGTGGAATAAGCAGTTGCTTCGCCGAGGTTAAACAAAGTGGGGCAGTTGTCCACACTATAGCATTAGGACCAAGTGCGGCCGTAGCGTTGGAACAGCTGTCAAGCATGACAGGCAAGTGCTATTTAATGCTGATCAATAATTACATTTGATTTGAGTCGCAAACAAAGGCAGGAATTAACTGGTGATTTGAAGTAATGTTGAATATCATAGAATTTACAGTGCAGAAACAGGCCATTCGGCCCATCGAGTCTGCACCGGCTCTTGGAAAGAGCACCCTCCCCAAGGTCAACACCTCCACCCTATCCCCATAACCCAGTAACCCCACCAACCACTAAGGGCAATTTTGGACACTAAGGGCAATTTAGCATGGCCAATCCACCTAACCTGCACATCTTTGGACTGTGGGAGGAAACCGGAGCACCCGGAGGAAACCCACGCAGACATGGGGAGGATGTGCAGACTCCGCACAGACAGTGACCCAAGCCGGAATCGAACCTGGGACCCTGGAGCTGTGAAGCAATTGTGCTATCCACAATGCTACCGTGCTGCCCAAAATATACCAAGCATTCACTGACTAAGATGTATTACGATCCCAGACCAGACCCCAACACTGGCTAGGATACTGGTCAGAAACCCCAATATTTGATTTTAATTTTATAAGACTGTGAGGAAAGGTTACCTCGCTCCAGGAGTGATTGCACGAAGAAACAAGGGCTGGATTCTCCGTTTCAGAGACTATGGGGGCGATTCTCTGCTCCCGCTTCGGTTGGGAGAATCACCTGGCGCGCCATTTTCCCCCGCGACGCCGGTCCGATGCCCTCCCGCGTTTCACTCAATCGGCGAGAACGGCCCTGTCGAGTTCTGCGCGGCGCAGGCCGGAGAATCGCCTGGGACACCCAAAATGGCGATTCTCCGCTACAACCGCTATTCTCCGGCCCAGATGGGCCGAGCGGCCTGCCCAAAATGACGACTTCCCGCCGGTGCCATCCACACCTGGTCGCTGCCGGCGGGAATAGCGCGGGAACGCTGGGGGGGCGACCTGTGGGGGGGCTAGGGGGGTTCTTTCACTGGGGTAGGACTCAAAATGGATCTGGCCCGCGATCGGTGCCCACCGATCGGCGGGCCAGCATCTCTGAAGGAGGACCTCCTTTCCTCCGCCGCCCCGCAAGATCCATCCGACATCTTCTTGCGGGGCAGCCTCGGGGAAGACGGCAACCAAGCATGCGCGGGTGACACCAGTTACGCGGCGGATGACACGGCGCCGCTTTTATGCAGCGCCAATGTCGGCGCGCGCTGACGACGCTGCTTTCGTGACACGCCCCCCGAGTTTCTCGCGGCCCCGATCCTAGCCCATTTTCGGGCCCTGAATCGGTCGAGATCGGGCCGTTTTGCGCCGTCGTGAACCTCGACGCCGTTCACGACGGCGTGGGCACTTAGTCGCGGGAGCAGAGAATGGCGCCCATGTCCCCACACCGTTGTGAAAACGATGGTCTTTTACGCCAGGAAAACTGCCATCAAAAGGCCATAGATTCTCCGTCTTGCAGGGGGCGAGCAGACAGCTGTCATGGAGCTCACAGTTCAAGATGCCGATACGGCCACCCGCACTTCCTGGTCAGAGGCCGCGCATGTGCATGGCGGCCTCCAGCGGCTGCGGGGTGCTCCATGGCGGACTCAGATCGCGGACATGGATCATGGAAATAGTGCCCCGATTGACGCCCGACCCAGACCACCCGCACAAAAAAACCCCAGTCCCGAATGATGCCCCCCCCGGCCTTCCGATCGGCCCGCCCCCAACTGTGGCGGCTTCGCGAGTTTCAAACAAAGAACAAAGAACAAAGAAATGTACAGCACAGGAACAGGCCCTTCGGCCCTCCAAGCCCGTGCCGACCATACTGCCCGACTAAGCTACAATCTTCTACCCTTCCTGGGTCCGTATCCTTCTATTCCCATCCTATTCATATATTTGTCAAGATGCCCCTTAAATGTCCCTATCGTCCCTGCCTCCACTACCTCCTCCGGTAGTGAGTTCCAGGCACCCACTACCCTCTGCGTAAAAAACTTGCCTCGTACATCTACTCTAAACTTTGCCCCTCTCACCTTAAACCTATGCCCCCTAGTAATTGACCCCTCTACCCTGGGGAAAAGCCAGGCAGGCAGGCAAGCCAACGGCAGGACCAGATTAGAACCACGCCGTCGGGAATTCGGTCGGTCAGGGATGGAGAATAGCGGGGCGGGCCTCAGGCAATGTCCTCAGGTGTTGAATACTCAACGTGGCGTACTCCCCGAGTACGCCGCTTTTTGGGAGGGCGGAGAATCACGGACCCCGCGCTGGTCCAGATTTTATGCGGCGAAATGGATTCTCTGCCCAGTCACTGAACGTGATTTCGGTGTCGGGGTGCAGAGAATCCAGCCCTAGGAATATGAACATTAAAGCAAACTTTATTACTAACACAGTATTAAAATATTTTTAACATCACACCAGAAAATAGCTTACAATTACCCCATAAACAATACTACTTAATAAAGTGAATACAATACCCTCAATTACTATCTTTATTCTCACTTAGACAACAAGGAATTAAAATCATCTCAGCTCAATCGACTTTTAAATACCACTGGCACTCAGGAATACTTGCTTGACAGAGATATTGGGCGAAATTCTCCTACCCGTCCCGTCACATTTCTGCGCCGACCGGCCGGCGGGAGTCTCCGTAACACCGGCCGGTCAATGGGGTTTCCCATTGTGGGGCAGCCCCACGCCGTCGGGAAACCCCCGGGCGCCGGCAGAACGGAGACTCCCGCCGGCGGAGAATGACGCCCATTCTTTGAGAAAGAAAGATATTTTGACACTGCTTTCAAGACAAGATCTGACTTCTGTCAGACCCATGCAGAAACTCTGGCTGTATGTCTTCCAAAGATGCTTCTCAGCTGGTTTCAGCTCCCCCTTGTTCTCAGACAAGTCTGCACTGCTTTAAAGTCTGTTCATGTCTTTTAACTTAACTGCAGAGAGCAAACTAAACTGTGGTCACAAATTCAGCTAAAACTCCACTGCCTAGCTTTTCCTACAAAATTCCTGAAACCTTAGCTCTACCCAGTAACGACATCATCTAACCAAGCCAAAATCAAATTAATTCCACAGGGAATCCCCGTAATCTAAATGACTTTAGGCCAAGCTTTTTATGATGCTTTAATTGCACCCCTTGCTCCCAACCTTTCAAATTAGTATATTCAAAATAACATGGCGGCAGCAGTCGCACACTAACACAGGCTTTTAACCCTTACTGCACCAAATACATATAATGCAATATCTCTGAAATTCCTGCATTAATCACAGATGAAAATGCATTTTTATAGACTCCCTTGATGATTCAGTGAGTATTTGAGCTTTACAAACCAGCAATGTTCTAGGGTTAAAAATAGTAAAGAACTCCCAATGATGCAGAATACTCATGATCTCAGGATCTCCCGAGGCGATTTCTGGCCAATAGGTGATATTATTTTTGAAGAGTAGTCCCTGTGCAATGTAGAAAACAGATCTGGGCTACCTTAGATGACATCAAAAATAATAATCTTTATTGTCACAAGTAGGCTTACATTAACAATGTACATTAACAATGTACATTAACAATTACATTAACAATTACATTACAATGAAGTTACTGTGAAAATCCCCCAGTCGCCATATTCTGGCGCCTGTTCAGGTACACGGAGGGAGAATTCAGAACATCCAATTCACGTAACAGCACGTCTTTCGGGACCTGTGGGAGGAAACCAGAGCACCCGGAGGAAACCCACGCAGACACGGGGAGAACATGCAGACTCCACACAGACAGTGACCCAAGCCGAGAATCAAACTTAGGACCCTGGAGCTGGCAACAGTGCTACCCACTGTGCTACCGTGCTGCCCATCAGCTAGCTAGCTCCATGGGCGGCCCGGCGGCACAGTGGTTAGCACTGCTGCCTCACAGCACCAGGGACCTGGGTTTGATTCCGACCTCAGGTGACTGTGTGGAGTTTGCACGTTCTCCTCCCACAGTCCAAAGATGTGCAGGTTAAGTGGATCGGCCATGATAAATTGCTCCTTAGTGTTCAAAGATGTGCAGGTTTTGCGGGCTTGTGGGATTATGGGGATAGGGCCTAGGTGTGGTGGTCTTTCAGAGAGTCGGTAGGGATTCAATGGGCCAAGTGGCCTCCTTCTTCACTTTGGGACTCGATGGGTATGAATTACCAGATAAAAACCGGATACCAGCCAGAATTGACACAATATCAGTTCAAGAGCACAAGGGGAAATCTCCGGAGAAAGGGAAATGTTTCTGATTAGTAACTGTTCTGTAAACAGCAAAGGTAAATCCCTCTGAGCATCGTTGTAACATTGCAAACATGAAAGGAAGTTAATAATTATAGTGTTATGCTGACATGGAGGAGGGATGGAGGGAGGTAGAAATGGAGAGAGGGAGGGAGGGAGGAATGGAGGGGGGGAGGAAGGGATTGCTTTGCATGCAGCCATTAAATTGCATGTTGTGACATGAACCAGTCGGTCTGTGTAAGTAAGATTCCACAAACAGCAAAGAATGTAGGTAACTAATTAAGTTGTTTTGTTTTGGTGGTATTTATTGAAAGAGAAATATTGATGAAGGAATCTGCTCTTCTTCAAATTGTGTCATTGGTTCTGGCATGCTTTTGAATTTAAGCCCATTAGGCCAACGAGAGATTTTACATAAATATGATGCTATTGATAGATTTGACTCATGAGGGACACATCGTCACCTTTTTAAGGCAATTATGGATCAACCATGTGTGTTGGCCTTGCTGGTGAAGCTTATATCCCAGGAGTAAATAAAGTGAGGTAGTGCAGTAAAGGAGTATCCTCCCGTTGGGCTCTTCCAGCTACTCTGCACTCCACCACCCCCCACCGGCGTGGAGGCGGCTCGCTCTGGCTGCTGGCTTCTGGCGGGATGTTCTGGTCCCGCCGATGCCGAGGGAGCTTTGTGTGGTCTGCCCCTCCCGCCACCGGGGAACCCGCCGCAGTGGGTGGGGTGGGAGGGTGTGGGGAGGAGGTGTCGCCTTCGCCACGACCGGAATATCCCGCGGGTGGGAACGGCTGGAAAATCCTGACCATTGTTCCTCTCTAAACCCTGTCCTTTGTTGCACTACAGCTTAAGACCACTGGGAATTTGAACACCTGAGTGTATTTGAATACGATTGCTCTTTTCAAAGCTACTATTTGAATGTGGAACGCGTTCACATAAATAAAGGGAAGTTAGGTAAATACATGAGGCAGAAAGGATTAGGAGGATATGTTGATGGGGTGATGTGAAGTACATAGAGTGGGAGAAGGCTTGTATGGTGCATGAACACCAGGAAAGATCAGTTGGGCTGGATGGTGTGTTTCTAAGCTTTAACTTGAAGTAATTCCATGAATTATTTAGGGTACAAGCATATACATTACAGAGTTAACTGTCACTTCAGCAATTAGTGCTACTCAACCCACAATATGGCATGGGTGAGCTGTGCCTTGTGGGCAGCATGGTAGCATAATGGCTAGCACTATGGCTTCACAGCGCCAGGGTTCCAGGTTCGAATCCTGGCTTGGGTCACTGTCTGTGCAGAGTCTGCATGTTCTCCCCGTGTCTGCGTGGGTTTCCTCCGGGTGCTCCGGTTTCCTCCCACAAGTCCCGAAAGACATGCTGTTAGGTAATTTGGACATTCTGAATTCTCCCTCTGTTTACCTGAACAGGCGCCGGAGTGTGGCGACTGGGGGTTTTTCACAGTAACTTTATTGCAGTGTGAATGTAAGCCTACTTGTGACAATAAAGGTTAGATTTTAGAAGAACTCACTATGATTTTTTTCAAAGTCTTGTTTTGACCCCTACCTAATTGCCAAGATCAATTTCAGAAGCTACCTTATCTGTTCAAAGCACCTACTTAAAGTCACCCCAAAATATTGCTGAACAGCACTTTTTATCACCAGTTTTGTTAATAGGTTTTGCGATTTAAATTTGTGCAAAGCTTTTATTCCAGTCAGTTGCCAGCACAACATTAATTGAATCATTTTTAATCTTAATTCTTTAGGAGGTTTGATCTATGCAGCTACTGATAAATTGGATGAAAATGGACTAATTGATGCATTCACTGGATTAGTATCGGGAAATGGTAACATGAGCCAACAGTCAATCCAGGTTTGGATTACCCTTCGGAGAAAGACTTCCCAGTATTTCGCTTTGTTCTTACAAATGCTTTGGTTGTAAAAAAATATATATTTTGTTTCCTTACAGCTCGAAAGTACTGGAAAGAGCATAGTCAGTAACAATTGGTTCAATGGCACAGTTTTCATTGATAAAACAGTTGGGAACAACACATTCTTCGTTATCACCTGGCAGACCAATTTACCCTATATTTTAGTACACGAACCCAATGGAAAGACTTACTCCAGTGGAGACTTTGACAAAGACAACACCTTACTCACAGCTAGGCTTAAAGTTCTTGGCAAGGCACAGGTATGGTTGGCGCTGGACTGTGCGTTTTATTTCTTCTGCGTTTCACCATTGGTCTCCTGTCTTTGAATTAAAAATTATATGTCTTCCATCAGACAGGAGCCTGGAATTACGCAATACAAAACAAAGCCCCAGGAGCTCAGGTCATAACCGTCACGGTAACATCCAGGGCAGCAGATGAGAAAGTACCCCCTGTCACGGTCAACGCGCACCTCGGGCAAGAGACAGCAGCTTGGCCTAAACCAATGGTCATTTTTGCAGAAGTCAGTCAAGGTTTCCGGCCTGTTATCGGTGCAAAAGTAAAGGCCACGGTGGAGCGGCCTGATGGTCAGTCTATAGCTCTCGTACTATTGGATGATGGTTCAGGTAAATATCTCCATTGTTATGGAAGCCACTTAACAATTGGTTACTTTTCATTGCACTTAGAGTCGGGCATTATCAGAAGGTAAGCTAATCTTCTACACATTCAACACTGTACTTGACAACTTATTTGTCTTTTTATCTTTAGGGAGTGATATTGCCAAAAATGATGGTGTTTATTCTCGGTACTTTACTAATTTTGGAGGCAACGGGAGATACAGTGTTAAAGTATCTGTCCAGGGAAAAGATGGAGTAGCAAGATTAACAACCAGGAAGCAAAGCCGCGCTATGTACATCCCAGGATATGTACAAAATGGTAATGTATTGATGGGATAATATACATATTTGATATTGCAGTGTAGTGCCGGTTTCTGCCCCTACCTCAGCTTGTTTGCTCTTGAAACTTTCACCCATGACTTCGCCGCCTCCACATTTGACAAATCCAATGTTTTCTTGGACAACCTTCATCATCCTTGACCAGCACCTCAGCTAAAACCTACATCCTAGCCCACACTCGGTCACGCTCACTCATTACCCTTATCGTCATTGGCTGATATCAGCCCCCAGTTCCCTCTATGCCTCCAATTTAAAATTCCTATAACTCTTTCATGGTCTCATCCCTCTTATTACCTCTGAGCCTTGCAAGCACAACTCTTAATTCTTCTGTGTCTGGCTTCTTATACACCTTACTCCTTTTGCCCTGGTTGAGCCTTCAACTACCCAGTTTCTGGAGTTCCCTCTCTACCTACTTCTCCTCTGTTAAAGTCTTGTTGAGCAAATCTTTGGTCATCACACTTCCTTCTGCCTTTGCATTACTTCCTTGATTTTGTCCCTGTGAAGCTGTTAATTATATAAATGGCAGTGATGGTTATGGCTACGACACTAGATTAATAACCCACCTAGTTTCTACCTCTCCTGGATAAATGCCTAAGTAATCAAATTAATTTCTAATTTGTGGGCTAGCTCAGGGAAATTGAGGGATACAAGATGATAAAAGGTATGGATAAATTGGATGCGCAGTGGATGCTGCCTCTTGTGGGGCATTCTAGAACGAGAGGTTAGGATAAGGAGGGACAAATTTACAACAGAGTTGAGGAGAAACTACTTCTCCCAAAGGGTTGTGAATCTGTGGAATTCGCTACCCCAGAGTGCGGAGGATGCTGGGACAGTAAGTAAATTTGAGGAGGAGTTAGACAGATTTTTAATTGGTAATGAGTTGAAGGGCTAACGGGCAGAAAGGTGAAGATAAGGCCAGGATGAGATCAGCCATGATCGAAAGGCGGAGCAAACTCGATGGGCCAAATGGCAAATTCTGCTCCTATATCTCATATCAGTAAGTATTGATTGATTGATTGATATTTATTGTCACATGTACCGACATACAGTGAAAAGTAATTTTCTGCGACCAACAAGAGCAGCATAGTGCATCGTGAATAGTGTAAGTACAGTATTGAAGTACAATATTGATCACATCCCACAAACACATAAAAGCAATTCCATTTTTTTTGTCAAGTGCAATCATTTCCACGCGATACGTTCAGTTGCAGAAGATTCTTTGACTCATTTGATCTGACCATTTAGGCATAACAACCCTATCGCAATAGAGTCTTGCTGAGGTGCCTGGCACCTTTAATGGGCAATTGGCTGATAGGATCACATGACCCAGAAAAAAACAGTCAGTGACCAGCTTGGGGGCTCGCCCGAGCAAGCACGGGCTTTTGCCTCAGATCGATTCCAGTTGCCGACTGACAGCCACAAAGCTGCAAGACTCTGTAAGATAATGGCCGCGATTCTATCACCGTGAATCGTGGGCGAGGTTCAAATTGGGCTTCGCGCCGGGGGCAAATCCTTGCACGAGTCATCTGACTTGTGATGCTCGGCGCAATCTGGATCACGCCCTCGCTGATATTTAAATGAGTTATTAGGCTCATTTAATTTAAATATGCACGACCATCTTGACGTCGTATTCACCTGGCAACCGGGAATCAGCGGCCGCACCGGCGAGGATTCAACCGGGCGCTGAATAGTTGGAGTAGTACTGGTCTCCACATGCGGAAACTAGCCATAATGGCCAGAAGTGTGCCACAGGGGAAATACCTCCACTCGGTAGATTAGGTTAGTTTGATGCCTTCACTGAGGATTGACACAGTGTATAGAATGTCTGCGTTATTATGTTATGGCCAATGGAATAGAGGGGGAGGGGAAGGAGATTGCAACCCAGGCCTACAATCTAATCAACAGCCTGATGTTCCTGAGTGTGCCGCATTCTCGCTCAGTCATGAAGATAGTGGATTTGGTGAAGGCACAGTATCACCAAAAGCCCACAGTCATCCTGCAGCATTTTAAGTTTCATTGCACGGGGAGAGCCGCAGGAGAGACCATTGCAACCCACATTACAAAGCTGAGGAAAATTGCAGAGCGCTGCAACTTTGGGGTCACCCTGAACGATATGCCAAGAGCTCGCTTGGTTTGTGGAGCCGATAATGAGGCCATCCAGAGAAAGCTGTTGGCGGAAACAGATCTCAATTTTTAAAATGGCGCTGGAGACGCTGTTAGTGCCGGAAAATGCGGAGAACGGCACACAAGAGAGGGCAAAATGGCGGCGTGGTTCCTCAGTTAGGGCGGGAAGCTGCAGTCAGCGGTGGTGCCAAAAATGGAGATGCTAGTTATAAATGGGAAGTAAATGTAGCAGCAAGCAGAGTCAGAGGATTTAGGAGACTGAATGCAGCACGAAGGATTGAAACAAAGTGATACCGGTGTGGAGGTAATCACTCCCCAGAAGCTTGCAGATTTACGGAAGCAGAATGCTAGTCATGCCACAGGAAGGGGCACTACAGGCCCCGATGCAAGAGCAAGTCAAGCATGTTCAGCACTCGAGGCACATCTCAAGTACACAGTGCAGAAGATTTGCCTACAGGTGACTTGAGTGTTCATAAGACTAGAAGCAATAGGGGTAGGCCATTCGGCCCCTCGAGCCTGTTCCATCATTCAATAGGATCATGGCTGATCCCACATTCCTCATGTCTTTTCCCCATAACCCTTGACTGCCTTACTGATCACAAATTTATCTCAGCCTTAACTATACGCAAGGACTCTGACTTCTCTGTGGCAAGGAGTTCCAAAGACTCACCTCCCCCCCCCCCCCCCCCCCCCCCCCCCCCCGGAGAAGAAATTAATCTCAGTCATAAATAGGGGCTGGTTTAGCACAGTGGGCTAAACAGCTGGCTTGTAATGCAGAACAAGGCCAGCAGTGCAGGTTCAATTCCCGTACCAGCCTCCCCGAGCAGGCGCCGGAATGTGGCGACTAGGGGCTTTTCACAGTAACTTCATTGAAGCCTACTTGTGACAATAAGCGATTATTATTATTATTAAATTGGAATCCCTTTACTCTGAGACTGTGCCCTCTGGCCCTCGACTCCTCTCAGCATTTACCCTGTCATGACCCTGAAGAATCCGATATGTTTCAATGCGATCACCTCTCATTCTCCTAAATTCTAATGAGTAGAGTCTAACCTGTTTAACCTTTGCTCGTTAGACAATCCCTCCATACTGGGATCATCCCAGGGAACCTTCTCTGAACCACCTCTGTAGAACCCGAACAGGAAAGACGGCAGGAACACACGGTATGGTCGGAATGAACAACTGGTTTGTTATGCTATACACAGAGATAACAAATCTACCCCCTCCTCCTCTCCCTAAAGGGCCACCCTCCTCGGCCTGCACCCAGGTCAGGGTTTTTATACAGTGTCGATTCCCCTTGTTAACGTGAAACCCTGCCCCCAATTACCGGGGGTTACCGGGGGAGTTCATACTCAGCTGTGTAAGGGGGAAATAATTAGGGGCTGGTTTTGCACAGTGGGCTAAACAGCTGACTTGTAATGGAGAACAAGGCCAGCAGCACGGGTCCAATTCCCGTACCTGCCTCCCCAAACAGGTGGCGGAATGTGGCGACTAGGGGCTTTTCACAGTAACTTCATTGAAGCCTACTTGTGACAATAAGTGTTTATTATTATAAAATGAAGCACAGTCATTGGCCCTCAAGGGGGACATAACAGCCACCAAAATATCTTTCCTTAAAGAATGGGACCAAAACTGCTCCCAGTGCTCCAGATGTTGTCTCACCAGGACCTTGTACAGCTGCAGCAAGGCTTCCCGACTCTTATACTCCAACCTCTTGAAATAAGGGCCAATATTCTGTTACCCTTCCTGATTACCTGCTGCCCCTGTGTGCTAGCTTTCTGCGTTTCACAGGATCACAGAAAAGTTACAGCACAGAAGGAGGCCATTTGGCCTATCTTGTCCATGCCAGCCCAAGGACACCCAGGTGCCCTTTCCAATCCCACCTTCCTGCACCCGCTCCACAGCCCTGTGGTTACAGCAATTAAGGTGCAGGGCCAGGTACCTTTTTAAAAGAGTTTAGAGTCTCTGCCTCCACCACCAACATGGGCAGCGAATTCCAGATTCCCACGACCCTCTGCGTAAAAAAGCTCTTCCTCCTGTCCCCTCTGCACCTTCTGCCTCTTATCTTGATTCTATGTCACCCGGTTCTGGTTTAGCACAGTGGACACAGCTGGTTTGTAATGCAGAACAATGCCAGCAGCGCAGGTTCAATTCCCGTACCGGCCTCCCTGAACAGGTGCCGGAATGTGGCGACTAGGGGCTTTTCACAGTCACTTCACTGAAGCCTACTTGTGACAATAAGCGATTGTTATTATTCTAGAATTCTCCACCAAGGGAAACAATTTTATTCTGTACGCTCTATCTCTTCCCCTCATTATTTTGTACACCTCGTGCCCAAGTACCCCCAAGTCCCGTTGAGTTGCAGCTATTCAGCAGTTTTTCTCTATTTAAATAATATTCTGTTCTTTTGTTCTCCCTTCCAACTTCACATTTTCACACATTATACTCCATCTGGCCACTTACTAGCCTGTAATCTCTTTTCAAGCTGTCTGGATCCCTCTCGCAACTTGCCTTTCCACCTATTTTTGTGTTGTCTGCAAATTTGGGGCTACAGTTGTTATGGGAGAGGCGTTTTCAGAACCCCAAAATGTATCATGGAGTTCAACCAACCTCCCACTTTAATGTATTTGTTGCTTTTCCTAGCACACGGCTTGTTCCCTAGGTGTGGGATTACAATTATGGACACGTGGGTTTTTAAACACAAAACAATGTTTATTCCATGAACTTAACTTAACATCTTAAATAAACATTGGATCTCTTAACACCCCTAACTTCAAAGTTAACTCTGAAAATATTACAACAGTAAATAATTCCTCAAAATGTTCCTTCAAACTTCCAAGAGACTTAACACCTTTAAACAGAATCACATCAGGTTAAAGGCTTTACTATTATGAGTTTAAATCACCCAAATGATCCAGAGATAGTCTTTCATGGCAGAGATCACAGCAAATCCAGCTCACTGCAACACACAGACACTCCCCAAGCTCTTTTCCTCCAAACTGAAACTTCAAAATGGCTGAACTGCTCAGCTCCACCCACTCTCTGACATCACTGTTTTCTTAAAGGTACATTGCTTAAACATCCATGTCTTAAAGGTACTCTCACATGACACCTCCCCCCAAGAAAAAAAAATAATCCATCAACTTCAAGATGGTTTCATTTTTCACTTTTGCACCATCCACTGAGAAATGCACACAGTAAATATACCTTTTTGTTTTAAAAAAAAAACAACACACGCAAACAGGTATAATAATATAGTCCATTTTTCTTTGTTCTTCTTCCTCCAACCGAAATCCTTCTCGATTGACAGTCTCTTTGAACAAAGTCTCTGCACGATCCATCCATTCCTCTACTCCTCGGCATTTCTCTTTAGAATCAGATACTTTAGTTCAATCTGACCACAGAGCCCCTTAATATTCTCCAATACAGGAACATTGGTGATCACAGCTTTCAGGCAGTCAAATGCCTGTTGAAAGTCCGCTGTTCATTGAATTTTTTTACGTTTCTTCAGCAATTCCAACAGTGGAGTAATCACGCCACAAAACCTTTGCACAGTTGTTCGATCAAATCCACTCATGCTAAGAAATCGCATTATTTTCCTTCACCTTGAGGGTATCGGAAACTCCGCAAGGAAAGTGATTTGGGCTTCTCCAAAATCACTTTCGGCTAGGTTCATCACCAAACCCGCCACCTGAAGTCGATTGAAGAACTCCATACAATGTTTAAAATGTTCTTTCCATGTCTGGAAGTTGAAACTAAAAGCAGATTGTCCCACTTTCTCAATGCAATCCTTCAAGCGTGGGATAGGGTAAGAGCCCGTTCTGGTAACTGCATTCACCTTTCGATAGTCCACACACAACCGTTGGGTACCATCTGGTTTAGGTACCATCACTATGGTTGAGCTCCATTGGCTGCAACCCACTTCAATAATGCCATTTTTAAGCATACTTTCAATCTCTTTGTTAAACTGTGCCAATTTAAAAGGGTTAAGTCTATATGGATGTTGTTTGATAGGAACAGCATTTCCCACATTTACATCATGTATAGCCATTATAGTACTTCCCAATTTATCTCTACAAACTTGTCCATGTGATATCAATAACTCTTTCAGGTCAGTTCGTTTTTCCTCTGGAAGGTAACTTAACAATTCATCTCAATTTTTAAGAACATACTCATTTTCCAATTTAATTTGAGGTATGTCAAATTCACAGTCATCTGGATTTGGTTCATCACTTTGAGTTAGAATCATTAAAACCTCCTTTTTCTCTCCTTCCCTTTCAAAGTACCTTTTAAGCATATTCACATGACACACTCTGTGAGTCTTCCTTCTATCTGGTGTTTTTACCACTTAATTCACCTCACTTAATTTCCTTTCAATCTGATACGGTCCACCAAACCTAGCTTTTAAAGGCTCACCTACCACTGGTAACAACACTAAAAACTTTATCCCCACTGGCAAAACTACGAAACTTGGATTTCTTGTCCGCTACCCGTTTCATCACATTTTGCGCAACTTTCAAATGTTGTCTAGCCAATTCACCTGTTCTATTTAATCGTTCCCTAAAATTTGACATGTGATCCAATAGTGTAATTTCCGATTTCTCACCCACCAATTTTTCCTTAATCAATTTAAGTGGTCCTCTTACCTCATGACCAAAAATTAGTTCAACAGGACTAAATTTGGTAGACTCATTAGATGCATCCCTAATTGCAAACAATACGAATGGAATTCCTTTGTCCCAATCCTCTGGATAATCTTGACAATTACGCCCTCAACATTGTCTTTAATGTCTGATGCCACCTTTCTAACGCTCCCTGCGGTTCTGAATGGTACGCAGTTGATTTAAATTGTTTTATTCCTAAGCTATCCATAACTTCTTTGAATAACTTTGAAGTAAAATTTGATCCTTGATCCGATTGAATTTCTGTGGGTAGTCCATATCTAGTAAAGAATTTAAGTAACTCTTCCACAATCCTTTTAGCTGTAATATTACGTACTGGAATGGCCTCTGGAAACCTAGTAGACACATCCATTATAGTCAAAAGATATTGATTCCCACTTTTTGTTTCAGGAAGCGGTCCTACACAATCAATTATGACCCTCGTAAAAGGTTCCTCAAATGCTGGAATGGGTATTAAGGGCGCTGGTTTTATTACTGCTTGAGGTTTCCCTATCACTTGACATGTGTGACATGATTGACAAAATTTAACTACATCTTTATGTAGTCCAGGCCAATAAAAATGTTTCTGGATTTTAGCTTGAGTTTTCCTTATTCCCAAATGACCTCCCACTGGTACCTCATGTGCAACTCGCAACACCTCCTTTCTATACCCTACCGGCAATACTACTTGATGAACTTCTGCCCACTTTTCATCCGCCTGCATGTGTACAGGTCTCCATTTTCTCATCAAGACATCATTTTTATGGTAATAACACTCTGGTATACTCTCAGATTCCTCTTCCATATATGCTTTCTGATATATCCGTTTTATTTCTACATCTTTCTGTTGTAACTCCGCCAATTTTCCTGAACTAAAAATATCCGCCTCATCCTCCACCTGTTCTTGTTCTTTTTCAACCATCTGATCAAAAATCGTTTCTGATAATTGCACTTCAACTTCATCTTCACTCTTTGATTTTCCCTCTTGTCTTAACCTGTGACTTTGCAACCTTGTTATTACACAATCCGGAAAAATCCCAGGATATTCATCCTTCAATCCTTCAGTTGTCTGATTTTCCACTGGCTTATCACCCACGGTAGGCATCACTCCCACCTGCAATCCAGCTATATCATTACCCAAGATAAACTGTATTCCTGGACAAGATAGTTTATCTATTGCTCCTACTACCACTTTACCACTCTTCACTGGACTTTCCAACCTTACCTTATATCATGGAACGCTACACCTCTCACCCTGAATTCCACATATCACCACCTTTTCTGGCAACATTCTTCCCAAACTACATAATTCCTCATCTCTTACCATTAAAGATTGACTAGCCCTGTATCTCTTTAAATTGTGACTTCTTTACCTGCTCCTCCTGATACACATGAGTAAACTTTACCCACACAAGTAAATTCTTTAAATACATCGGGCACCTCCTTAACAATTACTTCTTGAACAGGCTGTACAATCGTTTGCACCTCCTTCACTTCCCTTGGGCTTTCCTTTACCACTCTCACAACCCCACTGTCTTATCCTGTTTTACCACATCAGCCTTCCCAGTGCTTTTCTTCAACCACCAACACTGTGACTTTACATGGCCTAGTTTATTACAGTGAAAACATCTGAACCTTTTCATTTCTTTTCCACCCTCGTGGATTTCTTTTTTAATCTGAGGTACACTCTCTTTATTGTCTCCCATCAGATCATCTTTACCTTTACCACTTGAGTATTTCTCATGTCCCCAGTTTCTATCCCTCACCGGCTGAAACTGATGTCAGAAACCAATCTTTGATTTATGAAGTAATTCATGATCATCTGCCATTTCCGCTGCTAATCTCACAGTTTTAACCCTCTGTTCTTCCACATGAGTTCTCACTACATCAGGAATTGAATTTTTCAACTCCCCCAAAAGTATAATTTCTCTGAGAGTTTCATACGTTTGGTCTATTTTCAAAGCCCTTATCCACCTATCAAAACTACTCTGTTTGAGCCTTTCAAACTCCATGTATGTTTGACCAAATTCTTTCCTTGAATTTCTAAACCTTTGTCTGTAAGCTTCAGGCATGAGCTCATATGCACTTCAGATGGATTTCTTCACCTCCTCATACGTTCCAGATACCTCCGGTAGTGATGCAAACACTTCACTAGCCCTACCTACCAGCTTAGTTTGAATCAGTGATACACACATGTCCTGTGGCCATTGCATTTGTTTAGCTACCTTCTCAAATAAAATGAAAAAGGCTTCTACCTCCTTCTCGTCAAACCTTGGCAATGCTTGGACATATTTAAATAGATCCCCACCACGTCTTCGACTATGATGCTGTGTCTCATTATCCTCATCCATCTCCTCCAACTGTACGTGTCCCTTTGCGTCTGCCAATTTTAACTGATTTTCATGTTTCAGAGCCATTTTCCGAAGTTCAAACTCTCTCTCTTTTTCCCTTTCCTCTCTATCTCTTTCTTTGTTTCTTTCTTCTCTCTCCTTTTACCAGTTCAGTGCAGTACCAGTGCAGTAGATAACGGGGAGCCAATGGATGTGGTGTATCTGGATTTCCAGAAAGTTTTTGACAAGGTGCCACACAAAAGGTTGCTGCATAAACTAAAGATGCATGGCATTGAGGGTAAAGTGGTAGCATGGGTAGAGGATTGGTTAACTAACAGAAAGCAGAGAGTGGGGATAAATGGGTGTTTCTCTGGTTGGCAACCTGTAACTAGTGGGGTCCCTCAAGGATCAGTGTTGGGCCCGCAGTTGTTCACAATTTACATAGATGATTTGGAGTTGGGGACCAAGTGCAATGTGGCAAAGTTTGCAGACGACACTAAGATGAGTGGTAAAGCAAAAAGTGCAGAGGATACCGGAAGTCTGCAGAAGGATTTGGATAGGTTAGGTGAATGGGCTAGGGTCTGGCAGATGAAATTCAATGTTGCCAAGTGTGAGGCTATCCATTTTGGGAGGAATAACAGCAGAATGGATTATTATTTAAACGGTAAGATGTTAAAACATGCTGCTGTGCAGAGGGACCTGGGTGTGCTGGTGCACGAGTCGCAAAAAGTTGGTGTGCAGGTGCAACAGGTGATTAAGAAGGCTAATCGAGTTTTGTCTTTCATTGCTAGAGGGATGGAGTTCAAGACTAGGGAGGTTATGCTGCAATTGTATAAGGTGTTGGTGAGGCTACATCTGGAGTATTGTGTTCAGTTTTGGTCTCCTTACCTGAGAAAGGACATATTGGCACTGGAGGGAGTGCAGAGGAGATTCACTAGGTTGATCCCAGAGTTGTGGGGATTAGATTATGACGAGAGGTTGAGTAGACTGGGACTGTACTCATTGGAATTTAGAAGGATGCGAGGGGATCTTATTGAAACATATAAAATTATGAAGGGAATAGATAGGATAGATGCGGGCAGGTTGTTTCCACTGGTCGGGGAAAGCAGAACTAGGGGGGCATAGCCTCAAAATAAGGGGAAGTAGATTTAGTACCGAGTTTAGGAGGAACTTCTTCACCCAAAGGGTTGTGAATCTCTGGAATTCCTTGCCCAGTGAAGCAGTTGAGGCTCCTTCTTTAAACGTTTTTAAGAAAAAGATAGATACCTTTCTGAAGAATAAAGGGATTCGGGGATATGGTGTACGGGCCGGAGAGTGGAGCTGAGTCCACAAAGATCAGCCATGATCTCATTGAATGGCGGAGCAGGCTCGAGGCGCCAGGTGGCCTACTCCTGTTCCTAGTTCTTATGTTCTTATGTTCTTTTCTTTTTCCTCTCTACCTCTTTCTCTTTCTTTTTCCGCTCTCTCTCTTTCGTATTCACGCCACTTTAAATCTTTCTCATGTTACATTTGTTTAATTTGCAACTGAATTTTTGCCATTTCCAATGAGTCAAACTCTATCTCAGGCAACTTTAAATGCTTAACCACCGCCATAATTATCTCATATTTTCTCATTTCGTCAGGTAATGTTAACTGCAATGTTTTTGCCAGACCCAAAAGTCTGCTTTCCGTCTCTGTCCGTAAAGTACTGCGTGTGACAGTCTCCACCCCCAAAAACTTCTGAGCCTCTGAAAGAGCCATTGTTCACAACACACTCCCCACTTAAACTAAAATACCACACCGGAAAAGCAACAATCCTTCACTGTCTTTGAGTTCACAAAAGCCAATCCAATAGGTAGACTTTTATCCCGGACGAGCCCCCAATTGTTATGGGCGAGACATTTTCAGAACCCCAAAATGTATCATGCAGTTCAACCAACCTCCCCCTTTAATGTATTTGTTGCTTTTCCTAGCACACGGCTTGTTCCCTAGGTGTGGGATTACAATTATGGACACATGGGTTTTTAAATAGAAAACAATGTTTATTCCATGAACTCAACTTAACATCTTAAATAAACATTGGATCTCTTCACACCCCTTACTTCAAAGCTTACTCTGAAAATATTACAACAGTAAATAATTCCTCAAAATGTTCCTTCAAACTTCCAAGAGACTTAACACCTTTAAACAGAATCACATCAGGTTAAAGGCTTTACTATTAAGAGTTTAAATCACCCAAATGATCCAGAGATAGTCTTTCATGGCCAAGATCACAGCAAATCCAGCTCACTGCAACACACAGACACTCCCCAAGCTCTTTTCCTCCAAACTGAAACTTCAAAATGGCTGAACTGCTCAGCTCCACCCACTCTCTGACATCACTGTTTTCTTATAGGTACATTGTTTAAACATCCACGTCTTAAAGGTACTCTCACATGACACAGTTCATTTGCTTCCTTCCTGCAAGTCATTAGATATCTTGTTTAAAAAGTTGAGGTTCCAGCACTGATCCCTGTGGAACCCCACTGGTTGCAGGTTGCCAACCTGAAAAAGAACCCCTTATCCCCACTCACTGTTTCCTGCTCCTTAGCCAATTCTCTATCACTTTCTCTGAACAACATGAAAGGGGTAAGGTAGCCCCACCACAGAGATGCTTTTGGTTAATGGTAAACCTATTGAAATGGAAGAAGACATGGGCGTGGCCACTCTAGCAGTAAAAGAACTGATGTGCAGGTACTTGTGAGAAGGAGCTCCACCTTTGGGTTTAAGGAATGCATTAACAAAATTGGCGATATATATGAGAGATGGTAGGGCTGCTGGTGACCAGGACCTCTAGTCGGTGAATTTGAAGGCAATTAGATTGTCCTGTGTGCGGTGGCCAGACGCAGACGTTGTGCGGCTTCCTGTGGCTGCTGCCCGGCCCCATTTCCTGCGCATCTTGGCTCTCCCCTGGTGTCTGTCCTCCTCCTCCTCCAGCATGTTGCCCCTGTGCTGTACGATGTTGTGGAGGATACAGCAGGCCACCACTATGTGGGAGGCTCTCCTAGCACTATACTGGAGGGCCCCTCCAGTGTGATCCAGGCACCTGAACCGCATCTGGAATACGCCGATGCACCGCTCGATCACGCCCCTGGTCGCTGCATAGGCCTCGTTGTAGCAGGTCTCCACGTTGGTCTGTGGCCTCCGGATAGGCTTCATCAGCCACGACTGCAGAAGATAACCCCTGTTGCCGAGGAATCAACCCCTCGCCCGGGGGGGTGCTCCTCGAAAGTGTCGGGGACCGTCGGGTGTGCCAGGGTGAAGACGTCGTGCACACTGCCCGGGCTTTGGATGTAGACGTACGCGATGTGCACCTCATGGTCACACACCAACTGCACGTTCATGGAGTGGAACCTCTTTCAGTTCGTGAAGACCACCCGCTCATGCACCAGTGCTCATAGGGGGACTTGCGTCCTGTCGATCACCCCCTGGGGAATCCCGGCGATGGCGTTGAATCCCGCTGCCCGGGCAACCTGGTGAGCTCGGTCCATGCCAAATGAAATGAAATGAAAAATGAAAATCGCTTATTGTTACAAGTAGGCTTCAATGGAGTTACTGTGAAAAGCCCCCAGTCGCCACATTCCGGCGCCTGTGCGGGGAGGCTGGTACGGGAATTGAACCATGCTGCTGGCCTGCCTTGGTCTGCTTTAAAAGCCAGTTCTTTAGCCCTGTGCTAAACCAGCCCCTAAAATTGAAAATCGCTTATTGTTACAAGTAGGCTTCAATGAAGTTACTGTGAAAAGCCCCTAGTCGCCACATTCCGGCGCCTGTTCGGGGAGGCTGGTACGGGAATTGAACCATGCTGCTGGCCTGCCTTGGTCTGCTTTAAAAGCCAGTTCTTTAGCCCTGTGCTAAACCAGCCCCTAAAATTGAAAATCGCTTATTGTTACAAGTAAGCTTCAATGAAGTTACTGTGAAAAGCCCCTAGTCGCCACATTCCGGCGCCTGTTCGGGGAGGCTGGTACGGGAATTGAACCATGCTGCTGGCCTGCCTTGGTCTGCTTTAAAAGCCAGTTCTTTAGCCCTGTGCTAAACCAGCCCCTAAAATTGAAAATCGCTTATTGTTACAAGTAGGCTTCAATGAAGTTACTGTGAAAAGCCCCTAGTCGCCACATTCCGGCGCCTGTTCCGGGAGGCCGGTACGGGAATTGAACCATGCTGCTGGCCTGCCTTGGTCTGCTTTAAAAGCCAGTTCTTTAGCCCTGTGCTAAACCAGCCCCAGGTCATGTATTGAGCCGCCAGGGCATACAGGGCCTCCGTTACTGCGCGGATGCAGCTGTGCACCAAGGTCTGCGCGATCCCGGACTGGTCCTCACCCGGCTCCTGAAAGGACCCTGTGGCGGAAAAGTTCAGGGCGACCATCAGCTGATGGCCACCGGGAGTGGGTGTCCTCCTCCATACCCCCCGCGGTGCCAGATGCACCATGATCTGGCAGAGATGTCGCACTGTCCCCTTGCTCAGCCGGAGTCTTCAGCGACACGCTCAGTCCAGCAGGTGCTCGAATGACAGATGCTGCCGATATACATGAGGCCTGATGCGCCTTCGCCTTCCTACCTCCTCCTCTGCCTATTGGCTGGCTGGCTCTCCACCCTCATTGGCTGACCCGTGTTCCTCTGGGACAGGTTCCAGTTCTGCAGGGCCCTCGCTGAGCAGCTCCTAATCAGTGTATCCGCCAGGGCAGTGGCGTGTAGGATGATGGCGACCGTGCCTGGTTGGATACCGAAATCCATTGTCTGCGGAGTGTAAAGTGCGACATGTCAGCACAGTGGGTACCCCGTGCCTGATCAGGTTCAATAGGCTACACGGTGACCTTGGCCCGCACTGCAGCCCCTGTCCCTGCTTCTCCCCCTCCCACCCATCCCCACACCCAGCCCCAGCCGTTCCCCCGAGCACTCTGCCCTCCGCACCCCACCCTTGGCCCTGTCGGTGCCCGGCACCAGGGCCAGTGCCCTCCAATGGGGTCTACTGTGGGCGTCCTCCTTGGGTGGACCGTGTGATGCCCAGTCAGCTGGGTGACGCCCGGGTGTGGGCACCTATATGGCCGGTGTCGCTCTGCGCCGCCACAAGCCACAGTGGCCGGTCAGTTGGTGTGCAGCAAGATGGCTGCCTAGCAGGCCGTGGCAATGGCAGCCCATGCTTGGACACCCCAGTCCCGGGAAGTCACCCTAACCCCACAGCCCATCCCCTGGTCATGCTCATTACCCACCCCAGCCCTGGCATATATCCGTCGAGCCAGCTGCAGCACCGAAAGCCCATACTTGCGCTTTTGGGAGCATGTCCTACCTCTTCCGTGTCCCTCGGCAGCCATGGCGCCTGCTTCCCAATTTTAAATACCACAATCAAAGACCCCTCCCACCCGGCTTCTTCTCTCTTCCAATCTCTTCCATTAGGCTGAAGATAGAAAACTCTGAGAACAAGCACTGACAAATTCAAAAACAGCTTCTTCCCGCATTACCAGTTGTTACGTTCTAGTGCTTGGCCGATAGGAATAATTGCACTAAAGAACATCCAGTTCTTGACGAGTTAAAGTTTTATTGTTGAACAATTACTTGGGTTAGATAACCATAAAAATAGTATCAAAAACTACTAACTATTATAAATAATCTAAGAGCTACTACAAATTGTGACTGTCCACTACGAAGACCACCTACCAACTCCCTGAGGTAACAGTGTCACGTAGTTGTTCTCTACAGCCACCAGCTGGTTGGAGGTCTTGTCTATCACTATATACATAATTGCCTATGAATATCATCACAGCAGACTCCTGAACCCACTCCAATGTCCACATCCTCTTATGGACTGAACTGATCTCTCCATGCATCTTAAGACCATAAGACCATAAGACATAGGAACGGAAGTAAGGCCATTCGGCCCATCGAGTCCACTCCACTATTCAATCATGGCTGATTTCAACTCCATTTACCCGCTCTCTCTCCATAGCCCTTAATTCCTCGAGAAATCAAGAATTTATCAACTTCTGTCTTAAAGACACTCAACGTCCCGGCCTCCACCGCCCTCTGTGGCAATGAATTCCACAGACCCACCACTCTCTGGCTGAAGAAATTTCTCCTCATCTCTGTTCTAAAGTGACTCCCTTTTATTCTAAGGCTGTGCCCCCGGGTCCTAGTCTCCCCTGCTAATGGAAACAACTTCCCCACGTCCACCCTATCTAAGCCATTCATTATCTTGTAAGTTTCTATCAGATCTCCCCTCAACCTCCTAAACTCCAATGAATATAATCCCAGGATCCTCAGACGTTCATCGTATGTTAGGCCTACCATTCCTGGGATCATCCGTGTGAATCTCCGCTGGACCCGCTCCAGTGCCAGTATGTCCTTCCTGAGGTGTGGGGCCCAAAATTGTTCACAGTATTCTAAATGGGGCCTAACTAATGCTTCTCTGCTGAGTAGCACTACACCCCGTATGCATCACCCGATGCCTGTGTCTATACATTACATTGTGTATTTATATATGTCCTATGTTTTTTCATGTATGGAACAATCTGTCTGGACGCAGAACAATGCTTCCCACTGTACCTGAGTACACGTGACAATAAATCTAAATCCAAGTGAATCTCTCCGTCAGTAATTCCTACTGCGGGAGGCAGAGTATCGCTGGAGTCCTGGAGAATACCAGGGCCAGGCCCGTTAATAATATGCCAGCGGTGTTTATTATATGATCTGCGTGGTCACGCTGGTGTGCAGTGTAGAACGCATTCACGCCGCTGTCGAGGGGCCAGAGCGTGATATTCCGTTTGGTCCCCGGAGCCGGAATCAATTTCCGGCTGCTGTGCGATTCTCAGTGTTTGCGATTCCGGCGTCGGCCAATGGTGAATCCCGCCCATAGTCTCCCAAGCGGAGAATCTTGTCCTGTCCGCGTTAAATAAATGTTAGTTGTTTCGTATCTGGCTAGTGAGCCAAAGTTGCCGTACACTGGAACAAGCAGACTGGGTTATTGGCTCCGATGTTGCTGTGGTAATGTAACAGAAACTGTCAATGTTCACTGTCATTCGTCCATTGAAACTGACAATAGCCCATCCCTAGCGGCACTGTGGGTGCAGTTGTGTCAGGTGGACTGCAGCGGTTCAAGAAGGCAGCTCAACTCCGCCTTCTCAAGGGCAATTAGGGATGGGTTCTGATCATTGCTGAAATGTATTCTTCTTCACTTTCCTTCCAGGCCATATTCAGCCAAACCCGTCAAAGCCTCCAGTTGATGGTGATGATTCTCAGACGCAACTGGGAAGCTTCAACAGGGTGAAATCGGGGGGGGCCTGTATGGTAAGCAAAGTTCCTCGAGGACCTCTCCCTGACATGCACCCTCCAAGTAAAATTAAGGATCTGACAGCAACAATAACTGGAGACAAAATACAGCTGCAGTGGACAGCACCAGGCGATGACTTCGATCAAGGAAATGGTAAATGATATTTCTGATTATACAATGAGTGATTCTATCACTGACCTCTCAGCCTGCTGTGGGACAGGAGGTCAATGACTTGTTCAGTCGATTTCAGACACACAGCTGCTTAGTTCGGGAGATATTTCATTCACCTGCATATTTCTGCCATCGTGAAACATTTAGTTAATTTAACATTTGCAAAAAAAGCTTATTTTTAAAAAGATCAATGGTAGCAATTTAATCTGGAGTTTTTAACTGTCCTTACCATGCTTTCCAAAAGTACTGGCTTTTAAAAAGCCCAAATGAAAGTGTCTTCAATCTAATTGCTAATTTTGCCCCCCTATCCGTGCGTTTCCATAAGGCATTGGATCCTTGCTAAAGATGTATTAGAACATGTGAAATGAAATGAAATGAAAATCGCTTATTGTCACAAGTAGGCTTCAAATGAAGTTACTGTGAAAAGCCCCTAGTCGCCACATTCCGGCGCCTGTTCGGGGAGGCTGGTACGGGAATCGAACCGTGTTGCTGGCCTGCCTTGGTCTGCTTTCAAAGCCAGCGATTCAGCCCTGCCTTACCCACGGCACTATCATACATGTGAAAGTCTTGACGATGATCATTGGTACAGGGCTGGTGGCCAGTCCTCACAACCAAACCCATTCCGATGTCCACATCCACAAACTTTCATAAGTCATTGGACGGTGATGGAGCACAAGGAGATCAGGCTTCATAATCTAAGGATGAAATGACCAACTGTTGTATGCTACATGCCCATGAACAACAAACTCAACACTGAGGAAGGGAATCAAAGTAGATGGGGAATGTGGAACTCAACACAATCAGGCTGGCCTGATTGTGTTGAGTTCCACATTACCCATCTACTTTGATCACCTTTGATACCCTTCCTCAACAAGAACCTATCTCTGCCTTAAAAATATTCAATGACCCCCCACCGCCACCGCTTTCTGAGGCAGAGCGTTCCAAAGTCGCACAACCTTCTGAGGGAAAGATATTGCCCCCATCTCTGTCCCATAAGGGTGAGGTAGGTGGATTGGCCATGTTAAATTCACCTCCTGACTCCCCCCCCCCCCCCACCCAAAGCCTGTCCACCATCTCCAAGGCACAAGTCAGGAGTGTAATGGAATACTCTCCACTTGCCTGGATGGGTGCAGCTCCAACAACACTCGAGAAGCTCAACACCATCCAGGTCAAAGCAGCCCTGCTTGACTGCTCCCCCTTCCACAAACATTCAAACCCTCCACCATCGATGAACAGTGGCAACCTTGTGTACCATCTACAAGATGCACTGCAGTAACTTACCAAGGCTCCTTAGACAATACCTTCCAAACCCACAACCACTACCATCTAGAAGGACCATACCAACAGATACCTGGGAACCCCACCACCTGGAGGTTGCCCTCCAAGTCACTCACCACCCTGACTTGGAAATATATCGCCGTTCTTTCACTGTCGCTGGGGGAATATCCTGGAACTCCCTCCCACCTCAAGGACTGCAGCGGTTTAAGAAGGCAACTCCCTACCACCTTCTCAGGGGAAACTCGGGATGGGCAATACAGCTGGCCTAACCAGTGATGCCCACATCCCGTAAATGAATTGTAAAAAATTGTCCCTTAGTGTCCAACAGTTTAGGTGGGTTATTGGGTCATGGGGATAGAGTGGGGGCATGGGCCTAGATAGGGTGCTTTTTCAGAGGGTCGGCGCAGACTCGATGGGCCAAATGGCCTTCTTCTGCACAGTAGTGATTCCATGAAAACAGTTCCCCCCAGTTAGCAAGACAAGAGGAAACATTCTTTCCACGTCCACCTTGTCAATACCATTCAGGTTCTTAGACACTTTCAGTAAGTCACCCCTCACTCTTCTAAACTCCAGTGGAAACTAGCCCAGTCTGGCTAAGCTTTCCTCATAAGACAACCCGCTTGCTCCAGGTATCAATCCAACAAACCGTGTAGGCAGCACGGTAGCACTGTGGATAGCACAGTTGCTTCACAGCTCCAGGGTCCCAGGTTCGATTCCCGGCTTGGGTCACTGCCTTTGCGGAGTCTGCACATTCTCCCCGTGTCTGACCGGGTTTCCCCCGGGTGCTCTGGTTTCCTCCCACAGTCCAAAGATGTGCAGGTTAGGTGGATTGGCCATGATAAATTGCTCTGAGTGTCCAAAAAGGTGACGTGGGGTTACAGGGTTATGGGGAAGGGCGGAGGTGCGGGCTTAAGTAAGGTGCTCTTTCCAAGAGCCGGTGCAGACTCGATGGGCCGAATGGCCTCCTTCTGCACTGTTAATTCTATGATTCTTTGAAACCTCTTTTGAACTGCCTCCAACACATTTAATCACTTCCTTATATGAGCTGCACACATTATTCGAGATGCAATCTCCCCAATGCCCTGTCAAACAGAAGAAATCAAACTTGAAATTGTGAGGTCTGCACGGACCAACTATTCACCGGATAAACTTTGTCATTGGAGCAGCAAATGATAAATCCACAGGATAACGTCTGACTCTTTCTCCTCTTCCTGCTTCCCAGTCAGGAATTAAATTGTTTCACCACCACTACTTCATGAAAACTCTGCCCTTTTGCATTATTTTTGTGTCTTAAATATGTTTAAAGAGTGAGTGAGTTATTCAACTCGAGGAAGCAGCTTGTATGAGTCGCACCCATGTGAAAGAATGGAATTAATGTCAATTGATACATTTTCTTGAACCCGGTTTCTCAGCTTGAATTATGCATACAATGATCAGGATGAAAAAATCAATTGGAAGAGAAGGAGGGGTAATAGTTTCCGTACAAGTTGGTTTGGAAATAACAGATTAATGTCCATGATTGTATGACATTGTTCTGCAATACCCCCACAATACCCACTGGGTTTAGGCGGGAGGCTGATCTTCCATATAAAAATAAGCTTGTGACACAATTTGCATCCCTTTCCTGCACATCCCCACTCAGTGTTAAGATCAGTGCATATAATATAATAACATCAGTATATAATCTTTATTAGTGTCACAAGTATGCTTACATTAGCACTGCAATGAAGTGACTGTGAAAATCCCCTCGTCGCCACACTCTGGCGCCTGTTCGGGTACACAGAGGAAGATTTCAGAATGGCCAATTCACCTAACAAGCACGTCTTCGGGACTTGTGGGAGGAAACTGGAGCACCCGGAGGAAACCCACGCAGACACGGGGAGAACGCGCATACTCCACGCAGCGACCCAAGATGGGAATCAAACATGGGTCCCTGGCGCTGTGAAGCAACAGTGCCAACCACTGTGCTACAGTGCCATGATATTGAGTTTAGATCTCTCGGATGTCTTTTAGTCACGTTCCTGGGTTACACTATTGGAGAATTAGATAATGAGCAGGGCGTACTTCTGACTGTAAGGCACTCATAGAACTAAGGCCCTTATAAACGGTACCACAGTCCCACTGAACCTTAGAGAATACTGAAGGCAGACCCAAAACTGTAATGGTGAGGAGAGAGGTCATTCAAATATTGACCGAGTATTACAATGTGCGAGTGCTAAACAGATAATGGCCGGGATTGTCCCATCTCGTTCTCCCTGCCACCGCTTCCAGCGAGAACGGAACTTTGGCCTTCAGCCAAAACTGCATTCACTGCAGTGGGATTGGAGAATCCCAGTTCCAGGGGCGAGGTCGGAGAATTCCGGCCAATGTTTGTTGGACTGAAAGATTTTTAATTGTTCCTGTCTTTTCTCAGCTTTGCCGTTCTGCTCCTTGTCACAAATTGCCTCATTTACCTATTTTAGCAAATTCGGCAGTCCGTCAGAGGGCCTACGTGAAACATTAACTTGCATTCACATTTCTTATTTCTCTTCTTTTAGCTTCCTACTATGAAATAAGGCTGAGCAAAAGTTTTTCACAGCTGAAAGATGATTTTTCAAATGCTCAAAGCGTGAACACCACCGACCTGGAGCCAAAGCCCGCTAGTTCCGAGGAAACATTTACCGTTTCTGAGAACATCGAGTTGAAAAATGGGACAGTGATCTACTTTGCGATTCGTGCATTCGATAAGGCAAATAATGCTTCTGAGTTATCGAATATAGCACAGGCTGCTTTAATATTGCCCTCTGCCGTCCCATCGGACCCGCCTACACCTGGACCATCTAACTCAACTATTGCACCTCCCCCAACTACTACACCTCCCCCAACTACCACACCTCCCCCAACTACTACACCTCCCCCAACTACTACACCTCCCCCAGCTTCTCAGCCTAACAAGACCGTAATTGTTAACATCACGGAAATTGTTCTGGTAGTTGGCGGGGTTGTCATTGCTGTTTGCCTGATAATTGCCATAACTGTGTGTATTGTAGCGAACAAACGTCATCGGAAAGTATCGCCCAGTTAGGAAGCACAGCAGCTAGAGCCAGAGATAATCAGTCATCCTTGATTTTAGTGTAATCAGACAGCATTGTCAACAAAAGCCAACCAAGTTTGATTTGTGCCAGCCTAATTTAACCCATGTTCAAAATGTGTGTGACAAAAAAGCTGGATTCTCCATTGAGTGTCCAACCCTGTGGATGCTGGGCTGAGATTGCATCATACTGAGTATGTATACTTTTAAACTCAGCTTGTGCAGAATAAATAGAAGAGTAAAGTGCATTCTATCTACAAGGCCTGCTGCAATGCTGCTCGGCTACCTGTGTGATCTGAATGATTTGGAGGTTCTCGTATATTCTTTGCACCTGTGTTTAATTTTCCTGCTTGTGTTTGGAATTCAGCGCTGTTCCTGCCTGGGAAAAATAACTTTGCAACCAGCGTAAAGATGCCCTTTTTTGGAGCAGGCAGAGGCTCCAGTCCTTGCAAGTCCTCTCAGTCACCCCTAAATTAAAGCTGGCACCTGCTAATTTTGGACCCCTACCTAATTCCCACTCCATCTGCAACACTCCCAACAGTAAAACATGGCTTTTTATCACCAGAGTTTGAATCTTGTTAATAGTTTTACTGATGGGGACAGTAACAAGGCCGCTTAAAGAGTTTGATTAGATGTAATTCATGTTGAAGAAAAGATTTGCATCTGTATAATGCATTGTTGCCCCCTCTCCCCGAAATATTCCAAAGCACTTCGGAAACAGTGGATTACTCATATGTGTATCCGATAGGCAAGTCAAAAAAGAACAAACTTATATTGTGTGGTGATTGTTCCTTTAGGGGCAACACAGCAGAGTAAGAGTACCCTGGCCTGGGTGACCAGTCTGGAGTCAGAGTGGGGAATCACCCCAGGGGAAGGAATTCTCCTTGGCAGAGGTGTTTTAGAGCTAGCTGCAAACATGCTGCTGCTCTTGTAGATCAGTAACTAAATCCTTTTCTGTTCACCAATAAAGTCTCCGAAAGTGCATCTTTATATATAGCTACTTTCATGACCTCAGAATGTCCCAACAGCATTTTACAACAAATTAAGTAATTTTGAAGCATGTTTTTAATGTAACAAGCGCAGCAGCCAATTTGCATATAACAACAACCCATGGGCAGATGATTGGTGCTCTACAAGAAAACAGATATTTTCCACACAAGCGACCTGCTACTCCCACTTACACTTGACTTTGTGTCCAAACTTTCACTGCCCATTTCCATGAGCTGTAACGACGGCAGAGATTCTCCAGCCCCGTTGCGGCGGCAGCCATTGTGGGAGATTCAGCAGCCCAGCCGTGGGCGCGCCACGCAAAACGGCACAGATATCGATGGGAACGGAAGATCCCACTGGCGGCCGATGGTGGGCCACCTCCACCACTGGCAAACACGCCACGGCGGGAGGTCGGAAATTCTCGCCCAATCTTTAGTAAACTTGTGCAATTGTTTGTGTTCTTCCAGTACTGTAATAAACTAAGTATTAAATTAATACTTTGGACTTTGCTGTAATAAAATACCATTTGACTTTTGATATTATTGCAGAATTATTTTCTTCCGCATACATTTTCTTCACAGTGAATGTGGAGCTGCTATTTAGTTAACATTGTTTTCAGGAGTGGTTTCACCCCTTAGACTCCTTTAAATCAAAAACATATTTACTTTTGTAGGACAGAAAATACAAACAACTCATCTGCAATCCATGCCTTGATAACAGTCCTTTGCCTGCCATCTAACCAGGTTTCAATTATAACCAGATTCACCAAACATTTCAATATTACTGAATAAAATCATGCTGTTGAAGCTTTTTCCGTTGCGCTGATCAGGACAGATGCAAGAATACCAAATTTCAAATGGAGCAACAATTGATACTGCACAAGAAAAGGGTGCTGATTGGTTGCCAAACTGATTCTGATTGGACGAGCTGTTGCCATGAAAATGCACTTGGGATCTATCGTTCCCCCCCCCCCCCCCCCCTCCCCATGCTTCTGTTTAATTTTCCAGGCAAAAAGGACATGTTTATTCATAAGCAGATCAAGACACTGCGAGCAATGGCACAACCAAGAGAGGAGAAAGAGGACAAAGTTAGAGGAAAGGACTGCTTTAGAGGGTGTGGTTGTAGCACTGGAGAGAATCACAGTGAAGAAGGGCGGAATGCACGGAGGGATTTAAACACAAGGGTGAGGACTTCAAATTTGAGGCACTGGAGGATTGTCAATGAAGGTAACGGTAAGAGGAGAGCGGGAATTGCTGTGGAACAGGAACCAGGCAACTGAGGTTTGGATGAGGTTGGGTTCATGAAGAATGGAAGATGGACGGCCACCTAAGAGAGCATTGGAATGCTCCAGGCAGGCAGTAACAAAGACATGAAGAAATGTTTCAGCAGCGTCTGGGCTGTCATTCTAATTTAAACTCTCCCACAGTATGAGTGAATGCCCCACACCCTAAAATTCCCATCTTAAACTGAAAGTGATTGGTTCAGAATGAAGCAGGGAGCTATTGAGCCCCATGATTTGTTTAATTCGAAAAAAGGCAGGATGAATGAGCATGTTCTTTTTACCTAGAAAACAAAGGTATGGGGGACAATCGTTCCCAGGTGCGTTGTCATGGCAACACCTCGACCAATCAGGGTCTACTTGGCAACCAATCAGCACACTTTTTCAGTATTGCTAATTTGGTTTGCCCAATCTACATGCAGATTAAGGACACACACAAGTAATGTAACATCCTTGTTACATGCATCTCTAATTTCATAATTAGTGTTGTCCCCTACCTTACCAAGGGAGCATTAACAGTAAGGTAGATAGGGCAGCACGGTGGCACAGTGGGTTAGCCCTGCTGCCTCATGGCGCCGAGGTCCCAGGTTCGATCCCGGCTCTGGGTCACTGTCCGTGTGGAGTTTGCACATTCTCCCCGTGTCTGCGTGGGTTTCACCCCCACAACCCAAAGATGGGCAGGGTAGGTGGATTAGAATTCATAGAATTTACAGTGCAGAAGGAGGCCATTCGGCCCATCGAGTCTGCACCGGCTCTTGGAAAGAGCACCCTACCGAAGCCCACACCTCCACCCTATCCCCATAACCCCTTAACCCAGTAACCACACCCAACACTAAGGGCAATTTTGGACACTAAGGCCAATTTAACATGGCCAATCCACCTAACCTGCACATCTTTGGACTGTGGGAGGAAACCGGAGCACCCGGAGGAACACGCTAAATTGCCCCTTAATTGGAAAAAAATGAATTGCGTACTCTAAATTTATAAAATATATTTAAAAACAAAACCCCCAAAAAACAACAGTAAGGTAGATTAATTAACAGAGTAAGTAGTTATAAATGGGTACAATTTAGGGCAGCACAATGGTGTGGTGGTTAGCACAGCTGCCTCATGGCACCGAGGTCGCAGGTTCGATCCTGGCTCTGGGTCACTTTACATTCTCCCCGTGTTTGTGTGGGTTTCCCCCCCCACAACCCAAAGATGTGCAGGCTAGGTGGATTGGCCACGCTGAATTGCCCCTTAATTGGAAAAAATGAATTAGGTACACTAAATTTATATAGATAAATAAATGGGTACGATTTTATTATGATCACAGAGACATGGCTGCAGGGTGACCACGGCTGGGAACTGAATATCCACCAGTATTCAATACTTAGGAAAGACAAACAAAAAGGAAAAGGAAGTGGGGTGGCATTGTTAGTAAAGGATGACATCAGTGCAATAGTGAGAAAGGATATTGCCTCAGAACACCCAGATGTGTAATCAGTCTGAGTGGAGCTAAGAAACAAAATGTGGTGGACAACATTAGTGGGAGTGGTCTATAGGCTTCTAAACAGTCGGGGTAAGGTAGTGGACAGCATTAAACAGGAAATTAGGGATGCATGCAACAAGGATCTACAGTACTCGTGGGTGACCTTAATTTACATACAGATAGCGCAAACCAAATTAGCAACAATACTGTGGAGGATTAATTTCTAGATTATGTACAGGATGTTATTTTTTTTACCAGTATGTTGAAGAACCAACTAGGGAACAGGCTATCCCAGATTTGGTATTGTGAAATGAGAAGGGGTTAATTAATAAGCTGGTTGCGCTGAACCTTTAGGGAAGAGCGATCATAGCATGTAGGAATTCTACATTGGTATAGAACGTAATGTCGTCCAATCCAAAACTAGGATTTTAAATCTAAATGAAAGACAGCATGGGGGTGAGTTGATGTAACAGATTGCAGAACTTCATTGAAGGACACGATTATGGATAGGCAATGGCTAATATTTAAGGAATAATTGCATACATTGCAACAGTTAACTTTCTAGCACAAAAGCACCACAGGCAAAGTGGTCCAACCATGGCTAACAAAAGCAATTAAGGCTAGTATTAGATCCAAAGATGAGTCATATAAAGTTTCTTGAAAAAGTAGCAAGCTTGAGGATTTTGCGCAGTTTAGAATTCAGCAAAGCAGGACGAAGAGATTGATTGAGAGGGGAAAGGTAGAGTATGAGAGTAAACTTGCAAGAAAATAAAAACAGACTGTAAAAGCTTCTGTAAGTTTGTATGAAGATAAATATTAGTGAAGATAAATGTAGGTCCCTTACAGTCAAAAACAGAAGAATTTATAATGGAGAACAAGGACATGGCAGAGCAATTAAACAACTACTTTAGTTCTGTCTTCAATGAAGGTGACACAAATAATGAGCCCATAAATGCTAGGGAAGCAGGTGCCTAGTGAGGAGGAGAAATTTAAGGAATTTAGTATTGGAAAAACAATAGTGCTGGAGAAATTAATTGAACTGAAAGCTGATAATCCCCATGGCCTGATAATTTATAACCCCGGGTTCAAAAGGAGGTGGCCATGGAAATAGTGGGTGTGCTGGTTGCCAACTTCCAAAATTCTGTAGATTCTGGAACAGTCCCAGAGGATTAGAGAGTGTAAAATATAACCCCACAATTTACAAAAGGAGGGAGGGAAAGGATGGCATGGTGGCACAGTGATACCGGCTCCGGGTCACTGCCTTTGTGGAGTTTGCACATTCTCCCCGTGTCTGCGTGAGTCACACCCCCAAAAACCAGAGATGTAGAGGGTAGGTGGATTAGCCACGCTAAATTGCCCCTTAATTGTAAAAGAAAGAATTGGGTACTCTAAATTTTTACAAAAAGGAGGGAGGGCGAAAACAGGGAATTACAGGACTTCATTGCAGTGTTAACTTAAGCCTACTTGTGACACTAATAAAGATTATTATTACAGACTGACCAGCATAACACCAGTAGTAGGACAAATGCTAGAGTTTATTATAAAGGATGTGATAAAAGGACACTTAGAAAATATCAACAGGATTAACCAAAGTCAATATGGATTTGTGAAAGTGAAATCATGTTTGACAAACCTACTACAGTAGGTAACTAGTAGAATAGATAAGGGAGAACCAGTGGATGTGGTGTATTTGGATTTTCAGAAACATTCGATAAAGTCCTACATAAGATATTAGTGTGAAAAATTAAAGCACCGGGTGTCGTGGAAATCATAATAAAGACAAATTCCTCGAGGTTTGATTTAAGGAAATTTATTTACACAAATATATTTGCAGAGAGAGAGTGTTCCAGCTGCAAAAGCTAGTGCACTGCACTCTCAGATTCGATTGAAGACAGCATGTTTTTATAATCTGAAGTAAACAGGCATGTTTATATTAAATGGACCTTGGAATGTGCGTACGATGAAATATGGAGTCCGTATGTTCTTGCCCTTGGCTTTGTTATCTTTCGGAGGACAATGTGTTTTCATAATAAGGTCGAAACCAGAATATTTCAGCAGTGTTTCATTTATGTTAATTTCCCTTCCACACACAGGATCAGGTACGGCATGGCTTGACAATTGTTAGCAGATACAAAACCAGGAGCAGGAAGATATGGGTCTTTTTCAGAGCAGATGGCAGTGACTGGTGGGGATCAGTGCTTGTGTCCCAGTTATTCACAATATATTTCAACGATTTGAATGAAGGAAACAAATGTAATATCTCCATGTTTTCTGGCGACACATAACTAGGTGCAATTGTGAGTGGTGAAGTGGAAGTAAAAAAGCTTCAAGACAATTTCGACAATTTGAGTGAGTGGGCAAATACACGGCAGATGCAGTATAAAGTGAATAAGTGTGAGATTATCCACTTCGGTAGGAGAAACAGAATGGCAGGGTATTATTTAAATGGTGTTAGATTGGGAAATGTTGGTGTATAATGGAACTTGGGTGTCCTTGTACACCAGTCACTGAAAGCAAGCATGCAGGTTGCAGCAAGCAATTAGGAAGGCAAATGGCTTGTTGGCCTTCATTGCAAGAGGACTCGAGTACAGGAGCCAGGATGTCTTGCTGCAGCTATACAGGGCCTCGGTGAGACCACACCTGGAGTATTGCGTGTAGTTTTGGTTTCCTTATTGAAGAAAGGATGCACTTGCCATGGAGGGACTGCATTGAAGGTTCACCAGACCTGGGATGGCAGGATTGTGGTCTGAGGAGCGATTGGGTCGACTGGGTCTGTATTCACTGGAGTTTAGAAGACCGAGAGGGTATTTCATTGACACCCAAAATTCTGGCTGGGCTGGAAAGACTGGGTGCAGGGATGATCATTCCCTTAGTTAGGAGTCTCGAGCAAGGGAGTCATAGTATCAGCACACGGGGCAGGCTATTTCGGACGGTAATGAGAAATGTCATCGCTCAGTGGATGTAAGCCTGTGGAATTCTCTGTCACATGAGGCTGTGGAGGACAAGTCACTGAGTGCATTTAAGAAAGAAATGTCTTTCTAGACACTAAAGGCATCAAGGGGTATGGGGAAAGAGCGGGAATGTGCCGTTAAGATAAAGGATTAGTCAAGATCACGTTGAATGGTGGAGCAGGCTCGAGGGGCTGAATGGCCTACTGTTGCTCCTATTTTCTATGTTTCTGTGACCGGAATTTTATGCTCCCCACCCGCCACCATCCCAGCGGGGCTTTGAGGCGGGATTGGTGGGGACAGAGCATAAAACGTAAAATAGGATGGTTGGGATTCTCTCCAGGATTCCACTCTCCCTGATCCTGATGTGATTTTATGGTTGGGCAATCAGGGCCTCGAATGGGAAGGCCATCCACACCCCTATTGAGGAACGTAATGGCCTCTTTAGGGCCTTTTCCCACCCAGCCCCAATTTTCAGGCTGGCTGGCTCCCAATGAGTGAGGGTGGGAACAAGAAAAGGTCCTCACCCTTGATATCAGGCAGGTCGGAAGGGATAAACCTCCATTGGAAGGCCCCTTCAGACTGGGAGGGGGTGGTGCCATCGCCTTGCGGACCAGTAACTTCTGGCCCTCCCTCCTCGGCTTACCCCTGATACTGATAGTGTGTTAAAGTGCCCCCCCCCCCTCCCCGCTTGTGACCATCCCAGGGCATCCCCTACCCCTGCTACATACCATCACTACGTTTCCCAGGCTTACTCTCAGGCACAACGCTGCAGTGCTTTTTTCGGCCACTGTTGCACTGTGTCTGGTGGACTGGAGAGCAGCCGGACAATCTTCCAAGTGAGGACGGAAGTCCCACCCGCTGCCGTCAATGTTCATTAGAGTGTGAGATGGCAGTGGGCATGTTGGAGTCAGTGGGAACGATTTTCTCACCAACTCGCTGAGTGACGAACATTGAACACTCATGAAAATTCACGTCTATGTCTCTCTGTTTGGTGAGTTCCTGCCGTGCATCTTGTAGATAGTACGCACGGTTGCCACTGTACGTCGGTGGTGGAGGGATTAAGTGCTTGTGGAAGTGGTAGCAATCAAGTGGGCTACCTTGTCCTGCATGGTGTCGGGCTTCTTGAGTGTTGTTGGAGCTGCACTCATCCAGGCAAATGGAGAATATTCTATTACACTCCTGACTTGTGCCTTGTATGTGGTGGACAGTCCGTGAGCCAGGAGGTGAGTTGCTCGCCCCAGGAGTCCCATCCTCTGACCTTTCTTGTTGCCACAGCTAGTCCAGTTCAGTTTCTGGTAACTCCCAGCATGTTGATAGTGGCGGATTCAGTGATGCTATTCCTGTTGAATGTCACGGTTAGATTCTCACAAGTTGGAAACGGTCTTCATCTTGAACTGGAGTTATACTTCAGTTATTCTGGGGCTGGTTTAGCACACTGGGCTAAATCTCTGGCTTTGAAAGCAGACCAAGGCAAGCCAGCAGCACGGTTCAATTCCCGTACCAGCCTCCCCGAACTGGCGCCGGAATGTGGCGACTAGGGGCTTTTCACAGTAACTTCATTGAAGCCTACTTGTGGCAATAAGCGATTTCCATTCCATTTCCATTCCACTTGCCATTTATCAGCCCAAGCCTGAATGCTTTCCAGGCCTTGCTGCCCATGGACATGGACAGCTTCAGTGTCTGAGGCATCGTGAATGGTGCTGAATATTGTGCAACCATCAGAAAACATTCCCACTTTTGCTCATATGATGGAGTGAAGCTCATTGATGGTGTAGCTGAGGAGGTTTTTTTATTCGTTCATGGGATGTGGGCATCGCAGGCTGGGCCAGCATTTATTGCCCATCCCTAACTGCCCTTGAAGGGGCAGTTAAGAGTCAACCACATTGCTGTGGGTCTGGAGTCACATGTAGGCCAGACCGGGTAAGGACGTCAGATTTCCTGCCCGAAAGGACATTAGTAAACCAGATGGGTTTTTACGACAACCGACAATGGTTTCATTATTCGACTTTAAATTCCAGATTTGTTTATTTAATTCATATTTCACCATCTGCCCTGGCGGGGATTTGAACCCGGGTCCCCAGAGCATTACCCTGGGTCTCTGGCTTACTGGTCCCGTGACAATACAGCTATGCCACTGCCTCCTTTACCTAGACCTGGGACACTACCCTGAGGAACTGCTGCAACAATCATAGAATTTACAGTGCAGAAGGAGGCCATTCAGCCCATCGAGTCTGCACCGGCTCTTGGAAAGAGCACCCTACTCAAGCCCACACCTCCAGCCTGTCCCCGTAACCCAGCAACCCTATCTAACCTAAGGGCAATTCAGCACGGGCAATCCACCTAACCTGCACATCTTTGGACTGTGGGAGGAAACCGGAGCACCCGGAGGAAACCCACGCACACACGGGGAGGACGTGCACACTCCGCACAGACAGTGACCCAAGCCGGGAATCGAACCTGGGACCCTGCTGCTGTGAAGCCACAGTGCTAACCTCAATGCTACCGTGCTGCCCCTAACAATGATGCCTGACCTCCAACAACCGCGACTATCTTCCATCGTGCTGAGCATGACTCCAAGCCCTGATTCTCACTGACTTCAGCTCTTTGGGCTCGTTGATGCGGTGGGTCAAATTTTGCCTTCATGTCAAGGACAGTCGCTCTCACCTTTGGAGTTCAGCTCTTTTGTTTGGACAGAGGTCACAATGAGAACCAAGTACTTTCCTGTTCTGTGCTGTACAGTTCTATGTTCTATTAGGAGGGATGTCAGAGGTAGGTGTGGTGTTGGGTGCTCTGATGCACAGATGAACCAACACAGTTGTATTTGGTACAACTCTATTTTATTTTAACTTCTATATACAGTTCGTTCTGGATACTCTGCACGTTGTGTCTCCCTGAGTGTGTAGTGTAACAGGTCTGTCCTTGTCCTGGTCTCCAGCTAATACTGGCCACCAGGTGTTGTGTTTGTCCTTTTATACTGTCTCTGTCCTTGTCTGTGATTGGTTGTGGTGTTGTGTGTTCTGATTTGTCTGTTGGTGTGTCTATCATGATGTGTGTGTTTGAATATCATGACATCCCCCCTTTTTACAAAGATATGTGCCTACTTGGTTATAAATATAATCGTGTCGTGTGTGCATCTAAGAGTGTGTGTGTGTGTGTTATTTACAGCATGTGCATACGACGTAACTATTTACATGGGGCGATGTCGGGTGCGTCATGCTAATGAGGTTGTACCGTAACAAAAGATGAATGCAAAAAAACTTTGACTAGTGGTCCGGTCAAATGACATCTGGAACGATAAAACAACAACAGGTTATAATACAGCAGTGTTTAACGTTTAAACGTGTGAGCAGTGTTATAAGTCCAGTCTAATAGGTGTGCGACGAATTCGGGTTGACCGCCTCAAGGGTGGGTCAAGAACACCCGGCTGATGTGCAAGCCTGGTCAACTTCTGTTTGTTCATTTTCGGCATTGCAAATATCAGTCCCATTTTCTGGTTCTGTATCCTCGCGAACATGTTTGTCGACTTCATTGAGGTGGCCTGATTCAGGCACCCGTGACACCTCAAGAATAGGCTGGTCCTCAAGTCGGTTCAGTTGTGGAGATTCGGGTTCACACTGGTTCACATTGGACTGTTGGAGGTGATGCTGTTGCCAAAGTCTCTCCTTTTCCATTTGTTTTACTTCCTGCAGTGCTTGGTTTTCTATTCGTGCAAATATAACATTCAACATCTGTGTTAGTGTTGCCTTGGCTGTGGTTTGGTTTATTAAGTTTTTTGCTGGCCAGGTAAATATTGTAGCACGTTCTAACAGCCTGTAACACAGTTCCTTCGTGTATTTCTATATGCTGCGATGTTACTGCAGTTAGTAAGGCCTTAATTATCTGCAACTGAACACCTCCGTCGGTTTGTGGTCCTTGAAAACAACCACATATTGTCTCTATGATTCTATCAATTAATTTCTGTAAACAGTCAGATGATGTGCTGACTATGCGGGGACATTTCGACTGGCATGCCAACTCAAAAGGAAGAAAATATGTGTCTGCTTCAATAAAGTTTGCCTTGGATTTGACAGGTGGCAAGGTCCCAGAAACAGCCTTAGCTTCTGCATGGGGAGGATTTTAGCTGCTGTGGCCTGGTCACGGGTGGCGATGGAAGGGGCATGATCCGTGGCAGCTCCACAAAGTCATCCTTGGGAACCAGTGGAGGATCCGGCGTGTGTGCACGGTTCAGTTGCGAGCGTGGAAGGCGGCGCAAGGCTCGCCGATTGCACCTACGCACCAATCCATTCGCCATGCATACCAGGAACAAGGTGGAGTCTTTTTTCTTTTTATGTTTGTGGTGGTGCCGCTGGACGGCATCTTGTAGCCGATGGGTCGTTGCCATTGAAGAGGCACCATCACTAATGTCATGCAAGGCGATGAATGTGCCAGATGTTGAGGTCGGCCGAGACCGTGCACGTTGGTTCCGGCCACATGCTGTGCTGGAAGGGCGACTCCGCAGAGAAACGTCGAAGCATGTCACCTTGGAGAGAGAATTGTTGCTCGCATCAGCGTCTGGCGATGGTGCGAATTGGTGTATCCGTCTTGGACCGCCGGTGCTGGTCGCCACTGCCGACCCAGTGTGAATGCCACGCGATCCATTCCCTGTCGCCGTGGCATCCGCCGTCACCCTGAGCGTGCCACCACCGAGGCCGCGACACTGCCCGTCCGGAGCAAAGTCTGGCGTACGCGAATCAGAGTCGGCGCTTGGCTGCTCCCCATCTGGAGTCCGGTCTGCCTTCCGTCGATGCTCCCCGTCCGGAGTCCCAACAGGTTCACTGGAGGCAGCCGAGATTCCCTGAAGCTGCACTTCTGGAGTCGGAACATGCAGGAATGCACCAACCAGTGGAGAGGCTCGAGCCATCAAGGGTAGAAGTGGTGCGGCGCCACCGCAGTCGTCAGTGGTCCCACCATGATCGTCGAGTGCCTCTGTATGCACTAGGCGAGGTCTGTCACCTTGCACCTTTTGCATGGGAAGTGGGATGCTGTCGTCACTCGTCTCACATCCCGTGGATAGATCCTCATTAGCAGCTTGCTGTTCACTAGGGTTGGGTAAATTGTCAGAGTTTTCATCTAGTGGTGCAAACCATGTCGGTGGACTGTCATTGTCTTGCCGTTGTCCTTCATTTGGGCTTTTCTTCTTTGGAATTTTAAATCTTCCCCCAGACATTGCAGAACCTTGTTTATTACCCTCAAATTCTCCCATGTGTATGGTCTTGAATGTAGGATCCAATGTTTCTTTCGACATTGTACTATTTTCCAAAGAACATTCCGTTTCAATTTTCTTCTCAGTTACCTCATATGTATCTTTGTCTAATGTACATGCCTTCATAGTCTCTGGGTCTGATTTTGCTGGGACTGGCATAGTCACAGTCTCTCTTTTACTGTTCTCAATTGCCCACATTCTACTCCCCAGACATAAATGCTTAATCTCTGGAGTTAATGTGGTACAATGGATAATCGGGTCGACCTTATCTGCATCTTCACCATTAGTGGAAAGCACACTTGGTTCACTTGAAACTGCTGCGGGTTTCAAGTTCTTTATCTGGCTACTCGATGTCGGTGTCCTCAGGATTCTTGCTCCAATGTTCTGCTCATTTATCAGTGGAGTCTGTATAGATTCAATGCAATTAATGTTCCCCTCAAGGTTTGAAGAGTCATTACTGACTAACTGCTGGTCTCCGAAGTTAGACTTTGCGGTGTTGTGTTGAAGGGAGACATTTGTCCCTGCTGTAGGTATGTTTCAGGTAGTGTTATTTCCATTAACTGAGGATCAATGTCTTGTCCATTTTTTTTATCCGTACTAAAACACTGGCAATTCTCAGTCTGCTCCTTGCAAGTTAAACATACAAGTAATTTCTTTAGCAAATCCTCAGCATCCTTCTGTGACCATGCAGCATTATTAATCTCTGTTCGGCTATAATGATCCTGAAGGTCAGCGCATAAACCTTTTTCCTTCGGGCTTGGAGGAAGCGATTCCTTTGGCTTGTCTTCAGTTCGGCTTGAACAGTCATCAACGCTGTGCCCTTCATTGTAGCATGAGAGACCGTCATGGTCATGCTGCTGTGCAGTGGAGCATGGTAGGCTGTTATAGCCTTCTTGCTGTTCACGTGAGCATGGCAGACTTGCATCGTCTGCCGCTGGTTGGTCAGGAGAGGTTGCTAGACCCTCATGGTCTTGTTCCTGCAAGGACTGCGCATCGGAGTCAAGCGTTTTTTCTATCGTGGAGTCGGGAACGCTGAGCGGGACGTGGACCACGCTCTGTGTGGCAGCAGGCCGCTCTCTGTGGGCTTGCACCGCTCCCTGTCTGTTAATGTCAGGCTGCAGCATCATCCGGCACTGATGAGTTGGGACGTCATATCTGCTGGGTTGAAGATCTTCAAATCCGAAAAATGAATCCGCATCTGCGTCGGATTCAATGCGGGGGCCGCCAATGTGCAACACGAAAGGTTTGTCTGAGTCGTAGTTGTCTAGGACCATGGAGCTGTCATTGGGCTCGCGAGGTCCAGAAAAAATGTAAAGATCGGTCTCGAAGTATTCAAGGTCGGAATCATTGGCTTATGCGTAGGTGACTGCTTGTCGGAGGGTTCTTCGGAGGTCAAATTCATTTCCTGGGTCAATTTGCGGATATGTGCTGTCATTCCAGGTGAGGGAAGGTTGTTTTACAGCTTTAACAGATTTTTGTTTTTTTGATTTGGGACGTTTCCCTTTTAAATTGGATTTGGGACGTTTCCCCTTTAAATTGGTGCGGTTTGGGGCCTCTGGCATCCTGACGCTCAGTATGTAGCACGTAGGAAGCGATTGCGCATGCGCAGATCGCTGTTCCTTTACCGATGGCCGTTTTCTTGACCGCGCATGCGCCGCGTCTCGCGCATGCGCAAACGAACCTTCCAGTTCTGCGCACTGCTCGCGCAACTGTGCTCGCGGGATACCTTTAGCAAGACGACCGCCGACCTCGACCCAACTCTCTCTCAGGCCCGGGATTTCGGCCTCTGGGAATTCGGCCTCCGGGATCCCGGCCACGAGGTGAGTACTGCCGCTTTTCTTACCTTTACTTGCCGATTGGATTGCGTTTTCTTCACAGTACTTGGAGAATTTGTCCAGGACTGCCTGGTAATCGTACCTTTGTTGCCTCCTGAGAAACCTGAACCTTGTGAAGATTTATTTTGCCCTTGCACCGGCGATGGTGAGGAGAAATTCAATTTTTTCATATATCATCCAGGTCTTTGAGGTCAGCTGCCACCTGGAACAATTGCAACGCTTGCCGGAATCGCCGCCAGTTTTCGCGGAGATCGCCGTGGCACTGGAAGGGCTGCGGAACCGGGAGCCAATACATCTTGCCTGGGTACTGCTGGTTGGCTGTGTACACTGAGGTATGCCGGCAGGTATCGATCCACTCCTGTACCATGTGGTGTTGGGTGCTCTGATGCACAGATGAACCAACACAGTTGTATTTGGTCCAACTCTATTTTATTTTAACTTCTATATACAGTTCGTTCTGGATACCCTGCACGTTGTGTTGTCTGTGATTGGTTGTGATGTTGTGTGTTCTGATTTGTCTGTTGGTGTGTCTATCATGATGTGTGTGTTTGAATATCATGACAGTAGGTTCTTTACTCAGAGAGTGGTTGGGACGTGGAATGCACTCCCAGCTATGGTAGTGGAGTCGGACACTTTAGGAACTTTCAAGCGGTTATTGGATAAGCATATGGAGTGCACTAGAATGATTGGGAGTAGGTTGATTTGATCTTAGTTTCTGACTAGTTCAGCACAACATTGTGGGCCGAAGGGCCTGTACTGTGCTGTACAGTTCTATGTTCTATGAGAACAGGAGCTTAGTTACCTGGAGCAGCCCAAACTGAGTGTCAGATAATTGATTGTTACTGTCTAAGCGCTGCTTGATATCACAGTCAGTGATACCTTTGCTCATGATAAAGAGTGGACGGGGGGGCAGTTAATAATAATAATAATAATAATAGCAATCTTTATTGTCACAAGTAGGCTTACATTAACATTGCAATGGAGTTACAGTGAAAAGCCCTTAGTCGCCCCATTCCGGCGCCTGTTCGGGTACACAGGGAGGGAGAATTCAGAATGTCCAATTCACCTAACAGCACTATTGGTCAGGTTGGATTTGTCCTGTTTCTTATGTACAGGACATGCCTGGGTAATTTTCTACAGCGCTGGGTACATACCAGTGTTGTAGCTGTACTGGAACTGCATGGCTAGGGGCACAGAAAGTTCTGGAGCACAAGGGATTGATTACGAAGGGGAAAATACAAGATGAAAGCAAGCTAGCGAGGAATATAAAAACTGACTGCAAAAGTTTCAACAAGTGTGAAAAGTGAAAAAGATCGACAAAACGCATGTAGGCAGCATACAGAAAGAAACGGGAAATTCATAACGGGGAACAAAGAAATGGCTTCGGAACTGAATTCATACTTTGTTTCTGTCTTCACAAAGGAAGACATGAACAATGTACCGGACATTCTGAGAAACAAAAGTTTCATAAGAACATAAGAACTAGGAGCAGGAGTAGGCCATCTGGCCCCTCGAGCCTGCTCTGCCATTCAATGAGATTATGGCTGATCTTTTGTGGACTCAGCTCCACTTTCCCATCCGAAAACCAGAACCCTTTATTCCTCTATTCTTCAAAAAACCATCTATCTTTATCTTGAAAACATTCAATGAAATAGCCTCAACTGCTTCACTGGGCAGGGAATGCCATAGATTCACAACTCTTTGGGTGAATAAGTTCCTCCTGAGCTCAGTCCTAATCTACTTCCCCTTATTTTGAGGCTATGCCCCCTAGTTCTGCTTTCACCCGCTAGTGGAAACAACCTCCCCGCATCTATCCTATCTATTCCCTTCATAATTTTATATGTTCCTATAAGATCCCCCTGCATCCTTCTAAATTCCAATGAGTACAGTCCCAGTCTACTCAACCTCTCCTCGTAATCCAACCCCCTCAACTCTGGGATTAACCTAGTGAATCTCCTCTGCACACACTCCAGTGCCAGTACATCCTTTCTCAGGTAAGGAGACCAAAACTGAACACAATACTCCAGATATGGCCTCACTAACACCTAATTCAGTTGCAGCATAACCTCCCTAGTCTTAAGCTCCATCCCTCTAGCAATGAAGGGCAAAACTCCATTTGCTTTCTTACTCACCTGTTGCACCTGTAAACCAACGTTTTGAGACTCATACACTGGGACACCCAGGTCCCTCTGCACAGCAGCATGTTTTAATATTTTATCATTTAGATAATAATCCCTTTTGCTGTTATTCCTACCAAAATGATAACTTCACATTTGTCAACATTGTATTCCATCTGCCAGACCCTAGCACATTCACTTAAACTATCCAAATCCCTTTGCAGACTTCCGGTATCCTCTGCACTTTTTGCTTTACCACTCATCTTAGTGTCACCTGCAAACTTGGACAAATTGCACTTGGTCCCCAACTCCAAATCATCTATAGTGAGGATCAGCGACGATCTAAAGGAAATTAGTATTAGTAGAGAAATGGTTTTGGGGAAATTAATGTGATTGAAGGCGGATAAATCTCCAGGGCCTGATAATTCATCCTACAGTACTTTCGAAGTGGTCCTAGAAATAGTAGATCCATTGGTGGTCATTTTCCAAAATTCTTTGGACTCTGGAATGATTCCTACAGATTGGAGGGTAACTAATATCACCCTGCCATTCAAAACGGGAGGTAGAGAGTAAACAGGGAACTATAGACCAGTGAGCCTAACGTCGGTCGGAGGGAATTTGCTAGAGTCCATTGTCAAGGATTTCATAGCACAGAGTTTGGAAGGCAGTGGTATAATCAGACAAAGTCAGCATGGATTTACGAAAGAGAAAACATGCTTGACAAATCTACTGGAATTTTTTGAAGATGTAACTAGTACAGTTGACCAGGGGGACCTGGTGGATGTGGTTTATTTAGACTTTCAGATGACTTTTGGCAAGTTTTCACACAACAGTTACTTTGTAAAGTTAAAGTACATGGGATTGCGGGTAGTGTCTTGAAATGGATAGAAAGCTGGTTAGCCAATAGGAAGCAAAACGTTGGAATAAATGGCTCTTTTTCCGATTGGCAGGCAGTGACTAGTGGGGTACCGCAGGGATCTGTTCACATTATATATTAATAATTTGGACGAGGAAGCTAAATGTATTATCTCTAAATCTGCCGATGATACAAAGTTGGGTGGGAGGGTGAGCTGTGAGGAGGATGCAGAGATGCTTCAGTGGGATTTGGACAGGTTGAGTGAGTGGGCACATGCATGGCAGATGCAGTATAATGGGGATAAATGTGAGGTTATCCACTTTGGTGGCAAAAATAGGAAGGCAGATTATTATTTGAATGGGTGCAAATTTAGAGAGGTGGATACTCAGCGAGACTCTACTTCTTTAACCACGGATGCTGCCAGAACTGCTGAGGTTTTTCCAGCATTTCCTATTTTTATTTTATTTTTAGGTACACCTGGGTGCTTTCTCCTGCAATGCCCGCCTGGATTTATCATTGGAATCTGGGCCGGGATTCTGCCGTAACCGGCGCCAAGGAGTGGTGTGAAGCACTCTGGCGTCGGGCCGCCCGGGAGGTGCGGAATCCTCCGCACCTTCGCGGGCTAGGCCGGCGCTGGAGTGGGTGCAGCCATGCCAATCGGCGCCGAAGGGCCTCCGCCAGCCGGCGCAAGTTGGCGCATGTGCAGGAGCGCCAGTGTGTTCTGGCGCATGTGCAGAACCGCTGCCGTATTTCTGCGCATGCGCAGGGGGTTTCTTCTCCGCACCGGCTAAGGCGGAGCTTTAGACAGGCCGGCGTGGAGGTAAAGAGCGCCCCCATGGCACAGGCCCGCCAGCGGATCGGTGGGCCATGATCACATGCCAGGCCACCGTGGGCTGCCCTCAGAGCCATGTCCCGCCGGTACCGACTTGGTCTAATCTATGGCGGCGGGACTGGCTGAAAACGAGCGGCCTCTCGGCCCATCGGGGAGCGGAGAATCGCCGGGGGCGGGGGGGGGGGGGGGTGCTGCCGACGGCCCCCGACCGGCGCGCCGCGATCCCCGTGCCCGCCAAAGAAACGGTGGCAGAGAATTTGGCAGCCGCCGGCGGGGCAGCGGGGCGGTATTCACGCCAACCCCCGGCGATTCTCCGACCCGGCAGGGGGTTGGAGAATCCCTCACATGTTCTCCTTCCCCTTGTTCTATTTGCTTTTTGAATATGTGGGTCAAAGAGGTCAATATTTCAGCGAGCTCTCGAAGGCAGCCGAATGCTAACTGGGAATAATGGTTTTGGAAGAGAACTGCAGAGAGGCTAAAGATTTTACCTTCACTGGCAAGTGAGAGGGTTAGGGAATATACAGTAATCCAGGCTCAGGGAGTGTAAAGTTCATGCCGAGGAGGAAGGTAGCAGTAATTGTGTACAAGGAAGTGTACAACTTTAAAAAACAATTCTATCACTTACTGGCCTTGCCCAAGCGATATTACCTGTGGGTGAATCTAGGTTATCAGATTGTGCAACTGATGCTAGTTTGCAAGGTCTGACTAAGTCACAGTTTAGCACTGAACATAAATACTTGTAGCCTGCAACATGAAAAGCATCACACATTAACTTTCAACTGAGGGTATGATGCAATTATACAGGAAAACAATAAAACACAGCCCAACATTCACTTCCATAAATAGACCCAGAGGTCTCATGTCGCAATGTTGTTCTCGGACAGGCAGAAGGGGCGAAATTCACCGGAAACGGCGCGATGTCCGCCGACTGGCACCCAAAACGGCGCAAATCAGTCGGGCATCGCGCCGCCCCAAAGGTGCGGAATGCTCCGCATCTTTGGGGGCCGAGCCCCAACCTTAAGGGGCTAGGCCCGCGCCGGACAAATATCCGCCCCGCCAGCTGGCGGAAAAGGCCTTTGGTGCCCCGACAGCTGGTGCGGGAATGACATCTCCGGGCGGCGCATACGCGTGAGCGTCAGCGGCCGCTGACGGCATTCCCGTGCATGCGCAGTGGAGGGAGTCACTTCCGCCTCCGCCATGGTGGAGACCGTGGCGAAGGCGGAAGGGAAAGAGTGCCCCCACGGCACAGGCCCGCCCGCGGATCGGTGGGCCCCGATCGCGGGCCAGGCCACCGTGGGGGCACCCCCTGGGGCCAGATAGCCCCATGCCCCCCCCCAGGACCCCAGAGCCCGCCCGCGCCGCCTTGTCCCGCCGGTAAGGTAGGTGGATTAATCTACGCCGGCGGGACAGGCATTTTAGCAGCGGGACTTCGGTCCATCCGGGCCGGAGAATCGCGGGGGGGCCCGCCAACCGGCGCGGCACGATTCCCGCCCCCGCCGAATATCCGGTGGTGGAGAATTCGGCAACCGGCGGGGGCGGGATTCACGCCAGCCCCCGGTGATTCTCCGACCCGGCGGGGGTCGGAGAATCTTGCCCCTGGTGTCAGCAGTCTGTTTCTGTAAACGGGGTGAGGGCCACCCTCTGCCAGCCCATGCACCCTCAAGACCCAACGGGTGAAATGTTCAGGTGGTTCTGTAACCGGGCAGCACACCGTCTGCACATACCTGCGTACGCCAGATACAGATTTATATAAAGCCTTCCACATCCTTAGGAAGTCCCAAAGTGCTTTACGTCCAATGAAGTACTTCTTGAAGCATGTTCACCGTTGTAATGTAGGAAATCCGGTGGCCGATTTGTGCACAGAAAACTCCCACAAACAGCAATGTGGTAACAGACAGTTTTCATATTGAGTGATGAACATTGGCTTGGACACTGGGGACATCATCCCTGCTCTTCCTTGAAAGAGTCTCATGGGATCTTTGATGCCTAGTCGTGGGGGCCGAATGGGCCTTGATTTAATGCCTCTTCCAAAAGGCAGCACCCTTGACAGTGCAGAATCCGCTCAGATGCAAATAGGCACTATTTGCGCTGTGTATGATCCGCCCATTTGTACCCGGTCAAAAGCGGCTGAACCTATGGTCATGAAATGGTTGAGTAAAGGGAGAGAACTCTTGTGAGGACAGATGTAGCAGACATCCTTCTCCTGGCTCCCCAAGATATTGCAGCTCAGTGCTGAACCCTGTTCAATTCATCCAGAAACCAAACATGGTTTGGGATTCCTTATGTTAGCTTCAAGTAATCAGTCCGGTCACCCGTTTGTGCTCTTTTGGGATTCAGATGCCCTTTTCCACTCTTTGGAGGACAAGTGGCAAGAATCAACCAGGACAGAAAAACATTTCAAAATCACTCAATTTATTGACATGAGGATAGGGTAGTTTTTGTGAAATTCCTCCACTTTTTCAACTTGGGCAGGCCATAACCATGCTGAATATAATGAAAACAATATTAATCTTCCTTCATTTGATATATCCAAGTACGTTTATGGAAAGCTGACTGGAAATGACGAATGTGATATAAAATAGTTACTTTAGAGATATTAGTTACTGTAATGTAACGAATATAACATGTCTGTTCCCCACCTGTACGGACAGGAGGTGTCATATCACCCAGGCGTCTGGCCAATGCGTTTGTTACAACACCACTGGCGTTCTATTGAACGCCGGCCTCCAGCTCCTTTGTGGCTGGGCGAATGTCTCTCATATCACTGTTGGGACTAGGGCTTTCCGCATTGCTAGGCGGCCCGAATGGGCGTTCCAAAGCTGGATAAACTGGGCTATTGGGGGATCCCTACGCAACCGATATACTGATTGTGATGCTCACCTGTACACGGAACAAGGATACTACTTTTTTTTTTAAAATGGTTCAGCAACTAATGTTTTGTCACCCCCATTTCCCCGCCAAATTGCTATTGGGACTCTAGTCCCTACCACAGTCCCCTGCCCCTCGGCGTGGATGCTGCATAATCAGTTAGCACGCCGGGCAATCTCAGCTGAATTCTGCGAGAACTGGAAAAAACCTCAGGTTCTCGCACCCAACCGGGGCCCCTCAGCCCGGTGGGGAATTTGGAGCGTCTTGAAACTGGGAGGTGTGGGGGGGTTCCTTGGCTGTCAGCGATAGGAATTATTTTATTTGTGGCCTTACCATCTTGGGAAATGAAACCTTGGGAGCCCTCGGGGCAATAACCAAGGAATTGTCTCAGCTGCGCTTGTTTGCAATGCAGAACCGGTATGCTCTTGACTATCTTCTGGCCCGTGAGGGTGGGGTATGCGCCACAGTGCAGGGCAAGTGTATCATGGGAGTTCAAGACTTAACCGCTAATATCACTAAATTTATGGATCGCATACGGGATCACCTGGACGGAATGCAGGATCCTGGCTCTTGGGGTAACTGGGGATTTGGAGGTTGGAAGGACTGGTTGATAAATATGGCTATGTATTTAGCAGTGGCTATTGGCTGCATCTTTGTGGGCCCAGCCATCCTTAAATGTGTGATGGGTAGAATGCGGGGTACACTAGAACAGATCAACGCCCCTAAAATCTTGGCTGTAAAAATCCATGAGGGTGCAGCAGATGAAGGGGGGCTACGCCAGGAATTGGAAATGCAGCGACGGATCTTTTTAGATGAGGGACCGTAGCTATGGATTGGATAGTTTGGTTATCATGGAATGATAAAAGGAGGGAATGACGAATGTGATATAAAATAGTTACTTTAGAGATATTAGTTACTGTAATGTAGAGATAGGCCAGTCTCATTCTGGTGAGTTCACAGACAAAGGATTTCAGACCGCATGGCAAAGCAAGGAGGAGGTGTGTCCACCAAAGGAGGAGAAAAGGATGCTGGGTAATAAGGGGGCCAGAGGAAGGGATGAGAAGTGAGCCAATCAGAATGTATGACCAGGGCAGGAGGGGTATAGGATGACCTATGGGAATCGTGTATGTGAAACCTGATACCATTTGAATTTATTTGCAGAAATCCCTTTGTCTCTTTGTTCATTCGCTTTCCGGGGTGTAGGAGACTGGATGTGTCCTATGGTTCTGTGAAATGAATCAGGCTTGCAAGCCAAATAAAATAACTAATGCTGTACCTGCAAATCCATCTCGACTTTTATTGAGGCCAGACTGACAGGTAAAGAAATTTGTATTTTGTCAGATATACACTTCATTGGTAGGTATTCACTTTTCTGAGCTTAAAATGGTCAATGCTTTAAATAAAGTGTGGATCCAGATCCTTATCCGGGAATCTCCAAAGCTAGGGTGATCTTCTAGGAGACTGAGCGGTTAATTCTTTGTTGACGAATCTTACTCATATAATCCTCTCACGATCACCTAGAAACAGCTGTGAATAAACACCAGCTGGCCAAGTGGTGAAGGGTACATCCAGAGCCAATCTTTACACACTTCAATATTATTTACACAGTTACAGATTACAAGATCACAGTTATACCTCCTAACCCCAATGATTTCAGTCTGTGCCCACCCGTAGCACACACAAGGCCACAGGAGATAGAAGCAGGAGTAAGCCCGTCGAGCCTGTCCCACTCGCGGTACAATCGTGGCTGACCGTAGGCTTCAACTCACTTTGCTCCCTGCTCACCATAACCCCGAGAGACCAAGAGTTTGTCTATCTCAATCTTAAATATAGTCATCGATGGAGCATCCACAACCACTCTGGGGTAAAGGATTCCAAAGATTCACAACCCTGTGAGTGAAGAGGGGGTCAAGTGGATCCTCAGTTAATACCCACTCCCTGCCTGCAATTAAACATCATTAATATACAATTAATGGTCTACATTTGTTCCGATGTTTCTATAATGCTGGTGCCAAATTCCATTTATCTGTTGTTCATTAGGTATCAGGGGCGAAATTCTCCGGAAACGGCGCGATGTCCGCCGACTGGCGCCCAAAACGGTGCAAATCAGACGGGCATCGCGCCGCCCCAAAGGTGCGGAATGCTCCGCATCTTTGGGGGCCGAGCCCCAACCTTGAGTGGCTAGGTCGGCGCCGGACGAATTTCCGCCCCGCCAGCTGGCGGAAAAGGCCTTTGGTGACCCGCCAGCTGGCGCGGAAATGACATCTCCGGGCGGCGCATGCGCGGGAGCGTCAGCGGCCGCTGACAGCATTCCCACGCATGCGCAGTGGAGGGCGTCTCTTCTGCCTCTGCCATGGTGGAGGCCGTGGTGGAGGCGGAAGGGAAAGAGTGCCCCCACGGCACAGGCCCGCCCGCGGATCGGTGGGCCCCGATCGCGGGCCAGGCCACCGTGGGGGCACCCCCCGGGGTCAGATCGCCCCGAGCCCCCCCCAGGACCCCGGAGCCCACCCGCGCCGCCTTGTCCCGCCGGTAAAGTAGGTAGTTTAATCTACGCCGGCGGGACAGGCATTTTAGCGGCGGGACTTCGGTCCATCCGGGCCGGACAATCGCGCGCGGGGCCCCGCCAACCGGCGCGGCGCGATTCCCGCCACCGCCGAATCTCAGGTGGTGGAGACTTCGGCAACCGGTGGGGGCGGGATTCACGCCAGCCTCCGGCGATTCTCCGCCCCAGCGGGGGGTCGGAGAATTTCGCCCCCGATTTAATGGCTGAAGCCATCAAACCATCACATATGTAAGATTTTTTATTCTTTCACAGGATGTGGGTATCTCTGGCTAAGCCAGCATTTATTGCCCATCCCTAATTGCCCTTGAAAAGGTTGCGGTGCCTTCTTAAACTGCTGCAGTCCATATGGTGTAGGCACACCCACAGTGCTGTTAGGGAGGGAGTGCCAGGACCTTTAAGGAACGCCGATATAGTTCCAGGTCAGGATGGGGAGTGGCTTGGAGGGGAACTTGCAGGTGGCGGTGTCCCCGTGCATCTACTGACCTTTTTCTTCTACATGGTAGAAGTTGCAGGTCTGGAAAGTCACATTGAAGGAGCCTCGATGAGTTGCTGGATGAGTAGTAGTGTATACACTACTACTACTGTGCGTTGGTGGTGGAGGGAGTGAATGTTTAAGATGGTGAATGGGGTATACATCAAACAGGGCTGCTTTGTCCTGAACGGTGTCGAGCTTGAGTGTTGTTGGAGCTGCGCTCATCCAGGCAAGTGAAGAATATTCCATCACACTCCTGACTTGAACCTTGTAGGTGATGGACAGGCTTTGGGGAGTCAGGAGGTGAGTTACTCACTGTGAATTCCCAACTCTGACCTGCTCTTGTATCCCAAGTATTTATTTGGCTGGTCCAGTTCAGCTTCTGGTCAGTGTCAACCTCCAGGATAGAGCAGGTTTAGCACAGCATGTTGAAGAAATCACAGATTTTCAGTTTGTTTTGTGACTCACAACAATACAGACGAAGATATAGGTCACATTCGGAGATACAGTAAGATTGAGGTAGCATGGGCCTATCAAATCCCCTCAAACCCTTGCGCTGAGAATCAGCACTTTTGCTGTGCTATTGTTTCGTGCAAGATGCTGGGACAATGTTGGCCTAAGGTTTATAATGGAGGTCAAAAACTAGAACAAGATAATTTACATCAGCATGTTTTTCACAATGAAGCAATTGTTCATAGTTCACAAGAGTCATGGTTCACATTGGACAATTTTATTGGACTCTAAAAGTTATAGAGGGCAGAAGCCAGGAAGGAAGAAGGGATTTTATAACGCTGTAACCATCATTGTTACATGATAAATAATCTATGTTACATTGAGGGGAAAATATACCAACAGCTAACCTGTTGGTCTAGATATTGGGCAGTATAGCTACCTATCTCTCAAGTGCCAAGCAGCGAAACAAAGTCACCAAACTGGCAGGTGGCAAAAGCATGCACTCTGCCAGCTGGCAATGTGAAACCTGCCATACTGGTAGAGACGGTTATGTTATTCTCCAAGTCTGAATAAAGATTGTAGACTTCCAGTTACCACAAATACTTTATTCAGTAGGTTCGTTCTGTTTCCAGAGCTTAACTAGATATAATACAGTCAAGAGGTATGACCAGTGAAGCTAAGGTAAGCTGCCTATGCTGAGCTGGCTCTCTGTGCTGCTGCTCACTAGCCCTGTGCTTCTGAAAGAGGCGGATCCTCCCTTGGGCTGGACCCTTTATACCCGTCTCTGATGCCCTCTAGTGATGCTGTGGCTGTTACATATGTCTGCAGTCCCTGGTGTATGTGCAGATGTATGTACAGATGTACAGATCACTACAACGGTAACATATATACCAGCAGCGCTCGAGGCAGCGTTCAAAATTGGGATTCACATTTGGTAGATGAGGGTTCTGTGTTTCCTGAAGGACCTGTTTTTTTTCTTCCTTTTTAAAATAAATTTAGAGTACCCAATTATTTTTTTCCAAATAGCAATTTAGGCGTGGCCAATCCACCTAACCTGCACATTTTTGGGTCGTGGGGGTGAGACCCACGCAGACGCAGGGAGAATGTGCAAACTCCACGCGGACAGTGATCCAGGGCCAGGATCGAACTTAGGTCCTCGTGAGGCAGCAGTGAGGCAGCAGTGCTAGCCATTGCGCCATTTTCCATTTTTAATCATTCCAGTGCCCCCCTCACCACACACTGACCTTGCGCGGTACAATGTGATGGAAAATGGAGAATAATGTGGGAAATTGAGATATTGTCCATTTTGGCAGGAAGAATAAAGAAGAAGCACTTTATCGAAATGATAAGAGAGGCAGAGCTCTGAGATGCAGAGGGATCTGGGTGTCCTAGTGCATCAATCACAAACAGCAAATATACAGGCGCAGCAAGTAATTAGGAAAGCTAGTGAACTGTTATAATTTATTGCGAGGGGAATTGATTACAAAAGGAGGTTATTCTTCAGTTGCGTTGCATAGGGTGTTGGTGAGACCACATCTAGAGTATTGTGTACAGTATTGGACTCCTTATTTAAGGAAAGATGCAAATGCATTGGAAGGCATTCTGAGAAGGTTTACCAGACTAATACCTGGAATAGGTGGGTTGCCTTATGAGGGAAAGTTGGACTTGTATTTACTGGAATTCAGAAGAGTAAGAGGCGACTTGATCGAAACGTTTAAGATTCTGAGGGGTATTGAGGGGGTGGATTTGGGTAAAAGCGGCGGGATTCTCCGACCCCCGCTGGGTCGGAGAATCGCCGGGGGCTGGCGTGAATCCCGCCCCTGCCGGTTGCCGAATTCTCCGGCACCGGATATTCGGCGGGGGCGGGAATCCCCCGGCGATTCTCCGGCCCAGATGGGCCGAAGTCCCGCTGCTGGAATGCCTGTCCTGCCGGCGTGGATTAAACCACCTCTCTTACCGGCGGGACAAGGCGGCGCGGGCGGGCTCCGGGGTCCTGGGGGTGGGCTCGGGGCGATCTGGCCCCGGGGAGTGCCCCCACAGTGGCCTGGCCCGCGATCGGGGCCCACCGATCCGCGGGCGGGCCTGTGCCGTGGGGGCACTCTTTTCCTTCCGCCTTCGCCACGGTCTCCACTATGGCGGAGGCGGAAGAGACCCCCTCCACTGTGCATGCGCGGGGATGCCGTGAGCGACCGCTGACGATCCCGCGCATGCGCCGCCCGGCAAAGTCATTTCTGCGCCAGCTGGCGGGGCACCAAAGGCCTTTCCCGCCAGCTGGCGGGGCGGAAATCAGTCCGGCGCGGGCCTAACCCCTCAAGGTTAGGGCTCGGCCGCTCAAGATGCGGAGGATTCCGCACCTTTGGGGCGGCGCGATGCCGGACTGATTCGTGCCGTTTTTGGCGCAGGTCGGCGGACATCGCGCCGATTGCGGAGAATTCCGCCCGATGTTTCCTCTGGTCGGAGAATTTACAACCAGGGGTCACTGTTTAAAATAAGACAGAGATGAGGAGGAACCTTTTCTCTCAGAGGGTGGTGAGTCTCTGGAATTTTCTTCATCAATAAGCAGTGGAAGTAGAATCTTGGAATATTTTTAAGGCAGAGCAGGATCGGTTCCTGATTAACAAAGGGGTGAAAGGTTTTCGGGGGTAGGCTGGAATGTGGAGTTGAGGTTACAATCATATCAACCGTGATCATATTGAATTGCAGAGCAGGCTTGAGGGGCTGAATGGCCTATTCCTGATCCTAAGGCGGATGTTTGGATGTTTGTATGTGCTGGTTGATTTCTTGTTTGCTGTGCGAAATCACTTTGGAAAATTCGCTTTGGCCACATGACGAGGTTTTGCTGCTTTTGTACTGCAACTGCTCTTTATCTTATATAGATCCGGTTGCAGGCATGAAAAGTCCGCTCGGGCTGTGTTTGCTGAATTGAAGACAAGGGAAAGGAACATGGAGGATATCACGGAGCAGGAGAAGATTCTTGGATAGGGGGTCACTAAATTCGAGGTCATATCCACAGGGGTCATTCAGGAAACACGTCTCCTAGACTATTGACAGTCAGAGAAATCTAGGTGTACAGGTTACAGGTCACTGAAAGGGGCAACACAGGTGGAGAACGTAGTCAAGAAGGCATACGGCATGCTTGCCTACATTGGCCGGGGCATTAAGTATAAAAATTGGCAAGTCATGTTGCAGCTGTATAGAACCTTAGTTAGGCCACACTTGGCGTATAGTGTTCAATTCTGGTCATCACACTACCAGAAGGATGTGGAGGCTTTAGAGAGGGTGCAGAAGAGATTTACCAGAATTTTGCCTGGTATGGAGGGCATTAGCTATGAGGAGAGGTTGAATAAACTTGGTTTGTTCTCACTGGAACGAAGGAGGTTGAGGGGCGACCTGATAGAGGTTTACAAAATTATGAGGGGCAGAGACAGAGTGGATAGTCAGAGGCTTTTTCCCAGGGTAGAGGGGTCAATTACTAGGGAGCATAGGTTTAAGGTGCGAGGGGCAAGGTTTAGAGGAGATGTACGGGGCAAGTTTTTTACACAGAGGGTAGTGGGTGCCTGGAACTCGCTGCCGGAGGAGGCGGTGGAAGCAGGGACGAGAGTGACATTTAAGGGGTATCTTGACAAATACATGAATAGGATGGGAATAGAGGGATACGGACCCCGGAAGTGCAGAAGACTTTAGTTTAGTCGGGCAGCATGGTCGGCGCAGGCTTGGAGGGCCGAAGGGCCTGTTCCTGTGCTGTACATTTCTTTGTTCTTTGTATCCCACGTTCACCGAGGACCAATGACTGAGAGCCTCCCCCACTTCACAAAGGACGTTGTCACTGAGCAATGCCATTTGCTGCTGACACAATCCTAGCCTAAAACCAGGGCGCTGCCTGTGTCTCCCCACTTCAACATCACCCTCAACATTTATGCCACGGGCTACTTTCACACTACAACAGAGGACATCGGCACCATCTTAGTTTTTAGTTTACCCTTGTACCAGGGTGATTTCATAGAATTTACAGTGCAGAAGGAGGCCATTCGGCCCATCGAGTCTGCACCGGCTCTTGGGAAAGAGCAACCTACCCAAGGTCCACACCTCCACCCCATCCCCATAATCCAGTAACCCCACCCAACACTATGGGCAATTTTGGACACTAAGGGCAATTTAGCATGGCCAATCCACCTAACCTGCACATCTTTGGACTGTTGGAGGAAACTGGAGCACCCGGAGGAAACCCACGCACACGCGGGGAGGATGTGCAGACTCGGCACAGACAGTGACCCAAGCCGGAATCGAACCTAGGACCCTGGAGCTGTGAAGCAATTGTGCTATCCACAATGCTACCGTGCTAATGCTTATGCTGGAAGAATGGTGTTTCGGGTCAGGGCTTAGAGAATCCCAAAGTGTATCATGGAGTACACCTGACCCACAACTTTTAATAGATTGTGGTATGGGGAGCACACGGCCCACTCTACAGGTGTGGTACAGCAGAAATGGAAATGTATTTTTTTTAAAACAAAACAATGTTTATTCTATGAACTCAAATTAACCTTTTTAAAACAGTGAATATCTTAGCAACCATTAATTCAAATACACCTCCCAAAGAATACAACACTAAGTAATCTGTATGCTGTTCTTTTAACATCCAAAAAACCTCTAAACAGAAGCACATCAGGGTTTACATTCAATACAGAAAACATTTATAATTCTGAATTCACCAAATGATTAAGATAGAGCCCTTCATGGCAGAGAGCTCAACAATACAGCTGCTTTTCTGACTTCAGCTGCAACACACTGAAAAACGAAGCCAAAAAGACAGACACATCCTAGCTTTTCTCAAAGTGAAACTAAAAAGCAGAACCAGAGCTCAGCTCCACCCACACTCTGACATCACTACAGCAACCCCAGCAGCCAAACATTTCTTAAAGGTACCTTTCTTAAACACCCATTTCTTAAAGGTACTCTCACATGACAATGGTGTAAGCCCCTTTCCCTAGTGATGATGGGGCCCATATGGCAAGCGTAAGGTGCTAATCTCCGCATGCAGCACTGAAATGTTTATTAATCAAAAGGGTTTCCACTCACTCAGCGTACAAATTGTTTTCAACCACAGGCGATACATCATGGGCTGGATTCTTCCACCCCGCCCGCCGCAAGAACGCCATGGGTGAGCCGCGGACAATGGAGAAGTCCATTGACCTCGGGCGGGATTCTCCGGTTGCCGGGCGGACGCGGCTGGAGAATCCCGTCCTATATGTCCATTATTCTACCAGTTGTCATGTCTCTTTTTTTAACCTGTGCCTTTGTTCAAACCAGGTTGGCAACTCAGAAACTCTTTCTTGGGCAGAAAGGGTTATCCTCTTTGGTCAAGGCTTATGACGCCATCCAGGAACCCATGCTCAGCTGCACAACATTGGCAATGAGAGCCGTTCTGGTGCCAGGACTATTATAGAGGAATGTTCTGTAGTGCACCGCTGAGCAATTATCCCCATTTATATAGTCAGCTGATGCATGCTCTGCCATCATGATTGGCCAGCCCTTCCCACCACGTGGCCTTCCCAAGTTGGGACAGGAGGAATATCGGAGGTGGAAGAGAAGGATGGAGACAAGGACAATGATCGCATGATCCTGAAGTTGGTCATGTCTCAAACGATTATCTCTCATCTCTTCAACTGAATCGCCCCATTTACCAACCGACACACAATCCTCACTGATATTCTTACAAATACCACTTGCCTCCCTTCACTCTACACTTACCAGTCTCATACCCTCACTTTGCTACATAGAGAGGTCGCAACATCAGATACAGATCAAAACCAAAATGATTAAATAGATCAGGTCAGTATTGATAAAGGGAAATAATTGATCATCTAAGCTTTTAGTGATAGTCATTTGTGTTCATATGTTCTCACAACCCTACAAGGTGTCCACAGCTTGGGAGGTGGAAGGCTGATCATCTTCCATTGAGGATACTTCAGAAGGCCTTGAGGAATAACTTTGGACAGCACTGGGTCTAGCGAGCCCAGTATCTCAGCATGGGTTGGGACAGTCTGGCCTGACTAGCTGACTTGGCTGCAGCAGTGGCAAAGTGGCTGGCGAGGGAGCAGGTAGATTGGCATCATGAACGAGGGCGCAAGACTATCTTTCTTCGTGGGACCGACAGCACACTCCTGGGGACACTCCGACAGATCTGCTGGATGGTAAAGGAGTGAATTGATGCCCTCAAAGCCCCTGCAACAATTCCCCACAAACCAAAGTGGCAGCAAGCAGAGGTGCCATTCCTCTTGTGTCACCTGCCCTTGAAAGTGTCAGCGTTGTCCTAAGATCTCCAATATGGAGGCTTCCACCGATGGACGTGACCATTCCTTCCAAGCTGGACTGAATAGTCTCCACTCTGTGAGACAGGTTGGAGCTGGATTCCTCCCTGTTCTGCGCGCTGTGAGCAAGCTCTTGAGCAGTCGGCACAGAGCGCCAAACATTTCCTGATGTATGACCAGGTAATGGTGCATTAGTGTGTAAACAGGAGGAGGAGGAATGAATGGAGATCGCAGTACAGTGCAGGGTGCCTTCTCAAACTCACTGAAAAACCTATCCTTATTTTACGGATTGTGACGCAATTAGGTCCTTCCCTTGTTTGAACTCATGTTGTACTTCATACCCTAGCTTATCACCTTACTGGCAATGTTACAGTCCATTGTCCGATGTCTCACAATTCACACGCAGTGCAAGTTAACCGCTGAGGGTTGGCCGCTGCAATTTTATTCATTGTTTGTTTTTCATGTTGTATTTTGTTTAGACTTTAGGAATTGGTGAGAAGAGGGAAGAATTAAAAGAATATGTTATTTAGCACAGTGGGCTAAACAGCTGGCTTGCAATGCAGAATAAGGCCAGCAGCGTGGGTTCAATTCCCGTACCGGCCTCCCTGAACAGGCGCCGGAATGTGGCGACTGGGGGCTTTTCACAGTAACTTCATTGAAGCCTAATTGTGACAATAAGCGATTATTATTATCATAGCCTCTTCCCTGTCATTATTCGATTTTAGAAAAAATTGTTCATGCAATCTTTCCGTCACTGGCTAGGCCAGCATTTATTGCCCACGCCTGAGCGAGAGGCACAATAGCACAGCGGGTAGCACTGTTGCTTCACAGCGGCAGGGTCCCAGGTTCGATTCCCGGCTGGGTTACTGTCTGTGCGGAGTCTGCACGTTCCCCCCGTGTCTGCGTGGGTTTACTCCGGGTGCTCCGGTTTCCTCCCACAAGTCCCGAAAGACGTGCTGTTAGGTCATTTGGACATGCAGAATTCTCCCTCAGTGTACCCAAACAGGCGCCGGAATGTGGTGTGACGAGGGGATCTTCACAGTGACTTCATTGCAGTGTTAATGTAAGCCTATTTGTGACAATAAAGATTATTATTACTGAGGGCATTTAAGAGTCAACCATATTGCTGTGGGTCTGGAGTCACATGTAGGCCAGACCAGGTAAGGACGACGGATTCCCTTTCCTAAAGGACATTAGTGAAGTGGATGGGTTTTTATGACCATCGACAATGGTCTCATGGTCAGCATTAGACTTTTAATTCCAGATTTTTATTGAATTCAAATTTCACCATGTGCCACAGTGGGATTTGTATGCAGGTCCCCTTGAGTCTCTGGATTACTAGTCCGGTGACAATACCACTATGGCACTGCCTCCCCTATTATTATTGAAGCAAGATATTGATTTTAAGTTTGTCTTTGCTTCACAGGAGAGAGTGACTGCTGCCTCCTCCTACATTCACCAAGCAACCGATCAAAAAACTTATTTTTCGGATGTGAAAATCCTGCTGCCTCGAACATGGCCGGTTAATTCCAGCTTGGTTCACAGACCCACGACTGAATCCTACGAGAAGGCAAGAAGTGAGCGGCGAAGACTGACAAATTCCTTCGAGCCTGCTCCCTGTCAACCCCTGGAACCTCTTCTCAAAAATGACAGAACAGGGAGCTGCTGAGGGGAAATTCCCAAGTCCCTTTGTGCTTCTGATTTCCTAAGCACCTTCCCATTTAGGAAAGAGAAATTAAGTACTACTTTCCAGCCCTCCCACAGCAACCACCTTATTTGACAACAAAAGAGGGGTTGGTGGTAAACAATTATGCTGCCAGCTGGGGTTCAGTTAGTAGCTCCCTCACCTCTGACTCTCTTAGTTCAAGTCCCACTCCAGGACTTGAGCACAAAAATCAAGACTGACGCTCCAGTGCAATACTGAGGGTTGCTGCATTTCTGGTGGTGTCTGTAGTGATCTGCATATCTGCATATGTACAAGGGGTTACTGTGCGGATGTAACTACCACAGTATCACTAGAGGGCAGCACTAGAGACGGATATAAAGGGTCCGACCCAAGGGAGGATCCACCTCGTTCACAAGTACGGGGCTAGTGAACAGTAGCATACAAAGACAGCTCAGCACAGGCAGCTTACCTCTATCATTTCTTATTTTATATCTTGACTGTGTAACGTCCAGTTAAGCTCTGGAGAGAGAACAAACTTACTTAATAAAGCATTTGCTTCAATTGGAAGACTACGAGCATTATTCAGACATAGGAAACAATATAGTTTCCTTCAGCTGATATGTTAAACCAAGGCCCCACCTGCACCCCCCCCCCCCCCCCCTTCCTCCCTCATATGGATGTAAAATATCCCACAGTATTGTTTTGAAGAGGAGCTGGAGAGTTATCCCTCATATCCTGGTCAATATTTATCCCTCCATCAATCCCACTAAAACAGATTATCTAGTAATCATCACATTGCTGTTTGTGAGAGTTTCCTGTGCACAGATTGGTTTCTTCACTTCCCATATTATAACAGTGGTTACACTTCACAAAGTACTGTAGCGCACAAAGACTCACGAGAGACGAATAGAGATGAAGTCGATGAGGCTTTATTAAGCGTGACTTGTTCCCCGCAGTTCAGTAACAGACTGGCCTGCAGGGGAGAACTCCTGGTTCTTATACTCCGCCTTCAGGGCGGAGCTAGAGGTCAACAGCCAACCAGGACCCGGGATCTGTCAGCCAATGACACCACGGCTTCACAGTCCCACATGACCCCTAATGCATACTACCACAAGTACTTCATTGGTTGTAAAGTGCTTGGAGACATTCAGTGGTCCTGAAAAACGCCATATACATGCAAGTCTTTCTTTCCTCTCAGAGTCAGTGTTGCCAGAATAATATAAATTCTGGCCGTAACCCAGTGGCCCCGTTAGCCGCGGACACAAATCCCGGAATTTCCATAGACTTTAATATATTATCACAGTGTTTTTCAAACTTTTTTCCCCAGCGCCTCACTTTTACAAAATGGCCGACCCTCCCGAGCCACACCACGTTCACAGTAGATTCTCTATAGTTACTTTTTAAAATGTCACATTCACTGTTGGCCTTTCTGTAATATTAAATGTAAAAATTTGTAAATAAAACATATTTTCTATTTTTTGTTGTTATTTGGACATTTAAATAACTTGCGGTAAAAATTTCTGGACAGGTCAGTGTCTGATTGCAGATTCTGAAAATTTTCTAAATGTGACAGCGAGCAGGGACTGCCACAAGCTTCCCGGACCTCACCCCAGCGAGGCCGGCAGTGCTATTCAACATTAATCGGTCCACTTAACGAGGCCCCATGGGCTGGTTTAGCACAGGCTAAATCGCTGGCTTTTAAAGGACCAAGGCAGCCAGCAGCACGGTTCAATTCCCGTAACAGCCTCCCCGAACAGGCGCTGGAATGTGGCGACTAGGGGCTTTTCACAGTAACTTCACTTGAAGCCTACTTGTGACAATGAGCGATTTTCACTTTCACCACAAATTAAGGCTCGCCAGCCGATTCACCAGGTCCCGCTCACCGCCCCCCCACCCCCCCCCCACCCCCCCCGCTAACAGGTTCGAGCAGCACTTACGCTGCACTTGCTCAGCCAACCCCAGCCAGCTCGCAACAATGGTTCCCAGGAGACCGGCCCCAAGATGCAGATCTGGGAAGGCTGCTAGACGCAGTGGAAGCCAGGAGGGATGTCCTGTTCCGAGGGTTCAGGGGGGGCTGTGTCATGATGGCAGTGTCAGGGTGGCAGTGTCAGGGTGGCAGTGTCAGGGTGGCAGTGACAGGGTGGCAGTGACAGGGTGGCAGTGTCAGGGTGGCAGTGTCAGGGTGGCAGTGTCAGGGTGGCAGTGTCAGGGTGGCAGTGTCAGGGTGGCAGTGTCAGGGTGGCAGTGTCAGGGTGGCAGTGTCAGGGTGGCAGTGTCAGGGTGGCAGTGTCAGGGTGGCAGTGTCAGGGTGGCAGTGTCAGGGTGGCAGTGTCAGGGTGGCAGTGTCAGGGTGGCAGTGTCAGGGTGGCAGTGTCAGGGTGGCAGTGTCAGGGTGGCAGTGTCAGGGTGGCAGTGTCAGGGTGGCAGTGTCAGGGTGGCAGTGTCAGGGTGGCAGTGTCAGGGTGGCAGTGTCAGGGTGGCAGTGTCAGGGTGGCAGTGTCAGGGTGGCAGTGTCAGGGTGGCAGTGTCAGGGTGGCAGTGTCAGGGTGGCAGTGTCAGGGTGGCAGTGTCAGGGTGGCAGTGTCAGGGTGGCAGTGTCAGGGTGGCAGTGTCAGGGTGGCAGTGTCAGGGTGGCAGTGTCAGGGTGGCAGTGTCAGGGTGGCAGTGTCAGGGTGGCAGTGTCAGGGTGGCAGTGTCAGGGTGGCAGTGTCAGGGTGGCAGTGTCAGGGTGGCAGTGTCAGGGTGGCAGTGTCAGGGTGGCAGTGTCAGGGTGGCAGTGTCAGGGTGGCAGTGTCAGGGTGGCAGTGTCAGGGTGGCAGTGTCAGGGTGGCAGTGTCAGGGTGGCAGTGTCAGGGTGGCAGTGTCAGGGTGGCAGTGTCAGGGTGGCAGTGTCAGGGTGGCAGTGTCAGGGTGGCAGTGTCAGGGTGGCAGTGTCAGGGTGGCAGTGTCAGGGTGGCAGTGTCAGGGTGGCAGTGTCAGGGTGGCAGTGTCAGGGTGGCAGTGTCAGGGTGGCAGTGTCAGGGTGGCAGTGTCAGGGTGGCAGTGTCAGGGTGGCAGTGTCAGGGTGGCAGTGTCAGGGTGGCAGTGTCAGGGTGGCAGTGTCAGGGTGGCAGTGTCAGGGTGGCAGTGTCAGGGTGGCAGTGTCAGGGTGGCAGTGTCAGGGTGGCAGTGTCAGGGTGGCAGTGTCAGGGTGGCAGTGTCAGGGTGGCAGTGTCAGGGTGGCAGTGTCAGGGTGGCAGTGTCAGGGTGGCAGTGTCAGGGTGTCAGGGTGGCAGTGTCAGGGTGGCAGTGTCAGGGTGGCAGTGTCAGGGTGGCAGTGTCAGGGTGGCAGTGTCAGGGTGGCAGTGTCAGGGTGGCAGTGTCAGGGTGGCAGTGTCAGGGTGGCAGTGTCAGGGTGGCAGTGTCAGGGTGGCAGTGTCAGGGTGGCAGTGTCAGGATGGCAGTGTCAGGATGGCAGTGTCAGGGTGGCAGTGTCAGGGTGGCAGTGTCAGGGAGCAGTGTCAGGGAGCAGTGTCAGGATGGCAGTGTCAGAATCATAGAATCATAGAATCATAGAAGTTTACAGCATGGAAACAGGCCCTTCGGCCCAACCAGTCCATGCCGCCCAGTTTTTACCATTAAGCTAGTCCCAGTTGCCCGCACTTGGCCCATAACCCTCTATACCCATCTTACCCATGTAACCATCTAAATGCTTTTTGAAAGACACAATTGTACCCGCCTCTACTACTACCTCTGGCAGCCCATTCCAGACACTCACTACCCTCTGAGTGAAGAAATTGCCCCTCTGGGCCCTTCTGAATCTCTCCCCTCTCACCTTAAACCTATGCCCTCTAGTTTTAGACTCCCCTACCTTTGGGAAAAGATGTTGACTATCTACCTTATCTATGCCCCTCATTATTTTATAGACCTCTATAAGATCACCCCTAAGCCTCCTACGCTCCAGGGAAAAAAGTCCCAGTCTATCCAGCCTCTCCTTATAACTCAAACCATCAAGTCCCGGCAACATCCTAGTAAATCTTTTCTGCACTCTTTCTAGTTTAATAATATCCTTTCTATAATAGGGTGACCAGAACTGCACACAGTATTCCAAGTGTGGCCGTACCAATGTCTTGTACAACTTCAACAAGACGTCCCAACTCCTATATTCAATGTTCTGACCAATGAAACCAAGCATGCCGAATGCCTTCTTCACCACCCTGTCCACCTGCGACTCCACCTTCAAGGAGCTATGAACCTGTACTCCTAGATCTCTTTGTTCTATAACTCTCCCCAACGCCATACCATTAACTGAGTAGGTCCTGGCCTGATTCGATCTGCCAAAATGCATCACCTCACATTTATCTAAATTAAACTCCATCTGCCATTCGTCGGCCCACTGGCCTAATTGATCAAGATCCCGTTGCAATCCTAGATAACCTTCTTCACTATCCACTGTGCCACCAATCTTGGTGTCATCTGCAAACTTACTAATCATGCCTCCTAAATTCTCATCCAAATCATTAATATAAATCACAAATAACAGTGGACCCAGCACCGATCCCTGAGGCACACCACTGGTCACAGGCCTCCAGTTTGAAAAACAACCCTCTACAACCACCCTCTCTCTGCCTTCTGTCGTCCAGCCAATTTTGAATCCAATTGGCAACCTCACCCTGGATCCCGTGAGCTTTAACCTTCTGCAACAACCTACCATGCGGTACCTTGTCAAAGGCTTTGCTAAAGTCCATGTAGACAACGTCTACTGCACTGCCCTCATCTACCTTCTTGGTCACTCCCTCAAAAAACTCAATCAAATTTGTGAGACATGATTTTCCACGCACAAAGCCATGCTGACTGCCCCGAATCAGTCCTTGCATCTCTAAATGCTTGTAGATCCTGTCTCTCAGAATACCTTCTAGCAACTTACCTACTACAGACGTTAGGCTCACCGGTCTGTAGTTCCCAGGCTTTTCCCTGCTGCCCTTCTTAAACAAGGGCACAACATTCGCCACTCTCCAATCTTCAGGCACCTCACCTGTGGCTGCCGATGATTCAAATATCTCGGTTAGGGGACCCGCAATTTCCTCCCTAGCCTCCCACAACATCCTGGGATACATTTCATCAGGTCCCGGGGATTTATCTACCTTGATGCGCTTTAAGACTTCCAGCACCTCCTCCTCTGTAATATGCACACTTCTCAAGACATCACTATTTATTTCCCTTAGTTTCCTAACATCCATGCCTTTCTCCACAGTGAATACCGATGAGAAATATTCATTCAGGATCTCACCCAACTCTTGTGGCTCTGCACATAGATGTCCTTGTTGATCCTTAAGAGGCCCGACTCTGTCCCGAGTTACTCTTTTCCCCTTTATGTATCTGTAGAATCTCTTTGGATTCTCCCTTGCATTATTTGCCAAAGCAATTTCATGTCCCCTTTTTGCCCTCCTGATTTCCCTCTTAACTCTATTTCGACAATCTCTATACTCTTCAAGGGATCTACTTGATCCCAGTTGCTCATGGACGTCATATGCCTCCTTCTTCTTTTTGACCAGAGTCTCAATATCTCGAGTCATCCAGGGTTCCCTACTTCCACCAGCCTTGCCCTTCACTCTAAAGAGAATGTGCTTACCCTGCACAACACATTTTTAAAAGCCTCCCATTTACCAGCCGTCCCTTTGTCTGCCAATAGTCTCCCCCAATCTACCTCTGCAAGTTCCTGTCTGATACCATCAAAATTGGCCTTGCCCCAATTAAGAATTTTAACTCTTGGGCCAGACCTATCATTCTCCATAGCTATCTTAAAACTAATGGAATTATGGTCACTTGTCCCAAAGTGATCCCTCACTAGCACTTCTGTCACTTGCCCTTCCTTATTTCCCAAGACGAGGTCAAGTTTTGCCCCCTCTCTAGTCGGTCCATCCACATACTGAATGAGAAATTCCTCCTGAATACACTCAACAAATTTCCCTCCATCCAAGCCCCTAATGCTATGGCTGCCCCAGTCAATGTTGGGAAAGTTAAAGTCCCCTACTACTACCACCCTATTATTCTTGCAGCTATCTGTAATCTCCTTACATATTTGCTCCTCAATTTCCCGCTGACTATTTGGGGGCCTGTAGTACAGTCCTACCAAGGTGATCTCTCCCTTCTTATTTTTCAGTTCCACCCATATAGACTCAGTGGGCGAACCCTCGGATATATCCCCTCTAAGTACTGCTGTGATGTTCTCCCTAATCAAAAACGCCACTCCCCCTCCTCTCTTACCTCCTGTTCTATCCTTTCTATAGCATCTGTACCCCGGAACATTGAGCTGCCAGTCCTGCCCCTCCCTTAGCCATGTTTCAGTCATAGCTATAATATCCCAGTCCCATGTGCCCATCCATGCCCTGAGTTCATCCGCTTTGCCCGTCAGGCCCCTTGCATTGAAATAAATGCAGTTTAATGTAGACCTTCCTTGCTCTCTGCCCTGCTTTCTCTGGTCATGCTTTACACACTCTCCCTTCCTGCCTTTTGTTTCTGTCCCCACTGACTTCCTACATCGGTTCCCATCCCCCTGGCACATTAGTTTAAACCCTCCCCAACTGCACTAGCAAACACCCCCCCGAGAACATTGGTTCCAGTCCCACCCAGATGCAGACCGTCCGATTTGTACAGGTCCCACCTCCCCCAGAATCGGTCCCAATGTCCCAGGAATTTGAAACCCTCCCTCTTGCACCATCTCTCAAGCCACGTATTCATCCTAGCTATCCTGTCATTCCTACTCTGACTATCACGTGGCACTGGTAGCAATCCTGAGATTACTACCTTTGAGGTCCTACTTTTTAGTTTAACTCCTAACTCCCTAAATTCAGCTTGTAGGACCTCATCCCGTTTTTTACCTATATCGTTGGTGCCTATATGCACCACGACAGCTGGCTGTTCACCCTCCCCCTCCAGAATGCCCTGCAGCTGCTCCGAGACATCCTTGACCCTTGCACCAGGGAGGCAACATACCAACCTGGATTCTCGTTTGCGTCCGCAGAAACGCCTGTCTATTCCCCTTACAATTGAATCCCCTATCACTATAGCTCTGCCACTCTTTTTCCCGCCCTTCTGTGCAGCAGAGCCAGCCACGGTGCCATGAACCTGGCTGCTGCCACCTTCCCCTGGTGAGCCATCTCCCCCAACAGTTTCCAAAACGGTAAATCTGTTTTGGAGGGAGATGACTGCAGGGGATCCCTGCACTGCCTTCCTACTCTTCCTCTGTCTGTTGGTCACCCTTTCCCTATCTGCCTCAGTAATTTTAATCTGCGGTGTGACCAACTCACTGAATGTGCTATCCACAACTTCCTCAGCATCACGGATGCTCCAAAGTGAGTCCATCCGCAGCTCCAGAGCCGTCAAGCGGTCTAACAGGAGCTGCAGTTGGACACACTTCTTGCAGATGAAGGAGTCAAGGACACCAGAAGGGTCCCTGACTTGCCACATCTCACAAGAGGAGCATGACACGGGTCGGAGCTCTCCTGCCATGACTTAAACCTGAAGTTAAATTAATTTTGAACTACACTACACAGCTAAGAGAAAGTCAAAGAGAGAGAAATCAATTACCAGTTACAATCCAATCACTTACCTGCTGGCTGCGATGTAATTGCTCCAGAGACTCCCTCACAGCTCTGCTTCTCTGCACCTCCTTCAGGTGAGCACCAAATTCCCTTAACTAGTTAATTAATTTACTTAATTAATTTGATTTTTGTCACTCCCCTCTTACCCGAACTCAGCCTTACCCAAACTCAGATACACTCTGTTTGCCTTCAGCACTCTGTTTCTATAGGCACTTCAGCCACACCCTTTGTATCCTTCCTGATTTACAGTCAGCCAATAGGCCTGCTCCCAAAACTGATCTCTCTCCCGAACAGCTGACCTGCAAGGTAAGGAAGTGGTTAATCAGTACTTACCTCACCCACGGCGCGCCCTTTTAAACAGTCCCCTCTGCCTCGCAGCTCCCGCGCTTTTTGAAACTCCCGCGCTGTTTCCAAGGTCCTGGCTCCCTCTCTCTCCCGAACAGCTGACCTGCAAGGTAAGGAAGTGGTTAAGCAGTACTTACCTCACCCACGGCGCGCCCTTTTAAACAGTCCCCTCTGCCTCGCAGCTCCCGCGCTTTTTGAAACTCCCGCGCTGTTTCCAAGGTCCTGGCTCCCTCGCTCTCCCGAACAGCTGACCTGCAAGGTAAGGAAGTGGTTAAGCAGTACTTACCTCACCCACGGCGCGCCCTTTTAAACAGTCCCCTCTGCCTCGCAGCTCCCGCGCTTTTTGAAACTCCCGCGCTGTTTCCAAGGTCCTGGCTCCCTCTCTCTCCCGAACAGCTGACCTGCAAGGTAAGGAAGTGGTTAAGCAGTACTTACCTCACCCACGGCACGCCCTTTTAAACAGTACCCTCTGCCTCGCAGCTCCCGCGCTTTTTGAAACTCCCGCGCTGTTTCCAAGGTCCTGGCTCCCTCTCTCTCCCGAACAGCTGACCTGCAAGGTAAGGAAGTGGTTAAGCAGTACTTACCTCACCCACGGCGCGCCCTTTTAAACAGTCCCCTCTGCCTCGCAGCTCCCGCGCTTTTTGAAACTCCCGCGCTGTTTCCAAGGTCCTGGCTCCCTCTCTCTCCCGAACAGCTGACCTGCAAGGTAAGGAAGTGGTTAAGCAGTACTTACCTCACCCACGGCGTGCCCTTTTAAACAGTCCCCTCTGCCTCGCAGCTCCCGCGCTTTTTGAAACTCCCGCGCTGTTTCCAAGGTCCTGGCTACCTCTCTCTCCCGAACAGCTGACCTGCAAGGTAAGGAAGTGGTTAAGCAGTACTTACCTCACCCACGGCGCGCCCTTTTAAACAGTCCCCTCTGCCTCGCAGCTCCCGCGCTTTTTGAAACTCCCGCGCTGTTTCCAAGGTCCTGGCTCCCTCTCTCTCCCGAACAGCTGACCTGCAAGGTAAGGAAGTGGTTAAGCAGTACTTACCTCACCCACGGCGTGCCCTTTTAAAGAGTCCCCTCTGCCTCGCAGCTCCCGCGCTTTTTGAAACTCCCGCGCTGTTTCCAAGGTCCTGGCTCCCTCTCTCTCCCGAACAGCTGACATGCAAGGTAAGGAAGTGGTTAAGCAGTACTTACCTCACCCACGGCGCGCCCTTTTAAACAGTCCCCTCTGCCTTGCAGCTCCCGCGCTTTTTGAAACTCCCGCGCTGTTTCCAAGGTCCTGGCTCCCTCTCTCTCCCGAACAGCTGACCTCACCCACGGCGCGCCCTTTTAAAGAGTCCCCTCTGCCTCGCAGCTCCCGCGCTTTTTGAAACTCCCGCGCTGTTTCCAAGGTCCTGGCTCCCACTCTCTCCCGAACAGCTGACCTGCAAGGTAAGGAAGTGGAAAAGCAGTACTTACCTCAACCACGGCGCGCCCTTTTAAACAGTCCCCTCTGCCTCGCAGCTCCCGCGCTTTTTGAAACTCCCGCGCTGTTTCCAAGGTCCTGGCTCCCTCACTCTCCCGAACAGCTGACCTGCAAGGTAAGGAAGTGGTTAAGTCAGGGTGGCAGTGTCAGGGTGGCAGTGTCAGGGTGGCAGTGTCAGGGTGGTAGTGTCAGGGTGGCAGTGTCAGGGTGGCAGTGTCAGGGGGCAGTGTCAGGGGGCAGTGTCAGGGTGGCAGTGTCAGGGGGGCAGTGTCAGGGGGGCAGTATCAGGGTGGCAGTGTCAGGGTGGCAGTGTCAGGGTGGCAGTGTCAGGGTGGCAGTGTCAGGGTGGCAGTGTCAGGGTGGCAGTGTCAGGGTCGCAGTGTCAGGGGGCAGAGTCAGGATGGCAGAGTCAGGATGGCAGTGTCAGAGTGGCAGTGTCAGGGTGGCAGTGTCAGGGTGGCAGTGCCAGGCTGGCAGTGTCAGTGTGGCAGTGTCAGGGTGGCAGTGTCATGGTGGCAGTGGCAGGGTGGCAGTGCCAGGGTCGCAGTGTTAGGCTGGCAGTGTCAGGGTGGCAGTGTCAGGGTGGCAGTGTCAGGGGCAGTGTCAGGATGGCAGTGGCAGGGGGCAGTATCAGGGGGGCAGTGTCAGGGTGGCAGTGTCAGGGGGCAGTGTCAGGGTGGCAGTGTCAGGGTGGCAGTGTCAGGGTGGCAGTGTCAGTGTGGCAAGTGTCAGGAAGGCAGTGTCAGGAAGGCAGTGTCAGGGTGGCAGTGTCAGGGTGGCAGTGTCAGAGTGGCAGTGTCAGGGGGGCAGTGGGCAAAGGCAGGGTGGCAGTGTCAGGGTGGCAGTGTCAGGGTGGCAGTGTCAGGGTGGCAGTGTCAGGGTGGCAGTGTCAGGGGGCAGTGTCAGGATGGCAGTGTCAGGGGGCAGTGTCAGGATGGCAGTGTCGGGGGTAGTGTCAAGATGGCAGTGTCAGGGGGCAGTGTCAGGGGGGCAGGGGGCAATGTCAGGGAGGCAGTGTCAGGGAGGCAGTGTCAGGATGGCAGTGTCAGGGTGGCAGTGTCAGGGGGGCAGTGTCAGGGGGGCAGTGTCAGGGGGGGCAGTGTCAGGGGGGGCAGTGTCAGGGGGGGCAGTGTCAGGATGGCAGTGTCAGGATGGCAGTGTCAGGATGGCAGTGTCAGGATGGCAGTGTCAGGATGGCAGTGTCAGGGGGCAGTGTCAGGATGGCAGTGTCAGAGTGGCAGTGTCAGGGGGCAGTGTCAGGGGGGCAGTGTCAGGATGGCAGTGTCAGGGGGCAGTGTCAGGGGGGAAGTGTCAGGTTGGCAGTGTCAAGGTGGCAGTGCCAGGGTGGCAGTGTCAGGGGGGGCAGTGTCAGGAGGGCAGTGTCAGGAGGGCAGTGTCAGGATGGCAGTGTCAGGATGGCAGTGTCAGGATGGCAGTGTCAGGGGGGCAGTGTCAGGGGGGCAGTGTCAGGGGGGCAGTGTCAGGATGGCAGTGTCAGGGTGGCAGTGTCAGGGGGGGCAGTGTCAGGGAGGCAGTGTCAGGGAGGCAGTGTCAGGGAGGCAGTGTCAGGGAGGCAGTGTCAGGGAGGCAGTGTCAGGGAGGCAGTGTCAGGGAGGCAGTGTCAGGGGGGGCAGTGTCAGGAGGGCAGTGTCAGGGTGGCAGTGCCAGGGGGCAGTATCGGGGGGCAGTGTCGGGGGGGCAGTGTCAGGAGGGCAGTGTCTGTTTGGCAGTGTCAAGGTGGCAGTGTCAGGGTGGCAGTATCGGGGGGGGCAGTGTCAGGAGGGCAGTGTCAGGATGGCAGTGTCAGGATCGCAGTGTCAGGGGGCAGTGAGAGGGGGGGCAGTGTCAGGAGGGCAGTGTCAGGAGGGCAGTGTCAGGATGGCAGTGTCAGGGTGGCAGTGTCAGGGAGCAGTGTCAGGATGGCAGTGTCAGGGGGGCAGTGTCAGGGGGGCAGTGTCAGGGGGGCAGTGTCAGGGGGGCAGTGTCAGGGGGGCAGTATCAGGGTGGCAGTGTCAGGGTGGCAGTGTCAGGGTGGCAGTGTCAGGGGGCAGAGTCAGGATGGCAGTGTCAGAGTGGCAGTGTCAGGGTGGCAGTGTCAGGGTCGCAGTGTCAGGGTGGCAGTGCCAGGGTTGCAGTGTTAGGCTGGCAGTGTCAGGGTGGCAGTGTCAGGGTGGCAGTGTCATGGTGGCAGTGGCAGGGTGGCAGTGCCACGGTGCAGTGTTAGGCTGGCAGTGTCAGGGTGGCAGTGTCAGGGTGGCAGTGTCAGGGGCAGTGTCAGGATGGCAGTGTCAGGGGGCAGTATCAGGGTGGCAGCGTCAGGGTGGCAGTGTCAGGGGGCAGTGTCAGGGTGGCAGTGTCAAGGTGGCAGTGTCAGTGTGGCAAGTGTCAGGATGGCAGTGTCAGGAAGGCAGTGTCAGGGTGGCAGTGTCAGGGTGGCAGTGTCAGGGTGGCAGTGTCAGGGTGGCAGTGTCAGGGTGGCAGTGTCAGAGTGGCAGTGTCAGGGGGCAGTGTCAGGGGGGCAGGGGGCAAAGTCAGGGTGGCAGTGTCTGGATGGCAGAGTCAGGGTGGCAGTGTCAGTGTGGTAGTGTCAGGGTGGCAGTGTCAGGGTGGCAGTGTCAGGGGGCAGTGTCAGGATGGCAGTGTCAGGGGGCAGTGTCAGGATGGCATTGTCAGGGGCAGTGGCAGGATGGCAGTGTCAGGGGGCAGTGTCAGGGGGCAGTGTCAGGGGTGCTGGGGGCAGTGTCAGGGAGGCAGTGTCAGGGAGGCAGTGTCAGGATGGCAGTGTCAGGATGGCAGTGTCAGGATGGCAGTGTCAGGATGGCAGTGTCAGGATGGCAGTGTCAGGATGGCAGTGTCAGGATGGCAGTGTCAGGGTGGCAGTGTCAGGGTGGCAGTGTCAGGGGGGCAGTGTCAGGGGGGCAGTGTCAGTTTGGCAGTGTCAAGATGGCAGTGTCAGGGTGGCAGTGTCAGGGTGGCAGTGTCAGGGTGGTAGTGTCAGGGTGGCAGTGTCAGGCTGGTAGTGTCAGGGTGGCAGTGTCAGGCTGGCAGTGTCAGGGTGGCAGTGTCAGGGGGGCAGTGTCTCGATGGCAGTGCCAGGATGCCAGTGTCAGGGGGGCAGTGTCAGGGTCGCAGTGTCAGGCTGGCAGTGTCTGGATGGCAGTGTCAGGGTGGCAGTGTCAGGGGTCAGTGTCAGGATGGCAGAGTCAGGGGGGGTCAGTATCAGGGTGGCAGTGTCACGGTGGCAGTGTCACGGTGGCAGTGTCAGGGTCGCAGTGTCAGGCTGGCAGTGTCAGGATGGCAGTGTCAGGGTGGCAGTGTCAGGATCGCAGTGTCAGGGGGCAGTGTCAGGATGGCATTGTCAGGGTGGCAGTGTCAGGGGGGGGCAGTGTCAGGGAGGCAGTGTCAGGGTGGCAGTGTCAGGGAGGCAGTGTCAGGGAGGCAGTGTCAGGGAGGCAGTGTCGGGGGAGGCAGTGTCGGGGGAGGCAGTGTCGGGGGAGGCAGTGTCGGGGGGGGGCAGTATCAGGGTGGCAGTGTCAGGGTGGCAGTGTCAGGGTCGCAGTGTCAGGGGGCAACGTCAGGATGGCAGCGTCAGGATGGCAGCGTCAGGATGGCAGTGTCAGCGTGGCAGTGTCAGGGTGGCAGTGTCAGGGTCGCAGTGTCAGGGTGGCAGTGCCAGGGTCGCAGTGTTCGGCTGGCAGTGTCAGGGTGGCAGTGTCAGGGTGGCAGTGTCAGGGTGGCAGTGTCAGGGTGGCAGTGTCAGGGTGGCAGTGTCATGGTGGCAGTGGCAGGGTGGCAGTGCCAGTGTCGCAGTGTTAGGCTGGCAGTGTCAGGGTGGCAGTGTCAGGGGCAGTGTCAGGATGGCAGTGTCAGGGGGCAGTATCAGGGTGGCAGTGTCAGGGTGGCTGTGTCTGGGTGGCAGTGTCAGGGTGGCAGTATCAGGGTGGCAGTGTCAGGGTGGCAGTGTCAGGGTGGCAGTGTTGGAGTGGCAGTGTCAGGGGGCAGTGTCAGGGGGGCAGGGGGCAAAGTCAGGGTGGCAGTGTCAGGATGGCAGTGTCAGGGTGGCAGTGTCAGGGTGGCAGTGTCAGGGTGGCAGTGTCAGGTTGGCAGTGTCAGGGTGGCAGTGTCAGGGGGCAGTGTCAGGATGGCAGTGTCAGGGGGCAGTGTCAGGATGGCAGTGTCAGGGGCAGTGTCATAATGGCAGTGTCAGGGGGCAGTGTAAGGGGGGCAGTGTCAGGATGCCAGTGTCAGGGGGCAGTGTCAGGGGGGCAGGGGGCAATGTCAGGGTGGCAGTGTCAGGGTGGCAGTGTCAGGGGGGCAGTGTCAGGGGGGCAGTGTCAGGGGGGCAGTGTCAGGGGGGGCAGTGTCAGGTTGGCAGTGTCAAGATGGCAGTGTCAGGGTGGCAGTGTCAGGCTGGCAGTGTCAGGGTGGCAGTGTCAGGGGGGCAGTGTCATGATGGCAGTGTCAGGGTGGCAGTGTCAGGGGCCAGTGTCAGGCTGGCAGTGTAAGGTTGGCAGTGTCAGGCTGGCAGTGTCAGGGTGGTAGTGTCAGGGTGGCAGTGTCAGGCTGGCAGTGTCAGGCTGGCAGTGTCAGGGTGGCAGTGTCAGGGGGGCAGTGTCACGATGGCAGTGCCAGGATGGCGATGTCAGGGGGGCAGTGTCAGAGTCGCAGTGTCAGGCTGGCAGTGTCTGGATGGCAGTGTCAGGATGGCAGTGTCAGGGGGCAGTGTCAGGATGGCAGTGTCAGGGTGGCAGTGTCAGGATAGCAGTGTCAGGGGGGCAGTGTCAGGATGGCAGTGTCAGGGGGGAAGTGTCAGGAGGCAGTGTCAGGGGGGCAGTGTTAGGGGGGCAGTGTCAGGGGGGCAGTGTCAGGAAGGCAGTGTCAGGGTGGCAGTGTCAGGGTGGCAGTGTTGGAGTGGCAGTGTCAGGGGGCAGTGTCAGGGGGGCAGGGGGCAAAGTCAGGGTGGCAGTGTCAGGATGGCAGTGTCAGGGTGGCAGTGTCAGGAGTGGTAGTGTCAGGGTGGCAGTGTCAGGGTGGCAGTGTCAGGATGGCAGTGTCAGGGGGGAAGTGTCAGGAGGCAGTGTCAGGGGGGCAGTGTTAGGGGGGCAGTGTCAGGGGGGCAGTGTCAGGATGGCAGTGTCAGGGGGCAGTGTCAGGGTGGCAGTGTCAGGGGGACAGGGTCAGGATGGCAGTGTCAGGGCGGCAGTGTCAGGATGCCAGTGTCAGGGGGGCAGTGTCTGGCTGGCAGTGTCAGAGTGTCAGGGGTCAGTGTCAGGGGGCAGTGTCAGGATGGCAGTGTCAGGCTGGCAGTGTCAAGGTGGCAGTGTCAGGGGGCAGTGTCAAGATGGCAGTGTCAGGATGGCAGTGTCAGGATGGCAGTGTCAGGATGGCAGTGTCAGGATGGCAGTGTCAGGATGGCAGTGTCAGGGGGCAGTGTCAGGATGGCAGTGTCAGAGTGGCAGTGTCAGGGGGCAGTGTCAGGGGGGCAGTGTCAGGATGGCAGTGTCAGGGGGCAGTGTCAGGGGGGAAGTGTCAGGTTGGCAGTGTCAAGGTGGCAGTGTCAGGGTGGTAGTGTCAGGGGGGGCAGTGTCAGGAGGGCAGTGTCAGGAGGGCAGTGTCAGGATGGCAGTGTCAGGATGGCAGTGTCAGGGGGGCAGTGTCAGGGGGGCAGTGTCAGGGGGGCAGTGTCAGGGGGGCAGTGTCAGGATGGCAGTGTCAGGATGGCAGTGTCAGGATGGCAGTGTCAGGATGGCAGTGTCAGGGGGCAGTGTCAGGATGGCAGTGTCAGAGTGGCAGTGTCAGGGGGCAGTGTCAGGGGGGCAGTGTCAGGATGGCAGTGTCAGGGGGCAGTGTCAGGGGGGAAGTGTCAGGTTGGCAGTGTCAAGGTGGCAGTGTCAGGGTGGCAGTGTCAGGGGGGGCAGTGTCAGGAGGGCAGTGTCAGGAGGGCAGTGTCAGGATGGCAGTGTCAGGATGGCAGTGTCAGGGGGGCAGTGTCAGGGGGGCAGTGTCAGGGGGGCAGTGTCAGGGGGGCAGTGTCAGGGGGGCAGTGTCAGGGGGGCAGTGTCAGGATGGCAGTGTCAGGGTGGCAGTGTCAGGGGGGGCAGTGTCAGGGAGGCAGTGTCAGGGAGGCAGTGTCAGGGAGGCAGTGTCAGGGAGGCAGTGTCAGGGAGGCAGTGTCAGGGAGGCAGTGTCAGGGAGGCAGTGTCAGGGAGGCAGTGTCAGGGAGGCAGTGTCAGGGAGGCAGTGTCAGGGGGGGCAGTGTCAGGAGGGCAGTGTCAGGGTGGCAGTGCCAGGGGGCAGTGTCGGGGGGGGCAGTGTCGGGGGGGGCAGTGTCAGGAGGGCAGTGTCTGTTTGGCAGTGTCAAGGTGGCAGTGTCAGGGTGGCAGTATCGGGGGGGGCAGTGTCAGGAGGGCAGTGTCAGGATGGCAGTGTCAGGATGGCAGTGTCAGGGGGCAGTGAGAGGGGGGGCAGTGTCAGGAGGGCAGTGTCAGGATGGCAGTGTCAGGATGGCAGTGTCAGGGTGGCAGTGTCAGGGAGCAGTGTCAGGATGGCAGTGTCAGGGGGCAGTGTCAGGGGGGCAGTGTCAGGGGGGCAGTGTCGGGGGCAGTATCAGGGTGGCAGTGTCAGGGTGGCAGTGTCAGGGTGGCAGTGTCAGGGGGCAGAGTCAGGATGGCAGTGTCAGAGTGGCAGTGTCAGGGTGGCAGTGTCAGGGTCGCAGTGTCAGGGTGGCAGTGCCAGGGTTGCAGTGTTAGGCTGGCAGTGTCAGGGTGGCAGTGTCAGGGTGGCAGTGTCAGGGTGGCAGTGTCATGGTGGCAGTGGCAGGGTGGCAGTGCCACGGTCGCAGTGTTAGGCTGGCAGTGTCAGGGTGGCAGTGTCAGGGTGGCAGTGTCAGGGGCAGTGTCAGGATGGCAGTGTCAGGGGGCAGTATCAGGGTGGCAGCGTCAGGGTGGCAGTGTCAGGGGGCAGTGTCAGGGTGGCAGTGTCAAGGTGGCAGTGTCAGTGTGGCAAGTGTCAGGATGGCAGTGTCAGGAAGGCAGTGTCAGGGTGGCAGTGTCAGGGTGGCAGTGTCAGGGTGGCAGTGTCAGGGTGGCAGTGTCAGGGTGGCAGTGTCAGAGTGGCAGTGTCAGGGGGCAGTGTCAGGGGGGCAGGGGGCAAAGTCAGGGTGGCAGTGTCTGGATGGCAGAGTCAGGGTGGCAGTGTCAGTGTGGTAGTGTCAGGGTGGCAGTGTCAGGGTGGCAGTGTCAGGGGGCAGTGTCAGGATGGCAGTGTCAGGGGGCAGTGTCAGGATGGCATTGTCAGGGGCAGTGGCAGGATGGCAGTGTCAGGGGGCAGTGTCAGGGGGCAGTGTTAGGGGTGCTGGGGGCAGTGTCAGGGAGGCAGTGTCAGGGAGGCAGTGTCAGGATGGCAGTGTCAGGATGGCAGTGTCAGGATGGCAGTGTCAGGATGGCAGTGTCAGGATGGCAGTGTCAGGATGGCAGTGTCAGGGTGGCAGTGTCAGGGTGGCAGTGTCAGGGGGGCAGTGTCAGTTTGGCAGTGTCAAGATGGCAGTGTCAGGGTGGCAGTGTCAGGGTGGTAGTGTCAGGGTGGCAGTGTCAGGGTGGTAGTGTCAGGGTGGCAGTGTCAGGGTGGCAGTGTCAGGCTGGCAGTGTCAGGGTGGCAGTGTCAGGGGGGCAGTGTCACGATGGCAGTGCCAGGATGCCAGTGTCAGGGGGGCAGTGTCAGGGTCGCAGTGTCAGGCTGGCAGTGTCTGGATGGCAGTGTCAGGGTGGCAGTGTCAGGGGTCAGTGTCAGGATGGCAGAGTCAGGGGGGGTCAGTATCAGGGTGGCAGTGTCACGGTGGCAGTGTCACGGTGGCAGTGTCAGGGTCGCAGTGTCAGGCTGGCAGTGTCAGGATGGCAGTGTCAGGGTGGCAGTGTCAGGATCGCAGTGTCAGGGGGCAGTGTCAGGATGGCATTGTCAGGGTGGCAGTGTCAGGGGGGGGCAGTGTCAGGGAGGCAGTGTCAGGGTGGCAGTGTCAGGGAGGCAGTGTCAGGGAGGCAGTGTCAGGGAGGCAGTGTCGGGGGAGGCAGTGTCGGGGGAGGCAGTGTCGGGGGGGGCAGTATCAGGGTGGCAGTGTCAGGGTGGCAGTGTCAGGGTGGCAGTGTCAGGGGGCAACGTCAGGATGGCAGCGTCAGGATGGCAGCGTCAGGATGGCAGTGTCAGCGTGGCAGTGTCAGGGTGGCAGTGTCAGGGTCGCAGTGTCAGGGTGGCAGTGCCAGGGTCGCAGTGTTCGGCTGGCAGTGTTCGGCTGGCAGTGTCAGGGTGGCAGTGTCAGGGTGGCAGTGTCAGGGTGGCAGTGTCAGGGTGGCAGTGTCATGGTGGCAGTGGCAGGGTGGCAGTGCCAGTGTCGCAGTGTTAGGCTGGCAGTGTCAGGGTGGCAGTGTCAGGGGCAGTGTCAGGATGGCAGTGTCAGGGGGCAGTATCAGGGTGGCAGTGTCAGGGTGGCTGTGTCTGGGTGGCAGTGTCAGGGTGGCAGTATCAGGGTGGCAGTGTCAGGGTGGCAGTGTCAGGGTGGCAGTGTTGGAGTGGCAGTGTCAGGGGGCAGTGTCAGGGGGGCAGGGGGCAAAGTCAGGGTGGCAGTGTCAGGATGGCAGTGTCAGGGTGGCAGTGTCAGGGTGGCAGTGTCAGGGTGGCAGTGTCAGGGTGGCAGTGTCAGGGGGCAGTGTCAGGATGGCAGTGTCAGGGGGCAGTGTCAGGATGGCAGTGTCAGGGGCAGTGTCATAATGGCAGTGTCAGGGGGCAGTGTAAGGGGGGCAGTGTCAGGATGCCAGTGTCAGGGGGCAGTGTCAGGGGGGCAGGGGGCAATGTCAGGGTGGCAGTGTCAGGGTGGCAGTGTCAGGGGGGCAGTGTCAGGGGGGCAGTGTCAGGGGGGGCAGTGTCAGGTTGGCAGTGTCAAGATGGCAGTGTCAGGGTGGCAGTGTCAGGCTGGCAGTGTCAGGCTGGCAGTGTCAGGGGGGCAGTGTCATGATGGCAGTGTCAGGGTGGCAGTGTCAGGGGCCAGTGTCAGGCTGGCAGTGTAAGGTTGGCAGTGTCAGGCTGGCAGTGTCAGGGTGGTAGTGTCAGGGTGGCAGTGTCAGGCTGGCAGTGTCAGGCTGGCAGTGTCAGGGTGGCAGTGTCAGGGGGGCAGTGTCACGATGGCAGTGCCAGGATGGCGATGTCAGGGGGGCAGTGTCAGAGTCGCAGTGTCAGGCTGGCAGTGTCTGGATGGCAGTGTCAGGATGGCAGTGTCAGGGGGCAGTGTCAGGATGGCAGTGTCAGGGTGGCAGTGTCAGGATAGCAGTGTCAGGGGGGCAGTGTCAGGATGGCAGTGTCAGGGGGGAAGTGTCAGGAGGCAGTGTCAGGGGGGCAGTGTCAGGGGGGCAGTGTTAGGGGGGCAGTGTCAGGGGGGCAGTGTAAGGAAGGCAGTGTCAGGGTGGCAGTGTCAGGGTGGCAGTGTTGGAGTGGCAGTGTCAGGGGGCAGTGTCAGGGGGGCAGGGGGCAAAGTCAGGGTGGCAGTGTCAGGATGGCAGTGTCAGGGTGGCAGTGTCAGGAGTGGTAGTGTCAGGGTGGCAGTGTCAGGGTGGCAGTGTCAGGATGGCAGTGTCAGGGGGGAAGTGTCAGGAGGCAGTGTCAGGGGGGCAGTGTTAGGGGGGCAGTGTCAGGGGGGCAGTGTCAGGATGGCAGTGTCAGGGGGCAGTGTCAGGGTGGCAGTGTCAGGGGGACAGGGTCAGGATGGCAGTGTCAGGGCGGCAGTGTCAGGATGCCAGTGTCAGGGGGGCAGTGTCTGGCTGGCAGTGTCAGAGTGTCAGGGGTCAGTGTCAGGGGGCAGTGTCAGGATGGCAGTGTCAGGCTGGCAGTGTCAAGGTGGCAGTGTCAGGGGGCAGTGTCAAGATGGCAGTGTCAGGGGGCAGTGTCAGGGGGCAGTGTCAGGATTGCAGTGTCAGGGGGCAGTGTCAGGGGTCAGTGTCTGGGTGGCAGTGTCAGGGTGGCAGTGTCAGGGGGCAGTGTCAAGATGGCATTGTCGGGGCCAGTTTCAGGATGGCAGTGTCGGGGGGGCAGTGTTTGGCTGGCAGTGTCAGGGGGCAGTGTCAGGGTGGCAGTGTCAGGGTGGCAGTGTCAGGGGGTCAGTGTCTGAGGGGGCAGTGTCTGAGGGGGCAGTGTCAGGGTGTCAGTGCCAGGGGGGCAGTGTTTGGCTGGCAGTGTCAGAGTGTCAGGGGGCAGTGTCAGGGTGGCAGTGTCATGATGGCAGTGTCAGGGTGGCAGTGTCAGGGGGGGCAGTGTCAGGGTGGCAGTGTCAGTGGGGAAGTGTCAGGGGGCAGTGTCAGGGGGGCAGTGTCTGGCTGGCAGTGTCAGAGTGTCAGGGGGCAGTGTTAGGATGGCAGTGCCAGGATGGCAGTGTCAGGGTGGCAGTGTCAAGGTGGCAGTGTCAGGGTGGCAGTGTCAGGGTGGCAGTGTCAGGGGCAGTGTCAGGATGGCAGTGTCAGGGGGCAGTATCAGGGTGGCAGTGTCAGGGTGGCTGTGTCAGGCGGCAGTGTCAGGGTGGCAGTATCAGGGTGGCAGTGTCAGGGTGGCAGTGTCAGGGTGGCAGTGTTGGAGTGGCAGTGTCAGGGGGCAGTGTCAGGGGGCAGGGGGCAAAGTCAGGGTGGCAGTGTCAGGGTGGTAGTGTCAGGGTGGCAGTGTCAGGGTGGCAGTGTCAGGGGGCAGTGTCAGGATGGCAGTGTCAGGGGGCAGTGTCAGGATGGCAGTGTCAGGGGCAGTGTCATAATGGCAGTGTCAGGGGGCAGTGTAAGGGGGGCAGTGTCAGGATGCCAGTGTCAGGGGGCAGTGTCAGGGGGGCAGGGGGCAATGTCAGGGTGGCAGTGTCAGGGTGGCAGTGTCAGGGGGCAGTGTCAGGGGGGCAGTGTCAGGGGGGGCAGTGTCAGGTTGGCAGTGTCAAGATGGCAGTGTCAGGATGGCAGTGTCAGGATGGCAGTGTCAGGGGGCAGTGTCAGGGGGGCAGTGTCAGGGGTAGTGTCAGGATGGCAGTGTCAGGATGGCAGTGTCAGGGGGCAGTGTCAGGATGGCAGTGTCAGGGTGGCAGTGTCAGGATAGCAGTGTCAGGGGGGCAGTGTCAGGGGGGCAGTGTCAGGATGGCAGTGTCAGGGGGGAAGTGTCAGGGGGGCAGTGTCAGGGGGGCAGTGTCAGGGGGGCAGTGTCAGGGGGGCAGTGTCAGGAAGGCAGTGTCAGGAAGGCAGTGTCAGGGTGGCAGTGTCAGGGTGGCAGTGTCAGGGTGGCAGTGTTGGAGTGGCAGTGTCAGGGGGCAGTGTCAAGGGGGCAGGGGGCAAAGTCAGGGTGGCAGTGTCAGGATGGCAGTGTCAGGGGGACAGGGTCAGGATGGCAGTGTCAGGGTGGCAGTGTCAGGGTGGCAGTGTTGGAGTGGCAGTGTCAGGGGGCAGTGTCAGGGGGGCAGGGGGCAAAGTCAGGGTGGCAGTGTCAGGATGGCAGTGTCAGGGTGGTAGTGTCAGGGTGGCAGTGTCAGGGTGGCAGTGTCAGGATGGCAGTGTCAGGGGGGAAGTGTCAGGAGTCAGTGTCAGGGGGGCAGTGTCAGGGGGGCAGTGTCAGGGGGGCAGTGTCAGGATGGCAGTGTCAGGGGGCAGTGTCAGGGTGGCAGTGTCAGGGGGACAGGGTCAGGATGGCAGTGTCAGGGCGGCAGTGTCAGGATGCCAGTGTCAGGGGGGCAGTGTCTGGCTGGCAGTGTCAGAGTGTCAGGGGGCAGTGTCAGGATGACAGTGTCAGGCTGGCAGTGTCAAGGTGGCAGTGTCAGGGGGCAGTGTCAAGATGGCAGATTCAAGGGGCAGTGTCAGGATTGCAGTGTCAGGGGGCAGTGTCAGGGATCAGTGTCTGGGTGGCAGTGTCAGGGTGGCAGTGTCAGGGGGCAGTGTCAAGATGGCATTGTCGGGGGGCAGTTTCAGGATGGCAGTGTCGGGGGGGCAGTGTTTGGCTGGCAGTGTCAGAGTGTCAGGGGGCAGTGTCAGGGTGGCAGTGTCAGGGTGGCAGTGTCAGGGGGGCAGTGTCTGAGGGGGCAGTGTCAGGGTGTCAGTGCCAGGGGGGCAGTGTTTGGCCGGCAGTGTCAGAGTGTCAGGGGGCAGTGTCAGGGTGGCAGTGTCAGGATGGCAGTGTCAGGGTGGCAGTGTCAGGGGGGGCAGTGTCAGGTTGGCAGTGTCAGTGGGGAAGTGTCAGGGGGCAGTGTCAGGGGGGCAGTGTCTGGCTGGCAGTGTCAGAGTGTCAGGGTGGCAGTGTCATGGTGGCAGTGGCAGGGTGGCAGTGCCAGGGTCGCAGTGTTAGGCTGGCAGTGTCAGGGTGGCAGTGTCAGGGTGGCAGTGTCAGGGGCAGTGTCAGGATGGCAGTGTCAGGGGGCAGTATCAGGGTGGCAGTGTCAGGGTGGCTGTGTCAGGCGGCAGTGTCAGGGTGGCAGTATCAGGGTGGCAGTGTCAGGGTGGCAGTGTCAGGGTGGCAGTGTCAGGGTGGCAGTGTTGGAGTGGCAGTGTCAGGGGGCAGTGTCAGGGGGGCAGGGGGCAAAGTCAGGGTGGCAGTGTCAGGATGGCAGTGTCAGGGTGGCAGTGTCAGGGTGGTAGTGTCAGGGTGGCAGTGTCAGGGTGGCAGTGTCAGGGTGGCAGTGTCAGGGGGCAGTGTCAGGATGGCAGTGTCAGGGGGCAGTGTCAGGATGGCAGTGTCAGGGGCAGTGTCATAATGGCAGTGTCAGGGGGCAGTGTAAGGGGGGCAGTGTCAGGATGCCAGTGTCAGGGGGCAGTGTCAGGGGGGCAGGGGGCAGTGTCAGGGTGGCAGTGTCAGGGTGGCAGTGTCAGGGGGCAGTGTCAGGGGGGCAGTGTCAGGGGGGGCAGTGTCAGGTTGGCAGTGTCAAGATGGCAGTGTCAGGCTGGCAGTGTCAGGCTGGCAGTGTCAGGCTGGCAGTGTCAGGGTGGCAGTGTCAGGGGGGCAGTGTCATGATGGCAGTGTCAGGGTGGCAGTGTCAGGGGGCAGTGTCAGGCTGGCAGTGTAAGGTTGGCAGTGTCAGGGGGCAGTGTCAGGGGGCAGTGTCAGGCTGGCAGTGTAAGGCTGGCAGTGTCAGGCTGGCAGTGTCAGGGTGGTAGTGTCAGGGTGGCAGTGTCAGGCTGGCAGTGTCAGGGTGGCAGTGTCAGTGGGGCAGTGTCACGATGGCAGTGCCAGGATGGCGATGTCAGGGGGGCAGTGTCAGAGTCGCAGTGTCAGGCTGGCAGTTTCTGGATGGCAGTGTCAGGGTGGCAGTGTCAGGGGTCAGTGTCAGGATGGCAGTGTCAGGGGAGCAGTGTCAGGGTCGCTGTGTCAGGTTGGCAGTGTCAGGATGGCAGTGTCAGGGGGCAGTGTTAGGATGGCAGCATCAGGGGGTAGTGTCAGGGTGGCAGTGTCATGGTGGCAGTGTCAGGGTGGCAGTGTCAGGATCGCACTGTCAGCGAGCTGTGTCAGGATGGCAGTGTCAGGGGGCAGTGTCAGGATGGCAGTGTCAGGATGGCAGTGTCGGGGGCAGTGTCAGGATGGCAGTGTCAGGGGGCAGTGTCAGGATGGCAGTGTCAGGATGGCAGTGTCAGGGGGCAGTGTCAGGATGGCAGTGTCAGGATGGCAGTGTCAGGGGGCAGTGTCAGGGGGGCAGTGTCAGGGGCAGTGTCAGGATGGCAGTGTCAGGATGGCAGTGTCAGGGGGCAGTGTCAGGATGGCAGTGTCAGGGTGGCAGTGTCAGGATAGCAGTGTCAGGGGGGCAGTGTCAGGATGGCAGTGTCAGGGGGGAAGTGTCAGGAGGCAGTGTCAGTGGGGCAGTGTTAGGGGGGCAGTGTTAGGGGGGCAGTGTCAGGGGGGCAGTGTCAGGAAGGCAGTGTCAGGGTGGCAGTGTCAGGGTGGCAGTGTTGGAGTGGCAGTGTCAGGGGGCAGTGTCAGGGGGGCAGGGGGCAAAGTCAGGGTGGCAGTGTCAGGATGGCAGTGTCAGGGTGGCAGTGTCAGGGTGGTAGTGTCAGGGTGGCAGTGTCAGGGTGGCAGTGTCAGGATGGCAGTGTCAGGGGGGAAGTGTCAGGAGGCAGTGTCAGGGGGGCAGTGTTAGGGGGACAGGGTCAGGATGGCAGTGTCAGGGCGGCAGTGTCAGGGTGGCAGTGTCAAGGTGGCAGTATCAGGGGGCAGTGTCTGGCTGGCAGTGTCAGAGTGTCAGGGGGCAGTGTCAGGATGGCAGTGTCAGGCTGGCAGTGTCAGGGTGGCAGTGTCAAGGTGGCAGTATCAGGGGGCAGTGTCAAGATGGCAGTGTCAGGGGGCAGTGTCAGGATGGCAGTGTCTAGGGGCAGTGTCAGGGGGCAGTGTCAGGGGGCAGTGTCAGGGGGCAGTGTCAGGGGTCAGTGTCTGGGTGGCAGTGTCAGGGTGGCAGTGTCAGGGGGCAGTGTCAAGATGGCATTGTCGGGGGGCAGTTTCAGGATGGCAGTGTCGGGGGGCAGTGTTTGGCTGGCAGTGTCAGAGTGTCAGGGGGCAGTGTCAGGGGGCAGTGTCAGGGTGGCAGTGTCAGGGTGGCAGTGTCAGGGGGCAGTGTCTGAGGGGGCAGTGTCAGGGTGTCAGTGCCAGGGGGGCAGTGTTTGGCTGGCAGTGTCAGAGTGTCAGGGGGCAGTGTCAGGGTGGCAGTGTCAGGATGGCAGTGTCAGGGTGGCAGTGTCAGGGGGGGCAGTGTCAGGGTGGCAGTGTCAGTGGGGAAGTGTCAGGGGGCAGTGTCAGGGGGGCAGTGTCTGGCTGGCAGTGTCAGAGTGTCAGGGGGCAGTGTCAGGATGGCAGTGCCAGGATGGCAGTGTCAGGGTGGCAGTGTCAAGGTGGCAGTGTCAGGGGGCAGTGTCAAGATGGCAGTTTCAGGGGGGCAGTGTCAGGATGGCAGTGTCAGGCTGGCAGTGTCAGGCTGGCAGTGTCAGGCTGGCAGTGTCAGGCTGGCAGTGTCAGGCTGGCAGTGTCAGGCTGGCAGTGTCAGGCTGGCAGTGTCAGGCTGGCAGTGTCAGGGTGGCAGTGTCAGGGGGGCAGTGTCAGGGTGGCAGTGTCAGGGTGGCAGTGTCAGGGTGGCAGTGTCAAGATGGCAGTGTTAGGGGGGCAGTGTCAGGGGCAGTGTCAGGGAGGCAGTGTCAGGGGCAGTGTCAGCGAGGCAGTGTCAGGGTGGCAGTGTCAGGATCGCAGTGTCAGGGGGCAGCGTCAGGATGGCATTGTCCGGGGGCAGTGTCAGGATGGCAGTTTCAGGATGGCAGTGTCAGGGGGTGCAGTTTTTCGCTGGCAGTGTCAGGGGGGCAGTGTCAGGGGGGCAGTGTCAGGGTGGCAGTGTCAGAGGGGGCAGTGTCAAAAACGCAGTGTCAGGGTGGCAGTGTCAAAGTGTCAGGGGGGCAGTGTCAGGGTGGCAGTGCCAGGGTGGCAGTGTCAGAGGGGGCAGTGTCAAAAACGCAGTGTCAGGGTGGCAGTGTCAAAGTGTCAGGGGGGCAGTGTCAGGGTGGCAGTGCCAGGGTGGCAGTGTCAGGGTGGCAGTGTCAGGGGGGCAGTGTCAGAGGGGGCAGTGTCAAAAACGCAGTTTCAGGGTGGCAGTGTCAAAGTGTCAGGTGGCAGTGTCAGGGGGGCAGTGTCAGGGTGGCAGTGTCAGGGAAACAGTGTCAGAGGGGGCAGTGTCAAAAACGCAGTGTCAGGGTGGCAGTGTCAAAGTGTCAGGGTGGCAGTGCCAGGGTGGCAGTGCCAGGGTGGCAGTGTCAGGGTGGCAGTGTCAGTGGGGAAGTGTCAGGGGGGCAGTGTCAGGGGGGCAGTTTCAGGATGGCAGTATCAGGGGGCAGTGTCAAGATGGCAGTGTCAGGGGGGCAGTGTCAGGGGGCAGTGTCAGGGAGGCAGTGTCAGGATGGCATTGTCGGTGGGCAGTGTCAGGATGGCAGTTTCAGGATGGCTGTGTCAGGGGGGGCAGTGTCTGGCTGGCAGTGTCAGAGTGTCAGGGTGGCTGTGTCAGGGTGGCAGTGTCAGGGGGGCAGTGTCAGAGGGGGCAGTGTCAAGAACGCAGTGTCAGTGTGGCAGTGTCAAAGTGTCAGGGGGCAGTGTGAGGGTGGCAGTGTCAGGGTGGCAGTGTCAGGGGGCAGTGTCAGAGGGGGCAGTGTCAGAGGGGGCAGTGTCAGGGGGCAGTGTCAGGGGGCAGTGTCAGGGGGGCAGTGTCAGGGGGGCAGTGTCAGTGGGGCAGTGTCAAGAACGCAGTGTCAGGGTGGCAGTGTCAAAGTGTCAGGAGGGCAGTGCCAGGGTGGTAGTGTCAGGGGGGCAGTGTCAGGATGGCAGTGTCAGGATGGCAGTGTCAGTGGGGAAGTGTCAGGGGGCAGTGTCAGGGGGGCAGTGTCAGGGGGGCAGTGTCAGGGGGGCAGTGTCAGGATGGCAGTGTCAGGTGGCAGTGTCAGGATGGCAGTGTCAGGATGGCAGTGTCAGGATGGCAGTGTCAGGCTGGCAGTGTCAGGCTGGCAGTGTCAGGCTGGCAGTGTCAGGGCGGCAGAGTCAGGATGCCAGTGTCAGGGGGGCAGTGTCTGGCTGGCAGTGTCAGGCTGGCAGTGTCAGGGTGGCAGTGTCGCAGTGTCAGGCTGGCAGTGTCAGGGGGACAATGTCAGGGACAGTGTCAGGGACAGTGTCAGGGAGGCAGTGTCTGGGTGGCAGTGTCAGGATCACAGTGTCAGGGGGCAGTGTCAGGGGGGCAGTGTCAGGGTGGCAGTGTCAGGGGGGCAGTGTCAGAGGGAGCAGTGTCAAGAACGCAGTGTAAGGGTGGCAGTGTCAAAGTGTCAGGGGGGCAGTGTCAGGGGGGCAGTGTCAGGATGTGAGTGTCAGGATGTGAGTGTCAGGGGGCAGTGTCAGGGTGGCAGTGTCAAAGTGTCAGGGGGGCAGTGTCAGGGGGGCAGTGTCAGGATGGGAGTGTCAGGGTGTCAGGGGGCAGTGTCAGGATGGCAGTGTCAGAGTGTCACCACCCTCTCCACCCCCCACACTGCCCCCTCCACCAGCCTCACCACCCCCACACTGCTCCCTCCACAACCACCTGCAACCCCTCCCCCCACTCCCCAGCGGTCCAATACGCGTCTTGTCTTGCAGGATCACACAGCCCCAACCACAACCCCAGGAGGAGAGTGGCGAGGAGGTGGGAGAAGACACGGACATGAATGGGTGCCCTTGACCCACTGCCAGAGACACCCTGGAGCACCAGTCCTGGGACGACACAGATTTCCCGTCACAGCTGTCTCCAACACCCTTCACCATCCCTCGGATGGGCAATTTAGTGAAGAGGCTCCTGGGGCACTATCTGATGCACACCACACACATGTCGCGGTACAGCAGGTGGATGTAGGAACCCTCGAGGGGGGGGGTGGGACAGTCGGAGAGCTGCCCAAAGCCAGGGACTAGCTGCCATCCGATCGGGTTTCAGGCTTCAGGAAAGGACAGTCCCATCTATTATGGAGATGCAGAGTGGAGTGTCAGAGCTCGGGATTGCATGAGGGGTTGTCAGCAACCATCCAGCACCTGAAGCTGTCCAACCACCTGTAGGAGGAGGAGGTGGTGCCAACAATGTTTGCCACCCAGGCCGACACCGCATGGGTGGCGTCTTCGGTGGAGGCCTTGGTGGCAAAGATTTCAGCCATGGGTCAGGATGTCCTAGGCCGGGGTACTCTGTGAGGGCATTGAAATAGACCCAGGACAGGGCTGCCCTATCACAGGCAGCCATGTGCCAGGGCCACCTGGACGTTGCAGCGGCACTGCAGAGCGTGGCCCAGTCACAGCAAGCCACGGCGGCATTGCCCGAGCGCTGGCCGATGTGACGCAGTCCCAGAGGGAGGTGGCACAGTCACTGTCTATGTGTCACAGACCTAGAAGGTGGTGGTACAGTCGCAGCATGATGTGGCGCAGTCCCAGAGGGAGATGGTCAATTCCTTATGCTCCATGGCCACTAGCATCGAGACCCTGGTCGGGACAGGCGTGGGCCTCCAGGACTGGCAGCACCAGGTGGCGGGGGAGCCTCTGGGGTTATCTCCGCTCGCCCCCCCTGTCCAATGGAGTAGTTGGTGGCCATCGGGCTCCCCGCGGGAGGAAGAGGTGCTGGAACCAGTGCCAATGGCTCGAACAGCACAGCGCCCCAGACTCAGCCAGTCCTGTCTCTGGTGCATCAGATGGGCAGTGGGCAGAACAGGATGACATCATGCCATCTGGGAGACCCAGGTCCATCCTGGCACGGTGTATTTAAACCTCATCACTATTCTTAGAATTCTTAGGTTTCCCTTTACGGAACAAGGGTCAAGAGATTCTAAATGGTGGACAGGGATTCACACTCCCCGACTCCTATGCAGACTTATTAACGGGTGCTATTCAGGTCAAACTATTGTTTCAAGTTATTCCCCGGGATAACCCGTATCTTCATAGAAGAATTTTATCTACTTACCACCTAGTAGCCTCGATCCTGGGTCCTGCGTTGCTTGATAAGTAAAGTAGACTTTTGTAATAAACCACTGTTTCAGGTTTAAACTTTAAGCTATTTTATTTTTTCTTTTAAAAGATAAAATCACTGTCTTTACAGAAAAATAAAAAGATCTTGCTTCTGGATTCTCCTGGTCGGTTGATCAGACCTTCCTGGGCCTCCACGACAATCTCTCTCCTTTATCTGTTGGTCTCTTCCCGGTTGTTCTACGGTTCTGCTCAGCTTTCGTCTTCTGTCTGTCCCATGTACCGAAATCACCCTGCAGGCTGAGAGTGAATGCCTGGCTGGGGGCGATCTAGGATATATATCAACTTTAAAACAGCTTTGCTGATTACATGACATTATTCTAAAGTTTTTTCTTCTGCTCCTGATCGCAATACTTTTCCTGTCCATGTGATTCCACATCAAGTCCTCATAAAATCATGAGAGGGCCTTCGTGTAAACCTGACCTTGGTCTGCCAGCTTTTACTGGAAGGGAGGTTTCCTGATTAATTATACTGGGGCATTCCAGTCTTTCATTCCCTTATCTTTTGGAAGTATTGTACTTTCTTGTATTCTTAAATGTTTCAAATTATTCAAAATTAAGATTCTGATAATTCCAATCAACTGATTGCTAAACTAATTAGCTTCTATTAAAGGGTATAAAACTCATTCTTTTTATTTAACTTAAAACTTAATTTTTCACAAGAATTTCTTGAACTAAAGATTTTAAGTTGCAGCATGAACTGCTTCCTGGTCTCAAGGCCTGTGTGATAATGGCTGTCTGCTTTCTAAAGAACCTTTGTCTGCAGTTAACTCTTCGAGCGTCTTCGGCTATTTCATTTTAGCATTTCATTACATTTACTTTTATGGGATTTTTCTGTTACTTTGCTTTTTCTCATGTTTCTTGGTTTTTTTTCCATCAGACCTTCATGTTTCAAATGTCACCTTTGCATTTTTCTCAACAACGTTCACCCCAGAAGACGCCCACCAAAGGGGACCCAGTTCAGGACTTGACCGCTAACATCACTAAATTTATGGATCGCATACGGGATCACCTGGACGGAATGCAGGATCCTGGCTCTTGGGGTAACTGGGGATTTGGAGGTTGGAAGGACTGGTTGATAAATATGGCCATGTATTTAGTGGTGGCTGTCGGCTGCATCTTTGTGGGCCCAGCCATCCTTAAATGTGTGATGGGTAGAATGCGGGGTGCACTGGAACAGATCAACGCCCCTCAAATCTTGGCTGTCAAAATCCATGAGGGTGCAGCAGATGAAGGGGGGCTACGCCAGGAATTGGAAATGCAGCGACGGATCTTTTTAGATGAGGGACCGTAGCTATGGATTGGATAGTTCGGTTATCATGGAATGATAAAAGGAGGGAATGACGAATGTGATATAAAATAGTTACTTTAGAGATATGAGTTACTGTAAAGTAGAGATAGGCCAGTCTCATCCTGGTGAGTTCACAGACAAAGGATTTCAGACCGCATGGCAAAGCAAGGAGGAGGTGTGTCCAGCAAAGGAGGAGAAAAGGATGCTGGGTAACAGGGGGCCAGAGGAAGGGATGAGAAGTGAGCCAATCAGGATGTATGGCCAGGTCAGGAGGGGTATAGGATGACCTATGGGAATCGTGTATGTGAAACTTGATGCCATTTGAATGTATTTGCAGAAATCCATTTGTCTCTTTCTTCATTTGTTTCCCGGGATGTAGGAGACTAGCTGTGTCCTGTGCCTCTGTGAAATGAATCAGGCTTGCAAGTCAAATAAAGTAACTAATGCTGTACCTGCAAATCCATCTCGACTTTTATTGAGGCCAGACTGACGGGTAAAGAAATTTATATTTATCTGGTACACCGAGAGAGAATTCAGAATGTCCAATTCACCTAACAGCACGTCTTTCGGGACTTATGGGAGGAAACCGGAGCACCCAGAGGAAACCCACGCAGACAAGGGGAGAACGTGCAGACTCTGCACAGACAATGACCCAAGCTGGGTTATCCGTGGGTTTGCGGTAAAGCAAAGTGCTGAGGTGACCGTCCTTGATGGAGATGAGTGTGTCCAAGAATGCAACTGATATTGGAGAGTAGTCCATGGTTAGTCTGATGGTTGGATGGAACTTATTGATGTCATTGTGTAGTCATTTCATACGCGGTACATACTCGTGCGACTCGGCCAACGTTGTCTACCTCATACGCTGCAGGAAAGGATGTCCCGAAGCGTGGTACATTGGCGAGACCATGCAGACGCTGCGACAACGAATGAACGGACATCGCGCAACAATCACCAGGCAGGAATGTTCCCTTCCAGTCGGGGAACACTTCAGCAGTCAAGGGCATTCAGCCTCTGATCTCCGGGTAAGCGTTCTCCAAGGCGGCCTTCAGGACGCGGGACAACGCAGAATCGCCGAGCAGAAGCTTATAGCCAAGTTCCACACACATGAGTGCCCCCTCAACCGGGACCTGGGATTCATGTCGCATTACATTAATCCCCCACCATCTGGCCTGCGAAATCCTACCAACTGTCCTGGCTTGATACAATTCACACCTCTTTAACCTGGGGTTACCCCATCTCTGGATCTGTAAAGATTTAATCACCTGCTAATGGTCGTATTCCAAGCATTGTTTGGCATCTTTGAATTTGTCTATATATGTGTTTCTGGAACATACCTCTTCATTCACCTGAGGAAGGAGCAGCGCTCCGAAAGCTAGTGACATCGAAACAAACCTGTTGGACTTTAACCTGGTGTTGTAAGACTTCGTACTATAATTATGTAAACCCACACAACAGGAAAAGTCACAATTTTCTCCAAAGGTACACTTAACTACACTTATATTCTGGAATCCATTTCGTTACCATCTATCTACATCACTGGACACTAAGAAATGTCTCTTGTCACAAACCAACAACCCATGCAGTATAACTTCATGAGCTAAAGCCAGAAAGTAGTTACCACCCATGAGTGGGTGGCTCTGTGGCACGGTGGTCAGCACCACTGCCTCACAGTGCCGTCGACACGGGTTCAATTCCGGCCTAGGGTGACGGTTTGTGTGGAGTTTGCACTTTCTCTCCATGTCTGCGTGGGTTTCCTCCGGGTGCTCCGGTTTCCTCCCACAGTCCAAAGATGTGCAGGTTAGGTGGATTGGCCATGATACAATAATCCCTTTGTGTCCAAAGATACGCAGGTTAGGTGGGGTATGGGGATAAGGTGGGGTGTGGGACTGGGTGGAATGCTCTTTCAGAGGGTCGATGCAGACCCGGTGGGCTGTTTGGCTCCTTCTGCACTGTCAGAATGTTATGGTTCTATGGAGTCACCTTTAGGTTCAGAAAGCCTTTCTTCGGTTTAACGTTGTAATTGTCTGAGGTTTTCAAATCAGCAATTTGTAGCCTAGCAATCTGCCTTCTGGGAGAGTTCCTCTTTCCAGTTTGGTGTGGCTATGATCAGGTTTTCCAGCAGCTTCTCTTTCTCCTCTCCACTTCTCCTGTCAGTTCAGAGCTATGTGCAACTGATATACCATATTTTCCTTTTGATCTCCTTCTATCGAAACAACTTGCGTTAGAAATAAGGGTTTTAGCAGATAAGTGTGAACAGTATTCTTAAGTCTCCACTTTGAATTCATCGCTTCTGCAGTTTGAACACCTACAATTTTATGCTCCATTGTTCCCCACTTCACTTAAGTAAATTGTTGTTCACCCTTCTTCTAAGATAATTCGCAGACAGCTGCACTCTCATCAGTTCCCCTGTCATCCCATTATTCAAAGATTTTTTATCCAAATCTTAAGTCTTTACTTTATTCAAGCTACTTGACACCTTGCAATAGGAATGAATATGAAGCATGCAGTTAATGAGATTGACCATTCAAACACTCGATCAGATTACAAATTGTATAAATAATTACATGGGGGGTGGGGGGTGGGGGGGGGGGAGGGGGGGGGAACTCTACAGATTTTCTCCAATATTTATTCCATTTTCCAGGGTTTTCATTGGATTGGAAGGGTTGGGAAAACTGCATGTGTTTAAACCCCAATAGTATCGTAGGCGCACTCCAGCATTTCTCTGGACTTTGGTAATTTTGGGTGTTCTTACAAGGAAGGATTCTGTATAATTGATGTAATTTTGCATGAATGAATAATATTTCTTGTAATCTGAGTATAATGATTTCATGGAGTGGCTGATACCAGCCATCAGAGGTTTATAAAGAGGGTCCCAAGGACAGTGACATTATTTGGAGGGGATCCACAAACAAAAAGTTACAAATTTATATAATTCAACTTCCATACGTGCCACCATCAACAACAAAAAGGTATGTATAAATTCTGTCCTTAATGTAGCAAAACGTGTCAATGAGGACCACAGATGGAAATAAAGGTGGAAAGGAAGGCTGAACCTTGGATGGGTTGGGGGGGGGGGGGGGGGGGACTGGGGAAGAGGTGAGATGACTGAGAGCCTGGTCAATGAGTAAATGTTGAAAGGATCAGGTGAGGTGTAAAGGGGAAATCTTCATTTGGGCCACCATTTTGAGAGGGCGGCTCGATGCTGAGGGCTGGCGGATGCCCTCCCCCCTCCCCAGCAACACAAATCTTGCCCCCCCCTCACAAGTAGAGACATCCTTCCCCCTGCCCCCATCACGGAAATTGCTGGGTTACCCACCCCACAGCACGCACGCATGAGGGCGACCCTCCCCCCCGGACCCTCCCATCAGAAACCACATCAGAGACCCCCAATATCAGAGCCCCTCCCATATCAGAGCCCCCCCCATTTCAGAGACCCCTTATATTAAAGACCCCCCTCATCTGTCACCCCTGCCTGAAAAATGAAGAGCAGTCACTGTTTTTTCACATACCTGTCCCTTACACCTGCTGCCTCAGACAGAGGTGTAGAAAGCAGCAGCTGGTATGCCATCGATAGGATGCACTGCAGGAACTCACCAAGGTTCCTTCATCAACACATTCCAAACCCATGACCTCTACCACCTAGAAGGGAAAGGACAGCAGACACATGGAAACACCACCACCTGGAGGTTACCCCTGCAAGCCACACCCCACCGTGACTAGGAAATATATCACCGTTCCTTCATTGTAACTGGTCCAAAATAATAATAAATGTTATTATTGTCACAAGAAGGCTTATATTAACACTGCAATGAAGTTACTGTGAAAAGCCCCTGGACGCCACATTCCGACGCCTGTTCGGGAATGACGAATGTGATATAAAATAATTACTTTAGAGATATTAGTTACTGTAATGTAGAGATAGGCCAGTCTCATCCTGGTGAGTTCACAGACAAAGGATTTCAGACCGCATGGCAAAGCAAGGAGGAGGTGTGTCCAGCAAAGGAGGAGAAAAGGATGGTGGGTAATAGGGGGCCAGAGGAAGGGATGAGAAGTGAGCCAATCAGGATGTATGGCCAGGTCAGGAGGGGTATAGGATGACCTATGGGAATCGTGTGTGTGAAACTTGATGCCATTTGAATGTATTTGCAGAAATCCCTTTGTCTCTTTCTTCATTTGTTTCCCGGGGTGTAGGAGACTATCTGTGTCCTGTGCCTCTGTGAAATGAATCAGGCTTGCAAGTCAAATAAAATAACTAATGCTGTACCTGCAAATCCACCTCAACATTTATTGAGGCCAGACTGACGGGTAAAGAAATTTATATTTGTCAGGTACACAGAGAGAGAATTCAGAATGTCCAATTCACCTAACAGCAGGTCTTTCGGGACTTGTGGGAGGAAACCGGAGCACCCAGAGGAAACCCACGCAGACAAGGGGAGAACGTGCAGACTCCGCACAGACAGTGACCCAAGCCGGGTATCGAACCCGGGCCCTGGTGCTGTGAAGCAACAGTGTTAACCACTGTGCGACTGCGCCACCCACGGAACTGGAACTCCCTCCCTAACAGCACAATGGGTGTGCCTACATGGCATGAACTGCAGCGGTTCAAGAAAGCAGCTCACCACCAGCTTCTCACGGGAAATCAGGGATGGGCAGCCATTGCTGGCCTAGCCAGCAGGGCCCACACCCCATCAACAAAGAGAATGAAACTACTGACTGATCGTTAACTTTGTCCCGATTCCAATAAAAGCAAAAAACAATACTTTCACAATAAACAAAAGGCTACGCCCAGATGGCAGCTGATACTTCTGGGAAATAACAGTTGGAAAGACTTAGTGTTGACAGGCAAAGGTTTATTTTAATCTGAGCGTTGAAAAGAGTTGTACTGAAATTTTAGTCATCATCCCATTAGTTTACTTTGCTAACTCCATATTTTTTTCACCTTTTCCGTAATTCAATTACCCTTCGTCTTTTCAAAACTGGATGAAGAGGAGATTGAGGGATGGCCTGAAAGAACGATGTAAAATTGTGAAAACATTCAACAACGGGGGTGGAGAAAATATATTTTGATTCGTGAGGGGGTGTAAAAAATGATAAGGTCCTGAGTGTAAAATAGCCCTAATCCAAGTGTAAATCCTACAAGGAATTCCGGAGAAACCTTTGAGTCAATAGTGGAACTTACAACTGCGTGGAGTAGTCGAGGCTGATGCTATAGATGTCCCGAAGCGTGGTACATTGGCGAGACCATGCAGACGCTGCGACAACGAATGAACGGACATCGCGCAACAATCACCAGGCAGGAATGTTCCCTTCCAGTCGGGGAACACTTCAGCAGTCAAGGGCATTCAGCCTCTGATCTCCGGGTAAGCGTTCTCCAAGGCGGCCTTCAGGACGCGCGACAACGCAGAATCGCCGAGCAGAAGCTTATAGCCAAGTTCCGCACACATGAGTGCCCCCTCAACCGGGACCTGGGATTCATGTCGCATTACATTAATCCCCCACCATCTGGCCTGCAAAATCCTGCCAACTGTCCTGGCTTGATACAATTCACACCTCTTTAACCTGGGGTTACCCCATCTCTGGATCTGTAAAGATTTAATCACCTGTTAATGGTCGTATTCCAAGCATTGTTTGACATCTTTGAATTTGTCTATATATGTGTTTCTGGAACATACCTCTTCATTCACCTGAGGAAGGAGCAGCGCTCCGAAAGCTAGTGACATCGAAATAAACCTGTTGGACTTTAACCTGGTGTTGTAAGACTTCGTACTATAATTATGTAAACCCACACAACAGGAAAAGTCACAATTTTCACCAAAGGTACACTTAACTACACTTATATTCTGGAATCCATTTCGTTACCATCTATCTACATCACTGGACACTGAGAAATGTCTCTTGTCACAAACCGACAACCCATGCAGTATAACTTCATGAGCTAAAGCCAGAAAGTAGTTACCACCCATGAGTGGGTGGCTCTGTGGCACGGTGGTCAGCACCACTGCCTCACAGTGCCGTGGACACGGGTTCAATTCCGGCCTTGAGTGACGGTTTCTGTGGAGTTTGCACTTTCTCTCCATGTCTGCGTGGGTTTCCTCCGGGTGCTCCGGTTTCCTCCCACAGTCCAAAGATGTGCAGGTTAGGTGGATTGGCCATGATACAATAATCCCTTTGTGTCCAAAGATGCGCAGGTTAGGTGGGGTATGGGGATAAGGTGGAGTGTGGGACTGGGTGGAATGCTCTTTCAGAGGGTCGATGCAGACCCGGTGGGCTGTTTGGCCTCCTTCTGCACTGTCAGAATGTTATGGTTCTATGGAGTCACCTTTAGGTTCAGAAAGCCTTTCTTCGGTTTAACCTTGTAATTGTCTGAGGTTTTCAAATGAGCAATTTGTAGCCTAGCAATCTGCCTTCTGGGAGAGTTCCTCTTTCCAGTTTGGTGTGGCTATGATCAGGTTTTCCAGCAGCTTCTCTTTCTCCTCTCCACTTCTCCTGTCAGTTCAGAGCTATGTGCAACTGATATACCATATTTTCCTTTTGATCTCCTTCTATCGAAACAACTTGTGTTAGAAATAAGGGTTTTAGCAGAGAAGTGTGAACTGTATTCTTAAGTCTCCACTTTGAACTCATCTCTTCTGCAGTTTGAACACCTACAATTTTATGCTCCATTGTTCCCCACTTCACTTAAGTAAATTGTTGTTGACCCTTCTTCTAAGATAATTCGCAGACAGCTGCACTCTCATCAGTCCCCCTGTCATCCCATTATTCAAAGATTTTTTATCCAAATCTTAAGTCTTTACTTTATTCAAGCTGCTTGACACCTTGCAATAGGAATAAATATGAAGCATGCAGTTAATGAGATTGACGATTCAAACACTCGGTCAGATTACAAATTGTATAAATAAATACATGGGGGGTGTGGGGGGGGGGGGAAGGGGGGGGGGGAAATCTACAGGTTTTCTCCAATATTTATTCAATTTTCCAGAGTTTTCATTGGATTGGAAGAGTTGGGAAAACTGCATGTGTTTAAACACCAATAGTATCGTAGGCGCACTCCAGCATTTCTCTGGACTTTGGTAATTTTGGGTGTTCTTACAACGAAGGATTCTGTATAATTGATGTAATTTTGCATGAATGAATAATATTTCTTGTAATCTGAGTATAATGATTTCATGGAGTGGCTGATACCAGCCATCAGAGGTTTATAAAGAGGGTCCCAAGGACAGTGACATTATTTGGAGGGGATCCACACACAAAAAGTTCCAAATTTATATAATTCAACTTCCATACGGGCCACCATCAACAACAAAAACGTACTTTTAAATTCTGTCCTTAATGTAGCAAAATGTGTCAATGAGGACCACAGATGGAAATTAAGGTGGAAAGGAAGGCTGACCCTTGGATGGGTTTGGGTGTGGGGGGAGACGGGGTGGTGCTGGGGAAGGGGTGAGATGACTGAGAGCCTGGTCAATGAGTAAATGTTTAAAGGATCAGGTGAGGTGTAAAGGGGAAATCTTCATTTGGGCCACCGTTTTGAGAGGGCGGCTCGATGCCGAGGGCTGGCGGATGCCCTCCCTCCTCCCCAGCAACACAAATCTTGCCCCCCCCCCTCACAAGTAAAGACATCCTTCCCCCTGCCCCCATCACAGAAATTGCTGGGTCACCCACCCCACAGCACGCATTCATGAGGGCGACCCGACACCCCCCCCCCCCGGACCCTCCCATCAGAAACCACATCAGAGACCCCCAATATCAGAGCCCCTCCCATATCAGAGACCCCCCCCATTTCAGAGACCCCTTATATTAAAGACCCCCCTCAGCTGTCACCCCTGCCTGAAAAATGAAGAGCAGTCACTGCTTTTTCACATACCTGTCCCTTACACCTGCTGCCTCAGACAGAGGTGCAGAAAGCAGCAGCTGGTGGTTCTATGAAAGCTAAAACCACAACACAAGGCTTTAAACCCCCTCAGATCCTTTGATCTGTGAGTCTCTGGGAACTCCACTGCCAGTGGTTAGCGGCGTAGAGTTGCCAATCCACTAAGTGGCTGTAGGGTGCAGGGCCACTGGTGACTGAAGACCAATCTCTTACTTACGTGTAACCTAAATGTCACCCACAATGGTATTTATATCGCTGTCTATTTTGTTCCCACAATTAACATAAATATCCCCACACATTGATTAATTATTTCAAAATATGGAGGGTTACAACTACATAATTACGTAGAATTAACATTTCAGATTGATAAAACATTATTTAAAGAAAATTACACTACTTCTCAGAGAATCGGAAAGTCACACTGCAGTATCCCTGCGGATTTCTTGACCCAGATACGCCTAGACATAGAATCACACAAGACTGAAGGAGGTCATTCAAGGTTGCAATGTTCACCATCGATAGGATGCACTGCAGGAACTCACCAAGGTTCCTTCATCAACACATTCCAAACCCATGATCTCTACCACCTAGAAGTGCAAGGACAGCAGACACATGGAAACACCACCACCTGGAGGTTACCCCTGCAAGCCACACCCCACAGTGACTAGGAAATATATCACCGTTCCTTCACTGTAACTGGTCCAAAATAATAATACATTTTATTATTGTCACAAGAAGGCTTATATTAACACTGCAATGAAGTTACTGTGAAAAGCCCCTAGACGCCACATATCCCGACGCCTGTTCGGGAATGACGAATGTGATATAAAATAGTTACTTTAGAGATATTAGTTACTGTAATGTAGAGATAGGCCAGTCTCATCCTGGTGAGTTCACAGACAAAGGATTTCAGACCGCATGGCAAAGCAAGGAGGAGGTGTGTCCAGCAAAGGAGGAGAAAAGGATGCAGGGCAATAGGGGGACAGAGGAGGGGATGAGAAGTGAGCCAATCAGGATGTATGGCCAGGTCAGGAGGGGTATAGGATGACATATGGGAATCGTGTGTGTGAAACTTGATGCCATTTGAATGCATTTGCAGAAATCCCTTTGTCTCTTTCTTCATTCGTTTCCCGGGGAGTAGGAGACTAGCTGTGTCCTGTGCCTCTGTGAAATGAGTCAGGCTTGCAAGTCAAATAAAATAACTAATGCTGTACCTGCAAATCCATCTCGGCTTTTATTGAGGCCAGACTGACGGGTAAAGAAATTTATATTTGTCAGGTACACAGAGAGAGAATTCAGAATGTCCAATTCACCTAACAGCACGTCTTTCGGGACTTGTGGGAGGAAACCGGAGCACCCAGAGGAAACCCACGCAGACATGGGGAGAACGTGCAGACTCCGCACAGACAGTGACCCAAGCCGGGTATCGAACCCGGGGCCCTGGTACTGTGAAGCAACAGTGTTAACCACTGTGCGACTGCGCCGCCCACGGAACTGGAACTCCCTCCCTAACAGCACAATGGGTGTGCCTACATGGCATGAACTGCAGTGGTTCAAGAAAGCAGCTCACCAGCAGCTTCTCACGGGAAATCAGGGACGGGCAGCCATTGCTGGCCTAGCCAGCAGGGCCCACACCCCATCAACAAAGAGAATGAAACTACTGACTGATCGTTAACTTTGTCCCGATTCCAATAAAAGCAAAAAACGTTACTTTCACAATAAACAAAAGGCTACGCCCAGATGGCAGCTGATACTTCTGGGAAATCACAGTTGGAAAGACTTAGTATTGACAGGCAAAGGTTTATTTTAATCTGAGCATTGAAAAGAGTTGTACTGAAATTTTAGTCATCATCCCATTAGTTTACTTTGCTAACTCCATATTTTTTTCACCTTTTCCGTCATTCAATTGCCCTTCATCTTTTCAAAACTGGATGAAGAGGAGATTGAGGGATGGCCTGAAAGAACGATGTAAAATTGTGAGAACATTCAACAAGGGGGGTGGAGAAAATATATTTTGATTCGTGAGGGGGTGTAAAAAATGATAAGGTCCTGAGTGTAAAATAGCCCTAATCCAAGTGTAAATCCTACAAGGAATTCTGGAGAAACCCATGAGTCAATAGTGGAACTTACAACTGCGTGGAGTAGTCGAGGCCGATGCTATAGATGTCCCGAAGCGTGGTACATTGGCGAGACCATGCAGACGCTGCGACAACGAATGAACGGACATCGCGCAACAATCACCAGGCAGGAATGTTCCCTTCCAGTCGGGGAACACTTCAGCAGTCAAGTGCATTCAGCCTCTGATCTCCGGGTAAGCGTTCTCCAAGGCGGCCTTCAGGACGCGGGACAACGCAGAATCGCCGAGCAGAAGCTTATAGCCAAGTTCCGCACACATGAGTGCGGCCTCAACCGGGACCTGGGATTCATGTCGCATTACATTAATCCCCCACCATCTGGCCTGCAAAATCCTACCAACTGTCCTGGCTTGATACAATTCACACCTCTTTAACCTGGGGTTACCCCATCTCTGGATCTGTAAAGATTTAATCACCTGCTAATGGTCGTATTACAAGCATTGTTTGGCATCTTTGAATTTGTCTATATATGTGTTTCTGGAACATACCTCTTCATTCACCTGAGGAAGGAGCAGCGCTCTGAAAGCTAGTGACATCGAAACAAACCTGTTGGACTTTAACCTGGTGTTGTAAGACTTCGTACTATAATTATGTAAACACACACAACAGGAAAAGTCACAATTTTCACCAAAGGTACACTTAACTACAATTATATTCTGGAATCCATTTCGTTACCATCTATCTACATCACTGGACACTGAGAAATGTCTCTTGTCACAAACCAACAACCCATGCAGTATAACTTCATGACCTAAAGCCAGAAAGTAGTTACCACCCATGAGTGGGTGGCTCTGTGGCACGGTGGTCAGCACCACTGCCTCACAGTGCCGTCGACACGGGTTCAATTCCGGCCTTGGGTGACGGTTTGTGTGGAGTTTGCACTTTCTCTCCATGTCTGCGTGGGTTTCCTCCGGGTGCTCCGGTTTCCTCCCACAGTCCAAAGATGTGCAGGTTAGGTGGATTGGCCATGATACAATAATCCCTTTGTGTCCAAAGATGCGCAGGTTAGGTGGGGTATGGGGATAAGGTGGAGTGTGGGACTGGGTGGAATGCTCTTTCAGAGGGTCGATGCAGACCAGGTGGGCTGTTTGGCCTCCTTCTGCACTGTCAGAATGTTATGGTTCTATGGAGTCACCTTTAGGTTCATGAAGCCTTTCTTCGGTTTAACGTTGTAATTGTCTGAGGTTTTCAAATCAGCAATTTGTAGCATAGCAATCTGCCATCTGGGAGAGTTCCTCTTTCCAGTTTGGTGTGGCTATGATCAGGTTTTCCAGCAGCTTCTCTTTCTCCTCTCCACTTCTCCTGTCAGTTCAGAGCTATGTGCAACTGATATACCATAATTTCCTTTTGATCTCCTTCTATCGAAACAACTTGCGTTAGAAATAAGGGTTTTAGCAGATAAGTGTGAACTGTATTCTTAAGTCTCCACTTTGAATTCATCGCTTCTGCAGTTTGAACACCTACAATTTTATGCTCCATTGTTCCCCACTTCACTTAAGTAAATTGTTGTTCACCCTTCTTCTCAGATAATTCGCAGACAGCTGCACTCTCATCAGTTCCCCTGTCATCCCATTATTCAAAGATTTTTTATCCAAATCTTAAGTCTTTACTTTATTCAAGCTACTTGACACCTTGCAATAGGAATGAATATGAAGCATGCAGTTAATGAGATTGACCATTCAAACACTCGATCAGATTACAAATTGTATAAATAAATACATGGGGGGGTGGGGGGGGGGGGAAATCTACAGATTTTCTCCAATATTTATTCCATTTTCCAGGGTTTTCTTTGGATTGGAAGGGTTGGGAAAACTGCATGTGTTTAAACACCAATAGTATCGTAGGCGCACTCCAGCATTTCTCTGGACTTTGGTAATTTTGGGTGTTCTTACAAGGAAGGATTCTGTATAATTGATGTAATTTTGCATGAATGAATAATATTTCTTGTAATCTGAGTATAATGATTTCATGGAGTGGCTGATACCAGCCATCAGAGGTTTATAAAGAGGGTCCCAAGGACAGTGACATTATTTGGAGGGGTCCACAAACAAAAAGTTACAAATTTATATAATTCAACTTCCATACGTGCCACCATCAACAACAAAAAGGTACGTATCAATTCTGTCCTTAATGTAGCAAAACGTGTCCATGAGGACCACAGATGGAAATAAAGGTGGAAAGGAAGGCTGAACCTTGGATGGGTTGGGGGGGGGGGGGGGACTGGGGAAGAGGTGAGATGACTGAGAGCCTGGTCAATGAGTAAATGTTTAAAGGATCAGGTGAGGTGTAAAGGGGAAATCTTCATTTGGGCCACCATTTTGAGAGGGCGGCTCGATGCTGAGGGCTGGCGGATGCCCTCCCCCCTCCCCAGCAACACAAATCTTGCCCCCCCCTCACAAGTAGAGACATCCTTCCCCCTGCCCCATCACGGAAATTGCTGGGTTACCCACCCCACAGCACGCACGCATGAGGGCGACCCTCCCCCCGGACCCTGCCATCAGAAACCACATCAGAGACCCCCAATATCAGAGCCCCTTCCATATCAGAGCCCCCCCCATTTCAGAGACCCCTTATATTAAAGACCCCCCTCATCTGTCACCCCTGCCTGAAAAATGAAGAGCAGTCACTGTTTTTTCACATACCTGTCCCTTACACCTGCTGCCTCAGACAGAGGTGTAGAAAGCAGCAGCTGGTATGCCATCGATAGGATGCACTGCAGGAACTCACCAAGGTTCCTTCATCAACACATTCCAAACCCATGACCTCTACCACCTAGAAGGGAAAGGACAGCAGACACATGGAAACACCACCACCTGGAGGTTACCCCTGCAAGCCACACCCCACCGTGACTAGGAAATATATCACCGTTCCTTCATTGTAACTGGTCCAAAATAATAATAAATGTTATTATTGTCACAAGAAGGCTTATATTAACACTGCAATGAAGTTACTGTGAAAAGCCCCTGGACGCCACATTCCGACGCCTGTTCGGGAATGACGAATGTGATATAAAATAATTACTTTAGAGATATTAGTTACTGTAATGTAGAGATAGGCCAGTCTCATCCTGGTGAGTTCACAGACAAAGGATTTCAGACCGCATGGCAAAGCAAGGAGGAGGTATGTCCAGCAAAGGAGGAGAAAAGGATGGTGGGTAATAGGGGGCCAGAGGAAGGGATGAGAAGTGAGCCAATCAGGATGTATGGCCAGGTCAGGAGGGGTATAGGATGACCTATGGGAATCGTGTGTGTGAAACTTGATGCCATTTGAATGTATTTGCAGAAATCCCTTTGTCTCTTTCTTCATTTGTTTCCCGGGGTGTAGGAGACTATCTGTGTCCTGTGCCTCTGTGAAATGAATCAGGCTTGCAAGTCAAATAAAATAACTAATGCTGTACCTGCAAATCCACCTCGACATTTATTGAGGCCAGACTGACGGGTAAAGAAATTTATATTTGTCAGGTACACAGAGAGAGAATTCAGAATGTCCAATTCACCTAACAGCACGTCTTTCGGGACTTGTGGGAGGAAACCGGAGCACCCAGAGGAAACCCACGCAGACAAGGGGAGAACGTGCAGACTCCGCACAGACAGTGACCCAAGCCGGGTATCGAACCCGGGCCCTGGTGCTGTGAAGCAACAGTGTTAACCACTGTGCGACTCCGCCGCCCACGGAACTGGAACACCCTCTCTAACAGCACAATGGGTGTGCCTACATGGCATGAACTGCAGCGGTTCAAGAAAGCAGCTCACCACCAGCTTCTGACGGGAAATCAGGGACAGGCAGCCATTGCTGGCCTAGCCAGCAGGGCCCACACCCCATCAACAAAGAGAATGAAACTACTGACTGATCGTTAACTTTGTCCCGATTCCAATAAAAGCAAAAAACAATACTTTCACAATAAACAAAAGGCTACGCCCAGATGGCAGCTGATACTTCTGGGAAATAACAGTTGGAAAGACTTAGTGTTGACAGGCAAAGGTTTATTTTAATCTGAGCGTTGAAAAGAGTTGTACTGAAATTTTAGTCATCATCACATTAGTTTACTTTGCTAACTCCATATTTTTTTCACCTTTTCCGTAATTCAATTACCCTTCGTCTTTTCAAAACTGGATGAAGAGGAGATTGAGGGATGGCCTGAAAGAACGATGTAAAATTGTGAAAACATTCAACAAGGGGGGTGGAGAAAATATATTTTGATTCGTGAGGGGGTGTAAAAAATGATAAGGTCCTGAGTGTAAAATAGCCCTAATCCAAGTGTAAATCCTACAAGGAATTCCGGAGAAACCCATGAGTCAATAGTGGAACTTACAACTGCGTGGAGTAGTCGAGGCTGATGCTATAGATGTCCCGAAGCGTGGTACATTGGCGAGACCATGCAGACGCTGCGACAACGAATGAACGGACATCGCGCAACAATCACCAGGCAGGAATGTTCCCTTCCAGTCGGGGAACACTTCAGCAGTCAAGGGCATTCAGCCTCTGATCTCCGGGTAAGCGTTCTCCAAGGCGGCCATCAGGACGCGCGACAACGCAGAATCGCCGAGCAGAAGCTTATAGCCAAGTTCCGCACACATGAGTGCCCCCTCAACCGGGACCTGGGATTCATGACGCATTACATTAATCCCCCACCATCTGGCCTGCGAAATCCTACCAACTGTCCTGGCTTGATACAATTCACACCTCTTTAACCTGGGGTTACCCCATCTCTGGATCTGTAAAGATTTAATCACCTGCTAATGGTCGTATTCCAAGCATTGTTTGGCATCTTTGAATTTGTCTATATATGTGTTTCTGGAACATACCTCTTCATTCACCTGAGGAAGGAGCAGCGCTCCGAAAGCTAGTGACATCGAAACAAACCTGTTGGACTTTAACCTGGTGTTGTAAGACTTCGTACTATAATTATGTAAACCCACACAACAGGAAAAGTCACAATTTTCACCAAAGGTACACTTAACTACACTTATATTCTGGAATCCATTTCGTTACCATCTATCTACATCACTGGACACTGAGAAATGTCTCTTGTCACAAACCAACAACCCATGCTGTATAACTTCATGAGCTAAAGCCAGAAAGTAGTTACCACCCATGAGTGGGTGGCTCTGTGGCACGGTGGTCAGCACCACTGCCTCACAGTGCCGTGGACACGGGTACAATTCCGGCCTTGGGTGACGGTTTGTGTGGAGTTTGCACTTTCTCTCCATGTCTGCGTGGGTTTCCTCCGGGTGCTCCGGTTTCCTCCCACAGTCCAAAGATGTGCAGGTTAGGTGGATTGGCCATGATACAATAATCCCTTTGTGTCCAAAGATGCGCAGGTTAGGTGGGGTATGGGGATAAGGTGGAGTGTGGGACTGGGTGGAATGCTCTTTCAGAGGCTCGATGCAGACCCGGTGGGCTGTTTGGCCTCTTTCTGCACTGTCAGAATGTTATGGTTCTATGGAGTCACCTTTAGGTTCAGAAAGCCTTTCTTCGGTTTAACCTTGTAATTGTCTGAGGTTTTCAAATGAGCAATTTGTAGCCTAGCAATCTGCCTTCTGGGAGAGTTCCTCTTTCCAGTTTGGTGTGGCTATGATCAGGTTTTCCAGCAGCTTCTCTTTCTCCTCTCCACTTCTCCTGTCAGTTCAGAGCTATGTGCAACTGATATACCATATTTTCCTTTTGATCTCCTTCTATCGAAACAACTTGTGTTAGAAATAAGGGTTTTAGCAGAGAAGTGTGAACTGTATTCTTAAGTCTCCACTTTGAACTCATCTCTTCTGCAGTTTGAACACCTACAATTTTATGCTCCATTGTTCCCCACTTCACTTAAGTAAATTGTTGTTGACCCTTCTTCTAAGATAATTCGCAGACAGCTGCACTCTCATCAGTCCCCCTGTCATCCCATTATTCAAAGATTTTTTATCCAAATCTTAAGTCTTTACTTTATTCAAGCTGCTTGACACCTTGCAATAGGAATAAATATGAAGCATGCAGTTAATGAGATTGACCATTCAAACACTCGATCAGATTACAAATTGTATAAATAAATACATGGGGGGTGTGGGGGGGGGGGGGGAAGGGGGGGGGAAATCTACAGGTTTTCTCCAATATTTATTCAATTTTCCAGAGTTTTCATTGGATTGGAAGAGTTGGGAAAACTGCATGTGTTTAAACACCAATAGTATCGTAGGCGCACTCCAGCATTTCTCTGGACTTTGGTAATTTTGGGTGTTCTTACAAGGAAGGATTCTGTATAATTGATGTAATTTTGCATGAATGAATAATATTTCTTGTAATCTGAGTATAATGATTTCATGGAGTGGCTGATACCAGCCATCAGAGGTTTATAAAGAGGGTCCCAAGGACAGTGACATTATTTGGAGGGGATCCACACACAAAAAGTTCCAAATTTATATAATTCAACTTCCATACGGGCCACCATCAACAACAAAAAGGTACGTATAAATTCTGTCCTTAGTGTAGCAAAATGTGTCCATGAGGACCACAGATGGAAATTAAGGTGGAAAGGAAGGCTGAACCTTGGATGGGTTTGGGTGGGGGGGGGGAGACGGGGTGGTGCTGGGGAAGGGGTGAGATGCCTGAGAGCCTGGTCAATGAGTAAATGTTTAAAGGATCAGGTGAGGTGTAAAGGGGAAATCTTCATTTGGGCCACCGTTTTGAGAGGGCGGCTCGATGCCGAGGGCTGGCGGATGCCCTCCCTCCTCCCCAGCAACACAAATCTTGCCCCCCCCCTCACAAGTAAAGACATCCTTCCCCCTGCCCCCATCACAGAAATTGCTGGGTCACCCACCCCACAGCACGCATTCATGAGGGCGACCCGACACCCCCCCCCCCCGGACCCTCCCATCAGAAACCACATCAGAGACCCCCAATATCAGAGCCCCTCCCATATCAGAGACCCCCCCCCCCATTTCAGAGACTCCTTATATTAAAGACCCCCCCTCATCTGTCACCCCTGCCTGAAAAATGAAGAGCAGTCACTGCTTTTTCACATACCTGTCCCTTACACCTGCTGCCTCAGACAGAGGTGCAGAAAGCAGCAGCTGGTGGTTCTATGAAAGCTAAAACCACAACACAAGGCTTTAAACCCCCTCAGATCCTTTGATCTGTGAGTCTCTGGGAACTCCACTGCCAGTGGTTAGCGGCGTAGAGTTGCCAATCCACTAAGTGGCTGTAGGGTGCAGGGCCACTGGTGACTGAAGACCAATCTCTTACTTACGTGTAACCTAAATGTCACCCACAATGGTATTTATATCGCTGTCTATTTTGTTCCCACAATTAACATAAATATCCCCACACATTGATTAATTATTTCAAAATATGGAGGGTTACAACTACATAATTACGTAGAATTAACATTTCAGATTGATAAAACTTTATTTAAACAAAATTACACTACTTCTCAGAGAATCAGAAAGTCACACTGCAGTATCCCTGCGGATTTCTTGACCCAGATACGCCTAGACATAGAATCACACAAGACTGAAGGAGGTCATTCAAGGTTGCAATGTTCACCATCGATAGGATGCACTGCAGGAACTCACCAAGGTTCCTTCATCAACACATTCCAAACCCATGATCTCTACCACCTAGAAGTGCAAGGACAGCAGACACATGGAAACACCACCACCTGGAGGTTACCCCTGCAAGCCACACCCCACCATGACTAGGAAATATATCACCGTTCCTTCACTGTAACTGGTCCAAAATAATAATAAATGTTATTATTGTCACAAGAAGGCTTATATTAACACTGCAATGAAGTTACTGTGAAAAGCCCCTAGACGCCACATATCCAGACGCCTGTTCGGGAATGACGAATGTGATATAAAATAGTTACTTTAGAGATATTAGTTACTGTAATGTAGAGATAGGCCAGTTTCATCCTGGTGAGTTCACAGACAAAGGATCTCAGTCCGCATAGCAAAGCAAGGAGGAGGTGTGTCCAGCAAAGGAGGAGAAAAGGGTGCAGGGCAATAGGGGGCCAGAGGAAGGGATGAGAAGTGAGCCAATCAGGATGTATGGCCAGGTCAGGAGGGGTATAGGATGACATATGGGAATCGTGTATGTGAAACTTGATGCCATTTGAATGTATTTGCAGAAATCCCTTTGTCTCTTTCTTCATTCATTTCCCGGGGAGTAGGAGACTAGCTATGTCCTGTGCCTCTGTGAAATGAGTCAGGCTTGCAAGTCAAATAAAATAACTAATGCTGTACCTGCAAATCCATCTCGACTTTTATTGAGGCCAGTCTGATGGGTAAAGAAATTTATATTTGTCAGGTACACAGAGAGAGAATTCAGAATGTCCAATTCACCTAACAGCACGTCTTTCGGGACTTGTGGGAGGAAACCGGAGCACCCAGAGGAAACCCACGCAGACAAGGGGAGAATGTGCAGACTCCGCACAGACAGTGACTCAAGCCGGGTATCGAACCCGAGCCCTGGTGCTGTGAAGCAACAGTGTTAACCACTGTGCGACTGCGCCACCCACGGAACTGGAACTCCCTCCCTAACAGCACAATGGGTGTGCCTACATGGCATGGACTGCAGCGGTTCAAGAAAGCAGCTCACCACCAGCTTCTCACGGGAAATCAGGGACGGGCAGCCATTGCTGGCCTAGCCAGCAGGGCCCACACCCCATCAACAAAGAGAATGAAACTACTGACTGATCGTTAACTTTGTCCCGATTCCAATAAAAGCAAAAAACAATACTTTCACAATAAACAAAAGGCTACGCCCAGATGGCAGCTGATACTTCTGGGAAATAACAGTTGGAAAGACTTAGTGTTGACAGGCAAAGGTTTATTTTAATCTGAGCGTTGAAAAGAGTTGTACTGAAATTTTAGTCATCATCACATTAGTTTACTTTGCTAACTCCATATTTTTTTCACCTTTTCCGTAATTCAATTACCCTTCGTCTTTTCAAAACTGGATGAAGAGGAGATTGAGGGATGGCCTGCAAGAACGATGTAAAATTGTGAAAACATTCAACAAGGGGGTTGGAGAAAATATATTTTGATTCGTGAGGGGGTGTAAAAAATGATAAGGTCCTGAGTGTAAAATAGCCCTAATCCAAGTGTAAATCCTACAAGGAATTCCGGAGAAACCCATGAGTCAATAGTGGAACTTACAACTGCGTGGAGTAGTCGAGGCTGATGCTATAGATGTCCCGAAGCGTGGTACATTGGCGAGACCATGCAGACGCTGCGACAACGAATGAACGGACATCGCGCAACAATCACCAGGCAGGAATGTTCCCTTCCAGTCGGGGAACACTTCAGCAGTCAAGGGCATTCAGCCTCTGATCTCCGGGTAAGCGTTCTCCAAGGCGGCCTTCAGGACGCGCGACAACGCAGAATCGCCGAGCAGAAGCTTATAGCCAAGTTCCGCACACATGAGTGCCCCCTCAACCGGGACCTGGGATTCATGTCGCATTACATTAATCCCCCACCATCTGGCCTGCAAAATCCTACCAACTGTCCTGGCTTGATACAATTCACACCTCTTTAACCTGGGGCTACCCCATCTCTGGATCTGTAAAGATTTAATCACCTGTTAATGGTCGTATTCCAAGCATTGTTTGGCATCTTTGAATTTGTCTATATATGTGTTTCTGGAACATACCTCTTCATTCACCTGAGGAAGGAGCAGCGCTCCGAAAGCTAGTGACATCGAAATAAACCTGTTGGACTTTAACCTGGTGTTGTAAGACTTCATACTATAATTATGTAAACCCACACAACAGGAAAAGTCACAATTTTCACCAAAGGTACACTTAACTACACTTATATTCTGGAATCCATTTCGTTACCATCTATCTACATCACTGGACACTGAGAAATGTCTCTTGTCACAAACCGACAACCCATGCAGTATAACTTCATGAGCTAAAGCCAGAAAGTAGTTACCACCCATGAGTGGGTGGCTCTGTGGCACGGTGGTCAGCACCACTGCCTCACAGTGCCGTGGACACGGGTTCAATTCCGGCCTTGAGTGACGGTTTCTGTGGAGTTTGCACTTTCTCTCCATGTCTGCGTGGGTTTCCTCCGGGTGCTCCGGTTTCCTCCCACAGTCCAAAGATGTGCAGGTTAGGTGGATTGGCCATGATACAATAATCCCTTTGTGTCCAAAGATGCGCAGGTTAGGTGGGGTATGGGGATAAGGTGGAGTGTGGGACTGGGTGGAATGCTCTTTCAGAGGGTCGATGCAGACCCGGTGGGCTGTTTGGCCTCCTTCTGCACTGTCAGAATGTTATGGTTCTATGGAGTCACCTTTAGGTTCAGAAAGCCTTTCTTCGGTTTAACCTTGTAATTGTCTGAGGTTTTCAAATGAGCAATTTGTAGCCTAGCAATCTGCCTTCTGGGAGAGTTCCTCTTTCCAGTTTGGTGTGGCTATGATCAGGTTTTCCAGCAGCTTCTCTTTCTCCTCTCCACTTCTCCTGTCAGTTCAGAGCTATGTGCAACTGATATACCATATTTTCCTTTTGATCTCCTTCTATCGAAACAACTTGTGTTAGAAATAAGGGTTTTAGCAGAGAAGTGTGAACTGTATTCTTAAGTCTCCACTTTGAACTCATCTCTTCTGCAGTTTGAACACCTACAATTTTATGCTCCATTGTTCCCCACTTCACTTAAGTAAATTGTTGTTGACCCTTCTTCTAAGATAATTCGCAGACAGCTGCACTCTCATCAGTCCCCCTGTCATCCCATTATTCAAAGATTTTTTATCCAAATCTTAAGTCTTTACTTTATTCAAGCTGCTTGACACCTTGCAATAGGAATAAATATGAAGCATGCAGTTAATGAGATTGACGATTCAAACACTCGGTCAGATTACAAATTGTATAAATAAATACATGGGGGGTGTGGGGGGGGGGGGGAAGGGGGGGGGGGAAATGTACAGGTTTTCTCCAATATTTATTCAATTTTCCAGAGTTTTCATTGGATTGGAAGAGTTGGGAAAACTGCATGTGTTTAAACACCAATAGTATCGTAGGCGCACTCCAGCATTTCTCTGGACTTTGGTAATTTTGGGTGTTCTTACAAGGAAGGATTCTGTATAATTGATGTAATTTTGCATGAATGAATAATATTTCTTGTAATCTGAGTATAATGATTTCATGGAGTGGCTGATACCAGCCATCAGAGGTTTATAAAGAGGGTCCCAAGGACAGTGACATTATTTGGAGGGGATCCACACACAAAAAGTTCCAAATTTATATAATTCAACTTCCATACGTGCCACCATCAACAACAAAAACGTACTTTTAAATTCTGTCCTTAATGTAGCAAAATGTGTCAATGAGGACCACAGATGGAAATTAAGGTGGAAAGGAAGGCTGACCCTTGGATGGGTTTGGGTGTGGGGGGAGACGGGGTGGTGCTGGGGAAGGGGTGAGATGACTGAGAGCCTGGTCAATGAGTAAATGTTTAAAGGATCAGGTGAGGTGTAAAGGGGAAATCTTCATTTGGGCCACCGTTTTGAGAGGGCGGCTCGATGCCGAGGGCTGGCGGATGCCCTCCCTCCTCCCCAGCAACACAAATCTTGCCCCCCCCCTCACAAGTAAAGACATCCTTCCCCCTGCCCCCATCACAGAAATTGCTGGGTCACCCACCCCACAGCACGCATTCATGAGGGCGACCCGACACCCCCCCCCCCCGGACCCTCCCATCAGAAACCACATCAGAGACCCCCAATATCAGAGCCCCTCCCATATCAGAGACCCCCCCCATTTCAGAGACCCCTTATATTAAAGACCCCCCTCATCTGTCACCCCTGCCTGAAAAATGAAGAGCAGTCACTGCTTTTTCACATACCTGTCCCTTACACCTGCTGCCTCAGACAGAGGTGCAGAAAGCAGCAGCTGGTGGTTCTATGAAAGCTAAAACCACAACACAAGGCTTTAAACCCCCTCAGATCCTTTGATCTGTGAGTCTCTGGGAACTCCACTGCCAGTGGTTAGCGGCGTAGAGTTGCCAATCCACTAAGTGGCTGTAGGGTGCAGGGCCACTGGTGACTGAAGACCAATCTCTTACTTACGTGTAACCTAAATGTCACCCACAATGGTATTTATATCGCTGTCTATTTTGTTCCCACAATTAACATAAATATCCCCACACATTGATTAATTATTTCAAAATATGGAGGGTTACAACTACATAATTACGTAGAATTAACATTTCAGATTGATAAATCATTATTTAAAGAAAATTACACTACTTCTCAGAGAATCGGAAAGTCACACTGCAGTATCCCTGCGGATTTCTTGACCCAGATACGCCTAGACATAGAATCACACAAGACTGAAGGAGGTCATTCAAGGTTGCAATGTTCACCATCGATAGGATGCACTGCAGGAACTCACCAAGGTTCCTTCATCAACACATTCCAAACCCATGATCTCTACCACCTAGAAGTGCAAGGACAGCAGACACATGGAAACACCACCACCTGGAGGTTACCCCTGCAAGCCACACCCCACAGTGACTAGGAAATATATCACCGTTCCTTCACTGTAACTGGTCCAAAATAATAATAAATTTTATTATTGTCACAAGAAGGCTTATATTAACACTGCAATGAAGTTACTGTGAAAAGCCCCTAGACGCCACATATCCCGACGCCTGTTCGGGAATGACGAATGTGATATAAAATAGTTACTTTAGAGATATTAGTTACTGTAATGTAGAGATAGGCCAGTCTCATCCTGGTGAGTTCACAGACAAAGGATTTCAGACCGCATGGCAAAGCAAGGAGGAGGTGTGTCCAGCAAAGGAGGAGAAAAGGATGCAGGGCAATAGGGGGACAGAGGAAGGGATGAGAAGTGAGCCAATCAGGATGTATGGCCAGGTCAGGAGGGGTATAGGATGACATATGGGAATCGTGTGTGTGAAACTTGATGCCATTTGAATGCATTTGCAGAAATCCCTTTGTCTCTTTCTTCATTCGTTTCCCGGGGAGTAGGAGACTAGCTGTGTCCTGTGCCTCTGTGAAATGAGTCAGGCTTGCAAGTCAAATAAAATAACTAATGCTGTACCTGCAAATCCATCTCGGCTTTTATTGAGGCCAGACTGACGGGTAAAGAAATTTATATTTGTCAGGTACACAGAGAGAGAATTCAGAATGTCCAATTCACCTAACAGCACGTCTTTCGGGACTTGTGGGAGGAAACCGGAGCACCCAGAGGAAACCCACGCAGACAAGGGGAGAACGTGCAGACTCCGCACAGACAGTGACCCAAGCCGGGTATCGAACCCGGGGCCCTGGTACTGTGAAGCAACAGTGTTAACCACTGTGCGACTGCGCCGCCCACGGAACTGGAACTCCCTCCCTAACAGCACAATGGGTGTGCCTACATGGCATGAACTGCAGTGGTTCAAGAAAGCAGCTCACCAGCAGCTTCTCACGGGAAATCAGGGACGGGCAGCCATTGTTGGCCTAGCCAGCAGGGCCCACACCCCATCAACAAAGAGAATGAAACTACTGACTGATCGTTAACTTTGTCCCGATTCCAATAAAAGCAAAAAACGATACTTTCACAATAAACAAAAGGCTACGCCCAGATGGCAGCTGATATTTCTGGGAAATCACAGTTGGAAAGACTTAGTATTGACAGGCAAAGGTTTATTTTAATCTGAGCATTGAAAAGAGTTGTACTGAAATTTTAGTCATCATCCCATTAGTTTACTTTGCTAACTCCATATTTTTTTCACCTTTTCCGTCATTCAATTGCCCTTCGTCTTTTCAAAACTGGATGAAGAGGAGATTGAGGGATGGCCTGAAAGGACGATGTAAAATTGTGAAAACATTCAACAAGGGGGGTGGAGAAAATATATTTTGATTCGTGAGGGGGTGTAAAAAATGATAAGGTCCTGAGTGTAAAATAGCCCTAATCCAAGTGTAAATCCTACAAGGAATTCTGGAGAAACCCATGAGTCAATAGTGGAACTTACAACTGCGTGGAGTAGTCGAGGCCGATGCTATAGATGTCCCGAAGCGTGGTACATTGGCGAGACCATGCAGACGCTGCGACAACGAATGAACGGACATCGCGCAACAATCACCAGGCAGGAATGTTCCCTTCCAGTCGGGGAACACTTCAGCAGTCAAGTGCATTCAGCCTCTGATCTCTGGGTAAGCGTTCTCCAAGGCGGCCTTCAGGACGCGGGACAACGCAGAATCGCCGAGCAGAAGCTTATAGCCAAGTTCCGCACACATGAGTGCGGCCTCAACCGGGACCTGGGATTCATGTCGCATTACATTAATCCCCCACCATCTGGCCTGCAAAATCCTACCAACTGTCCTGGCTTGATACAATTCACACCTCTTTAACCTGGGGTTACCCCATCTCTGGATCTGTAAAGATTTAATCACCTGCTAATGGTCGTATTACAAGCATTGTTTGGCATCTTTGAATTTGTCTATATATGTGTTTCTGGAACATACCTCTTCATTCACCTGAGGAAGGAGCAGCGCTCTGAAAGCTAGTGACATCGAAACAAACCTGTTGGACTTTAACCTGGTGTTGTAAGACTTCGTACTATAATTATGTAAACACACACAACAGGAAAAGTCACAATTTTCACCAAAGGTACACTTAACTACAATTATATTCTGGAATCCATTTCGTTACCATCTATCTACATCACTGGACACTGAGAAATGTCTCTTGTCACAAACCAACAACCCATGCAGTATAACTTCATGACCTAAAGCCAGAAAGTAGTTACCACCCATGAGTGGGTGGCTCTGTGGCACGGTGGTCAGCACCACTGCCTCACAGTGCCGTCGACACGGGTTCAATTCCGGCCTTGGGTGACGGTTTGTGTGGAGTTTGCACTTTCTCTCCATGTCTGCGTGGGTTTCCTCCGGGTGCTCCGGTTTCCTCCCACAGTCCAAAGATGTGCAGGTTAGGTGGATTGGCCATGATACAATAATCCCTTTGTGTCCAAAGATGCGCTTGGTTAGGTGGGGTATGGGGATAAGGTGGAGTGTGGGACTGGGTGGAATGCTCTTTCAGAGGGTCGATGCAGACCAGGTGGGCTGTTTGGCCTCCTTCTGCACTGTCAGAATGTTATGGTTCTATGGAGTCACCTTTAGGTTCATGAAGCCTTTCTTCGGTTTAACGTTGTAATTGTCTGAGGTTTTCAAATCAGCAATTTGTAGCCTAGCAATCTGCCATCTGGGAGAGTTCCTCTTTCCAGTTTGGTGTGGCTATGATCAGGTTTTCCAGCAGCTTCTCTTTCTCCTCTCCACTTCTCCTGTCAGTTCAGAGCTATGTGCAACTGATATACCATAATTTCCTTTTGATCTCCTTCTATCGAAACAACTTGCGTTAGAAATAAGGGTTTTAGCAGATAAGTGTGAACTGTATTCTTAAGTCTCCACTTTGAATTCATCGCTTCTGCAGTTTGAACACCTACAATTTTATGCTCCATTGTTCCCCACTTCACTTAAGTAAATTGTTGTTCACCCTTCTTCTCAGATAATTCGCAGACAGCTGCACTCTCATCAGTTCCCCTGTCATCCCATTATTCAAAGATTTTTTATCCAAATCTTAAGTCTTTACTTTATTCAAGCTACTTGACACCTTGCAATAGGAATGAATATGAAGCATGCAGTTAATGAGATTGACCATTCAAACACTCGATCAGATTACAAATTGTATAAATAAATACATGGGGGGGTGGGGGGGGGGGAAATCTACAGATTTTCTCCAATATTTATTCCATTTTCCAGGGTTTTCATTGGATTGGAAGGGTTGGGAAAACTGCATGTGTTTAAACCCCAATAGTATCGTAGGCGCACTCCAGCATTTCTCTGGACTTTGGTAATTTTGGGTGTTCTTACAAGGAAGGATTCTGTATAATTGATGTAATTTTGCATGAATGAATAATATTTCTTGTAATCTGAGTATAATGATTTCATGGAGTGGCTGATACCAGCCTTCAGAGGTTTATAAAGAGGGTCCCAAGGACAGTGACATTATTTGGAGGGGTCCACAAACAAAAAGTTACAAATTTATATAATTCAACTTCCATACGTGCCACCATCAACAACAAAAAGGTACGTATCAATTCTGTCCTTAATGTAGCAAAACGTGTCCATGAGGACCACAGATGGAAATAAAGGTGGAAAGGAAGGCTGAACCTTGGATGGGTTGGGGGGGGGGGGGACTGGGGAAGAGGTGAGATGACTGAGAGCCTGGTCAATGAGTAAATGTTTAAAGGATCAGGTGAGGTGTAAAGGGGAAATCTTCATTTGGGCCACCATTTTGAGAGGGCGGCTCGATGCTGAGGGCTGGCGGATGCCCTCCCCCCTCCCCAGCAACACAAATCTTGCCCCCCCCTCACAAGTAGAGACATCCTGCCCCCTGCCCCCATCACGGAAATTGCTGGGTTACCCACCCCACAGCACGCACGCATGAGGGCGACCCTCCCCCCGGACCCTCCCATCAGAAACCACATCAGAGACCCCCAATATCAGAGCCCCTTCCATATCAGAGCCCCCCCCATTTCAGAGACCCCTTATATTAAAGACCCCCCTCATCTGTCACCCCTGCCTGAAAAATGAAGAGCAGTCACTGTTTTTTCACATAACTGTCCCTTACACCTGCTGCCTCAGACAGAGGTGTAGAAAGCAGCAGCTGGTATGCCATCGATAGGATGCACTGCAGGAACTCACCAAGGTTCCTTCATCAACACATTCCAAACCCATGACCTCTACCACCTAGAAGGGAAAGGACAGCAGACACATGGAAACACCACCACCTGGAGGTTACCCCTGCAAGCCACACCCCACCGTGACTAGGAAATATATCACCGTTCCTTCATTGTAACTGGTCCAAAATAATAAGAAATGTTATTATTGTCACAAGAAGGCTTATATTAACACTGCAATGAAGTTACTGTGAAAAGCCCCTGGACGCCACATTCCGACGCCTGTTCGGGAATGACGAATGTGATATAAAATAATTACTTTAGAGATATTAGTTACTGTAATGTAGAGATAGGCCAGTCTCATCCTGGTGAGTTCACAGACAAAGGATTTCAGACCGCATGGCAAAGCAAGGAGGAGGTGTGTCCAGCAAAGGAGGAGAAAAGGATGGTGGGTAATAGGGGGCCAGAGGAAGGGATGAGAAGTGAGCCAATCAGGATGTATGGCCAGGTCAGGAGGGGTATAGGATGACCTATGGGAATCGTGTGTGTGAAACTTGATGCCATTTGAATGTATTTGCAGAAATCCCTTTGTCTCTTTCTTCATTTGTTTCCCGGGGTGTAGGAGACTATCTGTGTCCTGTGCCTCTGTGAAATGAATCAGGCTTGCAAGTCAAATAAAATAACTAATGCTGTACCTGCAAATCCACCTCGACATTTATTGAGGCCAGACTGACGGGTAAAGAAATTTATATTTGTCAGGTACACAGAGAGAGAATTCAGAATGTCCAATTCACCTAACAGCACGTCTTTCGGGACTTGTGGGAGGAAACCGGAGCACCCAGAGGAAACCCACGCAGACAAGGGGAGAACGTGCAGACTCCGCACAGACAGTGACCCAAGCCGGGTATCGAACCCGGGCCCTGGTGCTGTGAAGCAACAGTGTTAACCACTGTGCGACTCCGCCGCCCACGGAACTGGAACACCCTCTCTAACAGCACAATGGGTGTGCCTACATGGCATGAACTGCAGCGGTTCAAGAAAGCAGCTCACCACCAGCTTCTGACGGGAAATCAGGGACAGGCAGCCATTGCTGGCCTAGCCAGCAGGGCCCACACCCCATCAACAAAGAGAATGAAACTACTGACTGATCGTTAACTTTGTCCCGATTCCAATAAAAGCAAAAAACAATACTTTCACAATAAACAAAAGGCTACGCCCAGATGGCAGCTGATACTTCTGGGAAATAACAGTTGGAAAGACTTAGTGTTGACAGGCAAAGGTTTATTTTAATCTGAGCGTTGAAAAGAGTTGTACTGAAATTTTAGTCATCATCACATTAGTTTACTTTGCTAACTCCATATTTTTTTCACCTTTTCCGTAATTCAATTACCCTTCGTCTTTTCAAAACTGGATGAAGAGGAGATTGAGGGATGGCCTGAAAGAACGATGTAAAATTGTGAAAACATTCAACAAGGGGGGTGGAGAAAATATATTTTGATTCGTGAGGGGGTGTAAAAAATGATAAGGTCCTGAGTGTAAAATAGCCCTAATCCAAGTGTAAATCCTACAAGGAATTCCGGAGAAACCCATGAGTCAATAGTGGAACTTACAACTGCGTGGAGTAGTCGAGGCTGATGCTATAGATGTCCCGAAGCGTGGTACATTGGCGAGACCATGCAGACGCTGCGACAACGAATGAACGGACATCGCGCAACAATCACCAGGCAGGAATGTTCCCTTCCAGTCGGGGAACACTTCAGCAGTCAAGGGCATTCAGCCTCTGATCTCCGGGTAAGCGTTCTCCAAGGCGGCCTTCAGGACGCGCGACAACGCAGAATCGCCGAGCAGAAGCTTATAGCCAAGTTCCGCACACATGAGTGCCCCCTCAACCGGGACCTGGGATTCATGACGCATTACATTAATCCCCCACCATCTGGCCTGCGAAATCCTACCAACTGTCCTGGCTTGATACAATTCACACCTCTTTAACCTGGGGTTACCCCATCTCTGGATCTGTAAAGATTTAATCACCTGCTAATGGTCGTATTCCAAGCATTGTTTGGCATCTTTGAATTTGTCTATATATGTGTTTCTGGAACATACCTCTTCATTCACCTGAGGAAGGAGCAGCGCTCCGAAAGCTAGTGACATCGAAACAAACCTGTTGGACTTTAACCTGGTGTTGTAAGACTTCGTACTATAATTATGTAAACCCACACAACAGGAAAAGTCACAATTTTCACCAAAGGTACACTTAACTACACTTATATTCTGGAATCCATTTCGTTACCATCTATCTACATCACTGGACACTGAGAAATGTCTCTTGTCACAAACCAACAACCCATGCAGTATAACTTCATGAGCTAAAGCCAGAAAGTAGTTACCACCCATGAGTGGGTGGCTCTGTGGCACGGTGGTCAGCACCACTGCCTCACAGTGCCGTGGACACGGGTACAATTCCGGCCTTGGGTGACGGTTTGTGTGGAGTTTGCACTTTCTCTCCATGTCTGCGTGGGTTTCCTCCGGGTGCTCCGGTTTCCTCCCACAGTCCAAAGATGTGCAGGTTAGGTGGATTGGCCATGATACAATAATCCCTTTGTGTCCAAAGATGCGCAGGTTAGGTGGGGTATGGGGATAAGGTGGAGTGTGGGACTGGGTGGAATGCTCTTTCAGAGGGTCGATGCAGACCCGGCGGGCTGTTTGGCCTCCTTCTGCACTGTCAGAATGTTATGGTTCTATGGAGTCACCTTTAGGTTCAGAAAGCCTTTCTTCGGTTTAACCTTGTAATTGTCTGAGGTTTTCAAATGAGCAATTTGTAGCCTAGCAATCTGCCTTCTGGGAGAGTTCCTCTTTCCAGTTTGGTGTGGCTATGATCAGGTTTTCCAGCAGCTTCTCTTTCTCCTCTCCACTTCTCCTGTCAGTTCAGAGCTATGTGCAACTGATATACCATATTTTCCTTTTGATCTCCTTCTATCGAAACAACTTGTGTTAGAAATAAGGGTTTTAGCAGAGAAGTGTGAACTGTATTCTTAAGTCTCCACTTTGAACTCATCTCTTCTGCAGTTTGAACACCTACAATTTTATGCTCCATTGTTCCCCACTTCACTTAAGTAAATTGTTGTTGACCCTTCTTCTAAGATAATTCGCAGACAGCTGCACTCTCATCAGTCCCCCTGTCATCCCATTATTCAAAGATTTTTTATCCAAATCTTAAGTCTTTACTTTATTCAAGCTGCTTGACACCTTGCAATAGGAATGAATATGAAGCATGCAGTTAATGAGATTGACCATTCAAACACTCGATCAGATTACAAATTGTATAAATAAATACATGGGGGGTGTGGGGGGGGGGGGAAGGGGGGGGGGAAATCTACAGGTTTTCTCCAATATTTATTCAATTTTCCAGAGTTTTCATTGGATTGGAAGAGTTGGGAAAACTGCATGTGTTTAAACACCAATAGTATCGTAGGCGCACTCCAGCATTTCTCTGGACTTTGGTAATTTTGGGTGTTCTTACAAGGAAGGATTCTGTATAATTGATGTAATTTTGCATGAATGAATAATATTTCTTGTAATCTGAGTATAATGATTTCATGGAGTGGCTGATACCAGCCATCAGAGGTTTATAAAGAGGGTCCCAAGGACAGTGACATTATTTGGAGGGGATCCACACACAAAAAGTTCCAAATTTATATAATTCAACTTCCATACGGGCCACCATCAACAACAAAAAGGTACGTATAAATTCTGTCCTTAATGTAGCAAAATGTGTCCATGAGGACCACAGATGGAAATTAAGGTGGAAAGGAAGGCTGACCCTTGGATGGGTTTGGGTGTGGGGGGAGACGGGGTGGTGCTGGGGAAGGGGTGAGATGACTGAGAGCCTGGTCAATGAGTAAATGTTTAAAGGATCAGGTGAGGTGTAAAGGGGAAATCTTCATTTGGGCCACCGTTTTGAGAGGGCGGCTCGATGCCGAGGGCTGGCGGATGCCCTCCCTCCTCCCCAGCAACACAAATCTTGCCCCCCCCCTCACAAGTAAAGACATCCTTCCCCCTGCCCCCATCACAGAAATTGCTGGGTCACCCACCCCACAGCACGCATTCATGAGAGCGACCCGACACCCCCCCCCCCGGACCCTCCCATCAGAAACCACATCAGAGACCCCCAATATCAGAGCCCCTCCCATATCAGAGACCCCCCCCATTTCAGAGACTCCTTATATTAAAGACCCCCCCTCATCTGTCACCCCTGCCTGAAAAATGAAGAGCAGTCACTGCTTTTTCACATACCTGTCCCTTACACCTGCTGCCTCAGACAGAGGTGCAGAAAGCAGCAGCTGGTGGTTCTATGAAAGCTAAAACCACAACACAAGGCTTTAAATCCCCTCAGATCCTTTGATCTGTGAGTCTCTGGGAACTCCACTGCCAGTGGTTAGCGGCGTAGAGTTGCCAATCCACTAAGTGGCTGTAGGGTGCAGGGCCACTGGTGACTGAAGACCAATCTCTTACTTACGTGTAACCTAAATGTCACCCACAATGGTATTTATATCGCTGTCTATTTTGTTCCCACAATTAACATAAATATCCCCACACATTGATTAATTATTTCAAAATATGGAGGGTTACAACTACATAATTACGTAGAATTAACATTTCAGATTGATAAAACATTATTTAAACAAAATTACACTACTTCTCAGAGAATCGGAAAGTCACACTGCAGTATCCCTGCGGATTTCTTGACCCAGATACGCCTAGACATAGAATCACACAAGACTGAAGGAGGTCATTCAAGGTTGCAATGTTCATCATCGATAGGATGCACTGCAGGAACTCACCAAGGTTCCTTCATCAACACATTCCAAACCCATGATCTCTACCACCTAGAAGTGCAAGGACAGCAGACACATGGAAACACCACCACCTGGAGGTTACCCCTGCAAGCCACACCCCACAGTGACTAGGAAATATATCACCGTTCCTTCACTGTAACTGGTCCAAAATAATAATACATTTTATTATTGTCACAAGAAGGCTTATATTAACACTGCAATGAAGTTACTGTGAAAAGCCCCTAGACGCCACATATCCCGACGCCTGTTCGGGAATGACGAATGTGATATAAAATAGTTACTTTAGAGATATTAGTTACTGTAATGTAGAGATAGGCCAGTCTCATCCTGGTGAGTTCACAGACAAAGGATTTCAGACCGCATGGCAAAGCAAGGAGGAGGTGTGTCCAGCAAAGGAGGAGAAAAGGATGCAGGGCAATAGGGGGACAGAGGAAGGGATGAGAAGTGAGCCAATCAGGATGTATGGCCAGGTCAGGAGGGGTATAGGATGACATATGGGAATCGTGTGTGTGAAACTTGATGCCATTTGAATGCATTTGCAGAAATCCCTTTGTCTCTTTCTTCATTCGTTTCCCGGGGAGTAGGAGACTAGCTGTGTCCTGTGCCTCATTGAAATGAGTCAGGCTTGCAAGTCAAATAAAATAACTAATGCTGTACCTGCAAATCCATCTCGACATTTATTGAGGCCAGACTGACGGGTAAAGAAATTTATATTTGTCAGGTACACAGAGAGAGAATTCAGAATGTCCAATTCACCTAACAGCACGTCTTTCGGGACTTGTGGGAGGAAACCGGAGCACCCAGAGGAAACCCACGCAGACAAGGGGAGAACGTGCAGACTCCGCACAGACAGTGACCCAAGCCGGGAATCGAACCCGGGGCCCTGGTACTGTGAAGCAACAGTGTTAACCACTGTGCGACTGCGCCGTCCACGGAACTGGAACTCCCTCCCTAACAGCACAATGGGTGTGCCTACATGGCATGAACTGCAGTGGTTCAAGAAAGCAGCTCACCAGCAGCTTCTCACGGGAAATCAGGGACGGGCAGCCATTGCTGGCCTAGCCAGCAGGGCCCACACCCCATCAACAAAGAGAATGAAACTACTGACTGATCGTTAACTTTGTCCCGATTCCAATAAAAGCAAAAAACGATACTTTCACAATAAACAAAAGGCTACGCCCAGATGGCAGCTGATATTTCTGGGAAATCACAGTTGGAAAGACTTAGTATTGACAGGCAAAGGTTTATTTTAATCTGAGCATTGAAAAGAGTTGTACTGAAATTTTAGTCATCATCCCATTAGTTTACTTTGCTAACTCCATATTTTTTTCACCTTTTCCGTCATTCAATTGCCCTTCGTCTTTTCAAAACTGGATGAAGAGGAGATTGAGGGATGGCCTGAAAGAACGATGTAAAATTGTGAAAACATTCAACAAGGGGGGTGGAGAAAATATATTTTGATTCGTGAGGGGGTGTAAAAAATGATAAGGTCCTGAGTGTAAAATAGCCCTAATCCAAGTGTAAATCCTACAAGGAATTCTGGAGAAACCCATGAGTCAATAGTGGAACTTACAACTGCGTGGAGTAGTCGAGGCTGATGCTATAGATGTCCCGAAGCGTGGTACATTGGTGAGACCATGCAGACGCTGCGACAACGAATGAACGGACATCGCGCAACAATCACCAGGCAGGAATGTTCCCTTCCAGTCGGGGAACACTTCAGCAGTCAAGTGCATTCAGCCTCTGATCTCCGGGTAAGCGTTCTCCAAGGCGGCCTTCAGGACGCGGGACAACGCAGAATCGCCGAGCAGAAGCTTATAGCCAAGTTCCGCACACATGAGTCCGGCCTCAACCGGGACCTGGGATTCATGTCGCATTACATTCATCCCCCACCACCTGGCCTGCGAAATCCTACCAACTGTCCTGGCTTGATACAATTCACACCTCTTTAACCTGGGGTTACCCCATCTCTGGATCTGTAAAGATTTAATCACCTGCTAATGGTCGTATTCCAAGCATTGTTTGGCATCTTTGAATTTGTCTATATATGTGTTTCTGGAACATACCTCTTCATTCACCTGAGGAAGGAGCAGCGCTCCGAAAGCTAGTGACATCGAAACAAACCTGTTGGACTTTAACCTGGTGTTGTAAGACTTCGTACTATAATTATGTAAACACACACAACAGGAAAAGTCACAATTTTCACCAAAGGTACACTTAACTACACTTATATTCTGGAATCCATTTCATTACCACCTATCTACATCACTGGACACTGAGAAATGTCTCTTGTCACAAACGAGCAACCCATGCAGTATAACTTCATGATCTAAAGCCAGTAAGTAGTTACCACCCATGAGTGGGTGGCTCTGTGGCACGGTGGTCAGCACCACTGCCTCACAGTGCCATGGACACGGGTTCAATCCCAGCCTTGGGTGACGGTTTGTGTGGAGTTTGCACTTTCTCTCCATGTCTGCGTGGGTTTCCTCCGGGTGCTCCGGTTTCCTCCCACAGTCCAAAGATGTGCAGGTTAGGTGGATTGGCCATGATACAATAATCCCTTTGTGTCCAAAGATGCGCAGGTTAGGTGGGGTATGGGGATAAGGTGGAGTGTGGGACTGGGTGGAATGCTCTTTCAGAGGGTCGATGCAGACCCGGTGGGCTGTTTGGCCTCCTTCTTCACTGTCAGAATGTTATGGTTCTATGGAGTTACCTTTAGGTTCAGTAAGCCTTTCTTCGGTTTAACCTTGTAATTGTCTGAGGTTTTCAAATCAGCAATTTGTAGCCTAGCAATCTGCCTTCTGGGAGAGTTCCTCTTTCCAGTTTGGTGTGGCTATGGTCAGGTTTTCCAGCAGCTTCTCTTTCTCCTCTCCATTTCTCCTGTCAGTTCAGAGCTATGTGCAACTGATATACCATATTTTCCTTTTGATCTCCTTCTATCGAAACAACTTGCGTTAGAAATAAGGGTTTTAGCATATAAGTGTGAACTGTATTCTTAAGTCTCCACTTTGAATTCATCGCTTCTGCAGTTTGAACACCTACAATGTTATGCTCCATTGTTCCCCACTTCACTTAAATAAATTGTTGTTCACCCTGCTTCTAAGCTAATTCGCAGACAGCTGCACTCTCATCAGTTCCCCTTTCATCCCATTATTCAAAGATTTTTTATCCAAATCTTAAGTCTTTACTTTATTCAAGCTATTTGACACCTTGCAATAGGAATGAATATGAAGCATGCCATTAATGAGATTGACCATTCAAGCACTCGATCAGATTACAAATTGTATAAATAAATACATGGGGGGTGGGGGGGGGGGGGGGGCTGGTGGGAAGGGGGGGGGGGCGAAATCTACAGATTTTCTCCAATATTTATTCAATTTTCCAGGGTTTTCATTGGATTGGAAGAGTTGGGAAAACTGCATGTGTTTAAACCCCAATAGTATTGTAGGCACACTCCAGCATTTCTCTGGACTTTGGTTATTTTGGGTGTTCTTACAAGGAAGGATTCTGTATAATTGATGTAATTTTGCATGAACGAATAATATTTCTTGTAATCTGAGTATAATGATTTCATGGAGTGGCTGATACCAGCCATCAGAGGTTTATAAAGAGGGTCCCAAGGACAGTGACATTATTTGGAGGGGATCCACACACAAAAAGTTACAAATTTATATAATTCAACTTCCATACGTGCCACCATCAACAACAAAAAGGTACGTATAAATTCTGTCCTTAATGTAGCAAAATGTGTCCATGAGGACCACAGATGGAAATAAAGGTGGAAAGGAAGGCTGAACCTTGGATGGGTTGGGGGGGCGGGGGGGGGGGGGATCTGGGGAAGAGGTGAGATGACTGAGATCCTGGTCAATGTGTAAATGTTTAAAGGATCAGGTGAGGTGTAAAGGGGAAATCTTCATTTGGGCCACCGTTTTGAGAGGGCGGCTCGATGCTGAGGGCTGGCGGATGCCCTCCCCAGCAACACAAATCTTGCCCCCCCTCACAAGTAGAGACATCCTTCCCCCTGCCCCCATCACGGAAATTGCTGGGTTACCCACCCCACAGCACGCACGCATGAGGGCGACCCTCCCCCCTCCCCCCCCCGGACCCTCCCATCAGAAACCACATCAGAGACCCCCAATATCAGAGCCCCTCCCATATCAGAGCCCCCCCATTTCAGAGACCCCTTATATTAAAGACCCCCCTCATCTGTCACCCCTGCCTGAAAAATGAAGAGCAGTCACTGCTTTTTCACATACCTGTCCCTTACACCTGCTGCCTCAGACAGAGGCGTAGAAAGCAGCAGCTGGTACGCCATCGATAGGATGCACTGCAGGAACTCACCAAGGTTCCTTCATCAACACATTCCAAACCCATGACCTCTACCACCTAGAAGGGCAAGGACAGCAGACACATGGAAACACCACCACCTGGAGGTTACCCCTGCAAGCCACACCCCACCGTGACTAGGAAATATATCACCATTCCTTCACTGTAACTGGTCCAAAATTATAATAAATGTTATTATTGTCACAAGAAGGCTTATATTAACACTGCAATGAAGTTACTGTGAAAAGCCCCTGGACGCCACATTCCGACGCCTGTTCGGGAATGACGAATGTGATATAAAATAGTTACTTTAGAGATATTAGTTACTGTAATGTAGAGATAGGCCAGTCTCATCCTGGTGAGTTCACAGACAAAGTATTTCAGACCGCATGGCAAAGCAAGGAGGAGGTGTGTCCAGCAAAGGAGGAGAAAAGGATGCTGGATAATAGCGAGCCAGAGGAAGGGATGAGAAGTGAGCCAATCAGGATGTATGGCCAGGTCAGGAGGGGTATAGGATGACCTATGGGAATTGTGTATGTGAAACTTGATGCCATTTGAATTTTTTGCAGAAATCCCTTTGTCTCTTTCTTCATTTGTTTCCAGGGGTGTAGGAGACTATCTGTGTCCTGTGCCTCTGTGAAATGAATCAGGCTTGCAAGTCAAATAAAATAACTAATGCTGTACCTGCAAATCCATCTCGACTTTTATTGAGGCCAGACTGACGGGTAAAGAAATTTATATTTGTCAGGTACACAGAGAGAGAATTCAGAATGTCCAATTCACCTAACAGCACGTCTTTCGGGACTTGTGGGAGGAAACCGGAGCACCCAGAAGAAACCCACGCAGACAAGGGGAGAACGTGCAGACTCCGCACAGACAGTGACCCAAGCCGGGTATCGAACCCGGGCCCTGGTGCTGTGAAGCAACAGTGTTAACCACTGTGCGACTGCGCCGCCCACGGAACTGGAACTCCCTCCCTAACAGCACAATGGGTGTGCCTACATGGCATGAACTGCAGCGGTTCAAGAAAGCAGCTCACCACCAGCTTCTCACGGGAAATCAGGGATGGGCAGCCATTGCTGGCCTAGCCAGCAGGGCCCACACCCCATCAACAAAGAGAATGAAACTACTGACTGATCGTTAACTTTGTCCCGATTCCAATAAAAGCAAAAAACGATACTTTCACAATAAACAAAAAGCTACGCCCAGATGGCAGCTGATACTTCTGGGAAATAACAGTTGGAAAGACTTAGTGTTGACAGGCAAAGGTTTATTTTAATCTGAGCGTTGAAAAGAGTTGTACTGAAATTTTAGTCATCATCACATTAGTTTACTTTGCTAACTCCATATTTTTTTCACCTTTTCCGTAATTCAATTACCCTTCGTCTTTTCAAAACTGGATGGAGAGGAGATTGAGGGATGGCCTGAAAGAACGATGTAAAATTGTGAAAACATTCAACAAGGGGGGTGGAGAAAATATATTTTGATTCGTGAGGGGGTTTAAAAAATGATAAGGTCCTTAGTGTAAAATAGCCCTAATCCAAGTGTAAATCCTACAAGGAATTCTGGAGAAACCCATGAGTCAATAGTGGAACTTACAACTGCGTGGAGTAGTCGAGGCTGATGCTATAGATGTCCCGAAGCGTGGTACATTGGTGAGACCATGCAGACGCTGCGACAACGAATGAACGGACATCGCGCAACAATCACCAGGCAGGAATGTTCCCTTCCAGTCGGGGAACACTTCAGCAGTCAAGTGCATTCAGCCTCTGATCTCTGGGTAAGCGTTCTCCAAGGCGGCCTTCAGGACGCGGGACAACGCAGAATCGCCGAGCAGAAGCTTATAGCCAAGTTCCGCACACATGAGTGCGGCCTCAACCGGGACCTGGGATTCATGTCGCATTACATTAATCCCCCACCATCTGGCCTGCAAAATCCTACCAACTGTCCTGGCTTGATACAATTCACACCTCTTTAACCTGGGGTTACCCCATCTCTGGATCTGTAAAGATTTAATCACCTGCTAATGGTCGTATTCCAAGCATTGTTTGGCATCTTTGAATTTGTCTATATATGTGTTTCTGGAACATACCTCTTCATTCACCTGAGGAAGGAACAGCGCTCTGAAAGCTAGTGACATCGAAACAAACCTGTTGGACTTTAACCTGGTGTTGTAAGACTTCGTACTATAATTATGTAAACACACACAACAGGAAAAGTCACAATTTTCACCAAAGGTACACTTAACTACACTTATATTCTGGAATCCATTTCGTTACCATCTATCTACATCACTGGACACTGAGAAATGTCTCTTGTCACAAACCAACAACACATGCAGTATAACTTCATGAGCTAAAGCCAGAAGGTAGTTACCACCCATGAGTGGGTGGCTCTGTGGCACGGTGGTCAGCACCACTGCCTCACAGTGCCGTCGACACGGGTTCAATTCCGGCCTTGGGTGACGGTTTGTGTGGAGTTTGCACTTTCTCTCCATGTCTGCGTGGGTTTCCTCCGGGTGCTCCGGTTTCCTCCCACAGTCCAAAGATGTGCAGGTTAGGTGGATTGGCCATGATACAATAATCCCTTTGTGTCCAAAGATGCGCAGGTTAGGTGGGGTATGGGGATAAGGTGGAGTGTGGGACTGGGTGGAATGCTCTTTCAGAGGGTCGATGCAGACCAGGTGGGCTGTTTGGCCTCCTTCTGCACTGTCAGAATGTTATGGTTCTATGGAGTCACCTTTAGGTTCATGAAGCCTTTCTTTGGTTTAACGTTGTAATTGTCTGAGGTTTTCAAATCAGCAATTTGTAGCCGAGCAATCTGCCTTCTGGGAGAGTTCCTCTTTCCAGTTTGGTGTGGCTATGATCAGGTTTTCCAGCAGCTTCTCTTTCTCCTCTCCACTTCTCCTGTCAGTTCAGAGCTATGTGCAACTGATATACCATATTTTCCTTTTGATCTCCTTCTATCGAAACAACTTGCGTTAGAAATAAGGGTTTTAGCAGATAAGTGTGAACTGTATTCTTAAGTCTCCACTTTGAATTCATCGCTTCTGCAGTTTGAACACCTACAATTTTATGCTCCATTGTTCCCCACTTCACTTAAGTAAATTGTTGTTCACCCTTCTTCTAAGATAATTCGCAGACAGCTGCACTCTCATCAGTTCCCCTGTCATCCCATTATTCAAAGATTTTTTATCCAAATCTTAAGTCTTTACTTTATTCAAGCTACTTGACACCTTGCAATAGGAATGAATATGAAGCATGCAGTTAATGTGATTGACCATTCAAACACTCGATCAGATTACAAATTGTATAAATAATTACATGGGGGGTGGGGGGGGGGTTGGGGGGGGGGAAATCTACAGATTTTCTCCAATATTTATTCCATTTTCCAGGGTTTTCATTGGATTGGAAGGGTTGGGAAAACTGCATGTGTTTAAACCCCAATAGTATTGTAGGCGCACTCCAGCATTTCTCTGGACTTTGGTAATTTTGGGTGTTCTTACAAGGAAGGATTCTGTATAATTGATGTAATTTTGCATGAATGAATAATATTTCTTGTAATCTGAGTATAATGATTTCATGGAGTGGCTGATACCAGCCATCAGAGGTTTATAAAGAGGGTCCCAAGGACAGTGACATTATTTGGAGGGGATCCACAAACAAAAAGTTACAAATTTATATAATTCTACTTCCATACGTGCCACCATCAACAACAAAAAGGTACGTATCAATTCTGTCCTTAATGTAGCAAAACGTGTCCATGAGGACCACAGATGGAAATAAAGGTGGAAAGGAAGGCTGAACCTTGGATGGGTTGGGGGGGGGGGGGGGGGACTGGGGAAGAGGTGAGATGACTGAGAGCCTGGTCAATGAGTAAATGTTTAAAGGATCAGGTGAGGTGTAAAGGGGAAATCTTCATTTGGGCCACCATTTTGAGAGGGCGGCTCGATGCTGAGGGCTGGCGGATGCCCTCCTCCCTCCCCAGCAACACAAATCTTGCCCCCCCCTCACAAGTAGAGACATTGTTCCCCCTGCCCCCATCACGGAAATTGCTGGGTTACCCACCCCACAGCACGCACGCATGAGGGCGACCCTCCCCCCCGGACCCTCCCATCAGAAACCACATCAGAGACCCCCAATATCAGAGCCCCTCCCATATCAGAGCCCCCCCCATTTCAGAGACCCCTTATATTAAAGACCCCCCTCATCTGTCACCCCTGCCTGAAAAATGAAGAGCAGTCACTGTTTTTTCACATACCTGTCCCTTACACCTGCTGCCTCAGACAGAGGTGTAGAAAGCAGCAGCTGGTATGCCATCGATAGGATGCACTGCAGGAACTCACCAAGGTTCCTTCATCAACACATTCCAAACCCATGACCTCTACCACCTAGAAGGGAAAGGACAGCAGACACATGGAAACACCACCACCTGGAGGTTACCCCTGCAAGCCACACCCCACCGTGACTAGGAAATATATCACCGTTCCTTCATTGTAACTGGTCCAAAATAATAATAAATGTTATTATTGTCACAAGAAGGCTTATATTAACACTGCAATGAAGTTACTGTGAAAACCCCCTGGACGCCACATTCCGACGCCTGTTCGGGAATGACGAATGTGATATAAAATAATTACTTTAGAGATATTAGTTACTGTAATGTAGAGATAGGCCAGTCTCATCCTGGTGAGTTCACAGACAAAGGATTTCAGACCGCATGGCAAAGCAAGGAGGAGGTGTGTCCAGCAAAGGAGGAGAAAAGGATGGTGGGTAATAGGGGGCCAGAGGAAGGGATGAGAAGTGAGCCAATCAGGATGTATGGCCAGGTCAGGAGGGGTATAGGATGACCTATGGGAATCGTGTGTGTGAAACTTGATGCCATTTGAATGTATTTGCAGAAATCCCTTTGTCTCTTTCTTCATTTGTTTCCCGGGGTGTAGGAGACTATCTGTGTCCTGTGCCTCTGTGAAATGAATCAGGCTTGCAAGTCAAATAAAATAACTAATGCTGTACCTGCAAATCCACCTCGACATTTATTGAGGCCAGACTGACGGGTAAAGAAATTTATATTTGTCAGGTACACAGAGAGAGAATTCAGAATGTCCAATTCACCTAACAGCACGTCTTTCGGGACTTGTGGGAGGAAACCGGAGCACCCAGAGGAAACCCACGCAGACAAGGGGAGAACGTGCAGACTCCGCACAGACAGTGACCCAAGCCAGGTATCGAACCCGGGCCCTGGTGCTGTGAAGCAACAGTGTTAACCACTGTGCGACTGCGCCGCCCACGGAACTGGAACTCCCTCCCTAACAGCACAATGGGTGTGCCTACATGGCATGAACTGCAGCGGTTCAAGAAAGCAGCTCACCACCAGCTTCTCACGGGAAATCAGGGACGGGCAGCCATTGCTGGCCTAGCCAGCAGGGCCCACACCCCATCAACAAAGAGAATGAAACTACTGACTGATCGTTAACTTTGTCCCGATTCCAATAAAAGCAAAAAACGATACTTTCACAGTAAACAAAAGGCTACGCCCAGATGGCAGCTGATACTTCTGGGAAATAACAGTTGGAAAGACTTAGTGTTGACAGGCAAAGGTTTATTTTAATCTGAGCGTTGAAAAGAGTTGTACTGAAATTTTAGTCATCATCCCATTAGTTTACTTTGCTAACTCCATATTTTTTTCACCTTTTCCGTAATTCAATTACCCTTCGTCTTTTCAGAACTGGATGAAGAGGAGATTGAGGGATGGCCTGAAAGAACGATGTAAAATTGTGAAAACATTCAACAAGGGGGGTGGAGAAAATATATTTTGATTCGTGAGGGGGTGTAAAAAATGATAAGGTCCTGAGTGTAAAATAGCCCTAATCCAAGTGTAAATCCTACAAGGAATTCCGGAGAAACCTTTGAGTCAATAGTGGAACTTACAACTGCGTGGAGTAGTCGAGGCTGATGCTATAGATGTCCCGAAGCGTGGTACATTGGCGAGACCATGCAGACGCTGCGACAACGAATGAACGGACATCGCGCAACAATCACCAGGCAGGAATGTTCCCTTCCAGTCGGGGAACACTTCAGCAGTCAAGGGCATTCAGCCTCTGATCTCCGGGTAAGCGTTCTCCAAGGCGGCCTTCAGGACGCGCGACAACGCAGAATCGCCGAGCAGAAGCTTATAGCCAAGTTCCGCACACATGAGTGCCCCCTCAACCGGGACCTGGGATTCATGTCGCATTACATTCATCCCCCACCATCTGGCCTGCGAAATCCTACCAACTGTCCTGGCTTGATACAATTCACACCTCTTTAACCTGGGGTTACCCCATCTCTGGATCTGTAAAGATTTAATCACCTGCTAATGGTCGTATTCCAAGCATTGTTTGGCATCTTTGAATTTGTCTATATATGTGTTTCTGGAACATACCTCTTCATTCACCTGAGGAAGGAGCAGCGCTCTGAAAGCTAGTGACATCGAAACAAACCTGTTGGACTTTAACCTGGTGTTGTAAGACTTCGTACTATAATTATGTAAACCCACACAACAGGCAAAGTCACAATTTTCACCAAAGGTACACTTAACTACAATTATATTCTGGAATCCATTTCGTTACCATCTATCTACATCACTGGACACTGAGAAATGTCTCTTGTCACAAACCAACAACCCATGCAGTATAACTTCATGAGCTAAAGCCAGAAAGTAGTTACCACCCATGAGTGGGTGGCTCTGTGGCACGGTGGTCAGCACCACTGCCTCACGGTGCCATGGACACGGGTTAAATTCCGGCCTAGGGTGACGGTTTGTGTGGAGTTTGCACTTTCTCTCCATGTCTGCGTGGGTTTCCTCCGGGTGCTCCGGTTTCCTCCCACAGTCCAAAGATGTGCAGGTTAGGTGGATTGGCCATGATACAATAATCCCTTTGTGTCCAAAGATGCGCAGGTGAGGTGGGGTATGGGGATAAGGTGGGGTGTGGGACTGGGTGGAATGCTCTTTCAGAGGGTCGATGCAGACCCGGTGGGCTGTTTGGCCTCCTTCTGCACTGTCAGAATGTTATGGTTCTATGGAGTTACCTTTAGGTTCAGGAAGCCTTTCTTCGGTTTAACCTTGTAATTGTCTGAGGTTTTCAAATCAGCAATTTGTAGCCTAGCAATCTGCCTTCTGGGAGAGTTCCTCTTTCCAGTTTGGTGTGGCTATGATCAGGTTTTCCAGCAGCTTCTCTTTCTCCTCTCCACTTCTCCTGTCAGTTCAGAGCGATGTGCAACTGATATACCATATTTTCCTTTTGATCTCCTTCTATCGAAACAACTTGTGTTAGAAATAAGGGTTTTAGCATATAAGTGTGAACTGTATTCTTAAGTCTCCACTTTGAACTCATCTCTTCTGCAGTTTGAACACCTACAATTTTATGCTCCTTTGTTCCCCACTTCACTTCAGTAAATTGTTGTTGACCCTTCTTCTAAGATAATTCGCAGACAGCTGCACTCTCATCAGTTCCCCTGTCATCCCATTATTCAAAAATTTTTTATCCAAATCTTAAGTCTTTACTTTATTCAAGCTACTTGACACCTTGCAATAGGAATGAATATGAAGCATGCAGTTAATGAGATTGACCATTCAAACACTCGATCAGATTACAAATTGTATAAATAAATACATGGGGGTGGGGGGGGTGGGAAGGGGGGGGGGAAATCTACAGGTTTTCTCCAATATTTATTCAATTTTCCAGAGTTTTCATTGGATTGGAAGAGTTGGGAAAACTGCATGTGTTTAAACCCCAATAGCATCGTAGGCGCACTCCAGCATTTCTCTGGACTTTGGTAATTTTGGGTGTTCTTACAAGGAAGGATTCTGTATAATTGATGTAATTTTGCATGAATGAATAATATTTCTTGTAATCTGAGTATAATGATTTCATGGAGTGGCTGATACCAGCCATCAGAGGTTTATAAAGAGGGTCCCAAGGACAGTGACATTATTTGGAGGGGATCCACACACAAAAAGTTCCAAATTTATATAATTCAACTTCCATACGTGCCACCATCAACAACAAAAAGGTACGTATAAATTCTGTCCTCAATGTAGCAAAATGTGTCCATGAGGACCACAGATGGAAATTAAGGTGGAAAGGAAGGCTGACCCTTGGATGGGTTTGGGTGGGGGGGGGAGACGGGGTGGTGCTGGGGAAGGGGTGAGATGACTGAGAGCCTGGTCAATGAGTAAATGTTTAAAGGATCAGGTGAGGTGTAAAGGGGAAATCTTCATTTGGGCCACCGTTTTGAGAGGGCGGCTCGATGCCGAGGGCTGGCGGATGCCCTCCCTCCTCCCCAGCAACACAAATCTTGCCCCCCCCTCACAAGTAAAGACATCCTTCCCCCTGCCCCCATCACAGAAATTGCTGGGTCACCCACCCCACAGCACGCATTCATGAGGGCGACCCGACACCCCCCCCCCCCCCCCCCCGGACCCTCCCATCAGAAACCACATCAGAGACCCCCAATATCAGAGCCCCTCCCATATCAGAGACCCCCCCATTTCAGAGACTCCTTATATTAAAGACCCCCCTCATCTGTCACCCCTGCCTGAAAAATGAAGAGCAGTCACTGCTTTTTCACATACCTGTCCCTTACAGCTGCTGCCTCAGACAGAGGTGCAGAAAGCAGCAGCTGGTGGTTCTATGAAAGCTAAAACCACAACACAAGGCTTTAAACCCCCTCAGATCCTTTGATCTGTGAGTCTCTGGGAACTCCACTACCAGTGGTTAGCGGCGTAGAGTTGCCAATCCACTAAGTGGCTGTATGGTGCAGGGCCACTGGTGACTGAAGACCAATCTCTTACTTACGTGTAACCTAAATGTCACCCACAATGGTATTTATATCGCTGTCTATTTTGTTCCCACAATTAACATAAATATCCCCACACATTGATTAATTATTTCAAAATATGGAGGGTTACAACTACATAATTACGTAGAATTAACATTTCAGATTGATAAAACTTTATTTAAACAAAATTACACTACTTCTCAGAGAATCAGAAAGTCACACTGCAGTATCCCTGCGGATTTCTTGACTCAGATACGCCTAGACATAGAATCACACAAGACTGAAGGAGGTCATTCAAGGTTGCAATGTTCACCATCGATAGGATGCACTGCAGGAACTCACCAAGGTTCCTTCATCAACACATTCCAAACCCATGATCTCTACCACCGAGAAGGGCAAGGACAGCAGACACATGGAAACACCACCACCTGGAGGTTACCCCTGCAAGCCACACTCCACCGTGACTAGGAAATATATCACCGTTCCTTCACTGTAACTGGTCCAAAATAATAAAAAAATGTATTATTGTCACAAGAAGGCTTATATTAACACTGCAATGAAGTTACTGTGAAAAGCCCCTAGACGCCACATTCCGACGCCTGTTCGGGTACACAGAGAGAGAATTCAGAATGTCCAATTCACCTAACAGCACGTCTTTCGGGACTTGTGGGAGGAAACCGGAGCACCCGGAGGAAACCCACGCAGACACGGGGAGAACGTGCAGACTCCGCACAGAGAGTGACCCAAGCCGGGTATCGAACCCGGGGCCCTGGTGCTGTGAAGCAACAGTGTTAACCACTGTGCGACTGCGCCGCCCACGGAACTGGAACTCCCTCCCTAACAGCACAATGGGTGTGCCTACATGGCATGAACTGCAGCGGTTCAAGAAAGCAGCTCACCACCAGCTTCTCACGGGAAATCAGGGATGGGCAGCCATTGCTGGCCTAGCCAGCAGGGCCCACACCCCATCAACAAAGAGAATGAAACTACTGACTGATCGTTAACTTTGTCCCGATTCCAATAAAAGCAAAAAACGATACTTTCACAATAAACAAAAGGCTACGCCTTTTGTGAGGGGGTGTTAAAAATGATAAGGTCCTTAGTGTAAAATAGCCCTAATCCAAGTCTAAATCCTACAAGGCATTCCGGAGAAACCCATGAGTCAATAGTGGAACTTACAACTGCGTGGAGTAGTCGAGGCTGATGCTATAGATGCATTTTAAGAGGAAACTAGATAATTACATGGAGGGAAAATGAATAAAAGGTTAAGTTGGAAAGATGAAGTTAAGTAAATAGAGTAGGAAGAGGCTGATGTGGAGTCACACATGCACACACCCACACACATACACACACGCACGCACAAACATACACACATGCACACCTACACACACACACACACACACACACACACATGTCGCGCGAGGCCTTCATCACAAATTACGACAGTCGAAACATCTCTTGAGATTCAATGGAATCTCGAGGTGTGCCGTGATCTGGACCGCGCTCCCACTGAGTGAGATCCAGGCCTGCAAATTTAAATGAGCTGTTAGGCTCATTAGGACACGTTTGGAACTGGTTCATAATGTCGTGAGCCAGTGGTGATGGCACCTCGGGGTGGTTGGGCACTGGGCAGGGTGGTAGCCTGGCATTCCCCATGGCAGCTGTGCACCTTGGCACTGCCACCCAGGCACCATGTTAGTGCCAGGCTGCCCCCACCAGTCTGGCAGGAGCATTGCCAGAGTGCCAGGCTGGTAGTTTAAAGCTGCCCAGGTTCCTTGTTGCTCATGCCAGGGGTCTGATCCAGGGAGGGGCCTTGTCCATAAAAGATGGGTTGAGTTGGAGCTCAAGAACCCTGGATGTGGTACATTGGGTAGAGTGTGAGAGGGTGTCCAGAGGCCATAGTGGCCTCAGGACAGAGGGGGGGTTGAATGATCAGGGCTGCCATTAAAAATGGCACCCCCAATCCATGAGTAGTCTTCCTGCACTGGTGAGCTCAGCATGCCAGTGCAGGAAATGACTTAAAGAGTGGCCTTGACGGGAGTTCTTCGCCGAGGCCAAAGAGAAGGCAAAGTGCTGTTGAATAGTGGGGTCTTAGCGCCGAGAAACACCTCTTTAATGCATTATTCAGTCACCGAGAAAGCACAACGGCGCCTATACTTCCTCAGGAAACTAAGGAAAGTCCACACTGACTCTTACCAACTTTTACAGGTGCACCATAGAAAGCATCCTATCTGGCTGCATCACAGCCTGGTATGGCAACTGCTCGGCCCCAGACCGCGAGAAACTTCACAGAGTCGTGAACACAGCCCAGTCCATCACACGAACCTGCCTCCCATCCATTGACTCCATCTACACCTCCCGCTGCCTGGGGAAAGCGGGCAGCATAATCAAAGACCCCTCCCACCCGGTTTACTCACTCTTCCAACTTCTTCCATCGGGCAGGAGATACAGAAGTCTGAGAACACGCACAAACAGATTCAAAAACAGCTTCTTCCCCACTGTTACAGTCTCCTAAATGACCCTCTTATGGACTGACCTCATTAACACTACACCCTGTATGCTTCACCCAATGCCGGTGTCTACGTATTTACATTGTGTACCTTTTGTTGCCCTATTATGTATTTTCTTTTTTTTCCATGTACTAAATGACCTGTTTGAGCTGCTCGCAGAAAAATACTTTTCACTGTACCTCGGTACACGTGACAATGAACAAATCCAATCCAATCCAAGGTTTCTGCTTGTCCTATACTTCCTTGACCTGGAGCCTGGGCCCGGGGGAAGGGGGTTCAGTTGGTGCCAAACAATGGAGCCCGAGGTTCAGTGAAAGCCCTGAGCTAAGAGTTGTAAATGACACCTTGACTGAGCTTCAGACTTGAATTTGAAAATCGCAATGGAACGGCCCATCTGACAGTCTCAGTCTCTTTTGCATTCCAGACTTTAGTGACTTGAGGAAGGCAGCAGTGAATAAACAGAGGTTTATTTAGCTGTTTGCAATGTTCTGCTCAAAGCAGCATCTCGCTCTCAGTACAGTCCTTGCTGGGAGAACTAACCACATCAGGCCCTGCTTAGGGCCGGCTTTTATATTGGTCCATTCTAAGCCTCATTCTGATGGCCTCTGCCCCAGATCTGGGAAGCTCGTACTCCACAAGTCCCATGGGGAGATCAATGATGGTTTACCTGTGGTCTTCGAGGGGGTTATAACACGGACCGCCACCACCCTCTGGGTAAAAAGGAATTCTTCACATCCCTCCTAAAACTCCTGCCTCTTACCTTGACCTTGGTGTCCCCTCATAACTGACCCTTCAACTAAGGGGAACAGCTGTTCCCTATCCAACCTGTCCATGCTCTTCGTAATCATTTAAACCTTGATCAGGTCGCCCCTCAGTCTTTTCTGCACCAGTGAAAACGCCCCAAGCCTATCCAACCTCTCTTCGTAATTTAAATGTTCAATCCCAGGCAACGTCTTGGTGAATCTTCTCTGCACCCCCTCCAGTGCAATCACATCCTTCCTATAACGTGGCGGCCAGAATTGCACACAGTACTCCAGTTGTGGCCTCACCAATACTCTATACAGTCCAACATGACCTCCCTGCTTTCGATTGGTAAAGGCAAATTTCCCATCTGCATTTTTCACCACCCTATTAACCTGCCCTTCCATCTTCAGAGATCCCTTTGTTCCCCGGAACTTCCCAGTGTCAGGCCGTTCATTGAATACTCCCTTGTCAAATTACTCCTTCCAGTGTGTATCACCTCACACTCTTCAGTTAAATTCCATCTGCCACTTTCCTGCCCATCTGACCATCCCGTCAATATCTTCCTGTAACCCAAGACACTCAACCTCACTGTTAACCACCCGGCCAATCTTAGTGTCTTCCACAAACTTACTGACCCTACCCCCACACATAGTCATCCATGTTGTTTATATAAATGATGAATAATAGGGGACCAGCACAGATCCCTGTGGTACGTCACTGGATACTAGCTTCCAGTCACTAAAGCAGCCGTCTGTCATCACCCTCTGTCTCCTACAACTAAGTCAATTTTGAATCCACCTTATCAAGTTCACCTGTATCCCAGCGCATTAGCCTTCTTTATCAATATTCCATGTGGGATCTTGTCAAAAGCTTTGCTGAAATCCATGTAAACTACATCAACTGCACTATCCTCATCTACACACCTGGTAACCCCTTCAAAAAAATTCAATCAGCTTTATTAGGCATGACCGCACTCTGAAAAAGCCATGCTGACTATTCCTGATCAAACCTTGCCTCTCCAAGTGAAGATAGATCTCTCCTTCAGAATTGTCTCCAATGGTTTCCTTACCACTGACGTGAGGCTCACTGGTCTGCAATTCCCTGGCTTTTTTCTGCAATCTTTCCTAAATAGTGCAACCACATTAGCTGCTCTCACGTCCTCTGGCGCTTCCCCCATGGCCAGACAGGAACTAAAGATTTGGGTCAAAGCCCAAGCAATCTGCCCCCTCACCTCCCACAGCATCCTGGGATACAATTCATCCAGTCCTGGAGATTTGTCCAATTTTTAACCCTGCCAAACCTCCAATACCTTGTCACTCCCTATGACAATTTGCTCAAGAACCTCGCAGTCTCTCTCCCTGAGTTCCATACCTACCTCCTCATTCTCTTGGCTGACGTATTCTTTCAACACCCTAGCAATGTCATAGATCATAATTTTTAATCATAGAATTTACAGTGCAGAAGGAGGCCATTCAGCCCATCGAGTCTGCACCGGCTCTTGGAAAGAGCACCCGACCCAAGGTCAACACCACCACCCTATCCCCATAACCCAGTAACCCCACCCAACACTAAGGGCAATTTTGGACACTAAGGGCAATTTATCATGGCCAATCCACCTAACCTGCACATTTTTGGACTGTGGGAGGAAACCGGAGCACCCGGAGGAAACCCACGCACACATGGGGAGAACGTGCAGACTCCGCACAGTCAGTGACCCAAGCCGGAATCGAACCTGGGACCCTGGAGCTGTGAAGCAATTGTGCTATCTACAATGCTACCGTGCTGTCCTCTGGTTCCACCCACAGATTGCCCTCTTGGTGTCGAATGGGCCCTACACTTTCCCTGGTAATTCTCTTCCCATTGATATACTTAATCTAAAGGTTATTCATGAAGGCACCGCCTTCTCAACCTTGCCCCGTGCCTGAAGTGTGGTGATGCTCAGGTTAACTAATAATAATAATCTTTTTTAGTGTCACAAGTAGGCTTACATTAACACTGCAATGAATTTACTGTAAAATCTCCTCGTCGCCACACTATAGCACCTGTTCGGGTACACAGAGGGAGAATTCAGAATGTCCAATTCAGCTAACAGCACGGGCTGGATCCTCCGCAGCCCTACACCAAAATCGCTGCCGGTGCGGGGGTGGAGAATCCACTTTGACGCCATAATCGGGCCGGGCGCTGGTTCGGCGGTTCTCCAGGCACCGAAAATCGGCGGCACCGAAGAGTACGTCGCTCCACCGGGGGGCCATTGCCAGAGGCCTGCTCCGACATTCTCTGCCCCCGACTGGCAGAGTTCCTGATGGCATGGAAACCACCTATTGCCGGTCGGGTGCTCGCGTGGCTGCTGCGGACTCAGTCCGCGGTCGCCTTGGTTGGGGAAAGGCGGATCAGAGACCGGGGGTGGGGGGGTGGGGGGGGGGGGGGGTGGGCGGGGGGGCTGCTTATAGGCGGCTGGCGATTAAAAGCGCAGGGTTTGAGGGTCGGGCACGCGCTGATTGAGGGGTCTCTTTCTTCGGTGTGGCTCCGTGGTCCGAGTCTGCCATGGAACATGGCAGGGCCGCAGAAGTGCGGGGGACCCGTATCTGCAGCAAAATCTGCGAGATTCACTCGGGGTCCCTGCTAGCCCCCTGCAGGGCTCAGAATTCATTGAACTTGTTTTGCAGGAATTTCTGGAGTAAAACTCCACCGTTTTTACACCGGCGTGGAGACAGTCTCATTTTGGGAGAATCCAGGCCCATGTCGTTCGGGACTAGTGGGAGGAAATTGGAGCACCCGGAGGAAATCCACGCAGACACGGGGAGAACGTGCAGATTCCACACAGACAGTGACCCAAGCCGGGATTCGAACCCGGGAACCACCAGCCAGCTGTCCTCCTCAAAGGGGAAAGTAGCTTCTGGTCAGCTAGGACTAAGGCGACTTTACCTGCTTTTACTTAACCTACAAGTAAAGATTCATGTTAGAAAGCCCGTGTGCAGCCAGTGACAATGTACGCCTGTGAAAGCTGCACCAACAGGAAGAATGCTGAGCCTCGAATAAGAACGTTTGAAATGAAAAGACTCTGACAGATATTACACACGTCATGGACGGCCAAGGGGTGGGTGCTCAACTCAGCCAGTGTGAACAGGAACTTGTTTGAGGCAGTGATATCGAGGAAGCCCTCATATTTTGGACATGTGATGTGAACAAGAGGAACTGTTTAGAAATAGATGAAAAGATGCCGAAGGAAGAGCCAAGGATGGATGGATAATATCAGAATGTGGACTAGCCTCTCGACAGGACAGGCAGTGAGCACAGCAAAGAATAGAAGTCAGTGGAGAAAGATTGGTCATAGTGCGGCCAATCCTCAGAATGAGGATGGATGAAAGACAAGACAAGACAAGACTGCAAATAAAAATCTGTTTTCTGACTACCACAAATATTTTTACTTTAAAAAATGTTGCACCTGAACAAATACGAATAACCACTGACCGCGCAGATATATAATTGTGTCTTCATTGCAACAGAATGTGAAATTGCTGATGACGTGGCTAATGGATGGATCTTTGGATTAGATTCCAGGTCCTGTGCAGAATGCTCTGGCTTTGACTGGAAGTATTTAATTCCAAGTTATCAGGTCAAACATGGGCAAGGAAAACTGATGCCGATTACCGCATAACATGCCGCCCCCTAAGCTGATGAATCAATACTCCTCCATGTTTGAGCATCACTTGGAAGAAGCACTGAGGGTGGCAAAGGGTGCTCAGTTGCTGGAGCTGGGGAATTACTCCCTAATTTAGGGGCCTTGCACTGGTGCTTTCATCCACACACAATCAGCTACCTTAATTAGGGATTCTAACCTGGGATTGCCCTGGTCCGTATATCTTGGCTACTCACTAGATCATTTGTTGTGAGCCATCGAAGGAGTCATAAATGTAATTCTTCATGCTTGAGTCTAAGACGTAAGTGTCAGTAACCATTCCAGATTGGACCCATTAAATTGAATCCTGACCCTAAGTTCACTCAATGTCTGATCAGGTCAAGGGTCATTCAACATGGTTTCAAAACAGGTGGTCCTGGATTACATGTTTTGAGTAAGTCACTAAGATGTTCGATGAGGGATGCCTGATTGATTTGATAGCTACCAGCTTGACCCATCGGCCTTTGCCAGCCTAGAGGCCCAAAAAGCTTTTGGTAAGGTAATGCACAAGAGGCTTCCCTTCAATTTATTGATGTAAATAACAATCTTAAGACTAGAAATCGGGTTGTGGCATTTTACGGCCAAAGTAATCACAATTCGTGACTTGCCCGTGTCAGGTTTGGTGAAGGTAGGCAACACGTAAACCTTGTGCTGTCACCTCAGTTACACACAGAACACAGGAGCGAGTGCCTGCTGCACTGCCTCTATGTTCAGCAGAGTGCCAAACAGTGCTGCAGCCACTCTTCTGTTCTTAAAGGAAGTCTGTCCCTTCTAAAGGGGACTTGCATTGAGTTCTGGGAGGCTGCTGTTGAACACTGTTTGGCAATTCAAAACACAGGAAATAGGAAATGAGGGCTGAAAGAAAGCTCAAAGCAAATTACTGCGGATGCTGGAAGCTGAAACAAAAACAGAAAATGCTGGACCATCGCTAGCACGTCGGACAGCATCTGTGGAGTGTGAAGGAAGCTAACGTTTGGAGCCTGGATGACTCTTCATCAATGCTGGCGAGAACTGGAGTCTTATCTATTTAATGCTTAATTCCCTACTGATTAAAAACCTATCGATCTCAGCCTCGACAATGTTCAGGGACTCGGCCTATTTCCAGTTCTCTCCAGCTTTGATAAAGAGTCACCCAGACTCAAAATGTCAGCTCCCTTCTCTCTCCACAGATGGTGTCTGAAAGAACACTCTAGGGTCACTGATGCAGCCGGTCTTAGGGGTTGAGGGGGGAGGCAAGAGTTCTAATTGGGGGTCAGGAGTTGGGAGGCGGGTCGTGAAACCAAGAAGCCAGCATGAACCACCCTCAGAAAAACCATAAGACCGCATGAAATAAGGACAGGAGGAGGCCATTCAGCCCTTTGAGCCTGTTCTGCCCTTTAATAAGGCTGATCTGGCACTCACAAAGTCCACTTTCCTGCCCTTAGCTGCATAACCTTTAACTCCCCCATTGATTTACCTGTTGACCTCAGCCATGCGAATGTTCAAGGACTCGGCCTCCACAGCTTCCTGGGATAAAGAATTCCAAAGATTCACCACACTCAGAGAAGAAATTCTTTCTCACGTTTGTCTTAATGAGCACCCCCTTATTCTGCGACGATGCCTTCTGGACCTACACTCTCCCATGAGTGGAAACATCCTCCCAACAATTACCCTGCCTAACTCCTTCAGAATCAGATATGTTTGAGTCAGGTCACCTCTCATTCTTCTGAACTCCAAGAAGCACAGACCCAATCTGTTTAGTCTTTCCCCACGTGGCAGTCCCTCCACGCCCAGGATCATCCTAATAAGCCTCCTCTGTACTGCCTCCAATGATAATATAGCTCTCCTTAAAAAAGGGGGGCCAAAACTGCACACAACATTCTAACTGCAGCAGCTTTACTTTTGTACTCCAGCCCCCCTGAAATAAAAGCCAGCATTCCATTTGCCCTCCCTATTACCTTCTGCAGCTGTAGGGTAGCTTTTTGCGTCTCCTCACCACATACCTCCTGTGGTGGTATGTATTAGGGGTAATACGGTACACCACGTGTCGACAGGCTATTGGTGGAGGGATGCCAGATCCTGATAGGATCTGCCACCTACTGGACTCCACCCAGAAATGCCGGTGTAAGAACCCAGCTTTTCCCTCCATTTCCCTCAGCAGCTGCATTCTGTAACCACGCTGCTGGGGATAAAGTTCTGCTTAATAAAGCCTTCAATTGACATTACCTCAACCTGCCTCGCGCCATATTGATGGTGCTACAATTTATTAAGCAGAATTTAAATTGAAGAAAACGACGTGGGAACATGGAGCTCCGAATCACCCCGGAGTGCCTGCGCATCGCACCCCAAGCAGCTAACTCGACATCTATTTTCAAGCACTGGCTGGCATGCTTTGAGGGCTACCTCCGGACAGCCCCCGGCACACCGACAGACGAACAAAAGATGCAGGTCCTCTATTCCAGGGTGAGTCCTGACGTCTACTCCCTTATCGAGGACGAGGACGGTTTCACCGGTGCCATCGCCGCGCTGAAGGATATCTACATCCGGCCCGCCAACCAGGTTTTTACTCGCTACCAGCTCGCCACATGAGGGCAATTTCCGGGCGAATCGCTGGACGAGTTTTATAACGCCCTGCAGATCCTGGGTTGAAACTGCAACTGTCCGGCGGTAACAGCGAGTGAACACACAGAGCTCCTGGTCCGCGATGCGTGTGTGGCAGGTTTGGCCTCTTCCCAGATCCGCCAGAGGCTTCTGGAGAAAGAATCTCTGGGACTTACAGAAGCTCGGGCCCTGGCGGCATCCCTCGATGTGGCCTCGCGTAACGCCCGTGCCGACGCCCCCGACCGCACTACAGTCCCTTGGGCTCCGTGGACCCCCACTGCAGTCGACTCTCCGACACCCCCCCCCCACCCCCGCAAACCTGCGCGGCCAAAACACCAGACCAATCGGGGGGGCCCCGCTGCTATTTTTGCGGCCAGCCGAAACACCCTCGGCAACGCTGCCCGGCCCGCGCGGCTACCTGCAAAAGCTGCGGGAAGAAGGGCCACGACGCGACGGTGTGCAAGTCCCGCGGGGTCGCCGCTATCTCTGGGGAAGAAACGGGACCACAGACCCAGCCCCCCCCCCCCCCCCCAGTGATGCACGTGCGACCAACGGACGCTGCCATTTTGGACCCCGGATGCCACGAGGGAGAGATGGGCGCCGCCATTTTGTCCACCCTCGATCCATGGACGCCGCCATCTTGGCTGAAGGACCCCGACACAGAAGGCGACATACTGCCTGATTACGATGCTCAACTTCAACAACCACGTCTGGCTTCGACGACCCTCGACCAGTCGCGACCCCGGACGCTCCAGACTGCAACCACTACAGTCCTAGTGAATGGCTACGAGACGCCGTGTCTTATCGACTCTGGGAGCACGGAGAGCTTCATTCATCCGGACACGGTAAGGCGCTGTTCCCTCATAATTCGGCCAAGCACCCAGAAAATTTTCCTGGTGGCGGGATCCCACTCCGTTCAGATCACGGGGTTCTGCATCGCTAACCTAACGGTGCAGGGGAGGGAGTTCTGAAATTACCGGCTGTATGTCCTCCCCCATCTCTGTGCGCCCACACTCCTAGGGTTGGACTTCCAATGCAACCTCCAGAGTTTAACATTTAAATTTGGCGGCCCTATACCCCCACTGACTGTCTGCAGCCTCGCAACCGTCAAGGTTGAACCGCCTTCCTTGTTTGCGAACCTCACCCCGGATTGCAAACCCGTCGCCACAAGGAGCAGACGGTACAGCGCCCAGGACCGAGCATTTATCCGGTCCGAAGTCCAGAGGCTGCTGAAGGAAGGCATCATCCAGGCTAGCAACAGTCCCTGGAGAGCCCAGGTGGGAGTCATTAAGACCGGGGAGAAACAGAGGATGGTCATCGACTATAGTCAGACCATCAACAGGTACACGCAGCTAGATGCGTACCCTCTCCCCCGCATATCCGACATGGTCAATCGGATTGCACAGTACAAGGTCTTTTCCACCGTGGACCTCAAGTCCGCCTACCTCCAGCTCCCCATCCGTCCCGGTGACCGCAACTATACTGCCTTCGAAGCAGACGGGCGGTTATACCACGTTTTAAGGGTTCCATTCGGCATCACGAACGGAGTCTTGGTCTTCCAACGAGAGATGGACCAAATGGTTGACCAGCACGGTTTACGGGCCACGTTCCTGTATCTCGACAACGTCACCATCTGCGGCCACGACCAGCAGGACCACGACGCCAATCTCAAATATTCCTCCAGACCGCTCACGCCCTGAACCTCACTTACAACAAAGAAAAATGCGTGTTCCACACCGATCGTCTAGCCATCCTGGGCTACGTAGTGCGTAATGGAGTGATAGGCCCCGACCCTGAAAGCATGCGCCCCCTCATGGAGTTCCCTCTCCCCCACTGTGCCAAAGCCCCGAAACGTTGCCTGGGCTTCTTTTCTTATTACGCCCAGTGGATTCCACAATAGGCCGACAAGGCCCGTGCGCTAATCCAGTCCACTACTTTTCCCCTGTTGACAGAGGCATGCCAGGCCTTTAGCCGCATCAAAGCGGATATCGCAAAGGCCACGATGTGCGCCATCGACGAGTCCCTCCCCTTCCAGGTCGAGAGCGACGCACGGATGTAGCTCTGGCAGCCACCCTCAACCAAGCAGGCAGACCCGTGGCCTTCTTCTCCCGAACCCTCCACGCCTCAGAAATCCGCCACTCCTCAGTGGAAAAGGAGGCACAAGCAATAGTGGAAGCTGTGCGACACTGGAGGCATTTCCTGGCCGGTAGGAGATTCACTCTCCTCACTGACCAACGGTCGGTTGCCTTCATGTTTGATAATGCACAGCGGGGCAAGATCAAGAACGTCAAGATCTTGCGGTGGAGGATCGAACTCTCCACCTTCAATTATGAGATTTGTATCATCCCGGAAAGTTGAACAAGCCATCCGATGCCCTATCTCGCGGCACATGTGCCAATGTACAAATGGACCGTCTACAAGCCCTCCACGAGGACCTCTGCCACCCGGGGCACTCGTTTCTACCACTTCCTTAAGGCCCGCAACCTCCCTTACTCCGTCGAGGACGTCCGAACAGTTACCAGAAACTGCCAGATCTACGCTGAGTGCAAACCGCACTTTTTCAGGCCAGATAGAGCGCACCTGGTTCAGGCCTGTCGACCCTTTGAACGCCTCAGTTTGGATTTCAAAGGCCCCCTCCCCTCCACCGATCGCAACGCGTACTTCCTGAACGTCGTTGACGAATACTCCCGTTTCCCTTTCGCCATCCCCTGCCCCGACATGACAGCGTCCACGGTCATTAAAGCCCTCGGTACCATTTTTACACTGTTCGGTTTCCCCGACTATATCCATAGCGACAGGGGGTCCTCCTTTATGAGTGACGAACTGCGTCAATTCCTGCTCAGCAGGGGCATAGCCTCGAGCAGGACGACCAGTTACAACCCCCGGGGGAACGGGCAGGTAGAAAGGGAGAATGGAACGGTCTGGAAGGCCGTCCTGCTGGCCCTCCGGTCTAGGAGTCTCCCAATTTCCCGCTGGCAGGAAGTCCTCCCGGATGCCCTTCACTCTATCCGGTCCCTGCTGTGCACCACCACGAATCAAACACCTCACGAGCGCCTCCTCCTCTTTCCTAGGAAGTCCTCCTCTGGAACGCCACTTCCGACCTGTCTAGCAGCTCCGGGACCCATTCTGCTCCGGAAACATGTGCGGGCGCACAAGTCAGATCCGTTGGTGGAACGGGTGCATCTCCTTCACGCCAACCCGCAATACGCCTATGTGGAGTACACCGATGGCCGACAGGACACGGTCTCCCTGCGAGATCTGGCGCCCCCTGGAGCTACCCACACACCCCCAACGCCAATCACCACCTCCTCACTCCCGCCGGTTCATCCCGCAGCCACCGCCTTCCCAGGGGGTTCGGTTCTCCTCCCAGACCCGCCCAGGAGTAAGGACACAGGGGACAGCGCTACTCTCCCAGAGTCGACGGGACTCGAGCCAGCACCATCACCACCACGCCCGAGATGATCGGAAAGGATGACCAGGGTGCCCATCCGGCTCATCGAATCACTTTAACTCTCAACGTTTTCAGTTATTGTGTCTTGTGATAGTTATGGCATCATGCCGACCCTGTTTGGCCCGTTGGCCCAGTTTTCAGTTATTGTGTCTTGTTATAGTTATGGCATCATGCCGACCCTGTTTGGCCCGTTGGCCCAGTTGAAGCGATGATTCTGTGTTTTGTTCAAAGTTACGGCACAGTACCGACTCTGTAAACCCCTACCACCATGCGAACCACCATCCCGCCGGGTTCTTTTTCAACAAGGGGTGAATGTGGTGGTGTGTATTAGGGGTAATACGGTACACCACGTGTCGACAGGCTATTGGTGGAGGGATGCCAGGTCCTGATAGGATCTGCCACCTACTGGACTCCACCCAGAAATGCTGGTGGAAGAACCCAGCTTTTCCCTCCATTTCCCTCAGCAGCTGCATTCTGTAACTACGCTGCTGGGGATAAAGTTCTGCTTAATAAAGCCTTCAATTGACATTACCTCAACCTGCCTCGCGTCATATTGACGGTGCTACAGCCCCCAAGTCCCTTTGTGCTACAGCTTCCTACAATCTCTCTCCATTTAAATAATAATCCCGCCTTCTCATTTTGTCTTCCAAAGTGAACATTCTCCAACATTGAATTCCATTTGTCAATACTCGGCCCACTCACTTAACCTATCATCTCTCTGTAAGCTATTTACATCCTCCTTACAGTTGTCCTTCCCTCTCACCTTTGTATCATCCTCAAATTTGGCCACAGCACACCGTGTTCCTTCCTCCAAATCATTGACACATGCTGTGGAGAGCTGCGGCCCCAGCGCTGATCCCAGTGCAACTTCGCTGGTTACTGCCTCCAATCTGAGAAGGACCCACTTATTGCTACTCGTTACTTCATGTTGGTTAACCAATCCTCTAACCTTTCCAGAATATTACTTTGAACACCATGAGTTCAAATCTTGCGCAATGGTATTTTGCGTTGCACCTCATCAAATGCCTTTTGAAAAATCAAAATATATCACATCGACTGGTTCTCCCCTATCGACTCTAGCTGATGTCTCCTCAAAGCACTCTAGTAAATTTGTCAGACATGATTTCCCCTTCATGAAGCCAATGCTGACTCTGCTTGATCAGATTATGACTTTCCAAATGCACTGCTATTCTCTCTTAATAATCAATTCTCATATTCTCCCAATACGGAACAGTCTCCTGCAGTTTGTTTCCATCACTTTTTGAATAAGGGTAACACAATGGCAGGTTTTCAATCCTTTGGCACCGTTCCAGAACCCAAGGGTTTTTGGAAAATGACAATCAATGCACCCATGATTCTGTAGCTATCTCCTTTAAGCTCCTGGGGTGAAAATCATCAGGTTCAGGGGACTTAGAATATATTACTTCAACCCTATTAATCTGCCTAAAACTAATTCGCTGGTAATAGTGATTGTATTTAATCCTCCCCCGTATGTCTGGGGAGAACTGCATCAGGTCCAAACTCTGAGCTGAGGTCCAGGAATATCTGGTGCAAGGAAGTCTCCATCACTCAACCCGACCGCATTCCTTTATTCGAAGCTGCATCTCCACAAGTCTGTTCCAGGAAATATTTACTTCATGGCCAAACCCGGCCTAAGTTAGATCAGAAATTTGCTGGTGGCCTTGGCAACTAGACATAACTAATTTGTCTTTATAGAACAATAACTCCTTTGATAAAGTGCTGCTAGTACTAGGGTAAGCGCATTTGTAATAAACTAAATATTCAGCACTTAAGTTTTGGAGTTTCCTACGGTGCAATTAAACTGGCTTTTTGATTTACCCAGATTGCTCAGAAATTAAATTTTTTAAAGCTTCATTATCCACCTATTTCAGACTGGGTCACCAAACCTCTTCCAAAATTACATCATATCCTCCATCTCACTGTCAGCAAATTCGCAGGAGTTCCATCCCTACTGTCTCAGTTTCAATGATCTGGAAAAACTAATCCATATCATAAAGTCTTACTGTGCTGTTAGACCTTACCTGGTTGACGTAGTTGTGCAATTAGTGAGGCTTAAGTCATCGAACTGTACTATACCTAAGCTTAATGATGAACAACCTTAATCTGTATGAATTACTGGAATGTTAAATCTCGTTAAAGTTGGCATTGTGTTAAAATCAAAATACTGCAATGTAGCTTTAAGAAAGAATGTGTCGAATCATAGAATTTACAGTGTAGAAAGAGGCCATTCGGCCCATCGACTCTGCACCGGCCCTTGGAAAGAGCACCCCATTTAAGCCCACGCCTCCACCCTTGCCCCGTAACCCCACCTAATTTGTTTGGACACTAAGGGCAATTTAGCATGGCTAATCCACCTAACCTGCACATCTTTGGATTGTGGGAGGAAACTGGAGCACCCGGAGGAAACCCACGCAGACACGGGGAGAACGTGCAGACTCCACACAGTGACCCAAGCCAGGAATTGAACCTGGGACCCTGGAGTTGTGAAGCGACAGTGCTAACCACTGAGCTACCATGCCGACTGCCCAGGGATGGGCAATAAATGCTGGCCCAGCATTACCCCTGCTTGAGCTCCAGGGAAGTACTGGACGTACAAACGGGATATGGAGCTCAACTCATCGATCGACAGTTCCAGCGCGCCACATCAAAAAACTGCACCAACTCCTCAGAAGACAAACACGGGACACAACCGACAGTGCACCCTTCGTTGTCCAGTAATTCCCCGGAGTGGAGAAACTACGACATCTTCTTCTGACCCTTCAAAACATCAATGATGAAGACGAACATCTTGCCAAGGCCATCCCCACCCCCCCTACTTGCCTTCAAAAATCACGCAACCTCAAACAGACCATTGTTTGCAGCAAACTACCCAGCCTTCAGAACAGTGACCACGACACCACACAACCCTGCCATGGCAACCTCTGCAATACGTGCCAGATCATCGACATGGATACCACCATTACACGTGAGAACACTACCCATCAGGTACGCGGTACACACTCATGCGACTCGGCCAACGATGTCTACCTCATACGCTGCAGGAAAGGATGTCCCGAAGCGTGGTACATTGGCGAGACCATGCAGATGCAGCGACAACGGATGAACGAAGATTGTGCGACAATCGTCAGGCAGGAATGTTCCCTTCAAGTCAGGGAACACTTCAGCAGTCAAGGGCATTCAGCCTCTGATCTCCAGGTAAGTGTTCTCCAAGGCGGCCTTCAGGATGCGCGACAACGCAGAATCGCTGAGCAGAAACTGATAGCCAAGTTCCGCACACATGACTATGGCCTCAACCGAGATCTTGGCTACATGTCGCATTACATTCGCTCCCCACCATTTGGCCTGGGCTTGCAAAATCCTACCAACTGCCCTGGCTTGGGACGATTCACTACTCTTTAACCTGCGATTATCCCTCTCTCCGGTCGCTCCATCTGGACCTGTAAAGACTTAATGACTTGCAAAGACTCGCATTCAAAGTATCGTCTTGCATCATTGACTTTGTCTATATCAATGTTTCTGGAACCCACCTCGTCATTCATCTGAGGAAGGAGCTGCGCTCTGAAAGCTAGTGATTCAAAACAAACCTGTTGGACTTTAACCTGGTGTTGTAAGACTTCTTACTGTGCTCACCCCAGTCCAACGCCGGGATTTAGAAATCAATATAAATATAATTTAAGCCTGGTTTAATTTGATGGTCATCTGTTTTAAATCTGGTATATGGTACTGAAAACTTTTTCTTGGGTTATATTTTTAAGCTGTTGATTTATGCTTTTGGGTGATGTCGACTGGGTGCTCTGCAGATGATTAGGAGCTGGCACTCTTCTCCGCGTTTTGTTTTAATCAATTAAACCGTGTGTGTTTTTTGTGACTGCGCTTTTTCGGCATGTCTTACCATATAAAGAAATTTCAGCCTGCCAGTCATGCTTAAGAGCTTGTTTGGGACTATTGACCGAAGACTTGGAAATAAGGTGGATGCATTGCCTATAACCGTGCTAATAAAGAATTTGTTTCTCAAAGGGCCATATGCTGGTTTTCCTTCTCCTGTTAAAGGCATTTGGCCAGCTCTCCTGATCGGATAACCATGGGAATCTTTTGTCGCACAGTCACTTACCAAGTGTTGATCATTTGTTGCAGAGAAAGTCAGTTCCTAAGATTGCACCGGGTTAGCAAGTCGTTGTATTGGGAAGGCGGGGGCAAACATTCTTGACCATGTAACTACAAGTCTGAAGTTATGCTTGTATGATTTCCTGCAGCATATTTAGAGCTGTTTTGTTTTACAAGAAATGTTTTCAGAAACATTGCAAGTTGTTCAGTTTTTACATGACTTGCTTGATTTGACCTGTTTGATTTGACTTGCTTGATTTGACCTGTTTGATTTGACCTGTTTGATTTGACCTGTTTGATTTGACCTGCTTGATTTGACCTGTTTGATTTGACCTGTTTGCCCTCTGTTCCATTCCTTTTTTGTACTTTGCTTTTTTGAGTTTTTTTGTTTCTGTAATCTAGTTTGATGTTGGAAATTAAATATTTCCTGACTTGTACTTGTGCACCAATAAAATTATTTCTATTCTGCCTGCCAAAAAAAAAGATGCCGAAAGACAGTACCGGACCAAGCTCGAGTCCCAGGCTAGTCTCACGGAACCCCGCCGACTGTGGCAAGGTCCGCAAGACATAACGGGCTACAAGATGGAGGCATGTAAAATCACCGGCTCCAATGCACCCCTCCCTGATGAGCTCAACACACTCTATGCACGCTTTGAGCAAGAGGTCAGCGAGAGCACGCCCTCCACCCCAGAACCCTCTGATGAACTTGTATCTGAGGTCACCATTGCAGATGTCAGAGCAGCCTTCTTGAAGGTCAACCCACGGAAAGCCACTGGCCCGGATGGGGTACCTAGACGCGGGTCAGCTGGCGGGGGTATTCGCAGACATCTTCAACCTCTCTTTACAACAATCTGGGGTCCCTACCTGTTTCAAGAAGACGACCATCATCCCTATATCAAAGAAAAGCCAAGCAGCGTGCCTTAATGACTTTCGTCCAGTGGCTCTGACATCCATCATTATGAAGCGCTTTGAAAGGTTAGTAATGGCACGAATCAACTCCAGCCTCCCGGATTGCCTTGATCCACTACAGTTCGCCTACCGCTGCAACAGGTCCACAGCAGACGCCATCTCCATGGCCCTGCACTCTACCCTAGAACACCTTGATAACAAAGACATCTATGTCAGACTCCTATTTATTGACTACAGCTCAGCCTTCAGCATCATTATTCCTACGAAACTCATCTCCAAACTCCGTGGCCTTGGCCTCGGCTCCTCCCTCTGCGACTGGATCCTGAACTTCCTAACCCACGGGCCACAATCAGTAAGGATAGGCAACAACACCTCCTCCACGATCATCCTCAACACCGGTGCCCCACAAGGCTGTGTCCTCAGCCCTCTACTATACTCCTTGTACACCTATGACTGTGTGGCCAAATTCCCTTCCAACTCGATTTTCAAATTTGCGGATGACACCACCATAGTGGGTCGGATTTCAAACAATGACGAGACAGAGTACAGGAATGAGATAGAGAATCTGGTGAACTGGTGCGACGACAATAATATCTCCCTTAATGTCAACAAAATGAAGGAGATTGTCATTGACTTCAGGAAGCGTAGTGGAGAACATACCCCTGTTTACGCAAAGAGTAGTGAGGCCGTGGAATGCCCTACCTGCTACAGTAGTGAACTCGCCAACATTGAGGGCATTTAAAAGTTTATTGGATAAACATATGGATGATAATGGCATAGTGTAGGTTAGATGGCTTTTGTTTCGGTGCAACATCGTGGGCCGAAGGGCCTGTACTGCGCTGTATTGTTCTATGTTCTATGTACATCAATCATCAATGGGAACGAAGTAGAAAGGGTTGAGAGCTTCAAGCTTTTAGATGTCCAGATCACCAACAATCTGCACTGGTCCCCCCATGCTGACACTACAGTTAAGAAAGTCCACCAATGACTCTACTTTCTCAGATGACGAAGGAAATTTGGCATTAGCTACGACTCTTATCAACTTTTAAAGATGCACCGTAGAAAACATTCTTTCTGGTTGTATCACAGCTTGGTATGGATCCTGCTCTGCCCAAGACTGCAGGAAACTACAAAAAGTTGTGAATGTAGCCCAGTCCATCACACAAACCAGCCTTCCATCCATTGACTCTGTCTACAATTCCCACTGCCTCTGAAAGGCAGTCAGCACAATTAAGGACCCCACGCATACTCTCTTCCACCTTCTTCCGTCAGGAAAATGATACAAACGTTTGAGGTCACGTACCGACCGACTCCGGAACAGCTTCGTCCCTGCTGCCATCAGACTTCTGAATGGACCGACCTCGTATTGAGTTGATATTTTCGCAACACCTTGCTATAACTGTAACATTACATTCTGCAGTCTCTCCTTCCTTCCCTGTGTACCGTATGCATTGTTTGTACAGCATGCAAGAAACAATACTTTTCACTGTGTACTAATACATGTGACAATAATAAATCAAATCAAATCAACCCTGGAGCATCTCGACAACAAGGACTCCCACATCAGATCCTATTCATTGACTACAGCTTCACCTTCAGCACCATAATCCCAACCAAACTCATATCAAAGTGCCAAAATCTAGGACTTGTTTCCTCCCTCTGCAACTGGATCCTTGACTTCCTGATCCGTAGACCACAATAAGTAAGGATAAACAACAACACATCCTCCATAATAGTCGTCAATACCGGGTCACTGCAATGATCCGTAATTGGCCTCTACTATACTTCCTATATGTGGCAAAATCTGGCTCAATCTCCATCTTCAAGTTTGCTGATGACACGAGCGAAGTGGGTCGGACCTCAAACTACAATGAGTCAGAGTACAGGAGGGAGATAGAGAACCGAGTGGAGTGATGTAACGACAACAATCTCTCCTCAATGTCAGCAAAACTAAGGAACTGGCCATTGAATTCAGGAGCCGAATTATCGTACACACCCCTATCTACATCAATGGTGCCAAGCTGGAGATGGTTGACATCTTCAAATTCCTAGGTGTGTACATCACCAACAATCTGTCCTCGTCCACCAACATTGACGCTACAACGAAGAAAGCACAACATCGACAATACTTCCTCAGTAAACTAAGGAAATTTGGCATGTCCACGTTGACTGTTACCAATTTTTATAAATGCACTATAGAAAGCATTCTATCTGGGGCTGGTTTAGCACAGGGCTAAAGAGCTGGCTTTTAAAGCAGACCAAGGCAGGCCAGCAGCACAGTTCAATTCCCGTACCAGCCTCCCAGAACAGGCGCCGGAATGTGGCGACTAGGGGCTTTTAACAGTAACTTCATTTGAAGCCTACTTGTGACAATAAGCGATTTTCATTTCATTTCATCTGGCTGCACCACAGCCTGGTATGGCAACTGCTCGACCCAAGACCGTAAGAAACTACAGAGAGTCATCAATACAGCCTAATCTATCACGCAAACCCGCCTCCCACTCATTGACTCTGCCTACAACTCCCGCTGCCTGGGGAAAGCAGGCAGCATAATCAAAGACCCCTCCCACCCGGGTTATTCACTCTCCCAACTTCTTCCATCAGGCAGGAGATACAAAAGTCTGAGAACACGAACTAACAGGTTCAAAAACAGCTTCTTCCCCGCTGTTACCAGACTCCTAAATTACCCTCTTACAGACTGAATCTTCACACATCGTCTCTGCTGAGTAGTACTACACTCCGTGTTAGCAATGGGTTAAGAGACATTCCAATTACATGTCAAATTGATGTTAAGTATCCACTAATTGACACTGTTATGTAAAGGGGTTGCTGGTGGCATTTGTGGTGTGTGGTGATAGATTTTTGTATAGGGTGTGTTCAAGGAAAATAAAGGTGTCTTGGGAAAGGAGCAGAACGTTTGACTCTTTACTCAACAGCAGCCAGAAGCTAACTGGTAGCAGAGGATGGTTGCTGGGAAAAAGTAAAGGGTTGAAAGATACAACTTTTCATGAAAAAGAAAAAAAAAATTCTGCATCAATCAAGGAGTGAGTGAGAAGAAAAAAAATATGGCTGAACCTAGACTAAAGGGGCGGGATTCTCCCCTTCCCGGCGGGGCGGGGGGTCCCGGCGTGATGGAGTGGCGTGAACCACTCCGGCGTCGGGCCGCCCCAAAGGTGTGGATTTATCTGCACCTATAGGGGCCAAGCCCTCACCTTTAGGGGCTCGGCCCGCGCCGGAGTGGTTGCCATCCCGCGGCTGGTGTGGAAGGCCTTTGGCGCCACGCCAGCCGGGGCCGAAGGGACTCCACCGGCCGGCGGAAGTCCATGCATGCGTGGGAGCGTCAGCGGCTGCTGACGTCATCCCCGCGCATGCGCAGGGGGGGTCACCTCCGCGCCGGCCATCACGGAGGCTATGGACGACGCAGAGGGGAAAGAGTGCCCCCACGGCACAGGCCCGCCCGCGGATCGGTGGGCCCCGATCGCGGGCCAGGCCACCGTGGGGGCACCCCCCAGGGCCAGATCGCCCCACAGGACCCCAGAGCCCGTTCGCGCCACCTGGTCCCGCCGGTAACGGAGGTGGTTTAATTCATGCCGGCGGGACCGGCATTAGAGCAGCGGGACTTTGGCCCATCGCGGGCCGGAGACGCCGGGGGGGGGGGGGCGGGGGGCTCGCCGACCGGCCTGGCGCGATTCCCGCCCCCGCCGAATATCTGGTGCCGGAGAATTCGACGGCCGGCGGGGGCGATTTCACGCCGTCCCCCGGCGATTCTCCGACCCGGCGGGGGTGTCGGAGACTCCCGCCCAAGATGTCAGGATATGACTGTCTACCATTATTTTCTGAAAGAGGATTGTACGACAAATGGAGAACTGAAGTTGTTATGTGGACTGAGGCAACTGCCTTGGGAAAGAGGAAACAAGGCATTGGCTCTTTCTCTACCTTACGGGAGTAAAATCAGAAGCAGTGTTTTCTGAACTGGAATTGGAAGAGTTAGACTCAGAAGAAGGTCTGGAGACTCTATTGTGTTTTATGGATAAGATTTATCAAAAGTATGACTTATTAAGTGCTTATGAAGCCTGGTCAGAATTTGATAGATTACGCAAAACAGAGGATATCTCTATGGAGGACTATATAATGGAATTTAGCAGACTATACAGAAGGCTGCACAAATACCGCCTGAAATTTCCACAGTCCGTGTTGGCATTTAAGTTACTGGACTGTGCTAGAGTAACTAATATGGATAGGATCCTGGTTTTGATAGGAGTTAAGTTTACAGATAATGATACCTTATTCGATCAGACGACAGAGGCCTTAAAAATGTTTTTGGGGAAACGTTGAATTCCTATGGCCCTTATGGCACAAATGGGTCAGTCAGCAATAAAGCAGACGATAGATGCACTACTGACAGGATGGCGAGATCGTACGGCTACAAACAGGTTACGAGAGTATAGGAGGAGATCGGGACCTGGAAATTATGAGGAAACCCATTTAAAACCTATAACAGGAGGGACATGGAGAATGGTTGTAGGAAAATGAACCCCAGAAATGCCCGGGGTATGATAAATCGATGTTTTCGGTGTGCTCTCAATACCATTATGCTTTCAACTGTCCAACACGGTGCAAAAGAGTGTTTGAAGCTACACGTGACAAGGAAGAGTCGGAAGAGGAAAAAGATAGTGACCAGAAAGAAGGCATTGTCCTATTAACAAGCAGTTTTACGCCGGTAATGAGAGTTTTGGTTGCAGAATCCTTCAACTGTGCTGTATTGGACAGTGGCTGCACATCTACTGTGTGTGGAATTGATGGGTTAAAATGTTACCTGGACTCTTTGAATGCTGAAAGTCGTAACAAGTTTAAGGAATTTGAAAGTTCCACAAGTTTCAGGTTTGGGGATGATAATACTCTGAAGTCGCTGAAAAGAGTGGTGATCCCTGGCAATATTGCCGGAGTGAATCAATTCATTAGCACGGATGTTGTATCAAGTGAGATACCTTTGCTTCTTAGCAGACCGTTGATGAAGAAAGCACACAAGAAACTGGATATGAAACAGCATAAGGCAACAGTTTTTGGAAAGACGGTGGACTTACAATTTACTCAGTCGGGACACTATTGTATTCCATTACTGACAAATAATATTTCAGGTGCAGTAGTTAAGGATGTGTTATTGGCAGCTGGAAATGGGACTTCAGCTGATAAAAATTTATTATCGGGTGTAGGGGTAAGGGATGAAGCTGATAGGACAGGTTAATGATCGCTGTGAGGTTTGTAGGAAGTACAGCAGGACACCATCACGACCGATAATAACCCTACCTTTGGCCAGGGATTTTAACAACATTGTGGCTGTGGATCTTAAGATCTGGGATAAAGCTAACAATATATTTATTTTGCATTTTGCAGATTTAGTGACCAGAGTTAGTCAATCAACCATGGTACGCAGTGAAGAAAAGAGAGTAATCCTGGATCAGATAACGGAAAATGGATAGGGACAGGACGGTAGCACAGTGGTTAGCACAGTTGCTTCACAGCTCCAGGGTCTCAGGTTTGATTCCTGGCTTGGGTCACTGTCTGTGTGGAGTATGCATGTTCTCCCCGTGTTCGAGTGAGTTTCCTCCGGGTGCTCCGGTTTCCTCCCACAGACCAAAGATGTGCAGGTTACGTGGATTGGCTGTGCTAAATTGCCCTTCGTGTCCAAAAACGGTTAGGTGGGGTTACGGGAATAGGGTGGAGGTGTGGGGGGATAGGATGGAGGTGTGGGCTTGGGTAGGGTGCTCTTTCCAAGGGCCGATGCAGACTCGATGGGCCAAATAGCCTCCTTCTGAACTGTAAATTCTATGAAATAAGGAATGGGCCCACCGGCAAAATTCCTGACAGACAGCGGGGGGAAAATTCCTTACAGACAGCGGTGGGGGGGGGGGGGGGGGCGGGATTTGCTAATGATGAGTTTCGGGATATGTGTGAAAACATGAATATCCCAGTTATGAATACGGCTGCGCAAAGCCCACTTAGCAATGGTGTGTGTGAAAGATACCATGCGGTAATAGATGACATGCTCTGGAAAATTTTGGCAGATCGACCAAATTGCAAGTTAAATTCAGCCTTCGCATGGGCGGTACATTCGAAGAATTTGTTGCAGATAGTTAGGGGCTAATTAGTGTTTGGTAGAAATCCTAAAATTCCGTCCATTTTGGATGACCATCTTGGGAAGGGACTACAATTTGCTCTGCCTTTGCTGAGCATTTAAATGCATTACATAGCAATAGGAAAGCTTTTTTGGAAGCAGAAGTCTCTGAAAGAATTCACAGCTTAAAGGCATAATGTACAGCCATTAAATACCGATTTTCAGCAAGGAGACAAAGTATACTATAAGAGAGACAATTTTAATGAATAGAAAGGCCCAGGGAAGATCATAGGCATAGATGGCAAAACAATTGTTTTGCAACATGGCAATCAGGCTATTAGGGTACATTCATCAAGGATAATGGGTACAGATTGCAAACTTTCAAATTTAAACAGAGCAGATGTACATGGTGAGGAACCAGGGTCATCTGATATGCACGTGTTACAGAACTATGAGGACCAGTTAACTGAGATAGACAAGGTTTCTGTAGAGGAACACAACATTTCTGATGAACTAGAACAGGCCATTTCTCCGAAAGGACAACTGCCAAAAGTTGGGTGACATACTTGCCTGAAGTGTCTAGCCAATGGAAGGATGCAACTGTTCTTAGTAGAGCAGGGAAGGCCACTGGAAAGGAGAAACACTGGTTGAATGTACAGCATACAGGGGAGGGTGTCAGGACAATGGATTGGGAACACAAAGTTCAAAAATGGAGAGCACAGAAACACAGTGCCAGTTCAGATGGTAAATTGGATAGTGAACAGGTTCACAGGAAAAGGTCGAGAACTAGTGAAAGGACATGCCACAGCAGGAGGGAAAGATCAAGCAGTAGCAGTACAGAACAAGATACCAGGCGGGTTAGGGGATGTAGTTTGTCAAGCTCTTGGAAGATGGGGAAGACTACAAATGCTACTAGGAGTAGAAGACCACATGCTCGTGAGGTTTTGGTGGCCTCCAGTAAATTAGATGAAAAGTTATCAAAGATGCCAAACAGCAAGAACTGCATAGTTGAAATGAATTTGGGGTTTACACGGAAGTACCGGATAGGGGTCAAAGAGCTCTATCCCCCAGATGGATTTGCACGGAAAAGGTTCTTCCAGATGGAACTTATAAGGCAAAGGCCGGGCTTGTGGTGAGGGGATTTGAAGAAAACTTAGAAGATCAGCATTTAAGGGTAGATTCACCTATGGCAGGAAAGGTTATTTTAAAGATCTTGTTGGCTGTGTTAGCCACAAAGGCATGGGAATGCAAATCGATAGATATAAAAGCTGCCTTTTTGCAGGAGCATCAGCTTCAGAGCGACATTTTTCTCTGTCCTCCTAAAGAGGCAGCTAACACAGAAGGGGTATTCTGGAAGTTGAACAAATATGTATATGGATTAAATGATGCGTCTAGAGTCTGGTATTTTTTGGTACGGTCAGTTTTGTTAAAGTTAGGCTGTTGCCAGTTGAAAGCAGATCATGCAATGTTGTACTGGAACTATAAAGGAAATCTCTCTGGCATCTTTATGATGCATGTCGATGATTTTTTGTGGGGCGGGACTAGTGATTTTGAAGCTATTGTAATCTCTGGGTTGTGGAAAGAATTCAGGGTTGGAAGTCAGGCTTCCGGTGCATTTGAATATATTGGACTGGAAATCGGACAGACTGAGTTAAGTGCAACTTTATGTCAGCAATCTTACTTGGAGAGCATCAGTCCAATAGCAATTAGTTGTGGTCGGGTTTTGCAAAAAGATGCAGTGGTTTCAAAGACAGAAAAAGAGCAACTGCGAAGTTTAATTTGGCAACTGAATTGGTTAGGTCGACAGAGTAGATCGGACGCTAGTTTTAATGTCTTAGAGTTGAGTACAAAAATGAATGATCCTAAAGTGGAAGACATAATGAGAGCAAATAAAGCATTGGCCAAACTAAAAATACAGGAGTGTGTTTTGAGGTTCCCCGTTTTAGGTGGTCTTAAGCACTTGAAACTCATAGTTTATAATGATGCGTCCTGTGCAAATTTATGTGATGGGGTTTCAAGCGCAGGAGGTTTTAGAATTTTCCTTTTGGGAAACAATGGTAAATGTTGCCTCCTTGTGTGGGAAACAAAGACAATAAGGAGAGTGGTCTAAAGCACTTTGGCCGCTGAGCCATTAAGCCTTGTAGAGGCGTGGATATGGTCTTTTATATATCCCAGATAGTGACAGACTGTTTGGGATTAGGGGATTGGAGAACATACCCACTGAGTGTCACATTGACAATAAATCCCTGTGGGAAATTGTGCACACCACAAAAAGTGTGAATGATAAAAGGTTAAGGATAGACATCACAAGTTTGAATCAGATGTTGGGCAAAGGGGAGATAGCAAAAATTAAATGGGTCGACAGTAGCAATCAATTGTCCGATTGTTTTATGAAGAGAGGGGTGAGTTTGCAGGAAAATATTGATATTATTAATGAATGGCGCTTGTTGTTAAGTAATGGGTTAAGAGACCTTGCAATTAGTTGTCTCATTTATGTTAAGTATCCATTAATTGACACTGATATGTAAAGGGGCTTCAGGTGGCTTCTGTCAGGTGGTGTGTTGTTAAGAGTTTTGTGCAGAGGCTGTGGAAGTGAAATAAATGGTGTTTGGTGAAAAGGAACAAGAACTTTAGACTCTTCATATCACAGTAACTAAAACGGCTAACAATTGGTAGCAGAGAATGGTTATTTTAAAGATCTTCTGGGCTCTATTAGCCACAAAGGCATGGGAATGCAAATCTATAGATATAAAAGCTGCCTTTTTGCAGGGGCATCAGCTCCAGAGAGAGATTTTTCTCCGTTTTCCTAAAGAAGCAGCTAACGCAGACAGGATACTCTGGAAGTTGAATAAATGTGTATATGGATTAAATGATGCATCTGGAGTCTGGTATTTTTCGGTAAGGTCAGTTTTGTTAAAGTTAGGCTGTTGCCAGTTGAAAGCAGATCATGCAATGTTGTACTGGAACTATAAAGGAAATCTCTCTGGCATCTTTATGATGCATGTCGATGATTTTTTGTGGGGCGGGACTAGTGATTTTGAAGCTATTGTAATCTCTGGGTTGTGGAAAGAATTCAGGGTTGGAAGTCAGGCTTCCGGTGCATTTGAATATATTGGACTGGAAATCGGACAGACTGAGTTAAGTGCAACTTTATGTCAGCAATCTTACTTGGAGAGCATCAGTCCAATAGCAATTAGTTGTGGTCGGGTTTTGCAAAAAGATGCAGTGGTTTCAAAGACAGAAAAAGAGCAACTGCGAAGTTTAATTTGGCAACTGAATTGGTTAGGTCGACAGAGTAGATCGGACGCTAGTTTTAATGTCTTAGAGTTGAGTACAAAAATGAATGATCCTAAAGTGGAAGACATAATGAGAGCAAATAAAGCATTGGCCAAACTAAAAATACAGGAGTGTGTTTTGAGGTTCCCCGTTTTAGGTGGTCTTAAGCACTTGAAACTCATAGTTTATAATGATGCGTCCTGTGCAAATTTATGTGATGGGGTTTCAAGCGCAGGAGGTTTTAGAATTTTCCTTTTGGGAAACAATGGTAAATGTTGCCTCCTTGTGTGGGAAACAAAGACAATAAGGAGAGTGGTCTAAAGCACTTTGGCCGCTGAGACATTATGCCTTGTAGAGGCGTGGATATGGTCTTTTATATATCCCAGATAGTGACAGACTGTTTGGGATTAGGGGATTGGAGAACATACCCACTGAGTGTCACATTGACAATAAATCCCTGTGGGAAATTGTGCACACCACAAAAAGTGTGAATGATAAAAGGTTAAGGATAGACATCACAAGTTTGAATCAGATGTTGGGCAAAGGGGAGATAGCAAAAATTAAATGGGTCGACAGTAGCAATCAATTGTCCGATTGTTTTACGAAGAGAGGGGTGAGTTTGCAGGAAAATATTGATATTATTAATGAATGGCGCTTGTTGTTAAGTAATGGGTTAAGAGACCTTGCAATTAGTTGTCTCATTTATGTTAAGTATCCATTAATTGACACTGATATGTAAAGGGGCTTCAGGTGGCTTCTGTCAGGTGGTGTGTTGTTAAGAGTTTTGTGCAGAGGCTGTGGAAGTGAAATAAATGGTGTTTGGTGAAAAGGAACAAGAACTTTAGACTCTTCATATCACAGTAACTAAAACGGCTAACAATTGGTAGCAGAGAATGGTTATTTTAAAGATCTTCTGGACTCTATTAGCCACAAAGGCATGGGAATGCAAATCTATAGATATAAAAGCTGCCTTTTTGCAGGGGCATCAGCTCCAGAGAGAGATTTTTCTCCGTTTTCCTAAAGAAGCAGCTAACGCAGACAGGATACTCTGGAAGTTGAATAAATGTGTATATGGATTAAATGATGCATCTGGAGTCTGGTATTTTTCGGTAAGGTCAGTTTTGTTAAAGTTAGGCTGTTGCCAGTTGAAAGCAGATCCTGCAATGTTTTACTGGCACCATAAAGGAAATCTTTCTGGCATTTTTATGATGCATGTCGATGATTTTTTGTGGGGTGGGGCTAGTGATTTTGAAGCTATTGTAATCTCTGGTTTGAGGAAAGAATTCAGGGTTGGAAGTCAGGCTTCCGGTACATTTAAATATATTGGACTGGAAATTGGACAGACTAAGTTAGGGGCAACTTCATGTCAGCAATCTTATTTGGAAAGCATCACCCCAATAGCAATTAGTCGTTGCCGAGTTTCACAAAAAGACGCAATGGATTCAAAGATAGAAAAAGAGCAACTGCGAAGTTTAATTGGGCAACTGAACTGGTTAGGCTAGACCGGACATGAGTTTTGATATCTTAGAGTTGAGTACAAAAATGAATGATCCCAAATTGGAAGACATAATAAGAGCAAATAAAGCGTTGGCCAAACTAAAAATGCAGGAGTGTGTTTTGAAGTTCCCGGTTTTAGGTGACCGTAAGCACTTGAAACTCATAGTTCATAGTGATGCGTCCTACGCAAATTTATGTGATGGGGTTTCAAGCGCAGGAGGTTTTATAATTTTCCTTTTGGGGAACAATGGTAAATGTTGCCCTCTTGTGTGGGAAACAAAGAAAATAAGGTGAGTGGTAAAAAGCACTTTGGCTGCTGAGACGTTAAGCCTTGTAGAGGTGGTGGATATGGCTTTTTATATAAGTATGATATTGACAGAAATTTTGGAATTAGGGGATTTGGGTAATATCCCTATTGACTGTCACATTGACAATAAATCCTTGTGGGAAAATGTGCACTCTACAAAAAGTGTCAATGAAAAGAGGTTACGGATAGACACCGCAAGTTTGAAGCAGATGTTGGACAGAGGGGAAATAACAAAAATTAAATGGGTCGACAGGAGCTATCAAATGTCAGACTGTTTTACGAAAAGAGGGGTGAGTTCACAGAAACGTTTGGATATTGTTAATGAAGGGCGCTTGTTTCTGTGACTGTTTTTTTTTTCTTTCTCGTCCAAACAAAAAAAAACAAAAGGGGGGCAAATCATGTGTGTGTTTTTGAGTTTCTTGAAATTTTGTTTTCTCCTAAATATTATTTTTTCTCCAAGCAAGGGGAGACTTTTAAGTAATGGGTTAAGCACATCTCCAAAAATCTGTCCTGGTCCACCACGTCGACGCTACCACCAAGAAAGCACAACAGCGTCTATACTTCCTCAGTAAACTAAGGAAATTCGGCATGTCCACATTGACTCTTACCAACTTTTACAGATGCACCACAGAAAGAAAGCATCCTATCGGGCTGCATCACAGCCTGGTATGGCAACTGCTCGGCCCAGGACCGCAAGAAACTTCAGAGAGTCGTGAACACCGCCCAGCCCATCACACGAACCTGCCTCCCATCCATTGACTACAGCTACACCTCCAGGTGCCTGGGGAAAGTGGGCAGTATAATCAAAGATCCCTCCCACCTGGCTTACTCACTCTTCCAACTTCTTCCATCAGGCAGGAGATACAGAAGTCTGAGAACACGCACGAACAGACTCAAAAACAGCTTCTTCCCCACTGTTACCAGACTCCTAAATGACCCTCTTATGGACTGACTTCATTAACACTACACCCTGTATGTTTCATCTGATGCCAGTGCTTATGTAGTTACATTGTATATGTTGTGTTGCCCTATTATGTATTTTCTTTTATTCCCTTTTCTTCTCATGTACTTAATGATCTGTTGAGCTGCTCGCAGAAAAATACTTTTCACTGTACCTCGGTACACGTGACAATAAACAAATCCAATCCAATCCAATCCAAGAGACATTGCAATTAGTTGTCTCATTTATGTTAAGTATCCATTAATTGACACTGATATGTAAAGTGACATCAGGTGGCCTCTGTCAGGTGGTGTGTTGTTAAGAGTTTTGTGCAGAGGCTGTGGAAGTGAAATGAAGGGTGTTTGGTGAAAAGGAACAAGAACTTTAGACTCTTCATATCACAGTAACTAAAACGGCTAACACCTGTTTCTGTGACTTTTTTCTTCTTTACAAAAATGAATTATAACAAAAAGATGGCAGGAAGGGGGAAATTGCATGTGTTTTTGAGTTTCTTGTAATTTTGTTTTTTCGGGGGGGACCATAGATTTCATAGAATTTACAGCGCAGAAGGAGGCCATTCGGCCCATCGAGTCTGCACCGGCTCTTGGAAAGTGCACCCTACCAAGATCCACAACTCCACCCTATCCCCATAACCCAGTAACCCCACCCAACACTAAGGATAATTTTGGACACTAAGGGCAATTTAGCATGGCCAATCCACCTAACCTGCAAATCTTTGGACTGTGGGAGGAAACCGGAGCACCCGGAGGAAACCCACGCACACACAGGGAGAATGTGCAGACTCCGCACAGACAGTGACCCAAGCCGGAATCGAACCTGGGACCCTGGAGCTGTTAAGCAATTGTGCTATCCACAATGCTACCGTGCTGCCCAAATATTTACCAAATTTATTTTTCTCGCCAAGGAAGGCGAGACTGTTAGGAATGGGTTAAGAGGCATTCCAATCACATGTCAAATTGATGATAAGTATCCAATAATTGACACTGCTATGTAAGGAGGTTGCAGGTGGCATTTGTGGTGTGTGGTGATAGAGTTTTGTATGCAATGTTCAAGGAAAATAAAGGAGAAGAACTATTGACTCTTTACTCAAAGCAGCCAGAAGCTAACCCTCTATGGGCTTCACCCCGATGCCTGTGTCTATGTATTTACATTGTGTATTTATCGTATGTTCTTTGACATGTATGGAGCGATCTGCCTGGACTGTATCCAGAACAATACTTTTCACTGTACCTCGTGTACCCGTGACAATAAATCCAAATCCAATTTTTTTTAAATTCATTTACGGGATGTGGGTGTTGCTGGTTAGGCCAGCAATCACATTGTCCATCCCTAATTGCCCCTCAGAAGGTGGTAGTGAGTTGTATTCTTGAACCGCTGCAGTCGTTGAGGTGTAGGTGCACCACTGTGCTGTTAGGAAGGGAGTTCCCGGATTTTGACCCAGCGACAGTGAAGGAACGGAGATATATTTCCAAGTCGGGGTGGTGAGTGACTTGGAGGGGAACCTCCAGGTGGTGGGGCTCCCAGGTATCTGCTGCTCTTGTCCTTCAAGATAGTGGTGGATTTGGAAGGTGTTGTCTCAGGAACCTTGGTGAGCTACTGCAGTGCATCCTGCAGATGGTATTCACCACTGCCATTGTTCGTCGGTGGTGGAGAGTTTGAATGTTTGTGGAAGGGGAAGCAATCAAGCGGGCTGACTTGTCCTGGATGGGGTCGAGCTTCTTGAGTATTGTTGGGGCTGCGCTCATCCAGGCAAGTGGAGAGTATTTCATTACACTCCTGACTTGTGCCTTATAGATGGTGGACAGGCTTTGGGGGGTCAGGATGTGAGTTACTCACCATAGAATTCTTAGCTTTTGACCTGCCGTGGTAGCCACAGTATAATGTGGCTAGTCCAGTCCAGTTTCTGATCAATAGTAACCTAAGAATATTGATTGTGGGGGATTCAGCAATGGTAATGTTATTGAATGTCAGGGGCGGTGGTCGGCTCCTCTCTTGTATGATCATTGCCTGGCACTTGTGTGGCGCGAATGTAACTTGCCACTTGTCATCCCAAGCCTGGATATTGTCCAGCTCTTGCTGCATTTGGACATGGGTGGCTTCATTATCTGAGAAGTCGTGAAAGGTGGTTAACATTGTGCAGTCATCTGTAAACATCCCCACTTCTGGCCTTATGATGGAAGGGGGGTCATTGCTGAAGCAGCTGAAGATGGTTGGCCCTAGGACACTAGCCTGAGGCAGTGATGGCCTGGAGTTGAGATGATTGACCTCCAACCACCACAACCATCTTCCTTTGTGCCAGGTATGGCTCCAACCAGCAGAGAGATTCCTATGATTCCTATGGACTCCAGTTTTGCTAGGCCTCCTTGATGCCACACTCAGTCAAATGCTGCCTTGATGTCAAGGGCAGTCACTCTCACCTCACCTCTGGCATTCAGCTCTTTTGTCCATGTTTGAACCAAGGCTGTAATGAGGTCAGGAGCTGAGTGACCCTGGCGGGACCCAAACTGAGCGTCCGTGAGCAGGTTATTGCTGAGCAAGTGCCGCTTGGTAGCACTGCTAATGACTCCTTCCATCACTTTGCTGATGATGGCGAGTAGACTGATTGGACGGTAATTGACTGGGTTGGATTTGTCCTGTTTCTTGTGTACAGGACACACCTGGGCAAATTTCCACATTGCTGGGTAGATGCCAGTGTTGTAGCTGTACTGGAACAGCTTGGCGAGGGGTGCGGAAAGTTCTGGAGCACAAGTCTTGAGCACTACTGCCTGAATATTGTCAGGGCCCATAGCCTTTGCAGTATCCAGTGCCTTCAGCCATTCCTTAATATCATGTGGAGTGAATCGTATTGACTGAAGACTGACATCGGTGATGCCGGGGACCTCCGGAGGAGACAGAGATGGATCATCCACTCAGCACTTTTGGCTGAAGATTATTGCGAATGCCTCAGCCTTGTCTTTTGCACAGATATGCTGGGCTCTTCCGTCATTGAGGATGGGGATATTTGTGGAGCCTCCTCCTCCAGTGAGTAGTTTAATTGTCCACCACCATTCACGGCTGGATGTGGCAGGACTGCAGAGCTTAGATCTGATGCGTCCGTTGTGGAATTGCTTTTCTGTCTTTATTTGCTGCTTATGCTGATTGGCACACAAGTAGTCCTGTGTTGTACCCTCACCAGGTCGATACCTCATTTTTCGGTATGTCTGATGTTGCTCCTGGCATGTTCTCCTGCACTCTTAATTGAACCAGGGTTGACCCCCCTGGCTGGGTGGTAATGGTCGAGTGGGGGATATTCTAGGCCAATGGGTTGCACATTGTGGTTGAATACAATTCTGCAGCTGCTGATGGCTCACAGCACCTCATGGATGCCCAGTTTTGAGTTGCTAGATCTGTTCAAAGTCTGTCCCATTTAGCACGGTTGTAGTGCCACACAACACGATGGAGGGTATCCTCAATGTGATGATGGGACTTTGTCTCCACATGGACTGTGTGGTGATCACTTCTACCGATCCTGTCATGGACAGATACAACTGCATCAGGTAGATTGGTGAGGATGTGGTCAAGTATGTTTTTCCCTCTTGTTGGTTCCCTCACCACCTGCTGCAGCCTCAGTCTAGCTGCTCTGTCCTTTAGGACCCAGCCAGCTCGGTCTGTGGTGGTACCACCGAGCCACTCTTGGTGATGGACATTAAAGTCCCCCACCCAGAGCATATTCGGCGTCCTTGCCACCCTCAGTGCTTCCTCCAAGTGGTGTTCAACATGGAGGAGAACTGATTCATCAGCTGATGGTGGCCGGTACGCGGTAATCAGCAGGAGGTTTCCTTGCCCATGTTTAACCTGAAACCATGGGACTTCATGGGGGTCCAGAGTCAATGTGGAGGACTCCCAGGGCAGCTCCCGCCGACTGTATACCACTGTGCTGCCACCTCTGCTGCCAGTCAGACAGGACATACCCAGGAATGGTGAGAGTAGTGTCTGGACACCGTCTGTAAGGTATGATTCCGTGAGTATGACTATGTCAGGCTGGTCCCGTGTGCTCCCCATAACCAAAATCTATTAAAAGTTGTGGGTCAGGTGAACTCCATGATGTATTTTGGTGTTCTCTAAACCCTGGCCCATAACACTGTGTAACCTCAAGATGGAGCTGCTGCACAGGCCTCCAGCACATATTAGTGACATCCTTGTGGGTGCCATTTTTGGGAGACCATGTAGTCCAGTCCACACAGAAAGAGGTTTTTTTTCCGCCTATCTCCAGACACACATTTGTCCCTTTGGGGGATAGTGGGGGAAGTGGTGGAAAGATTCCCCAGCCGATTATCACCCTGTTGAACTGTGTTATGTCAAGTGGATTCTTACCCTCGCTCGAAATAGTCATTAATGTCGTGATGTACTTACTCATTTCAAAGTGGGTTGCGTGTTAAATAGTTCAGCCATTAACTTATAAATAAGTTGGGAAAGTATAATTTCCTTGTAGTTTTCTGCATGCAGTGTAAGAACCCACCCTCTTGTATTTTCAGAAAGTGGAAAGAGAGGGACGCCCGCACCCTTATAATATTTGGGTAGTTATAACTTGGCGAACAGATTTTTCCAACCGGTTATCTGGGAAAAGGTAATGGCCGGGATTCTCCGGCGGTGTGCCATTCGCTGGCGCTGGAATTCACTCTTACCCCAGCTTGTCAATGGGATTTCCCATTGAAGCCACCCCACATCCCCGGGAAAACTGTGGGCGGAGGTGCGTTGCCAGCGAGAAATGAGATTCCCAATGGCCGGGGAATTCCTACCAATATCTCTGAATAGTCGCTTTCTTTGAGGGAGATGTGGTTCATGTTCTGAGACCCAAAATAAGTGGCTGCCTTGAACTGGGGTGAGGGTGATTCTTGAGGGAGTGCTCCCGATCTAGGCTAGTCTGTAGTTGGGGCTCGGTTTACAATCCAGGTCTGGAGTTTTGTTCTCGTGGGGTGAGGGCTGATGAAACTCAGGCCTGCTGCCCCCTAAACAGTGCGGGGGTGGCCACTGCAGGGTGCAATGGCGGGCTGGATTCCTTCCTCTGGGACTTTGTCCCAGCTGTGTGCAAAAACAAGAAAATAAAAGACTGCCCTCACCAACACTCAACACCCCTTCATGCTCTTTAATCACTGGCTTTGAAAGCAGACCAAGGCAGGCCAGCAGCACGGTTCAATTCCCGTAACAGCCTCCCCGAACAGGCGCCGGAATGTGGCGACTAGGGGCTTGTCACAGTAACTTCATTGAAGCCTACTTGTGACAATAAGCGATTTTCATTTCATTTTCATTTTTCATTTATACCCCATCCATGCCAACTCATGACAATCCATGTCCCTCTCATCCCCATAGCCTTTTATCACACCAATGAAACATTAGTCCCAACTAATGCCAACCCATCATCTCCATCCACCCTTTGTCCTTACACTTTGCATGCCAAATGACCCAGTATCTGCAATGGGCAGACCTCAGGCGCCATGACAGAGGTAGCGGATGTTGTATTATTGTTGCTGGACTAGTAACACAGCGACCCATGGCAATGCTCTTGGGATTTTGGTTCGAATGCCACCATGGCAGATGATGAAATATGATGACCATTGTTAACTGGAGAAAAACACACCTCGTTCAGTAATGTCCTTTAGGGAAGTAAACCTGTCATTCTTACCTCATTGGTGAGATGGAGTACTGTGCACAGTTTTGGTCCTCTTATTTGAGGAAAGATGTAGTGGCATTGGAGGTAGTTCAGAGGAGCTTCGCTAGGTTGAATCCAGGGATGAAGGGTTTGTCGTTTGAAGAGAAATAAAACAGTTTAGGCCTATACTATCTGGAGCTTACAAGAATGAGGAGAGATCAAATTCAGGTATACAAGATAATGAAAAGTAATGGATAAAGTAGACGTGGAGCAGCTGCTTCCTCTTGTGGGGCATTCTGGGACGAGAGGTCATAGCCTCAGGATAAGAGGTAGCAAATTTAAAATAGAGTTGAGGAGAAACTACTTCTCCCGAAGGGTTGCGAATCTGTGGAATTCGCTACCCCAGAGTGGGGTGGATGCTGGGACAGTGAGTAAAGTTAGATAAACAGGATAACCTGGGCAATGTTTCACATTACTGGGTGCATGCTTGGGTTGTAGTTGGACTGCAACAGCTTGGCTAGGATTTCAGCTAGTTCTGGAGCACAAGTCTTCAGTATTATTTCTGGAATGTTGTCAGCCTTTTCGGTGTCCAGTGGCTTCAGCTGTTTATTGATACTACGTGGAGTGAATCGAATTGCATCCGTGATGCTAGGGAATTCAAGATAAGAATCAACCACTTGGCACTTCTGGCTGAGGATGGCTGCAGATGCTGCCGTGTTTACTTTTGCATTGCCGTGCTGGGCCTCCCCCATCATTGAGCATGAGGATATTTGTGGAGCCTCCTCCTCCAGTTAGCTGCTTAATTGTCCACCGCCATTGACAACTGGATGTGGAAGCTGTGGGGTTGCCCTGTTCTGTCTGTTTGACAGGCAGGTGGCTTCGTCAGGTTAGCACATAGGGGCTGGTTTAGCACAGGGCTAAATAGCTGGCTTTTAAAGCAGACCAAGGCAGGCCAGCAGCACGGGTTCAATTCCTGTACCAGCTTCCCCGAACAGGCGCCGGAATGTGGCGACTAGGGGCTTTTCACAGTAACTTCATTTGAAGCCGACTTGTGACAATAAGCGATTTTCATTTCATTTCATTTTTTTGGTCTGCCTGAATTTGCTCCTGGCATGCCCTCCTGTACCCTTCATTGGACCAAGGTTGATCGCCTGGCTTGGTGTTAATGGTAGAGTGGGGAATATACCGGGCCATGAGACTACAGATTGTGGTTGAGTACAATTCTGTGGTCTGCTGATGGCCCACGGAGCCTCATGGATACCCAGTTTTAAGTGACTTAATCTGTCCAAAACCTACCCCAATTAGTATAGTGGTCGTGCCACCCAACACGATGGAGGGTATCTTCAATGTGAAGACGCTACTTCACATCCACAAGGACTGTACAGTGGGCACGTTGCCATGATTCTCACATCTGACAAACGAATAAATAAAAAAACTTGACATTTTTTTTTCAAATCTGCTCCTCAATAATATGATATATCCTGACTTGCGAAGATTGCCCAAGGTTTAATTCCTGGTCATTACTTGTTTCTTGTCTGTGAACTGAGCCTGTTTGTGAATTCCTAGGTGTTAACAATTGACTTTGAATTTGCCTCTAATTGGTGTCCAGGGTGAACCCGATATCCGGCTTAAGCATTAACAACTTTTATGGTGCCAGACCTGTCAGGTTAATGACTGAGAACGCTGGTCATCTCGACATCAAGGTTGATCATCTGAGCATGATTTGCAGGTGGGATGCATCAGTGAACATGATTTCTACACCCTAAAGTTATGTATTGCTTTGATATTAACAAAACCAACAACTTCCAACGATATCGCACCACTAATATAGTAAACCACCCCAAGGGGCTTTGCCTGAGTGTTAACAAGCAAAATATTTGACATGAAGGAAACATTAAGACAGGTGATCAACAGCTTGGTCAAAGAGGTAGGTTTTGAGAGGTGTTTTGAAGGAAGGGGGAGGGTTAGAATGGTGCTTACATTTTAGCTATGATCAGTACTTTGAATGGAAGGAACTATTTTTGACTTTAACATGAAGTCGGAGTTCATTATTCACCGCAGCTTCAGCTGTACCAAGTACTGTGAGAAACATTGCTCACTAAATAAAAGATTTACACTTAGTCAAATTCTGAAGAAGCATTTATTTTCAAATCGTTCTTGCAAGAGCGGGTGCCTCCAGTAAGCAACAGCAGAGACACAAAGAATTCACACAGCATCACTTTGTTATATACAATCCATGCAAGTACAATCCGTGGGAATCCATCCCTGAGAAACACATCCCACAAACTATAGAAAGGGCAGTCCCCTTATCAGTGATCCCTTATTTGGTCTCTCCCTTGCATAGTGAGTTCTATCCGCTCCTGGTACATCCTTGGACCGGCAGTTAAAGATAAGAATGAGGCCCTTTGCTTGCACCTGCTATCTCCCCCTTGCTTAGCAAGTTCTGTTATTGTTCATTCCATTCTTCCCTGAAAGTCATTCTGGTACATCGTTATAATAATTCGCTCACTATAGCTTACTCAGAACTTGACATGTTAATTTTCCCATCATGCTTCATTGTTGACATCTTAACTGTGAACCAGAGTATATACATGTAAAAACAACACAAAAACAACACAGAATGTTCATTTCTCACAAATCCCCATTTTTTTCTTTTTACTCTTGTTGCTTTTTACACTTCGTAGTCTCCTCTAAGCTACCCCAAAATTGTCCAGCATCCTCTCAACTTCCCTTTCTATTGGGCCGCCCCCCACCCCTTCATTCTCCCCACTTTCTAGTAGGCAAATTGTATCCTGACCCAGGGGCATCTGCTTGGTCAAGGCTGTTTCGATGAGCCTCTGCACCAAGCCTCTTACGCACGGGATGATGCAACAGCCTATTGCCGCCAATGCTCCTATCACCACGATGATGGAGGTGAGGATGGATACAATTAACCCTTTCCATTTCCCAAACAATGATTCAAGCCACCCAGTCATGGATGTGTCTGTCCCTGAATTGTCTGCCATTTCCACAGCCAGAGTGGTTAACCCTTGTAGCGCACGGGTAATCGATCCGTCGGGTGCCGTGTTGTTGGGGATAAACGTGCAACACTGTCCTTTGAGCATAACGCATACACCACCTTTCTCTGCCAAAATCATATCCAGAGCCAATCTATTCTCCCAGGCCATTCTACTGGTTGCATCCAGTTGTTCTGCTATGCCCTTCACGGCATCCCTGGTATAATGGATGAACCTCTGTTGATTATAGTATATATAGTTTATCCAATCCACATTCTTATTGATCGTAACCCACCAGAAGGGGGACTCGAACCCAGCTGCAATCTGATTTTGGGCTTTGAGTTCATCTGGTACTCCTCTGGGAATGCCAACGGAGTCCAGGTAAATTCTGTCATCAAATGAGGTAGGTATGCCCCGTTTAGATCGTTCCCCTTTTACACTCCCCTTCTCCTCTCGTCTTTCATAGGCTATACTGAACGGAATGGCGAGCTGAACTAATGAGCATGTCCCTTTCCATTGGGGGGGGTAGAGTGGGTCTTAGAATCTTTCCTCCGCAATACCACCATATATCTGCACGTGGTATTTTCAGTGATGAGTAATTGCCCTGGGTGGTCACGTTCTGAGTCTCAATACAAGTCTTGAGTTCTCCCATATCTTTACTTAGTCCCGTATCAGAACGACTTATACACGATTTGTGATGCATCACGGTAACCAAGAAGGAGGGAGGGTTTGCTGATAGTTTCTTATTAACAGGAGGAAACATCAGAGATAGGGCAGTGCAGGTCTTGTTGCCCCAGGCGTTCTCATCTTGGTACAGGGCCATCATACATTCCATGCTCCCTCTATTTTCTGTCCACCCCAGTGGAAAGGGCTCCAGATGGGCCTGTGGTCTACCTGATGCGCAAGCATAACAATTGTCTTTCTTCAGCGTCTGGGCCGAATACCTCACCCACTCAATCCACGCATTCTGTCCCTCATAGCCGGTTTCTATCCCAAAGGCTTTCTCTAAATCTTTTACTTCAATTATTTTGACTCCCTGTTCTTTCTCTTTCTTCGCCGTGTCGCCCCTAGTGTCATTAGTGGGAGTTGCTCCCTGGTCTAATAAAATACGGAAGCAGCATTCAGTCTTGCCATTTCTCATGATCACCCCGAATATCTCATTTCTAAGTGAACAAACCCTATTGCCTGACTCCATCCAGGCCGTGTGTTTTACGGTGATGTATGCGGGGTGACAAGTACCAGCATTGCACGTTGAGGGGGAATAACCATTAATCTGGTGAATGGAGACAACCGGTGGTGCCCCTCTGGGCAATTGGCAGAACCTTTTCAGCCAACCCTCCCTATCCGTAATCATCCCCCCTCGGTAACAATGAAGAGAGTCTACCCTAAACTCCTTTCCCTGCCACGCTGACACACAGTCTGAGGGTGCACAGATCAGTTTGTATTACCTGAGGGTAGCGACTTTCTGGGATTGTCAATGTAACCAGACGACCGATTCCAAACTCCCACATCATTAATATTATTATACATTGTATAGTCCATTTTAGCTGTAGTTCCGTCATATTATTGAACAGTTCAGGATTTAGTGTCTTTTCAATCTTATCTTAAATGGTTCCTCAGTGGCCTCCACATGCCATTGTTCCTGTTCCGACGGTGATTTAACGGGACCCTTCGTTCTGCTGTAATGAGTCCAACCTTTTTCAGCAGTTTGTATGGCAGTCTCTGTGGTTAACAAGACCAGGAACGGCCCGTCCCAAGTGGGTTGAAGCTTGTTTTCTTTCCACGATTTCACCAGTACCCAATTTCCTGATTTAAATTTGTGGACTGCATATTCAAGGGGAGGTGTCTGCGCTAGCAGTCCTTGTCTCCTGAGGAATGATAATGAGGAACAGTGCCAGTATATATTTCTTTACATAGATATCTTTACATTCTGCAATGGGCCATTCTCCCATTGTTCCAAGGTATGGCAATCCGAACAACATTTTGTATGGGGACAGCCCCAAATCTTTTCTTAGAAGGGCTATCGGTAAGCATTTTGTCCAGGGGAGCCTAGTTTCTAGTATTATTTCTGACAAACAATTTTTAAGAGTTTGATTCATCCTTTCCACCCGTCCCGATGAGGGGGGCTGCCAAGGAGTGTGGAAGTCCCAATTTATCTCCAAACCTCTAGTAGTGACTTCTTTAATAGAATCGACGAATTCATCTACAGAAGACCTATATGTTTAATAAGTTATTGTGTTTGATATTCCAAAATAAATGTTTAGAATTAGCCTGGAAATCAAAACTTCAAACCATGTGGAAGCTGGTCTTAAAAAAAAACCCAAAACAACTTTGATTAAAAAAAAACAAATCGTTCAGGGACATCTGATAACGGGAATTTGGCAGCAATCCAACCCTTACAATCGATGAATTTGAGCTGAAATACTATTATTGAAATGTTACTGATCAATCAACTGTTTGACTATTATATTGTATAATTTATTAATACTGAATCAGTGGTATCAAATTTGATTAATTTATTAATTATAATAATTATTTTGAAATGCCTGGTTGTTGGGCCCCTGCGGTTGGCAGGGTTGTATGCTATATTGGGAACTTTGCCGGACAGGGAACTGACACTGCGGTTGATAAGACCTTAGAGGTAAAGTGACTTCCCCTGTCCGAGTCTATATTTTCTACCAACCCGTATCGGGGAACTATTTGCTCCCGAATGATTATTTCAGCCTTCCCACAGGCGATAGTTCAGTATTTGCAGCCTTCTCTGTAACAAACTGTCTCTCTCTCTGTATTGAAACAGTGACTCCAGGCATGTTGCAGCCTTCTCTGTCTCTCTCTCTCTGTATTGAAACAGTGACTCCAGGCATGTTGCAGCCTTCTCTGTCTCTCTCTCTCTGTATTGAAACAGTGACTCCAGGCATGTTGCAGCCTTCTGTCTCTCTCTCTCTCCCTATATTGAAACAGTGACTCCAGGCATTGTGGTGTTGGGCGTTCCGACACACAGATGAGCCAACATAGTTGTGTTTGGTACAACGTTGTTTTATTCAAACTTACTATCTACAGTTCGTTCTGGCTACTCTGCACGTGGTGTTTCCCTGTGTGTGTATTGTAACAGGTCTGTCCTTGTCCTGGTCTCCAGCTAATACTGGCCACCAGGTGTCATGTTTGTCCTTTTATACTGTCCCTGTCCTTATCTGTGATTGGTTGTGGTGTTGTGTGTTCTGATTTGTCTGTTGGTGTGTCTATCATGATGTGTGTGTTTGAATATCATGACATCCCCCCTTTTTACAAAGATATGTGCCTACTTGGTTATAAATATAATCGTGTCGTGTGTGTATCTAAGAGTGTGTGTGTGTATTATTTACAGCATGTGCATACGGCATAACTATTTACATGGGGCGATGTCGGGTGCGTCATGCTAATGAGGTTGTACCGTAACAAAACATGAATGCAAAAAAACTTTGACTAGTAGTCTGGTCAAACGATATCTGGAACGATAAAACAACAACAGGTTATAATACAGCAGTGTTTAACGTTTAAACGTGTGAGCAGTGTTATAAGTCCAGTCTAATAGGTGTGCGACGAATTCGGGTTGACCGCCTCAAGGGTGGGTCAAGAACCCCCGGCTGATGTGCAAGCCTGGTCAACCTCGGTTTGTTCATTTTCGGCATTACAAATATCTGTCCCATTTTCTGGTTCTGTATCGTCGCAAACATGTTTGTCGACTTCATTGAGGTGGCCTGATTCAGGCACCCGTGACACCTCAAGAATAGGCTGGTCCTCAAGTCGGTTCAGTTGTGGAGATTCGGGTTCACACTGGTTCACATTGGACTGTTGGAGGCGATGCTGTTGCCGAAGTCTCTCCTTTTCCATTTGTTTTACTTCGTGCAGTGCTTGGTTTTCCATTCGTGAAAATATAACATTCAACATCTGTGTTAGTGTCGCCTTGGCTGTGGTTTGGTTTATTAAGTTTTTTTTTTTGGCCAGGTAAATATTGTAGCACGTTCTAACAGCCTGTAACACAGTTCCTTCATGTATTTCTATATGCTGAGATGTTACTGCAGTTAGTAAGGCCTTAATTATCTGCAACTGAACACCTTCGTCGGTTTGTGGTCCTTGAAAACAACCACATATTGTCTCTATGATTCTATCAATTAATTTCTTGCCAGGTGTTGTACTGTCTGGGGCATTACCAGTGAGATGCCCATAGGCAATTAATTTCTGTAAACAGTCAGATGATGTGCTGACTATGCGGGGACATTTCGACTGGCATGCCAACTCAAAAGGAAGAAAATATGTGTCTGCTTCAATAAAGTTTGCCTTGGATTTGACAGGTGGCAAGGTCCCAGAAACAGCCTTAGCTTCTGCATGGGGAGGATTTTAGCCGCTGTGGCCTGGTCACGGGTGGCGATGGAAGGGGCATGATCCGTGGCAGCTCCACGAAGTCATCCTTGGGAACCAGTGGAGGATCCGGCGTGTGTGCACGGTTCAGTTGCGAGCGTGAAAGGCGGTGCAAGGCTCGCCGATTGCACCTACGCACCAATCCATCCGCCATGCATACCAGGAACGAGGTGGAGTCTTTTTATGTTTGTGTTGGTGCCGCTGGACGGCATCTTGTAGCCGATGGGTCGTTGCCATTGAAGAGGCACCATCACTAATGTCATGCAAGGCGATCAAAGTGCCAGATGTTGAAGTCGGCCGAGACCATGCACGCTGATTCCGGCCACATGCTGTACTGGAAGGGCGACTCCGCAGAGGAACGTCGAAGCATGTCGCCTTGGAGAGAGAATTGTTGCTCGCATCAGCGTCTGGCGATGGCGCGAATTGGTGTATCCGTCTTGGACCGCCGGTGCTGGTCGCCACTGCTGACCCAGTGTGAATGCCACGCGTGTCGTCACCCTGTTGCCGTGGCATCCGCCGTCACCCTGAGAGTGCCATCACCGAGGCTGCGACACTGCCCGTCCGGAGCAATGTCTGGCGTACGCGACTCAGAGTCGGCGCTTGGCTGCTCCCCATCTGGAGTCCGGTCTGCCTACCATCGATGCTCCATGGCCGGAGTCCCAACAGGTTCACTGGAGGCAGCCGAGATTTCCTGAAGCTGCACTTCTGGAGTCGGAACATGCAGGAATGCACCGACCAGTGGAGAGGCTCGAGTCATCAAGGGTGGAAGCGGTGTGGCGCCACCGCAGTCGTCAGTGGTCCCACCATGATCGTCGAGTGCCTCTGTACGCACTAGGCGAGGTCTGTCACCTTGCACCTTTTGCATGGGAAGTGGGATGTTGTCATCACTCGTCTCACATCCCGTGGATAGATCCTCATTAGCAGCTTGCTGTTCACTAGGGTTGGGTAAATTGTCAGAGTTTTCATCTGGTGGTGCAAACCATGTCGGTGGACTGTCATTGTCTTGCTATTGTTCTTCATTTGGGCTTTTCTTCTTTGGAATTTTAAATCTTCCCCCAGGCATTGCAGAACCTTGTTTGTTACCCTCAAATTCTCCCATATGTATGGTCTCGAATGTAGGATCCAATGTTTCTTTCGACATTGTACTATTTTCCAAAGAACATTCCGTTTCAATTTTCTTCTCAGTTACCTCATATGTATCTTTGTCTAATATACATGCCTTCATAGTCTCTGGGTCTGATTTTGCTGGGACTGGCATAGTCACAGTCTCTCTTTTACTGTTCTCAATTGCCCACATTATACTCCCCAGACATAACTGCTTAATCACTGGGGTTAGTGTGGTACAATGGATAATCGGGTCGACCTTATCTGCATCTTCACCATTAGTGGAAAGCACACTTGGTTCACTTGAAACTGCTGCGGGTTTCAAGTTCTTTATCTGGCTACTCGATGTCGGTGTCCTCAGGATTCTTGCTCCAATGTTCTGCTCATTTATCAGTGGAGTGTGCATAGGTTCAATGCAGTTAATATTCCCCTCAGGGTTTGAAGAGTCATTACTGACTAACTGCTGGTCTCCGAAGTTGGGACTTTGCGGTTTTGTGTTGAAGGGAGACACTTGTCCCTGCTGTAGATATGATTCAGGTTGTGTTATTTCCATTAACTGAGGATCAATGTCTTGTCCATTTTTTTTATCCGTACTAAAACACTGGCAATTCTCAGTCTGCTCCTTGCAAATTAAACATACAAGTAATTTCTTTAGCAAATCCTCAGCATCCTTCTGTGACCGTGCCGCATTATTAATCTCTGTTCGGCTATAATGATCCTGAAGGTCAGCGCATAAACCTTTTTCCTTCGGGCTTGGAGGAAGCGATTCCTTTGGCTTGTCTTCAGTTCGGCTTGAACAGTCATCAACGCTGTGCCCTTCATTGTAGCATGAGAGAACGTCATGGTCATGCTGCTGTGCAGTGGAGCATGGTAGGCTGTTATAGCCTTCTTGCTGTTTACGTGAGCATGGCAGACTTGCATCGTCTGCCGCTGGTTGGTCAGGAGAGGTTGCTAGACCCTCATGGTCTTGTTCCTGCAAGGACTGCGCATCGGAGTCAAGCGTTTTTTCTATCGTAGAGTCGGGAACGTTGAGCGGGACATGGACCACGCTCTGTGTGGCAGCAGGCCGCTCTCTGTGGGCTTGCACCGCTCCCTGTCTGTTAATGTCAGGCTGCAGCATCATCCGGCACTGATGAGTTGGGACGTCATATCTGCTGGGTTGAAGATCCTCAAATCCGAAAAATGAATCCGCATCTGAGTCGGATTCAATGTGGGGGTCGCCAATGTGCAACACGAAAGGTTCGTCTGAGTCGTAGTCGTCTAGGACCATGGAGCTGTCATTGGGCTCGCGAGGTCCAGAAAAAATGTAAAGATCGGTCTCGAAGTATTCAAGGTCGGAATCATCGGCTTGTGCGTAGGTAACTGCTTGTCGGAGGGTTCTTCGGAGGTCAAATTCATTTCCTGGGTCAATTTGCGTATATGTGCTGTCATTCCAGGTGAGGGAAGGTTGTTTTACAGCTTTAACAGATTTTTGTTTTTTTTATTTGGGACGTTTCCCTTTTAAATTGGATTTGGGACGTTTCCCCTTTAAATTGGTGCGGTCTGGGGCCTCTGACATCCTGACGCTTGGTATGTAGCACGTAGGAAGCGACTGCGCATGCGCAGCATCTCGCGCATGCGCAAACGAAACTTCCGGTTCTGCGCACTGCTCGCGCAACTCTGCTAGCGTTATACCTTTAGCAAGATGGCCGCCGACCTCGACCCAACTCTCTCTCTCAGGCCCGGGATTTCGGCTTCTGGGAATTCGGCCTCCGGGATCCCGGCCACGAGGTGAGTACTGCCGCTTTTCTTACCTTTACTTGCCGATTGGAGCGCGTTTTCCTCACAGTACTTGGCGAATTTGTCCAGGACTGCCTGGTAATCGTACCTTTGTTGCCTCCAGAAGAACCTGAACCTTGAAGATTTCTTTTGCCCTTGCACCGGCGATGGTGAGGAGAAATTCAATTTTTTCATTATCATCCAGGTCTTTGAGGTCAGCTGCCACCAGGAACAATTCAAACACTTGCCGGAATCGCCGCCAGTTTTCACGGAGATCGCCGTGGCACTGGAACGGCTGCGGAACTGGGAGCCAATACATCTTGCCTGGGTACTGCTGGTTGTCTCTGTACACTGAGGTATGCCGGCAGGTATCGATCCACTCCTGTACCATGTGGTGTTGGGTGTTCTGACACACAGATGAGCCAACACAGTTGTGTTTGGTACAACGCTGTTTTATTCAAACTTACTATCTATAGTTCGTTCTGGATTCCCTGCACATGGTGTCTCCCTGTGTGTGTATTGTAACAGGAATGTCCTTGTCCTGGTCTCCAGCTAATACTGGCCACCAGGTGTCGTGTTTGTCCTTTTATACTGTCCCTGTCCTTGTCTGTGATTGGTTGTGGTGTTGTGTGTTCTGATTTGTCTGTTGGTGTGTCTATCATGATGTGTGTGTTTGAATATCATGACAGGCATGTTTCAGCCTTCTCTGTCTCTCTCTCTCTCTCTCTCTGTATTGAAACAGTGACTCCAGGCATGTCGCAGCCTTCTCTGTCTCTCTCTCTCTCATTTCTCTGTATATCTCTCTCTCTGTTTATTTACTATAACAATATATACATAACAGTAGCAGTAACTTCCCTTGCTACCTTCTCCTTCGTCCTGGTTCCTGGACTGGCCAGCTTATTTATAGTAGGAGTTTCTCCGCCCCCCTCATTGGGGAAGTTCATACTCCCATCGGATTGTGGGATAGTCATTAGTCCCCAGCCAATCGTCAGTAGGCAGGTTATAACATCCCTCCCCCCCAAAGTCCAAGGAATCCACCGTAGGCCCTGGCGAAGGAAGGCGTCGAACTCGTTTGGCCACAGGCCGGACGCCATTTGCACGCGGCGCTGGATCAGGCGGCTTATAACGAGACGGAGACCGGCGCTTCCGTGATGAACGGCGCGGTTGTACATCCACGGCCTGTGGACCCGAGGATTCCCCCTCTGATTCATCCTGTGTCTCCATCTCGGAGTCAGAGTCTGCTGCCTCCGTCATGTCAGCGTCTCTATCCCCATTCGGTCCCGTCACGACCTGCGTGAGGCACCAGTGGAAGATTTGGAGGACTACCTTCCCTTGTTTCTGGTCTTTGCGGCTGTTGAACTGAGCTCCGGGGGCGGGGAATCTTTTGCGGGGATGATCTTCTGGACCGGACATGGTCTACATGTTTTCGCTGGAGACGACCCTGGGCTTGCACTTGGTACGATATAGGGCCCGTTTGGCGAAAGATTACACCAGGAACCCATTGGGCACCACCAGCAAAATTCCGCACAAATACTGGGTCACCGGGCGCAAACTGCCGAATCGGATGATGCCGAGACGATCCCGGTCCCTGCCGTTCTTGTGTGCGGCATACTTTTGCGCCAATGTCCGGGAAGACCATACTAAGGCGGGTGCGAAGTCTCCGGCCCATTAGGAGTACTGCGGGAGCTACCCAGTCACTGTATGGGGGGTGGTCCTGTACGTAAACAAAAACCGAGCAAGTCTCGTGTCCATTGATCCGGAAGACTGCTTCTTTGGGCCTCTTTTGAATGTTTGCACTGCACGCTCTGCCAACCCATTTGAAGCCGGCTGGTAAGGGGCAGTGCGGATATGGCGGATGCCGTTCATCTTTGTAAACCGAGCAAACTCCTCACTCGTGAATGGAGTGCCATTATCCGTGACCAGCACCTCAGGGAGGCCATGCGTGCTAAATGATAAACGCATTTTTTCAATTGTTGCGCAGGACGTTGTCCCCTGCATCTTATGCACTTCCAGCCATTTGGACTGGGCATCAATTAGTAGGAGGAACATGGATCCCTGAAAAGGGCCTGTGAAATCTGCATGTAAGCGTGCCCAAGGCCGCCCTGGCCATTCCCAGTGATGTAGGGGCGCGGCCGGCGGAAGCTTCTGATGCTCCTGGCAAATGGAGCAGTTCTGGGCCACCTTCTCAATGTCGGTGTCGAGGCCTGGCCACCAGACATAACTCCGGGCCAACATTTTCATCTTGGTCACGCCCGGATGCCCATTGTGCAGGTCTGATAATATCAGCTCCTGGCCTTTTTCCGGGACAATCACACGCGTCCCCCACAAGAGGATGCCGTCTTCCACCCTGAACTCTGACAGCTTGGAGGAAAATGCCCGCAACTCGCCTGGGAGCTGTCTATGCTGCCCACCATACAGGACTATGTGCCGAACCTTTGACAGGACTGGCTCCGTCTGGGTCCACTCACACACCACTCAGGCAAGGTGTCCATAAAATTTAGGGTTGCGACCACCTCACCGGTCGTGGGGGTCGACATGGGGCCGGTCGATAAAGGCAATCGGCTCAGTGCGTCGGCATTTGCTATCTGCGTACCTGGTTTGTGCTCCAGAGAATACTCATATGCAGCAAGCAACAAAGCCCAGCGCTGGATCCGTGCAGAAGCAATGGGCGGTATTGGCTTATCCTCTCTGAAGAGTCCCAGCAGGGGCTTATGATCAGTCACGATAGTGAAATGGCGGCCGTACACGTACTGGTGGAAGCGTTTGACCGCAAAAACCACTGCCAGACCCTCCTTCTCGATCTGCGCGTACTTTTTCTCCGCTGCAGTCAATGTGCGGGAGGTGAAAGCTATCGGTCGCTCGGCCCCGTTCTCCATCTTGTGGGACAGGACAGCCCCAATACCATACGGGGATGCATCACATGTGACGAGCAAAGGCTTTCCAGGATCATAGTGGGTTAGTAACCCAGACGACGACAATTGTTGCTTTACCCGCCGGAAAGCGGTTTCTTGCGGCTGACCCCAAACCCAGGTGTAATTTTTCTTTAGCAGAAGGTGCAAAGGGGCCAGTGCAGTTGCCAGATTGGGGAGGAACTTCCCGTAATAGTTTACGAGACCGAGAAAAGAACGAAGATGCGAAGTGTCAGTCGGGGTGGGGGCATGTTGAATTGCACGCACCTTCTCTGCGACGGGGTGCAGACCCTCGCGGTCCACCCGATAACCTAGGTAGACTACTTCTTTTGCCTGAAATACGCACTTTGTGTGACGTAAACGGACTCCAGCCTCCGAAAGGCGTTTAAGGACAGCCTCCAGATTTTCCAAATGCTCTTGGTCCGATGTCCTTGTAATCAACACGTCATCTAGGTAGACAGCACTTCCGGGTGCGGCGATGACCAGCTGAGTCACACGTTTCGGCAGCTCCCGGTGAAACGGACTTTTGGGCTCTTGATAGGAGCCCCAACGGCAATTTTGACGGCTAAAAACACTGTGCGGTAAACCAGAAGGGAATCCCCCCTGGACACGGATGAAAAAAGGAGGAGAAAGTGGCCGGATTGCAGTGGATCCTTTAGAACAGCGGCAAGGAAGGCAAGCAAAAACCAAGATGGCGTCAGAAGGTGGCAGTTTAACATGGGGCCCTGAACAACAAGAGTTCTTGAAATGCTGTGTGGAAGAGCTCAAAAAGGAAATGAAGAAAGAGCTGTTGGCCCCGATACTACAGGCGATCGAAGGGCTAAAGGAGGAACAAAAGACCCAGGAGCGGGAGCTTCGGGTCGTGAAGGCAAAGGCAGCCGAGAATGAGGACGACATACAGGGCCTGGTGGTGAAGACGGAGACGCATGAGGCACATCAGAAACGATGTGTGGAAAGGTTGGAGGCACTGGAGAACAACGCGAGGAGGAACAACCTGAGGATTCTTGGTCTTCCTGAAGGTGTGGAGGGAGCGGACGTCGGGGCATATGTGAGCACGATGCTGCACTCGTTAATGGGAGCGGAGGCCCCACGGGTCCGTTGGAGGTGGAGGGAGCATACCGAGTGATGGCGCGAGGGCCGAGAGCAGGAGAAATTCCCAGAGCCATAGTGGTGAGATTCCTCCGTTTTAAGGATAGAGAAATGGTCCTTAGATGGGCAAAGAAAACTCGGAGCAGTAAATGGGAGAACGCGGTGATCCGCGTTTATCAAGACTGGAGTGCGGAGGTGGCGAGAAGGAGGGCGAGCTTTAATCGGGCCAAGGCGGTGCTTCATAAAAAGAAGATAAAATTTGGAATACTGCAACCGGCAAGACTGTGGGTCACATATCGAGGGAGGCATCACTACTTTGAGACGGCAGATGAAGCGTGGACTTTTATTGTGGAAGAAAAACTGGAATGAGCGGGTTATTAAAAAGAACGTTTGAACAAAGTGGTGGGGCGAATGTGGGGGGCAAAGAGGGGGGTTAAAAAGGGGGGAAAGAGGAGTTTTATGTACTAATCCTGCGATGTGGTAACTTTTCTCTCTCCCACAGGTGGTGATGGGGGGAGGAGGGGAGGTGGAGGAGAGGGGGCGTTGGCCATTGGGGCCGGGGCCAAGGGAGAAGCGCAGGCTTGGTTCCCGCGCTATGATAATCATGGCGGGAATAGAGAAGCAGGAAGGAGGGGGCGTCGCACGGTGCGAGCCGAGGTCACGGGGGGAAGCCGTGGTCGGCCAGAGTTTGCTGACTTCTGGGAGCAACATGGGGGGAGTAATTACGCTAGCGGGGGATCTAGCGGGGGGGTGGGAGGGGGGAATTACTGGGTTGCTGCTGCTGGGGAGAGGGGGGAGCTGATATGGGAGGGGATGGGCGGGGGGGGCACCGCCTGGGGGAGATACAGCTGCGTGGGAACCGGGTGAGGAGCCGGAAAAAGGTGATGGCTAATCGACAAGGGGGGGGGGTAGGAAGCCCCCCAACCCGGTTGATCACGTGGAACGTGAGAGGGCTGAACGGGCTGATAAAGAGGGCACGGGTACTCGCACACCTTAAGAAACTTAAGGCAGATGTGGTTATGTTACAGGAAACGCACCTGAAACTGATAGACCAGGTTAGGCTACGCAAAGGATGGGTGGGGCAGGTGTTCCATTCGGGGTTAGATGCGAAAAACAGGGGGTGGCTATATTAGTGGGGAAGCGGGTAATGTTCGAGGCAAAGACTATAGTGGCGGATAACGGGGGCAGATACGTGATGGTGAGTGGCAAACTACAGGGGGAGACGGTGGTTTTGGTAAACGTATATGCCCCGAACTGGGATGATGCCAATTTTATGAGGCGGATGCTAGGACGCATTCCGGACCTAGAGATGGGAAAGCTGATAACGGGGGGAGATTTTAATACGGTGTTGGAACCAGGGCTGGATAGGTCGAAGTCCAGGACTGGAAGGAGGCCGGCAGCAGACAAGGTACTTAAAGATTTTATGGAGCAGATGGGAGGAGTAGACCAGTGGAGATTTAGCAGACCTAGGAGTAAGGAGTTCTCGTTTTTCTCCTATGTCCATAAAGTCTACTCGCGAATAGACTTTTTTGTGCTGGGAAGGGCGTTGATCCCGAAGGTGAGGGGAACGGAGTATACGGCTATAGCCATTTCGGATCACGCTCCACACTGGGTAGACTTGGAGATAGGGGAGGAAACAGGAGGGCTCCCACCCTGGAGAATGGACATGGGACTAATGGCAGATGAGGGGGTGTGTCTAAGGGTGAGGGGGTGCATTGAAAAGTACTTGGAACTCAATGATAATGGGGAGGTCCAGGTGGGAGTGGTCTGGGAGGCGTTGAAGGCGGTGGTTAGATGGGAGCTGATATCTATAAGGGCACATAAAGGGAAGCAGGAGAGTAAGGAACGGGAGCGGTTGCTGCAAGAATTTTTGAGGGTGGACAGACAATATGCGGAAGCACCGGAGGAGGGACTGTACAGGGAAAGGCAAAGGCTACATGTAGAATTTGACTTGCTGACTACGGGCACTGCAGAGGCACAATGGAGGAAGGCACAGGGTGTACAGTACGAATATGGGGAGAAGGCGAGCAGGTTGCTGGCACACCAATTGAGGAAAGGGGGAGCAGCAAGGGAAATAGGGGGAGTGAGGGATGAGGAAGGAGAGATGGAGCGGGGAGCGGAGAGAGTGAATGGAGTGTTCAAGACATTTTATAAAAAATTATATGAAGCTCAACCCCCGGATGGGAGGGAGAGAATGAGGGGCTTCTTGGATCGGCTGGAATTTCCCAAGGTGGAAGAGCAGGAAAGGGTGGGACTGGGAGCACAGATCGAGGTAGAAGAAGTGGTGAAAGGAATTAGGAGCATGCAGGCGGGAAAGGCCCCGGGACCGGATGGATTCCCAGTCGAATTCTATAGAAAATATGTGGACTTGCTCGCCCCGGTATTGACGAGGACCTTTAATGAGGCAAAGGAAAGGGGACAACTGCCCCCGACTATGTCTGAAGCAACGATATCGCTTCTCTTAAAGAAGGAAAAGGACCCGCTACAATGCGGGTCCTATCGACCTATTCCCCTCCTAAATGTAGATGCCAAGATCCTGGCCAAGGTAATGGCAATGAGAATAGAGGAATGTGTCCCGGGGGTGGTCCACGAGGACCAAACTGGGTTTGTGAAGGGGAGACAGCTGAACACGAATATACGGAGGCTGTTAGGGGTAATGATGATATCCCCACCAGAGGGGGAAACGGAGATAGTAGTGGCGATGGATGCCGAGAAAGCATTTGACAGAGTGGAGTGGGATTATTTGTGGGAGGTGTTGAGGAGATTTGGTTTTGGAGAGGGGTAGGTTAGATGGGTGCAGCTGTTGTATAGGGCCCCAATGGCGAGCGTGGTCACGAATGGACGGGGATCTGCATATTTTCGGCTCCATAGAGGGACAAGGCAGGGATGCCCTCTGTCCCCATTATTGTTTGCACTGGCGATTGAGCCCCTGGCGATAGCGTTGAGGGGTTCCAAGAAGTGGAGGGGAGTACTTAGAGGAGGAGAAGAACACCGGGTATCTTTGTATGCGGACGATTTGCTACCATACGTGGCAGACCCGGCGGAGGGGATGCCAGAAATAATGCGGATACTTGGGGAGTTTGGGGATTTTTCAGGGTATAAATTGAACATGGGGAAAAGTGAGTTGTTTGTGGTGCATCCAGGGGAGCAGAGTAGAGAAATAGAGGACCTACCGTTGAGGAAGGTAACAAGGTACTTTCGCTACCTGGGGATCCAGATAGCCAAGAATTGGGGCACATTGCATAGGTTAAATTTAACGCGGTTGGTGGAACAAATGGAGGAGGATTTCAAGAGATGGGATATGGTATCCCTGTCACTGGCAGGGAGGGTGCAGGCGGTTAAAATGGTGGTCCTCCCGAGATTCCTCTTTGTGTTTCAGTGCCTCCCGGTGGTGATCACGAAGGCTTTTTTTTAAAAAGGATTGAAAAGAGCATCATGGGTTTTGTGTGGGCCGGGAAGACCCCGAGAGTGAGGAAGGGATTCTTACAGCGTAGCAGAGATAGCGGGGGGCTGGCACTACCGAGCCTAAGTGAGTATTATTGGGCCGCTAATATTTCAATGGTGAGTAAGTGGATGGGAGAGGAGGAGGGAGCGGCGTGGAAGAGATTAGAGAGGGCGTCCTGTAGGGGGACTAGCCTACAGGCTATGGTGACAGCCCCATTGCCGTTCTCACCGAGGAACTACACCACAAGCCCGGTGGTGGTGGCTACACTGACGATTTGGGGACAGTGGAGACGGCATAGGGGAAAGACTGGAGCCTTGGGGGGGTCCCCGATAAGAAACAACCATAGGTTTGCCCCGGGGGGAATGGATGGGGGATATGGAATGTGGCAAAGAGCAGGAATAACGCAACTGAAAGATCTGTTTGTGGATGGGAAGTTCGCGAGTCTGGGAGCGCTGACCGAGAAATATGGGTTCCCCCAAGGGAATGCATTCAGGTATATGCAACTGAGGGCTTTTGCGAGGCAACAGGTGAGGGAATTCCCGCAGCTCCCGACACAAGAGGTGCAGGACAGAGTGATCTCAAAGACATGGATGGGGGATGGTAAGGTGTCAGATATATATAGGGAAATGAGGGACGAAGGGGAGACTATGGTAGATGAACTAAAAGGGAAATGGGAAGAAGAGCTGGGGGAGGAGATCGAGGAGGGGCTGTGGGCAGATGCCCTAAGCAGGGTAAACTCGTCGTCCTCGTGTGCCAGGCTAAGCCTGATTCAGTTACAGGTATTACACAGGGCGCATATGACTGGAGCACGGCTCAGTAAATTTTTTGGGGTGGAGGATAGGTGTGCGAGGTGCTCGAGAAGCCCCGCGAATCATACCCATATGTTTTGGTCATGCCCGGCACTACAGGGGTTTTGGATGGGGGTGACAAAGGTGCTTTCAAAAGTAGTAGGGGTCCGGGTCGAACCAAGCTGGGGGTTGGCTATATTTGGGGTTGCACAAGAGCCGGGAGTGCAGGAGGCGAGAGAGGCCGATGTTTTGGCCTTTGCGTCCCTAGTAGCCCGGCGCAGGATATTGCTAATGTGGAAAGAAGCCAAGCCCCCGGGGGTGGAGACCTGGATAAATGACATGGCGGGGTTTATAAAGCTAGAGCGGATTAAGTTCGTCCTAAGGGGGTCGGCTCAAGGGTTCACCAGGCGGTGGCAACCGTTCGTCGAATACCTCGCAGAAAGATAGATGGAATGGAAAAAAGAAGGCAGCAGCAGCAGCCCAGGATCGGGGGGGGGGGGGGGGGGGGAGGGGAGGGAGGAGGAATCAGAAGGACTCTCAGGGTTGTTAATATATACTGTATAATATGTATAGGTCGTTGCTACAGATAATTATATATTGGACTGTTAAATTATATTTTTGGAGAGTGTTACTTGTGATAAGGCAGTTGCCAATTAGGGCTAGTTTTCATTTTTGTTATTTATTATTTATTCATTTTTTGTTTATAAAATAGGTCATTGTTATTTGTGTTGTTATAATATTGTGTAAAGGATGCACAATGTACTGTGTTGGTTGACCAAAAATTTTCAATAAAATATTTATTAAAAAAAAATCTAGGTAGACAGCCACACGTGGTAAACCTCTCAAAATGCCCTCATAACACGTTGAAAAATTGCGCAGGCAGAGGATACTCCAAAGGGCAACCGTGTATATTCATACAGGCCCCGGTGTGTGTTAATTGTTACATCTGGTCAGGAGGCAGGGTCCAGCTCCAACTACAGGTAGGCGTGACTCATATCTAATTTTGTGAATGAGAGTCCGCCTGCAAGTTTCACATAGAGATCCTCTATGCGAGGCATTGGGTATCGGTCGAGTCGGGAAACTGTATTCACTGTAAGTTTATAGTCGCCACACAAGCGAACTGTGGCATCTGGCTTCATTACTGGTACAATTGGTGCTGCCCAGTCAGCAAAACGGACGGGCCTGATAATACCCAAACTCTCCAAACGAGTGAGCTCCCCTTCTACCTTCTCGAGCAAACCGTAAGGCACTGGGCGCGCCTGGAAATAGCGTGGCGTGGCTCCTGGTTCAACTTGGATACGGGCTACGGCCCCTTTTATTTTCCCCAAACCAGGCTGGAATACCTCTGGGTATCGTCCTAGCACCTCAGTCAACCCTCCAGAAACTGTTTGGAGGATGTGATGCCATTGCAACCGCAAATGGCGCAACCAGTCCCGACCCAACAGGCTGGGCCCATGGCCACGCACTACGATAAGTGGGAAACGCCCCTCCTGGCGTCCATAAACAACAGGGGTCATTGTAGTTCCTGCAATGTCCAGTGGTTCCCCCGTGTAGGTGGCCAACCTAGTCTGTGAGTCAGTTAATGTAAGGGTCTGTATACCCTGCTTGATGCGGTCGAATGTCCTCTGGGCGATCACGGAGACCGCTGCACCAGTATCCAACTCCATCTCCAGCGGGTGGCCATTGACCCGTACTGTCACCTTAATGGGGGCCACACGGGGAGCTGCCACACAATGCAGCTGCAGGCAGTCGTCCTCCGTCTCCATGTCCTCAGGAGTGGTCGCCGCAGGTTCATCCACATGGAAGGTACGGCCTCTGGGCTGGTCCCAGTTACGGCCCCTGGGCTGGTCCCAGTTTCGGTCGGAACGACGGCGCCTCTGGCGTCCCCAGGACCGCCGTCCGCGACGGGGTCGGCGCCTACAAGTCTGACACGGACATGGCTCCTCATCCATTGGCTCTGGAGAAGGCTCCCTTCGGGGAGGAATGTCCGATGGCCACTGGCGTCGGTCTGGTCGTTGCCTCGCCCAAGGTACCGAAGGAGTGCGGGGGGACGTTTTTGGGCGGAAAGGGTTGCGCCCCAAGGCATGCACTTCCATTCCCTGTAGCTCCTGTACTCCTCGCTCTGCGCTCTCTCGAGACAAGACTATTTGTATTGCCTGTTGAAAAGTCAATGTTGGCTCCGCTAACAACTTTCTCTGGGTGGCCGCATTGTTAATACCGCAAACCAAACGGTCGCGTAACATTTCTGACAAGGTCTCACCATAGTCACAGTATTCCGCAATCCCGCGTAGCCTGGATAAAAAAAAAAATCGGTAAGGGATTCTCCAGGGGTCCTCTCGGCGGTATTAAACCGGTAACGCTGGACAATCGTGGACAGGGTTGGGTTAAAGTGTTGCCCCACTATATTCACAAGTTCGTCAAACGTTTTGGTGTCCGGCGCAGCTGGGTACGTAAGGCTCCTAATCACCCCAAACGTATGCGGCCCGCAGGCGGTGAGCAATATGACCACCTGGCGCTCGTTTTCGGTGATATTGTTTGCCCGGAAATAGTAACGCATCCGTTGTGTGTACTGGTTCCAGCTTTCCAGCGCAGCATCAAAAACATCCAAACGTCCGTACAGAGGCATGGTATAATAGAAAACAACTTCCAACCTGTATCCAACAAAAATCCAGGGAGGTGGCTTCAGCAGTGTAGACAGCTATTCACTTTTACCTTCATCACCAGTTTTGTAAGGGCCACGAAGAATCCAGCACGAGTTTTAAGGATACAAAATAATAACGTTTATTTACGATAACAATATAGACATAACAGTAGCAGTAACTTCCCTTGCTACCTTCTCCTTCCTCCTGGTTCCTGGACTGGCCAGCTTATTTATAGTAGGAGTTTCTCCGCCCCCCCCTCATTGGGGAAGTTCATACTCCCATAGGATTGTGGGATAGTCATTAGTCCCCAGCCAATCGTCAGTAGGCAGGTTATAACACTCTGTCTCTGTATCTCCCTGGTCTCTCTCTTTGTCTCTGTATCTCTCTCTCTTTCTCTGTCTCTCTTTCTCTCTCTCTCCCTGTATCTCTCTCCCTGTATCTCTCTCTCTCTCTCTCTGTCTCTCTTTCTGTCTCTCTCTCTCTCTCTCTCTGTCGCTCTCTGTCTTTGTCTCTCTCTGTCTGTATCTCTCTCTCTCTGTCTCTCTTTCTGTATCTCTCTGTCTCTGTATCTCTCTCTGTCTCTGTCTGTATCTCTCTCCCTGTATCTCTCTCTCTCTCTGTATCTCTCTCTCTTTCTGTCTCTCTCTGTCTCTCTCTGTCTGTATCTCTCTCTCTGTCTCTGTCTCTCTCTCTCTTTCTGTATCTCTCTGTCTCTATCTCTCTCTGTCTCTGTCTCTCCCTGTCTGTATCTCTCTCCCTGTATCTCTCTCTCTGTCTCTGTCTCTCTTTCTGTCTCTCTCTCTCTCTCTCTGTCTCTGTCTCTCTCTGTCTCTGTCTCTCTCTCTCTTTCTGTATCTCTCTGTCTCTGTATCTCTCTCTGTCTCTGTCTGTATCTCTCTCTCTCTCTCTGTTCTCTGTATCGCTCTGTCTCTCTCTCTCTCTGCCTGTCTCTCTCTCTGTCTTTGTATCTCTCTCACTCTCTGTCTCTGTCTCTCTCACTCTCTGTCTCTCTATCTCTGTCTCTGTCTCTGTATCTCTCTCTCTCTGCCTGTCTCTCTCTCTCTGTATCTCTCTCTGTCTCTCTCTCTCTGTATCTCTCACTCTCTGCCTGTCTCTCTCTCTCTGTATCTCTCTCTCTCTCTGTCTCTGTATCTCTCTCCCTCTCTGTCTCTCTCTCTCTGTGTATCTCTCACTCTCTGCCTGTCTCTCTCTCTGTATCTCTCTCTCTCTCTCTCTGTATCTCTCTCTCTGTGCCTGTATCTCTCTCTCCCTGTATCTCTCTCTCTGTGCCTGTATCTCTCTCTCTATCTCTCTCTCTGTCTCTGTATCTCTCTCTCTGTGCCTGTATCTCTCTCTCTGTATCTCTCTCGCTCTCTGTATCTCTCACTCTCTGCCTGTCTCTCTCTCTCTGTATCTCTCTCTCTCTCTGTCTCTGTATCTCTCACTCTCTGCTTGTCTCTCTCTCTCTGTATCTCTCTCTCTCTCTGTCTCTGTATCTCTCTCCCTCTTTGTCTCTCTCTCTCTGTCTCTCTCTCTCTCTGTATCTCTCTCTCTCTGTCTCTCTGTCTGTGATGAACGGTTACTGCCTTATCATCATGTAAGGTGATGTCCCCTTTAAGACCAGGCTTGGAACCCTGGGGACTCCGCCTCTGGCTCCGCCCATCTGGGAGCCATGCATAAAGGCCTGCCTCATGGTCTGTATAGCAGTCAGCTCTCATCCAAATCTGTAGCATAGTTATTAGCCTAACAAAGCCTTCTTTACAGTTTAATCTCTAAGCATCATTATTGAGGGTACCTCAATTTATTAGGCTAAACTAGATTCAGGATGGACGCAGGCCTAAAACCAGAGAAGCTCAATCTGGAAGCACGAACGCCGGAGGCAAAGGACATTTTTAAATACTGGCTGCGGTGCTTCGAGGCCTACCTGGACTCCGCAGAGACTCCCATCCTGGGGCCACGCAAGCTGCGTCTACTCCACGCCCGGGTGAGTCACAGAATCTCCGCCACGCTCGAAAAGGCGACGATTTATGAGGAAGCGATTGAGTTGCTCCGCAAGCGGTTTGTCAAACCCGTCAATGAGGTGCACGCCCGGCACCTGCTCTCTACCTGCCGGCAGCGCTTGGGGGAATCGCTCGACGAGTTTGTTGAGAAACTCACCGCACTGGCCAGGGACTGTGACCATCAGGATGTGACAGGGGAAGTCCATATGAACCTGCACATCAGAGATTCTTTCGTGTCCGGCATCCGCTCGACCTACATCCGGCAGCGACTGCTCGAAAACGGGGCAAAAGACCTCCAGGAGACGCTAACGCTCGCCTCCTCGCTGGAGGTGGCCCGACATAACTTGGGTACGTACCCCGCGGACTCTGCCAGCCCCCCCCGGACTTCCTCAGACTCGCCCGTATTACAGGCCTGCGCCACGCAGCGACCCGCTCACCATGGGGGCACACCTTGCTACTTCTGCGGGCAGGGCCAGCACCCACGCCCACGCTGCCCAGCCCGCTCCGCGATCTGCAGCGACTGCAGGAAGAAAGGGCACTTTGCGAGGGTCTGCCTGGCCAGACCCAGGGGCCAGAAAAACAAAGAACAGCCGGCCCGAAAATCAGGCTCTCAGGCCCGCAGGCCTCGCAATGCTGCTGCGCACCGACCCGACACGTCCTCTTCTGACGCGTCATCAGCCTCGTGCGAATCATGGGAGCGGCCATCTGGTTGGCAGCCATCTTCTCGACCCGACACGTGCGACTAACGGCAGCGGCCATTTTACGACTCCGACTCCCCGCGACTGGGTGCGATCACCCTCGATCAAACTCGGCCAAAACACCTGCAGAACTCCATGATGCAGGTCCAGGTCAACGGGCACGACACTGCATGCCTCTTCGACTCCGGGAGCACGGAGAGCTTTATCCACCCTGAAACGGTAAGGCGCTGCTCCCTACGCACCCATCCCACATCCCAAACCATAGCCCTCGCATCTGGGTCCCACTCGGTACAAATCACGGGGTACTGTATTGCGGATCTCTCGATCCAGGGTGCCGAATACACCCGTTTCAAATATTATATCCTCCCTCACCTCTGTTCCCCCCTGCTGCTCGGACTGGATTTCCAGTGCAGCCACCGAAGCCTGACACTGAAGTTCGGCGGACCCTTGCCCCCCCTCACGGTGTGCTGCCTTGCGACACTGAAAGTCGCACCCCCCTCGCTATTCGCTAACCTCACTCCCGACTGTAAGCCCGTCGCCACCAGGAGCCGGCGCTACAGTGCCCAAGATATGGCTTTTATCAAGTCAGAGGTCCAGAGTTTACTGGGAGTGGGGGTCATCGAGGCTAGCAACAGCCCTTGGAGAGCGCAAGTGGTGGTAGTCCGGTCCGGGAAGAAGAAACGGATGGTCGTGGATTATAGCCAGACCATAAACCGATTCACGCAGCTTGATGCGTACCCCCTTCCTCGCATCGCGGAAATGGTAAATTGGATCGCCCAATACCGAGTCTTTTCCACGGTCAACCTCAAATCTGCCTACCACCAGCTCCCCATCCGACCAAAAGACCGCCTCTATACTGCCTTCGAAGCAGCCAGCCGGCTCTTCCACTTCCTCAGGGTCCCCTATGGTGTCACAAATGGGGTCTCCGTCTTTCAAAGGGCGATGGACCAAATGGTGGACCAGTACGGTTTGCGGGCTACATACCCGTACTTGGACAATGTCACCATCTGCGGCCATGATCAGCAGGACCATGACACTAACCTCAAAAAGTTCCTCCAGACCGCCCGAGCCCTTAACCTGACCTATAACGAGGGCAAATGCGTTTTCGACACCACCCGGCTGGCCATCCTCGGCTATGTCGTGGAAGACGGGGTCCTAGGTCCCGACCCCGACCGCATGCGCCCCCTTAAGGAACTCCCTCTCCCCCGCAGCCTCAAGGCCCTCAAACGGTGCTTGGGGCTTTTCTCCTATTACGCCCAGTGGGTCCCCAAGTATGCGGACAAAGCCCGCCCACTCCTAAAGACCACCACTTTTCCCCTCTCGGCTGAGGCTCAATTGGCCTTCAGCCGCATCAAGGCCGACATCACCAAGGCCGCCATGCACGCGGTGGACGAAACCATCCCTTTCCAGGTAGAGAGCGATGCATCAGACATCGCCCTGGCTGCTACCCTCAATCAAGGAGGCAGACCAGTAGCGTTCTTCTCCCGAACCCTCACTGCCTCCGAGATTCGACACTCTGCAGTCGAAAAGGAGGCACAAGCCATTGTGGAGGCTGTGCGGTGCTGGAGACACTACCTCGCCGGTAGGAGGTTTACCCTCGTCACCGACCAACGGTCGGTCGCCTATATGTTCGATAACACGCAACGGGGCAAAATAAAAAACGATAAAATTTTGAGGTGGAGGATCGAACACTCCACCTACTCGTACGATATCAAGTATCGTCCAGGGGAGCTCAACGAGCCCCCAGATGCCCTGTCCCGCGGCACATGCGCCAACGCGCAGGAGGACCGCCTGCAAGCCATCCACAATGACCTCTGCCACCCTGGGGTTACCCGGCTCGTCCATTTCATCAAGTCCCGCAACCTACCTTACTCAACCAAGGAGGTCAAGGCCATGGTCAGGGCCTGCCAGGTCTGTGCGGAGTGCAAACCGCACTTCTATCGGCCAGACAAGGTTCGGCTCGTGAAGGCCTCGGGCCCCTTTGAGCGACTGAGCATGGACTTCAAGGGGCCCATCCCGTCCACCAACCGTTATGCCTATTTCCTCACTGTGATCGATGAGTTCTCCCGTTTCCCATTCGCCATTCCCTGCACCGACATGACCTCAGCCACGGTGATTAAGGCACTGCACAGCATCTTCACCCTGTTCAGTTTCCCTGCTTATATCCACAGCGACCGGGGTACATCGTTCATGAGCGATGAACTGTGTCAGTATCTGCTCAGCAAAGGCATCGCCTCGAGCAGAACGACCAGCTATAACCCACGGGGAAACGGGCAGGTGGAGAGGGAGAACGCGACCGTGTGGAAGGCTGTCCTTCTGGCCCTGCGGTCGAGAAATCTCCCAACCACCCGCTGGCAGGAGGTCCTACCCGATGCCCTACACTCCATTAGGTCACTCCTCTGCACGGCCACAAATGAGACCCCTCATGAGCGATTGTTTCTCTTCCCCAGGAAGTCTACCTCCGGGGTCTCGCTTCCACCTTGGCTGACGGCTCCGGGACCTGTTCTTCTCCGGAGGCACGCGAGGAGCCATAAAACGGACCCCCTAGTTGAAAAGGTCCGACTGCTCCACGCCAACCCCAGTTACGCCTACGTGGAGTACTCCGACGGCAGGCAAGATACGGTTTCCCTCCGGGATCTGGCGCCCGCTGGATCCTCCACCACAGACGCCTATTCCCGCGCCCCTCCCCTGCAGGACCCGTCGCCCCCTACAACACACCCCCTTCCGGCCCTACCACCCGTTGGTGAGCTCCTACCGTGCGCCCCCCTTGCGCCCCCCCTTTACACACCGCGCCGGCTCCGCTACCCCCGGCCCTGCCTAGTTCCTCTGCCCCGACCCGGACCGAAGCTCCGACCGCTGTGCTCCCGGATGTGCCCTCAACCGGGACGTCCGTGCCCGCCGCACCACCGCCCGAACTGAGGAGATCGAGGAGGACGATCCGGCCGCCGAGACGGATGAACCTATGATGGCACTTCACCCCCGCCGGACTCCTTTTTAAACAGGGGGTGAATGTGATGAACGGTTACTGCCTTATCATCATGTAAGGTGATGTCCCCTTTAAGACCAGGCTTGGAACCCTGGGGACTCCGCCTCTGGCTCCGCCCATCTGGGAGCCATACATAAAGGCCTGCCTCATGGTCTGTATAGCAGTCAGCTCTCGTCCAAATCTGTAGCATAGTTATTAGCCTAATAAAGCCTTCTTTACTCTCACTCTGTGCCTGTCTCTCTCTCTCTGTATCTCTCTCTCTCTGTCTCTCTCTCTCTCTGTATCTCTCTCTCTCTCTCTCTCTCTGTATCTCTCACTCTCTGCCTGTCTCTCTCTCTCTGTAACTCTCTCCCTCTCTCTCTCTCTCTCTCTGTCTGTCTGTGTTTGCTCACTACCTCATTTACAGTTGCAACCATCATTTTCATTTTCTGTTCTTTTTTTTTGAATGCTCTGACTTCTCCTGAATTTAAAGGAGAATTTACAAATCCTATGTCTCCATCTCCAATCGGGACTTCCCGAAGGGGGTTCGGTTTCGTTATTTCTGGTTCCTTTCCCTGTCCTTTTGTGGATCTTAATATCATTTGACTCCCTCCTTCTTCTTCAGGGACTTTCTCTGATCTGCCATTATTCATTTGTTGGTCATTTGGCGAGTCCTCGTCGTTTGACTTATTCTTATAAGGGGATGGCAAATTATCTCGGACGTCCCATTTAAGAGGGGCTGTGCGAACGTCTTCGCCCTGTGGGATTAATGGATATATTCGGGTGGCGTTCCTGCTGGGAAGCCAACAACTCGTGCAGCTTACTTCTTTATCTGAACAGGGTCTTTTATCATTGACATATATATTCTTGTACGTGGCTCTCAGAATCCCAATTCACTAACATCCGACCCACTGGGCTTTCTGGTGGGATATTCTTAGGGATTCTCTTATCAACGCCGTCTCCTTGTTTCTCACAACATTGTTTTGAGTTTTTACTTCCCATTGTAATGTACTCAACTTTCACTTATTTCTAAGTAAAGTGTCTAGTTATGACCCTGTCACAACAATCACAATCCTGAAAGCACTTATATCATCAATCTGCGCATACACTTATACTGATGTCTAGATATAAACTCCAGAGTCCTTATATCATCAACTCGCCCCTGCGGATGTTTAGATACAAACCCAAGTCAACAAGGTAGCACTTAAAAGCCGTTTTTCTTACCTTGCTCTGTGCACAGAGTTGCCTGACTTTCACTTTCACAGCGTGCCTGCCGCTGTACTCCGTTAGTTGCTTCTTCAGAATGACAACCCTAGGAGCGTGTTCAGTTGACCGTGGGTAACCACTCAAGACGAAGTACGAGACCGTTTAAATAACAGGACGCGTCTTCTCGGTTCCTCTTGAGCCGCCCCCCCCTGATCAATGAAAAACTATCCCGGCCACGAGCCCCCAATTGTGAGAAACACTGCTCACTTAATAAAAGATTTATACTTAGCCAAATTCTGAAGAAGCCTTTATTATCGATCTTGCAAGAGCGGGTGCCTCCAGTAAGCAACAGCAGAGACACAGAATTCACACAGCATCACTTTGTTATGTACAATCCATGAAAATGCAATCCGTGGGAAACAATCTGTGAGAAACACATCCCACAAACTACAGAAAGGGCAGTCCCCTTATCAGTGATCCCTTATTTGGCCTCCCCCTTGCATAGTGATTTCTGTCCGCTCCTGGTATATCCTTGGACCGGCAGTTAAAGATAAGAATGAGGCCCTTTGCTTGCACCTGCTATCTCCCCCTTGCTTAGCAAGCTCTGTTATTGTTCATTCCGTTCTTCCCCGAAGGTCATTCTGGTACATCGTTATAATAATTCGCTCACTATACCTAACTCAGAACTTGACATGTTAATTTTCCCATCATGCTTCATTGTTGACATCTTAATTGTGAACCAGAGTATATACATGTAAAAACAACACAAAAACAACACAGAATGTTCATTTCTCACAAGCTCAATGAGTCCCCAGATGCCCTGTCCCGCGGCAAGTGCGCCAATGCGCAGAAAGACCGTCTGCAGGCCATCCACGATGACCTCTGTCACCGGGAGTCACCCGGCTTGCTCATTTCATCAAGTCCCGCAATCTATGTTACTCCACCGAGGAGGTCAAGGCCATGACCAAGGCTTGCCAGATCTGTGCGGAGTGCAAACCACACTTCTACCAACCAGACAAGGCTCACCTGGTGAAAGCGTCTGGGCCCTTTGAGCGACGAAGCGTGGACTTCAAAGTGCCCCTCCCGTCCACCAACCGCAACATCTACTTCCTCGCTGTCATCGACAAAGTCTCCCGCTTCCCATTCGCTGTCCCCTGCCCCGATATGACCTCGGCCAACGTAATCAAGGCACTGCACAGCATCTTCACCCTGTTTGGTTTCCCCGCTTATATCCACAGCGTGTACATTGTTCATGAGCGATGAGCTGCGTCAGTATCTGCTCAACAAGGGCATTGCCTCAAGCAGAACGACCAGCTATAACACACAGGGAAACGGGCAGGTGGAGAGGGAGAATGCGACAGTTTGGAAGGCTGTCCTTCTGGCCCTATTGTCAAGAAGTCTCCCAACCACCCGCAGGCAGGAGGTCCTACCCGATGCCCTACACTCCATTAGGTCGCTCCTCTGCACGGCCACGAACGAGACCCCTCACAATCGCTTGTTTGTCTTCCCCAGGAAGTCCACCTCTGGGGTCTCGCTTCCACGTTGGCTGACGACTCCGGGACCAGTCTAGTCGAGAGGGTCCAGCTGCTGCATGCGAACCCTCAATACGCCTACGTCGAGCACCTCGACGGAAGGCAAGACACAGTTTCCCTGCGAGACCTGGCACCCGCTGGTTCTCCCACCGATGTCCCCCCCCCTCTACCGACGCTCTTCCCCCCCCCCCCGTACCGGCTGCCGACACCGACAGCGCCTCCCCTCTCGCGCCCCCTCCCCCCCTGCCGGTGCCGGAACCAATTACCCTAGTCAACCCGGATACCCCCCTGCTCCAACAAGGGCAAAGGCTTTGACCACCGTGCTCCCGGATATACCCACACTGAAGACGACCGTGTCCGCCGCACCACCGCTGGAGCTGAGAAGGTCAACTCGGACAATCAGACCACCCAAAAGACTGGACATGTAATTCCACTTCACCCCCGATGGACTCTGTGTTTTCTTTTAAAACAAGAGGGTGAATGTGATGATTGATTAATGCACCTTTAATGTAATGATCCCTTTAAGACTGGGTTTGGAACCCTGGGGGACTCCGTCTCTGGCTCCACTCCTCCAGGGAGCCATATATAAGGTAATGTTTAGTGGGATGTGCAGTGAGCACACTTCTGGGCAGCTGTCTGGTTCTCTGCTAATTAAAGCTTTTGTATTACCAATCATCTCGCTCGAGTTGTAATTGAGGGTATCTCATACACATTTCAATATACCAGGTTACTCTTTTGTAGCCACATAAAATGGCTGCGTCCCGATTAAACTGGCCAAAACCCAGTTTGAAATGGCTAACCCGAAAGACTGCTGGGAAAAGCAGCTAACAAGACACAAGCAGGCAGCTGCAGACAGTATTGCATATTCGGCTCTGGGAAGTTAGCCCACATCGATACTCAGGGCTATCAACAGCCCATCAACCCAGACATTCGCAGTTACATTCAGGACTGTTTGCAGCCCATCTATCCAGACATCTGCAGTTTAATCGGCTATCCCCGGGAACAATTGCAACATATTAGCAATTGAATACCGGGCCAGACCTGTCGGCGCCTGCAGTGGCCGAAACAAAGACAGGTGAACGACCACCCCCTGATCGAGGAATCGCCTCACCATTGGACACATCGACCCCAGGGATTGGGGACAAATCCAATCACTTGGGACTCAGGGTCAAGGGCCGCCCCGGGAGGTGGGAAGCCCCTGGGCCCTATAAAAGTGAGGGGCCAAGTTCAGATCGCTCTCTCTCCTCTTCGCCTGCTCGAGACCTTTGCAAGAACAGCAACCGGCAACAGTAAGTTTGAATCCAGCGATCGCTATCCGGTAGAGACACCTAGCCACCGACCTGTAGCAGCCTTTTGAATCCCGCGGGCCAGATCTGATTGGACAAGCCATTTGTTTCCCTGACCTGGTGGGCTCTTCCAAAGTTAAGTATTGGCCAGTAGTGATAGGTTTATTATATAGATAGTAGTATTAGTGTAGTAATATTGCTTGTTGTATATAATAAATGACCGTTGTTTTAATCCTTACTAAGCGGTGTGCTGTGTTATTAATCATAACCTGGACTTGAACCACGTGGCGGTATCATAAAGATACCTGGCGACTCGTGAGCAAAGGTGACGTAATCAGAGCAAATAGACCAAGGCTAAAAGGAGCAACACTTTGGAATCTCTTCGGCCTGTGCGATATTCCAACACACAATGGAAAATCTACCCCAAGGCATCCTGAAAGTTGTGGTTTACCTGGATGATGTTTTAGTGACAGAGACGTCACATGAAGAGCACCAAGCAAGCCTGGAATGGGTTCTGAGATGATTCAGAGATGCTGGCATCAGATTTAAGTGCGAGAAGTGTATATTCCAAACTGGCGAGGTCACTTCCTCCGGATTCAAAGAGGACAAGGTGAGAGCCATAAGAGAAGTCCCAGAGACATGGACATGGCAGAACTAAACTCTTTCCTGGGAATGGTAATCTACTATGGTCAGTTCACCCCCAACACGGAAACAAGATTGGCGCCGCTACATTTATACTGAAAGAAGCACCAAAGCTGGCATTGGAAGGAAACCCAGAAGCAGGCCTTCCAAGCAGGCCCTACAGTCATAGAATTTGTTGGTTCACTTTGACCTAAGTAAGCCAATCATCTTAACTTGCGATGCATCGCCATATGGAATAGGGGCGGCTCTGTCCCTTAAAATGGAAGACGGATAAGAGAAGTCCACTGCCTTTGCCTCCCGAGCTCTCTCCAACAGTGAATGGAAATACGCACAGATTGAGAAAGAAGGCCTTGCTGCAATCTACAGCGTCAAGACCAGTTAAGGCTTCGTTCATAAAGTTAAACTCCGTTGTGAGGACAGAGTTTTATTCTGGGGGTCCCAGCAAGAGCCACAGCTGCATGAGTTGCACAGTGCACACCCTGGCCAGGTAAAGATGAAAACGTCGGTCAGGAGCTACATTTGGTGGCCCGGTATTGATAGGTTCTGCCAGCACAGCAAACATTGCTACCCACGGTCAACCTACATCCATGGCAATGGCCTGGCCATCCGTGGCTAAGGTTACACATGGACTTCGCAGGCCCTTTCCTGGGAAAAATGTTGACGCCCACTCCAAGTGGTTCAGGAGATGGGGATGACAACTTCATCAGCCGCCGTAGGGTCTCTACGGCGGGTCTTCGCTATCCACGACCTCCCTGAAGGATTGGTGCGCAACAATGGTACTGCTTTAACCGGGGAGGAGTTTCAACCCTCCCTCAAAACAAACGGCATCCACCTTATTAGAGCAGCCTTTTATAACCCAGCCTCAAACAGAGAGAGACCAGTTCAGACGTGTAAGGCAGCAATGAAGAAACAATTCAACGCATTAATTGACCAACTTTCTTCTCTCATCTAACACTATCCCCATATCACCACGAGAGTCACCTGGCAGAGTTACTGATGGTTCATCGTCTCTGGACTCGATTAGACTTATTTTTCCCACATTTGGCATGGAGGTTGGGGACACGCCAGGCCTCCCAAAGGAAGAAGCGCCAAAAAGGAGACCGGTCATCTCAAGTCTGATTATCGTAAGAAACTTTGCCTCAGGCCCATTTGGCTGCCACCCGGCAGAATTGTAGCGAAGTCAGGTCTGGTCTTGCAGTTGGTGGGTTTGCGAGGCAGGACAGTGCGGAAGCACGTTGACCACATAAGGAGTTGGGGGACTGCAACCTTAATTTTGGGACAGTTGGAGCCGGCAGGCAGCACCAGCGCCCCCGCGGCACAGACAGAACAGACGGAGCCTGGGAGGTCCATAGATGTCCTGCCAATGACCCCTGAGGGAGCTGCAGAGGTGAACACCCCTGAAGTATTGGCCGAATCCTCGAGGCAACCTTCCACACATGACAACGATGCTACCTCAGAGGTGGAGAAAGCTGTTAAGGGACTGAGACCGGAGAAGTCTTCTGACAGATTAACTCTTTGTAGGACTGCTATGGACTCACACCCTTTTCTTGTATGTAGTGACTGTAAATAGCCCATGTTGTAAATATATCACTGGGGGACTTGATTTGGTAGCGTGGCACCTTTAAGGGGTGAGCCCGTGCAGTTCATGTGTCCGACTTGGGGCCTATCGCGCGAGAGCGCACAATGAGGAAAAAGCACGGGGCCCTGGCAGAAAGGGCACAGGCAGAGTGGATCCAGGAGTCAGAGAGTGAAGACCTGTTTCGAGGTTGAAACACCTGTTTAGTTAAGGTGGTTAAGAAGGCAAAAGGAATACTTGCCTTTATCAGCCGAGGCATAGAATAAAAGAGCAGGGGGTTATGTTGGAGCTGTATAAAACACTGGTTTGCCACAAGAGAGGAAGGAGGTGATTACACTAAAGAGGGTGCAGTGGAGATTCGCCAGGATGTTGCCTGGGCTGGAGCGTTTCAGCTATCAAGGGAGACTGGTTAGGCTGGTATTATTCTCCTTGAACCAGTGAAAGCTGAGGGGGGACCAGATTGAGGTACATAAAGTTATGAGGGGCATAGGGTGGACAGGAAAGAACATTTCCCCTTAGCGGAGGGGGCAATAACCAGGGGATATAGGTAAGGTAAAGGGCAGAAGATTTAGAGGGGATGTGAGGAAAAGCCTTTATCACCCAGAGGGTGGTGGGAATCTGGGACTCGCTGCCAGGACAGGGTGGTAGAGGCGGGAACCCTCGCAATATTTAAGAAGCATTTAGCTGAGCCCTTGAAATGCTGTAGCAGACAAGGCTACGGACCAAGTGCTTGTAAATGGGATTAGATAGGCGCTTGATGACTGGCACAGACTCGATGGGCCGAAGAGTCTCGTCCCGTGCTGTGAAGATTTTATGACTCTATGATGGAAGGGGCCGTTGACAGTGCAATGAAGTGGCACGTACTCAGCAATGACCTGCTCACTGCCCTCAGTTTTGGTTCTACCAGGGCTACTCAGTTCCTGACCTCCTCACGGCCCTGTGTTCAAACATAAACAAAGGGGCCGAACTCCAGAGATTAAGTGAGAGTAACTGCCCTTGGATGGATAAAGGATGGATATGACCGAGTGTGGCATTGCCTAGAGAAACTATAGCCATTGGGAATCAGGGGAATACTTTCCAATGGTTGGAGTCATACCAAACACAAAGGAAGATGGTTATTGATGTTGGCGGCCAATCAGGACATTGCTGCAGGGGTTCCTCGGGCCCAATGATCTTCAGTTGTTTCATGATGACATTCCATCCCTTAGAAGGTCAGAAGTGGGGATGGTCACAATGTTCAGCACCATTCGGGACTCCTCACATACTGAAGCATCTGTATCCATATGCAGCAAGACCTGGCCGAAACTCCGCTTTGGCTGGTCAGCGTCGAGTAACATTCGTGCCACACAAGTGCCAGGCAAGACCATCTCCAACAAGAGAGAATCTGACCATCTCCTCATGATATTCAATGGCAGAACCATCACTGAGGCTTCGAATATCAACATCTTGGGGGGGTTACCATTGACCAGAAACTGAACTGGTCTCGCCATATCAATACCATGGCTACTGGAGCAGGCCAAAGGCTGGGCATTCTGCAGCCAGAAACTCACTGCCGGACTTCCCAAAGCCTGTCCCTATCAACAAGGCACAAGTCAGGAGTGTAATGGAATAGTCTCCACTTGCCTGGATGAGCGCAGTTCCAACAACACCCATGAAGCTCAACACCATCTGGGACAAGGCAGCCCACATGACTGACACCTCCACCACCGATGCCCAGTGGTAGCACCGTGTACCATCTCCAGGATAAACTGCAGCAACTCACCAAGTTCCCTTAGACAGCACCTTCCAAACTCACAAACTCCACCATCTAGAAGGACAAGGGCAGCAGATACCCGGGAACACCACCACCTGCAAGTTCGCCTCCACGTCACTCACCAATCTGACTGGGAAATATATCGCTGTTCCTTCACTGTCGCTGGTTCAAAATCCGGGAACTCCCTCTCCAACAGCATGGTGGGTGCACCTACGTCACATGGGACACAGCTCAGCATCACCTCCTCAAGGGCAATTAATGATGGACAATAAATGCTCAACCAGCCAGTGATGCCCACGTCCGAGAACAAATCCATAAAGAATCGGTGAACCCACAGTCCTGTTAAAAACAGGATTGCAGCATTTAGACCCAAGGACAGTAAAAGAATGGTGAACCCATTCCAGGTCAGGGTGGCGAGCGACCTGGAGGGAGAACGTGGAGCTGGTGATGTTCCCAGGCACCTGCTGGCTTGTCTTTCTAGGTGGCGGCTGCCACATGTTTGGAATGTGCTCTCAAAGGAGCCTTGGCGAGTTGCTGCTGTGTCTCTTGTGGATTGACCGGTGGTGGAAGGAGCGGACGTGTAAAGTGGTGAGTGCAGGTGCCCAGTCAATTGGGCTGTGGACAAGCAGAGTGGGACAGAGGCGGGACACCGGAGTGGCAAGCGCTACCTGAACTGCGGTCCCGGGGCCAAGCCCATCCGCAACGTCCGCCCAACTGCACCCCCCCCCCCCTCCCCCCACGGCCAGCCCAAACCAGCCCACCCCTCACACCCATCTGACAGAGCACCGTGGCAGGTTGTAATGTTGTGCCCGGGTGTTTAATGTGACCAAATATATACAGCTTTGTGCCCTAGCCCCTAACGTTTTACTGTGCTGCCAACTGAACTGGTGTCTACTTTTCTGGCCTTACGAGCCCTGATGCTATGCCTGGGTGGATCCTCAGGATGTACACCAGGAGTGGAGGTGATTCCTGCCCTTTGACCTGGGTCCCCGGGAATGATTTCCCTGTTTCAGAACTTTAACCACAGTAGCAGCTTTATTATCGGTAGTCGGATACGCCTCAACCCATCTGCTGAACACATCCACAATGACCAAAACATATTTATAACATTGACAGCTTTCCAACTCAATGTAATCCATTTGGAGCATCTCAAAGGGACCACTGGGCAACGGGGTTTGCCCCGTACCACAAGGGATACCTTTGCCGGTGTTATATTGCTGACAAATTTTTGTAAAGGCCACGAAGAATCCAGCACGAGTTTTAAGGATACAAAGTAATAACATTTATTTACTGTAACATATATACATAACAGTAGCAGTAACTTCCCTTGCTACATACTCCTTCCTGCTGGTTCCTGAACTGGCCAGCTTTATTTATACTAGGAGTTTACTAGTGGTTTCTCCGCCCCCTCATTGGGGAAGCTCATACTCCCACAGGATTGTGGGATAGTCATTAGTCCCCAGCCAATGGTAAGCAGGCAGGTTATAACATCCCTCCCCCCCAAAGTCCAAGGAATCCACCGAAGACCCTGGCGAAGGAAGGCGTCGGACTCGTTTGGCCGCAGGCTGGACGCCATTTGCACGCGGCGCTGGATCAGGCGGCGTGTAACGAGATGGAGACCGGCGCTTCCGTGATGAACGGCGCGGTTGTACATCCACGGCCCGTGGACCCGAGGATTCCCCCTCTGATGCATCCTGTGTCTCCATCTCGGAGTCAGAGTCTGCTGCCTCCGTCATGTCAGCGTCTCTATCTCCATTCGGTCCCGTAACGACCTGCGCAGGCTTCGAGTGAGGCACCAGTGGAAGATTGTGAGGACTACCTTCCCTTGTCTCTGGTCTCTGTGGCTGTTGAAATGAGCTCCGGGGGCGGGGAATCTTTTGAGGGGATGGTCTTCTGGACCAAACGTGGTCTACATGTTTTCGCTGGAGACGACCCTGGGCTTGCACTTGGTAAGATATAGGGCCCGTTTGGCGAAAGATTACACCAGGAACCCATTGGGCACCACCAGCAAAATTCCGCACGAATACTGGGTCACCGGGCGCAAACTGCCGAATCGGACGATGCCGAGAAAATCCCTGTCCCTGCCGTTCTTGTGTGCGGCGTACTTTTGCGCCAATGTCCGGGAAAACCATACTAAGGCGGGTGCGAAGTCTCCGGCCCATTAGGAGTTCTGCGGGAGCTACCCCAGTCACTGCATGGGGGGTGGTCCTGTACGTAAACAAAAAGCGAGCCAGTCTCGTGTCCATTGATCCGGAAGACTGCTTCTTTAGGCCTCTTTTGAATGTCTGCACTGCGCGCTCTGCCAACCCATTTGAAGCCGGGTGGTAAGGGGCAGTGCGGATATGGCGGATGCCGTTCATCTTTGTGAACCTAGCAAACTCCTCACTCATGAATGGAGTGCCATTATCCGTGGCCAGCACCTCGGGGAGGCCATGCGTACTAAACGATAAACGCATCTTTTCAATTGTTGCGCAGGACATTGTCCCCTGCATCTTATGCACCTCTAGCCATTTGGACTGGGCGTCAATTAGTAGAAGGAACATGGATCCTTGAAAAGGGCCTGCGAAATCTGCATGCAAGCGTGCCCAAGGCCGCCCTGGCGATTCCCAGTGATGTAGGAGCGCGGCCGGCGGAAGCCTCTGATGCTCCTGGCAAATGGAGCAGTTTTGGGCCACCTTCTCAATGTTGGTGTCGAGGCCTGGCCACCAGACATAACTCCGGGCCAACATTTTCATTTTGGTCACGCCCGGATGCCCATTGTGCAAGTCTGATAGTATCAGCTCCTGGCCTTTTTCCGGGACAATCACACGCGTCCCCCACAAGAGTATGCCGTCTTCCACGCTGAATTCTGACAGCTTGGAGGAAAATGCCCACAACTCGCCTGGGAGCTGTCTATGCTGCCCACCATACAGGACTATGTGCCGAACCTTTGACAGGACTGGCTCCGTCTGGGTCCACTCATGGATCTGTGATGCCGTGACAGGCAAGGTGTCCATAAAATTTAGGGTTACAACCACCTCACCGGTCGTGGGGGTCGACATGGGGCCGGTCGATAAAGGCAATCAGCTCAGTGCATCGGCATTTGCTATCTGCGTACCTGGTTTGTGCTCCAGAGAATACTCGTATGCAGCAAGCAACAAAGCCCAGCACTGGATCCGTGCAGAAGCAATGGGCGGTATTGGCTTATCCTCTCTGAAAAGTACCAGCAGGGGCTTATGATCAGTCACGATAGTGAAATGGCGGCTGTACACGTACTGGTGGAAGCGTTTCACCGCAAAAACCACTACCAGGCCCTCCTTCTCGATCTGCGCTTACTTTTTCTCCGCTGCAGTCAATGTGAGGGAGGCGAAAGCTATCGGTCGCTCGGCCCCGTTCTCCATCTTGTGGGACAGGACGGCCCCAATACCATACGGGGATGCATCACATGTGATGAGCAAAGGCTTTCCAGGATCATAGTGGGTTAGTAACCCAGACAACGACAATTGTTGCTTTACCCGCTGGAAAGCGGTTTCTTGCGGCTGACCCCAAACCCAGGTGTGATTTTTCTTCAGCAGAAGGTGTAAGGGGGCCAGCGCAGTTGCCAGATTGGGGAGGAACTTCCCGTAATAGTTTACGAGACCGAGAAAAGAACAAAGATGCGAAGTGTCAGTCGGGGCGGGGGCATGTTGACTTGCACGCACCTTCTCTGCGACGGGGTGCAGACCTTCACGGTCCACCCGATAACCTAGGTAGACTACTTCCTTTGCCTGAAATACGCACTTTGTGCGACGTAAACGGACTCCAGCCTCCGAAAGGTGTCTAAGGACAGCCTCCAGATTTTCCAAAGGTTCTTGCTCCGACGTCCCTGTAATCAAAACGTCATCTAGGTAGACAGCCACACGTGGTAAACCTCTCAAAATGCCCTCCATAACACGTTGAAAAATTGCGCAGGCAGAGGATACTCCAAAGGGCAACCGTGTATATTCATACAGGCCCCGGTGTGTATTAATCGTTACATATGGTCGGGAGGCAGGGTCCAGCTCCAACTGCAGGTAGGCGTGACTCATATCTAATTTTGTGAACGAGAGTCTACCTGCAAGTTTCGTGTAAAGATCCTCTATGCGAGGCATTGGATATCGGTCGAGTCGGGAAATTGTATTCACTGTAAGTTTATAGTCGCCACACAAGCGAACTGTGGCATCTGGCTTCATTACAGGTACAATTGGTGCTGCCCAGTTAGCAAAACGGACGGGCCTGATAATACCCAAACTCTCCAAACGAGTGAGCTCCCCTTCTACCTTCTCAAGCAAGGATTAAGGCATTGGGCGTGCCCGGAAATAGCGCGGCGTGGCCCCTGGTTCAACTTGGATACGGGCTACGGCCCCTTTTATTTTCCCCAAACCAGGCTGGAATACATCTGGGTATCGTCCTAGCACCTCAGTCAACCCTTCAGAAACTGTTTGGAGGATGTGCTGCCTTTGCAACCGCAAATGGCGCAACCAGTCCCGACCCAACAGGCTGGGCCCATGGCCGCGCACCACGATAAGTGGGAAACGCCCCTCCTGGCGTCCATAGACAACAGGGTTCATTGTAGTTCCTGCAATGTCCAGTGGTTCCCCCGTGTAGATGGCCAACCTGGCCTGTGAGTCGGTTAATGTAAGGGTCTGTATACCCTGCTTGATGCGGTCGAATGTCCTCTGGGCGATCACGGAGACCGCTGCGCCAGTATCCAACTCCATCTCCAGCGGGTGGCCATTGACTCGTACTGTCACCTTAATGGGGGCCACATGGGGAGCTGCCACACAATGCAGCTGCAGGCAGTCGTCCTCCGTCTCCACGTCCTCAGGAGTGGTCGCCGCAGGTTCATCCACATGGAAGGTACGGCCTCGGGGCTGGTCCCAGTTACGGCCCCTGGGCTGGTCCCAGTTTCGGTCGGAACGACGGCGCCTCTGGCGTCCCCAGGACCGCTGTCCGCGACGGGGTCGGCGCCTACAAGTCTGACACGGACATGGCTCCTCATCCATTGGCTCTGGAGAAGGCTCCCTTCGGGGAGGAATGTCCGATGGCCACTGGCGTCGGTCCGGACGTTGCCTCGCCCAAGGTACCGCAGGAGTGCAGGGGGACGTTTTTGGACGGAAAGGGTTGCGCCCCAAGGCATGCACTTCCATTCCCTGTAGCTCCTGTACTCCTCGCTCTGCGCTCTCTCGGGACAAGACTATTTGAATGGCCTGTTGAAAAGTCAATGTTGGCTCCGCTAACAACTTTCTCTGGGTGGCTGCATTGTTAATACCGCAGACCAAACGGTCGCGTAACATTTCTGACAAGGTCTCACCATAGTCACAGTACTCCGCAATCCTGCGTAGCCTGGATAGAAAATCGGCAAGGTATTCTCCAGGGGTCCTCTCAGCGGTATTAAACCGGTAACGCTGGACTATCGTGGATGGGGTTGGGTTAAAATGTTGCCCCACTATATTCACAAGTTCATCAAACGTTTTGGTGTCCGGCGCAGCTGGGTACGTAAGGCTCCTAATCACCCCAAACGTATGCGGGCCGCAGGCGGTGAGCAAGATGACCACCTGGCGCTCGTTTTCGGTGATATTGTTTGCCCGGAAATAGTAACGCATCCGTTGTGTGTACTGGTTCCAGCTTTCCAGCGCAGCATCAAAAACATCCAAACGTCCGTACAGAGGCATGGTATAATAGAAAACAACTTCCAACCTGTATCCAACAAAAATCCAGGGAGGTGGCTTCAGCAGTGTAGACAGCTAGTCACTTTAACCTTCGTCGCCAGTTTGGTAAGGGCCACGAAGAATAAACCATGAGTTTTAAGGATACAAAGTAATAACATTTATTTACTATAACATATATACATAACAGTAGCAGTAACTTCCCTTGCTACATACTCCTTCCTCCATGTTCCTGAATTGGCCAGCTTATTTATATTAGGAGTTTACTAGTGGTTTCTCCGGCACCTCATTGGGGAAGCTCATACTCCCACAGGATTGTGGGATAGTCATTAGTCCCCAGCAATGGTAAGTAGGCAGGTTATAACACAAATCAAACACCGAGTGCTGATACTCTGAGCCAACCCCTGCATTTTAGGGTGCCACCAAGTGTCCAGCAACAAACCACTAGTCCCCCGAGCCCCACAATGAGTTGCAAAGTGTACACATTCAGTGACCCATAAAGCCAGTACATCAGACATACAAGTCTGATGTGCTGGCGTGGTCCATAAAGAGGAAACAGAATCATATGTACAACCTAACCGTTTCCACATTTGTTTATCACTCTCAGGAGCGTCCTCCTGTAACCTTATGACGTCTTGGATGGTTGGCATTGGCTTGTCAGAGGCAGACATATTTATTGCAGAACTTTTAGTCTGACTTAACATTTTAGGCACCTTCACTTGCTGAATTTGCGCGGCTGTCCGCGCTGCACAATCTGCTTGTTCATTACCAATGTCGACTGGGGTCTTACCGTTTGTGTGGGCAGCGCATTTAATGACGGAAATCTGCACGGGCATAAGGAGGGCCTGTAGTAGGTCATTAACTAAACCCCAGTGGGATATTTGACCACACATAATCATGTCAGGTTGTTCTGACGAAATGTCACTCAAATCGTCCCTTCTTGTGGTAGTTTCCTGAATCAAGGCTAAACAGTCGTGGCCAGGTGCGCCTTCATGGACAGGGGGACCACTAAGAAAACAGGCTGGATTGACAGTGGTACAGTGTTTAAATGTCAGACGTGGATTGATCAAAAGGTATATCTCATACCTATTCTGACGAGCTGCGGTAAGATGCTGAGTCTGCAGTTGCCTCAGTAGTGCGATGACCGAGTGGAAGCTATACACCGTAATATCCTGTTGGAGAGTGAGAGCGTGTAACGGCTGTGCGATGGCATTGATTGAACGTAAATCCTGTACTAATCAGTACTGGTCTGGCTTGGCTGGTTTAGGCACAGCAAGTATGGGGGTGTTACATTCTGATTGGTAAGGGACCAAAATACCCTGTTGCAACAGCTCTCGGATTAATTTGTCCATAGATGGGGCTGCAGTCGAGTCTTCATCGTTTCAGGGATCTCAAAATGTTTTATGGCAGTGCCGTCTGGTGTGACTTGAAGTGCGTACTCTGTTGGATCTGAATGATCCACTGCCCTCCTTACCATAGGTCCCAGATCCCTGGCATGGTACTGGTCGTGGACCTGACGTGTAATATGAGGGCTTACCGAAGCTGACTGTGGCCATAAATGTGGTGGTATTGTAACAAAATCGGCTGTACCTTCTTTTCCCGTGACTGTGGCTGTAACTTTGACTGGCCATTCAGTCCTAATTAATGGCCGGTATTTGTCCTCCAACTCCCTGCTTTGTCCAGTTCTGTCATAGGCCAGGGTAACGTGATGCAGTGAATGTTCAATGTCTAACGTCCACCACTGGGGTGTGATAGAAATATAGCACTGTTGTCTCATCCTCCATGATTGAACCGTTACCCCTTCGTCTCCACACTTTAGCTGTAGCTGGAAGATACACAGTAAATCTCGGGCCAACAAGTTACAGTCCAATCCAGTAGTCACTACAAACTGATGATCTGCAGACTTATTCTCGTAAGTGACTGTCACAGGTTCAGAGATAGGATACTCACACACCTGTCCTTGGAACCTCGACAAATGCTGCGTGTGGTCAGATAGTGGTAGTCAAAGTTCTGATTGCACCGCAACATTGGCTGCTCCAGTGTCGATTACAAATGGGTGATGTTAATCTCCTGTCTGCAGAGAGATACTAGGTTCCCTGTCCGATTGGAGAGTCCTTATGACTAAATTAGCTAGTCAATCCTGTGTTGGGAAAGGGTTTGCCTGGGAGAAGTCAGTGTATCTCGTCTGTCCTCCCCTTGGTGGGTACCCCCTCCTTTGGGTCGGGTAGTCTCCTTCTGCTGCCTGTCTTTTAAAGGGGCATTCCTGTTGCCAGTGACCTGCACGGCCGCAATTAAAACATACATTGCTCCCTCTATATCTGCCCCGTCCTTTTCTCCCAGTAGACCAATGGCCCCTCAGAGGGGGCGGCGGTTGTAAATCTGTTGGTGCATACGGTGGGCCATAAAAAGGAGCTGAGGGTCCCTTTGGGTGGGTTTGATATCCTCCCCCTCGCCGATCCACCCACCCAAAGTCACAATATTGGGCCTCCAGCTGGTAAGCTACCTTTTCTGCCGCTTGTTGGGGTCTCAGATCATCCTTTTTCATTACATACTCAGTCTTAACCTTTGTAACTGAGCCTCCTTCCTGGCCTACACCCTCCTTCCAATAAAATCTGACTGCCCTTGCCATCTGGGAAAGGTCGTTCTCTGTCCAATTCATGTTATTACATTTCACAGCAGTAGCCACGGAAGGTGGTAGGCAATGCATTAACATAGCACAATATTGAGGGGAATTCTGACCATTTTAATATGGCAAGTCGCCTGACTGCCCACGGTAGATTTCATTAAAACGTTCCAGAAATTCCTCTGGCTCTTCAATCTTTTTAGGTTTGAGGTCTAAGGTAGCAGAAATATTTATGGGTTTTGAAATGTGCTATTCAACGCATTCAGGATTTGTGTCCGTCTATTGTCGTCCAACGCATGGGCTTGCTGAAGTGCGGCGTGGCTAGCATAATTCAAGTGATTAAGATGATTGCGGTACTCTGATGGGGTTAAAACCTGCTGGACTAGGGCCCAGAGGTCCCTAGAATCAGCTTGATAAATTGAGATGGTAGTTCTCAGGAAATCCACAAAAGCAGCAGGAGATTTTTTTCTATCTGTGATTGTAGCCATAATAGCCATCATCTCACTGGGTGTCCATGGGAAATAAACATCTATCGTGGGCTGGGCCCCGGCAGTCACTGCGTCAAGGTTTGGTATCTTCCTAATCGGCAACTGTCTCCGAGTCTCACCAGGGGGCACTCTAGCTATTTCCTCTGGTTCTTCCAAGACTTCGACGTCCCTCCCTGTCACTAGAGGGCGTTCTTTCTCTTCAGAATCATCCCTGGCATCTCCCTTTGTTCTCGAAATTTGCGGTTTCCCCTTGGTCTGAAGGGATTTAGGTGGTATGCTTAATTGTTTCTGGTTAGGATCAAGCCCTTCTCTCGCTGTCCGAGATCGGGTCCTAGAGCTAACTGGGCTTGTGGAACAGAGCTCCTCTTCCCCTACTGATCGTGAAGATGGTAAATCGGGACCCTGCTATCAACCAAAAGGGCTGGAGTGACTGGCACGATTGGAATCTGGGGAGCAGTGACTGGATATAAATTATTATACTCTGGTGTTTCTGGAATTAGTGCAGACAATGTTACAGGTGCAGTCGCAATCCTAGCCGACCTGGTCAAATTATCTTAATTTTCAGCTTCTGCCTCTGTCAATGCAAGGCCAGCCATTGAACTACATAGCCCATTGTTTGTTTGTTTTTTCTTCACTAATTGAAATCCCCATTTTAAGGGCATTTTCTTGCCAACTTAATAACATGATCTTATCCCTCTCATGTTGATGATATTGTCTCCATAATCTAATTAACTCTTTAGCTTTCATACTTTGGCTCTTTCTTTTTTATTATTTTATATATTTTTTTTTATTTGCTTATTTATAACCAATGGCAATTTTTTTTTGCTCCTGGGCAAAATTATTGAAAAGGTTCTAACAGTGTTCTTTTAAAACATTAAATGTTTGAAAATTCAAATTGAATTACTGCAACTTGCAAGCTTAGCTCTGATCTCAACTCAGAACTAAATTTACGATTTGCTCAACACAAACTTGTATTACATTTACAACTTAATTAATTTTTCTTTTAACAAGTTTTTCTTACATTCTCAAAAATGTTGGCTGCTATCAATGAGGGAGCAGTTAGCTGCGGTGATGTATACCGGAGCAAAGTCAACTGTCATCTCCAGATTTACACTTTTTAAAATGGTGTCAGTGAGTTTCTTTCAGTTTCTATTAATTCACAAATAAAATGAGATAAACATTATTTCAAGTAAGTAAAACTTAAGATTCTGGCAATTTCAATCAATTGCTTTCAAAAATAATAACTTTTATCAAAGAGGTGGAGAAACCCACTGGTTTCCTTTAATTAATTCAAAACGTAACTTTGCTGGAGTTCACTGACTCAAAGGAAAGGTATCCGATTACACCACAGGCTGCTGCTGTTATCTCAAGGCCTGTGTGAGGAGCACTGTCTGTCGTCTTTAACTTTGGCTGCCGCTGTTAACCCTTTGAGAGACTTCTGCTTTAACTAACATGCAGCATCTAGTTCTATGGATGTTCTTTGTTTTGAAATTTATCCAAGCAATTCCCCATAATCTCAACTAGTCCTCAGAACTGCGTTTTTCGCCACTACAGTCCAAGGGTACAATTTTAGCTTAATCAACTATAGATTTAAAACACTCACACATGGAATTGAACCATCTTTAGATTTAAAAACACTCATTGAACTAAACCCACATCCTGAGGTTACATCAGTTATTCAAAACACTTGTAGAACTGAACCATCTTCCGATGTCCCATCAATTCATCAACAACACAATTAACCCAAAACTGAACTATCAATTATGATATCCCATCAGTTTAATTTTCTAATCCCCAGACTGCCCTTTGATTTCGTCGAGACGATCTTTCCGTACCAACCGCGAGTGACCAGACTAATCAGACGATAAGAAAAGCAATGCGTGGTAATTTTCCAGCTGTACATTGTGGGCCCTTTTTTCCCATCCTCCTGTTCATAATCAGTCTAATTCTGATTTCGCGGTTGGTCAGAACCGTCTTGAGAAATCCCGGGTTTCGGCACCAAATGACAAATATACATTTCTTTACCCGTCAGTCGGGCCTCAATAAAAGTCGAGATGGAGGTACAGCAGGTACAGCATTAGTTATTTTATTTGACTTGCAAGCCTGATTCATTTCACAGAGGCACAGGACACAGCTAGTCTCCTGCACCCCGGGAAACAAATGAAGAAAGAGACAAAGGGAGTTCTGCAAATACATTCAAATGGCTTCAAGTTTCACATACCCGATTCCCATAGGTCATCCTATACCCCTCCTGACCTGGCCATACATCCTGTTTGGCTCACTTCTCATCCCTTCCTCTGGCCCCCTATTACCCAGCATCCTTTTCTCCTCCTTTGCTGGACACACCTCCTCCTTGCTTTGCCATGCGGTCTGAAATCCTTTGTCTGTGAACCAGGATGAGACTGGCCTATCTCTACATTACAGTAACTAATTTCTCTAAAGTAACTATTTTATATCACATTCATCATTCCCGAACAGGCGTCGGAATGTGGCGTCTAGGGGCTTTTCACAGTAACTTCATTGCAGTGTTAATATAAGCCTTCTTGTGACAATAATAACATTTATTATTATTTTGGACCAGTTACAGTGAAGGAACGGTGATATATTTCATCGTCACGGTGGGGTGTGGCTTGCAGGAGTAACCTCCAGGTGGTGGTGTTTCCATGTGTCTGCTGTCCTTGCCCTTCTAGGTGGTAGAGATCATGGATTTGGAATGTGTTGATGAAGGAACCTTGGTGAGTTCCTGCAGTGCATCCTATCGATGGTGAACATTGCAACCTTGAGTGACCTCCTTCAGTCTTGTGTGATTCTATGTCTAGGAGTATCTGGGTCAAGAAATCCGCAGGGATACTGCAGTGTGACTTTCCGATTCTCTGAGAAGTAGTGTAATTTTGTTTAAATAAAGTTTTATCAATCTGAAATGTTAATTCTACGTAATTATATAGTTGTAACCCTCCATATTTTGAAATAATTAATCAATGTGTGGGGATATTTATGTTAATTGTGGGACCAAAATAGACAGCGATATAAATACCATTGTGGGTGACATTTAGGTTAGACGTAAGTAAGGGATTGGTCTTCAGTCACCAGTGGCCCTGCACCCTACAGCCACTTAGTGGATTGGCAACTCTATGCCACTAACCACTGGTAGTGGAGTTCACAGAGCCTCACAGATCGAAGGATCTGAGGGGGTTTAAAGCCTTGTGTTGTGGTTTTAGCTTTCTATGAAGTACCAGCTGCTGCTTTCTGCACCTCTGTCTGAGGCAGCAGGTGTAAGGAACAGGTATGTGAAAAAGCAGTGACTGCTCTTCATTTTTCAGGCAGGGGTGACAGATGAGGGGGGTCTTTAATATAAGGGGTCTCTGAAATGGTGGAGCTCTGATATGGGAGGGGCTCTGATATTGGGGGTCTCTGATGTGGTTTCTGATGGGAGGGTCCGGGGGGGTGGGTCGGGTCGCCCTCATGCGTGTGTGCTGTGGGGTGGGTGACCAAGCAATTTCCGTGGTGGGGGCAGGGGGAAGGATGACTCTAATTGTGAGGGGGGGGGGCAAGATTTGTGTTGCTGGGGAGGAGGGAGGGCATCCGCCAGCCCTCGGCATCGAGCCGCCCTCTCAAAACGGTGGCCCAAATGAAGATTTCCCCTTTACACCTCACCTGATCCTTTAAACATATACTCATTGACCAGGCTCTCAGTCATCTCACCCCTTCCCCAGCGCCCCCCACCGCCCCTCCACCCCCCAACCCATCCAAGGTTCAGCCTTCCTTTCCACCTTTATTTCCATCTGTGGTCCTCATGGACACATTTTGCTACACTGAGGACAGAATTTATACGGACCTTTTTGTTGTTGATGGTGGCACGTATGGAAGTTGAATTATATAAATTTGTAACTTTTTGTGTGTGGATCCCCTCCAAATAATGTCACTGTCCTTGGGACCCTCTTTATAAACCTCTGATGGCTGGTACCAGCCACTCCATGAAATCATTATACTCAGATTACAAGAAATATTATTCATCCATGCAAAATTACATCAATTATACAGAATCCTTCCTTGTAAGAACACCCAAAATTACCAAAGTCCAGAGAAATGCTGGAGTGCGCCTACGATACTATTGGGGTTTAAACACATGCAGTTTCACCAACTCTTCCAATCCAATGGAAACCCTGGAAAATGGAATAAATATTGGAGAAAACCTGTAGATTTCCCCCCCTTCCCACCCCCCCCCCACACCCCACACCCCGCCACACCATGTATTTATTTATAAAACTTGTAATCTGATCGAGTGTTTGAATGGTCAATCTTGTTAACTGCATGGTTCATATTCATTCCTATTGCAAGGTGTCAAGTAGCTTGAATAAAGTAAAGACAGTGAAGTGGGGAACAATGGAGCATAAAATTGTAGGTGTTAAAACTGCAGAAGAGATGAGTGGAGACTTAAGAATACAGTTCACACTTATATGCTAAAACCCTTATTTCCAACGCAAGTTGTTTCGATAGAAGGAGATCAAAAGGAAAATATGGTATATCAGTTGCACATAGCTCTGAACTGACAGGAGAAGTGGAGAGGAGAAAGAGAAGCTGCTGGAAAACCTGATCATAGCCACACCAAACTGGAAAGAGGAACTCTCCCAGAAGGCAGATTGCTAGGCTACAAATTGCTGATTTGAAAACCTCAGACAATTACAAGGTTAAACCGAAGAAAGGCTGCCTGAACCTAAAGGTAACTCCATAGAACCATAAAATTCTGACAGTGCAGAAGGAGGTCAAACAGCCCACCGGGTCTGCATCGACCCTCTGAAAGAGCATTCCAACCAGTCCCACACCCCACCTTATCCCCATACCCCACCTAACCTGCGCATCTCTGGACACGAAGGGATTATTGTATTATGGCCAATCCACCTAACCTGCACATCTTTGGACTGTGGGAGGAAACCGGAACACCCGGAGGAAACCCACGCAGACATGGAGAGAAAGTGCAAACTCCACACAAACCGTCACCCAAGGCCGGAATTGAACCCGTGTCCATGGCACTGTGAGGCAGTGGTGCTGACCACCGTGCCACAGAGCCACCCACTCATGGGTGGTAACTACTTTCTGGCTTTAGATCATGAAGTTATACTGCATGGGTTGTTGGTTTGTGACAAGAGACATTTCTCAGTGTCCAGTGATGTAGGTAGGTGGTAACGAAATGGATTCCAGAATATAATTGTAGTTAAGTGTACCTTTGGTGAAAATTGTGACTTTTCCTGTTGTTTGTGTTTACATAATTATATTACGAAGTCTTACAACACCACGTTAAAGTCCAACAGGTTTGTTTCGATGTCACTAGCTTTCGGAGCGCTGCTCCTTCCTCAGGTGGATGAAGAGGTATGTTCCAGAAACACATATATAGACAAATTAAAAGATGCTAAACATTGCTTGGAATGCGACCATTAGCAGGTGATTAAATCTTTACAGATCCAGAGATGGGGTAACCCCAGGTTAAAGAGGTGTGAATTGTATCAAGCCAGGACAGTTGGTAGGATTTCGCAGGCCAGATGGTGGGGGATGAATGTAATGCGACATGAATCCCAGGTCCCGGTTGAGGCCGCACTCATGTGTGCAGAACTTGGCTATAAGTTTCTGCTCGGCGATTCTGCGTTGTCGCGCGTCCTGAAGGCCGCCTTGGAGAACGCTTACCAGGAGATCAGAGGCTGAATGCCCTTGACTGCTGAAGTGTTCCCCGACTGGAAGGGAACATTCCTGCCTGGTGATTGTCGCGCGATTTCCGTTCATTCGTTGTCGCAGCATCTGCATGGTCTCGCCAATGTACCACGCTTCGGGACATCCTATCCTGCAGCGTATGAGGTAGACAACGTTGGCTGAGTCGCACGAGTATGTACCGTGTACCTGGTGGGTGGTGTTCTCACGTGTAATAGTGGTATCCATGTCGATGATCTGGCACGTCTTGCAGAGATTGCCATGGCAGGGTTGTGTGGTGTCGTGGTCACTGTTCTGAAGACTGGGTAGTTTGCTGCAAACAATGGTTTGTTTGAGGTTGCGCGGTTGTTTGAAGGCAAGTAGTGGGGGTGTGGGGATGACCTTGGCAAGATGTTCATCGTCATCAATGACGTGTTGAAGGCTGTGAAGAAGATGACGTAGTTTCTCCGCTCCGGGGAAGTACTGGATGACGAAGGGTATTCTGTCGGTTGTGTCCCATGTTTTTCTTCTGAGGAGGTCGGTGCGGTTTTTCGCTGAGGCGCGTTGGAACTGTCGATTGACGAGTCGAGTGCCATATCCCATTCGTACGAGGGCATCTTTCAACATCAGTAGATGTCTGTTGCGCTCCTCCTCGTCCGAGCAGATCCTGTGTATCCGGAGCGCTTGTCCATAGGGGATGGCTTCTTTAATGTGTTTAGGGGGGAAGCTGGAGAAGTGGAGCATCGTGAGGTTATCCGTGGGTTTGCGGCAAAGCAAAGTGCTGAGGTGACCGTCCTTGATGGAGACGAGTGTGTCCAAGAATGCAACTGATTTTGGAGAGCAGTCCATGGTGAGTCTGATGGTTGGATGGAACGTATTAATGTCATCGTGTAGTCGTTTCATACGCGGTACATACTCGTGCGACTCGGCCAACGTTGTCTACCTCATACGCTGCAGGAAAGGATGTCCCAAAGCGTGGTACATTGGCGAGACCATGAAGACGCTGCGACAACAAATGAACGGATCTCCAGGTAAGCGTTCTCCAAGGCGGCCTTCAGGACACGTGATAACGCAGAATCGCTGAGCAGAAGCTTATAGCCAAGTTCCGCACACATGAGTGCGGCCTCAACCGGGACCTGGGATTCATGTTGCATTACATTCATCCCCCACCATCTGGCCTGCGAAATCCTACCAACTGTCCTGGCTTGACACAATTCACACCTCTTTAACCTGGGGTTACCCCATCTCTGGATCTGTAAAGATTTAATCACCTGCTAATGCTCACATTCCAAGCATTGTCTGGCGTCTTTGAATCTGTCTATATATATGTTTCTGGAGCACACCTCTTCATTCACCTGAGGAAGGAGCAGCGCTCCGAATGCTAGTGACATCAAAACAAACCTGTTGGACTTTAACCTGGTGTTGTAAAACATCTTACTGTGTAATTACCTAGTTTCCTCTTAAAATGCATCTGTAGCATCAGCCTCGACTACTCCACGCAGTTGTAAGTTCCACTATTGACTCATGGGTTTCTCCGGAATTCCTTGTAGGATTTACACTTGGATTAGGGCTATTTTACACTAAGGACCTTATCATTTTTTACACCCCCTCACGAATCAAAATATATTTTCTCCACCCCCCTTGTTGAATGTTTTCACAATTTTACATCGTCCTTTCAGGCCATCCCTCAATCTCCTCTTCATCCAGTTTTGAAAAGACGAAGGGCAATTGAATTACGGAAATGTTGAAAAAAATATGGAGTTAGCAAAGTAAACTAATGGGATGATGACTAAAATTTCAGTACAACTCTTTTCAATGCTCAGATTAAAATAAACCTTTGCCTGTCAACACTAAGTCTTTCCAACTGTGATTTCCCAGAAATATCAGCTGCCATCTGGGCGTAGCCTTTTGTTTATTGTGAAAGTATTGTTTTTTGCTTTTATTGGAATCGGGACAAAGTTAACGATCAGTCAGTAGTTTCATTCTCTTTGTTGATGGGGTGTGGGCCCTGCTGGCTAGGCCAGCAATGGCTGCCCGTCCCTGATATCCCGTGAGAAGCTGGTGGTGAGCTGCTTTCTTGAACCACTTCAGTTCATGCCATGTAGGCACACGCATTGTGCTGTTAGGGAGGGAGTTCCAGTTCCGTGGGCGGCGCAGTCGCACAGTGGTTAACACTGTTGCTTCACAGCACCAGGGCCCCGGGTTCGATACCCGACTTGGGTCACTGATACATCCTGATTGTCTCACTTCTCATCCCTTCCTCTGGCCCCCTATTACCCAGCATCCTTTTCTCCTCCTTTGCTGGACACACCTCCTCCTTGCTTTGCCATGCGGTCTGAAATCCTTTGTCTGTGTTCTCACCAGGATGAGACTGGCCTATCTCTACATTACAGTAACTAATATCTCCAATGTAACTATTTTATATCACATTCCCTCCTGTTATCATTCCATCATAACCAAACTATCCAATCCATAGCTACGGTCCCTCATCTAAAAAGATCCGTCGCTGCATTTCCAATTCCTGGCGTAGCCCCCCTTCATCTGCTGCACCCTCATGGATTTTGACAGCCAAGATTTTAGGGGCGTTGATCTGTTCCAGTGCACCCCGCATTCTACCCATCACACATTTAAGGATGGCTGGGCCCACAAAGATGCAGCCAATAGCCACTGCTAAATACATGGCCATATTTATCAACCAGTCCTTCCAACCTCCAAATCCCCAGTTACCCCAAGAGCCAGGATCCCGCATTCCGTCCAGGTGATCCCGTATGCGATCCATAAATTTAGTGGTGTTGCCGGTTAAAACTTGAACTGCCATGATACACTTGCCCTGTACTATGGCGCATGCCCCACCCTCACGGGCCAGAGGATAGTCAAGAGCATACCGGTTCTGCATTGCAAACAACCGCAGCTGAGACAATTCCTTGGTTATTGCCCCGAGGGCTCCCAAGGTTTCATTTCCCAAGATGGTAAGGCCACAAATAAAATAATTCCTATCGCTGACAGCCAAGGAACCCCCCCACACCTCCCAGTGTCAAGACGCTCCGAATTCCCCACAGGGCTGAGTGGCCCCGGCTGGGTGCGAGAACCTGAGGTTTTTTTCCAGTTCTCGCAGAATTCAGCTGAGACTGCCCGGCGTGCTAACTGATTATGCAGCATCCATGCCGAGGGGCAGGGGACTGTGGTAGGGACTAGAGTCCCAATCGCAATTTGGCGGGGAAATGGGGGTGACAAAACATTAGTTGCTGTACCATTTTTTAAAAAGTAGTATCCGTGTTCCGTGTACAGGTGAGCATCACACTCAGTATATCGGTTGCATAGGGATCCCCCAATAGCCCAGTTTATCCAGCTTTGGAACGCCCATTCGGGCCGCCTAGCAATGCGGAAAGCCCTAGTCCCAACAGTGATATGAGAGACATTCGCCCAGCCACAAAGGAGCTGGAGGCCGGCGTTCAATGGAACACTGGTGGTGTTGTAACAAATGCATTGACCAGACGCCTGGGTGATATGGCACCTCCTGTCCGTACAGGTGGGGAACAGACATGTTATATTCGTTTCCACCTCTACCAGCAAACAGCCGTACCCTTCACTGCTGAAACAATTCTCGTACGACCGGGAATCCCTATTGGGAGTGAAGTGGCTAGGTATGTACGCCCTCCACCGTTGCAGCCTATCATACTGTGAGTGGGAATTATCCCGAGGAAGGGGAAGGCAAATAGCCGGTGGTGCTGAACCCGGATCGTAAGGAAGAGTGACTTGCTCGGGCGGTGGCTCGGAAAGCTGACAATGAACCATCGTTTGGGGAGTGCCCCAAAGCGGTGAAACAGAAAATAACCTAGACACCGCTGCGGGGTTCGGGTAGCAGAAACCCGCCCCTGGCAATACAAGCGGTGGTAAACCTGGGAAAAGAGATTCATACTACCCGGGTTTTCCTCAGTTTGGCCTCTAAATGAATTAAGTGTATCTCCTGATAACCTACATTCTAGTTGTACTCCCCTTCTCACACGCTCCACCCTCTCTCTAGTCCCCCTCTCTCTCCCACAACCTCTTCCTACTCTCTCCTGATGGTCTGATTTTACCTTTATCGCACTAATCTTAACACATCCAAAATCAAATTTACATGTACTCCAAAAACAAGGCAATGTTCATGTAATGTTCCCTTCCCATCGCCAGGACCGGTGCAATTGCTTCATGAGTCCTGCATTGTCCTTGACTTTGATGACCTTCCATGAGTCGATACCATGTCCTCGTATATGGGGGTAGCGAAGAACATCACCTTTGTATAAATGAAATGTCCTTGTAGTTTGGTCGGGGTTACAAATGTAGATAATATTCCCCTTTTCTATGTCCGTCGCCAATAACACTCCAAGCGAGGTGAGGCCGAAGATCACACAGACGGTGCGTAGCCACCCCATCATGCTCCACACCTGTAAAATAGCACTGGGGAAGGGAGGCAGGTTAATCTGTCCAAGAAAATGAGGCCCGTTATCAGAACTCAACTGAGCTGGCATACTGTACCGGGGAATGATTTCCCTGTTTCAGAACTTTAACCACAGTAGCAGCTTTATTATCGATAGTCGGATACGCCTCAACCCATCTGCTGAACCCATCCACAATGACCAAAACATATTTATAACATTGACAGCTTTCCAACTCAATGTAATCCATTTGGAGCGTCTCAAAGGGACCACTGGGCAACGGGGTTTGCCCAATACCACAAGGGATACCTTTGGCGGTGTTATATTGCTGACAAATCAAACACCGAGTGCTGATACTCTGAGCCAACCCCTGCATTTTAGGGTGCCACCAAGTGTCCAGCAACAAATCACTAGTCCCCCGAGCCCCACAATGAGTTGCAAAGTGTACACATTCAGTGACCCATAAAGCCAGTACATCAGACATACAAGTCTTATGTGCTGGCATGGACCATAAAGAGGAAACAGAATCATATGTACAACCTAACCGTTTCCACATTTGTTTATCACTCTCAGGAGCGTCCTCCTGTAACCTTATGACGTCTTGGATGGTTGGCATTGGCTTGTCAGAGGCAGACATATTTATTGCAGAACTTTTAGTCTGACTTAACATTTTAGGCACCATCACTTGCTGAATTTGCGCGGCTGTCCGCGCTGCACAATCTGCTTGTTCATTACCAACGTCGACTGGGGTCTTACCGTTTGTGTGGGCAGCGCATTTAATGACGGAAATCTGCACGGGCATAAGGAGGGCCTGTAGTAGGTCATTAACTAAACCCCAGTGGGATATTTGACCACACATAATCATGTCAGGTTGTTCTGACGAAATATCACTCAAATCGTCCCTTCTTGTGGTAGTTTCCTGAATCAAGGCTAAACAGTCGAGGCCAGGTGCGTCTTCATGGACAGGAGGACCACTAAGAAAACAGGCTGGATTGATAGTGGTACAGTGTTTAAATGTCAGACGTGGATTGTTCAAAAGGTATATCTCATACCTATTCTGACGAGCTGCGGTAAGATGCTGAGTCTGCAGTTGCCTCAGTAGTGTGATGACCGAGTGGGAGCTATACACCGTAATATCCTGTTGGAGAGTGAGAGCATGTAACGGCTGTGCGATGGCATTGATTGAACGTAAATCCTGTACTAATCAGTACTGGTCTGGCTTGGCTGGTTTAGGCACAGCAAGTATGGGGGTGTTACATTCTGATTGGCAAGGGACCAAAATACCCTGTTGCAACAGCTCTCGGATTAATTTGTCCATAGACGGGCTGCAGTCGAGTGTTAATCGTTTCAGGGACCTCAAAATGTTTTATGGCAGTGCAATCTGGCGTGACTTGAAGTGCGTACTCTGTTGGATCTGAATGATCCACTGCCCTCCTTACCATAGGTCCCAGATCCCTGGCATGGTACTGGTCGTGGACCTGACGTGTAATATGAGGGCTTACCAAAGCTGACTGTGGCCATAAATGTGGTGGTATTGTAACAAAATAGGCTGTACCTTCTTTTCCCGTGACTGTGGCTGTAACTTTGACTGGACATTCGGTCCCAATTAATGGCCGGCATTTGTCCTCCAACTCCCTGTTTTGTCCAGTTCTGTCATAGGCCAGGATAACGTGATGCAGTGAATGTTCAATGTCTAACGTCCACCACTGCGGGGTGATAAAAATATAGCACTGTTGTCTCATCCTCCATGATTGAACCGATACCCCTTCATCTCCGCACTCTAGCTGTAGCTGAAAGATACACAGTAAATCTCGGGCCAACAAGTTACAGTCCAATCCAGTAGTCACTACAAACTGATGATCTGCAGACTTATTCTCGTAAGTGACTGTCACAGGTTCAGAGATAGGATACTCACACACCTGTCCTTGGAACCCCGACAAATGCTGCGTGTGGTCAGATAGTGGTAGTCGAAGTTCTGATTGCACCGAAACATTGGCTGCTCCAGTGTCGATTACAAATGGGTGATGTTAATCTCCTGTCTGCAGAAAGATACTAGGTTACCTGTCCGATTGGAGAGTCCTTATGACTAAATTAGCTAGTCAATCCTGTGTTGGGAAAGGGTTTGCCTGGGAGAAGTCAGTGTATCTCGTCTGTCCTCCCCTTGGTGGGTACCCCCTCCTTTGGGTCGGGTAGTCTCTTTCTGCTGCCTGTCTTTTAAAGGGGCATTCCTGTTGCCAGTAATCTGCACGGCCGCAATTAAAACATGCATTGCTCCCTCTATATCTGCCCCGTCCTTTTCTCCCAGTAGACCAATGGCCCCTCAGAGGGGGCGGCAGTTGTAAAGCTGTTGGTGCATACGGTGGGCCATAAAAATGAGCTGAAGGTCCCTTTGGGTGGGTTTGATATCCTCCCCTCGCTGATCCACCCACTCAAAGACACAATATTGGGGCTCCAGCTGGTAAGCTACCTTTTCTGCCGCTTGTTGGGGTCTCAGATCATCCTTTTTCATTACATACTCAGTCTTAACCTTTGTAACTGAGCCTCCTTCCTGGCCTACACCCTCCTTCCAATAAAATCTGACTGCCCTTGCCATCTGGGAAGGGTCGTTCTCTGTCCAATTCATGTTATTACATTTCACAGCAGTAGCCACGGAAGGTGGTAAGCAATGCATTAACATAGCACAATATTGAGGGGAATTCTGACCATTTTAATATGGCAAGTCGGCTGACTGCCCACGGTAGATTTCATTAAAACGTTCCAGAAATTCCTCTGGCTCTTCAATCTTTTTAGGTTTGAGGTCTAAGGTAGCAGAAATATTTATGGGCTTTTGAATTGTGCTATTCAACGCATTCAGGATTTGTGTCCGTCTATTATCGTCCAACGCATGAGCTTGCTGAAGTGCGGCTGGCTAGCATAATTCAAGTGATTAAGATGATTGCGGTACTCTGCTGGGGTTAAAACCTGCTGGACTAGGGCCCAGAGGTCCCTAGAAGCTGCTTGATAAATTGAGATGGTAGTTCTTAGGGAATCCATGAAAGCAGCAGGAGATTTCTTTCTTTCTGTGATTGTAGCCATAATAGCCATCATCTCACTGGGTGTCCATGGGAAATAAACGTCTATCATGGGCTGGGCCCCGGCAGTCACTGCGTCAAGGTTTGGTATCTTCCTAATCGGCAACTGTCTCCGAGTCTCACCAGGGGGCGCACTAGCTATTTCCTCTGGTTCTTCCAAGACTTCGACGTCCCTCCCTGTCACTAGAGGGAGTTCTTTCTCTTCAGAATCATCCCTAGCATCTCCCTTTGTTCTCGAAATTTGCGGTTTCCCCTTGGTCTGAAGGATTTAGGTGGTATGCTTAATTGTTTCTGGTTAGGATCAAGCCCTTCTCTCGCTGTCCGAGATCGGGTCCTCGAGCTAACTGGGCTTGTGGAACAGAGCTCCTCTTCCCCTACTGATCGTGAAGATGGTAAATCTGGACCCACGCTATCAACCAAAAGGGCTGGAGTGACTGGCACGATTGGAATCTGGGGAGCAGTGACTGGATATAAATTATTATACTCTGGTGGTTCTGGAATTAGTGCAGACAATGCTACAGGTTCAGTCGAAACCCTAGCCGACCTGGTCAAATTATCTTAATTTTCATCTTCTGCCTCTGTCAATGCAAGGCCAGCCATTGAACTACATAGCCCATTGTTTTTTTTTTCTTCACTAATTGGAATCCCCATTTTAAGGGCATTTTCTGGACAACTTAATAACATGATTTTATCCTCCTCATGTTGACGATATTGTCTCCATAATCTAATTAACTCTTTAGCTTTCATACCTTGGCTCTTTCTGTTTTATTATTTTATATATATTTTTTAAATTTGCTTATTTATAACCAATGGCAATTTTTTTTTGCTCCTGGGCAAAATTATTGAAAAGGTTCTAACAGTGTTCTTTTAAAACTTAAAATGTTTTAAAATTCAAATTGAATTACTGCAACTTGCAAGCTTAGCTCGGATCTCAACTCAGAACTAAATTTACGATTTGCTTAACACAAACTTGTATAACATTTACAACTTAATTAATTCTTTATCTTAGCAATTTTTCTTTTAACAAGTTTTTCTTACATTCTCAAAAATGTTGGCTGCTATCAATGAGGGAGCAGTTAGCTGCGGTGATGTATACCGGAGCAAAGTCAACTGTCATCTCCAGATTTACACTTTTTAAAATGGTGTCAGTGAGTTTCTTTCAGTTTCTATTAATTCACAAATGAAATGAGATAAACATTATTTCAAGTAAGTAAAACTTAAGATTCTGGCAATTTCAATCAATTGCTTTCAAAAATAATAACTTTTATCAAAGAGGTGGAGAAACCCACTGGTTTCCTTTAATTAATTCAAAACATAACTTTGCTGGAGTTCACTGACTCAAAGGAAAGGTATCCAATTACACCACAGGCTGCTGCTGTTATCTCAAGGCCTGTGTGAGGAGCACTGTCTGTCGTCTTTAACTTTGGATGCTGCTGTTAACCCTTTGAGAGACTTCTGCTTTAACTAACATGCAGCATCTAGTTCTATGGATGTTCTTTGTTTTGAAATTTATCCAAGCAATTCCCCATAATCTCAACTAGTCCTCAGAACTGCGTGTTTCGCCACTCCAGTCCAAGGGTACAATTTTAGCTTAATCAACTATAGATTTAAAACACTCACACATGGAATTGAACTATCTTTAGATTTAAAAACACTCATTGAACTGAACCCTCATCCTGAGGTTACATCAGTTATTCAAAACACTCATAGAACTGAACCATCTTCCGATGTCCCATCAATTCATCAACAACACAATTAACCCAAAACTGAACTATCAATTATGATATCCCATCAGTTTAATTTTCTAATCCCCAGACTGACCTTTGATTTCGTCGAGACGATCTTTCCGTACCAACCGTGAGTGACCAGACTAATCAGACGATAAGAAGAGGGGAAAAAGCAATGCGTGGTCATTTTCCAGCTGTACATTGTGGGCCCCTTTTTCCCATCCTCCTGTTCATAATCAGTCTAATTCTGATTTCGCGGTTGGTCAGAACTGTCTTGAGAAATCCCGGGTTTCGGCACCAAATGACAAATATATATTTCTTTACTCGTCAGTCTGGCCTCAATAAAAGTCGAGATGGATTTGCAGGTACAGCATTAGTTATTTTATTTGACTTGCAAGCCTCATTCATTTCACAGAGGCACAGGACACAGCTAGTCTCCTACACCCCGGGAAACGAATGAAGAGACAAAGGGATTTCTGCAAATACATTCAAATGGCATCAAGTTTCACATACACGATTCCCATAGGTCATCCTATACCCCTCCTGACCTGGCCATACATCCTGATTGGCTCACTTCTCATCCCTTCCTCTGGCCCCCTATTACCCAGCATCCTTTTCTCCTCCTTTGCTGGACACACCTCCTCCTTGCTTTGCCATGCAGTCTGAAATCCTTTGTCTGTGAACTCACCAGGATGAGACTGGCCTATCTCTACATTACAGTAACTAATATCTCTAAACTAAATATTTTATATCACATTTGTCATTCCCGAACAGGCGTCGGAATGTGGCGTCTAGGGCCTTTTCACAGTAACTTCATTGCAGTGTTAATATACGCCTGCTTGTGACAATAATAACATTTATTATTATTTTGGACCAGTTACAGTGAAGGAACGGTGATATATTTCCTAGTCACGGTGGAGTGTGGCTTGCAGGGGTAACCTCCAGGTGGTGGTGTTTCCATGTGTCTGCTGTCCTTGCCCTTCTAGGTGGTAGAGGTCATGGGTTTGGAATGTGTTAATGAAGGAACCTTGGTGAGTTCCTGCAGTGCATCCTATCGATGGTGAACATTGCAACCTTGAATGACCTCCTTCAGTCTTGTGTGATTCTATGTCTAGGAGTATCTGGGTCAAGAAATCCGCAGGGATACTGCAGTGTGACTTTCCGATTCTCTGAGAAGTAGTGTAATTTTGTTTAAATAAAGTTTTATCAATCTGAAATGTTAATTCTACGTAATTATATAGTTGTAACCCTCCATATTTTGAAATAATTAATCAATGCGTGGGGATATTTATGTTAATTGTGGGAACAAAATAGACAGCGATATAAATACCATTGTGGGTGACATTTAGGTTAGACGTAAGTAAGAGATTGGTCTTCAGTCACCAGTGGCCTGCACCCTACAGCCACTTAGTGAATTGGCAACTCTACGCCGCTAACCACTGGCAGTGGAGTTCCCAGAGCCTCCCAGATCAAAGGATCTGAGGGGGTTTAAAGCCTTGTGTTGTAGTTTTAGCTTTCTATGAAGTACTAGCTGCTGCTTTCTGCACCTCTGTCTGAAGCAGCAGGTGTAAGGGACAGGTGGGTGAAAAAGCAGTGACTGATCTTCATTTTTCAGGCAGGGGTGACAGATGAGGGTGGTCTTAAATATAAGGGGTCTCTGAAATGGGGGGGGGGGCTCTGATATGGGAGGGGCTCTGATATTGGGGGTCTCTGATGTGGTTTCTGATGGGAGGGTCCGGGGGGGGGGGTCGGGTCGCCCTCATGCGTGCGTGCTGTGGGGTGGGTGACCCAGCAATTTCCGTGATGGGTGCAGGGGGAAGGATGTCTCTACTTGTCAGGGGGGGGGGGCAAGATCTGTGTTGCTGGGGAGGTGGGAGGGCATCCGCCAGCCCTCGGCATCGAGCCGCCCTCTCAAAACGGTGGCCCAAATGAAGATTTCCCCTTTACACCTCACCTGATCCTTTAAACATTTACACATTGACCAGGCTCTCAGTCATCTCACCTCTTCCCCAGTACCCCCCACCCCCCCCCCCTCCCCCCAACCCATCCAAGATTCAGCCTTCCTTTCCACCTTTATTTCCATCTGTAGCCCTCATGGACACATTTTGCTACATTGAGGACAGAATTGATACGTACCTTTTTGTTGTTGATGGTGGCACGTATGGAAGTTGAATTATATAAATTTGTAACTTTTTGTGTGTGGATCCCCTCCAAATAATGTCACTGTCCTTGGGACCCTCTTTATAAACCTCTGATGGCTGGTATCAGCCACTCCATGAAATCATTATACTCAGATTACAAGAAATATTATTCATTCATGCAAAATTACATCAATTATACAGAATCCTTCCTTGTAAGAACACCCAAAATTACCAAAGTCCAGAGAAATGCTGGAGTGCGCCTACGATACTATTGGGGTTTAAACACATTCAGTTTTCCCAACTCTTCCAATCCAATGAAAACCCTGGAAAATGGAATAAATATTGGAGAAACCTGTAGATTTCCCACCCCCTTCCCCCCCCCCACCCCCTCCCCCCCCATGTATTTATTTATACAATTTGTAATCTGATCGAGTGTTTGAATGGTCAATCTCATTAACTGCATGCTTCATATTCATTCCTATTGCAAGGTGTCAAGTAGCTTGAATAAAGTAAAGACTTAAGATTTGGATAAAAAATCTTTGAATAATGGGATGAAAGGGGGACTGATGAGAGTGCAGCTGTCTGCGAATTATCTTAGAAGAAGGGTGAACAACAATTTACTTAAGTGAAGTGGGGAACAATAGAGCATAAAATTGTAGGTGTTCAAACTGCAGAAGCGATGAATTCAAAGTGGAGACTTAAGAATACAGTTCACACTTATATGCTAAAACCCTTATTTCTAACGCAAGTTGTTACGATAGAAGGAGATCAAAAGGAAAATATGGTATATCAGTTGCACATAGCTCTGAACTGACAGAAGTGGAGAGGAGAAAGAGAAGCTGCTGGAAAACCTGATCATACCCACACCAAACTGGAAAGAGGAACTCTCCCAGAAGGCAGATTGCTAGGCTACAAATTGCTGATTTGAAAACCTCAGACAATTACAAGGTTAAACCGAAGAAAGGCTTCCTGAACCTAAAGGTAACTCCATAGAACCATAACATTCTGACAGTGCAGAAGGAGGCCAAACAGCCCACCGGGTCTGCATCGACCCTCTGAAAGAGCATTCCACCCAGTCCCACACCCCACCTTATCCCCATACCCCACCTAACCTGCGCATCTTTGGACACAAAGGGATTATTGTATCATGGCCAATCCACCTAACCTGCACATCATTGGACTGTGGGAGGAAACCGGAGCACCCGGAGGAAACCCACGCAGACATGGAGAGAAAGTGCAAACTCCACACAAACCGTCACCCAAGGCCGGAATTGAACCCGAGTCCATGGCACTGTGAGGCAGTGGTGCTGACCACCGTGCCACAGAGCCACCCACTCATGGGTGGTAACTATTTTCTGGCTTTAGCTCATGAAGTTATACTACATGGGTTGTTGGTTTGTGACGAGACATTTCTCAGTGTCCAGTGATGTAGGTAGGTGGTAACGAAATGAATTCCAGAATATAATTGTAGTTAAGTGTACCTTTGGTGAAAATTGTGACTTTTCCTGTTGTGTGTGTTGACATAATTATAAACATCCTTTTATTTGAATGGGTACAAGAAGATTGAACTTTCCTCACTGGTTTGCATATCTTTCCTCACATTGTACCAAATTGACAAAATACATTCTTAAGACCCGCATTCCAAGTAACCCTTCTAGGTTGTAAGAACCTGGAACACACAGTGCAGAAGAAGGCCATTGGCCCATCGAGTCTGCACCGACCCATTTAAGCCCTCACTTCCACCAATAACCCATCCTAACCTTTTTGGGCACGAAGGGCAATTTATTATGGCCAATCCACCTAACCTGCAAGTCTTTGGACTGTGGGGGGAAACCGGAGCACCCGGAGGAAACCCACGCAGATACGGGAAGAACGTGCAGACTCTACACAGACAGTGACCCAGCGGGGAATCGAACCTGGGACCCTGGTGCTGTGAAGCCACAGTGCTAGCCATTGTGCTACCATGCTGCCTTAATACCATTGGGGTACTAAGGATCTCTTATTTCTTCTTCCAAAAATAAGGCACTCAGTCCAGTTGATGTCGGTGTCCAAAACACACTTTATTACGAAAAATTCACTTAATACACTTGTGCAAGAACTGAATCAAAGCTTAGAGCAAAATAATTCATACACTTGTCAAAATACAGCAAAAAATCATTAAAAACATTAACACAAGAAAAAGGTAAAGAAAAGGTAGTGGGGCAGCACGGTAGCATTGTGGATAGCACAATTGCTTCACAGCTCCAGGGTCCCAGGTTCGATTCCGGCTTGGGTCACTGTCTGTGCGGAGTCTGCACATCCTCCCCGTGTGTTTGTGGGTTTCCTCCGGGTGCTCCGGTTTCCTCCCACAGTCCAAAGATGTGCAGGTTAGGTGGATTGGCCATAATAAATTGCCCTTAGTGTCCAAAATTGCCCTTGGCGTTGGGTGGGGTTACTGGGTTATGGGGATAGGATGGAGGTGTTGACCTTGGGTAGGGTGCTCTTTCCAAGAGCCGGTGCAGACTCCTTCTGCACTGTAAATTCTATGAAAATACTTCAAAATAAAAGTAATTTCAACAGATTATTAAAGAATTCCGGAAGGCTAGAATTCCTCAGAAAAATTATTCATACAATCATATTCTTAAAGATATCCTTATCTATAGTTTAGCCCCATACTCATTTTTCATTGTTTTTTGGTCTCAGCTGAGACCCACTGATTCAATCAGAAAGATGTCAATCACTCAACAACTGATTAGTTAATTAGACATTAATCATTTACTCAAGATTAATTAATGTTTCCCATGCGCTTTCTCCCGGTTTAAAGTCTTTACGTCATTCCTAGTTTCTCGCCTAACTATGTTACGAGATTGTTGCAATTCTCTGAATGTGTCTTCATATTGTTTCTTTAGGTAGGGCTTACATAGTACATCCTTCAAAACATTGTTAGTATCTGCAGACATGACCTCAAGGGTTCAATAGTTCACTCATTTATTATAATATAATAATCTTTATTGTCACAAGTCGGCTTACAGTAACACTGCAGTGAAGTTACTGTGAAAAGCCCCTCATCGCCACATTCAGGCACCTGTTTGGGTACACTGAGGGAGAATTCAAAATGTCCAAATTACCTAACAGCACGTCTTTCGGGACTTGTGGGAGGAAACCAGAGAACCCGGAGGAAACCCATGCAGACATAGGGAGAACGTGCAGACTCCACACAGACAGTGACCCAAGCCGGGAATCGAACTTGGGACCCTGGTGCTATGAAGCAACAGTGCTAACCACTGTGCTGCTGTGCCATGCCATATAAGTTGATTCGACTTTTTGCAGACTCAGTATTTCTAAGAATCATTTTGTTCTCCAGTATGTGTTTAGATCATTCCTTAAAGGCCCCAAACAATTCGTAAATTCTACAGATACCCTCACATCTAACATCAGCGGAGTTCTTAACAAAGGACATTATGCTAGTCCACAAGTTCTACATTTTCTTCTCTGCACCACGTAATTAATGACCCAAATGATCAAACACACAAGAATTGTGACAACGATTACACTGTAAACAACCTCCAACCTACCATTATTGCCTTTTGGGTGCTCAATCCATGGTACATAGACAGAAATCTTGGCTACATTAGATATTGCAGAGGGCTGATTGATTTTATCATATGCACAAAGAGCAAAGTAGACAGTTGTCCCATTTTTCAATTCTGTATTTTCAGGAACAAATGCGACAGTTTCCCTCGAGCCAAATGGTTGCGGGTTCATGCTGGTCAAGTTAACCGGCGCAGTTGTTGAGAAATTGTCCCGTAGCTGTAAGAGGCTGTCACTCATTCTCATCTCATAGTGAGATGCTAAGAAACAAAAAACAAAAACAAAAAAGAAGGAAATTAATGCATTCACAAAGCATCATAAAAATATAGGTGATCTTCGACTTGATAAATCGGATAGTATTTACTCCACCTCGAAATGCTGCTTGAATAAGGCTGAAAATATGACCGGGCGATAGGGGAAGGCCATTCGACCTGTCAAGCCTGTGTGAGATATCTCCACTGGTCATCAGCATTCATCAACAATCTGTTCAAATCACTGCTGCAGAGAAATGGGGCGGGATTCTCCACCCCCACGCTGAAGTGGCCGCGCCATCGTGAACACCGTCGAGGTTCACGACGGCGCGGAACGGCCCCGGTCCCGACCGATTCAGGCCCTGACAATGGGCCAGTATCGGGGCCGCGTCATCTACCCGCGCAAAAGCAGCGGCGAATAGATGACGCGGCCGGCGACGCATAACGGACGTCACCCGCGCATGCGTGGTTGCCATCCAGTCCAAATCCGCCCCGCAAGAAGATGGGGGACGGATCTTGCGGGGCCGCGGAAGGAAAGAGGTCCTCCTTCAGAGAGGACGGCCCGACAATCGGTGGGCACCAATCGCCGGCCACCCCACATTCAAGGGGAAGCCCAGTGCAGGTTCCCCCCTCGCCCCCCCACAGGCCGCCCCCCCCAGCGTTCACGCACCGCCCACGACTGCAGCGACCAGGTGTGGACGGCGCTGGGGGGAACCTGCCGTTTTGGCCTGGCCGCTCGGCCCATCCGGGCCTCAGAATCGCGGGGGTCCCGGAGAATCGCCATTTTGGGTATCTCCGGCCTGCGGCCCGCGAAACTCGACCGGCCCGTTCTCGCCGCTTGGGAGAATCGCGGGAGGGCGTCGGACCTGCGTCCCCGGAAATTTCGGCGGCCCAGGCGATTCTCCCAACCGGCGTGGGAGTGGAGAATCGCGCCCATGGTCTTTATAAGCAACTTCAATTTAGCAACAATTACCTGCTCCCTGATCGTAGTCTTCTCCTGGCGCTGTCCATTCCAGCTCAATTTTATTTTTGACTATTGTTGCTTGAAGGTCTGTGATTTTACACGGTGGAACGTCAACAGCGAGTGTGTCTGCGGGAACTGAAATTGCTCCTCCTGATTTGACCCTGCTGAAATCTCCTAACTCAGTCGCAAGATCTTCCAAGTTGACTGGAGGCCGTGGTGGGTTCATTTGAATCACGCCTACATGGAAAGGGAGACAGGTCTCTCTTAAACTCAGATGACACAGACGTAACTGGTAATACCCTTCAATAAGAAGACTTGATCTACCTGAGTAGCCTGCAATTTCCCACAGGACAATTTTCTGGCTTTGGCTAAACAATCTGAGGCCAAGAAAGGTACCGTTTAACGACGACAGACAGTTTGAGGATCAATCGGCAAATCCTTCCAACATACCCCAATGGTGGGCATTAAGAATGGGAAAGAGTCAAAGGAACATAGGAATTCGGAGCAGGAGTGGGCCATTCAGCCCCTCGAGCCTGCTCCGCCAATCAATAAGATCAACGCTGCTTTTGATTGAAATGTCAACTCCACATTCCCGCCTAACCCCCGATGACCTTTCATCCCCTCGCTTATCCAGAATCTAACTCTGTCTTAAAAGTATTGAAAGATTCTGCTTCTGCCGCGTTTTGAGGGAGAGAGTTCCAAAGGCCCACGACCCTCAGAGAAAAAATTCTCCTCATCTCCATCTTTAATGAGCGACCATTTATTTTTAAACAGTGACTCCTAGTTCTAGGTTCTCTCCCAAGAGGGAACAACCTCTCCACATCCACCCTGTCAAGACCCCTCAGGATCGTAACTATTTCAATCAAGTCGCCTCTTACTCTTGTAAACTCCAGTGGATACAAGCCCAACCTGTCCAACCTTTCCTCACAAGACACCCCGCCCATCCTCGGTATTAGAATTTCCAAAGATTCATAACCCTCTGAGTGAAGAGATTTCTCCTGATCCCAGTCCAAAATGGTCAATGCCTTGGGCGGAATCTATCCGCCGCGCCCGAATTGGGGCGCGACGCAGCCGGCAATTACGGGTAATTACACACTACGTAGCGGGATTTGCCCGGCTTGCCACACCTCCAGGGATCTAATGGCATCTCGCGAGACGTCGCGATTTGGATTCCATCCACAATGAACGGGATCAGTATTTGGCAAATCGGCATGTTAGAATGAGTCTCACTCTATATACATATACCTGATCCACCCAAGGAATTGGGATCAAATCCCTTTGCAATAGAGTCCTGTTGGATGGCATGGTCTTTTACGGCATGGCACACCCGGTTAAATGAGTTCGACACGGGACTCAGTTGCAATTCGGTTAGATCGCGTCCCTTACCCTGAATTGAAGATCTTGGGGCTGGATTCTCCGTTTGCCGACGGCAAAATCATGAAACGCGATTGGGTGGAGAATAATTTTTGACGCCGAAATGGCGGTAGATGCTGGTTTGACGCCAAATCAGCGGGCGGGCGGGCCGAGCAGCCGTGGTGTCCCCCTCCCCCCCCACACACAGGATTGGGGCGGTGCCCAGGCACCGACCGCAATTACAGCATCCAGCTTGCTCACCACCCACTCCAGCCTTTAGTTCTACACAGTGGCACCGGCCGTATGGGTGCGCCCACCCCACGCCCTGCCACAGCGTGCACCCCCTGCCCCCGAAGACCCCGCGCAACCAGCAGCCACCCACCAGGGGACCACCCAGGGCCACACTCAAGGCAACCCCTAGTGAGGGCCGTGCCAGCCAACGGTGCCCTTGGCAGTAGGGATGGGTGCCAGGATCAGTGGTACCCACAGAGCCAGATACCAACGGGGCAGAGGTGAGGGGGGGGGGTCATGCGTGGGTGGGGCCCGCAGTGCCAACCGGGGCCACGATGTAGCCCATGGTACCTGGGTGGGCACAGGAGTATGCGCCATTCTAACATGTTGGCCTTTCACCCCCTGCAGAGAATTTCGGACACCAACCCATAATGCTGGTCGCCATGGCGATGGCTGCAGCTCTGCGAGATGCCCTGCGGCAGCGTGAGCGGTGCCCTCTCAGAGAGGAGGAGGTGGCTGCAGAGGGGCAGGGCTCAGCCTTGGAGGGCTGGCCGCCCAACAAGCCGAGGAGGAGGAGAAGGTGCCAAGGGGGCACCGCATGAGACCTCGCGTGTACCGCAACCGCATGCACCGGACCGGGCATGCAGACAAATACTACGGAGGAGCAGAGGGACAGATAGCACATCTGGCACCGCAGGGGTGTGAGGGAGGACACCCGCTCCCGGTGACTGTCAAGGTGATGATCGCGCTGAATGTCTATGCCACGGGGTCGTTCCAGTCGCTGAGTGGGGACCTGTCCGCGATATCGCAGACATCGGCGCACAGGTGCATACGTGCTGTCACGGAAGCCCTATATGCCCAGGCGGGCCAGTACATCCACTACCATGTGGACCGCAGCCACCAGGATGCCCGGGCAGCGGGGCTCGCTGCCATCGCCGGGATGCCCCGGGTTCAGGGGGTGATCGAGGGGATGCATGTCGCCCTACGGCCACCTGCGGATAACCGGCCGCCTCATGGTGGCCTGCTGCATCCTCCACAATATAGCCCAGCAGAGGGGTGATGCGCTGGAGGAGGATGAGGAGGAAGGGCAGACTATGTCAGACGAGGAGAATGCGAGGGAGGGGGACAATAAGCGGGACATGACACCCCAGGCAGGCACGGGAAGATACACAACGTCATCGCCATGACCAGCACACACGGGATTCCCTCGTCGCCTCATGTTTCACCGACTAGGGGGGGGGAGGGGAAGGGGGGCAGCTGGCATGGGGCACAGACACCACCATCCCACACCCACACCCCCTCACCACCCACACCACCAAATCCCCTCACCTCCCACACCACCAAACCACCCGCGTGCATACCCCCTCCACGACACATACCTGTGGCGCGATGAGCTGGGAGCGCTGGGTTGGCAGTGACAATGGGTCTGGTCCATGGGATGGAGGATGATGACAACCCGCTCTGCGACGAGTTCCGTGCTCCACATCGTTAGACAATGTCTGACTCAAGCCCACAGCAGCACCTTCCACCTGGGTCATCCCTGCATGCGAGCTGACCAGTCCATCACACGGTCCCATTGAATCCCTGGGGTGGGGTGCTGGGAACGGTCGGGGCGGGGGGGGGGGGGGGGGGGGGAGCACGGTCCACCAACGGGGCCTGCACTCGTCACCCACCCCCCCACTCCCACTGACCAGCACTGACCATCCCACCCCCACACTCATCAGACAGAGCACTGGGGCAGGTTTCAACGGTGTTAACAGGTGTTTATTGTGGACAAATATACACAGTCTGTGCCCTAGCTCATATTACTAAACGGTGCCCTGCACCCTTGCCAACTTAACTGGTGTCTAACTTTCTGTCCTTACAGGCCGCTGGTAATGTAGTTCTAATATCTCTGTTGAATAGCATTGTGGTAAAAGTCCTGAAACTAATGGAATTGCTCTGTATGATAATAAAGCTAAATGTATGTCAGATTGTGAATCATTCGCTTTACTGATGGGTCATTTAATGATGTGAACACCTTTTTCTACCTCCCATTGGATTGTGGATAGTGTGGGCTGGACGTCACATGTCGAAAATTGTGGTTGTTTGAAAATTCTGACCATTCCCAACCAGCAAAACATGGACCATTATCGGACATTACCGTTTATGGAATCCCATGTCGCGAAAATGTTTCTTTACATGTTTTGATGGCTGAAGACGATGTTAGATCTGGAAGTTTCATAACCTCCGGGTAGTTTGGATAGTAATCCATGATGAGAACGCAGTCATGACCAGTTGCATGGAAGAGGTCGATCCCTACTTTTGTCCATGGTGATGTGATGAGTTCATGTTGTTGAAGTTTCCCTTGCATTGTGCAGGTTGGTGTCTTTGACAGGTTTTGCATGTTATGACCATGTCAGTGATATCCCTGTTGATCCCAGGTCAATAAACCGCTTACCTTGCTCTCCTTTTACGAGTTTCTCAATACCGAGGTGTCCCTCGTGAATTTTCTGTCGGATTTCTGAACGAAGACTTTGCGGGGTAACAATTTGATCTTGGCTTAACAATAGACCATTAACTGTTGTTAAATCTGTTTGAATGTTGTGGTATTGAGGACAACGCCCTTTCGGCCACCCATGTTGTAGATGGTGCATTACCCACAGCAGAGTTGCTGCTTTCTTTGTTTCTTGCTGTATTAACTTGAGTTTTTCCATCAGATCCCAGAAGATTCTCCGTGCATAGTTGAGCCTGAGCTTCTATGTCTCTGATGAATTCCATTGGTGTGCTCTCTGTGGCAATGGAACGTGATAGAGTATCTGCAATGATAAGCTCTTTCCCTGCTGTATTTGTCAAGTTGAAATCATACCTTCGGAATTTCATCATGATACACTGGAGTCTAGGTGTCATGTCGTTTAAATTTTTCTCAATGATGTGGACCAACGGCCTATGATCCGACTCCACAGTAAAGGTTGGCAGTCCATAAACATAGTCATGGGGCGGGATTCTCCACCGCGCCACATTTATGCCCCGACCCGCCGGCGGGATTCTCCGTTACGCCAGCCGATCAATGGGGTTTCCCATTGTGGGCAGCCCCATGCCATCGGGAAACCCCCGGGCGACAGCGTAACGGAGAATCACGCCGGCGGAGAATCCCGCCCATGGAATTTAAGTATTCCCGTCAATAATACAAGATATTCCTTTTCTATCTGTGCATATCTGCACTCTGTTGCAGGCATAGCTCTTGAAGCATATGCTACAGGTATCCAATCTGAGTGTTCATCTTGCTGTAAGAGAACTGCTCCTTGGCTTGCATCAGTGGATATTTTAGTTGCTCTTTATCGGGTCGAAGAAAGGGAGTATCGGTGCGGTCATTAGTTGTTGTTTCACACCTGTCCATTCGTTTTGATGGCTTTGTGTCCATTCAAATGTGGTTGATTTTTTGATCAGATTTCTTAATGCAGACGTTCTCGATGACAGGTTTGATATAAACTTGCCCCAAAAATTGACAAACCCAGAAGCCTCAGAAGAGCTTTCTTATCTTCTGCCGTTTTCATATTTTGAATTGCTGCCATCTTTGTATCGTCAGGTTTGACTCCTTGAGAGGATATGGTCGCTCCCAGGAATTTCAAAGATGATTGTGCAAATGTAAACTTTGCCTGGTTCAATTTTAATCCAAACTTGTTGATTGTCTCAAATACTTTTCTTAAGCGTTTGATGTGTTCTTCCTTGGTCGTGGACCAAATGATGATATCGTCAACATACACCCATACATTCAGATATATAGATCACTACAGAGGCGGCCTGCTGTGACTCCTGCCCGATGACAAGGATCCCCTTGGTGCACGTCTCCTGGGGCGACCCGGCCTGGCTGAACCCCTCTGCTGCTCGGGCGTCACGGTTGGCGTGGTGCCGCCCTGTTCTGCCCGCTGTCCACCAGATTCACCAGGGACAGGAGGGGGGGGTGAAGTCCGAGGTGCTGCGCTGTTCCAGCACCTCCCCTGCGGGAGTCCCAGTCCCAGAGAGAGGTGTCCCAGCACTTCCTGCTCCCTCGGGGTGCCCGATGGCCACCGGGCTACTCTATGGGATGGGGGTGCGAGGGGAGCCATCCACTGAGACCCCCCATGCCAACTGGTGCTGCCAGTTCTGGGCATCCTCTCTGGTCTTGACCAGGGTCTGCACGTTCACGGCCACGGAGCACAGGGTGTGGACCATCTCCGTCTGGGACTGTGTCACCATGCTGAGGGTCCGTGCCACATCAGCCAGTGACTGGGCCGCGTCCCTCTGGGACTGGGACACCTCTCTCTGGGACTGGAACACCCCCCTCTGGGACTGGAACACCCCCCTCTGGGACTGGAACACCCCCCTCTGGGACAGGAACACCTCCCTCTGGGACTGGACCCCCTCTGGGACTGGAACACCCCCCTCTGGGATTGGGACTCCCCCCTCTGGGACTGGGACACCTCTCTCTGGGATTGGGGCACCCCCCTGTGGGACTGGGACACCTCTCTCTGGGATTGGGGCACCCCCTCTGGGACTGGGACACCTCTCTCTGGGACTGGGACGCCTACCTCTGGGACTGGGACACCCCCCTCTGGGACTGGGACATCTCCCTCTGGGACTGGGATCCCCCGCTCTGGGACTGGGACATCCCCCCTCTGGGACTGGGACACCCCTCTCCGGGACTGGGACACCCCTCTCCGGGACTGGGGCACCTCCCTCTGGAACTGGGACACCCCCCCTCTGGGACTGGGACACCCCCCCTCTGGGACTGGGACACCCCTCTCCGGGACTGGGACACCCCTCTCCGGGACTGGGACACCTCCCTCTGGGACTGGGACACCTCCCTCTGGGACTGGGACACCACCCTCTGGGTCTGGGACACCTCCCTCTGGGACTGGGACACCCCCCACTGGGACTGGGACACCTCCCTCTGGGACTGGGACACCTCCCTCTGGGACTGGGACACCTCCCTCTGGGACTGGGACACCTCCCTCTGGGACTGGAACACCACCCTCTGGGTCTGGGACACCTCCCTCTGGGACTGGGACACCCCCCTCTGGGACTGGGACACCTCCCTCTGGGACTGGGACACCCCCCTCTGGGACTGGGACACCCCCCTCTGGGACTGGGACACCTCCCTCTGGGACTGGGACACCACCCTCTGGGACTGGGACACCACCCTCTGGGACTGAGACACCTCCCTCTGGGACTGGGACACCCCCCTCTGGGACTGGGACACCTCCCTCTGGGACTGGGACACCTCCCTCTGGGACTGGGACACCACCCTCTGGGACTGGGACACCTCCCTCTGGGACTGGGACACCTCCCTCTGGGACTGGGACACCACCCTCTGGGACTGGGACACCACCCTCTGGGACTGGGACACCTCCCTCTGGGACTGGGACACATTCCTCTGGGACTGGGACACCTTCCTCTGGGACTGGGACACCCCCCTCTGGGACTGGGACACCCCCCTCCAGGACTGGGACCCCTCCCTCTGGGACTGGGACACCTCTCTCTGGGATTGGGACACCCCCCTCTGGGATTGGAACACCCCCCTCTGGGATTGGGACTCCCCCCTCTGGTACTGGGATACCCCCCTCTGGGACTGGGACAACTCTCTCTGGGTTTGGGACACCCTCTCTGTGACTGGGACATCCCCCTCTGGGACTTGGACACCTCCCTCTGGGACTGGGACACCCCCCTCTGGGACTGGGACACCCCCCTCCGGGACTGGGACCCCTCCCTCTGGGACTGGGACACCTCTCTCTGGGATTGGGACACCCCCTCTGGGACTGGAACACCCCCCTCTGGGATTGGGACTCCCCCCTCTGGTACTGGGATACCCCCCTCTGGGACTGGGACAACGCTCTCTGGGATTGGGACACCCTCTCTGTGACTGGGACATCCCCCTCTGGGACTGGGACACCTCCCTCTGGGACTGGGACAACTCTCTCTGGGATTGGGAGACCCTCTCTGTGACTGGGACATCCCCCTCTGGGACTGGGACACCTCCCTCTGGGACTGGGACACCCCCCTCTGGGACTGGGACACCCCCCTCTGGGACTGGGACACCCCCCTCTGGGACTGGAACACCCCCCTCTGGGACTGGAACACCCCCCTCTGGGACTGGGACACCCCCCTCTGGGACTGGAACACCCCCCTCTGGGACTGGGGCACCTCTCTCTGGGATTGGGACACCTTCCTCTGGGACTGGGACACCTTCCTCTGGGACTGGGACACCTTCCTCTGGGACTGGGACACCACCCCCTGGGACTGGGACACCTCTCTCTGGGACTGGGACACATCCCTCTGGGACTGGGACACCTCCCTCTGGGACTGGGACACCTCTCTCTGGGACTGGGACATCCCCCTCTGGGACTGGGACACCTTCCTCTGGGACTGGGACACCTTCCTCTGGGACTGGGACACCTCCCTCTGGGACTGGGACACCTCTCTCTGGGATTGGGACACCCCCTCTGGGACTGGGACACCTCTCTCTGGGATTGGGACATCCCCCTCTGGGATTGGGACACCTTCCTCTGGGACTGGGACACCTCTCTCTGGGATTGGGACACCCCCTCTGGGACTGGGACACCTCTCTCTGGGATTGGGACACCCCCCTCTGGGACTGGGACACCCCCCTCTGGGACTGGGACACCCCCCTCTGGGATTGGGACACCCCCCTCCGGGACTGGGACACCACCCCCTGGGACTGGGACACCTCCCTCTGGGACTGGGACATCTCCCTCTGGGACTGGGACACGCCCTCTGGGACTGGGACATCTCCCTCTGGGATTGGGACACCCCCCTCTGGGACTGGGACACGCCCTCTGGGACTGGGACACCCCCCTCTGGGATTGGGACACCCCCCTCCGTGACTGGGACACCACCCCCTGGGACTGGGACACCACCCCCTGGGACTGGGACACCCACCTCTTGGACGCGGCCACCCCGCCCAGTGTTTGCATCACGCCAGCCATCGCCTGGGCAATGCCGCTGACGCTCTCAGCCATGGCCTACTGTGACTGAGCCACGCTGAGGATCGCCGCTGCGATGTCCAGGTGGCTCTGGCACATGGCTGCTGTGAGAGGGCGGCACTGCCCTGAGCCTCAGCCCTTGCCTGGCACAGAGTGCCCCAGGTCTTGCACACTCTGACCCATATCCGACACCACCGCCCCCATTGCCTCCACCGCGGACGTCACACCCGTGCGTTGTCGGCTTGGGTGGCAGCCATGACCGTCGCCCACTGCTCCTGCAAGGGGGACTCAGCAGGTGCTGGTAGCCGGCTGTCATCCCCTCCTGTAATCTCTGGGTCTCTGACTGCATCTCCACTGTGGTTTAGACTGGATGTTCCAGGAGCCCGGGACACGTCTGGGGCTGGTCATCCCTCCGACGGTCTGGCCCCTCAACTGCCCCTTCCTCCAACCGCTGTACCGGAGGCGATGCGTGGTGCGCACCAGATAGTGTCCCAAGAGCCTCTTCACTAATGTGCACAACTGAGGTGATGGTCTCTGAGATGGTGGAGTGTGTTGGAGACAGCTGTGATGGAAAGTCTGTGTCCTCCTCCGACCCGAGCTCCAGGGTCTCCAGTTGTGGCATGTGGGGCAGGGTGGGGGATCGGCCGTCCCACGGGGGAGGGGGGGATATCTGGGTTAAATGTGTTTGGGGGGGGGGAAGGGGGGTTGTGCCAGGGCCCCAGCGCTACCTACTCACCCTGGCCGCCCTGATGAGGTCATGCAGTTTCTTCCTGCACTGGATGCCAGTCCGGACAACGTTGCCCATGGCGCAGACCGCCTCTGCCACCTGTGCGCAGGCATGGCGAACGGTGATGCATGGTGGCCTTCCTCCCGGGCCAGGGTACAGGGTCATCCGCCTCTCCTCCACAGCGTCCAGGAGGGTGTCCCGCTCAGCGTCCCTTAACAGTGGCTCTGCTCTCCTTCCAGCCATCTTGTTGGCTGGGACGGTGTGTGTGTGGGGGGATGGATCGTTTCAGTGCGGCTGCAGCGTATGAGCCTCTTGCGCGGCAATCACAGACCCGACGAATCCAACTCCGTTTCTCTTGGAACCGGTTGCGTCCACGTGGTGATGGTGCGTGCCCATTTAGAGTTGTTGTATCGGTGCAGCTGTTGCATCGTTTCTGCTGTCATAAAACACCACTGTTTCCACGCCGGCGTCTGCACTTAGTCTCAAAATCAGAGAATCCAGCCCCTTTACATTAAGATATCCCAGCCAGGGGAAACATCTGCCCAGCACGTAATCTAGCAAGTAGCATGTTTTCCCGAATAGTTATAGACCTTAAAAACTACCCCTTACATTTCTCTTTCCACAAAACTGCTTTCCCTGCAGAATGTTTCCAGCATTTTCTGGGTTCATTTCTCCCTCTTGTTTTATCCTGAATTTCTTCTCTTTGTTTAACTTTCTTCTTAACCTGACTGTTGTTTCTCTCTGCTGGTTAATTTGCTTGTTTTATTTTATTTTGTATCATTTCTCTAGTTTTGTACCATTTATCTAACCATTCCATTCAAGCTCTCTTCTGTTTTTTTCTGAACGTTATTAACAATGAATATTTGTGGTCTGATTAGGTTCTTGATTAATAAAGGGGATCAGAGGATATGGGGAGAAGGCAGGACAATGGGGATGAGAAATATATCAGCCAGGATCTAATGGCAGAGCAGACTCGATGGGCCGAGTGGCCAATTCTGCTCTTATATCTTATGGTCTTATGGAATATTTTGCTGTTTTGGCTCTGATCCCTTACAAAAGGAACAGAATACATCAGCCTCCCAGATAGTTCCAGGTGGCAAATTCAGTGTGGCTTGGATGAGGCAAATTATTTTTATTCTATAGCAAATGTTTTGGTGGGATTGTGTTGATTCTTAACATTAATGAACTCAACACCAGCTACGATTCCTGAGATACTGCCATCCGTTACAGTTCAACATTGCGCTGGTCAAGGAGACACAGCCTGAGTGAGACACAGACAGAGTGAGAATTTGGAAATTTGGTGCAGTGAGGTAACCAGGAAAGGTAAGTGGTTAATCTAATTGTGCTGTTTTTCAGTTAAAAGTGCAGTGTAGATTAGTGTCTGATTGGCTGAAGCTGCCCCCACCTTAATCACTGAGAGGCAGTTATCTGGCAGTTACCTGAGGCCTGTTAAGTGGCACAAGGGTACACATTGTATTCTTCTCTTTGAAGTTTTAGTGTGAGTCAACCTAAAGTCTGTATAAAAGACAGACAGAAAGCGCACTTAGTAAGCATTGCACTGGTCAGGGAGACACAGCCTGGGGGAGTCAGACACAGACAGAGTGAGAATTTGGTAATTTGGTGCAGTGAGGTAATTCGGTGAAGAGTAGGAGAAGGTGCTTTTTCCCGACTGTTTTGTTCTCTCTCTTTCTTCGGGCCTAATTTTGGGAGCCGTTTGGAGGAGGAGGAGCAGTCTCTGTGAGTAACGGTAACTTCCTGTTTTCCAGTTTTTTTCCCCAAAAGTGACGTCAGAGGGAAGCTGTGATCTGATTGGTTGATAGCAAATCTGCCCCAAATTAAAAAAAACACACAGCTAAACTCGTAAACTTAAATTAAACTAATTAATTAATTTGTGATGGCTGGTCAGGTGATGTGCTTGAGCTGCTTGATGTGGGAGCTGGCAGATCCCATTGCGAGCTGCAGCGACCACATCTGCAGTAAGTGTTGGCTGCTCGAAGAGCTCCGGCTTAGAGTTGATGAGCTGGAGTGTGAGCTTCAAACACTGAGGCACATCCAGGAGGGAGAGACTTACCTGGACACTGTGTTTCAGGAGGCAGTCACACCTGTCAGAGTAAGTAGTTTAAATCCTGCCAGTGGCCAGGGACAGCAGGGTGTGACTGCAAGTCAGGCAGGTAAAGGGAACCAGCAGTCAGGAACTCAGGAGTCTCAGCCCTTGACCCTGTCCAACAGGTATGAGGCACTTGCTCCCTGTGTGGATGGCGAACAGGGCTGCAGGAAGGATGAGTCAGCTGACCAAGGCACCATGGTTCAGCAGGCCATTCAAGGGGAGGGAGTAAATAGGCAAGTTGTAGTTGTAGGGGATTCTATTATCAGGGGGATAGATAGTATCCTTTGTGAGCAGGATAGAGTCCCGCATGGTATGTTGCCTGCCCGGTGCTAGGGTGCGGGACATCTCTGACCGGCTTGAAAGGATACTGGAGAGGGAGGGGGAGGATCCAGTTGTTGTGGTCCATGTCGGTACCAACAACATAGGCAAGTCGAGAAAAGAGGACCTGTTTAGAGATTATAAAGAGCTAGGATTCAAATTAAAAAACAGGTCCTCAAGGGTCATAATCTCCGGATTACTGCCCGAGCCACGTGCAAATTGGCATAGGGAGGCAAGAATAAGGGAAGTTAACACGTGGCTGAAAGAGTGGTGTGGGAAAGAGGGGTTCCTTTTCATGGGACACTGGCATCAGTTTTGGGACGGGGGGACCTATACCGTTGGGATGGTCTCCACCTGAACCGAGCTGGGACCAGTGTTCTGCGAAAAGAGTAAATAGGGTGGTCAATAGGACTTTAAACTAGAGATTGGGCGGGGGGGGGAAGGGAAAGTCAGGGAACCAAGAGGTGAAGTAATCAGTGGGAAGCGTAGCTGCTTAGGAATACAAAAATGCATGAAAAGACAGAACTCAGGAGAGGTTACGATAGTCCCCATCCCACAAAATATGACACAGTGTATGGAAAGGCTCAGTAAACCAAGGTCCATCACACTAAGAAAACAAAAAGGGACGGTCAATAGAGAATTAAAGGTGCTATATTTAAATGCACGCAGTGTACGGAACAAGGTAGATGAGCTTATGGCCCAGATTGTGACTGGCAGGTATGATGTGGTAGGCATTACAGAGACGTGGTTGCAGGGGGTTCAGGACTGGCATTTAAACATTCAGGGATTCACAACCTATCGAAAAGACAGAGAGGTGGGTAGAGGGGGCGGGGTTGCCTTGTTAATTAGGAATGAAATTAAATCAATAGCACTAAACGACATAGGGTCAGATGATGTGGAGTCTGTGTGGGTAGAGTTGAGGAACCACAAAGGCAAAAAAACCATAATGGGAGTTATGTACAGGCCTCCGAACAGTGGTCAGGACCAGGGGCACAAAATGCACCACGAAATAGAAAGTGCATGTCAGAAAGGTAATGTCACCAGACTTAAAGTAAGGGAGCACTTAGGAGGCAGTGATCATAATATGGTTGAATTCAATCTCCAATTTGAAAGAAAGAAGGTAGAATCAGATGTAAAGGTGTTACAGTTAAATAAAGATAACTACAGGGCCATGAGGGAGGAACTGACGAAAATCGACTGGGAGCAGAGCCTAGTGGGAAAGACAGTAGAACAGCAATCGTAGGAGTATCTGGGAGTAATTGAGGACACAGTACAGAGGTTCATCCCAAAGAATAGAAAGGTTATCAGAGGGGGGATTAGGCAGCCATGGCTGACAAAGGAAGTTAGGGAATGCATCAAAGCAAAAGAGAAAGCCTATAATGTGGCAAAGAATAGTGGGAAGTCAGAAGATTGGGAAGGCGACAAAAACAAACAGAGGATAACAAAGAGAGAGATAAGGAAAGAGAGGATCAAATTTGAAGGTAGGCTAGCCAGTAACATTAGGAATGATAGTAAAAGTTTTTTTACATACATTAAAAACAAACGGGAGGCAAAAGTTGACATTGGGCCGCTCCAAAATTACGCTGGTAATTTTGTGATGGGAGACAAGGAAATAGCTGAGGAACTGAATAAGTACTTTGCGTCAGTCTTCACAGTAGAAGACATGAGTAATATCCCAACAATTCCGGAGAGTCAGGGGACAGAGTTGAATATGGTAGCCATCACAAAGGAGAAAGTGCTAGAGAAACTAAGAGGTCTAAAAATTGATAAATCTCCGGGCCCAGATGGGCTACATCCTAGAGTTCTAAAGGAGATAGCTGAAGAAATAGTGGAGGCGTTAGTTATGATCTTTCAAAAGTCACTGGAGTCAGGGAAAGTACCAGAGGATTGGAAAATCGCTGTTGTAACCCCCCTGTTCAAGAAGGGAACAAGGAAAAAGATGGAAAATTATAGGCCAATTAGCCTAACCTCGGTTGTTGGCAAGATTCTAGAATCCATTGTTAAGGATGAGATTTCTAAATTCTTGGAAGTGCAGGGTCGGATTAGGACAAGTCAGCATGGATTTAGTAAGGGGAGGTCGTGCCTGACAAACCTGAGTTCTTTGAAGAGATAACAAATAGGTTAGACCAAGGAGAGCCAATGGATGTTATCTATCTTGACTTCCAAAAGGCCTTTGATAAGGTGCCTCACGGGAGACTGCTGAGTAAAATAAGGGCCCATGGTATTCGAGGCAAGGTACTAACATGGATTGACGATTGGCTGTCAGGCAGAAGGCAGAGAGTTGGGATAAAAGGTTATTTTTCGGAATGGCAACCGGTGACGAGTGGTGTCCCGCAGGGTTCAGTGTTGGGGCCACAGCTGTTCTCTTTATATATTAACGATCTAGATGACAGGACTGAGGGCATTCCGGCCAAGTTTGCCGATGATACAGAGATAGGTGGAGGGGCAGGTAGTATGGATGAGGTGGGGAGGCTGCAGAAAGATTTAGACATTTTAGGAGAGTGGTCCAAGAAATGGCTGATGAAATTCAACGCGAGGTCTTGCACTTTGGAAAAAAGAATAGAGGCATGGACTATTTTCCAAACGGTGACAAAATTCATAATGCTGAAGTGCAAAGGGACTTGGGAGTCCTAGTCCAGGATTCTCTAAAGGTAAACTTGCAGGTTGAGTCCGTAATTAAGAAAGCAAATGCAATGTTGTCATTTATCTCAAGAGGCTTGGAATATAAAAGCAGGGATGTACTTCTGAAGCTTTATAAAGCATTAGTTAGGCCCCATTTAGAATACTGTGAACAATTTTGGGCCCCACACCTCAGAACGGACATACTGGCACTGGAGCGGGTCCAGCGGAGATTCACACGGATGATCCCAGGAATGGTAGGCCTAACATACGATGAACGTCTGAGGATCCTGGGATTATATTCATTGGAGTTCAGGAGGTTGAGGGGAGATCTAATAGAAACTTACAAGATTATGAATGGCTTAGATAGGGTGGATGTAAGGAAGTTGTTTCCATTAGCAGGGGAGACTAGGACCCGCGGGCACAGCCTTAGAATAAAAGGGAGTCACTTTAGAACAGAGATGAGGAGAAATTTCTTCAGCCAGAGAGTGGTGGGTCTGTGGAATTCATTGCCACAGAGGGCGGTGGAGGCCGGGACGTTGAGTGTCTTTAAGACAGAAGTTGATAAATTCTTGATTTCTCGAGGAATTAAGGGCTATGGAGAGAGAGCGGGTAAATGGAGTTGAAATCAGCCATGATTGAATGGTGGAGTGGACTCGATGGGCCGAATGGCCTTATTTCCGCTCCTATGTCTTGTGGTCTTAACATTTGCTGGATTACATCAAGATCATACAATGATATCTCTCTACAAGGATTAACATATATTGATTATAAAATAGAATCTTCGGTCTGTACACATTCAGGACCCTGACCTTCCTGTTGCTTGCCATTGTAACACAAGACCCTGCTCCCATGCATACATGTCTGTTCTTGGCCTGCTACAATGTTCCAGTGAAGCTCAACGCAAACTGGAGGAACAGCATCTCATCTTCCGGTTAGGCGCGCTACAGCCTTCCGACCTGAACATCGAATTCAACAACTTCAGATAATCAGCCCCACCTCGACCCATTTGTTTTCATTTCATTTTAACTGTCTTTTACCATTTCTTTTTTTCTTAATATACATTTAATTTCCCCCCCCCCAATCTTAATCACCTTTCCTTCACCTTTCTCCTCTTTGCTTCCCCCTTCCCCTCCCCCCACATCTACAGTTCATCCTCTGATGTTAGTTTCCCTGCTGTTTGACCTTTCACATCTCTTGTGCTCTCTGGGGACTGCCATTAGCACTCTTTCCCCTTGGTTTCTGTGGCCATTAGCACCCGGTTTCCCTGGGTTTCTGTGGCTATGACTCATCTTTCATTCTCACTCCACAGTATAAATATTTCCCTCTTTCTCTGTCTGTTAGCTTTGACAAAGAGTCATCGGACTCGAAACGTCGGCTCTTTTCTCTCCCTACAGATGCTGCCAGACTTGCTGAGATTTTCCAGCATTTTCTCTTCCGTTTCAGATTCCAGCATCCACAGTAATTTACTTTTATTACTGGTACCATGTTAGAATACGCAAGGTGGTATTGTATAGAATTATTTAACATTGGGTTAGCATTGTTGTTTGGAATCTTAGAGAGATGACGGGGGTCTTGGCTGGAGGCTGGAGGGCCGCTGAGATCCCTGTGTCTCCTCTTCAAGAAGTCCAATGGGTCTTGGGCGCGATCGAACAGCCATGTCGTACCCGGCATGAATCGGAGCCGGCCGGTTATAGCGCCGGACAGTCCGAAATTGGGAAACCGATGAAAGATAGGGATCCTGGAAGGGGAAGCCTGAAAGGGGGCATGGGAAGGGCTGAAAAGGGGGCCCCTCAGTGATCCCATAGTGGGGTGCCAAAACATGGCAGTTATGGGGCAATGCTCATGTGTGTGGGGGGTGACATTGCCCATGGGTGAGTGCGTCTCCAACATTAGCCAACGCCATTATTTAACTTAGGGCTTAATATGGGTTGTTAGGATCGGTATGATTTCCTGCAATTAATTACGAGAAGGTTTATGCATTATGCAAAATATCTTCCCAGCTGCAGCTACAACTGACAGCACTCAATGCACACGGAGAACTTACACCTCAATAGTTCATCACAGTATAAAATCATACACCACTGCAATTGGCTTTCTGCACAATCTTCTTTGGCATTTTACCATTTTCCGTGTATCCTGGTATGTAAAAGGCACGTGCCCCTGTTCGGATTGCCTTCTTTGTAGCCCCGTCCTTTCCCTCTACACGCACTTTAAAGTTGTATCTTCCAATACCAGAAAACCTAAAGACCTTCTTGGTGTAGATACCATCATCCTTGACGACATCAGCGCCTACAAGCAGGAAAGGGTAAACATCTGGACACTGAGAGGAGAATGGAATAACAATACTGTGCTTGGGTTCATTCATTGATGACAAGTGCAAAATAGAATGATCAGGGAAGAGCTCATTTCAAATCCTAACATGCATATTTCACTGATGAATTACTGTAATTGTAGCATATTGATACACATTGCATAATTTATTGATGTAAATAACAATCTTAAGACTAATAATTGGGTTGTGCCATAATCCAGCCACAATAGTCACAATTCGTGACTTGCCCGTGTCAGGTTTGGTGAAGGTAGGCAACACGTAAATCCTGCGCTGTCACCTCAGTTACACACAGAACACAGGAGCGAGTGCCTGCTGCACTGCCTCTATGTTCAGCAGAGTGCCAAACAGTGCTGCAGCCACTCTTCCATTCTTAAAGGAGGTCTGTCCCTCTTAAAGGGAAATTGCATTGAGTTATGGCAGGCTGCTGTTGTATACTGTTGAAACACAGGTTATGGAATTCCAAGGCTGATAGAAAGCTCCAGGGTCACTCGGGTTTACACAAGTCAATGTAATGATAACAATAAAACTGTCAGTATCGAAAACAACATAAATCGAATAAAAGGTTTACTCAAACACCCATCACCTCCCAAACACCATCTTCCATCCAGTCCTGGACCCTCGGCTGGGTCCTCTGCTGACCAGTTGCCTAAAACGTGTCTGGGGAGAGCTGATGTAACTCCTCTGTTTATGTATCAGGTCAAAACTCTGAGCTGAGGTCCAGGAATGCATCACGTAAGGAAGTCTTTGTCACTCAACCCAACCGCATTCCTGATGTTAATGCTTTATTCGAGGCTGCATCTCCACAAACCTGTTCCAGAAAATGTTTGCCTCATGGCCGAACTTGGCCTAAGTTAGATCAGAAATCTGCAGGCAGCCTTGCCTACTAGACACAGCTCATCTGTCTTCATAGAACAGTGAATCCTTTGATAAACTGCGGCCAGTACCAGGGTAAGCCCATTTGTAATAAACTAAATATTCTGCACTTCAGTTATTATATTTTGGAGTTCCCCACACTGCAATAAAACTAACTTTTTGATTTACCAAGATTGCCCATAAAGTTATGTTTTTTAAACTTAATTATCCACCTATTTATAATAATCTGTATTATTGTCACAAGTAGGTTTACATTAACACTGCAGTGAAGTTACTGTGAAAATCCCCGAGTCGCCACACTCCGGCGCCGGTTCGGGTACACAGAGGGAGAATTCAGAATGTCGAAATTACCTAACTTTCAGACTGTGTCACCAAATCTCTTCCAAAATTATGCCATATCCCATCTTTAATTCCCATCTCACTATCAGCAAATTCACTGGAGTTCCATCCCTATTGTCTGTTTCAATGATCTGGAAAAATTAACTCACATCATAAAGCCTTACTGTGCTGTTAGACCTTACCTTGTTGACGTAGTTGTGTAATTAATAAGGATTGAGTCATCAAACTGTGCCATACATAAGCTTAATGATGAATTATTTTTATTTGTATGAATTACTGGAATGTTGTTCAGAAGTCTTTAAATTGGCATCTCTTTTGTCAAAATTCTGTAATGTGGCCTTAATGAAATAATGCACTGAAGTATTGTTGGGGAACATTTGCACATTTGGGCTCCAGTGAATCCAGCATTAGCAGCAAGCAGAAGCCAAAACCGCGATGCTGATTGGCTATCAGGATGGCCTAAGGGCTAGAATTGTAAGTAAAAGTAGAAGGTGACGTTAGTTTATTGTAGAAAAACCAAAGCACACTTCCTATTGGTCAAGGATTGTAAATGTTGGGTACAAGCTCAGGTTAGGTTGTTTTCAGAAAGCCAGAAGCACTTTTTCAATTGCAAACATTTGTTTAGAAGTTATTAGTTGTGGCGACTTGGGCTGAATATTGCAAAAGCTACTTGCGAAAAGGGTATAAAAATAGGTCACGTATCAGGGGTCTTGCCGGGGGACAGCATTTGTCAGAGAACAAATTTAGGAGTTATTACATGGCAGGCCGCTGGGTGGTGAGCATTTATTCGAGACATTGCCAGTCCACGGGTAATTGTCAAACGTTGGGGATTCTTGTAAGAATCCAGAAGTGACCTTTTTTTATTTGTTCTTGAGATGTGGGCGTCGCTGGCTGGGTCAGTATTTGTGGCCCATCCCTAGTTGCCGTTGAATTGAGTGGCGCGCTGGGCTATTTCGGGGGGAGGGAGGCGCAGTTAAGAGTCAGCCACATTGCTGTGGTTCTGGAATCAAATGTAGGACATACCAGGTAAGGAGGGCAGATTTCCTTCCCTGCAGGACATTAGTGAACCAGTTGGGATTTTACCACAATGAACAATGGTTTCAGGGTCATCATTAGACTTTTAATTCCATATTTTTGTTGTATTCAGATTTGACCATCTGCCCTGACGGGATTCGAACCCGGGACCCCACAGCATTACCCTGGGTCTCTGGATTACTAGTCCAGTGACAATACCAGTGACAATATCACTCCACTTTTGTGGGCAACATGGCAGCACAAGTGGCTAGCACTGTGGCTTCACAGCTCCAGGGTCCCAGGTTCGATTCCCCGCTGGGTCACTGTCTGTGTGGAGTCTGCACGTTCTCCCCATGTCTGCGTGGATTTCCTCTGGGTGGTCCGGTTTCCTCTCACAGTCCAAAGACATGCATCTTAGGTGGATTGGCATTGATGAATTGCCCTTAGTGACCAAAAAGGTTTCGATTGGTTATTGGTGGAAATGAGGGCTTAAGTGGGTCGGTGCAGACTCGATGGGCCCAATGGCCTCCTTCTGCACTGTATGTTCTATGTACACAACCACCTCCTATGAGAGTCACAGGTTTGCAGTAAGAATCAATTTTCTTATTAGTATCCAGCTTGAGGGCCTTAAGAAAAAAAGTGAACAATCTTTCTTAGGAAGTTGCTTTCAGCTAGAAAGAGAGAGAGAGAGCGAGAGAGAATAAAGCACTTAGCGAGTAGCTGTAAAACATGCAGCTCCAGCAGTTAAGGTAGGCTGGGAACATAGAGCTGAATTTTTAATGCTGAAAAAGGGTTTTACATGTATGTTATAAGTAGGTTGACTATGTTTAAACCTTGAAGAAGACCTGTCTCAAGAGACCAGGGTAAAGGAACGAATAAGAAAAGACCCGAGATGTCCGAGGATCCACGACCATGCCTTGACTAGTGACATTAGATTTGTATAATACAACTTACGAGCTTGCATTCCAAAATAAGTTATTATCCTTTTTTGTGGGTAAGGTTATTCCCCAGCCATAATTTTCTTATTCTGGTGTTTAGTCTAGGGTACAAATCCCTACAGTCCTTTTTTTGGAAGACATTTGATGTAGCAGAAGCTAAAATTGGAAAAAAATCCACATTTCAAATATTTACAATTTCAGTATATGTTCGATTTCACAGTGTTACATTGTGTATCCTACCTGTACCATCATCAGAAAGGCGCTCTTCAATTGGACGACCAGTGGGCCGTTCAATAATGGCTGTCACATTTGCAAACATGACTGGTGAAAATCCCTGACTGATTTCTGCATAGATTGTCCTTCCACCGTAAGAATCCTTTTCACTGATAAGCACCTTGACTGTTAACGGGGGAATCTTCTCATCTGCTGCTCGGGACATTACTGTGATAGTTATGATCTGGTCGCTACCAGGATTCAGGATGCTGTACTTCCAATGTCCTGCCTGGGAAACAAATATTCATTGTTAATTATAGGACAGATAGGGGTTCCCTGAACTTGTCAATGTTTTTTGGAGCAGCACAGTAGGCTTATATTAATACTGCAATGGAGTTACTGTGAAAATCCCCTCGTCGCCATACTGCAGCGCCTGTTTGGGTACACGGGTGGGAGAGTTCAGAATGTCCAATTCACACCTAACAAGCACGTCTTTCGGGAACAGTGGGAGGAAACCGGAGCACCCGGAGGAATCCCACGCAGACATGGAGAGAACCCCCGTGCAATAGCCAGGATGTGGGGCAGAACATAAATCAGGAGATTGAAAAGGCATATAAAAAAGGCAATATTACAGTAATCTTGGAGGACTTCAATATGCAGGTGGACTGGGAAAATCAGGTTGGTAGTGGATCCCAAGAAAAAGAATTTGTGGAATTGTGTGTCACTCTTCTGTTCTTAAAGGAAGTCTGTCCCCCTTAAAGGGAAAATGCATTGAATTATGTGAGGATGCTGTTGAATACTGTTCGCCAATTAAGTGTGTCTTAGAAGGTTTTTAGGATCAATATGTAGACAGTCTATATTGGACCTAGTACTAGGGAACGAGCCCGGCCAGGTCATCAAATTTGTAGTGGGAGAACATGTGGTAAACAGTGCCCACAATTCCGTAAGCTTTTGGATACTCATGGAAAAAGACGGGTGTTGTGCTAGGGTGAAGGTGCTAAATTGGGGGAAGGCTAACTACAACCAGATTAGGCAGGATTTGGAGGCTGGTGTTTGGGAGAGGCTGTTTGAGGGTAAATCCACATTTGGCATGTGGGAGACTTTTAAGGAGCAGTTGATGGGTGTGCAGGATAGGCATGTGCCGGTAAAAAGGAAGAACAGAATTTGGGATGACCAGAGAACTTAAGAATATTGTCAAAAAGAAAAAAGATGCATATGTGAGGTACAGGCAACTAAAAACCAGATGAAGCACTTGAAGAATAGAAGTAAAGTAGAAACAAGCTCAAGCAGGGAGTTAGGAGGGCAAAAAGGGGCCACAAAATGTTCTTGGCAGACAGGATTAAGGAGAATCCCAAGGCATTTTATACGTATATTAGGAACAAGAGGGTAGAAGGAGAAAGAGTTGGCCCACTCAAGGACAAACGAGGGAAATTATGTGTAGAACCAGAGGAAGTAGGTGAGGTCCATCATGTGTATTTGGCATCGGTAGTCACCAAGGAGAGGGACATGCTGATTGGTGGTGTCTCAGAGGGACGTGTAAACACTTTAGAATAGGTCATTATTACGAGGGAGGAAGTGTTAGGTGTTAAAAAGCATTAAGTTCGACAAATCCCCAGGGCCAGATGGCATCTATCCCGGATTGCTGAGAGAGACAAGAGATTAAATTGCTGGGCCTCTGACAAAAATCTTTGTGTCCTCATTGGCCACAGGTGAGATCTCAGAGGATTGGAGGATAGCCAAAGATGTACCATTAGTTAAGAAGGGTTGCAAGGAGAATCCAGGTAATTATAGGTCAGTGAGCTTGATGTCAGTGATAGGGAAATTGTTGGAAAAGTTACTCAGAGATTCGCAGAGATAGCGGGCGGAATTCTCTGTTAATGGGGCTATGTCCCCACGCCTGGGAGAAAACGGGCGCAAATCACTCTGGATGTTCCTGGAGAATCCTGTCCCTCTCTCTCGTGAATACTGAAACAAAACATTCATTTAGGGCCTCCCCTATCTCCTCAAACTCTAGGCAACCCTCTAGAGCTGTGCCAGATCCTTGCTTCCTCAAGCTTACATAAACTTCCTTCTTCCTCTTGACTAGAAGCTCCATTCTCTTGTCATCCAACACTCCTTCACCTTACCCTTCCTTCCTCGTCTCAGTGGAACAAAACTATCCAGCACTCGCAGCAAGTGCTCCTTAAACAACCCCCACATTACTGTTGTGCATTTCCCCAAGAACAACTGTTCCCACATTATGCTCCTCAGCTCCTGTCTAATAGCAGTGTAATTTCCCCTCCCCCAATTAAATACTTCCCATGCTGTCTGTTCCTATCCCTCTCCATGACTGTGGTAAAGGTCAAGGATTTGTGATCACTGTCACCGAAATGCTCTCCCACCGAGACATCTGACACCTGGCCTGGTTTGTTGCCAAGCACCAAATCCAATATGGCCTCCCCCCGAGTCAGCCTATCTACATATTGAGTCAGGAATCCTTCCTGTACACTCCTGACAAAATCTGCTCCATCCAAACCATTTGATCTAAGGAGGTTCCAGTCAATATTAGGGAAGTTGAAGTCACCCATGACAACAACTCTGTTACTTCTGCACCTTTCCAAGATCTGCTGCCCAATCTGTTCCTCCATCTCTCTGCTGCTATTGGGGGGTCCATATAAAATTCCCAATAAAGTGACTGCTCCTTTCTTGTTTCTGACTTCCACCCATACTGACTCAGTAGACAAACTCTCCTCAACCAACTCCTTTTCTGCAGCTGTGGTGCACTCCCTAATTAACAGTGCCACTCTCCCACCTCTTTTACCTCCCCTCCTATTCTTCTTAAAACATTTAAACCCCAGAACATCTAACAACCACTCCTGCCGCTGTGAATTCCATGTCTCCTTAATGGCCACAACATTGTAGTTCCAAGTACTGATCCATGCTCTAAGTTCATCTCCCTTATTCCTGACACTCGTTGCATTGAAACAGATAAGGGGATCAGGGGTTATGGGGAAAAGGCAGGAGAATATGGATGAAAAAAATATCAGCCATGATTGTATGGCGGAGCAGACTCGTTGGGCCGAGTGGCCTAATTCTACTCCTATGTCTTATGGTCTTATAGTAAATGAGCCTTCACCCTCAAAGGGATGAGACAATGCAGTAGACGCTATGGCACAGTTGTATAGCGCTCTGGGTAGACCACATCTAGAGCACTTTGTTTAGTTCTGACAATCAAACATCAGGAATGACATAATGATCTTGGTGAAGATACAAGTACAGATTCTCCAAAATGTGTCTGCAGCTAAAACGATTAACACATGAGGAAAGGTTACAAAGATTAAGGTAGTATTTATTTGAGTATGGAAGATTAGGGTGATCTAATTGGGATCTAATTAAGACAATTAAAAATTTGATCATGTGGTTAAACTCCACTGCGAGCATCTAGAACAAAGGAGATCAGTCATAAGGGAGTGAAACCCCTTCTTCAACAAGCAGTAATTGAATCCTGGAGTTCTCTGGGGCTAGGAGGCAAAGTAAACTTTCAAAACTAAGGTCGATTGATTTTTGGGAAGCAAGGAATTCGAGGGGTATGGAATCAAGCTGAGTAAATGGTGTTAAGATACAGGTCAGCCATAGTTTATTGAAATGGCACAACACGTTTAAGGAGCTGACGGTCTTTGTCTTTTCATATGCTATCCAGGCATCAGACCATAAGATCACAAGACAAAGGAGCAGAACTAGGCCAATCGGCCCATCGAGTCTGCTCCGCCATTCAATCATGGCTGATATTTTTCTCATCCCCATTCTCCTGCCTTCTCCCCATAACCCCGACCCCCTTATTAATCAAGAACCTATCAATCTCGATCTTACAGACACTCAGTGATTTGACTTCCACAGCAAAGTGTTCCACAGATTCACCACACTCTGGCTGAAGAAATTTCTCCTCATCTCGAGGAGCTATAGTTTGAAATTGTGTCCTCTGAGAAATATGCGTGCGCGAGAGTCAGGTGAACACAGGATTGAACTGTGATGCCACCGTGAGTTAAGTCCCAAGGCTGACATTCAGATTGAATGAACATTTCCCAATGCCCGGCCTTCTCACCAATTGATGGAAACAGAAGTCATACATTTCCCACCGTAGAAACGGCCAGGAAGACAACCCATTGGCTTCTTTCAATTTGCATCGTGGACTCAACTGGCCGATGACAGACAGCACATGAAGGACTGTTGTACGGAATGTGACCTTGTCAAAATCAAGGATAGATAGCAGCAGGAAAGCTGAACTTAGCACTACCAGACAAAAACAATTTGTTTGAGAGGAATTACATTGCAGAATGTAAAGAATAAAGAATGCATTTTGATCCATACCTGTGCGGTGCCATTAATGTTAAGACGGGCTGTGAGTAAAGTCTCACCTCTCACAAAGGCATCTTTGTTGTAAACCTTTCCACTGGGGTCAGCTACAAATATATCTGGGATCTGCTTCTCCCATGTAACTACAAAAAATGTATCATTCCCAACAGTCTTATCGATAGGCACTGTATCATTCATCCAATCTCCATCATAAATCATTGTTCCAAAGCTTTCAAGCTGGAATCAAACAAATAGAATTATTATATCTTACTGTTGGGTTGGCAAAGGAATAATTGGAAAGTCACTTTCTGAGCGTAATCCGACCTGAATAGACTGTTGACTAATGTCATCATTTCCTGATACTAATCCAGTGAAGGCATCGATTAATCCACTTGCATCCACGTTGCCAGTGGCTGCAAATTGTAACCCCCCTGAAGAATGGAAAGAGAAAAATATGTCATCAACATTGAAAAAACATGTGGTTAATGCCAATTTAAACTGCCTAATGAAAAACCGCTGTCAATTAAAGTATTCAATTTTTTTTTTGATAAATTTAGATTACCCAATTATTTTTACTCCAATTAAGGGGCAATTTAGCGTGGCCAATCCACCTAACCTGCACATCTTTAGGTTGTGGGGGTGAAACACAGGCAGACACGGGGAGAATGTGCAAACTCCACACGGGCAGTGACCCAGAGCCGGGATTCGGACCCGGGTCCTCAGTGCCGCAGATCCAGTGCTAACCACTGCGCCACATGCCACCCTTGACCCCGATCTTAACCCAGCCGTTCAGCATGAGCAATGAGTGTGGGGGTGAGGGAGAAGCTGTTAAAACGGCCATGCTGCCCACTGTGTTCACACTGTCAGTAATGTTAACAGGAATCTTGGAAAGTCAAGCGTGACATTTCAGAAATGTGGACACGTTTACTGCTTTTATTGCATACTTTTCAATCTTGTGTGATGTTGCGTACAATGAATTAAAAAATACACAGGGTGCAATCGCCTTCTTGTTTACTGTGTTTGTGACTAAAGCGAGACAGCACCAGAACCAAAGACAGGAACCCAATCTGTAGAAATGTAGATTTCTGGCTAACTATAACCAAGGCATGATGGAATACTTGGTCATAATTGTGGTGTACTGAAGATACTGCTGAGAGGGCAAGAACAGGTTGGTGGATCCCCTTTCCTGTGTATGCAGTGTCACTTCCTTACCTATATACATCTGTTTCCACACATTGTCACATGCAAGTCTTACTCGGAGAGTAGTTTTCGACAAATCCCACCAATCTCCTATCGGAGGTCGACCCAGTAATTGGAACGCAGTTTCTTATTTCAGCTGAGAAGTTGGCCAAATCATTTTAAACATCCAAATGTTTCCACTACAATGAAAGAGCCTTTCAGCGTTTATTACCTGTCATGCTTGACAGCTGTTCCAACGCTATGGCCGCACTTGGTCCTAATGCTATAGTGTGGACAACTGCCCCACTTTGTTTAACCTCGGCGAAGCAATTGCTTATTCCACCGTCCTCCCCATCAGTCAGCAAAACGATTTCATCACCGCCCGTGGCACCGTCGTCACCGCGAAGTACCTGCAAAACAGTTAGTTACTGTCAACACGGGAAAATGTAATAACAGCAAATAATGTGTTGTTGAAAGTTCCTCCAGCTTTTCAGATGTTACCTGGAATCCAGACCGAACACCGGCACAGATATTTGTTCCGCCTGAAGCTGATTTCGGTAGCAGTCGGACAAGTTCTTTCCTCACATCATCATTATCAATCAATTTCAAATTTGCTTGAATACTGGCACCACTGCTAAAAGTGACAATCCCAACTTTCGATTGCACTTCAACGATCTGCAGTAAGAATATCTCTGCTGCTTGTCGGAGTCTGTTAATACGATTCTCCTATTTAATAGAAATAAGACAATTCAATTGCTATGTTCTGCGCTCTCAGGACAAAGGAACTTGAAGTTGTAGCATGTTTGATTCAACGCAAATAACACCAATGTGTTGAACAGTGGCTAACTCTACAAAAGCTTGATCTGGACAGGGGAAAGCCTGCCGATGACATCACAAACTATACACATGACTAGGTTCTTGAAGTGACCACGAAAGAATACAACCCCAAATATATAAGACCATAAGACATAGGAGCAGAATTAGGCCACTCGGCCCATCGAGTCTGCTCCGCCATTCAATCATGGCTGATATTTTCTCATCCCCATTCTCCTGCCTTCTCCCCATAACCCCCTGATCCCCTTATTAATCAAGAACCTATCTATCTCTGTCTCAAAGGCATTCAGTGATTTGGCCTCCACAGCCTTCTGCGGCAAAGAGTACCACAGATTCACCACCCTCTGGCTGAAGAAATTCCTCCTCAACTCTGTTTTAAATGATGAAATGAAATGAAAATCGCTTATTGTCACAAGTAGGCTTCAAATGAAGTTACTGTGAAAAGCCCCTAGTCGCCACATTCCAGCGCCTGTTCGGGGAGGCTGTTACGGGAATTGAACCTTGCTGCTGGCCTGCCTTAGTCTGCTTTCAAAGCCAGCGATTTAGCCCTGTGCTAAACAGCCCCTTTCGAGGATCGTTCCTTTAGTCTGAGATGGTGTCCTCTGGTTCGAGCTTTTCCAACAAGGGGAAACACCCTCTCCACGTCCACTCTATCCAGGCCTCGCAGTATCCTGTAAGTTTCAATAAGATCTCCCCTCTTCCTCCGAAACTCCAATGAGTACAGACCCAGAGTCCTCAACCGTTCCTCATACGACAAGTTCTTCATTCCAGGGATCATTCATGTGAACTTCCTCTTGTCATAATATCCACTCATGTATATAATGAGATGCAGACAGGCAGTGATTGACACACAGGATGACCAGTAAGCACACAGCACAGTGCAGCGAATCACCAGACAGGACACTACCACTATAAAGCCAGACCGCACTCGGTTTCCTGCTCTCTCGGGACCCAGCCACTGAGACAGTCAGAGTCCACGAGCTAGCAAGTACAAACACCATGCGGTAGCTAGTAAGTCTGGTCAGGCGACTAAAAAGTCTCCAGTCAGTTCAGTATAGTGTCGACCCACAGCTGAATATGTATATCAGTTCTATCGTTGAATAAAACAGTGTTGGATCTTCTCCAATGTTAGATGTCTGTTTCTAGCTTCACTGCATTGAGTGTAGTCCACACCTCTGACCCTTTCCAAGGCCAACACATCCTTCCTTTGATACGGGGCCCAAAACTGCTCATAATACTCCAAATGAGGTCTGACCAGAGCCTTATACAGCCTCAGAAGTACATCCCTGGTCTTGTATTCTCGTCCTCTTGACATGAATGCTAACATTGCATTTGCCTTCTTAACTGCGGACTGAACCTGCACGTTAACCTTAAGAGATTCGTGAACAAGGACTCCCAATTCCCTTTGTGCTTCTGGTTTCCTACGCATTTCCCCATTTAGAAAATAATCTATGCCTAAATTCCTCCTTCCAAAGTGCATAACCTCATATTTTTCCACATAGTATTTAATCTGCCACTTCATTGCCCACTCTCCTAGCTTGTCCAAATCCTTCTGCAGCCCCCCTGCTTCCTCAATACTACCTGTCCCTCTCCAGATCTTTGTATCATCTGCAAACGTAGCAACAGTGCCTTCAGTTCCTTCTTCCAGATCATTAATGTATATTGTGAAAAGTTGTGGTCTCAGCACAGACCCCTGAGGCACACCACTATTCACCGGCTGCCATCCTGAAAAAGACTCATTTATCCGCACTCTCTGCCTTCTGCCAGTCATGCAATCCTCTATCCATGTCAGGATCTTACCCTTAACACCATGGGCTCTTAACTTATTTAACAGTCTCCTATGCGGCACCTTGTCAAAGTCCTTCTGGAAATCTAAATAAATCACATCCACTGCTTAACCTTTGTCTAACTTCCTTGTAGCCTCCTCAAAGAACTCTGACAGATTTGTCAGGCATGACCTCCCTTAGACAAAGCCGTGCTGACTGAGTCCTATTTTACCATGCACTTCCAAGTACTTCTCGATCTCATCTTTAATAACAGACTCTAAAATCTTACCAACAATCAAAGTCAGGCTAACCGGCCTATAATTTCCCATCTTCTGCCTCCCTCCCTTCTTAAACAACAGTGTTACATTAGCAACTTTCCAGTCCTCTGGGACACTTCCTGCTTCCAGGGATTCATAAAAAATCGGAACCAATACCTCCACAATTTCCTCAGCTATCTCTTTTAGGATTCTGGGGTGCAGACCATCCAGTCCAGGTGACTTATCCACCTTCAGACCTATCAGTTTCCCCAGAACCTTCTCCACTCACATCTGCCCCCTGATTCTCCTGGAGCTCTGGCATCCCACTGGTGTCTTCCACCACGAAGACTGATGCAAAGTAACTATTCAGTTCGTCTGCCATTTCTTTGTTCCCTATTATAACTTCTCCAGTGGTCCAATGTCTATTTTTGCCTCTCTCTTACCTTTTATATATTGAAAGAAACTCTTCCTATCTTCTTTTAAATCACTAGCTAACTTGCACTCATACTTCGTTTTCTCTCCCCTTATTGCTTTTTTAGTTGTCCTCTGCTCGCTTTTAAATGACTCCCAATCCTCTGGCTTCCCACTAACACTCGCCACTTTGTATGCTTTTTCTTTTGCTTTTATGCTGTCCTTGACTTCCCTCGTCGACCATGGATGCCTCGCCCTCCCCTTAGCATGTTTCCTCCTCCTTGGGGAATTTCCGTTGTGCCTCCCGAATAACTCCCAAAAACTCCTACCATTGCTATTCCACTGTCTTCCCTGCTAGGCTCCTTTTCCGAACAACTCTGGCCAGGTCCTCCCTCATGTCTTTGTAGTTACCCTTATTTAATTGTAATACCGTTACATCTGACTCCAGTTTCTCCCTCTCAAACTGCAGGGTAAATTCTATCATATTGTAGTCACTACTCCCTAAAGTTACCTTCACCTTAAGATCCCTGATCAAGTCTGCCTCATTACACATCACCAAATCCAGAATTGCCTGTTCCCTCGTGGGCTCTACCACAAGCTGCTCCAAAAGACCATCTTTTAAACCATTCCTCAAATTCCTTTTTCCCAGTCCACACGCATATTGAAGTCTCCCAAGATTATTGTGATATTGTCTTTTTTACATGCTTTCTCTATCTCCTGATTTATTTTCTGCCCCGCATCCTGACTACTGCTAGGGGGGCTGTACATAACACCATCAGGGTATTTTTACCTTTGCGATTCATCAACTCTACCCACAAAGATTCTATGCCTTCTGATTCTATATCGCTCCTAGCTATCAATTTAACTTAATTCCTTGCTAACAATGCAACCCCGCCCCCTTTGCCCATCTCCCTGTCCTTTCGATAGGACACATATCCTTGTACATTTAGATCCCAGCCCTGATCCCTTTGCAGCCACGTCTCTGTGATGCCCACAGCATCATACCGGCCAATTTCAATGTGCGCAACAAGGTCATTTACCTTGTTCCGTATACTGCGCACATTAAGGTACAATACCCTCAGTCCTGCATTGACCACCTCCATTCTCACACAGTCACCTTTTTTGCTCTGCCTGAAGGTGATAAGAACATAAGAACTAGGAGCAGGAGTAGGCCATCTGGCCCCTCGAGCCTGCTCCACCATTCAATGAGATCATGGCTGATCTTTTGTGGACTCAGCTCCACTTTCCGGCCCGAACACCATAACCCTTAATCCCTTTATTCTTCAAAAAACTATCTATCTTTATCTTAAAAACATTTAATGAAGGAGCCTCTACTGCTTCACTGGGCAAGGAATTCCATAGATTCACAACCCTTTGGGTGAATAAGTTCCTCCTAAACTCAGTCCTAAATCTACTTCCCCTTATTTTGAGGCTATGCCCCCACGTTCTGCTTTTACCCGCCAGTGGAAACAACCTGCCCGCATCTATCCTATCTATTCCCTTCATAATCTTATATGTTTCTATAAGATCCCCCCTCATCCTTCTAAATTCCAACGAGTACAGTCCCAGTCTACTCAACCTCTCCTCATCATCCAACCCCTTCAGCTCTGGGATTAACCTAGTGAATCTCCTCTGCACACCCTCCAGTGCCAGTACGTCCTTTCTCAAGTAAGGAGACCAAAACTGAACACAATACTCCAGGTGTGGCCTCACTAACACCTTATACAATTGCAGCATAACCTCCCTAGTCTTAAACTCCATCCCTCTAGCAATGAAGGACAAAATTCCATTTGCCTTCTTAATCACCTGTTGCACCTGAAAACCAACTTTCTGCGACTCATGCACTAGCACACCCAGGTCTCTCTGCACAGCAGCATGTTTTAATATTTTATCATTTAAATAATAATCCCTTTTGCTGTTATTCCTACCAAAATGGATAACCTCACATTTGTCAACATTGTATTCCATCTGCCAGACCCTAGCCCATTCACTTAGCCTATCCAAATCCCTCTGCAGACTTCCAGTATCCTCTGCACTTTTTGCTTTACCACTTATCTTCGTGTCGTCTGCAAACTTGGACACATTGCCCTTGGTCCCCAACTCCAAATCATCTATGTAAATTGTGAACAGTTGTGGGCCCAACACTGATCCCTGAGGGACACCACTAGCTACTGATTGTCAACCAGAGAAACACCCATTAATCCCCACTCTTTGCTTTCTATTAATTAACCAATCCTCGATCCATGCTACTACTTTCCCCTTAATGCCATGCATCTTTATCTTATGCAACAACCTTTTGTGTGGCACCTTGTCAAAGGCTTTCTGGAAATCCAGATATACCACATCCATTGGCTCCCCGTTATCTACCGCACTGTTAATGTCCTCCAAAAATTCCACTAAATTAGTTAGGCACGACCTGCCCTTTATGAACCCATGCTGCGTCTGTCCAATGGGACAATTTCCATCCAGATGCCTCGCTATTTCATCCTTGATGACAGATTCCAGCATCTTCCCTACTACCGAAGTTAAGCTCACTGGCCTATAATTACCCACTTTCTGCCTACCTCCTTTTTTAAACAGTGGTGTCACGTTTGCTAATTTCCAATCCGCCGGGACCACCCCAGAGTCTAGTGAATTTTGGTAAATTATCACTAGTGCATTTGCAATTTCCCGAGCCATCTCTTTTAGCACTCTGGGATGCATTCCATCAGGGCCAGGAGACTTGTCTACCTTTAGCCCCATTAGCTTGCCCATCACTACCTCCTTGGTGATATCAATCCTCTCAAGGTCCTCACCTGTCATAGCCTCATTTCCATCAGTCACTGGCATGTTATTTGTGTCTTCCACTGTGAAGACCGACCCAAAAAACCTGTTCAGTTCCTCAGCCATTTCCTCATCTCCCATTATTAAATCTCCCTTCTCATCCTCTAAAGGACCAATATTTACCTTAGCCACTCTTTTTTGTTTTATGTATTTGTAGAAACTTTTACTATCTGTTTTTATATTCTGAGCAAGTTTACTCTCATAATCTATCTTACTCTTCTTTATAGCTTTTTTAGTAGCTTTCTGTTGCCCCCTAAAGATTTCCCAGTCCTCTAGTCTCCCACTGATCTTTGCTACTTTGTATGTTTTTTCCTTCAATTTGATACTCTCCCTTATTTCCTTAGATATCCACGGTCGATTTTCCCTCTTTTTACCGTCCTTCCTTTTTGTTGGTATAAACCTTTGCTGGGCACTGTGAAAAATCACTTGGAAGGTTCTCCACTGTTCCTCAACTGTTTCACCATAAAGTCTTTGCTCCCAGTCTGCCTTAGCTAGTTCTTCTCTCATCCCATTGTAATCTCCTTTGTTTAAGCACAAAACACTCGTGCTTGATTTTACCTTCTCACCCTCCATCTGTATTTTAAATTCCACCATATTGTGATCGCTCCTTCCGAGAGGATCCCTAACTATGAGATCCTGACTCAATCCTGTCTCATTACACAGGACCAGATCTAGGACCGCTTGTACCCTCGTAGGTTCCATTACATACTGTTTGAGGAAACTATCGCGGATACATTCTATCAACTCCTCCTCAAGGCTGCCTTGACCGACCTGGTTAAACCAATCAACATGTAGATTAAAATACCCCATGATAACTGCTGTACCATTTCTACATGCATCTGTTATTTCTTTGTTTATTGCCTGCCCCACCATAATGTTACTATTTGGTGGCCTATAGATTACTCCTATCAGTGACTTTTTCGCCTTACTATTCCTGATTTCCACCCAAATGGATTCAACCTTATCCTCCATTGCACCGATGTCATCCCTTACTGTTGCCCGGATGTCATCCTTAAATAACAGAGCTACACCACCTCCCTTACCATCCACTCTGTCCTTCCGAAAAGTTTGATACCCTCGGATATTTAACTCCCAGTCGTGACCATCCTTTAACCATGTTTCAGTAATGGCCACTAAATCATAGTCATTCACGATGATTTGCGCCATCAACTCATTTACCTTATTCCGAATACTACGAGCATTCAGGTAAAGTACACTTATGTTGGCTTTTTTACCTCTGTTCTTAATCTTAACACCTCGATCAGTAGCCTCTCCTAAGTTATATTTCCTCTTAACCTTTCTCCTAATTTTCCTTGTCGTCGAACCCATATCTTACTGTAACAACCTGCTGCGTCGCTTACCATTAATGTTTTCACTTCCCGTTTTATTTCTTTTAGTATTCCTGGTCCTATTCACTGAGCTCCCCTCAGTCACTGTACCTTGTACTGTCGCCCTTTTTGATTTTTGACTATGGCTTCTCTGCCTTACACTTTCCCCCTTACTGCCTTTTATTTCTGTCCCTGTTTTACTACCTTCCAACTTCCTGCATTGGTTCCATCCCCCTGCCACATTAGTTTAAACTCTCCCCAACAGCTCTAGCAAACACCCCCCCACCTAGGACATCAGTTCCAGTCCTGCCCAGGTGCAGACCGTCCGGTTTGTACTGGTCCCACCTCCCCCAGAATCGGTTCCAATGTCCCAGGAATTTGAATCCCTCCCTCTTGCACCATCTCTCGAGCCACGTATTCATCCTCTCTATCCTGACATTCCTACTCTGACTAGCTCGTGGCACTGGTAGCAATCCTGAGATTACTACCTTTGAGGTCCTACTTTTTAGTTTAACTCCTAGCTCCCTAAATTCAGCTTGTAGGACCTCGTCCCGTTTTTTACCTATATCGTTGGTGCCTATGTGCACCACGACAGCTGGCTGTTCACCCTCCCCCCCCAGAATGTCCTGCAGCCGCTCCGAGACATCCTTGACCCTTGCACCAGGGAGGCAACATACCATCCTGGAGTCTCGATTGCGTCCGCAGAACCGCCTGTCTATTCCTCTTACAATTGAGTCCCCTATCACTATAGCCCTGCCATTCTTCTTCCTGCCCAGCTGCGCAGCAGAGCCAGCCACGGTGCCATGAACCTGGCTGCTGCTGCCTTCCCCTGGTGAGCCATCTCCCTCAACAGTATCCAAAGCGGTATATCTGTTTTGCAGGGAGATGATCGCAGAGGACATCTGCACTGCCTTCCTACTCTTGCTCTGTCTTTTGGTCACCCATTTACTATCTCCCTCAGTACCTTTCACCTGCGGTGTGACCAACTCGCTAAACGTGCTATCCACGACGTCCTCAGCATCGCGGACGCTCCAAAGTGAGTCCATCCGCAGCTCCAGAGCCGTCAAGCGGTCTAACAGGAGCTGCAACTGGACACACTTCATGCACGTGAAGGAGCCAGGGACAGTGGACGTGTCCCTGAGCTCCCACATCGCACACGAGGAGCATGACACGGGTCTGAGATCTCCTGCCATGTCTTAAACCTTTGGTTAACTTCAACAATTTCAATTTCCCCAGAAAAAATTTAAATAAATAAATAAACAATGAAGAAAAAAATAAATAAATATACCAATGAAAAGAAACAGAAAAACAGAAACACTACTTACCAGTCACAAAAAGCACTTCCTCCCCACCCAGCTTCGAATTCCCACCTCGATTCAAATTCCCAAACTCACTCTTTGCTGCCTCACTCCTGGCTGTCTTCTCTGTCTCACTGGGAGATGTTCTATTATTTTTGTTCTCTATTTCTCCTTCAGTTACGACAGCTTCTAAGCTAATGGTTCCCACCCCCACTGCCATATTAGTTTCTCAATGATTTTTTTTCAAATGTAACAGATTTCCTACCAGCCAATCAGGTCACAGCTTTACTGTGATTTCACTTCAGTTTTCCCCCCCGCAATTTGAAAAGGTATTTGTATCACTTACCTTCCCGGGATGCTCTCTGGATCACTCCCTGCAGATTAACAGTTACAAAGCCGGAAGAAACAAAACAAAAAGGGTAAAAGCACCTCCTCCCACTCTGCACCGAATAATCACATTGCTCCAAATTACCAAGTTCCAATTCCTATTCTGGCTGTCTCTCACTCAGGATGTCTCGACTTCACCATGCGCAAGTGTAACAGCAATACGCTGCGCTAAATTATTTATTTTACTTAATTTTTTTATACATTGCGTTTAAAAAATAAGATTTAAACTTGGAGCTACTCAGCTGGACCAGTTCCAACCGCTGGGCCACTGTGCCGCTATCAGTCACACTCCTGGGGCGACTCCCCCCGCTGGGTCGGAGAATCGCCGGGGGCTGGCGTGAATCCCGCCCCTGCCGGTTGCCGAAGTCTCCGGCACCGGAGATTCGGCGGGGGCTGGAATCGCACCGCGCCGGTTGGCGGGCCCCCCCGCTCGATTCTCCGGCCCGCATGGGCCGAAGTCCCGCCGATAAAATGCCTGTCCCGCCGGCGTAAATTAAACCACCTACCTAACCGGCGGGACAAGGCAACGTGGGCAGGCTCCGGGGTCCTGGGGGTGGCGCGGGGCGATCTGGCCCCGGGGGGTGCCCCCGCGGTGGCCTGGCCCGCGATCGGGGCCCACCGATCTGCGGGCGGGCCTGTGCCGTGGGGGCACTCTTTCCCTTCCGCCTCCGCCACAGTCTCCACCATGGCGGAGGCGGAAGAGACTCCCTCCACTGCGCATGCGCGGGAAACTGACAGCGGCCGCTGACGCTCCCGCGCATGCGCCGCCCGGAGATGTCATTTCCGCGCCAGCTGGCGGGGCACCAAAGGCCTTTTCCGCCAGCTGGCGGGGCAGAAATCCCTCCGGCGTCGGCCTAGCCCCTCAATGTTGGCGCTCAGCCCCCAAAGGTGCGGAGCATTCCACACCTTTGGGGCGGCGCGATGCCCGTCTGATTGGCGCCGTTTTGGGCGCCAGTCGGCGGACATCGCGCCGTTTCCGGAGAATTTCGCCCCTGATTTGTGTCTTGTAGATGCTAGCGAGGATTCAGGCGCCAGGAGATGAGTCAGTCACCACAATGCCCAGCTTCTGAACTCCTCCAGCTTCCCGCCTGAAACGACACGACAGCCCAGACTGGGGTCCAAAACAACACTTTCGATGAAATATACTTTATGAAAGGTCTTACCGAATCCATGCTTCCGGATGTATCAAGGACTAAGGAGATCACACGGTCTTTGGCCTGTAGGATTGTAAATGTCGGTGTCACCGAACCAGTGTGGGGTGGGCGATTGTTTCTGAAATCCTCTGACTTTCTGATCACTTCCCAAATGCTCTTGTTATCGCACATTTTGTTCTGCTTGGTCGGTGCTTCGGGATTGTGAGTGTTTTTGTCACAGAATTCAGTCACCTGGATATTAAAGAAAAAATGGCATGGGTTAAAGGGGCTACAGGGCAAACCGCTCTGATTAAAAACCAGGCTGACACATAGGGGGCGGGTCACTTTTACCTTTGTCACCCAGTCAGTGAACTGTCCCAGCCTGTTATAAAACCCTGTGGATTGGCATTCCACTGACTCTATTGGATATCGGGTAGATTCTCTAACATGAAGGAATCCAAAATCAAGGTGTACATCTGGGGGCACCGTTCATAATAAAATCATAATGGGCCACATTGTCTGCTCTCCGGATCATCAGACGCTGGACTTGTGGCTAAGGGACCTTCAGGAATTTATTGTGTCACCTGTATTATCATTAAACTCCACCTACATTTGTGAAGATAAGGGGGAGTGGAGGAGTGCTGTATTATAGTCAAACTTTTCATATTTAGACTTCCGGTGACGGCGGGCGGGAGGCGGCCGCACAATGGAGGGCTCCCGGTCGGCAACGGCATTTTCGGGGCTTTAAGCCCAGTCCCAGGGTCCACGGAGGCGGCAGAAGAAGGGAGAAGGCACGGGGGAGGCACAGTGAAGACACAGGAGGTAAAAAGGAACAAAGAAAAATGTCGAGGGTGAGCAAGAAAATGGCCGGAAAAAAAACAGCTGGAGGTCTGTCGGGGAGTGGAGTGGAAAGGTCACCAGGAAAAATGGAGGCTGGAGCACCAGGGAAGGCCGCACTGCTTACGGCTGAAGAAATAACTAAGGTGATGGCTGCGGAATTTGAAAAGCAGTTGGCGCAGATTGCGAAATGCATGGAGACGGTGAGGAAGGAGATGAGGGAGGTTTTGAGTGTGCTGGTGGAGGTGGCGGTTTCCCCGGTGAGGACGGAGGTGGCGAGCACAGTGGCGGAGGTGCGAGAGCAAGGGGAGGCTGTGAAGGAAGTGGAGGAGACGTTATTGCAGCACGGTGATCAACTTGCCTCGATGGGGAAAGAGATGCGGAAGGCGATGGATACTAACAAGGATCTGCGAGGAAAAATGGAAGACCTGGAAAACAGATCCAGGCGACAGAACTTGAGGATTGTGGGGCTGCCCGAAGGAGTTGAAGGACCGAAGCCGACTGAGTACTTTGCCGCGATGCTGGCAAAATTATTGGGGGAGGGGAAGGATCCTTCCCGATATGAACTGGATCGGGCTCATCGGTCGTGGAGGCCTATACCAAAGGCGAGTGAGCCGCCAAGGGCAGTGACTCTGTGCTTCCGTAGGTACAGGGTGAAGGAGAAGGTCCTGAGCTGGACCAAGCAGAAGCGGGTGGTGCAGTGGGCTGGAGCTGGTATACGTGTATACCAGGACTTTACGGTGGAGCTGGCAAGGAGGCGGGCTGCCTTCAACCGGGTGAAGAGGGCACTGTACATTAGCAAGTTGCGGTGCGGCATTGTATATCCAGCAAAGCTGAGGGTGACTTACAAGCTCAGGGACTTTTATTTTGGAACGGCGGAAGCAGCGGAGGAGTTTGCGAAAGCAGAAGGACTGTGGCAGAACTGACAAATTGAGGAATGGCCATGTGCCGATGTAACCTCATGACTGTATTTTTTGTATCACTGCGCACGGGTGTAGAGATTAAAGGAGCCAATGTGGTATATATTTGGACAAGGGAAGGGACGGGACTTTCACTCGAAACAAGAGTTCTTTGGGTGTAGGTGGATATGCGGGGTTTGTGTGCGAAAAGGGGATCTTTGGGCTTTCCTAGGGCCGGACAAGTGGGAAAGGGACCCGGGCGGGGGCCTCCACGCTGGCCGGTTTAAACCCGCCAGTGAACGGGAGTGAGGTGGGGAGAGGGGCTGCGGCCATCGGAGCCTGGCAGAACAGGGTCAGAGTGGTCTAGCCGGGGTGGAAAGTTGGGGGGAAGGAACCGAGGTTGGGAGGAGGAGTTTTACAAGAGGCAGTGGACAGGAGGAGCTGGACACCTGCGGTGGGGGGGGGGGGGGGGGTGGGGGGGAGGGAGAAAGAGCTGTGTAAGATTAAGGGCGACTACGGGTAATCCCTGATTCCTTTTTGCCATTTGTTTATGTAAACATGCGGGTTGAGGTTTGGGGGTTGGTGGGTAGATGGGATCGTTGTTACTATGGGGACTGACATATCTTGCTGATTATTGTTTATTGTTGATGGATGTAAATGTGGGAGAAAATGTGAAAAAGGAGAATTAAAAAAAAAAAATTTTTTTAACTTTTCATATTTAATAAATGTTTTTATTTTGTTGTTAAACACTAATTGGCATTCAGAGAACTCTGTTCCTCAATGTTTTTGAACAAAAAGTACAAGTTATGGCCTTTTAAGCCAAGGATCTGATCTATTCCGAAATTTTCCTGTGAGTTACCGAGCAGGATTCTCCGCACCCAGACCCCGAAATCGCGTTCGCCGCCAGAGCGGGGAATCCGTTTTCCCGCACAAAATTGGGACTGCCGCCGGTTCCGCTATTCTCCGCCCCACAAAAAGCAGCGTATTCAGGGAGTAAGCCATGCCAAGTATCCACCGCCTCAGGCCATTGCTTGAGGTCCGCCCCGCTATTCTCCGTCCCCAGTCGGCCGAATTCCCGACGGCGTGGTTCTAATCTGGTCCTGCCGTTCAGGAAACTCGCGAGGCAGCTGCGGACTCAGTCTGCGGCCGCCACAGTTGAGGGCGGGCCAATCGGAGGGCAGGGAGGGCCTCATTTGGGACTGGGGGCTATTTGTGTGGGCGGTCCGGGTCAGAACATAGAACATAGAACATAGAAAATAGAAAATACAGCACAGAACAGGCCCTCGGCCCACGATGTTGTGCCGAACCTTTGTCCTAGATTAATCATAGATTATCATTGAATTTACAGTACAGAAGGAGGCCATTTAGCCCTTTGAGTCTGCACCGGCTCTTGGAAAGAGCACCCTACCCAAACTCAACACCTCCACCCAACACCAAGGGCAATTTGGACATTAAGGGCAATTTATCATTGGCCAATTCACCTAACCCGCACATCTTTGGACTGTGGGAGGAAACCGGAGCACCCGGAGGAAACCCACGCAGACACGGGGAGGATGTGCAGACTCCGCACAGACAGTGACCCAAGCCGGAATCGAACCTGGGACCCTGGAGCTGTGAAGCAATTGTGCTATCCACAATGCTACCGTGCTGCCCTTGAGAACAAATAAATCTACACTATATCATTTTACCGTAATCCATGTACCTATCCAATAGCTGCTTGAAGGTCCCTAATGTTTCCGACTCAACTACTTCCACAGGCAGTGCATTCCATGCCCCCACTACTCTCTGGGTAAAGAACCTACCTCTGATATCCCTCCTATATCTTCCACCTTTCACCTTAAATTTATATCCCCTTGTAATGGTTTGTTCCACCCGGGGAAAAAGTCTCTGACTGTCTACTCTATCTATTCCCCTGATCATCTTATAAACCTCTATCAAGTCGCCCCTCATCCTTCTCCGCTCTAATGAGAAAAGGCCTAGGACCCTCAACCTTTCCTCGTAAGACCTACTCTCCATTCCAGGCAACATCCTGGTAAATCTTCTTTGCACTTTTTCCAGAGCTTCCACATCCTTCCTAAAATGAGGCGACCAGAACTGTACACAGTACTCCAAATGTGGCCTTACCAAAGTTTTGTACAGCTGCATCATCACCTCACGGCTCTTAAATTCAATCCCTCTGTTAATGAACGCGAGCACACCATAGGCCTTCTTCACAGCTCTATCCACTTGAGTGGCAACTTTCAAAGATGTATGAACATAGACCCCAAGATCTCTCTGCTCCTCCACATTGCCAAGAACTCTACCGTTAACCCTGTATTCCGCATTCATATTTGTCCTTCCAAAATGGACAGCCTCACACTTTTCAGGATTAAACTCCATCTGCCACTTCTCAGCCCAGCTCTGCATCCTATCTATGTCTCTTTGCAGCCGACAACAGCCCTCCTTACTATCCACAACTCCACCAATCTTCGTATCGTCTGCAAATTTACTGACCCACCCTTCAACTCCCTCATCCAAGTCATTAATGAAAATCACAAACAGCAGAGGACCCAGAACTGATCCCTGCGGTACGCCACTGGTAACTGGGATCCAGGCTGAATATTTGCCATCCACCACCACTCTCTGACTTCTATCGGTTAGCCAGTTCGTTAGCCAACTGGCCAAATTTCCCACTATCCCATGCCTCCTTACTTTCTGCATAAGCCTACCATGGGGAACTTTATCAAATGCCTTACTAAAATCCATGTACACTACATCCACTGCTTTACCTTCATCCACATGCTTGGTCACCTCCTCAAAGAATTCAATAAGATTTGTAAGGCAAGACCTACCCCTCACAAATCCGTGCTGACTATCCCTAATCAAGCAGTGTCTTTCCAGATGCTCAGAAATCCTATCCTTCAGTACCCTTTCCATTACTTTGCCTACCACCGAAGTAAGACTAACTGGCCTGTAATTTCCAGGGTTATCCCTAGTCCCTTTTTTGAACAGGGGCACGACATTCGCCACTCTCCAATCCCCTGGTACCACCCCTGTTGACAGTGAGGACGAAAAGATCATTGCCAACGGCTCTGCAATTTCATCTCTTGCTTCCCATAGAATCCTTGGATATATCCCGTCAGGCCCGGGGGACTTGTCTATCCTCAAGTTTTTCAAAATGCCCAACACATCTTCCTTCCTAACAAGTATTTCCTCGAGCTTACCAATCTGTTTCACACTGTCCTCTCCAACAATATCGCCCCTCTCATTTGGAAATACAGAAGAAAAGTACTCGTTCAAGACCTCTCCTATCTCTTCAGACTCAATACACAATCTCCCGCTATTGTCCTTGATCGGACCTACCCTCGCTCTAGTCATTCTCATATTTCTCACATATGTGTAAAAGGCCTTGGGGTTTTCCTTGATCCTACCCGCCAAAGATTGTTCATGCCCTCTCTTAGCTCTCCTAATCCCTTTCTTCAGTTCCCTCCTGGCTATCTTGTGTCCCTCCAATGCCCTGTCTGAACCTTGTTTCCTCAGCCTTACATAAGTCACCTTTTTCCTCTTAACAAGACATTCAACCTCTCTTGTCAACCATGGTTCCCTCACTCGACCATCTCTTCCCTGCCTGACAGGGACATACATATCAAGGACACGTAGCACCTGTTCCTTGAACAAGTTCCACATTTCTCTTGTGTCCTTCCCTGCCAGCCTATGTTCCCAACTTATGCACTTCAATTCTTGTCTGACAACATCGTATTTACCCTTCCCCCAATTGTAAACCTTGCCCTGTTGCACGTACCTATCCCTCTCCATTACTAAAGTGAAAGTCACAGAATTGTGGTCACTATCTCCAAAATGCTCCCCCACTAACAAATCTATCACTTGCCCTGGCTCATTACCCAGTACTAAATCCAATATTGCCCCTCCTCTGGTCGGACAATCTACATACTGTGTTAGAAAAGCTTCCTGGACACACTGCACAAACACCACCCCATCCAAACTATTTGATCTAAAAAGTTTCCACTCAATATTTGGGAAGTTAAAGTCGCCCATGACTACTACCCTATGACTTCTGCACCTTGCCAAAATCTGTTTCCCAATCTGCTCCTCCACATCTCTGCTACTATTGGGGGGCCTATAGAAAACTCCTAACAAGGTGACTGCTCCTTTCCTATTTCTGACTTCAACCCATACTACCTCAATAGGGTGATACTCCTCGAACTGCCTTTCTGCAGCTGTTATACTATCTCTAATTAATAATGCCACCCCCCCCACCTCTTTTACCACCCTCCCTAATCTTATTGAAACATCTATAACCAGGGACCTCCAACAACCATTTCTGCCCCTCTTCTATCCAAGTTTCCGTGATGGCCACCACATCGTAGTCCCAAGTACCGATCCATGCCTTAAGTTCACCCACCTTATTCCTGATGCTTCTTGCGTTGAAGTATACACACTTCAACCCATCTCCGTGCCTGCAAGTACTCTCCTTTGTCAGTGTTCCCTTCCCCACTGCCTCATTACACGCTTTGGCGTCCTGAATATCGGCTACCTTAGTTGCTGGACTACAAATCCGGTTCCCATTCCCCAGCCAATTTAGTTTAAACCCTCCTGAAGAGTACTAGAAAACCTCCCTCCCAGGATATTGGTGCCCCTCTGGTTTAGATGCAACCCGTCCTGCTTATACAGGTCCCACCTTCCCCAGAATGCGCTCCAATTATCCAAATACCTGAAGCCCTCCCTCCTACACCATTCCTGCAGCCACGTGTTCAACTGCACTCTCTCCCTATTCCTAGCCTCGCTATCACGTGGCACCGGCAACAAACCAGAGATGACAACTCTGTCTGTCCTGGCTTTTAACTTCCAGCCTAACTCCCTAAACTTGTTTATTACCTCCACACCCCTTTTCCTACCTATGTCGTTGGTACCAATGTGCACCACGACTTCTGGCTGCTCCCCCTCCCCCTTAAGGATCCTGAAGACACGATCTGAGACATCCCTGGCCCTGGCACCCGGGAGGCTTGCGACCACAGAATCTCCTATCTATTCCCCTAACCATTGAATCTCCTACAACTATTGCTTTTCTATTCTCCCCCCTTCCCTTCTGAGCCCCAGAGCCAGACTCAGTGTCAGGCGACTAGCTGATGCGGGGCACTATTTCGGCGGTGCAGGTCCGTGGGCTGAGTCCGCCATGGAGCACACCGCGGCTGCTGGAGGCCACCGCCGTGCGCATGCGCGGCCTCTGACCTGGAAGTGCGGGCGGCTGTATTGGCAGCTGGAGCTGCGAGCTCCACGACAGCTGCCTGCAGGGCTGTGAATCTGTGGCCTTTTGACGTCAGTTTTCCGGGTGTAAAAGACCACAGTTTCCATGATGGCGTGGGGAAATAGTCCCAGAAACGGGGAATCCAGCTTCCAATATCAACTGGGATCATAAGCAATATGACAAAATGAGAATGAGTTGCTGGAACAAAGTGTTAATGATATTTTAGAAAGTACCTCTTAGTGACATTACTTACCTGTGGCAGCCCCTGTATGTACATTATTGAAGAGGTTGCAGTCTGGTCTTTATCTGGATAAAATTGACAATTGCCTTTTGGTAATCCTGAGTTGGGATCAATTTCACATGATTTACAGTCGCCACCTGTGCAATCGCCATTCGTGCCGCTTAACTCCTTTGAACATCTGAAAGCCAAAATAATCAAAGAAACTATTTATTTCTGAGTAACATTTCTAGAGTGAGAATCATTTAATAAAATAGAAACAGAAGCCGGGGTGTTCCGGTGTGGGCCCAGAAATTCATGCCCAATATCAACGGACCTTTGGGTGGTCCGTCAAATTTTCCGCCCTTCGGGATGGGAAAATCCTGGCCATGGAAAATAGGCAACTGACTGCACAGCACGAGGCCACTCGGTCCATCATATCCTTACTGAATAAGGAAAGAGTCATTCCTCTTTCGAATCCCTCTTCCTTTTTTATTCATTCATGAGATGTGTGCACCATTGGCGACACCAGCATTTATTGCCCATCCCTAATTGCCCTTGAGAAGGTGGTGGTGAGCTGCCTTCTTGAACCGCTGCAGTCCATGTGGTGTAGGTACACCCACAGTGCTGTTAGGGAGTGCGTTCCAGGATTTTGACCCAGCGACAGTGAAGGAACGGCGATGTTGTGAGTCTGGTGTAGCCACCCCCCGTCCCCCCCTCCTCAAGGCGGGTTCTGAGGCCGGGGTGGGAGTATATAATTGAATGGACAGGATTCCCCCGCGACCCTGTCTGCCCAAGCCCAGAAGCAATTTTAAGTTTGAGCAGGCAGGGCCTCGGGTGCGAAACCCGCTCATTTACCAATTAGAGTCGGGGGGGGGGGGTCCACGTTTGGTTGTGTCGAGTCGAGCCTTTTGGGGGGCCAGTTGTGGTGCAGCAGTCAGGAGTGGGGGAGTCCTGTCAGGGGGTGTGGGGAGTCCCATGGGGGGGCGGTTAATCCCATGGGATGGGGGTGGTCTGTGGGGGGGTCGCAGTGCAGGGCATTTTGGAGGTTGAAGTGACGTGGAAGGGGGTGGATGAGGGGATGGTGGTTGTGTCCGATTGGGAGGAGCCCTGTGGAGGGATTGTGGGGGAGTCTCATAGGGGGTCCCTATGGAGGGAGTCCCATGGGGTGGCAGAGCAGGGGCCGTGTCGGTGTACCCAGAAGCTAGAACTGGTTTTAATTGTTCTAACATGTGGTACTGTCGGAATCATCCAAGGTTTGCAATTTACACCATAGTTTTTGGGTGGTTCCCAATGCAGAGAAACATTGCCCATCGGAAGTTTACTCTTCCCAGGCAATTCCCTTGCAGTCCTCACCTGGGAACTTGGATTGGATTGGATTTGTTTATTGTCATGTGTACCGAGTGAAAAGTATTGTTCTGCGTACAGTCCAGACAGATCGTTCCATACATTAAAATACATAGGGCATACATAAATACACAATGTAAATTCCTTGTGGGCGGGGGGGAAATCCCCAGCTTATCTTAGGTGTACATCCCAAATATGATGCCCTGGACCTAACTAGACCCTCCACCCTCTATTCTGTTTCCCAGTGCCATGGGAAGGAGGTCGGGGAAGTCATTTTGAGATCAGGTTACAGGCTTCCAAAAATTTATGTCTATGAGAGACGGACAGGGCAGATGCAGGTTTGTCTTGCGTGGTTGGCAGTCAATTCAGTAGCAAAGAGCAAGAGATAGAAATAGCCAGGCCTGCATCTGAAGCAGAGATTTTATTTTTATTCGTTCAGGGGATGTGGGCATCGTTGGCTGGGCCGTCATTTATTGCCCAGCCCTAATTGCCCTTGAACTGAATGGTTTTTCTGGACCATTTTAGAGGAAATTTAGGAGACAAACCTGTTGCTGTGGGTCTGGAGTCGCATGTAGGCCAGACTGGGTAAGGGGAGTAAATTTCTTTCCCTAAAGGACATGAGTGAGCCAGAATGGTTTTTATGATAATCGACAATGGTTTCATGGTCATCAATAGACTTCTAAATCCAGATTGTTTTTAAAAATTGAATTCAAATTTCACCATTAGCCGGGGTGGGATTTGAACTCGGGTCTCCAGAGCATTAGCACTGCAACACTGCCTCCCCTATGCTGATTTTCATCCACAATGCAGAGTTTAGGTGGAACTTGATCTTAGATTGAAGGCATTAAAAGAGTCTGGACGGCACGGTAGCACAGTGGGTAACACTGTGGCTTCACAGCTCCAGCTTCCCGGCTTGGGTCACTGTCTGGGCGGACTCTGCACGCTCTCCCCGTGCCTGCGTGGGTTTCCTCCGGGTGCTCCGGTTTCCTCCCACAAGTCCCAAAAAACGTGCTGATAGGTGAATTGGACATTCTGAGTTCTCCCTCAGTGTACCCGAGCAGGCGCCGGAATGTGGCGACCAGGGGCTTTTCACAATAACTTCATCGCAGTGTTAATGTAAGCCTACTTGTTACAATAAAGATTATTATTATAAAGATTTCCCTAGATTGGAGTTAGAGAAAGAAATCTATGGTATAGCCCTCGCAGTGAGAGATAATTATGTGATTAGAGGTTACTCAACTGGGAAGGTAAAAAAGTAACAATCCAATAGAAGCTTGGAGTTACTGAAATGTTTTCTATAAGAACTGTAACCCTGTGGAGAGTGTGATGTATCAAAAGTAAAAAGGAACCATTTATTCCCATAGTTTAAGGAATACGGTGTTGACAGAAGAAAAATAGTATTCAGTCAAGAGTATATTTTAGTCATTTCATACAGTAAATGTTTTATATATAAAATCTTAGCATCCTTTCAGCTATTTAACTGGAAGATCAAATTTCTCTTTAAAAGTTATGGGTCCCTACAGAGATTGCAACATGTCACAGGATCCAAATTCATATGGAATAATCAGGCTCCAGCCTTATTCAGAGGAAGAACATGCACCTGAAGCAAACAAAATGCTATGGTTCATGATGCACAAATGTGAGTGGAGCTTGCACTCCGATTGAAGGCTGAGATTGTGAGCAGTTAAAAGAGGCTGGAAGATTTGCCTAGCTTGGAACTGGAGGAAGAAATTTTCAGTGCAACCCTCACAGTGAGAGATTGGTCTTATTGAGCTACCCATAAGAAGGACCCATAGAAAACGGACCTGGGCAATCCGTACTCTATACCTGGATAGCCTACATTGCACAATTTATAATGGGTATGAGTCAATGTGGCTAGGAAGAACCTCACCACCTTTGATGTGGAGATGCTGGCGTTGGACTGGGGTGAGCACAGTACGAAGTCTTACAACACCAAGTTAAAGTCCAACAGGTTTGTTTCGATGTCACTAGCTTTCGGAGCGCTGCTCCTTCCTCAGGTGAATGAAGAGGTATGTTCCAGAAACACATATATAGACAAATTCAAAGATGCCAAAAAATGCTTGGAATGCGACCATTAGCAGGTGATTAAATCTTTACAGATCCAGAGATGAGGTAACCACCGTTGATGACAGTTGTTGGCAGAAACACGAGTCCTTTCCCGTCCATGAGATAGCAACACCAGAAAGCTGCCTGAACAATTTGCTGCCTTAATTGTGCCAATACATTTACCACAGCAGATCACAAGAACAGAAAGGTATTGCTTGGATATCATACTTTTATCTAGAAATTACATTTTTCAGTGACAATCAGAATGGACCTACCTTGTTGCTTCATACTTTCCATTAGATAAATAGTAAGGCACCAGCTGATTATATTCATCAAAAACTCCCCATTGAAGATGGGCCCATTCATGAACAAAAACTTTCTCTGTAGAAACAGAAGCCCTTTTGTTTAAAGTGAGACCAATGCTGTCACTTTCTGTGAGATATATATAGAACTGGTTCTTGGGATATATTAAATATTGGCATTTTCCACTCGTATGTAAACTACCCTCAGTGGTGTGAAGTTAATTTGTGGTATCGCAGAATGATCAATTCTCTTTCCCATGTTAGTGGTGGTATTGATTTCTGTCACAATGTTTCTGAGTATTGGTTAGAATTAGTCTGGGCAAGGGTTTAGCTGATGTAGTATCGATTGACCTGATGGGAAAGGACCTAATTAAAAATATATTGTTCCACGGGGCAGCACGGTAGCATTGTGGATAGCACAATTGCTTCACAGCTCCAGGGTCCTGGGTTCGATTCCGGCTTGGGTCACTGTCTGTGCGGAGTCTGCACATCCTCCCGTGTGTGCGTGGGTTTCCTCCGGGTGCTCCGGTTTCCTCCCACAGTCCAAAGATGTGCAGGTTAGGTGGATTGGCCATGATAAATTGTCCTTAGTGTCCAAAATTGTCCTTAGTGTTGGGTGGGGTTACTGGGTTATGGGGATAGGGTGGAGGTGTTGACCTTGGGTAGGGTGCTCTTTCCAAGAGCCGGTGCAGACTCGATGGGCCGAATGGCCTCCTTCTGCACTGTAAATTCTATGAATCTATGAATTGGTAACATTGCTGTTAATTCTTTCACCAAAGCCACATACTCACAATTTTGTCTTAATTTTACCTCCTTTGTTTGTTGTCATAGAAACCACTGCACTCAAATTCATCATCTTCAGGGTCATCAAGTGGGAAGATGGTCTTTTTTCTTATTTATTCATTCACAGGATGTGGGTATCACTGTCTAGGCCAACATTTATTGCCCTTCCCCAATTACCCTTGAGAGGTTGATGCTGAGCTGCTGTCTTGAACCGCTGCAGTCCATGTGGTGTAGGTACACCCACAGTGCTGTTAGGGAGGGAGTTCCGGGATTTTAACCCAGTGACAGTGAAGGAACAGCGATATATTTCCAAGTAAGGATGGTGTGTGGCTTGGAGGGGAACTTGCAGGTGGTGGTGTTCCCATGTGTCTGCTTCCCCTGTCCTTCTAGCTGCTACCAATCACGGGTTTGGAGGGTGCTTCCTTAAGGAGCCTTGGTGATTTCCTGCAATGCACCTTGTAGATAGTACACACTGCTGCCATTCTGCATCAGTGGTGTAGGGAAAGAATGTTTGTGGATGGGGTGCTAATCAAGCATGCTTCTCTGCCCTGGAGGGTGCCTAATTCTTGAGTGTTGTTGGAATCTCACTCAACCAGGCAAGGGATGAGTATGTAATCACACTCCTGACTTGTGCCTTGTAGATGGTGGACAATCTCTGGGGAATCAGGAGGTGAGTTACTGACTGCAGAATTCGTAGCCTCAGACCTGCTCTTGGAGCTGCAGTATTCACATGGCTGGTCCAGTTCAGTTCCTGAGCAATGGTAACACCTATGCAGGTTGATAGTGGGGACTTCAGCAATCATAATGCCATTGAATGTCAAGGGGGAATGGTTTAGAATCATAGAATTCACAGTGCAGATTTGTGCTATTTGGCCAATCGAGTCTGCACCGGCTCTTGGAAAGAGCACCCTACTTAAGCCCACACTTCTACCCTTACCCCGTAACCCAGCAACCCCACCTAACCTAAGGGCAATTTTTGCATGGCCAATCCACCTAACCTGCACATCTTGGGATTGTGGGAGGAAACCGGAGCACCCGGAGGAAACCCACGCATTTGATGCCCTATTGTTGGAAATGGGCACTGCCTGGCATTTCTGAGCCACCTATCTGCCCAAGCCTGAATGCTGTTTAGGTCTTACTGCAAATGGACACAAACTGTTTCAATGGACAAACTGTTTCAATATCTGAGGAGTCGCGGATTGTGCTGAATATTGTGCAGATATCTCTATTTCTGACCTTATGATGGAGGCAAAATCATTGATAAAACTTCTTACGTTGTTGGGCCTAGGACCCTACCCTGAAGAACACCTGCAGTGATGCCTTGGGACTGAGATGATTGACTTCCAACAATCACAACCATCTTCCTTTATGCAGGTATGACTCCAGTCAGTGGAGAGTTTTCCCACATATTCCCATTCAGTCCTGTTTTGCAAGGACCCCTTGATGCCACACTCCTGTCTTGATGTCAAGGGCAGTCATTCTCATCTCATCTCTTGATTTCGACTCCTTTGGCCATGTATGGACGAAGGCTTTAATGCGGTCAGGAATTGAGTGGCCCTGGTGGAACTCAAACTGAGGTTATTCCTGAGTAGATGCTGCTTAATAGTGGTGTTGATGACCCCTCCATCACTTTGCTGATAATCAAGACTAAACTAATGGGGCAGTAATTGGCTATATTGTTTTGACCTGCCCTTTGTGTCTAAAAACCTGATCTGTCTTCAATGTACTCATCGACGGAGCATCCCACTGCTCTTTGGGGTAGAGATGCGCTGAAGGTTCACAAACCCTGTGAGCGAAGGAACTACTCCTCAAGTCAGTCCCAAAATGGCCAACTCCTCAATCTGAGACTGTGCCCCACCCTCCCTGCCTGGTGTTCTGCCTTCCCCACCCAGGACAGGGTTGCGGGAGGGAGAGGAGCGGCGGGGGGGAGGTGGGGAGGAGGGGGAGAGGGAGATGAGAGCGGGGGAGGGGGGGGGCTTGAACTTTCCTGTTCGGGGTCAGTAGATTGCGATTTTGCCCCACCCCAAAAGCACTAAGGGGGTGCTAAGAATCCTTCTCTGAACTCCGACCTCAACTAGTGGGCAGCTCATTGCAGGCCTCGGGATGTAATTGGCCTGGATACCCACGAATGCCACCCAGTAGGTGGCGTGCGCCCAGATGAGACATTCCTGAATGGCCAATGCTAGGACAGCCGCCAGCATTTGATACCCAGTCATGGCCATTCGCGTGTAGTTCATTTTTAAAAAAACTACTCCAAACGGGTCAATGAAAATAAGTCAGCAACTTCGGATCAGAGGATCACTGTTTCTCCTTGAGACGCTCAAAGTGAGACTTTCCCATCACAAATCGCACAGGTCAGGCCGCTGTTTACATGAAATTCTTTGTGGCCCTTTAAAGATTTTCAGTTTCAATATTTATCTAGCTGTCTAGTACATCTGAGGCGGCTCTCAAACGGGCCGAGCCCACACAGAGAATCACTTTCGGTTTGGATTCCCGACCACTTCCTGACATCATCTCACCAATTTTCTGCAGTTTAGCTTTTGGGTTGCCTGCTTGCATGCAGCAAACGTCCTGATGTCGTTCCTGATGTGGATCGAGGGGCGGCTCATCGAGGTTCCATCCCTTGACCCCCAATGCTGCCTCTCACTGCAGAACGGAGGCTTATTGTCCCATCGAGTCTGCACCGACCTTCTGAAAGAGCATCCTACCCAAGCTCAGTCCCCTGCCCTATCCCAAGCTGAGTCTCCCGCCCTATTGGGTGGCACGGTAGCACAGTGGTTAGCACTGTTGCTTCACAGCGCCAGGGTCCCGGGTTCGATTCTCTCGTTGGATCACTGTCTGTGCGGAGTCTGCACGTTCTCCCCGTATCTGTGGGGGTTTCTTCCGGGTGCTCCGGTTTCCTCCCACAAGTCCCAAGCGACGTGCTGTCAGGTGAATTGGACATTCTGAATTCTCCCTCAGTGTACCCGAACAGGCGCCAGAATGTGGCAACTAGGGGCTTTTCACAGTAACTTCATAGCAGTGTTAATGTAAGCCTACCTGTGACAATAAAGATTATTACCATTATTATTTATGGATAGGACATACATGAGCAATTTTCCACATTGTCGGATAGATGCCAGTGTTGTGCTAGTTATACAGCAGTTAACCAATGTGTAGCATCTACAGTATTGTTGTAGTGGAACAGCTTGGCTAGGGGCGCAGCAGGTTCTGGAGCAAAGGTCTTCAATTCTATTGGCGGACTGTTGTCAGGGCGATAGCCGTTAAAGTGTCAGCTGTTTCCTGATATCACATGAAGTGAATCAAATTGGCTGAAGACTGGCACCCAAACTACTGGGGACCTCCAGGGGAGGCCGAAGTGGATCATCCACTCAGCAGTCCTGGCTGAAGATAGTTTATTAGGTTTAAATTCCACCCGCTGCTCTGGTAGGGTTTGAACCAGTGTCCACAGCACACGTTAGCCTAGGCCTCTGAATCACTAGCATGACACATTGCCACTACCCTGCCATCTTTTCCCCCATCTCGCTAAGTGGGCAGAAGTCAGCACACAAAGAACAAGCAACAATGGTGTTAACTCACTTAAAGTAATTTACCTTTTGGGCCATAGATTTGGGTCAGACTGCTGTTTCGTATAAAGTTTGGGGTGAAGTGAATATACTGGCCCTTCTCTCCACATCCACCGTACTGTTGAGTGTACGGTTCATCTCCATATTTAAGATACGGTTCAGCAATGATCACATCAGCCTCGGGAAAGACAAATAGACATTTTCATGAGAGAATCACTGCACCTGTGCTCGTGCATGCACGCATACACACACACACAACAAACACACACACGCATGTTTCAGTACCGGACCACACCCCAATTAATGTTAGGAAACCGGAACGGGGTGCTGTCGGCGATTTATGAGGCGATTCTGAGAGAGACGAGCAAGGAGGGGACATGAGAAGTATTTGGCAGGAAGGATCAAGGAAAACCCAAAAGCTTTCTATAGGTATGTCAGGAATAAGCGAATGACTAGGGAAAGAGTAGGACCAGTCAAGGACAGGGATGGGAAATTGTGTGTGGAGTCTGAAGAGATAGGCGAGATATTAAATGAATATTTTTTGTCAGTATTCACTCAGGAAAAAGATAATGTTGTGGAGGAGAATGCTGAGCCCCAGGCTAATGTAATAGATGGCATTGAGGTACGTAGGGAAGAGGTGTTGGCAATTCTGGACAGGCTGAAAATAGATAAGTCCCCGGGACCTGATGGGATTTATCCTAGGATTCTCTGGGAGGCCAGGGAAGAGATTGCTGGACCTTTGGCTTTGATTTTTATGTCATCATTGGCTACAGGAATAGTGCCAGAGGACTGGAGGACAGCAAATGTGGTCCCTTTGTTCAAAAAGGGGAGCAGAGACAACCCCGGCAACTATAGACCGGTGAGCCTCACGTCTGTAGTGGGTAAAGTCTTGGAGGGGATTATAAGAGACAAGATTTATAATCATCTAGATAGGAATAATATGATCAGGGATAGTCAGCATGGCTTTGTGAAGGGTAGGTCATGCCTCACAAACCTTATTGAGTTCTTTGAGAAGGTGACTGAACAGGTAGACGAGGGTAGAGCAGTTGATGTGGTGTATATGGATTTCAGCAAAGCGTTTGATAAGGTTCCCCACGGTAGGCTATTGCAAAAAATACGGAGGCTGGGGATTGAGGGTGATTTAGAGATGTGGATCAGAAATTGGCTAGCTGAAAGAAGACAGAGGGTGGTGGTTGATGGGAAATGTTCAGAATGGAGTACAGTCACAAGTGGAGTACCACAAGGATCTGTACTGGGGCCGTTGCTGTTTGTCATTTTTATCAATGACCTAGAGGAAGGAGCAGAAGGGTGGGTGAGTAAATTTGCAGACGATACTAAAGTCGGTGGTGTTGTCGATAGTGTGGAAGGATGTAGCAGGTTACAGAGGGATATAGATAAGCTGCAGAGCTGGGCTGAGAGGTGGCAAATGGAGTTTAATGTAGAGAAGTGTGAGGTGATTCACTTTGGAAGGAATAACAGGAATGCGGAATATTTGGCTAATGGTAAAGTTCTTGAAAGTGTGGATGAGCAGAGGGATCTAGGTGTCCATGTACATAGATCCCTGAAAGTTGCCACCCAGGTTGATAGGGTTGTGAAGAAGGCCTATGGAGTGTTGGCCTTTATTGGTAGAGGGATTGAGTTCCGGAGTCGGGAGGTCATGTTGCAGCTGTACAGAACTCTGGTACGGCCGCATTTGGAGTATTGCGTACAGTTCTGGTCACCGCATTATAGGAAGGACGTGGAGGCTTTGGAGCGGGTGCAGAGGAGATTTACCAGGATGTTGCCTGGTATGGAGGGAAAATCTTATGAGGAAAGGCTGATGGACTTGAGGTTGTTTTCGTTGGAGAGAAGAAGGTAAAGAGGAGACTTAATAGAGGCATTCAAAATGATCAGGGGGTTGGATAGGGTGGACAGTGAGAGCCTTCTCCCGCGGATGGATATGGCTGGCACGAGGGGACATAACTTTAAACTGAGGGGTAATAGATATAGGACAGAGGTCAGAGGTAGGTTCTTTACGCAAAGAGTAGTGAGGCCGTGGAATGCCCTACCTGCTACAGTAGTGAACTCACCAACATTGAGGGCATTTAAAAGTTTATTGGATAAACATATGGATGATAATGGCATAGTGTAGGTTAGATGGCTTTTGTTTCGGTGCAACATCGTGGGCCGAAGGGCCTGTACTGCGCTGTATTGTTCTATGTTCTATGTTCTAAAAGAAGGCACCGCTGGAGGGGATTAAAGCAAAGTGGGAGGAAGAGTTGGGAGAGAGCATGGAGGAGGGGTTGTGGTGTGAGGTGCTCCGGGGGGTAAATGCCTCAACTTTGTGCATGAGGTTGGGGCTGATACAGCTGAAGGTGGTCTATAAGGCGCCCCTCACAAAAGCGAGGATGAGCCGACTCTTTGAGGGTGTAGAGGATGTTTGTGAACGTTGCAGGGTAGTGGGTTAGGGGGTAGGTTAGGGGGCAAAGCATGTTCATATGTTTTGGTCCTGTCCGAAGTTGGGGGGGGGGATATTGGAGGGAAGTATTCAGGGTAATTTCGAAGGTGGTACTTGGAGGATTGAGCCGGGTCCTCTGGAGGCCATATTCGGGCATGTTTGGACATGTGTATGTTGTTGGTGACTATGTATGGGTGGATGGTGGCTTCCTGAATCCTTTTCTTTGATGTTTGTATTTAAAATGTTGAGGGTTATTTGGGGGTTGGTGGGAGGGAGGAACTGTTGGCCAGGGGATTGACATTGTATTTGTTACCATTGATTGTTTGCTGGTGAATGTAAATTTGTATGAAAATGTGAAAAAGGAGGAGAATAAAAGTATATTTTTTTTAAATGTTAGGGAACCTGATGAAACCCCAACAATTTTTCAATTTGTAAAATGTGAGGAAAGGATATTTGGCTCCAGGAGGGAGCACAGGAGTAACCACAATAAAATCCCAGAAAACAGCTTTTCAATTAGAACATAAGAACTAGGAGCAGGAGTAGGCCATCTGCCCCCTCGAGCCTGCTCCGCCATTCAATGAGATCATGGCTGATCTTTTGTGGACTCAGCTCCACTTTCCGGCCCGAACCCCATAACCCTTAATCCCTTTATTCTTCAAAAAACTATCTATCTTTATCTTAAAAACGTTTAATGAAGGAGCCTCTACTGCTTCACTGGGCAAGGAATTCCATACATTCACAACCCTTTGGGTGAAGAAGTTCCTCCTAAACTCAGTCCTAAATGTACTTCCCCTTATTTTGAAGCTGTGCTCCTTAGTTCTGCTTTCACCCACCAGTGGAAACAACCTGCCCGCATCTATCCTATCTATTCCCTTCATAATTTTATATGTTTCTATAAGATCCCACGTCATCCTTCTAAATTCCAACGCGTACAGTCCCAGTCTACTCAATCTCTCCTCGTAATCCAACCCCTTCAGCTCTGGGATTAACCTAGTGAATCTCCTCTGCACACCCTCCAGCGCCAGTACGTCCTTTCTCAGGTAAGGAGACCAGAACTGAACACAATACTCCAGGTGTGGCCTCATTAACAACTTATACACTTGCAGCATAAACTCCATCTCTCTAGCAAGGAAGGGCAAAATTCCATTTGCCTTCTTAATCACCTGTTGCACCTGAAAACCAACCTTTTGCGACTCATGCACTAGCACACCCAGGTCTCTCTGCACAGCAGCATGTTTTAATATTTTATCATTTAAATAATAATCCCTTTTGCTGTTATTCCTACCAAAATGGATAACCTCACATTTGTCAACATTGTATTCCATCTGCTAGACCCTAGCCCATTCACTTAACCTATCCAAATCCCTCTGCAGACTTCCAGTATCCTCTGCACTTTTTGCTTTACCACTCATCTTAGTGTCGTCTGCAAACTTGGACACATTGCCCTTGATCCCCAACTCCAAATCATCTATGTAATTAACAGTTAAATAATTCTTAAAATAAAAGGAGACACTTTGACTACCAACGTACACCTTCTCTATCACCAACGAGTGAGAGAGAGAGAGAGAGAGAGCAAGAGATCTTTGTCAGACTAAAAAATCCAACAACCAAAACTGCTTGCTACAGATCTCGCTCCTCCCATTGATACCTCATCTCGATGCCACTCAGATGTCCCATGACGAGTTTACCTAAGTCTAAATACAATGTCTGAAATGATTTACTCTCCAGGGAATCTCCAGCAATCATAACAAAGTTCCTTTCGACATCTCTTTTGAAGCAAGTAAATGGTTAAAATTCATAATGATCTCACTTTTATGACATCTTAATTGCAGGTTTAGCAGACACAGAGTCTGGATGCCTTAACCTAGGCTCTTTAATAATATTACTGCAACAAATATATACCTTAACCCACACTTCTAATAACATTACTGCAACAGATATATATAAGGTACAATCTGTATAAAATTTATTTCATTCATCACACGCACGCATGCAAGTGCACCCAACACACACAAACACAACCAAATACACACACCCTAACTCACACACCCTGACATACATACCTCAGCACACATACACACAATCACATTCCAACACACACACACATACCCCAACACACACATATCAACACAGCCTGACACACACATGCATACACCTCAGCACACACAGACAAACGCACACCCAATGCACATGCACACCCTGACAAACATGCACACACATCTCAAAACAACCAACACACACACACCGTGATACCCTGACACACACACAGAAACACAAGCAACATATACGCGCACACTCCCCAATATGCACACACACCCTGTCGCCCTGACAAACACACACATGAGAGGGATAGATAGAGTGGACGTTCAGCGACTTTTTCCTCGGGTGGATGTAGCTGTTACAAAGGGACATAACTATAAGGTTCATGGTGGAAGATATAGGAGGGATGTCATAGGTAGGTTCTTTACTCAGAGAGTGCTTGGGGCGTGGAATGCACTCCCAGCTATGGTAGTGGAGTCGGACACTTTAGGAACTTTCAAGCGGTTATTGGATAGGCATATGGAGTGCACTAGAATGATTAAGAGTAGGTTGATTTGATCTTAGTTTCAGACTAGTTGGGCACAACATCGTGGGCCGAAGGGCCTGTACTGTGCTGTACTGTTCTATGTTCTATACCTCAACACACCCACACCGGACAGACGCACACACCTAATACACACACCCTCTGACACACGCACACACAAACATGCCAACACACACCCCAACATACACACAAACACACCCTACACACATGCATGCACACACAAACACATACCCGACACACACTAGCACATACCTGACACACACTAACACGCATGCAAACACACGCACACCCCAACACACACCGGCACACACACCGACACAAACTCATCGAACACACAAGCCCCTCAACAAACATCCCCCGAACAAACACACACACCAACTCACACAACCACATGCATATACGCGCACCTAAAACACACACATTCCCACATACACACCCCAACATACCCAACACAGACAGGCACTCAGACGTAGAGACACACCCTGACACACTCACACCTAGAAGCACACACAAACCGAAGACACACACACCCAACACCTACACCCCAACACACACACATTCCCCATCCATACTCCAACATGCAAACACATCCAACACAGACACACACATCCAACACACACAAATTCAACACGTGCACACACACGCACATCCTATACACATGCCCCAGCACACATACTCTAACTCACACGCTCACCCCATCACACACATACACCCCAACTCACACACACCACAGCACACACACCCCAACACATACACACACGTGCACAACACATGCACACACTCGCACATGCACACACTCGCACACATTCACACACAATTAAGGAGTGATGAGAAACGTAAATATCCTGGCAGATCTTGTGGTTGAACTTCTGTGGAGCTTCTTCCAAACTGTTGCCACAACTTTGACCTCCGTTCCCAAAGTGCAAACGTTCCAGTTAATTATGGTTTTGGCAGTCATAGATTAATTACACAGTCAGCAGCCGCAGTGTTGTGTCCCCATAGTTGGCTGCATTGGACATGGCTCATATTCTGAGAAATTTGTCCAAAAATCTGTACAGAAAATGGCGATTGGAACAAAGGAGGAGGTAATTCTGCCCATCGCATCATAAGAACATAAGAACTAGAAGCAGGAGTAGGCCATCTGGCCCCTCGAGCCTGCTCCGCCATTCAATGAGATCATGGCTGATCTTTTGTGGACTCAGATCCACTTTCCGGCCCGAACACCATAACGCTTAATCCCTTTATTCTTCAAAAAACTACCTATCTTTATCTTGAAAACATTCAATGAAGGAGCCCCAACTGCTTCACTGGGCAAGGAATTCCATAGATTCACAACCCTTTTGGGCATAACCCTGCTGAATCTCTCGTGCAACTCATCCCGTCTCAGCAACCCACACCGCCATTTCCCCGGAGCTCTGAAAATATTTGTTTCCTTATATATTTCTCTTTTGAAAGCTATATTTTAATTTGCCTTCACCCAGATCACAAGCAGCCCACTGCAGCTCCTAATCACTCACTAGAACATAGAACATAGAACATAGAAAATACAGCACAGAACAGGCCCTTCGGCCCACGATGTTGTGCCGAACCTTTGTCCTCGATTAATCAGAGATTATCATTGAATTTACAGTGCAGAAGGAGGCCATTCGGCCCTTCGAGTCTGCACCGGCTCTTGGAAAGAGCACCCTACCCAAACTCAACACCTCCACCCAACACCAAGGGCAATTTTGGACATTAAGGGCAATTTATCATTGGCCAATTCACCCAACCAGCACATCTTTGGACCGTGGGAGGAAACCGGAGCACCCGGAGGAAACCCACGCAGACACGGGGAGGACGTGCAGACTCCGCACCGACAGCGACCCAAGCCGGAATCGAACCTGGGACCCTGGAGCTGTGAAGCAATTGTGCTATCTACAATGCTACCGTGCTGCCCTTAAGAACAAATAAATCTACACTATATCGTTTTACTGTAATCCATGTACCTATCCAATAGCTGCTTGAAGGTCCCTAATGTTTCCGACTCAACTACTTCCACAGGCAGTGCATTCCATGCCCCCACTACTCTCTGGGCAAAGAACCTACCTCTGACATCCCCCCTATATCTTCCACCATTCACCTTAAATTTATGTCCCCTTGTAATGGTTTGTTCCACCCGGGGGAAAAGTCTCTGACTGTCTACTCTATCTATTCCCCTGATCATCTTATAAACCTCTATCAAGTCGTCCCTCATCCTTCTCTGTTCTAATGAGAAAAGGCCTAGCACCCTCAACGTATCCTCGTAAGACCTACTCTCCATTCCAGGCAACATCCTGGTAAATCTTCTTTGCACCTTTTCCAAAGCTTCCACATCCTTCCTAAAATGAGGCGACCAGAACTGTACACAGTACTCCAAATGTGGCCTTACCAAAGTTTTGTACAGCTGCATCATCACCTCACGGCTCTTAAATTCAATCCCTCTGTTAATGAACGCGAGCACACCATAGGCCTTCTTCACAGCTCTATCCACTTGAGTGGCAACTTTCAAAGATGTATGAACATAGACCCCAAGATCTCTCTGCTCCTCCATATTGCCAAGAACTCTACCGTTAACCCTGTATTCCGCATTCATATTTGTCCTTCCAAAATGGACAACCTCACACTTTTCAGGGTTAAACTCCATCTGCCACTTCTCAGCCCAGCTCTGCATCCTATCTATGTCTCTTTGCAGCCGACAACAGCCCTCCTTACTATCCACAACTCCACCAATCTTCGTATCGTCTGCAAATTTACTGACCCACCCTTCAACTCCCTCATCCAAGTCATTAATGAAAATCACAAACAGCAGAGGACCCAGAACTGATCCCTGCGGTACGCCACTGGTAACTGGGATCCAGGCTGAATATTTGCCATCCACCACAACTCTCTGACTTCTATCGGTTAGCCAATTCGTTATCCAACTGGCCAAAATTCCCACTATCCCATGCCTCCTTACTTTCTGCATAAGCCTACCATGGGGAACCTTATCAAATGCCTTACTAAAATCCATGTACACTACATCCACTGCTTTACCTTCATCCACATGCTTGGTCACCTCCTCAAAGAATTCAATAAGACTTGTAAGGCAAGTGCTTTTCCTTCTGCTGCTGGGGTTTCTTTTGGCAGTTACTTTAAAACGTGTTTGCTAGTTCTTGACTATTCCACCAATGCGAACAATTTCTCTCTATCTTCTCTTTTTGAATACCCCCACCAAATCTCCCCTTAAACCTCACTTTTCCAAGGACAACAGCTTCTCCATGTAACTGAACTTTGTTATGTACTTTATATCCCCCTCTTTATGTAGCCCAGGATCCCAGATGCTTTATTAGCTGTTCTTTTTAATACTCTTTTTAAAAAATAATATTTATTGTCACAAGTAGGCTTACATTAACACCGCAATTAAGTTACTGTGAAAATCCCCGAGTCGCCACATTCCGGCGCCTGTTCGGGTACACGGAGGGAGAATTCAGAATGTCCAAATTACCTAACAGCATGTCTTTCGGATGAAACACACGCAGACACGGGGAGAACGTGCAGACTCCGCACAGACAGTGACCCAAGGCGGGAATCGAACCTGGGACCCTGGCGCCGTGAAGCAGCAGTGCTAACTACTGTGCCCTGCCACCTTTGGTGATTTGTGCATGTACAGCCCAGACCCATCTGCTGTTCCCTTTAGGATTGTAACTTTTGTTATATATATTGGCTCTCCACACTCTTAGTGCCCAAATTAATCAATTTCCAGTTCTCTGCATCAAATTTCACCTGCCACTCGTCTACCTATTCCTCTTGCGGTTCATCACTATCCTCCTCAGAGTCGACAACACTTCCGAGTTTTGCATCGTCCGCAAATTTTAAAATGATGCTCTCTATTCCTCGTACTAGGGAACGGGCCCGGCCAGGTCATCAAAGTTGCAGTGGGAGAACATGGGCAGCACGGTAGCATTGTGCATGTAAATTCTACGAAACATGTGGCGATAAGTGACCACAATTAAGTAAGCTTTCAGACACTCATGGAAAATCATAGAATTTACAGTGCAGAAGGAGGCCATTCGGCCCATCGAGTCTGCACCGGCTCTTGGAAAGAACACCCTACCCAAGGTCAACACCTCCACCCTATCCCCATAACCCAGTAACCCCACCCAACACGAAGGGCAATTTTGGACACTAAGGGCAATTTATCATGGCCAATCCACCTAACCTGCACATCTTTGGACTGTGGGAGGAAACCGGAGCACCCGGAGGAAACCCACGCACACACGGGGAGGACGTGCAGACTCCGCACAGACAGTGACCCAAGCCGGAATCAAACCTGGGACCCTGGAGCTGTGAAGCAATTGTGCTAGCCACAATGCTACCGTGCTGCCCTAAAAGGACAAGTGTTGTCCTAGGGTTAAGGTGCTAAATTGGGGGAAGACTAACTATAGCCAGATTAGGCAGGATTGGAGGCTGTTGTTTGGGAAAGGCTGTTTGAGGGTAAATCCACATTTGGCATGTGGGAGTCTTTTAAGGAGCAGCTGATGGGAGTGCAGGACAGGCAAGTGCCGGTAAAAAGGAAGGACAGAATTCAGGATGACCAGGGAAAATGAGAATATTGTCAAAAAGAAAAAAGATGCATGCGTGAGGTGCAGGCAACTAAAAACCAGATGAAGCACTTGAGGAATAGAAGGAAAGTAGAAACGAGCTCAAGCAGGGAGCGAGGAGGGTCACAAAATGTATTTGGCAGACAGGATTACGGAGAATCCCAAGGCATTTTATACGTATATTAGGAACAAGATGGTAGCTAGAGAAAGAGTTGGTCCACTTAAGGACAAAGGAGGGAAATTATGTGTAGAACCAGAGGAAGTAGGTGAGGTCCTTAATGAGTGTTTTGCATTCGTATTCACAAAGGAGAGGAGCATGTTGATTTGTGGTGCCTCAGAGGGATGTGTAAATACTTTAGAACAGGTCGTTATTTTGAGGGAGGAAGTGGTAGGTGTGTTAAAAAGCATCAAGGTAGACAAATCCCCAGGGCCAGATGGCATCTCCCAGATTACTGAGGGCGACAAGAGATTAAATCCCTGGGCCTCTAACAGAAATCTTTGTGTCCTCATTGGCCACAGGTGAGATCCCAGAGGATTGGAGGATAGCCAATTGTGTACCATAATTTAAGAAGGGTTGCAAGGATAATCTGGGTAATTATAGGCCAGTGAGCTTGACGTCAGTGGTATTGAAGTTGTTGGAAAAGATTTTCCGAGATGGGATCTATGCGCATTTGGAATTGAATGGTCCTATTAGCAACAGACAGCATGGTTTTGTACGAAGGAGGTCATGTCTCAATAATTTGACTGAATATTTTGAGGAGGTGACAAAAATGATTTACGGGGGAAGGGCTGTGGATGTTGTCTACATGGACTTTAGTAAAGCATTTGATAAGGTCCCTCATAGCAGGCTGGTGCAAAAGATTAGATCACATGGGGTCAGGGGTGAACTAGCTGGATGGATCCAGAACTGGCTTGGCCATAGAAGACAGAGGGTAGCAGTTGAAGGGTATTTTTCCGAATGGAGGTCTGTAATTAGTGATGTTCCGCAGGGATCAGTACTGGGACCTCTGCTCTTTATAAATGACTTGGAAGAAAACATAGCAGGTCTGATTAGCAAGTTTGTGGATGATATTAAGATTGCAGGAGTTGCGGAGAGTGATGAAGATTGTCAGAGAATACAGCAGGATATAGATAGGCTGCAAAATTGGGCAGAGAAATGGCAGATGGAATTTAACCCGGACAAATGCGAGGTGATGCATTTGGTAGATCCAATTCAGGTGGGAGCTATAAAATAAATGGCAGAACCATCAGGAGCATAGAGCCACAGGGAGATCTGGGTGTGCAGGTCCATAGATCGACAGGGCGGCATGGTAGCACAGTGGTTAGCACTGTTGCTTCATAGCTCCAGGGTCCCAGGTTCGATCCCCGGCTTGGGTCACTGTCTGTGCGGAGTCTGCACGTTCTCCCCGTGTCTGTATGGGTTTCCTCCGGGCGCTCCGGTTTCCTCCCACAAGTCCCGAAAGACGCGCTATTAGGTGAATTGGACTTCCTGAATTCTCCCTCAGTGCACCCAAACAGGCGCCGGAGTGTGACGACAAGTGGCTGTTCACAGTAGCTTCATTGCAGTTGTTAATGTAAGCCTGCTTGTGACACTAATAAAAGATGATTATCAAAAGTGGCAACACCGGTGGAAATGGTGGTAAAGAACGCATACGGTATGATTGTCTTTGTAGAACGGGGTATTGAGTATAAATGCTCAAAAATTTTGTTGCAGTTCTATAGAATGTTGGTTAGGCCACATTTGGAATACTGTGTCCAATTCTGGTCACCGCACTACCAGAAGGACATGGAGGCTTTGGAGAAAGGACAGAAAAGGTTTACCAGGATGGTGCCTGGTATGGAGGGTATTAGCTATGAGGAGGGATTGAATAAACTGGGATTGTTCTTCCTAGAGAGACGGAGGCTGAGGGGCGACCTGATAGAAGTTTATAACATTATTAGGGGTATAGATACGGTGAACAGCTGGAGACTTTTTCCCAGGGCAGAAATGACATTTACAAGGGGGCACAACTTCAAAGTGAGAGGGGATAGGTTCAGTGTAGATGTGCGGGTGATGTTTTTTACACAGAGGGTGTGGTGGCCTGGAATGCACTGCCAAGTGAGGTGGTTGAGGCAGATAAGTTAGCGACCTTTAAGACTTATCTGGATAGTCACATGATAAAAAAGGATACAGGAGGTTGGTCTAGATAGGACACGTGATCGGCGCAGGTTTGGAGGGCCGAAGGGCGTGCTCCAGTGCTGTATTGTTCTTTGTTCTTTGTATGCCTAAGTCTACTTTCTGACTGTAAACTCTCACCCAGCCACCAACCCATGTGACTGACCACCGCAGCCACACCCATGTTGCCCACGCACAAAGGTGCTTTAACCAAGGATTCTTGCAAGAGTGTTAAAGAATTGGAATGCAGGCTGAAAATGTCCTGTCCAGGCCCCTGATGTTTAATAGAACAATAGAACATTACAGCGCAGTACAGGCCCTTGGGCCCTCAATGTTGCGCTGACCTGTGAAACCACTCTAAAGCCCATCTACACTATTCCATTATCATCCATATGTTTATCCAATGACCATTTATATGCCCTTAATGTTGACGAGTCCACTACCGTTGCAGGCAGGGCATTCCATGCCCCTACTACTCTCTGAGTAAAGAACCTACCTCTGACATCTGTCTTATATCTATCTCCCCTCAATTTAAAGCTATGTCCCCTCGTGCTAGCCATCACCATCCAAGGGAAAAGACTCTCACTGTCCACCCTATCTAATCCACTGATCATCTTGTATGCCTCTATTAAGTCTCCTCTTAACCTTCTTCTCTCTAACAAAAACAGCCTCAAGTCCCTCAGCCTTTCCTCATAAGATCTTCCCTCCATACCAGGCCACAACCTGGTAAATCTCCTCTGCACCCTTTCCAATGCTTCCACATCCTTCCTATAATGCGGCGACCAGAACTGCACGCAATACTCCAAATGCGGCCGCACCAGAGTTTTGTACAGCTGCAACATGACCTCATGGCTCCAAAACTCCACCCCTCTACCAATAAAAGCTAACACACCGTACGCCTTCTTAACAACCCTATCAGCCTGGGTGGCAACTTTCAGGGATCTATGTACATGGACACCGAGATCTCTCTGCTCATCCACACTACCAAGAATCTTACCATTAGCCCAGTACTCTGTATTCCTGTTACTCCTTCCAAAATGTATCACCTCACACTTTTCTGCATTAAACTCCATTTGTCAATTCTCAGCCCAGCTCTGCATCTTATCTATGTCCCTCTGCAACCTGCAACATCCTTCCACACTGTCCACAACTCCACCGACTTTAGTGTAGTTTAGTGACTTCTACGCCCTCCTCCAGGTCATTTATAAAAATGACAAACAGCAGTGGCCCCAAAACAGATCCTTGCGGTACACCACTAGTAACTGAACTCCAGGCTGAACATTTTCCATCAACCACGACCCTCTGTCTTCTTACAGCTAGCCAATTTCTGATCCAAACCGCTAAATCACCCTCAATCCCATGCCTCCATATTTTCTGCAGTATCCTACCGTGGGGAACATTATCAAACGCTTTACTGAAATCCATATACACCACATCAACTGCTTTACCCTCATCCACCTGTTTGGTCACCTTCTCAAAGAATTCAATAAGGTTTGTGAGGCACGACCTACCCTTCACAAAACCGTGTTGACTATCCCTAATCAAATTATTCCTTTCTAGGTGATCATAAATCCTATCTCTTCTAATCCTTTCCAAGACTTTGCCCACAACAGAAGTAAGGCTCACTGGTCTATAGTTACCGGGGTTGTCTCTACTCCCCTTCTTGAACAAGGGGACAACATTTGCTACCCTCCAGTCTTCTGGCACTATTGCTGTAGACAATGACGACATAACGATCAAAGCCAAAGGCACTGCAATCTCCTCCCTAGCTTCCCAGTGAATCCTAGGATAAATCCCATCTGGCCCAGGGGACTTATCTATTTTCACACTTTCCAGAATTGCTAACACCTCCTCCTTATGAACCTCAACCCCGTCTAGTCTAGTAGCCTGTATCTCAGTATTCTCCTCGACAACATTGTCTTTTTCCTGTGTGAATACGGACAAAAAATATTCATTTAGCACCTCTCCTATCTCCTCGGACTCCACGCACAACTTCATATACTGTCCTTGACTGGCCCTACTCTTACCCTAGTCATTCTTTTATTCCTGACATACCTATAGAACGTTTTAGGGTTTTCCTTGATCCTACCTGCCAAGGACTTCCATTGTCCCCTCCTGGCTCTTCTTAGCTCTCTCTTTAGGTCCTTCCTGACTAACTTGTAACTCTCAAGCGCCCTAACTGAACCTTCACATCTCATCTTTACATAAGCCTCCTCCTTCCTCTTGCCAAGTGATTCAACTACTTTAGTAAACCACAGTTCCCTCGCCTGATAGGTACATACTTATCAAGGACACACAGTAGCTGTTCCTTGAACAAGCTCCACATTACAATTGTACCCATCCCCTGCAGTTTCCTTCCCCATCCGATGCATCCTAAGTCTTGCCTCATCGCATCATAATTGCCTTTCCCCCAGCTATAACTCTTGCCCTGCTGTATATACCTATCCCTTTCCATCGCTAAAGTAAACGTAACCAAATTGTGGTCACTATCACCTACCTCCAAATCAAACACCTGGCCTAGTTCATTACCCAGTACCAAATCCAATGTGGCCTCGCCTCTTGTTGGCCTATCTACATACTGTGTCAGGAAACCCTCCTGCACACATTAGACAAAAACTGACCCATCTAAAGTACTCGAACTATGGCGTTTCCAGTCAATATTTGGAAAGTTAAAGTCCCCCATAACAACTACCCTGTTACTTTCGCTCCTACCCAGAATCATCTTTGCAATCCTTTCCTCTACATCTCTGGAACTTTTCGGAGGCCTATAGAAAACTCCCAACAGGATGAACTCACCTTTCCTGTTTCTAAGCTCAGCCCATACTACCTTAGTAGACGAGTCCTCATCAAACATCCTTTCTGCCACTGTAATACTATCCTTGACTAACAATGCCACACCGTCCCCTCTTTTACCACCTTCCCTGAGTTTACTGAAATATCTAAACCCCGGCACCTGCAATAACCATTCCTGTCCCTGCTCTGTCCATGTCTCCGAAATGGCCACAACATCGAAGTCCCAGGTACCAACCCATGCTGCCAGTTCCCCTACCTTATTTCGTATGCTCCTGGCATTGAAGTAGACACACTTCAAGCCACCTACCTGAACACTGGCCCCCTCCTGCTACGTCAAATCTGTGCTCCTGACCTCTATACCCTCATTCTCCCGTACCCTAAAACTACAATCCAGGTTCCCATGCCCCTGCTGCATTAGTTTAAACCCCCCCAAAGAGCACTAACAAATCTCCCCCCCAGGATATTTGTGCCCCTCAGGTTCAGATGTAGACCATCCTGCCTGTAGAGGTCCCACCTTCCCCAGAAAGAGCCCCAGTTATCCAGAAATCTGAATCCCTCCCGCCTGCACCATCCCTGTAGCCACGTGTTTAATTGCTCTCTCTCCCTATTCCTCATCTCACTATCACGTGGCACGGGCAACAACCCAGAGATAACAACTCTGTTTGTTCTAGTTCTGAGCTTCCATCCTAGCTCCCTGAAAGCCTGCCTGACATCCTTGTCCCCTTTCCTACCTATGTCGTTAGTGCCAATGTGGACCATGACTTGGGGCTGCTCCCCCTCCCTCTTAAGGACCCGGAAAACACGATCCGAGACATCACGTACCCTTGCACCTGGGAGGCAACATACCAAACGTGAGTCTCTCACGCCCCCACAAAATCTCCTATCTGTGCCCCTGACTATCGAGTCCCCAATTACTAATGCTCTGCTCCTCTCCCCCCTTCCCTTCTGAGCAACAGGGACAGACTCCGTGCCAGAGGCCCGTACCCCATGGCTTACCCCTGGTAAGTCATCCCCCCCACAAGTATCCAAAGCGGTATACTTGTTTCTCAGGGGAACGACCGCAGGGGATCGCAGGCTATGGAGAGAGAGTGGTTAAATTGAGTTGAAATCAGCCATGATTGAATGGCGGAGTGGACTCGATGGGCCGAATGGCCTTACTTCCGCTCCTATGTCTTATGGTCTTATGGATCCCTGCACTGACTGCTTCTTCCCAGTCCCTCTTACAGTTACCCATCTATCTCCAATCTTTGGTGTAACTAATTCCCTGAAGCTGCTATCTATGACCCCCTCTGCCTCCCGAATGATCCGAAGTTCTTCCAACTCCAGCTCCAGTTCCTTAACTCGGTCTTGGAGGAGCTGGAGATGGCAGCACTTCCTGCAGGTAAAATCAGCAGGGACACTAACGGCATCCCTCACCTCAAACATCCTGCAGGAGGAACATTGCACTCCCTTCCCTGCCATCCCTCTAACTTTCAACCAAGATCTGGCTAACAACTAGAATTTTTAAAAAAAATAATAATAATACAATATGGTACTTACCTCACACCAATGGGTTTTATTATTAGGTTAGAGGAGGAGGGCGGGTGGGAGACACTACACGAGTAGTGTCTCAGGTTTCCTCTCCACCAGAATTTATTGGTGAGGGACTTCCCAGAAGCCCGCGGGTCGAACTCCTGTTCCCGCCTTTAAAAATATATATTTTTTAAAAACAACAGCAAAGAGGAACAGGAACGGGACCAGGTAAGTGTTTACTTAAAATACTCACCCACCAGCAGCCCCCGCACTCCGCTCCCACTGAAACTCCAAGAGATGCTCCTGCAAGGTAAGTTATTTCAAACTTCAATACTCACCCACCAGCAGCCTCTGCACTCCGCTCCCGCTGAAACTCCAAGAGATTGCCCCTGCAAGGTAAGTTATTTTAAACCTAAATACTCACCCACCAGCAGCCTCTGCACTCCGCTCCCGCTGAAACTCCAAGAGATTGCCCCTGCAAGGTAAGTTATTTTAAACCTAAATACTCACCTACCGGCAACCCCTGCACGCCGCTTCCCAGAAGTCCGCGGGTCGAACTTCCTGTGTGTATAAATGTGTGTGCTCACCGAGCTGCAGCCATTTCGGCAGCAGCTGCAGGAGGCCACACATGTCTGTGTAATAAAGCCTCGATTACTCTCTACTCTCGTCTCGCCGTAATTTATAGTGCATCACTGTTAGCGGCGTGCACAGCTACATGGCTGCCTTGCCAGCTGCGGCAATGGTGTTCCGTGCCCATCCAGCCTGCCCCCACAGCCCACCTCCTGGTTACCCCCGCTACTCCCCCTGGCCCTGGCAGAAGCCCCCCGACCAGCGGCACAAATGTCAGCAAACTATGGAAATGTTGCACATTTTCCGCACCCCCTCCCTCCCCCTCAGCAGCCATGACGGCGGTTCCGCCATTTTTAAAAGCACAAGTGAACCGCGCCTCGGGAAACCGGACCGTCGGAGGCGGAGAATCACAGGGGCCCCAGGTCCACTAATAATATGCAAACTGTGTATCACTGTACGTGCGTTCCAGAACACACTGACACCATGGTCGAGGCGACGGAGAATTGCGATTTGGCAGCAAATCGGCGCCACCACGATTTTGCCATCGGAACCGATTCTATTTTGGCATCAGCCGACGGAGAATCCCACCCTTCATCTTTCCTCTTTTCCACACGTTTAAACAAATAATTACACATCAGCATAAAGTTTTCATACCCTTCCGCACACTGGGCGTCATTCTCCGACCCCCCCAGCGGGTCGGAGAATGACCGTTGGCCGCCGTGCATCCCGCCCCCGCCGGTTGCCGAAGTCTCCGGTACCGGATACTCGGCGGGGGCGGGAATCGGGCCGCACCAGTTGGCGCCCCGCCCCCGCTGGATTCTCCGGCCCGGATGGGCCGAAGTCCCGCCGATAAATTGACTGTCCCGCCGGCGTAAGTCAAACCTGGTATTTACCGGCGGGACCAGGCGGCGTGGGCAGGCTCCGGGGCCCTGGGGGGGGGGGCGCAGGGTGATCTGACCCCGGGGGGGTTTCCCACGGTGGCCTGGCCCGCGATCGGGGCCCACCGATCCGCGGGCGGGCCTGTGCTGGGGGGGGCACTCTTTCCCTTCCGCCTCCACCACGGCCTCCACTATGGCGGAGGCGGAAGAGACTCTCCCCACTGCGCATGCGCAGGAAACTGTCAGCGGCCGCTGACGCGCCGCGCATGCGCCGCCCCGACATGTCATTTCCGCGCCAGGTGGCGGGGCAACAAACGCCGTTTCCGCCAGCTGGCGGGGCGGAAATCCCTCCGGCGTCGGCGTAGCCCCTCAATGTTGGGGCTCGGCCCCCAAAGATGCGGAGCATTCCGCACCTTTGGGGCCGTGCGATGCCCGTCTGATTGGCGCCGTTTTGGGCGCCAGTCGGCGGACATCGCGCCGTTTGGGGAGAATTTCGCCCACTGTCCCTTCCACACAGTGTCCCTTCCACACAGTGTCCCTTCCACACAGTGTCCCTTCCACACACTGTCCCTTCCACACACTGTCCTTTCCACACACTGTCCCTTCCACACACTATCCCTTCCACACACTGTCCCTTCCACATACTGTCCTTTCCACATACTGTCCCTTCCACACACTGTCCTTTCCACGCACTGTCCTTTCCACACACTGTCCCTTCCACACACTGTCCTTTCCACACACTGTCCTTTCCACACACTGTCCCTTCCACACACTGTCCCTTCCACATACTGTCCCTTCCACACACTGTCCTTTCCACACACTGTCCCTTCCACACACTGTCCTTTCCACACACAGTCCTTTCCACACACTGTCCCTTCCATACACTATCCCTCCCACACACTGTCCCTTCCACACACTGTCCTTTCCACACACTGTCCCTTCCACACACTGTCCTTTCCACACACTCTCCTTTCCACACACTGTCCTTTCCACACACTGTCCCTTCCACACACTATCCCTTCCACACACTGTCCTTTCCACACACTGTCCTTTCCACACACTGTCCTTTCCACACACTGTCCCTTCCACACACTATCCCTTCCACACACTGTCGTTTCTACACACTATCCCTTCCACACACTGTCCCTTCCACACACTGTCCTTTCCACACACTGTCCCTTCCACACACTATCCCTTCCTCACACTGTCCCTTCCACACACTGTCCTTTCCACACACTGTCCTTTCCAAACACTGTCCTTTCCACACACTATCCCTTCCACACAGTGTCCCTTCCACACACTGTCCCTGCCACACACTGTCCTGTCCACACACTGTCCTTTCCACACACTGTCCTTTCCACACACTGTCCTTTCCACACACTGTCCCTTCCTCACACTATCCCTTCCACACACTGTCCTTTCCACACACTGTCCCTTCCACACACTGTCCTTTCCACACACTGTTCCTTCCACACGCTGTCCTTTCCACACACTGTCCTTTCCACACACTGTCCTTTCCACACACTGTCCTTTCCACACACTGTCCCTTCCACACACTGTCCCTTCCACACACTATCCCTTCCACACACTGTCCTTTCTACACACTGTCCCTTCCACACACTATCCCTTCCACACACTGTCCTTTCTACACACTGTCCCTTCCACACACTGTCCGTTCCACACACTGCCCCTTCCACACACTATCCCTTCCACACACTATCCCTTCCACACACTGTCCTTTCTACACACTGTCCCTTCCACACACTATCCCTTCCACACACTGTCCTTTCCACACACTGTCCCTTCCACACACTATCCCTTCCACACACTGTCCTTTCCACACACTGTCCCTTCCTCACACTGTCCCTTCCACACACTGTCCTTTCCACACACTGTCCTTTCCACACACTGTCCCTTCCACACACTGTCCTTTCCACACACAATCCCTTCCACACACTGTCCTTTCCACACACTGTCCCTTCCACACACTGTCCCTTCCACACACTATCCCTTCCACACACTGTTCTTTCTACACACTGTCCCTTCCACACACTAGCCCTTCCACACACTGTCCTTTCTACACACTGTCCCTTCCACACACTGTCCTTTCCACACACTGTCCCTTCCACACACTATCCCTTCCACACACTATCCCTTCCACACACTGTCCTTTCTACACACTGTCCCTTCCACACACTATCCCTTCCACACACTGTCCTTTCCACACACTGTCCCTTCCACACACTATCCCTTCCACACACTGTCCTTTCCACACACTGTCCCTTCCACACACTATCCCTTCCTCACACTGTCCTTTCCACACACTGTCCTTTCCACACACTGTTCCTTCCACACACTGTCCCTTCCACACACTGTCCTTTCCACACACTGTCCTTTCCACACATTGTCCCTTCCTCACACTGTCCCTTCCACACACTGTCCTTACCACACACTGTCCTTTCCACACACTGTCCCTTCCACACACTGTCCTTTCCACACACAATCCCTTCCACACACTGTCCTTTCCACACACTGTCCCTTCCCAACACTGTCCCTTCCACACATTGTCCCTTCCACACACTGTCCTTTCCACACACTGTCCCTTCCACACACTGTCCTTTCCACACACTGTCCCTTCCACACACTGTCCTTTCCACACACTGTCCTTTCCACACACTGTCCCTTCCACACACTGTCCCTTCCTCACACTGTCCCTTCCACACACTGTCCTTTCCACACACTGTCCTTTCCACACACTGTCCCTTCCACACACTGTCCCTTCCACACACTGTCCTTTCCACACACTGTCCTTTCCACACACTGTCCTTTCAACACACTCTCCTTTCCACACACTGTCCTTTCCACACACTGTCCTTTCCACACACTGTCCCTTCCACACACTGTCCCTTCCACACACTGTCCTTTCTACACACTGTCCCTTCCACACACTATCCCTTCCACACACTGTCCCTTCCACACACTGTCCTTTCCACACACTGTCCTTTCCACACACTGTCCTTTCCACACACTGTCCCTTCCACACACTGTCCTTTCCACACACTATCCCTTCCACAGACTGTCCCTTCCACACACTGTCCTTTCCACACACTGTCCCTTCCACACACTGTCCTTTCCACACACTGTCCCTTCCACACACTGTCCCTTCCACACACTGTCCTTTCCACACACTGTCCTTTCCACACACTGTCCCTTCCACACACTGTCCTTTCCACACACTATCCCTTCCACACACTGTCCCTTCCACGCACTGTCCTTTCCACACACTATCCCTTCCACACACTGTCCCTTCCACACACTGTCCTTTCCACACACTGTCCCTTCCACACACTGTCCTTTCCACACACTGTCCCTTCCACACACTGTCCCTTCCACACCCTGTTCTTTCTACACACTGTCCCTTCCACACACTATCCCTTCCACACACTGTCCCTTCCACACACTGTCCTTTCCACACACTGTCCTTTCCACACACTGTCCTTTCCACACACTGTCCTTTCTACACACTGTCCTTTCCACACACTATCCCTTCCACACACTGTCCCTTCCACACACTGTCCTTTCCACACACTGTCCCTTCCACACACTGTCCTTTCCACACACTGTCCTTTCCACACACTGTCCTTTCCACACACTGTCCCTTCCACACACTGTCCTTTCCACACACTGTCCTTTCCACACACTGTCCCTTCCACACACTGTCCTTTCCACACACTATCCCTTCCTCACACTGTCCCTTCCACACACTGTCCTTTCCACACACTATCCCTTCCACACACTGTCCCTTCCACACACTGTCCTTTCCACACACTGTCCCTTCCACACACTGTCCTTTCCACACACTGTCCCTTCCACACACTGTCCCTTCCACACACTGTCCTTTCTACACACTGTCCCTTCCACACACTGTCCCTTCCACACACTGTCCCTTCCACACACTGTCCCTTCCACACACTGTCCCTTCCACACACTGTCCTTTCCACACACTGTCCTTTCCACACACTGTCCCTTCCACACACTGTCCTTTCCACACACTGTCCCTTCCACACACTGTCCTTTCCACACACTATCCCTTCCACACACTGTCCCTTCCACACACTGTCCTTTCCACACACTGTCCCTTCCACACACTGTCCTTTCCACACACTGTCCTTTCCACACACTGTCCTTTCCACACACTGTCCCTTCCACATACTGTCCTTTCCACACACTGTCCCTTCCACACACTGTCCCTTCCACATACTGTCCTTTCCACACACTATCCCTTCCACACACTGTCCTTTCCACACACTGTCCTTTCCACACACTGTCCCTTCCACATACTGTCCTTTCCACACACTGTCCCTTCCACACACTGTCACTTCCACATACTGTCCTCTCCACACACTATCCCTTCCACACACTGTCCCTTCCACACACTGTCCTTTCCACACACTGTCCCTTCCACACACTGTCCTTTCCACACACTGTCCTTTCCACACACTGTCCTTTCCACACACTGTCCCTTCCACATACTGTCCTTTCCACACACTATCCCTTCCACACACTGTCCCTTCCACACACTGTCCTTTCGACACACTGTCCCTTCCACACACTGTTCCTTCCACATACTGTCCTTTCCACACACTGTCCCTTCCACACACTATCCCTTCCTCACACTGTCCTTTCCACACACTGTCCTTTCCACACACTGTCCCTTCCACACACTATCCCTTCCTCACACTGTCCTTTCCACACACTGTCCTTTCCACACACTGTCCCTTCCACACACTGTCCTTTCCACACACTGTCCTTTCCACACACTGTCCCTTCCACATACTGTCCTTTCCACACACTATCCCTTCCACACACTGTCCTTTCCACACACTGACCCTTCCACATATTGTCCTTTCCACACACTATCCCTTCCACACACTGTCCTTTCCACACACTGTCCCTTCCACATACTGTCCTTTCCACACACTATCCCTTCCACACACTGTCCTTTCGACACACTGTCCCTTCCACACACTGTCCCTTCCACATACTGTCCTTTCCACACACTGTCCCTTCCACACACTGTCCCTTCCTCACACTGTCCTTTCCACACACTGTCCTTTCCACACACTGTCCCTTCCACACACTATCCCTTCCTCACACTGTCCTTTCCACACACTGTCCTTTCCACACACTGTCCTTTCCACACACTGTCCCTTCCACACACTGTCCCTTCCACACACTGTCCCTTCCTCACACTGTCCCTTCCACACACTGTCCTTTCCACACAATGTCCCTTCCACACACTGTCCTTTCCACACACTGTCCCTTCCACACACTGTACTTTCCACACACTGTCCCTTCCACATACTGTCCTTTCCACACACTGTCCCTTCCACATACTGTCCTTTCCACACACTATCCCTTCCACACACTGTCCTTTCCACACACTGTCCCTTCCACATACTGTCCTTTCCACACACTATCCCTTCCACACACTGTCCTTTCGACACACTGTCCCTTCCACACACTGTCCCTTCCACATACTGTCCTTTCCACACACTGTCCCTTCCACATACTGTCCCTTCCACATACTGTCCTTTCCACACACTGTCCCTTCCACACACTATCCCTTCCTCACACTGTCCTTTCCACACACTGTCCCTTCCACACACTATCCCTTCCTCACACTGTCCTTTCCACACACTGTCCTTTCCACACACTGTCCCTTCCACATACTGTCCTTTCCACACACTATCCCTTCCACACACTATCCCTTCCTCACATTGTCCTTTCCACACACTGTCCTTTCCACACACTGTCCTTTCCACACACTGTCCCTTCCACACACTGTCCTTTCCACACACTGCCCCTTCCACACACTGTCCCTTCCACTCACTGTCCTTTCGACACACTGTCCCTTCCACACACTGTCCCTTCCACATACTGTCCTTTCCACACACTGTCCCTTCCACACACTGTCCCTTCCACATTTTGTCCTTTCCACACACTGTCCCTTCCACACACTATCCCTTCCTCACACTGTCCTTTCCACACACTGTCCTTTCCACACACTGTCCCTTCCACACACTATCCCTTCCTCACACTGTCCTTTCCATACACTGTCCTTTCCACACACTGTCCCTTCCACATACAGTCCTATCCACACACTGTCCCTTCCACACACTATCCCTTCATCACACTGTCCTTTCCACACACTGTCCTTTCCACACACTGTCCTTTCCACACACTGTCCCTTCCACACATTATCCCTTCCTCACACTGTCCTTTCCACACACTGTCCCTTCCACACACTGTCCTTTCCACACACTGTCCTTTCCACACACTGTCCCTTCCACATACTGTCCTTTCCACACAATGTCCCTTCCACACACTGTCCCTTCCACACACTGTCCTTTCCACACACTGTCCCTTCCACACACTGTCCTTTCCACATACTGTCCCTTCCACACACTATCCCTTCCACACACTGTCCTTTCGACACACTGTCCCTTCCACACACTATCCCTTCCTCACACTGTCCTTTCCACACACTGTCCTTTCCACACACTGTCCCTTCCACACACTATCCCTTCCTCACTCTGTCCTTTCCACACACTGTCCTTTCCACACACTGTCCCTTCCACACACTGTCCTTTCCACACACTGTCCTTTCCACCCACTGTCCTTTCCACACATTGTCCCTTCCACACACTGTCCTTTCCACACACTATCCCTTCCACACGCTGTCCCTTCCACACACTGTCCTTTCCACACATTGTCCCTTCCACACACTGTCCTTTCCACACACTGTCCCTTCCACACACTGTCCCTCCCACACACTGTCCTTTCCACACACTGTCCTTTCCACACACTGTCCCTTCCACACACTGTCCTTTCCACACACTATCCCTTCCACACACTGTCCCTTCCACACACTGTCCTTTCCACACACTATCCCTTCCACACACTGTCCCTTCCACACACTGTCCTTTCCACACACTGTCCCTTCCACACACTGTCCTTTCCACACACTGTCCCTTCCACACACTATCCCTTCCACACACTGTCCTTTCTACACACTGTCCCTTCCACACACTATCCCTTCCACACACTGTCCCTTCCACACACTGTCCCTTCCACACACTGTCCTTTCCACACACTGTCCTTTCCACACACTGTCCCTTCCACACACTGTCCTTTCCACTCACTATCCCTTCCACACACTGTCCCTTCCACACACTGTCCTTTCCACACACTATCCCTTCCACACACTGTCCCTTCCACACACTGTCCTTTCCACACACTGTCCCTTCCACACACTGTCCTTTCCACACACTGTCCTTTCCACACACTGTCCTTTCCACACACTGTCCCTTCCACATACTGTCCTTTCCACACACTGTCCCTTCCACACACTGTCCCTTCCACATACTGTCCTTTCCACACACTATCCCTTCCACACACTGTCCTTTCGACACACTGTCCCTTCCACACACTGTTCCTTCCACATACTGTCCTTTCCACACACTGTCCCTTCCACACACTATCCCTTCCTCACACTGTCCTTTCCACACACTGTCCTTTCCACACACTGTCCCTTCCACACACTATCCCTTCCTCACACTGTCCTTTCCACACACTGTCCTTTCCACACACTGTCCCTTCCACACGCTGTCCTTTCCACACACTGTCCTTTCCACAAACTGTCCCTTCCACATACTGTCCTTTCCACACACTATCCCTTCCACACACTGTCCTTTCCACACACTGTCCCTTCCACATACTGTCCTTTCCACACACTATCCCTTCCACACACTGTCCTTTCCACACACTGTCCCTTCCACATACTGTCCTTTCCACACACTATCCCTTCCACACACTGTCCTTTCGACACACTGTCCCTTCCACACACTGTCCCTTCCACATACTGTCCTTTCCACACACTGTCCCTTCCACACACTATCCCTTCCTCACACTGTCCTTTCCACACACTGTCCTTTCCACACACTGTCCCTTCCACACACTATCCCTTCCTCACACTGTCCTTTCCACACACTGTCCTTTCCACACACTGTCCCTTCCACACACTGTCCTTTCCACACACTATCCCTTCCACACACTGTCCTTTCCACACACTGTCCCTTCCACACACTGTCCCTTCCACATACTGTCCTTTCCACACACTGTCCCTTCCACACACTGTCCTTTCCACATACTGTCCTTTCCACACACTGTCCCTTCCACACACTATCCCTTCCTCACACTGTCCTTTCCACACACTGTCCCTTCCACACACTGTCCCTTCCACATACTGTCCTTTCCACACACTGTCCCTTCCACACACTGTCCTTTCCACACACTGTCCCTTCCACACACTGTCCTTTCCACATACTGTCCTTTCCACACACTGTCCCTTCCACACACTGTCCTTTCCACACACTGTCCTTTCCACACACTATCCCTTCCTCACACTGTCCTTTCCACACACTGTCCTTTCCACACACTGTCCCTTCCACACGCTGTCCTTTCCACACACTGTCCTTTCCACAAACTGTCCCTTCCACATACTGTCCTTTCCACACACTATCCCTTCCACACACTGTCCTTTCCACACACTGTCCCTTCCACATACTGTCCTTTCCACACACTATCCCTTCCACACACTGTCCTTTCCACACACTGTCCCTTCCACATACTGTCCTTTCCACACACTATCCCTTCCACACACTGTCCTTTCGACACACTGTCCCTTCCACACACTGTCCCTTCCACATACTGTCCTTTCCACACACTGTCCCTTCCACACACTATCCCTTCCTCACACTGTCCTTTCCACACACTGTCCTTTCCACACACTGTCCCTTCCACACACTATCCCTTCCTCACACTGTCCTTTCCACACACTGTCCTTTCCACACACTGTCCTTTCCACACACTGTCCCTTCCACACACTGTCCCTTCCACACACTGTCCCTTCCTCACACTGTCCCTTCCACACACTGTCCTTTCCACACACTGTCCTTTCCACACACTGTCCCTTCCACATACTGTCCTTTCCACACACTATCCCTTCCACACACTGTCCTTTCCACACACTGTCCCTTCCACATACTGTCCTTTCCACACACTATCCCTTCCACACACTGTCCTTTCCACACACTGTCCCTTCCACATACTGTCCTTTCCACACACTATCCCTTCCACACACTGTCCTTTCGACACACTGTCCCTTCCACACACTGTCCCTTCCACATACTGTCCTTTCCACACACTGTCCCTTCCACACACTATCCCTTCCTCACACTGTCCTTTCCACACACTGTCCTTTCCACACACTGTCCCTTCCACACACTATCCCTTCCTCACACTGTCCTTTCCACACACTGTCCTTTCCACACACTGTCCTTTCCACACACTGTCCCTTCCACACACTGTCCCTTCCACACACTGTCCCTTCCTCACACTGTCCCTTCCACACACTGTCCTTTCCACACACTGTCCTTTCCACACACTGTCCCTTCCACATACTGTCCTTTCCACACACTATCCCTTCCACACACTGTCCTTTCCACACACTGTCCCTTCCACATACTGTCCTTTCCACACACTATCCCTTCCACACACTGTCCTTTCCACACACTGTCCCTTCCACATACTGTCCTTTCCACACACTATCCCTTCCACACACTGTCCTTTCGACACACTGTCCCTTCCACACACTGTCCCTTCCACATACTGTCCTTTCCACACACTGTCCCTTCCACACACTGTCCTTTCCACATACTGTCCTTTCCACACACTGTCCCTTCCACACACTATCCCTTCCTCACACTGTCCTTTCCACACACTGTCCCTTCCACACACTGTCCCTTCCACATACTGTCCTTTCCACACACTGTCCCTTCCACACACTGTCCTTTCCACACACTGTCCCTTCCACACACTGTCCTTTCCACATACTGTCCTTTCCACACACTGTCCCTTCCACACACTGTCCTTTCCACACACTGTCCTTTCCACACACTATCCCTTCCTCACACTGTCCTTTCCACACACTGTCCTTTCCACACACTGTCCCTTCCACATACTGTCCTTTCCACACACTGTCCCTTCCACACACTATCCCTTCCTCACACTGTCCTTTCCACACACTGTCCTTTCCACACACTGTCCCTTCCACACACTGTCCTTTCCACACACTGTCCCTTCCACACACTGTCCCTTCCACACACTGTCCCTTCTACATACTGCCCTTTCGACACACTGTCCCTTCCACACACTGTCCCTTCCACATACTGTCCCTTCCACACACTGTCCCTTCCACATACTGTCCCTTCCACACACTATCCCTTCCTCACACTGTCCCTTCCACACACTATCCCTTCCTCACACTGTCCTTTCCACACACTGTCCTTTCCACCTCAACCCTGGAATCTAAAATAATGTTAGGCCTTCAAATCGGCTAGAGAGAAACATCGCAACCCTCAGTTATAATGTTCCAAACAACTAACGCATTGTTTTCGTGATAAAATAGGCAACGGTGTGGGACTCAAACCCCAAAGGACCATCACTAATTCTACAATAAAATGTAATCAAACTTTCTGACACCACTGACTGTTCATTGCGAAGTATCGTGTCGTCAACAAGCTTGTTGTGGGACAGCTGTTGGGTGGTGGTTGACCTTCAGGCGAAGTCCACATTTGCAGAAAGTGTTTCGAAATCTAACGGGCCAGATTCCCGCTGAGAATTCTCTTGAGGCTGCTCCCCCGCCCTTGAAACCTCGGTAGAAATTCGGCCCCCACTCGAGTGTTGAAGGGGGTTTGTGAAGTTCCAGGGCAGAGCTGAGGCTGGGAGGGATTTGTCAGTCTTCACCGCTCACTTCTTACCTTCTCGTAGGATTCAGTCGTGGGTCTGTGAATCGAGCTGGAATTAAGTGACCATGTTCGAGGCAGCAGGATTTTCACATCCGAAAAATAAACTTGCTGCTTGGTCGCGTTGTGAAGGTAGGAGGAGGCAGCTGTCACTATTTGCTGTGAAAGCAAAGACAAACTTAAAATCATTGACCTTGCTTCATTAGTCGAATGGTGACATTGAAGAGGATATAACAAATTCCTTTAATTGTTCCCACTTCTCACCAATTCCTGAATTCTAAACAATAACTTACAACACCAAGTGCAAACAAGGTCACAAAACAAGGGCTATTAGCTCTTTTGGAACAGCATCAATGCCTCACCTGAATATTTTCAATAAGGTTGGTATCATTTTTGATTCTGGGGTTAATAGCAATAACCAAGTCTCTATATCCATTCTTCTCCAACTTTGCTCCAGAAGAATGGATAATAAAATCACACAGAATGCAGTTGAACACCAAGCCCAAGGGTTTTTGGAACCTCATTGTTTCGCACTGACTGTTTGGACCAATATCTTCGGGACACTGGTTTGCTAGATTTATATAGCAGGATGTGTGGGGGGTCGGGGGGGGGGGGGGGGGAGTGAATCATCGTGCATCAAGCAAGTTTGTACCGGCATCTATCTACTCCTGGGTGAGTGATTGCACTTTGGGAGATATCCAGTAGACACTCCCATGGGTGTGAGGGAGATTTGAGAGGGCATTGGGAATTCTTCCAGGGCCAATGACCGAATTGTGAGATTGCTGCAGATTTGAACAAGAATCCCAAACAAATGAGGAGCAGCAGCTTCATTATCGGCGATGGTGAAGGAGTATGACAAGCTGCATTCTAGTCCTCAGTGAGGGCGGAAAACGTAGACTTTGCTGACATCTGAAGACCCACATTGAACTCTCTCCAGATGTCATTTGTGAACACTATGGACGGAATCTTGTGCTCTCTCTCATGGCGAACTTGAAGGCAGGAAGGACGTTTACTTAGGTGCCATGGTGGCATATTGGGACCCTACAAGCCTTCGCTGTCTCCCCCAGAATTCAGGGCGATGTGACGATCCCAGCTGATGCCGATGCTGCACACGATTTTTTAGAAACCGTGGAGGAAAGTTACTGAAGAAATCTGCTGATGAACCTAAGAATAAAACATTTATTGAACAAGAAATTATGAACAACTTTACACTTGACAAAAAGGTTGGAAAGCTCTCGATACAAACACAAGAAAATAATTCAAATATTCACGATTCCTTCACCCCAGCTATCTCTTTAATAGACACATACAAATTCGGAAAGATATCTTTCCTATACTCTAACATTCAGGCTGTGGTATATGTGAATTAATGGGCGCAATATGGTCAGACACATCCCACTCCAAAGTGGCGATTCTGCAGGTTTCTCAGAAGCCACCCACTTGTCACACCGTGAGCCAACCAATCTCACTGAAACTCTGGGCGGAATGTTCCCATTTTTCACCAATTGTGCTTTCAGGCGGGAAAAGTGGTGATTAGGCTGCCGATGGCATTGGTGGGTTTACTTGCTGTGGGCAGGATTCACCGTTGCCCGACGCCGATATCATAATCGGTGATCGGGCGGAGAATCCCTTCCAATGCCCAAATCGGGGGCGGCGCCGGATTGACACCAGTTTTCTAGCTTCCGCCCCCCCCCCCGAAATGACTTCATTGCGTCGCGCGCTGCTGGAATGACGTTGGCGCGTCACCTGAAGGCCCACTCCTGATGCTCCACCCCCAATTGCCCCACTGTGGCAGCGCTGGACACAGTCCATAGCCACCACGCAGGGTTCCCGACCGCTGAGACAACACATCAACTGCGCAGTCGGGAACCCGGTGTGGTGGCTGTGGCCTGTGTCCAGTGCTGCCAATCAGCTGAGAGCCATGTTGCTGGTTGGGGGGGGGGGGGGCGTCCCCAAGGGCTGGGGGCCTAGTGAAGGGAGGCCTGTAGGAGTGTTTCCAAGGCTTGAGTATTGAGCCAGCTTTTACATGAGGTACTTCCCTTTTAGTTATGGCTCAGTTAGTACACAGCTCGGCAGACACGCATCATCCTGGTTAAGACGGCTTTATTATTCCAAGCTTGGTTTAATGTACATGAGAGAGAGATCTGGATAAATGCCAAGATAAATCTGGCTAACACTGATAAAAACACACCAATTATAGGATTTTCCAAAAATCAATAGGCCACTCCATTTGGACTTGATTCAATCCTTGGAGCTGCCACTTTTATATTATCCAGTAAAATTCACTTTAAGCAAAATGATGACTTGTGATCAGCTCATGATTTAACCCCATCCTGTCACTTGTTGTTTCCCAGGATCTTGTGTCCATTATAAAGTTGTTTTTCTGACATTCCCATCCTGCGTATCGCAGTCAGTTCCTGTCCACCTCATTGTTCATCCAGGGGCAGGATGCCAAAGCTGGTTTCCTCTTTACTCCATGGATTGTCTGTGACAGGATATTGGGGGGCACCGATAGGGCAGTTTACTGAGTTGACTGTGTTATTTGCTGACCACACAATCCCGTTTGTCTCAAAAACATGGGTAAGTTAGCTAGCTTAAATCCCATCATGCATTGTGGCCACTGCTTGTAGCAATGGTTTAAATGTTTATTACTGCTATGTCCTAAAAATACAGGTTTAATGGTTAATAATGATTACTGGGTATACTTTCTATAATTAATTTCAATCCTTAATAACTAATAAATCTTCCCCACTGTCACCAGACTCCTAAATGACCCTCTTATGGACTGACCTCATTAACACTACACCCTGTATGCTTCATCCGATGCCGGTGCTTATGTAGTTACATTGTATATGTTGTGTTGCCCTATTATGTATTTTCTTTTATTCCCTTTTCTTCTCATGTACTTAATGATTTGTTGAGCTGCTCACAGAAAAATACTTTTCACTGTACCTCGGTACATGTGACAATAAACAAATCCAATCCAATCCAATCCAATCCAATCCAATAACTTATGTCAAACTATTCTAGTGCTGTCCTACCTATTCAGTTTTAAGAGGTCTTCCCAGCTTTCTGTATCACCTGTAATTCCCTTGAGTTCCCAACTGCTCTAGGGCCTAGGTATTTCGGAATTGCAAGTAATTCGTATAAGCTGCCCCGCAGGGACGTATAGAGTCCCGTTTGTGCATACGTCCTGAGTCCTGTCATAATAAAAACCTATACCACTCCTTCCCTTCACTTCCCTCATAACATTTACAGCATTCCAATGCACCCGCGTGATGTTAGTATACATGCGGCCATTGTTTTTTGTTTCAGCAATGTCCGGCTCCTTCCGTGTTCCTGGTGAGGTGGTCGATGTCGATGGTTGCAACCAGAGATGAAGTGGGTCCCCAAAGTTTGCTGGCCTCAAGAAAACTGTACATAACAAGTGGTGAGAATATGCAAATCTGCACACTGTGAAAATGATAAGAGTAATACAGAAACAATTGACTGTGTTGTGAGTCCATCGTGAGAAATGTCCATATTCGTCTTGTGGGTGTGTTGAAGTGTCGTTACAAATCTAGCGATCGGGTGCCTTACAGCTTCTGCTGGAGCGTCTTAACGGTGGTGGTAGGGATGATGGTTTGATGTCATCAAGAGTACTGTCGGGCGTTGTGTGGCGAGGAACGTCCTGTGGACAAATGGAATCGGTCAAGTCCAGTGTGGGAAATGTTGGCGTTGTAAGTTGAACCTCTAATAGATCCCGGAGGTTACGGCGAAAAAGTCTACTCCAGCAGACGATTTGACAATGTAGGACCGTCGTGCCTCCTGCCTGATCACCGTGGTTGACTCAGACCATCCACCTTCTGAGTCCTTGATTCCGATGGTGTCACCTATTGTCAGTCGCTTGAGTGGGATCGCATGTTGATCGTAGTATAGTTTTTGTTTGGAGCATAGTGCCCGCATGTCATCGAGAACCGGTGCGTTGCCGGGGTCTCGAAATTGCTTTGCCGGTAGGGTTGTCTGGATGTCTCTGCCGAAGAGCATTTGCGCTGGCGACAGTCCTGAGCTCAATGGGGTTTCTCGGTACGATAACAGAGCTAGGTTGATGTCAGAACGTGACTCGGCTGCTTTGCTGATGAGTCGTTTAATGATGTGGGCACCTTTTTCCCCTGTTCCATTTGATTGTGGGTAGCGATTCTGTGTCGCACCGTTGTCTGACCTCGACTTTTTCCTGTGTTTGTGGTATTGATTCTGTATGTCATCATTCGTGAAAGCTGTTTTGCTTGTTTATTCTGGAGCAGATGTGAATTCATGAGATTCTTTATCATGCCATGGCATGTTTGTAGTCTTGTCATTGTTTCGTAGTGTGCCATTGCATTTTCCTTCACGTGCAGAGTTGTACCATGTTGTACAGGTCGTTGTTTCATTGTTGGTGTTTCTGTCGTTTCTGTCTTGGTTGTTTTCATTGGCGTTCTTGTTGTTGTCATTCTTGTTGTTCTTTTTGTTGTGCTTGTTGATTCTGTTTTCGTTGTTTTCGCTTTTATTCTTGTTCTTTTTCAGCCAGCCCTGTGGTATTAACTGGAGATTTGTAATAAAATCAGAGATGGGCCCTCCGTTTCTCTGACAGTAGTTAATTCTTTCCAGCATCTCACCAGACGGACTCTTACAGCGTTCATCAAATTCTTTGAGTATAACTTCTAATTTGGTGTTGCCCTCACCTTCTAACTAATTAAAGCAATTATAGATTTCTCTAGCTTCATGCCCTCCTGTTGAGAGTAGTAGGGCTATTTTTGTTGCGTCAGAGGCAGCGCTTAAATCATTAGCTGTAATAAATATTTGGAAGAGCTGTTCAAACATTTTCCAGTTATAACTTAAATTACCGGCTGTTTCCAGCTGCCATGGAGTTCCAACAAGTTCCATCGAATCAGTTAGTCGTCGAGGATCCATTTGCTGTGAAGTCTTCCACAGTCGAATATCCGGTTTAAGCTTTTCTTCTCTTGCTGGTGTCTAGCTAGCTTTCTGAAATCACTCCTGGTATCATATGTTATTCTCTAAGTCTGAATAAAGATTGTAGACTTCCAGGTAACACAAATACTTTATTCAGTAGGTTTGTTCTGTTTCCAGAGTTTAACTAGATATAGTACAGTCAAGAGGTATGACCAGTGAAGCTAAGGTAAGCTGCCTATGCTGAGCTGTCTCTGTGTGCTGCTGCTCACTAGCCCTGTGCTGCTGAAAGAGGCGGATCCTCCCTTTGGCTTGACCCTTTATACCCGCCTCTGATGCCCTCTAGTGATGCTGTGGCTATTACATCTGTGCTTTAGTCCCTGGTGTATGTACAGATGTATATACAGATGTACAGATCACTACAGTTATCACCTCCTCCGGGAGGCGCATTGCTCTTCCTGTCATTCACTCAAAAGGGGCTCGACCCATTCCCCGGGTGGGGGTGGCTCTTTGTCACAACAATTTTGCATGCAGGGCCCGCACCCAATTATTCCCTTCCTGCAATATAGCTTTGCCTAGGCTGTTTCTTAAGGTTTGGTTCTTCCGCTCTACCATTCCCGAGGTCTGAGGATGGTATGGGACATGGAATCTTTGCCGGATTCCCAAAACCTTACAAGCCTCCTTCACGGCTTTTCCTGTGAAATGGGCCCCTGGGTCAGAATCCGGTTGGAGAGGCACCCTCCCCCCACCGTGGTATTATTGCATTAGCCAATACCAAAGCCACGGTACTAGCGGTGGAATGCTTCCACCTACCGGGTGAATTGATCTACAATCACCAAACAGTATGTTCTACCCTCCACCCGAGGCAAAGGCCCAGTAAAATCTAATTGCAAATTTTCCCATGATTCCTTGGGCCAGGGCTGACTTCCCATTATTATCTTGCAGGGACGGCCTGGTTCCACCAGGGTGCACTGTATGCATCGCTGGCTGAATTTGACCAGATCCCTGCCCATTCCCTTCCACCACCAACATTCCTTTAATCGTTTGATCATACTGTCTCTCCGTGTGTGCGCTTGTCCATGGTGTATGTCTAACAGGGATTGTTGCAAGGCCTCGGGGGCTATTATCGTTCCCTCTCTCCTCCATATTCCATCATGGGCTGTTTAGCACAGGGCTAAATCGCTGGCTTTGAAAGCAGACCAAGGCAGGCCAGCAGCACCGTTCGATTCCTGTGACAGCCTCCCCGAACAGGCGCTGGAATGTGGCGACTAGGGGCTTTTCACAGTAACTTCATTTGATAATAAGCGATTTTCATTTCATGACCTATCCGTCCCCCGTTATTTCTCCACTCCTCCTTTTCCTCCACTAGCGCTTGTTCTTGCACCTGCATTACTTCAATATCAGCATTGCCTGCAGCCTCCACGGCTGCTATTCCTGGAGTCTGCATTTCCACCCGTTCCTGCTCTAATAGGTCTTTCGCTGTTTGGGCGGCCCAACTATTACCTTGCTGTGCATAATTCTCAATTTTCCGATGGGCTTGGACCTTAATCCTCCTCACTCCACTCTATTTTGTCTTTGCTCGCCCTTCCCCCCCTTTGCTAAATCGTGTTGGGGTTTCGCAAGGGTTGCTGACTCTTCCACTAGATTTTAAATCATCCCGCCTATTGCTGCACTATTAAAAGTCACTTATAAATTCTCAAATTCTCGAAGCTACTCTACTGCAAATCTCGTTCCACTTACAGTCACCTAGACAGTAAAACACAAAAGATCCATTCTGCTTGGGGCAAACTGGATTAATTAGTCTGGACATATCTGACAATTCAAAGTTAAAATTCTCAATTCCTGTAAAAAAAAAAGCATCTTCAGCTGTTAACAGGCAAGGGTTCACTCTCCGATGCGGGGTAAAAGTTTTCAACTGGACGTCATTACGTCATCGCCCTCCTTTGTTTGACTTAACCAGAAACACGATGAGGGACCTTCATTATTCTCAACTTTGTTTCCTTTCTTCCCAGTTGTATCAGTTGTGTCAGGAATAATTATTTTTAAACGTGACCCAAAGTTTTAACCCAAAATCAATCCAATACAGGATCAGCCATAATCATTTCAGATATCCCACAACTCCAATCAATCCTATTGAATTAAAATGGTCTCCTTCTTACATGTGTGAATTTGTATCCGGATTAAAATTCCCACATATTGTTCAACAATATCCTGGAATCATGCCTCTGGCCAGAAAACATGACTGCAGGTTTTTTGTCAACTGTTTGGACTGAAATCACTTAAATGATTAAACTTCAAAAATCACAACTTCAGACAGCAAGTGTTTTGAAACAAAAATAACCAACATGAATTACATAAATATCCTGCATTTTCTTCTCTACACTTCCGGCATCTGTAATTTAAAAAAACTCAAGGTTAATTCCCCAGGAAGATAAACTCTTTTGGCTAAAATAATAAACACTCTTTTGGCTAAAATAATAAACAAGGTTCACTGTTCTTTCTATTATAAGACTTAAATTATTTATTTGATTCATTTATCATTTTCTTTTCATTTAAACCAATCCTCAACACCTGATTTCATAGGCATCACCTATCCTTTAGTAAATTCACATCTCAAAGGCATTATGCTCAAACACATTATGAGCTACAAAATCTTTGTTCCCTAACGGGGGTTATGTGATAGCACAATAGAATTCTCACGTGTGTTCCAAATTCATATAGACCATGCTTAAAATTTTTACTTTTAACTGGTGTTATTGAATTTCCATGAATCCACAATTTAATCTTGTATCAAGTAATTTACACACATGTGTCGTGCCAATTTAAAAACCAATAATTAGCATGCTGAATAGTTAACTTTTCTTCAAACCAATTCAAGTTCTGTTACTTCACCAATTTTGAAATAAATTAGCACGTTCTCAATGTTGCGTGCGTCTGCCGCTACCTACTCACAACTTTCACACCTTGGGCGGGATTCTTTGACCCCCCGCCGGGTCGGAGAATCGCAGGGCGCTGGCGTGAATCCCGCCCCCGCCGGTTGCCGGATTCTCCGGCACCGGAGATTTGGCGGGGGCGGGAATCGCGGCGCGCCAGTTGGCGGGCACCCCCCCACCCCCCCGCCGATTCTCCGGCCCGGAAGGGCTGAAGTCCCGCTGCTGGAATGCCTGTCCCGCCTACGTGGATTAAACCACCTCTCTTACCAGCGGGACAAGGCGGCGCGGACATGCTCCGTGGTCCTGGGGAGGGCGCGGGGGCATCTGGCCCCGGGGGGTGCCCCCACGGTGGCCTGGCCCGCGATCGGGGCCCACCAATCCGCGGGCGGGCCTGTGCCGTGGGGGCACTCTTTTCCTTCCGACCTCGCCATGGTCTCCACCATGGCAGAGGTGGAAGAGACCCCCTCCACTGCGCATGCGCGGGGATGCCGTGAGCGGCCGCTGACGCTCCCGCGCATGCGCCATCTGGCAATGTCATTTCCGCGCCAGCTGGCAGGGCACCAAAGGCCTTTCCTGCCAGCTGGCGGGGCGGAAATCAGTCCGGTGCGGGCCTAGCCCCTCAAGGTTAGGGCTCGGCCGCTTAAGATGCGGAGGGTTCCGCACCTTTGGGGCGACGCGATGCCAGACTGATTTGCGCCGTTTTTGGCGCCGGTCGGCGGACATCGCGCCGATTACGGAGAATTTTGCCCCTTGTTCGGGTCGCACAACCTATCGATCCGGCCTGGTTAAGACGGCTTTATTATTCCAAGCTTGGTTTAATGTACATGAGAGAGAGAGATCTGGATAAATGCCAAGATCAATCTGGCTAACACTGATAAAAACACACCAATTATAGGATTTTCCAAAGTTCAATAGCTCACCCTAGTTGGACTTGATCCAATCCTTGGAGCTGTCACTTCTATATTATCCAGAAAAATTTGCTTTAAGAAAAATGATGATCAGCTCATGATCTAACCCCATCCTGTCACCTGTTGTTTACCAGGATCTTGTGTCCATTCTAAAGTTTTTTTCCGGACATTCCCATCTGACGTATCACAGTCAGTTCCTGTCCACCTGTTTGTTCAGGATGCCAAAGCTGGTTTCCTCTTTACTCCGTGGATTGACTGAGATAGGATATTGGGGCACCGGTAAGAAATGTTATCAAAGAGAAAATGCGGGAAAATCTCAGCAGGTCTGGCAGCATCTGTAGGGAGCGAAAAGAGCTAACGTTTCGAGTCCAGATGACCCATTATCAAAGTGGGAAATATTTACACTGTGGCGGGAGAGAATGATAGATGAGTCATCGCCGCCGAAACCAAGGGAACAGACTGCTAATAGCCACAGAAACCAAGGTCAAAGAGTGCTAATGGCCGTCCCCAGACAGAACAAAAGGTGTGAAAGACCAAACAGCAGAGACACTAACATCAGAGGGTAAACTGTGACAGATGTAGATGTGGGGGGTTGGAGAAGGAGAAGCAAAGGGGAGTAAAGGTAAGGAAAGGGGATTAAAATAGTGGTGAGGGGAGACATATATATAAAGTAAGACAAGAAATAAATAAATGGTAAAAGGCAGTTAAAATGAAATGGGATGGAGACAAAGGGGTGGAGGTGGGTTATAGGCAATCACCTGAAGTTGTTGAATTCGATGTTGAGACCAGAAGGCTGTAGCGTGCCTAACCGGAAGATGAGATGTTGTTCCTCCCGTTTGCGTGAGCTTCACTGGAACATTGCAGCAGGCCAAGGACAGACATGTGGGCATGGGAGCAAGGTCTTGTGTTAAAATGGCAAGCAATGGGAAGGTCAGGGTCCTGAATGCGCACAGACCGAAGGTGCTCAGCAAAGCGATCACCCAGTCTGCGTTTGGTCTCTCCGATATAGAGGACACCCTTGTTGCTCCAAATGTGGTCTCCTCCACATCGGATTAACCTCAATCCTTAATAAACTAAGGGGTGGCCAGGGGGTGGCCAGGGGGCAGGATTTGGCAGGTTGGGTACGCGCACAGCCGGCGCAATGTTTTACGGCGCATCCGCTGCAGGTCATCACCGTGCGCATGCGCGGCCGAGGACCCGACCATTCTCCAACCATTTTTGTCATGGGGGCTGGAAGCTTTACCCGGCGCGGCTACTAGCCCCGCACCAGTCCCAGGATCGGTGAGGGTTCGGGGCCGACTTTAACGTCGTAAAATTCCACAATTCCCACGCCACCATTGGCACTTAGCCTCCAAATCGGTGAATCCAGCCCTGTATTTTTAGCCACTTTGAAGACCAACTTTTCTTGGACGGGTTTCACACTGCTTCATGAGGGGTGGCCTCTTATACACGTGTCCGTCCATCAATTGAGCACTTCATTAAGTGAGGCTCTCTCTATTTGAAGGCCACCCCAGTGCTCCTTCATTGTCCAAAGATGAGAATGGCGGCTGAGAAGACAGCCCTTAGGTTGATGGAAACATTCCTTGGCAGACTGCTGGATGGAGTGGAGGAGTATCAGCACATCCTGTACACAAGCACAGGGAGGAGACCCTCAAGCAAGGACACCCACCCACATGGGAGGCTGTGGGGCCGCATTGGTAAGTGCCAGCTCCCTGCAGAGGAGGCTGGTCATCCAGTGTCGAAAGAGCATGAATTATCTCGTCTGTCACTCTTCTCATCACTCTTGACTCACACACACTCACACACCCATCACACATCCACATGGAGCTCACTGCTAGCTAAGGGAAACCACCACTCGCTCTCTCATCTTCCCTGTGGATTGTCGCCTCATCAGCTCCCTGGTCCCACTCACTAACCACACATGGCAGGCATCCTTACCCTCTGCCCTGCCACACGGCCTACTTAGACTCTCTCCATCTGTTTTCATGCAGGGTAAGCTGGCACATAATAAAAGGGAAAGCTCTCGTACAGGTGGAGGAATGCCCGAGTTAAAAGTCCTCTCTCAGTTCAAGGACGGAGCCCTCCAGCTGTTCGGGGAGGAAGACGACCGACCACTCCGGCCCCGAGGGCGATGTGTGCGACACAAAACCAAGTGAGGACCCAGGGCACCATCATCCTTCACACCGTAGAATCATAGAATTTACAGTGCAGAAGGAGGCCATTCAGCCCATCGAGTCTGCACTGGCCCTTGGAAAGAGCACCCTACCTTAAGCCCCGTGCCTCCACCCTATCCTCCTTTATTGCCGTAACCCAGTAACCCCACCTAACCTTTTTGGACACTAAGGGAAATTTAACATGGCCTATCCACCTAACCTGCACATCTTTGGACTGTGGGAGGAAACCGGAGGACCCGGAGGAAACCCACGCAGACACGGGGGGAATGTGCAGACTCCGCACAGACAGTGATCCAAGCCTGGAATCGAACCTGGGACCTTGGAGCTGTGGAGCAACTGTGCTAACCACGGTGCTATCGTGCTGCCCAAACCAATGTGAGTCCTGTCTCTTCTATTGTTATGCTCCTACTGTGCGCTAATGACATCTTTCTTCCCTTGCAAGCACGTCAGTGCCAGGCACAGGAGTCCTCCCCCGTGACACCAGCTTGGGTGAATTCCTGGGCGTTAAGATCGAAGAGACGGCACAGCTTTCACCCACACACTCTGCCAGTGCAGAAAGGTCCAGGAGTCACAGGTTGGTGAGCACCTCACTCTCTCTGATCTACAGCAGGGAGAGGCAGAGACTCCCCTAGAATTTCACATTAAAGTTCACATTCTCAGTCAATAGCTCACAGCCCCCCACCGTACCCCCTCTTCCTAACTGCACCGCCCACCCCTCCCCCTGCCCACATCTTAATGGATCTTTCAGACCATGTCTACTGGACACTCGCCCATCTCATTAGCCCAAGCTTCCCTTCCCAGTGGCAGGGCCTTCCAAAAAGCTGAAGACTGCATCCTCAGGATGTTAAACGTATCTTTCTTTTATCTGCTGGCGATGAATCCTTGCCCCCTTCAGCGGCCGGCACTTCGCCCCTGCTGTCAATGAGGACACTGGCCCTCTGCACCCACCGCGCCTATTGCGCCCCCCACTGCAGGTTCACACCTTCTGCATGAGCAGCCTTGCCAGCTCAATGCCCCCTCTTTAACTGCAGCATCCCCCTCACCCTTGCACACAGAGCACCGCCCCCGGCCAGTTAACCCCCTCCTCTTTGCACACCTGACTATTTATTCCCCTTCCCTCTTGCACACACAGCTGGTTACCCCAATGAACCCTTGCAGACATAGCCAGTTACCCCCTTGCACGTGTAGCCACTTACCCCCCAAACCCTTGCACATGTAGCTCACACCCCCCTCGCCGCCCCCACCCACCTCAGACATGTGCTCACTAGTGTCACATTTTTAAAAAGGAGTCATGAATGATGCTAACATGACATCACATGGCTGTGGGCAGACTATCCGACGGCGAGTAACTCACCTCCTGACCCCCCAAAACCTGCCCACCATCTACAAGGCACAAGTCAGGAGTGCAATGGAATACTCTCTACTTGCCTGGATTAGTGCAGCTCCACCAATACTCAAGAAGCTCAACACCATCCAGGACAAAGCAGCCGCTTGATTGCTCCCTCTTCCACAAACATTGAAACCGTCCACCACCGACGAACAGTGGCAGCCATGTGCACCATCTACAAGATGCACTGCAGGAACTAGCCAAGGCTCCTCCAGCAGCTTCCAAACCCACGTCCACTACCATCGAGAAGGACAAGAGCAACAGATGCCTGGGAACCCCACCACCTGGAGGTTCCCCTTCAAGTCAGTCACTACGCTTACTTGGAAATATATCGCCGTTCCTTGCTGGGTCAAAATCCTGGAACTCTCTCTCTAACAGCATAGTGGTTGTACCTACACCTCAAGGACTGCAGCGGTTCAAGAAGGCAACTCACCACCACCGTCTGAAGGGCAACTAGGGACAGGTAATAACTGCTGGCCTAACCAGCGACGCCCTGTAAGTGATGGGTTAATTCTGTCAACTGTGAGGATACTTGGCAGCTCTCCAGAGCCAGGATGTTGACTGGGACATAAAGCGCCATGTGTTCAGACTCCGGTGTTAGAACATAGAACATTACAGCGCAGTACAGGCCCTTCGGCCCTCGATGTTGCGCCAACCTGAGAAACCACTCAAGGGCTGGATTAGCACAGGGCTAAATCGCTGGCTTTTAAAGCAGACCAAGGCAAGCCAGCAGCACGGTTCAATTCCCGCACCAGCCTCCCCAAGCAGGCGCCGGAATGTGGCGACTAGGGGCTTTTCACAGTAACTTCATTTGAAGCCTACTTGTGACAATAAGCGATTTTCATTTTTCATTTCACTCTAAAGCCCATCTACACTATTCCCTTATCGTCCATATGTCTATCCAATGACCATTTGAATGCACTTAGTGTTGGCGAGACCACTACTGTTGCAGGCAGGGCATTCCGCGCCCTTACTACTCTCTGAGTAAAGAACCTACCTCTGACATCTGTCCTATATCTATCTCCCCTCAATTATCCAATCCTCTGATCATCTTGTATGCCTCAATTAAGTCACCTCTTAACCTTCTTCTCTCTAATGAAAACAGCCTCAAGACCCTCAGCCTTCCCTCATAAGATCTTCCCTCCACACCAGGCAACATTCTGGCGTTCGCATACATCTTGCTGACTTTCCCAGCCGCTTATCTCTCCGCGACCTATTAACTACACTGTATAAGTATGAGGCCTTTTTGCTCACTCATTGGGCTTCACCTCGGACCTGAGTCGCAACAAGTGTCAGGAGCCGGATCTCGAAGCCACCGCCGACACCGGGGTCCCCGATGCGCAGATGGGCGAGAGATTCTTGTGTTGTATTCATATCTTATATTATTCATATATTATATTCTTCTATCATATTATTCTTATCAATAAAGTAGAGTAGACAAACTTCTGTGGTTGTTCTCTTAATTACATTGTATCGGAATCACAAAGAACACTTGGAGTAATCCAAGACATATTTGGTGTAGTCAGTAGGATTCGGTAGCAATGTTTTTTAAGTAAAAATCTTTTAATAATTCATCATTAGCAGAAATGTCTAAAAGAAAATCACAATGATAAAAAATGCATCAAAACCAATTTTGTCCATCCATTCTTTCACTTCAGATCAAGAGAAATATTTTCCTATTGCAACAATCCCCAATTGTTGGCCAACAGAGTGTCAACAAGTAAAATTCACTGATTAAAATGACCAAAGATTAAATTGTAATTGTTGTAGATTTAGTGACCATTTTTAATCAAGTTATTCTCTGATGTGATCTCCTATATACCATCCAATGGTTCATTACATTACTTCATACTGCATAAAGGGTCAACTGCGAAAGAGTCTTTTATAATTTACTGCAAACACCAGCAGGCCAGAAACCCAAAGTCAAATGCAGTTATAGGTGAATGCAGGTATTTCTGTTTCTAACCGTGTGAGAGTCACTTGAATCCTCAATATTGCCAATTTATGGACCATTTGTGAAAGGAAGCCTGCTTATTCCAAATAACAATCATGAGCAATTAGTCACACAAGGATTATACAATTAACTGAGGTATCTCTCAATATTCTGTATTTTGATGCGTCAGAACTATTAAAAAATAGATACAACATTGCACAACGCCTCAACAACATTCTCAAAACAACTCTCCACAAGCAAATCAATTCACAGCATCGGTCACATGTTGCTGCTCAGAATATGAAAGTTGGCAATATTCCATTTTCAAATTGCAAACTTGCAACCCTGGAAAGCTTATTCAGCAAGAGCTCATCAATCCGAAGCAATGACAGCCAGAAACATGAAAAGCAAATCACATCCACCATCCTTTTCGATTTTTTTATGGAGAATCCCAATCTAATATTTGTCTCGTCCTTTACCCAGCACAACATGGGTGCTGGATGAAAGCTGAGAGCAAATTCTAGGAATCATAAATGAAATGATGGTCAATACAAACACAATGGCTGGAAATACTCAGCAGGTCAGGCAGCATCTATGGAAACAGTTAACATTTCAGATCAGGGCAGCACGGTGGCGCAGTGGTTAGCACTGCTGCCTCATGACGCCGAGGTCCCAGGTCCGATCCCGGCCCGGGGTCACTGTCCGTGTGGAGCTTGTACACTCTCCCAGTGTTTGTGTGGGTTTCGCTCCCGCAACCCAAAGATGTGCAGGGTAGATGGATTCTACACGCTAATTGCCCCTTAATTGGAAAAAAATAATTGGGTACTCTAAATTTAAAAAAAGCATTTCAGATCAAGAGGACCTTTCATCAGAACTGAAACAGTAACTGCTGTGTAATACTTCCAGTGATTCTATTTCAGGTTTCCAGCATTCGCGGTGTTTAGCTTTTCAACAAATTATGGTTTGTTGATTTATTCGGCCTCAGGTTTTGGTCCTTAATTTGCATATTTAACTGAATAAATCAGTAGTCAGTGACACTAGTTCAAATATTGTGCAAACTAAAACTCCAAACTCAGTTGTAGTAACTGGATTTCATCTCCACGTACATCTTGAGTCATGATCTACTCATCACTCCTTCGTAGAGCACGTCTCATGTATTCGTCAGATCTGCGCAGTCTTTGCAATTAGCATTTCATTTTTTTCCAGTTTATCTGTAGTCACTGATGCGACCATCAATTCACTCGAAGACAAGTGGAGAAGTAAACTGTGGTTTTAATCAGCTTAGAACTGTGCCTGCCTGCGACTGGGACAATACTGAAGGTGGCCCCAAAGGTCAGCTGCTCTTATACTTCCTCTCAAGGGGTGGAGCCATGGGCGGAGCCTGTACATGCCCCAACATATCCCCCTGTGGATGAAGCCACACAATGGCCCATAGGTGGAGCCCACAGGGTTAATAACATAACATAACATAATACAGTGCACTGGTGAATTATCCGTAAGTATACATTCACCACATTCACCCCCTGTTTAAAAAAATGAAGTCCGGCGGGGGTGACGGGCTCATAGATTCAGTCAGTCCGGTGCCCGGATCGTACGTTGCGACCGCCGAAGCACTAGTGTTGCAGCCGCTTCGGGTGGCTGTGGAAGTGGGTCTGGAGCAGGCACAGGCGTGGACTCCGGGAGCGGCTCTTCCGGAGCTTCATTCCTGTGGACCGGTGCGGCGGGTGGGAGGGAGCGCGGGAACAATATAGGGGTGGAGGCGCTGAACATGGGAGGTTGGACAGGACATAGTGTGGTGGATGCAGTAGTGATAGTGGTGGTGGAGCCTGCGGGCGCCAGGTCCCGGAGTTAGACGGTATCTTGCCGGCCATCGGGGTGTTTGACGTACGCATAGTGTGGGTTGGGGTGCAGGAGCTGGACCCTCTGTACCAGGGGGTTGGTCTTCTGGCTCCAAACGTGTTTTTGGAGGAGGACTGGACCCAGTGTCATCAGCCAGGGCGGAAGCGAGGCCCCTGAGGTAGCTCCCCTTGGAAAAACAAACAAGCGGTCATGAGGAGTCTGGTTTGTGGCCGTGCAAAGGAGGAACCTAATAGTGTGGAGCGCATCGGGGAGGACCTCCTGCCAGTGAGAAACTGGGAGATTCCTGGACCGTAGGGTCAGTAGGACGGTCTTCCAGACCGTCGCTTTCTCCCTCTCCACCTGCCCGTTTTCCCTGGGTTATAACTGGTAGTCCTGCTCGAGGCGATGCCCTTACTGAGCAGGTACTGACGCAGTTCATTGCTCATGACCTGTCGCTGTGGACATAACTGGGGAAACCAAACAGGGTGAAGACACTATGCAGGGCTTTAATGACAGTGGGGGTGGTCATATCGGGGCAGGGGATGGCAAACGGGATGTGGGAGAACCCGTCTATGATGTTAAGGAAGTACGTGTTGCGGTTATTGGAGGCATTCAAAGGACCGGGATGCCTTCACCAGGTGGGCCTTATCCGGTTTACACTCCGCACAGATTTGGCAGTCTCTGATTATAGCTCTGACCTCCTCGGTGGAGTAGGACAGGTTGCGGGCCTTGATGTAATGGGCGAGCCGGGTGACCCCCAGGTGGCAGAGGTCATCGTGGCTAGCCCGTAGTCTGTCATCTTGAGTGCTAGTGACGAATGTGATATAAAATAGTTACTTTAGAGATATTAGTTACTGTAATGTAGAGATAGGCCAGTCTCATCCTGGTGAGTTCACAGACAAAGGATTTCAGACCGCATGGCAAAGCAAGGAGGAGATGTGTCCAGCAAAGGAGGAGAAAAGGATGCTGGGTAATAGGGGGCCAGAGGAAGGGTTTGGAAGTGAGCCAATTAGGATGTATGGCCAAGTCAGGAGGGGTATAGGATGACCTATGGGAATCGTGTATGTGAAACTTGATGCCATTTGTGTTATTAGTAGAGATCCCTTTGTCCTACAGACTCACTTGATTCCAGAGGTGTACAAAGCAAGATGTGCTTTGTACCGCTGTGAATTGAGAAAGACTTGCAAGTCAAATAAAATAACTAATGCTGTACCTGCAAATCCATCTCGACTTTTATTGAGGCCAGACTGACGGGTAAAGAAATTTGTGATTTGTCATTTGGTGCCGGAAACCCGGGATTTCTCAAGACGGTTCTGACCAACTGCGAAATCAGAATTAGACTGATTATGAACAGGAGGATGGGAAAAAAGGGCCCACAATGTACAGCTGGAAAATGACCGCACATTGATTTTTCCCCTCTTCTTATCGTCTGATTAGTCTGGTCACTCGCGGTTGGTACGGAAAGATCGTCTCGATGAAATCAAAGGTCAGTCTGGGGATTAGAACTTTAATTGTTGGGATTTCATATTGTTGATTCGGCTTGGGTTGGTTTTGGGTTGATGTAACATCTGAAGATGATTCAATTCCATGTGTGAGTGTTTTAAACTGATGGGACTTCAGCAGATGAAGGTTCAGTTAAATGAGTGTTTTTAAATCTGAAGATGATTCAATTCCATGTGTGAGTGTTTTAAACTGATGGGACTTCAGCAGATGAAGGTTCAGTTAAATTAAGTGTTTTTAAATCTGAAGAGGATTCAATTCCATGTGTGAGTGTTTTAAACTGATGGGACTTCAGCAGATGAAGGTTCAGGAAAATGAGTGTTTTTAAATCTGAAGAGGATTCAATTCCATGTGTGAGTGTTTTAAATCTATAGTTGATTAAGCTAAAATTGTGCCCTTGGACTGTAGTGGCGAAAAACGCAGTTCTGAGGACTAGTTGAGGTTATGGGGAATTTCTTGGATAGCACAAATGATCCAGGCATGCCACTGCAAATATTATGCGATATGTATCCGGATAAAGCAAAAGATTTCAGGAAAATGTCAGCAACGTTAAGGAGCAAAATGGGTGATGAATGGCCACTAGGGGGCACCAAAGAACTAGAAATCATTAAGAAAATTCAGGGACACATCTGGAAAAAGAGTCAAAGTATGAAAGCAAAAGAATTAATTGGATTATGGAGACAATATTGTCAAGAGGAAAGAGATAAGATCATGTTATCAAGTTGGCAGAACAATGCCCTTAAAATGGGAATTCCAATTAGTGAACAGGGTAACCAAAAAACATTACAGGTCTTGAAAAAGGAATGTGCATTCAAAAAACGCGCAAGTAAAGACAGGAAAGGCTTGGGTCAAACAAAAGATGGGCTACGTAGTTCAATGGCTGGCCTTGAATTGACAGAAAATGACGAATTCGATGATTTGAAAATGTCAGCAAAGGTTCCGACTGTAGCGTTGTCTGCACTAATTCCAGAACCACCAGAGTATAATAATTTATATCCAGTCACTGCTCCCCAGATTCCAATCATGCCAGTCACTCCAGCCCTTTTGGTTGATAGCGTGGGTCCCGATTTACCATCTTCACGATCAGTAGGGGAAGAGGAGCTCTGTTCCACAAGCCCAGTTAGCTCTAGGACCCGATCTCGGACAGCGAGAGAAGGGCTTGATCCTAACCAGAAACAATTAAGCATACCACCTAAATCCTTCAGACCAAGGGGAAACCGCAAATTTTGAGAACAAAGGGAGATGCCAGGGATGATTCTAAAGAGAAAGAACTCCCTCTAGTGACAGGGAGGGACGTCAAAGCCTTGTAAGAACCAGAGGAAATAGCTAGAGTGCCCCCTGGTGAGACTCGGAGACAGTTGCCGATTAGGAAGATACCAAACCCTGACACGGTGACCGCCGGGGCCCAGCCCACGATAGACGTTTATTTCCCATGGACATCCAGTGAGATGATGGCTATTATGGCTACAATCACAGATAGAAAAAAATCTCCTGCTGCTTTTGTGGATGCCCTGAGAACTACCATCTCAATTTATCAAGCTGATTCTAGGGACCTCTGGGCCCTAGTCCAGCAGGTTTTAACCCCAGCAGAGTACCGCAATTATCTTAATCACTTGAATTATGCTAGCCACGCCGCACTTCAGCAAGCCCATGCGTTAGACGACGATAGACGGACACAAATCCTAAATGCGTTGAATAGCACATTTCAAAAGCCCATAAATATTTCTGCTATCTTAGACCTAAAACCTAAGAAGATTGAAGAGCCAGAGGAATTTATGGAACGTTTTACTGAAATCTACCGTGGGCAGTCAGGCGACTTGCCATATCAAAATGGTCAGAATTCCCCTCAATATTGTGCTATGTTAATGCATTGCCTACCACCTTCCGTGGCTACTGCTGTGAAATGTAATAACATGAATTGGACAGAGAACGACCTTTCCCAGATGGCAAGGGCAGTCAGATTTTATTGGAAGGAGGGTGTAGGCCAGGAAGGATGCTCAGTTACAAAGGTTAAGACTGAGTGTGTAATGAAAAAGGATGATCTGAGACCCCAACAAGCGGCAGAAATGGTAGCTTACCAACTGGAGCCCCCATATTGTGACTTTCGGTGGGTAGATCAGCGAGGGGGAGGATATCAAACCCACCCAAAGGGACCCTCAGCTCCTTTCTATGGCCCACCGTATGCACCAACAGCTTTACAACCGCCGCCCCCTCTGAGGGGCCATTGGTCTACTGGGTGAAGAGGACGGGGCAGATATAGAGGGAGCAATGCATGTTTTAATTGTGGCCGTGCAGAACACCGGCAACAGGAATGCCCCTTTAAAAGACAGGCAGCAGAAGGAGACTACCCGACCCAAAGGAGGGGGCACCCACCAAGGGGAGGACAGACGAGATACACTGACTTCTCCCAGGCAAACCCTTTCCCAACACAGGATTGACTAGCTAATTTAGTCATAAGGACTCTCCAATCGGACAGGGAACCTATTATCTCTCTGCAGATAGGAGATCAACATCACTCATTTGTAATCGACACTGGAGCAGCCATGTCTTCTGTGCAATCAGAACTTCGACTACCACTATCCGACCACACGCAGCAATTGTCGGGGTTCCAAGGACAGGTGTGTGAGTATCCTATTTCTGAACCTGTGACAGTCACTTACGAGAATAAGTCTGCAGGTCATCAGTTTGTAGTGATTCTGACTCGTCATTGTGCTGCATGAGCTGTCCATCACGCACGTCTGCGCCCGATACCCGGGCAGTGTGGGTGACACTTCATCCTGGCACACTTGATGGTTCTCGACACCTTTAAGCCACACCCCTGGGTAAGGGATTGGTTCCTTGGCGGCAAGGGTTATCCGCTGTGGTCTTCGCTGATGACGCTGACCTGGAGGCCACAGACCGACGTGAAGACCTGCTACAACAATGCCCATACAGTGACCAGGGGTATAATCGACCAGTGCATCTGCATCCTGAAGATGTGGTTCAGGTACCTGGACTGCTCTGGAAGGTCCCTCCAGTATAGCGCGAGGAGAGTCTCCCACATCGTGGCGGCCTGCTGCTTCCTCCACAACATCGCAGAGGGGCGGCGTGCTGGAGGAGGAGGATGAACACCGGGCCTCATCCAACGAGGAAGATTGCGGGGGGTGGGGGGGGGGGGGGAGGAGGATGGGCAGAACATGGGGCCCGGGCAGGCAAGCGAGGCCGCACAACGTGTGCGTATGGGCCGGGGTGCACGGGGCGCTCGAATCACCTTCAAGTTTATTGGCTCTGGGGACTGGCCAGTGGAACGGACATCCCATCCCGCCCCACACGCATACGGCCGATCACCCTCTCTCGTGACCACCCTCCCTACCCTCTCCCATTCCCACCCCTTGCAACCCACTCCTGATTTCTCCTACCTCCACCATGATCTTCCACAATGCTTTTCCCCATCACCTCTAAAGATTCAGCGAGATACTCATGGAATACTCAGTACATCAGATTTACGCCAGGGTTTAAGGAGAATTGACCTCCTAAATATTTGGTTATTTGATTCACGCGAAAGCGGCACAGTGGTTAGCACTGCTGCCTCACAGCACTAGGGAGCCGAGTTCAATTCTGGCCTTGGTTGACTTTGTGGAGTTTGTACATTCTCCCCGTGTATGAGTGGGTTTCCTCCGGGTGCTCCAGTTTCCTCCCACAGTCCTAAGATGTGCAGATGAGGCAGATTGGCCATGATCAATGCATGGGGGGCACGGGCTAGGAAGGGACAGTGGACCTATATAGAGTGCTCTCTTGGAAGGTCTTGCAGATTCAATAGACAGAATGGACTCCTTCTGTAACCATTTCCCCATCACTTCAGTTAATGGTTGCTGGCAGAAGAATATTGAGTGGCGTTGGCCCCATTCTCTGGATCTCCCCCACCTTAACCCATTCACTGATCCATGTCTCAGCTTCCCCTTTAGAAACATAGGTACATATAGATACATAGAAGATAGGAGCAGGAGGAGGCCTTTTGGCCCTTCGAGCCTGCTCCGCCATTTATCACGATCATGGCTGATCATAGAAACATAGAAACATAGAACATTACAGCGCAGTACAGGCCCTTCGGCCCTCGATGTTGCGCCGACCTGTGAAACCACTCTAAAGCCCATCTACACTATTCCCTTATCGTCCATAAGTCTATCCAATGACCATTTGAATGCCCTTAGTGTTGGCGAGTCCACTACTGTTGCAGGCAGGGCATTCCACGCCCTTACTACTCTCTGAGTAAAGAACCTACCTCTGACATCTGTCTTATATCTATTTCCCTTCAATTTAAAGCTATGTCCCCTCGTGCTAGACATCACCATCCGAGGAAAACGGCTGTCACTGTCCACCCTATCCAATCCTCTGATCATCTTGTATGCCTCAATTAAGTCACCTCTTAACCTTCTTCTCTCTAACGAAAACAGCCTCAAGTCCCTCAGCCTTTCCTCATAAGATCTTCCCTCCATACCAGGCAACATTCTGGTTAATCTCCTCTGCACCCTTTCCAATGCTTCCACATCCTTCCTATAATGCGGCGACCAGAATTGCACGCAATACTCCAAATGCGGCCGCACCAGAGTTTTGTACAGCTGCAACATGACCTCATGGCTCCGAAACTCAATCATTCTACCAATAAAAGCTAACACACCGTACGTCTTCTTAACAACCCTCTCAACTGGGTGGCAACTTTCAGGGATCTATGTACATGGACACCGAGATCTCTCTGCTCATCCACACTGCCAAGAATCTTACCATTAGCCCAGTACTCTGTCTTCCTGTTATTCCTTCCAAATGAATCACCTCACACTTTTCTGCATTAAACTCCATTTGCCCCCTCTCAGCCCAGCGCTGCAGCTTATCTATGTCCCTCTGTAACTTGTAACATCCGTCTGTACTGTCCACAACTCCACCGACTTTAGTGTCATCTGCAAATTTACTCACCCATCCTTCTACGCCCTCCTCCAGGTCATTTATAAAAATGACAAACAGCAGTGGCCCCAAAACAGATCCTTGTGGTACACCACTAGGAACTGGACTCCAGTCTGAACATTTCCCATCAACCACCACCCTTTGTCTTCTTCCAGCTAGCCAATTTCTGATCCAAACTGCTAAATCACCCTGAATCCCATGCCTCCATATTTTCTGCAGTAGCCTACCGTGGGGAACCTTATCAAACGCTTTACTGAAATCCATATACACCATATCAACTGCTTTACCTTCATCCGCCTGTTTGGTCACCTTCTCAAAGAACTCAATAAGGTTTGTGAGGCATGACCTACCCTTCACAAAACCGTGTTGACTATCTCTAATCAAATTATTCCTTTCCAGATGATTATACATCCTATCTCTTATGAAATGAAATGAAAATGAAATGAAAATCGCTTATTGTCACAAGGAGGCTACAAATGAAGTTACTGTGAAAAGCCCTTAGTTGCCACATTCCAGCGCCTGTTCGGGGAGGCTGTTACGGGAATTGAACCGTGCTGCTGGCCTGGTCTGCTTTCAAAGCCAGCGATTTAGCCCTGTGCTAAACAGCCCCTTATAAACCTTTCCAAGATTTTGCCCACAACAGAAGAAAGGCTCACTGGTCTATAGTTATCGGGGTTGTCTTTACTCCCCTTCTTGAACAAGGGGACAACATTTGCTATCCTCCAGTCTTCTGGCACTATTCCTGTAGACAAGGATGACTTAAAGATCAAAGCCAAAGGCTCAACAATCTCCTCCCTAGCTTCCCAGAGAATCCTAGGATAAATCCCATCCGGACCAGGGGACTTATCTATTTTCACACTTTCCAGAATTGCTAACACCTCCTCCTTATGAACTTCAAACCCTTCTAGTCTAGTAGCCTGAATCTCAGTATTCTCCTCAACAACATTGTCTTTTTCCTGTGTGAATACTGACGAAAAATATTCATTTAGCACCTCTCCTATCTCCTCGGACTCCAAGCACAACTTCCCACTACTGTCCTTGACTGGCCCTACTCTTACCCTAGTCGTTTGTTTATTCCTGACATATCTATAGAAAGCTTTAGGGTTATCCTTGATCCTACCTGCCAAAGACGTCTCATGTCCCCTCCTGGCTCTTCTTAGCTCTCTGTTTAGGTCCTTCCTAGCTAACTTGTAACTCTCGAGCGCCCTAACTGAACCTTCATGTCTCATCTTTACATAAGTCTCCTTCTTCCTCTTGACAAGTGTTTTGACTGCTTTAGTAAACCACGGTTCCCTTGCTCGACCACTTCCTCCCTGCCTGACAGGTACATACTTATCTAGGACATGCAGTAGCTGTTCCTTGAACAAGCTCCACATTTCCATTGTGCCCATCCCCTGCAGTTTTCCTCTCCGTCCGATGCATCCTAGGTCTTGCCTCATCGCATCATAATTGCCTTTCCCCCAGATATAACTCTTGCCCTGCGGTATATACCTATCCCTTTCCATCACTAAAGTAAACGTAATCAAATTGTGGTCACTATCACCAAAGTGCTCACCTACCTCCAAATCTAACAGCTGTCCTGGTTCATTACCCAGTACCAAATCCAATATGGCCTCGCCTCTCGTTGGCCTATCTATATACTGTGTCAGGAAACCCTCCTGCACACATTGGACAAAAACGGACCCATCTAAAGTACTCGAACTATAGCGTTTCCAGTCAATATTTGGAAAGTCAAAGTCCCCCATAACAACTACCCTGTTGCTTTCGCTCCTATCCAGAATCATCTTTGCAATCCTTTCCTCTACATCGCTGGAACTTTTCGGAGGCCTATAGAAAACCCCTAACAGGGTGACCTCTCCTTTCCTGTTTCTCACCTCAGCCAATACTACCTCAGTAGACGAGTCCTCATCAAACTTCCTTTCTGCCACCGTAATACTGTCCTTGACTAACAATGCCACCCCTCCCCCTCTTTTACCACCTTCCCTGAGTTTACTGAAATATCTAAACCCCAGCACCTCGGATCATCCAACTCAATAGCTTAATCCTGCTTTCTCGTCATAATCTTTGATCCCATTCTCCCCAAGTGCTTTATCTGGCCATCTCTTGAATATATTCAATGTTTTAGCATCAACTACTTCCTGTGGTAATGAATTCCACAGGCTCACCACTCTTTGGGTGAAGAAATGTCTCCTCCTCTGTCCAAATGGTTTACCCTGAATCCTCAGACTGTGACTCCTGCTTCTGGACACACCCATCATTGGGAACGTCTTCCCTGCATCTACCCTGTCTAGTCCTGTTAGAATTTTATAAGTTTCCATGAGATCCCCCCTCATTCTTCTGAACTCCAGCGAGAACAATCCTAACCTAGTTAATCTCTCCTCATATGACAGTCCCGCCATCCCTGGAATCTGTCTGGTAAACCTTCGCTGCACTCCCTCGCGAGCAAGAACATCCTTCCTCAGAAAAGGGAACAAAAATGCACACAATATTCTAGGTGTGACCTCACCAAGGCCCTGTATAATTGCAGCAACACATCCCTGCTTCTATTCTCGATATCATTAGGCTGCTTTGCCGCCTGCTGCACCTGCATGCTTACCTTCAGCGAAAGGTGCACAAGGACACCTTGGCCCCGCTCTCCCAATTTACAACCATTCAGGGAGTAATCTGCCTTCCTGTTTTCGCTTCTAAAGTGAATAACCTCACACTTATCCAAATTATACTACATCTGCCATTGATTTGCCCACCCGCCCAACCTGTCCAGGGTATGCTGGGCAGCACGGTAGCATTGTGGGTAGCACAATTGCTTCGCAGCTCCAGGGTCCCAGGTTCGATTCCAGCTTGGGCCACTGTCTGTGCGGAGTCTGCACATCCTCCCCGTGTGCCCGTGGGTTTCCTCCCGGTGCTCCGGTTTCCTCCCACAGTCCAAAGATGTGCAGGTTAGGTGGATTGGCCATGATAAATTGCCCCTAGTGTGCAAAATTGCCCTTAGTGTTGGGTGGGGTTACTGAGTTATGGGGATAGGGTGGAGGTATTGACCTTGGATAGGGTGCTCTTTCCAAGAGCCGGTGCAGACTCAATGGGCCGAATGGCCTCCTTCTGAACTTTAAATTCTATGATAATTCTATGATAATTCTATCTTGTTGTAGGATCTCTGCATCCTCATCACAGTTTAGCCTCCCACCCAACTTAGTATCATCTGCAAACTTTGAGATGTTACATTTTTTTCCCTTATTCAAATCATTAATATATATTGTGAATAGCTGGGGTCCCAGCACCGATCCCTGTGGCAAGCCGCTAGATACTGCCTGCCAATTTGAAAAGGGCCCATTAATTGCTACTCTTTGTTTCCTCTCTGCCAACCAGTTTTCTATCCACCTCAATAGACTTGCCCCAAACCCATGCGTTTTAATTTTGCATAAGAATATCTTTTGCGGGACTTTGTCAAACGCCTTCTGAAAGTATAAATATACCACATTGACTTGCTCCCCCTTGTCAACTGTACTGGTTACATCTTCAATCATGATTTGTCAAGCATGATTTCCCCTTCACAAATCCATGCTGACTCTGGCTGATCCTGCCACTGCTTTCTAAATGTTCCGCTATAAAATCCTTGATAATGGATTCAAGAATTTCCCCTACCGATGTTAGGCTTACAGGTCTGTAATTCCCTGCTTTCTCTCTACTTCCCTTTTTGAATATTGGAGTGACATGAGCTAGCCTCCAATCTGAAGGGACTGTTCCAGAGTCTATAGAATCCCGGAAGATGACCACCAATCCATCCACTATTTCCAGAGCCACCTCCTTAAGCACTCTGGGATGCAGCTTCTCAGGCTCTGGGATTTATCTGCCTTCAATCTCATCCATTTTCCCAGTACCATTTCTCTACTAATGTTGATCTCCCTCAGTTCGTCCCTCTCACTGAACCTTTCATTCTCCAACATTTCTGGGATCTGATTTGTGTCCTCTTTTGTGAAGACAGAACCAAAGTATGTATTCAATTGCTCAGCCAATCACTTTGTCCCTTATTATGTATTCCCCTGTTACTGTCAGTAGAGGGCCTACATTTGTCTTTACCGATCTCTTTCGCTTCACATATCCATAGAAACTCTTCGTGTCAGTCTTTATGTTCCCTGCAAGCTTCCTTTCGTACTGTACTTTCCCCTTTTTAATCAACCCCTTCGTCCTTCTTTGCTGATTTCTAAACTGCTCCCAATCATCAGACCTATTATTTTTCTTGGCCAATCTGTATGCTTCTTCCTTGGATCGGATACTATTTCTAATTTCCTTTGTAAGCCATGGTTTGGCCCTGTTACCCATTTTGCTTTTGTGCCATACAGGAATGAACAGTTGCTGTAGTCCTCCATGCGTTCCTTGAATGTTTGCCATTGCCTATCCACTGTCATCCCTTAAAGTAACTCTCCCTTCTGAAAAACCTTCTCAAAAATGTGCTACTTTGTTCAGGCTTTTGGTCACCTTATCCCTCCATCCATGGTTCATCCTCCCTCTCCTTGATTATTTCCATTTCTTTTTATAATTTTTATCAGTGTCACAAGTAGGCTTACATTAACACTGCAATGACGTTCATGTGAAATTCCCAAGTCGCCACCCTCCGGCGCCTGTTCAGGTTCACAGAGGGAGAATTCAGAATGTCCAATTCACCTAACAGCACGTCTTTCGGGACTTGTGGGAGGAAACCGGAGCACCCGGAGTAAACCCACGTAGACACAGGGAGAACATGCAGACTCTGCACAGACAGTGACCCGAGTCGGAATCGAACCTGGGACCCTGGTGCTGTGAAGCAACAGTGCTAACCATTGTGCTACCGTGCCGCCCTTTGTGAACCTTGTTGATATATTTTGTTACTTGGTGATGGTGGGTTATAGTTCTCTCAGGGAGTCCGAGTTACTGTGGCAACGTGCACTTTTATGTGCATGTTGTAAACTGGAGTTATGGACCTTGATGGTAGAGTTTCCAACATTCTTGCCATTAGATGGGTTGACCAGGAATGCCTCCCGCTCTTATCCCCTGAAATTGCATTTGTTGGAAGGATTCATGGGTTCATACTCAACCTGCGGAACAGTGACACAGTGGTTAGCACTGCTGCCTCACAGCGCCAGGGATCCGGGTTCAATTCCGACCTTGGCTGACCACCTGTGTGGAGTTTGCACATTCTCCCCGTGTCTGCGTGGGTTTCCTCCGGGTGCCTAGTTTCCCCCCACAGTCCAAAGATGTACATGTTAGGTAGATTGGCCATGCTAAACTTGTCCCTTAGTGTCCAAAAGGTTGTGGGGGTTGTGTGGGGCAGTGGGCCTAGGTGGAGTGCTGTTTCAGAGGGTAGGTGCAGACTAGATGGAGCGAATGGTCTCCTCCTACACTGTAGTGATTCTATGACTATCTCTGTCTATGACTGCTTGGCTGCATAATGAACGCGCCCTCCTTGACCATCAAGTCCTGGACTGTACTCGAAAAAGATGCCACCTACACGATAGGTTTTTATTGATGATAGCAAGTTTGAAACTTTAATTGTTTACAATATTGTTTTTTCAACTTTCCCTGTGAGGAATCTACTCCAAATGATGTCTGAGAAAACCTCCTGGGTGACAGTATCAGCCACTCTCACTACATTTTTTATTAATGCAGACAACAGAAATAGTATCAGAAATAGCCAGTTGTACAGATTATTTTGCTGACGCATAAACATTTTTAAATCAAGAGAAATCATGCATTTGTGCCGATAGCCAAAGTTTACACATTTTGGAGAATGTCTGGGATACTATTGGAATATAACCAACAAAAGCTGTGCAGCCTTTCGACCTTCCCCCTTCCCCCAGGAGCAAGTAGTTTACCGGCGAGTTTCCACAGTGGTGGTGGGGGAGGGGGGGGGGGGGGGTGGGGGAGGGGGGTGGGGGGTGGGGGGGGGGGGGCTTGTCTTGTAATTGTCAACCGTAACTCTGGTAGAAGAGCCACAGAAAACACGAAAATGGGGTAAATGCTGGACAATCCTGGTGGATCCTCACCCTGAGTGCCTCCTCCCCACTCCGCTCAACCCAGATCGAGTTAATACATGTACAAAGCGAAAGCAGATTAAAGGTTGGAATTATTGGCCTGATTAAGTGTGTGCTGTTCATTCCAGCTGCAAACACATTATGCATCCACGGATATTCGCTTTCGCCTTCTTTTGCACAGTGTGAAAAACATGATTCCAGCGGTTAAACACATAACAGTTGGGACAACGATCATGATCCAAGTTTTCTTTGCTATACGGTAGCCTCCGGGATTCACAATCAATTTCACATTGATGGAGACCTTGGCTATATTAGATATCTTTGAGGACTGATTGATTTTGTCGTATGCACGGACAGCAAAGTAGATGTTTGTCCTATTTTGCAGCCCAGTATCCTGAAGGATAATTGAGACTGCTTCCCTCGAGCCAAATGGTTGTGGCCTCATGTTGGTCAAGTTAACCAGCGCGGCGTTTGAGAAACTGTCCCGTAGCTGTCGGAGGCTGGCACTCATTCTCATCTCATAGCGAGAAGCTGAGAAAAGAGGAAATGGAAAAGGATTGGAAATAAACGAATGCATTCATGCACAATTAATAAGGAATTGGATTTCCATTACTTAAATAAACACAGCACGAAAGCAAGGAATTTATGCTAAATTGACCAGAGTTGGCCAGCTTTGCACCGAGTTCAGGGTCCTGAATTTGAGGAAGAGTGTCACGATTTTGGAATCAGTGTGCGTACGGGGCCGCTATTGCGACACTTCAAATCAAAACAGGAAATTCTGAAAATGCTAAGAAGGGCAGTCAGCGGGAAGATTTCAGGCCCGTGACCTTTCTTCAGAACCAAGAAACTGAGTTATGCGGAGAAACTGGAGTAGCGGTGACTGTTCTCAGAGCAGATTGAGGGAAGATTTAACTGAAGGAGCTTTTGCGGTGATTGAAGGGTTTGAAGAAGATGGGCGCGATCAAACAGCCATGCGTGCTGTGGCACAACGTGGCCAATGGAAGCCAGGAGATCCCGCTCCCGGGACCTACCCGGCTCACAAAGCCTCATGAGATCTAATGCGAATTGTGGGTGGAATCACTTTTTGGCGAATCTGCGCCCAAGGCTTTGGGATCAATCGCCTTCACCTCGGAGTAGTCGGGTCAGCACCTTTCAGTGCTGGTGTTCGCAAACAGAGACCATATGGAATGGTACTCCTGGGAGTCTCCCAGGGGATTAGAGGCTAACACAGGTGCATGCACGTTTGGCAGGGTGGTACCCTGGCACTTCCTGTTGCCTCCCAGGCACAGCCAACCTGGGTGCCAACCTGGCACTGCCAAGGTGCCTAGGTGGCATTTCCAGCTGGCAGGGGCACTGCCAAGGTGCCAAGCTGGTATTTTCCGTGCGGTGGTGATCGGGCCGGGGTGCCCTGTGTGGGTGTTTGGAGGAGGTGCGGGGAGGACCCAGGGACCCCCTCATAGTGAGTTGGGGCTTATGGAGGGTGCACTGACGTACTCACTTACCTACCCACAATCACTATCAATCCCACTACACTGAGGAGTTCCAGCGATTTACAAGTTAACCAAATTGTTGTGGATCTGGAGTCAAAAGTCCCACTAAGGCCAACTAGCACGAAGCGGGCTGTTGCAGAGCTGCATGTTGGAGACCCAGCTAGCCTGTGCTACTAAAAGAAAGTCTGTGTCTTCTAATAGGGAGGTCTATTTTGGCTGAAGTAGATGCTGAAATTCTTTGCAGCAGTCTCCATGGTTCTAGAATACAGAACTGCAGACCTTGATGCAGGAAGAGAACAGGAGGAGAGAGAGTTAGGTCCTCTCTGTGGTGATATCATGGTTGTGTTGTAATTCACTGTCTGACCAGTTGGAGTCTCATAAGTATATAAGTGAATGTTAGAGTCAGTTGACCTCAGACTGACTGGAGACTGGAAGAGAGAAGTTCATACTGTTATTCATCTGTTGTTTTGTGTATAGTTGACCCACAGTTAATGTTAATAAATTGTTTATAGCTTTAGCTACAAGTGTTCTTGTAATACAAATCAGGCCATCCGACAAGAACATTACACTCTCTATCAACAGGATGCCCTCCAGACAACTGGAGAGGAAATGGGAGCAGAGGGCCATCACAGTCCATGTTAATAATGTTGTCCTGAGGAACTGGATGCAGAGCCACCAGAAGTTCAATCACCTCACACGTATAGTCAAGGTCAACGAATGCATCTTCAAATGTCACATTCCACCATTCTTTCCACTAGCCTCAGACACTAGCTCAATGCACCGCATCCCCCTCACTTTCCTACCCATCATTTATCAATCAGGACTCATACCTGCCATCACAAAATACTTCAGATGCTGGAAATCTAAACTAAATCACAAAATGCCAAAAACACACACTAGATCCTCCAACATCTTTGGAAAGAGCAAGAGTGTTAACATTTCAGAGAGCCAACACACCACCCCCTTTCCACCCACTAACCCTTTCCTGCCATGACTCATCTGTGCCTGGGTCCATGGCGATTCAAGATCACTAACCTGAAATGTTAACTCTGTCTATCTCTCCACAGACACTGCCAGACTTGCATTTTTTGTTCATATTCCAGAGTTCCAACATCTGCATTACTTAATCTGATTTTCGGTGTCAGAGATCCTGAGGAGACTTTGTTTAAATTCATTTACGGGATGTGGGCGTCGCTGCTTGTTCCTTCTCTGCTTCTCTCTCTCTCCCTCTGAGTTCTGGTTCTGGTTCTGCCTGCTGTTCCCTTTCTTCGGGTTTATATATTTTTCTAACAGTTATTAAGTTTTTATGACTTTAGGGGACAGTGAAAACAGCGCGAGAGGTGAGTGAGCCGGGAGTCTGAAAACAGCGCGGGAGCTGAGTGAGCCGGGACAGTGAAAACAGCGCGAGAGGTGAGTGAGCCGGACAGTGAAAACAGCGCGAGAGGTGAGTGAGCCTGGACAGTGAAAACAGCGCGAGAGGTGAGTGAGCCGGGACTCTGAAAACAGCGCGGGAGATTTAAAAAGCGCGGGAGCTGCGAGTCGGAGCGGAGATTTTAAAAGATCGCGGCCTAGTTTCGGGAGCCGTTCGGAGGAGGAGGAGCAGTCTCTGTCAGGGAGAGAACCTGAGAACATCTAAGACACTCAGAGGGTAAGAAGAGTAAGTGATTTTTACTCATTTTTACTTTTATACCTTTTTTCAAATTGTGTGTGTCGGGGGGAAACTGAAGTGACATCACAGAAAAGCTGTGGCCTGAGTGGCTGGTTGGGAATCTACACTAAATTAAAAAAATTAAGCATTGGTAACTAATTAAACATAATTACTTAATTATAATTTAGAGGGATATCTAAGACAGAGATCGGAGAGTACTAGATTTAGCTTTCGCATTTCTATTAGAAATCTAGTGCTAGGAAACAGATAGTTAACAGTAACTTTGAAAAAAAATGTTTAATATATTTTTTTTAAAAAAATTTTTGAATTTTAATTTTAATTAATTGACGCAATGTCAGTTAGAGGGGTGCAGTGCTCTGACTGTGAGATGTGGCAGGTCCGGGAGGCTTCCAGCGTCCCGGATTGCTTCATCTGCAGAAAGTGCACCCAACTGGAGCTCCTCACAGACCGCATGGTTCGGTTGGAGCAGCAATTGGATGCACTTAGGAGCATGCAGGTGGCGGAAAGCATCATAGATCGCAGTTATGTAAATGTCGTCACACCCAAGGTGCAGACAGAGAAATGGGTGACCACCTGAAAGGGCAGGCAGTCAGTGCAGGAATCCCCTGTGGTTGTCCCCCTCTCGAACAGGTATACCCCTTTGGATACTGTCGGGGGGGATAGCCTATCAGGGGAAAACAGCAGCAGCCAGAGCAGTGGCACCACGGCTGGCTCTGATGTTCAGAAGGGAGGTTCAAAGCGCAGAAGAGTAATAGTAATAGGGGACTCTATAGTCAGGGGCACAGATAGGCGCTTCTGTAGATGTAAAAGAGACTCCAGGATGGTATGTTGCCTCCCTGGTGCCAGGGTCCAGGATGTCTCCGAACGGGTAGAGGGCATCCTGAAGGGGGAGGGCAAACAGGCAGAGGTCGTTGTACATATTGGTACTAACGACATAGGCAGGAAGGGGCATGAGGTCCTGCAGCAGGAGTTCAGCGAGCTAGGCAGAAATTTAAAAGACAGGACCTCGAGGGTTGTAATCTTGGGATTACTCCCTGTGCCACGTGCCAGTGAGGCTAGAAATAGGAAGATAGAGCAGCTAAACACGTGGCTAAACAGCTGGTGTAGGAGGGAGGGTTTCCGTTATCTGGACCACTGGGAGCTCTTCCGGGGCAGGTGTGACCTATATAAGAAGGACGGGTTGCATCTAAACCGGAGAGGCATAAATATCCTGGCCGCGAGGTTTGCTAGTGTCACATGGGAGGGTTTAAACTAGTATGGCAGGGGGGTGGGCACGGGAGCAATAGGTCAGAAGGTGAGAGCATTGAGGGAGAACTAGGGAATAGGGACAGTGGGGCTCTGAGGCAGAGCAGAAAGGGAGAAGTTGCTGAACACAGCGGGTCTGGTGGCGTGAAGTGCATATGTTTTAATGCAAGAAGTATTACGGGTAAGGCAGATGAACTTAGAGCTTGGATTAGTACTTGGAACTATGATGTTGTTGCCATTACAGAGACCTGGTTGAGGGAAGGGCAGGATTGGCAGCAAAACGTTCCAGGATTTAGATGTTTCAGGCGGGATAGAGGGGGATGTAAAAGGGGAGGCGGAGTTGCGCTACTGGTTCGGGAGAATATCACAGCTGTACTGCGGGAGGACACCTCAGAGGGCAGTGAGGCTATATGGGGAGAGATCAGGAATAAGAAGGGTGCAGTCACAATGTTGGGGGTTTACTACAGGCCTCCCAACAGCCAGCGGGAGATAGAGGAGCAGATAGGTAGACAGATTTTGGAAAAGAGTAAAAACAACAGGGTTGTGGTGATGGGAGACTTCAACTTCCCCAATATTGACTGAGACTCACTTAGTGCCAGGGGCTTAGACGGGGCAGAGTTTGTAAGGAGCATCCAGGAGGGCTTCTTAAAACAATATGTAGACAGTCCAACTAGGGAAGGGGCGGTACTGGACCTGGTATTGGGGAATGAGCCCGGCCAGGTGGTAGATGTTTCAGTAGGGGAGCATTTCGGTAACAGTGACCACAATTTAGTAAGTTTTAAAGTACTGGTGGACAAGGATAAGAGTGGTCCTAGGATGAATGTGCTAAATTGGGGGAAGGCTAATTATAACAATATTAGGCGGGAACTGAAGAACATAGATTGGGGGCGGATGTTTGAGGGCAAATCAACATCTGACATGTGGGAGGCTTTCAAGTGGCAGTTGAAAGGAATTCAGGACCGGCATGTTCCTGTGAGGAAGAAGGATAAATACGGCAATTTTCGGGAACCTTGGATAACGAGAGATATTGTAGGCCTCGTCAAAAAGAAAAAGGTGGCATTTGTCAGGGCTAAAAGGCTGGGAACAGACGAAGCCTGCGTGGAATATAAGGAAAGTAGGAAGGAACTTAAGCAAGGAGTCAGGAGGGCTAGAAGGGGTCACGAAAAGTCATTGGAAAATAGGGTTAAGGAATATCCCAAGGCTTTTTACACGTACATAAAAAGCAAGAGGGTAGCCAGGGAAAGGGTTGGCCCACTGAAGGATAGGCAAGGGAATCTATGTGTGGAGCCAGAGGAAATGGGCGAGGTACTAAATGAATACTTTGCATCAGTATTCACCAAAGAGAAGAAATTGGTAGATGTTGAGTCTGGAGAAGGGTGTGTAGATAGCCTGGGTCACATTGAGATCCAAAAAGATGAGGTGTTGGGTGTCTTAAAAAATATTAAGGTAGATAAGTCCCCAGGGCCTGATGGGATCTACCCCAGAATACTGAAGGAGGCTGGAGAGGAAATTGCTGAGGCCTTGACAGAAATCTTTGGATCCTCACTGTCTTCAGGGGATGTCCCGGAGGACTGGAGAATAGCCAATGTTGTTCCTCTGTTTAAGAAGGGTAGCAAGGATAATCCAGGGAACTACAGGCCGGTGAGCCTTACTTCAGTGGTAGGGAAATTACTGGAGAGAATTCTTCGAGACAGGATCTACTCCCATTTGGAAGCAAATGGACGTATTAGTGAGAGGCAGCATGGTTTTGTGAAGGGGAGGTCGTGTCTCACTAACTTGATAGAGTTTTTCGAGGAGGTCACTAAGATGGTTGATGCAGGTAGGGCAGTAGATGTTGTCTATATGGACTTCAGTAAGGCCTTTGACAAGGTCCCTCATGGTAGACTAGTACAAAAGGTGAAGTCACACGGGATCAGGGGTGAGCTGGCAAGGTGGATACAGAACTGGCTAGGCCATAGAAGGCAGAGAGTAGCAATAGAAGGATGCTTTTCTAATTGGAGGGCTGTGACCAGTGGTGTTCCACAGGGATCAGTGCTGGGACCGTTGCTCTTTGTAGTATATATAAATGATTTGGAGGAAAATGTAACTGGTCTGATTAATAAGTTTGCAGACGACACAAAGGTTGGTGGAATTGCGGATAGCGATGAGGACTGTCAGAGGATACAGCAGGATTTAGATTGTTTGGAGACTTGGGCGGAGAGATGGCAGATGGAGTTTAATCCGGACAAATGTGAGGTAATGCATTTTGGAAGGTCTAATGCAGGTAGGGAATATACAGTGAATGGTAGAACCCTCAAGAGTATTGAAAGTCAAAGAGATCTAGGAGTACAGGTCCACAGGTCATTGAAAGGGGCAACACAGGTGGAGAAGGTAGTCAAGAAGGCATACGGCATGCTTGCCTTCATTGGCCGGGGCATTGAGTATATGAATTGGCAAGTCATGTTGCAGCTGTATAGAATCTTAGTTAGGCCACACTTGGAGTATAGTGTTCAATTCTGGTCGCCACACTACCAGAAGGATGTGGACGCTTTAGAGAGGGTGCAGAAGAGATTTACCAGAATGTTGCCTGGTATGGAGGGCATAAGCTATGAGGAGCGGTTGAATAAACTCGGTTTGTTCTCACTGGAACGAAGGAGGTTGAGGGGAGACCTGATAGAGGTCTACCAAATTATGAGGGGCATAGACAGAGTGGATAGTCAGAGGCTTTTCCCCAGGGTAGAGGGGTCAATTACTAGGGGGCATAGGTTTAAGGTGACAGGGGCAAGGTTTAGAGTAGATGTACGAGGCAAGTTTTTTACGCAGAGGGTAGTGGGTGCCTGGAACTCGCTACCGGAGGAGGTGGTGGAAGCAGGGACGATAGTGACATTTAAGGGGCATCTTGACAAATACATGAATAGGATGGGAATAGAGGGATACGGACCCAGGAAGTGTAGAAGATTGTAGTTTAGTCGGGCAGCATGGTCGGCACGGGCTTGGAGGGCCGAAGGGCCTGTTCCTGTGCTGTACATTTCTTTGTTCTTTATTCTTTATTGTAAAGTAACATTTTTCACTTTGATTGTAAAAAGTATCTTTGATCTAAACATTCTCATCCAACTAAGTATTCATTTTGACATGACCTCAGCTCTCAGATCTCTGATTACATTGTTTCCTTTGTGATGCTCAAAATGCTTTGGTTTTAATAGAGGTGTGAATTTTAATTCCTGTCATTTCTATAGTTTTATTTTCCAATTGTGTCCTCAGCTCATAATTTTGACTTTGATTTTGGTTTTGAATTATGTTTTGTGTAGACTGATAAGTTTTCTTTAATTTACCTGGTAATAGCAAATGTTCACAACTAGAATTCTCACCAAATTCAACTGAACCTCACCCTTCCCTTTCCCAGCTGCTCACGAAGATAGTTACTTTCAATGAAGGTGTGAGCCATTGTTTTTGGCTTCATTCAAAAACCTGTTTGTCTTGTTTGCTAAGCCTGCTTGACCAAGGCTATCTGCATTTTACAATCCTCTCCTGGCAGCTGCTGTTAACCCTTTGTGGGATCTTTCCCTGTATCCTCTCGTGTTTCTCTCAGACCAGATATTGCCAGACTTCCATGTTTCAAATGACACATCTTTCCATATTTTCAGTAACAAATGGCAGAGCAGATTCAAAGGGTCAGGTGACCTATTCCTGCTTCCAGGTCCTAGCCCCAAATTCCTACATTAAATATTAATTTGCCTCATAAGATGGACAATATGCATTGATACTACTGATGAAGAGCAATCGTGTTCCGTTAATGTACTGAGCAACATTTATACCTCAACGCTCCAGTCATTTATTTCATTAATTTGTTTGTCAGACTAGCTCAGCCCACAGGTCACACCACACACCGTGACTAGCCAATGGCACAGCTTTGTCTGCCTAATCCGCCATATCACCGAGGCTTGACTCAGTCCTCCGTATCCCTTGGTCCCTCTCTTCCTGCGACTGGGCAATTTTCTTTCATGTGTGAAATCACCACTGATCAGCCAACGTCATCAATCATCTGTTCAAACCAGTCCGAGAAAGAAAACCTCCTTTTCAGTGACATGAATTTAATAGCAATTACCTGCTCCCTCATCGCAATCTTCTCCTGGCGCTGTCCATTCCAGCTCAACTTTATCTTGAACTATTATTGCTTGAAGGTCTGTGATCTTACACGGTGGAAAGTCAACAGCGGGTGTTTCCGGGGAAACTAAAGCTCCTCCTGGTTGGACCCGGCTGAAGTTTAATTTATCCGGATTGTCCGTGTCGACTGGAGGTGTTGGGTGATTCGGATAAATATTGCCTGCATGAAAAGAAAGACACCCATACCTTGGATCCAGATTACTTAGACTTAACATTTAACAAAAAGCTGCATAAAATCATGGAATCATTACAGCAGAGATGGAGGCCATTTGGCCCATTGACATGATGCCATGACAGGTCTTCGTACAAAGGCCTTTCCTACAATTTCCCACAAGATATATTGCTGATCTGGGCTAAGCAGTGTGGCAAGTTGGGAAATTTTTGAAGGGAAGTTCCAGCATTCCCTCATTGTAATCCCAATTTAATTTACCAGGCATCGTTAGGGAATAACGAGTAGATCTACACACCCAAAGAACTATTTTATTCTGAATTTTTCTCCATATTGTTTTATTCTGATTTTCTTCTTTCTCTAAACCAAAAAGTTACAGATGCCGGGAACTGGTACAAAAGTAGAAAGAGGTTCTGATGAAAGATCATCAATTCTTTCTTTCTCTTTCCTCAGCGGCTACCCGACCTGCCGAATATTTCCTGCTTCTTTCATTCCAAATGTCACCTTGTTGTTTTCTTTTCTTTTTATGCTGAATCTTCTTTCTCTCTGCTGGGCTTATTTTGCTCTTTCTTTTGTCTTGTTCTGAAATGTAATAACTGCTCACACTTTGCTTCTTGGTTTGGCTCACTTTTGGGTCGAATTCCAGTGCGAAAGGGACAAAACACATGAACCCCCCGATAGCTCCATGTAGCAACGGTAGGCCACAATTTCACAATGATGACCCTGTGTATCGATTGTTAAATAGAGCAAGCTAGTTGCCATTGTATAGAATTTTATGATGTTGAATTTGAGTCGCCAGGTTAAAATGCACTTCAAATGTGACAGAGTTGTGGCTGAAAATCCTTTTCGACAGAAAGGGGTAATATCAAGAAGGAACTTAATGTAGTGTACATAAGGAAATATGCTGCTTTAAAAAAAATTCATTTACGGGATATTGGCGTCGCTGGTTAGGCCAGCATTAGTGGCCCATCCCTTGTTGTCCTTCAGAAGGTGGTGGTGAGTTGCCTACTTGAACCGCTGCACTCCTTGGGGTGTAGGTGCACCCACTATGCTGTTAGGGAGGGAGTTCCAGGATGTTGCCTCAGCGACAGCGAAGGAACGGCGATATATTTCAAGTCAGGGTGGTGAGTCTCTTGGATGGGAACATCCAGGTGGTGGTGTTCCCAGGTATCTGCTGCTCTTGTCCTTCTAGATGGTAGTGGTCGTGGGTTTGGAAGGTGCTGTCTAAGGAACCTTGGTGAGTTACTGCAGTGCATCTTGTAACTGGTACACACGGCTGCCACTGTTCGTCAGTGATGGACGGTTTGAATGTTTGTAGAAGGGGTGCCAATGAAGCGGGCTGCTTTGTCCTGGATGGTGTCGAGCTTCTTGAGTGTTGTTGGAGCTGCACTCATCCAGGTAAGTGGAGGGCATTCCATAACACTCCTGGCTGTGCCTTGTAGATGGTGGACAGGCTTTGGGGGGGTCAGGAGGTGAGTTACTCGCCGTAGTTGCCACAGTATTAATATGGTGAGTCCAGTTCAGTTTCTGCTCAATGGTAAACCCAGGATGTTGATAGTGGGGGATTCACGATTGGATTGGCACCCTTTCCACAAACATTTACTCACTCCACGACCGACAACGGTAGCAGCACTGTGTACCACCTCCAAGGTGCACTGCAGAACCTCAGAAGTGGGCGTGACTTGGCTTCCCCTGACGATCCTACACTTCAAATGAGGACTCTGGGAACATGTACGCTCCACATTTCTGAAGAGACCCGAGGGGAGATTCTACGACCCCCCCGCCGGGGCGGAGAATCGCCGAGGGGCGGCGTGAATCCTGCCCTGCCGCCCCGACGCCGGCTGCTGGATTCTCCGGAGCTGGTTTTTCGGCATGGGTGGGAATTGGGTCGCGCCGGTCGGGGGCCGTTGGCAGCGGCCCCCTCGGCGATTCCCCGCCCCGCGATGGGCCGAGTGGGCCCCCGTTTTCAGCCAGTCCTGCCGGCATAAATTACACCAGGTCCTTACCAGCGGGACCTGGCTCTGCGGGCGACCTGCGGAGTCCTCGGAGGGGCGCGGGGGGATCTGGCCCGGGGGGGGGGGGGGGGGGGGGTTGCCCCCACGGTGGCCTGGCCCGCAATCAGAGCCCACCAATCCGTGGGTGGGCCTGTGCCGTGGGGGCACTCTTTCCATCCGCGCCGGCCGCTGTAACGGTCCGCCATGGCCGGTGATGGCGCCAGTACACGCTGGCGCTCCCGCGCATGTGCCAACCCCGCCGGCGCCGGCCTAGCCCCTGAAGGTACGGAGTCCACACCTTCCGGGCGGCCCGACGACGGAGTGGTTCACGCCACTCCTCGGCGCCGGTACGGCCCACCCCACCGGATAGCGGAGAATCCCGGCCCTGGTTTGGGAGTCCAGGTGAGAAATACAGAGCTCTGGTGCAAGGTCAGGAAATAGGAGTGGGTGGAAATCTAAGTTTTGGTCCAATGTCATATCTAATAACCCAACACTTATTACATTGGCGGCACGGTATACAGTGATTAGCACCGTGACCTCACAGCAGCAGGGACCCGGGTTCGATTCTGACCTTGGGTAACTATCTGTATGGAGTTTGCACTTTCTCCGCGTACCTTTGTGGATTTCCTCCGGGTGCTCCGGTTTCCTCCCACAGTCCAAAGATGTGCAGGGTAGGTAGATTGGCCATGCTAAATTGTCCCTTAGTGTCTGATGATGTGCACGTTAACTGGGGTCACAGGGATAGAGCGGGGAATGGGCATAGGTTGGGTGCTCTTTCGGAGGGTTGGTGCAGACTCGATGGGCCAAATGGCCTCCTTCTGCACTGTAGGGATGCTATGGATTTTAGGATAGTGTTCTATCAATAAGAGAAGTAACAGACATCAGAACAACCCTCCACCCTACCCCATCACTATCCTTCCACTTTAGGACCTGATAAGAGCTGTAAGGACTGACATGAATTCTTGCACTTTATTGTGAGAAAATGTGAGCATTGTGCAAGTTATCTGGGCATCACAGATAGGAATTCAGACAAATAGCACTTAGTTCATACAGTGAACATATAACTCATACATCATCCTGGTATAAAATTGCATGCCACAGTGCGGGATCTCTACACACGCTACCATCTCATTGTCAAATGTGTATTACCGTTTTCCAAGAATCCTGGTATATACAGGGAAGGTCTCCCTGTCATCTTTACAGTCGCATCCTTTCCCTGCACGCGCACTTTAAGGGTGTACCTTCCTATTCCATTAAACTTGTGGAAATACTTGGTGTAGATGCCATCGTTTTTGACAATATCGGCACCTAAAGACATGAAACGGTAAACAGATGTACACTGAGATGAATAATAATACTGGACAGAAGTCTTGTTAAAATGGGACCGTAGTCAGCTCACAGAGTCAGATTGTACCATCTAAACTCAATTGTGCTAGTGAGAGTGATGTGCATCTGGACGATGTAATTTCAGGTGTGTCTAAAGAGGCAATGTGTAGGTGGAAATTTGAGATGTTCAGCATGGATGAGACACATTGGAGGAAGGGCAACACCCAGATTCGATGCTGTATCACTGTTGGGTGTGGCCAAGAGCATGATGGGAATACTTTTCCCCAGTAACCGGAGGGAGAAATCTACTTCTCTCACCAAGCAGACAGGGCTGGGATGATGAACAGCAGCAGCTTTGTGCCCAGGCCCTGGATTCAATGTAGGAAGTGGTTTAAAACAGTTCCTGTTGTTCAAGCCCTTCCCCTGCTTGCTTTCACTGTGTCTAATGTAGCATTCTCCACCACTCACTCCTCCCATTCAACTTTCAGCAGCATCCAATGTTTATCACTTCCCCAGTTATCTATCCACCATTATAACACACTCCCATCCTTGCTCGACATAATACATGTGTGTCATTGTCACCCTTTCCAAACAGGCTGTATACATCAGGAAGGGGTCAGTTAGCTGGATTAGCTCACTTAGTTAGACAGCTGGTTCATAGAACATAGAACATACAATGCAGAAGGAGACCATTCGGCTCATCGAGTCTGCACCGACCCACTCAAGCCCTCACTTCCACCCGATCCCCCGTAACCCAATAACCCCATCTAACTGTTTTTGGACACTAAGGACAATTTAGCATGGCCAATCCACCTACCCTTCACGTCTTTGGACTGTGGGAGGAAACCGGAGCACCCGGAGGAAACCCACGCAGACACGGGGAGAACGTGCAGACTCCGCACAGCCAGTGACCCAGCGGGGAATCGAACCTGGGATCCTGGCACTATGAAGCCACAGTGCTATCCGCTTGTGCTACCGTGCTGCCCACGTGTTGCAGAGCAAGGCCAGCAGCGCGGGTTCAATTCCCGTACCACCTTCTGAACCTTCGCCTGAGGTGTGGTGACCCTCAGGTTAAATCACCACTAGTCAGCTCTCAAAGGGGAGAGCAGCCTATGGTCCTCTGGGACTGTGGCAACTTTCATACATCAGGTGAATCTCTGACATGTTCCTTCTTGGCTCTTTGCCTGAAGAGAAAGCACAAAACCCAAGGAAACAGCTCAGTACTGGAGATGGCCTCCACAAGAAAAGGCTCAGCACTGGAGATGGCCTCCACAAGTAGTGCAGTTCACTGATACAGAACGGGATGGATGCCCATCAGTGAATATCCCTCCCAATTGGAGATGGAAGTCAGGAACCTCATCATAGATTATCATAGAATTTACAGTGCCGAAGGAGGCCATTCGGCCCATCGAGTCTGCACCAGCTCTTGGAAAGAGCACCCTACCCAAGGTCAACACCTCCACCCTATTCCCATAACCCAGTAACCCCACCCAACACTATGGGCAATTTTGGACACTAAGGGCAATTTATCATGGCCAATCCACCTAACCCGCACATCTTTGGACTGTGGGAGGAAACCGGAGCACCCGGAGGAAACCCAAGCACACACGGGGAGGATGTGCAGACTCCGCACAGACAGTGACCCAAGCCGGAATCGAACCTGGGACCCTGGAGCTGTGAAGCAATTGTGCTATCCACAATGCTACCGTGCTGCCCCATCTCCTCATCGGTAGCTGGTGACAGAATTACAAGTCTCTCTGTCACACATATGCTGAATGTATATCATCAATGACTTGAACAATGAGAGGACAGATTATGGTGAGAGCCAAGATAGTGACTCACTTTCGGTAAGCACAGCCCAAGCTCCATCAGCGGTTGTTACCTGGCCAGATGTGGAATGTTGAGCCCACAAACTCACCTGAAAGGATCATTTATTCTTTTCATGGTGTGTGGGTGTCACTGGCAAAGCCAACACATGTTGCCCGTCCCTTTCAGCCCTTGTTGGACCATTTCAGGGGGCAGTTAAAAAGCCAACCACCTTGCTGTGCGTCTGGGGCCAGACCGGTTAAGGATGGCAGATTTCCTTCCCTAACCAGGTGGTTATTATGACAGTGGTTTGATAATCGCCGCTACTGAGGTTGGCTTTAGAACTCCAAATTCCCCCAGCTGCCAGGGCGGGATTTGAACCCGTGTCCCCAGAGCACTGGAATGGGCCTCTGGATTGCCAGTCCAGTGACGTTACCACCAAGCCACCTTCTCTGTGCCCCCAGTTGCTGCACCCCCATAAAAAAGAAATTGGAGACTATCTGTACCCACCCTGAAGCGGGGAGCTTGCTGCCACATTGCGATATTTTCTCCCCTCAGCGTCAGTTCTAACCACGTCCACCACTTATTCAGGAGATATACCTGGTCAGAGTAAACAGACCTCTTCCGATGCTCCACCTGAGAGAGCTAAGGCACAGTATACAGGGAGTCACCAGCCCTTAAATCCTGCCTCGCTCCCTGTGTCGATGCTTTGGCGGAGTGAGAGGAATGCTCCACCCTCACAAGGCCTGCTTATGAGGTTGGCAGTGAAAAATGCAGAGCTGTCACAGCTAAGCCATGTCAACAAGCCTTTCTGTACTTCCTTTTGAATACTTCTTATGCAAAAAAAGCTATGTGGTCATATCCACATTTCAGATACGGACAACATTGTGGTGTTCTTTGTGTTGCTTATTTAGGATGTTTGGCGTAGTGTTCAACAAAGACCGCAGTATAGCTTTAACTTAAACAAAGCTATGATTTTATTTACACTACTAAACTGGAATTTGACACTTAGTCCTTAAGAATACAGAATTGATCAATAACATTTAACAACACTCATCTACTGCTAATCTCACTACTGGTAGAAACTACTATCTAACAGACTCGCACTACCTGCTCTTATGACTTTCACTAGCTATCTCCTGCATACACCCCTCCCCCAAGGTTTAGCACCACTGCCTTATACAGTTGCATCTGCACTCCCTCTAGTGACTACTCTCGACACAACCCTTAATACTGATAGTTCCGATAATACCACAAACATGAGCACACAGTCTATTTCGCAGGGTCACATTATTTATCTTACCTAGGCCATCATCAGAAAGGTTCTGTTCCACTGCGGGACCATTGGGTCGTTCAATTATTGCAGTCACTTTCACAAACAGGATGGGTAAAAACCCTTGACTGACCTCGGCGTAGATTATCATCGGGCTAGTCGAATCCTTTCTGTTGATGTGTGCATTGACCCTTACCGGGGGAACTTTCTCATTTGCTGCTCGGGATGTTACCGTGATAGTTATAACCTGTTCGGTTCCAAGATTCAGGATATTGTATTTCCAAGGTCCAGTCTGGGGAACGAATATTCGTTGTTAATTGTGGGACAGATAGGAAATCCCCGCGCCCCCATGATTTGTTCAGGAAAGTCTCCCAGTTCAATTGATGTTCTGTGCTGACTGAGCTGACCTCAGCCAAATCTCTACATTTGGCTCCAGTGCCGCTCGCTGGGGAGGGAAGGAACGTTGAGGACACGCCTGCCCCTGACTGCTCTCCAGGTAACAATCTTAGAAACTGGTCTGTATGAAATTCAGTGAACTCAGGGTTGGATCTTATTGGGGTGTCCCCCATGAGTTAAGTCCCAAGGCTGTTGCTGAGATTGAATTAATGTTTTGTGGTTCCCAGCATTCTCAATAATGCACTGGACGTGTGTGCCATATTGAAGAGCTACATTTCACACTGAGGGAATAACCAGGAACAGACACCATTGGCGATTGTGGGAACCTCAGACAACAAGAATTGTAAAGGAGCAGCAGACTGGAGAACATGGGAGCCGCAGCAGAATCAATAAATGATGTTAGAGTGACATTGGGATCAGCACAGGGGGAGGAGCAGGAGAACATAAGTATATAGGATATACATGATAGGATAGGAGCAGGAGGAGGCCTTTTGGCCCTTCGAGCCTGCTCCGCCATTTATCACGATCATGGCTGATCATCCAACTCAATAGCCAAATCTTGCTTTCTTCCCATAGCCTTTGATCCCATTCCCCCCAAGTGCTATATTTAGCTGCCTCTATATATTCAATGTTTTAGCATCAACTATTTCCTGTGGGAATGAATTCCACAGGCTCACCACTGTTTGGGTGAAGAAATGTCTCCTCATCTCTGTCCGAAATGGGTTACCCTGAATCTTCAGATTGTGACCCCTGGTTCTGGACACACACACCATTGGGAACATCTTCCCTGCATCTACCTTATCTAGTCCTGTTAAACTTTTATAAATGTCTAAAAGATCCCCCCTTATTCTTCTGAACTCCAGCAAGAATAATCCTAAACTAGTCAGTCTCTCCTCGTATGACAGTCCCGCCATCCCTGGAATCACTCCCTCGAGAGCAAGAACATTCTTCCTCAGAGAAGGAGACCAAAACTACACTCAATATTCTTGGTGTGGCCTCACCAAGGCCCTGTATAATTGCAGCAACACATCCCTGCTTCTGTACTCAAAACCTCTCGCAATGTAGGCCAACATTCCATTAGCCTTCTTTACCTCCTGCTGCACCTGCATGCTTACCTTCAGCGACTGGTGCACAAGGACACCCAGGTCCCGCTGCACACTCCCCTCTCCCTATTTGCAACCATTCAGATAGTAATCTGCCTTCCTGTTTTTGCTTCCAAAGTGAATAACCTCACACTTATCCAAATTAGACTGCATCTGCCATTGATTTGCCCACTCAACCAACCTGCCCAGATGATGCTGTAGGATCTCTGCAACCTCGTCACAGGTCATCCTCCCACCCAACTTGATATCATCTGCAAACTTTGAGATGTTACATTTTGTTCCTTCATCCGAATCATTAATATATAGTGAATAGCTGGTGTCCCAGCACCGATCCCTGTGGCACCCCACTTGTTACAGTTATATTACACTTTAAGGTAATATGTTGTTATTCTTTGCCTTGTGATCCAGAATGGTTTGATGAGTAGATGATAAAGAAACCACCAATCTTTATGTTGAAGCAAAACTAATTTATTGAATAACGATTAAATTAAATAGAGTTTGCACACTCTACAGAGCTATAACTATTAATACAGTAATCCATAATCTAATATTAACTAATGATGTACTCGAGCTACTTCTATCTCTAACCTTAACTATTCCTAGAGCTGTGATCAATCCCTCTCCTCTGCTAACACTGCCCAAGATTCCCTGAGGTCTGATATTTATACTGTGAACTGGTGGTGCCCTCTAGTGTTTGAATTACACTGATATGTAATAATTTGCCCTTCACTGGTATACCTATATGCATATCAGTACAGTTACTGTCTGCCAATTTGAAAAGGACCCATTAATTCCTACTCTCTGCCAACCAGCTTTCTATCCACCTCAATGCACTTCCCCCAATCCCATGTGCTTTAATTTTGCACAATAATCTCTTATGCGGTCTTTGTCAAATGCCTTCTGAAAGTCCAAGTACACCACATCGACTGGCTCCCCCGTGTCAACTGTACTGGTTACATCTTCAAAAATACCAACAGATTTATCAAGCATGATTTTCCATTCAAAAATCCATGTTGACTCTGACTAATCCTGCCACTGCTTTCTAAATGTTCCGCTATAAAGTCCTTGATAATGGATTCAAGAATTTTCCCCACTACCGATGTTAGGCACACTGGTCTATACTTCCCTGTTTTCTCTCTACCTCCCATTTTGAATATTGGAGTGACATTAGCTACCCTCCAATCTGTAGGGACTGTTCCAGAGTCTATAGAATTTAAAGTATCAGTGATTTGTCATCGGACTTGTGCGACTGAACCAAACCAAGTGGTCACATACGTAATTATACTGCTAAACTCTTAACTTTGTCAAAATGAAACTATAAATTAAAACCAGATCAGAAAATTGGTGTAAAATCAAAAGTCAATTTGATCATTTCTTAAATATTTAGAATGGACCAAATGGCCTCTTTGTGTGTTGTAGTCACTCTATGGGCAGAGGTTTATGTGCCCCAGGCGAGCACATGTCCGAGTGGAAGTACGTAAAATATCGCGTGATGATGTAAAATATCGAGGGCATTATCCGCCCTATTGCCCAGAATATTCCAGTGCCTTTGAAATCATTAAGTTGCCCATGGGCAGAATAGGCAATCTATTGTCCAACATTCTCCATCTCGGGTGACAAGTGGAAGGGAGGGGCGCGACCTCTCAACCTGAACGTCCCTTCCAATTTGGGACACCCTCCCCTCCGAGACTTGGAAGCTTTGGCCAACCACCACCACCCCCACCCGGCCCACCATCCCGTGATGCAATCACTACTTCCCGACCGCCCCAGGACATTGCCAACCATTCCGTCCCAGAGACCTCCAGGATTTACCTTGGGAACAGTCCTGGGACTCAGTTCCAGTCAGAGAGCTGCAGTATCTCTTCTGGCCACTGCAGCAATGTGCTTGGAGGAGTTGGAGAGCTGTCGACCTACCAGATTGGCCAACCAACACTCAATTGAGCCCGAAATGGCAGTGGGCCTCTGAGAGTTGGCAGGAGCGCAGTACATGCTGACTCTCAGGATGGCGCGCCTGCGGCACTCACCATCATAAACATTCGACTACATGATTCCATTTTAAGTTCATTTGCTTCATTCCATTTGTCATGTGTCTTCAAATGACCAATAACACACAAAAGACTGTTCTATAGAATGAGATTGTGTCTGAATGGAAGATGAATGGCAGTAGGTCGGTTGCACTTAGACAATACTGCCAGAGATAACAACGTTACATTGACAAGAAATAGACTGCAAAACATAAAGAATTGAAGGATGCAATTTGATCCATACCTGGGCAGTGCCGTCAATCTGAAGGCGGGCTGTCCACACAGTTTGATCTATCCTAAAGTCACCTTTGTTGTGAATCTTTCCATTGGGTTCGTGTACAAAGATATCTGGTGTCTGCTGCCCCCATGTAACTACAAAAAACGTATTATTCCCAACAGATTTATCGATGAAAACTGTACCATTCAACCAATGGCCGTTGTCAATCTTTGTTCCAGAACTTTCAAGCTGGGAGCAAACAAACAGAATCATTATATTTTTACAGAAAAGCACTTCACTTGGATGGCGCAAGAATAATTGCAAAGCCATTATCCAACCTGAATCGCTCGTTTGCTCGTGTCACCATTTCCTGATACTAATCCAGTGAAAGAATCAATTAGTCCATTTGTATCCAGGTTATCTGTGGCGGCAAACTGTAAACCCCCTAAATAATGAGAAAGAGAAATATCTCAAACACCGATAAAACCCATGGCCTAAGTAAACGAAGAACTTAGTTAAGAAATCGGCATCAAGGCGTTTAGCAATGTGACAGAATCTGCCCAGTGAAAGACAGTTAGGAATAAACTATTAAACGTTTCTGAGCTGATTTTAATACTGCCCATCCAGCAGTAGAAACGCACCTTGGGTTTGGGGTACCTTCAATGTTGTTCCACCATTTGTAATCTTTAGACATCTAGGGACTCAAGTCCAGGAATGTTCACATATACAGTATCCTTCGAACCAGTTCCACTATTCAATAAAATCATGAATAATCTAAACCCCAATCCAATCCCTCAAACAAATCTGATACATACAGTTATGAATTGAGAAAGCATTCTGTGCCTTTTATGAGGTAACTTGGCACACAATGAGACTGATGGGGAGCGGACCCAAAAGTGAGAGCACAGTGGAAATGGTGAGTGGGATCAAAGGGCACGAGGGGTGCCTGGGTTCATGGTTAACTAACCGTGTTTGAAACAAAATCAATGTATAATGTCACGGGAAAGCAGAGAGGTGATTCGTTGGTGAATATTTTCTCTCTTTCTTTCTCCAAACAAAGGTAAAAGAGCTGGGATGTGCGGAAACATGAATCAGGACATGTAGAACTGTAAGTGAAACAGAAATAGAGTTAACATCAAATGGTTATATGAACAGACGCAATGTGCAGGGGTAAGAGGAAAAGGCAGGAGAATGGTACCAAATCATAATGCTCATTTGGAGAGTAATTGCAAACACAATGTGCTGAATGGCCTCTGTCATGTGAGAGTACCTTTAAGAAATAGATGTTTAAGCAATGTACCTTTAAGAAATGGAGCTGATCATATTACTGAAGTGATGTCAGAGGGTGGGGGGAGCTGAGCTCACTTCTGCTTTTTGGAGTTTCAGTTTGAGAAGGCAGCTGGGAGTGTCTGTGTGTTTTGCTGAGAGCTGCAGGAAGAAACACAGAGATTTTGCAATCCAAAGACTATAAATGTATTGAATGTAACCTATAGTGCTCCTATTTTTGAAGTGTTTTGGATGTTTAAAGGAACAGTTTGAAGGATTATTTAGTGTTGTAGTCTTTTGGGAGTTATCTTTGAAGTAATGGGTGTTAAGATATTCAATGTTTGTTTTAGAAGGGTGTAGAAGCCAGGTATTTCCAATACACCTAATATAGATAAAAGATAGCTGTTTAAGTGTAAATATTAAGCCCCAGTTTTAAATTAAGGATTGAAGAGACACATATTCTGCAAATTAATTTTACATAGTTTAAAAGTAACACCGAAGTCTGATGAAACAAACACTTTTAACTACATTTCTTCAAGGACAAGGGCTGAATTCCATGGCAACGAGGTGACAAGAGTCCAGTAACTTAAAGGCTCTATTGTTCTCTTTTTGGGCCATTAGTGATTACAGCGTGAACCACATTCCATAACTTATAAAGCTGACAGTTTATAAATCCTTCAGAATCAAATATATTTGATTCCAACATTCTCAAAACATAACAATTTCTAGATTGAAACAGACTTTGATTTGCATTTTGCAAGTCATTTACAATAGCCAAGCCAGCATACAACCAGTTTTTTGCTGGCTTTGATAAAGCACCATATCGCATTCTTTAACATACACGAATATGCAGATACGCAACAAATAGAAGTAATGTCACATATTGAAAATGGACGGCTTGCCGTCAAATCAAATGTGTTTGAGTCTAACCCAAACCAATTAGGATTATATTGGGGTGTGATTAGATGATTTAAGACAGATATGAAAGGGTATAACTAAAGAAGTTTCGGCCCACCATTTTGAGTTTTAGTTTGAGGTTTAGTTGGGGATTAGTTTTGTTGTAGATTAGTTTTTTTAGGTAGATTGGGAGAGTAGGTTTTTGTGGGTACTTTGTTAGTTTTTTGTTTTGTTGGTTTGAAGCTGAAGATTAGCTCTCTCTCTCTTTTTTTCATATTTCATTTTCAGTCTTTGACTTTTAAAAGTTATTGTTGAGCTGTTTGCCTAAGCAAGAAGATAATATCTGTGATTCTTTAAAAGCTTCAAATTGTCTACGAATTGCCTTTTAAATGACTTTCAAATTGTAACCAATAGAAGACAAATAAAACAATTTTTATTGGCACCTGAGAAGTTCTAACTTAAATTTCTGCTGAGTTCCAGTAATCGCAAAGTGCTGCTGGTAACTGCATGGTAGAAATCCTTCAACTGATTAACTTGAGTTCATAGAATAAACATTGTTTTGTTTTAAAAAACACTTGTCCATTTCTGCTGTATCACACCTGGAGAGTACGCTGTGTGCTTCCCACACCACAATCTATTAAAAGTTGTGGGTCGGTTGAACTCCATGAAACACTTTGGGGTTCTGTAAAACCCAGACCCATAACAATTGGGGGCTCGAGGGGGTTAAAAGTCTATTGATTGGATTGGCTTAACGAACTTAAAGACAGTGAGGGGTGAGGGGTGGTTGATTTTTAGGTGTGGTATTTTAGTTTAAGTGGGGAGTGTGTTGTGGACGATGGCTCTTTCATAGGCTCAGAAGTTTTTGGGGTGGACACGGTAACACGCAATAATTTACGGACAGCGACTAAAAGCAGACTGTTAGATTTGGCAAAAGCATTGCAGTTAACATTTCCTGGCAAAATGCGAAAAGATGAGGTACTTACCGCGGTAGCTGAGCATTTAAATTTGCCTGAGTTACATTCTGACTCATTAGAAATGGCAAAGCTCCAGTTGCAGATTAAGCAATTTGAACATGAAAAAGAATTAAAGCAGCTTGAATATGCAATGAGAGAAAAAGAAAAGGAGAGAGAAGAAAAAAACAAAGAAAGAGCTAGAGATAGAGAGGAAAAAGAAAAAGAGAGAGAAGAAATAAACAAAGAAAGAGATAGTGAGGACAAGGAAAAAGAGAGAGAGTTTGAACTTCATAAAATTGCTATGAAACATGAAAATCAGTTAAAATTGGCAGACGCAAAGGGAAACATACAGTTGGATGAGATTGATGAGGATAGTGAGACAGAGCGTCATAGTCGAAGACATGGTGGAGATCTATTTAAATATGTCCAAGTATTGCCAAGGTTGACGAGAAGGATGTAGAATCCTTTTTCATTTCATGTGAGAAGGTTGTGAAACAAATGAAATGGCCACAGGACATGTGGGTATTACTGATTCAAACAAAGCTGGTAGGTAGAGCGAGTGAAGTGTTTGCATCACTACTGGAGGAGGTATCTGGAACATATGAGGAGGTGAAAAAATCCATTTTAGGTGAGTATGAGTTAGTGCCTGAAGCTTACAGACAAGGTTTAGAAATTTAAGGAAAGAATTTGGTCAAACAGAGTAATTTTGATAGGTGGATAAGGGCTTTGAAAATAGACCAAACGTATGAAGCTCTCAGAGAAATTATACTTTTGGAGGAGTTGAAAAATTCAATTCCTGATGTAGTGAGAACTCATGTGGAAGAGCAGAGGGTTAAAACTGCAAGATTAGCAGCAGAAATGGCAGATGATTATGAATTAATTCATAAATCAAAGCTTTCCGACATCAGTTTCAGCCGGAGAGGGATAGAAACTGGGGACATGAGAAATACTCAAGTGGTAAAGGTAAAGGTGATCTGATGGGAGACAATAAAGAGAGTGTACCTCTAGAAATCCAGGAGGGTGGACGAGAAATGAAAAGTTTCAAATGTTTTCACTGTAATAAACTAGGCCATGTAAAGTCACAGTGTTGGTGGTTGAAGAAAAGCACTGGGAAGACAGATGTGGGAAAACAGGATAAGACAGCGGGGTTTGTTAGAGTGGTAAAGGAAAGCCCAAGGGAAGTGAAGGAGGTGCAGACGATTGTACAGCCTGTTCAAGGAGTAATTGATAAGAAGGTGCCAGATGTCTTTACAGAATTTACTTGTGTGGGTAAGGTTTACTCATGTTTATCAGGAGGGGCAGGTAAAGAAGTCACAATTTTAAGAGATACAGGAGCTAGTCAATCTTTAATGGGAAGAGATGAGGAATTATGTAGTTTGGGAAGAATGTTGCCAGGAAAGGTGGTGATATGTGGAATTCAGGGTGAGAGGAGTAGCGTTCCATTATATAAGGTAAGGTTGGAAAGTCCAGTGAAGAGCGGTGAAGTGGTAGTAAGAGTAATAGAGAAACTATCTTGTCCAGAAATACAGTTTATCTTGGGTAATGATATAGCTGGATCGCAGGTGGGAGTGATGCCTAATGTGGTTGATAAGCCAGTGGAAAATCAGACAACTGAAGTGTTGAAGGACGAATATCCTGAGATTTTTCCGGATTGTGTAGTAACAAGGTCGCAAAGTCATAGGTTAAGACAAGAGTAGAAATCAAAGAGTGAAGATGAAGTGGAAGGGCAGTTACCAGAAACGATTTTTGATCAGATGGTCGAAAAAGAACAAGAACAGGTGGAGGATGAGGTGGATATTTTTAGTTCAGGAAAATTGGCGGAGTTACAACAGAAAGATGTAGAAATAAAACGGATATATCAGAAAGCATATACGGAAAAGGAATCTGAAAGTATACCAGAGTGTTATTACCGTAAAAGTGATGTCTTGATGAGAAAATGGAGATCTGTACATATGCAGGCGGATGAAAAGTGGGCAGAAGTTCATCAAGTAGTATTGCCGGTAGGGTATAGAAAGGAGGTGTTGTGAGCGGCACATGAGGTACCAGTGGGAGGTCATTTGGGGATAAGGAAAACTCAAGCTAAAATCCAGAAACATTTTTATTGGCCTGGACTACATAAAGCTGTAGTTCAATTTTGTCAATCATATCATACATGTCAAGTGATGGGGAAACCTCAAGCAGTGATAAAACCAGCACCCTTAATACCCATTCCAGCATTTGAGGAACCTTTCACAAAGGTCCTAATTGATTATGTAGGACCGCTTCCTAAAACAAAAAGTGGGAATTAATATCTTTTGACTATAATGGATGTGTCTGCTAGGTTTCCAGAGGCCATTCCAGTACGTAATATTGCAGCTAAAAAGATTGTGGAGGAGTTACATAAATTCTTTACTAGATATGGACTACCCACAGAAATTCAATCGGATCAAGGATCAAATTTTACCTCAAAGTTATTCAAAGAAGTTATGGATAGCTGAGGAATAAAACAATTTAAACCAACTGCGTACCATCCAGAACCGCAGGGAGCGTTAGAAAGGTGGCCTCAGACATTAAAGACAATGTTGAGGGCTTATTGTCAAGATTATCCAGAGGATTGGGATAAAGGAATACCATTCGTACTATTTGCAATTAGGGATGCACCTAATGAGTCAACCAAATTTAGTCCTTTTGAACTAATTTTTTGTCATGAGGTAAGAGGACCACTTAAATTGATTAAAGAAAAATTGGTGGGTGAAAAATTGGAAATTACACTATTGGATTACGTGTCAAATTTTAGGGAATGATTAACTAGAGCAGGTGAATTGGCTAGACAACATTTGAAAGTTGCCCAAAATGTGATGAAACGGGTAGCGGACAAGAAATCCAAAGTTCGTAGTTTTGCGAGTGGAGATAAAGTTTTAGTGTTGTTACCAGTGGTAGGTGAGCCTTTAAAAGCTAGGTTTTGTGGACCTTATCAGATTGAAAGGAAATTAAGTGAGGTGAATTATGTGGTAAAAACAGCAGATAGAAGGAAGACTCACCGAGTGTGTCATGTGAATATGCTTAAAAGGTACTTTGAAAGGGAAGGAGAGGAAAAGGAGGTTTTAATGATTCTAACTCAAAGTGACGAACCAAATCCAGATGACTGAATCTGACAGACCTCAAATTAAATTGGAAAATAAGGATGTTCTTAAAAATTGGGATGAATAGTTCAGTTATCTTCCAGAGGAAAAATGAACTGACCTGAAAGAGTTATTGATATCATATGGGCAAGTTTGTAGAGATAAATTGGGAAGTACTAAAATGGCTATACATGATGTAGATGTGGGAAATGCTGCTCCTATCAAACAACATCCATATGGACTTAATCCTTTAAAATTGGCACGGGTTAACAAAGAGATTGAGAGTATGCTTAAAAATGGCATAATTGAAGTGGGTTGCAGCCAATGGAGCTCACCCATAATGATGGTACCTAAACTAGACAGTACCCAACGGTTGTGTTTTGATTTGATTTGATTTATTATTGTCACATGTATTAGTATACGGTGAAAAGTGTTGTTTCTTGCATGCTGTACAAACAATGCATACCGTACATAAGGAAGGAAGGAGAGACTGCAGAATATAATGTTACAGTTATAGCAAGGTGTAGAGAAAAGATCAACTTAATACGAGGTAGGTCCATTCAAAAGTCTGATGGCAGTAGGGAAGAAGTGTGTGTGAACTATAGAAAGGTGAATGCAGTTACAAGAACGGATTCTTATCCTATCAGACAGCTACTGCGTGTCCTTGATAAGTATGTACCTGTCAGGCAGGGAGGAAGTGATCGAGCAAGGGAACCATGGTTTAATAAAGCAGTCGAAACACTTGTCAAGAGGAAGAAGGAGGCTTATGTAAAGATGAGACATGAAGGTTCAGTTAGGGCGCTCGAGAGTTACAAGTTAGCTAGGAAGGACCTAAAGAGAGAGCTAAGAAGAGCCAGGAGGGGACATGAGAAGTCTTTGGCAGGTAGGATCAAGGATAACCTTAAAGCTTTCTATAGATATGTCAGGAATAAAAGAATGACTAGGGTAAGAGTAGGGCCAGTCAAGGACAGTAGCGGGAAGTTGTGCGTGGAGTCCGAGGAGATAGGAGAGGCGCTAAATGAATATTTTTTGTCAGTATTCACACAGGAAAAAGATAGTGTTGTCGAGGAGAATACTGAGATTCAGGCTACTAGACTAGAAGTGCTTGAGGTTCATAAGGAGGAGGTGTTAGCAATTCTGGAAAGTGTGAAAATAGATAAGTCCCCTGGGCCGGATGGGATTTATCCTAGGATTCTCTGGGAAGCTAGGGAGGAGATTGCTGAGCCTTTGGCTTTGATCTTTAAGTCATCTTTGTCTACAGGAATAGTGCCAGAAGACTGGAGGATAGCAAATGTTGTCCCCTTGTTCAAGAAGGGGAGTAGAGACAACCCCGGTGACTATAGACCAGTGAGCCTTACTTCTGCTGTGGCAAAATCTTGGAAAGATTTATAAGAGATAGCATGTATAATCATCTGGAAAGGAATAATTTGATTAGAGATAGTGAACACGGTTTTGTGAAGGGTAGGTCATGCCTCACAAACCTTATTGAGTTCTTTCAGAGGGTGACCAAACAGGTGGATGAGGGTAAAGCAGTTGATGTGGTGTATATGGATTTCAGTAAAGCGTTTGATAAGGTTCCCCACGGTAGGCTGCTGCAGAAAATACAGAGGCATGGGATTCAGGGTGATTTAACAGTTTGGATCAGAAATTGGCTAGCTGGAAGAAGACAAAGGGTGGTGGTTGATGGGAAATGTTCAGACTGGAGTCCAGTTCCTAGTGGTGTACCACAAGGATCTGTTTTGGGGCCACTGCTGTTTGTCATTTTTATAAAGGACCTGGAAGAGGGCGTAGAAGGATGGGTGAGTAAACTTGCAGATGATACTAAAGTCGGTGGAATTGTGGACAGTGCGGAAGGATGTCACAAGTTACAGAGGGACATAGATAAGCTGCAGCGCTGGGCTGAGAGGTGGCAAATGGAGTTTAATGCAGAAAAGTATGAGGTGATTCATTTTGGAAGGAATAACAGGAAGACAGAGTACTGGGCTAATGGTAAGATTCTTGGCAGTGTGGATGAGCAGAGAGATCTCGGTGTCATAGATTATCATAGAATTTACAGTGCAGAAGGAGGCCATTCGGCCCATCGAGTCTGCACCGGCTCTTGGAAAGAGCACCCTACCCAAGGTCAACACCTCCACCCTATCCCCATAACCCAGTAACCCCACCCAACACTAAGGGCAATTTTGGACACTAAGGACAATTTATCATGGCCAATCCACCTAACCTGCACATCTTTGGACTGTGGGAGGAAACTGGAGCACCCGGAGGAAACCCACGCACACACGGGGAGGACGTGCAGACTCCGCACAGACAGTGACGCAAGCCAGAATCGAACCTGGGACCCTGGAGCTGTGAAGCAATTGTGCTATCCACAAGGCTACTGTGCTGCCCCAATAGTGAGTAGACTGGGGCGGTATTTGGCTGGGTTGGATTTGTCCTGTTTTTGTGCACTGGACAGACTTGGACAATTTTCTACAATAGCCTAGCTGTACTGGAACAGCTTGGCTGGGGGGATGGCGAGGTCTGGACCACAAGTTTCATACTATTGTTGGAATATTTTCAGGGCCCATAGCCTTGGCAGGATCCAGTGCCTTCAGTCATTTCTTGATATTGTGTGGAGTGAGTCGTATTGGCTGAAGACTGACATCTGTGATGCTGGGGACCTCTGGAAGAGGCTGAGATGAATCATCCACTTGGCATTTCTGACTGAAGATTGTTTTGCGAATGCCTCAGCCTTGTCTTTTGCACTGATGTGCTTGGCGCCTCCATCACTGAGGATGGGAGTATTTGCAGAGACTCCTCCTTGAGTGAGTTGCTTAATTGTTCACCGCCATTCACGGCTGGATGTGGCAGGACTACAGAGCTTAACTCTGATCCCTTGGTTGTGGACCGCTTAGCTCTGTCTATTGCTTCTGCTTATTCAGTTTGACATGCAAGTAGCGTTGTGTTGTAGCTCACCAGGTTGACACCTTATTTTACGATATGCCTGGTGCTGTTCCTGGCATGCTCTCCTTCACTCTTCATTGAACCGGGGTTGATCCCCTGTAATGGTAGAGTGGGGGATATGCCGGGTCATGAGGTTACAGATGGTGGTTTAATACAATTCTGCTGCTGCTGATAGAACATAAGAACTAGGCGCAGGAGTTGGTCATCTTGCCCCTCGAGCCTGCTCCGCCATTCAATGAGATCATGGCTGATCTTTTGTGGACTCAGCTCCACTTTCTGGCCTGAACACCATAACACTTAATCCCTTTATTCTTCAAAAAACCATCTATCTTTATCTTAAAAACATTTAATGAAGGAGCCTCTACTGCTTCACTGGACAAGGAATTCCATAGATTCACAACCCTTTGGGTGAAGAAGTTCCTCCTAAACTCAGTCCTAAATCTACTTCCCCTTATTTTGAGGCTGTGCCCCCTAGTTCTGCTTTCACCCGCCAGTGGAAACAACCTGCCCGCATCTATCCCATCTATTCCCTTCATAATTTTATATGTTTCTATAAGATCCCCCCTCACCCTTCTAAATTCCAACAAGTACAGTCCCAGACTACTCAACCTCTCCTCGTGATCCAACCCATTCAGCTCTGGGATGAACCTAGTGAATCTCCTCTGCACACCCTCCAGCGCCAGTACGTCCTTTCTCAGGTAAGGAGACCAAAACTGAACACAATACTCCAGGTGTGGCCTCACTAACATCTTATACAATTGCACTATAACCTCCCTAGTCTTAAACTCCATCCCTCTAGCAATGAAGGACAAAATTCCATTTGCCTTCTTAATCACCTGTTGCACCTGTAAACCAACTTTTTGCGACTCATGCACTAGCACACCCAGGTCTCTCTGCACAGCAGCATGTTTTAATATGTTATCATTTAAATAATAATCCCTTTTGCTGTTATTCCTACCAAAATGGATAACCTCACATTTGTCAACATTGTATTCCATCTGCCAGACCCTAGCCCATTCACTTAGCCTATCCAAATCCCTCTGCAGACTTCCGGTATCCTCTACACTTATTGCTTTACCACTCATCTTAGTATCGTCTGCAAACTTGAACACATTGCCCCTGGTCCCCAACTCCAAATCATCGATGTAAATTGTGAACAGTTGTGGGCCCAACACTGATCCCTGAGGGGCACCACTAGCTACTAATTGCCAACTCGAGAAACACCCATTAATCCCCACTCTTTGCTTTCTATTAATTAACCAATCCTCTCTCCATGGTACGACTTTACCCTTAATGCCATGCATCTTTATTTTATGCAGCAACCTTTTGTGTCGTACCTTGTCAAAGGCTTTCTGGATATCCAGATATACCACATCCATTGGTTCCCCGTTATCTACCGTACTGGTAATGTCCTCAAAAAATTCCACTAAATTAGTTAGGCACGACCTGCCCTTTATGAACCCATGCTGTGTCTGCCCAATGGGACAATTTCCATCCAGATGCCTCGCTATTTCTTCCTTGATGATAGATTCCAGCATCTTCCCTACTACCGAAGTTAAGCTCACTGGCCTATAATTACCCGCTTTCAACCTACCTCCTTTTTTAAACAATGGTGTCACATTTGCTAATTTCCAATCCGCCGGGACCACCCCAGAGTCTAGTGAATTTTGGTAAATTATCACTAGTGCATTTGCAATTTCCCTAGCCATCTCTTTTAGCACTCTGGGATGCATTCCATCAGGGCCAGGAGACTTGTCTACCTTTAGCCCCATTAGCTTGCCCATCACTACCTCCTTAATGATAACAATCCTCTCAAGGTCCTCACCTGTCATAGCCTCATTTCTATCAGTCATTGGCATGTTATTTGTGTCTTCCACTGTGAAGACCGACCCAAAAAACCTGTTCAGTTCCTCAGCCATTTTCTCATCTCCCATTATTAAATCTCCCTTCTCATCCTCCAAAGGACCAATATTTACCTTAGACACTGTTTTTTGTTTTATATATTTGTAGAAACTTTTACTATCTATTTTTATATTCTGAGCAAGTTTACTCTCATAATCTATCTTACTCTTCTTTATAGCTTTTTTAGTCGCTTTCTGTTGCCCCCTAAAGGTTTCCCAGTCTTCTAGTCTCCCACTAATCTTTGCCACTTTGTATGCTTTTTCCTTCAATTTGATACTCTCCCTTATTTCCTTAGATATCCACGGTCTATTTTCCCTCTTTCTACCGCCCTTCCTTTCTGTTGGTATAAACCTTTGCTGAGCACTGTGAAAAGTCACTTGGAAGGTTCTCCACTGTTCCTCAACTGTTTCACCATAAAGTCTTTGCTCCCAGTCTACCTTAGCTCGCTCTTCTCTCATCCCATTGTAATCTCCTTTGTTTAAGCACAAAACACTAGTGTTTGATTTTACCTTCTCACCCTCCATCTGTATTTTAAATTCCACCATATTGTGATCGCTCCTTCCGAGAGGATCCCTAACTATGAGATCATTAATCAATCCTGCCTCATTACACAGGACCAGATCTAGGACTGCTTGTTCCCTCGTAGGTTCCATTACATACTGTTCTAGGAAACTATCGCGGATACATTCTATAAACCCCTTCTCAAGGCTGCCTTGACTGACCTGGTTCAACCAATCGACATGTAGATTAAAATCCCCCATGATAACTGCTGTACCATTTCCACATGCATCAGTTATTTCTTTGTTCATTGCCTGTCCCACCATAATGTTACTATTTGGTGGCCTATAGACTACTCAGATCAGTGACTTTTTCGCCTTCCTATTCCTAATTTCCACCCAAATGGATTCAACCTTATCCTCCATAGAACTAATGTCATCCCTTGCTATTGCCCGGATGTCATCCTTAAATCACAGAGCTACTCCCTTACCATCCACTCTGTCCTTACGAATAGTTTGATACCCTCGGATATTTAACTCCCAGTCATGACCATCCTTTAACCATGTTTCAGTAATGGCCACTAAATCATTTCCCTTATTCCGAATACTACGAGCATTCAGGTAAAGTCCACTTAAGTTGGCTTTTATACCTCTGTTTTGAATCTTAACACCTCGATCAGTATCCTCTCCTAAGTTATATTTCCTCTTCACTTAACTCCTAATTTTCCATGTCGTTGAACCCATATCTTCATGTAACAACCTGCCGCGTCGCTTACCATTTATGTTTTTACTTCTCGTTTTATTCCTTTTAGTATTACTGGGCCTATTCACTGAGCTCCCCTCAGTCACTGTACCTTGTACTGTCACCCTTTTTGATTTTTGACTATGGCTTCTCTGCCTTACACTTTCCCCCTTACTGCCTTTTGTTCCTGTTCCTGTTTTACTACCTTCCGGCTTCCTGCATCAGTTCCCACCCCCCTGCCACATTAGTTTAAACCCTCACGTAGCCCACAGTGCCTCATGGATACCCAGTCTTGAGTTGATAGATCTGTTCAAAGTTTAGCCCAATGGAGGGTATCCTCAATGTGAAGAAGGGATTTTGTCTCCACAAGGAATGTTTGGTGGTAACTCCGACTGATAATGTCATGGACAGATGCATTCAGAGGATGAGGTCAAGTGTGTTTTTCCCTCTTGTTGGATCCCTCACCACCTGTCATAGACCCAGTTAGCAGCTATGTTCTTTAGGACCTGGGCAGCTCGGTCTGGGGGTACTACCGAGTCACTCTTGGTGACGGACATTGTAGTCCCCCACCTAGAGTACATTTTGCACCTTGTCACCCTCAGTATTTGCTCCATGTGGTGTTCAACAAGGAGCAGTACTGATTCATCAGCTGAGGGGGGTTGGTAAGAGGAAATCAGCAGGTGGATTGCTTGCCCATGTTTGAGGTGGTGCCATGAAACTTTGACAGAGTCAATGTAGAGGACAACTCCCTTGTGGCAAACCACTGTGTTCCTATATTAAGGGTTGTACGGTAGAACCTGCACTACAGGTTCACCTGGGCCCCTGCATGCTAGCTCCGCCCAGGAGCCGGGTTATAAATATGCGTGGCCTTCAGCTCGCAGCCATTACGTCAGCTGCTGTAGGAGGCCACACTTTAGATATTAATCAAGCCTCAGTTTGAATTCAACTTCGTCTCCAGCCAAATTGATCGTGCCTCAATTTATTAGTATCTGATTCAGAAGATGGACATCCGGATTAAACCAGATCGCCTGCAGCTGGATCCACACGCAAGCGACGCCAGAAAGGAATTTCAGCACAGGCTAGCTTGTTTTGAAGCGTATATCAACGCGGGGCCGACCCCTGTTCCAGAGGCTCAGAAGATTCAAATCTTGTACTCCAGACTCAGCTCTAAAATCTTCCCGCTGATCCAGGATGCGCCCAATTATGCCGACGCTATGACTCGACTCAAAGAGAGTTATGAGCAGAAGACGAACACGCTCTTCGCCAGACACGCGCTCGCAACGCGTACTCAACTACCTGGTGAGTCAATCGAGGACTTCTGGAGGGCCCTGATTCCACTAGTTCGGGACTGTGACTGCCAGGGTGTTACAGCTAAGGAGCACTCAGATCTCCTTATGAGGGACGCTTTTGTAACTGGGATTGGAGCCGATGTTATCAGGCAGCTGCTCCTAGAAGGGGCCACGCGCGACCTCGCAGAGACTAAAACACTAGCATTTTCCATGACGGTCGCCCTGCGCAATGTACAGTCCTATGCCCCCAACCGCGTGGCCCACTCCTCCTACGCTTCATGGGCCCCACAGGCAGCTGCCCCAGCAGGGACACTACCCACCCAGTACGCCCGCGCTACGTGCCAGCCGGTGATCACCGGGGGGCCCCGATGCTATTTTTGCGGCCAACAAAGATACCCCCGCCAACGCTGCCCAGCCCGCGCTGCCCTTTGTAAGGCCTGCGGGAAGAAGGGCCACTACGCAGCGGTGTGCCAGGCCCGCTCAGCGGCAGCAGTCGCCCCCACACCCCCCGGTCATGGATAATGGGCGCCGCTATCCTCCCCTCCTCCCAAGGCCATGTGCGAGCAATGAGTGCCGCCATCTTCTCCCCCGCACCAGGCCCGCTCAGCGGCAGCGGTCACCCCCACCTCCCCCCCGGTCACAGACAATGGGCGCCGCTATCCTCCCCTCCTTCCCAGGCCATGTGCGAGCAATGGGCGCCGCCATCTTCTCCCCCGCACACCACGTGCGCTTCATGGGCGCCACCATCTGGCTCCACCCCCGCAACGTGCATTCCATGGGCGCCGCCATTTTGTGACCCCCAGGACCTCCGGGCGCCGCCATCTTGTCCACCCCGCAGCACACGGAGACCAACGCCATTTCAGGACCCCGACGCAACGGCCGCCTCACTGCCCAACGATCAACCACGACTCGCATCCATGGTAATCGACCAGTCCAGACCACACAATCTGACCAATGCATCCACCAGCGTGAAAGTCAACGGCCACGTGACCTCCTGCCTACTGGACTCCAGGAGCACCGAGAGCTTTGTACATCCAAATACGGTAAGGCGCTGCTCCCTTAAGGTACACCCTACCAATCAAAGTATCTCCTTGGCCTCCGGATCCCATCGCGTAGCGATCCGGGGGTACTGCACGGTCACGCTCACAGTCCAAGGCGTAGAGTTCCACAGTTTTCGCCTCTACGTCCTCCCTAACCTCTGTGCTGCACTTATCCTTGGCCTGGATTTTCAGTGCAACCTCCAGAGCCTGACCCTTAAATTCGGCGGACCCTTACCACCCCTCACTGTGTGCGGCCTCACGACCCTAAAGGTCAATCCTCCTTCCCTCTTTGCCAATCTAACTCCAGATTGCAAATCCGTTGCCACCAGGAGCAGACAGTACAGCACCCAGGATAAGGCCTTCATCAGGTCCGAGGTCCAGCGGTTGCATTAGGAGGGAGTCATCGAGGCCAGCAACAGCACCTGGAGAGCTCAAGTAGTAGTGGTTAAGTCTGGGGCGAAAAATCGAATGGTCGTGGACTACAGCCAGACCATCAACAGGTACACGCAGCTCGACGCGTACCCCCTCCCACACATATCTGACATGGTTAACCAGATTGCACCGTACCGGGTCTTCTCAACGGTGGACCTGAAATCTGCTTACCACCAGCTCCCCATCCGTAAATCGGACTGGCCAGACACCACCTTCGAGGCAGACGGCCGGCTATATCACTTCCTTAGGGTCCCTTTCACCGTCACCAATGGGGTTTCGGTCTTCCAAAGGGAGATGGACCGAATGGTCGACCGGTACGGCTTGCGGGCCACGTTTCCGTACCTAGACAATGTGACCATCTGCGGCCATGATCAGCAGGACCACAACGCCAACCTCGCTAAATTTCTCCGCACCGCCACTCTCCTCAACCTCACGTATAACAAGGAGAAGTGTGTGTTCTGTACAAACCGCTTAGCCATCCTCAGCTACGTGGTCCAGAACGGAGTTCTGGGGCCCGATCCCGACCGCATGCACCCCCTCATGGAGCTTCCCCTCCCCCACTGCCCCAAGGCCCTCAAACGCTGCCTGGGGTTCTTCTCGTATTACGCTCAGTGGGTCCCAAACTATGCGGACAAGGCCCGCCCACTCATACAGTCCACTCATTTCCCCCTGACGGCAGAGGCCCAACAGGCCTTCGCCCGGATCAGAGCTGATATTGCCAAGGCCACAATGCACGCTGTAGACGAAACACTTCCTTTCCAAGTAGAAAGCGACCCATCAGACGTCACCCTTGCCGCCACCCTCAAGCAGGCAGACAGGCCCGTAGCATTCTTTTCCCGCACCCTCCATACCTCCAAAATTCGGAACTCATCCGTCGAAAAGGAGGCCCAGGCTATCGTTGAGGCTGTGCGACATTGGAGGCATTACCTGGCCAACAGGAGATTCACTCTCCTCGCTGACCAACGGTTGGTAGCCTTCATGTTCGACAACACGCAGCGGGGCAAGATCAAAAATGACAAAATCTTGCGGTGGAGAATCGAGCTCTCCACCTATAACTACGAGATTAAGTATCGCCCTGGCAAACTCAACGAGCCCCCAGACGCCCTATCCCGAGGTACATGTGCCAGCACACAGGTAGACCGACTCCGTACCCTGCACGACAGCCTTTGTCACCCAGGGGTCACTTGGTTGTACCACTTCATTAAGGCACAAAATTTGCCCTACTCCGTCGAGGAAGTAAGGACGATCACCAAGGACTGCCAGGTCTGTGCGGAGTGCAAACCGCACTTCTACCGGCCGGACCGCGCGCACCTGGTGAAGGCCTCCTGCCCCTTTGAACGCCTCAGCGTAGATTTCAAAGGCCCCCTTCCCTCCTCCGACCGACACATGTATTTCCTCAGTGTGATCAATGAATACTCCCGTTTTCCCTTCGCCATCCCATGCCCCGACATGACTTCTGCCACCGTCATTAAAGCCCTTAATTCTATCTTCACTCAATTCTAGCTTCCCCGCCTTAATCCACAGTGACAGGAGATCCTCTTTCATGAGTGATGAGCTGCGTCAGTTCCTGCTCAGCAGGAGTATCGCCTCCAGCAGAACGACGAGCTACAACCCCCGGGGAAACGGACAGGTAGAAAGGGAGAATGGGATGGTATGGAGGGCTGTCCAGCTGGCCCTACGGTCCAGAGGTCTCCCGGCCTCCCACTGGCAAGAGGTCCTCCCTGATGCACTACATTCCATTCACTCATTACTTTGCACTGCTACTAACAGTACACCGCATGAACGCCGTTTTGCATTCCCCAGGAAGTCCACATCCGGGGCATCACTCCCAACTTGGCTCACAGCTCCGGGAACGGTGCTTCTCCATAAACATGTGCGGCTCCACAAGGCGGACCCATTGGTGGAAAGGGTGCACCTGCTCCACGTAAACCCACAGTACGCCTACGTGGCGTTCCCCGACGGCCGCCAGGATAGTCTCCCTCAGGGACCTGGCACCAGCAGGTTCCACCCCCACACCACCCCCGTCGCCCCTGGCCCCACCCTCCCCCGCCGCCCCATCACCCCCCTAGGACCGTCCGTCCTCCCCCTGCCCACCCCCGTTGATGAAGAGGATTTCGGCACGCTCCCGGAGTCAACTTCGACCACGACAGCACCAACATCGCCGGCTCCACTTCGTCGATCCCAGAGGACGATCAAGGCGCCGGACCTGCTGAACCTCTGACCGGCCCATCGGTTGACCAGAGACATTTTTTTCCCACTGTTCTGTAAATATTAAAGATTGCGAATTGTATCTAGTTATCCACCACCCCCGCCGGACTCAATTTTAACAGGGGGTGAATGTGGTAAACCACTGTGTTCCTATATTAAGGGTTGAACGGTAGAACCTGCACTACAGGTTCACCTGGGCCCCTGCATGCTAGCTTCGCCCAGGAGCCGGGTTATAAATATGCGTGGCCTTCAGCCAGCAGCCATTTCGTCAGCTGCTGTAGGAGGCCACACTTCAGGGGCGAGATTCTCCGACCACCCGCCGGGTCGGAGAATCGCCGGGGGCTGGCGTGAATCCCGCCCCCGCCGGTTACCGAATTCTCTACCACCGGATATTCGGCGGGGGCGGGAATAGCGGCGCGCCGGTTGGCGGGCCACCCCTGCGATTCTCCGGCCCGGATGGGCTGAAGTCCCGCCACTAAAATGCCTGTCCCGCCGGCGTAGATTAAACCACCTACCTTACCGGCGGGACAAGGCGGCGCGGGCGGGCTCCGGGGTCCTGGGGGGGGTGCGAGGGGTGATCTGGCCCCGGGGGGTGCCCCCACGGTGGCCTGACCCGCGATCGGGGCCCTCCGATCCGCAGGCGTGCCTGTGCCGTGGGGGCACTCTTTCCCTTCCGCCTTCGCCACGGTCTCCACCATGGCGGAGGCGGAAGAGACTCCCTCCACTGCGCATGCGCGGGAATGCTGTCAGCGGCCGCTAACGCTCCCGCACATGCGCCACCCGGAGATGTCATTTCTGCGCCAGATGGCGGGGCACCAAAGGCCTTTCCTGCCAGCTGACGGGGCGGAAATTCGTCCGGCGCCGGCCTAGCCCCTTAAGTTTGGGGCTCGGCCCCCAAAGATGCGGAGCATTCTGCACCTTTGGGGCGGCGCGATGCCCGACTGATTTGCGCCGTTTTGAGCGCCAGTCGGCGGACATCGCGCTGTTTTCCGGAGAATTTCGCCCCAGAAACTAATAAAGCCTCAGTTTGAATTCAACTTCGTCTCCAGCCAAACTGATCGTGCCTCAGCCCTCCCATATAGCACTGTGCCTCCACCTCTGCTAGTGATGGTGGTGTCTGGGATATTATCATAGAATCCCGACAGTGCAGGGGGGAGGCCATTCAGCCCATCGAGTCTGCACCGAACCTTGCAAAGAACACCCTACCTAGGCCCATACCCCCACCCTACCCTTATAATCCAGTAACCTCACTTAACCTATTGAACACTAAAGGGCAATTTAACATGACCAAGCCACTTAACATGCACTTTTTTGGACTATGGGAGGAAACCAGAGCACCCGGAAGCAATCCACACAGACTCAGGGAGAACGTGCAGACTCCACACAGTCACCGAAGGCCGGAATTTGAACCAGGGTCTGTGGTGCTGTCAGACAGCAGGGCTAACCACTGTGCTACGGTGCCACCCTAAATGTCTTTAAGATTAAGACCATAAGAGCACAAGCGGGAGACATAGCAGTAGGCCATTGGGCCCATCAAGTCTGCTCTGCCATTCAATGAGATCATGTCTGTTTGTGAAAATGTTTGAATAAAGGATTTTTTTTTGAAGCTATAGAAAAAGATCCACTTGATGCGGAGACAAGAATTGCGGACCAGAAAGATAAGATAGCTCCTAATAGATCCCACAGGAATGTTAGAGGAGAGGTCTTCACCAAGAGACTGATGAAAATGTTGAACTCAATCCTGCTCAAGTAGTTGAGATGATGTACATATGTCCATTTGAGGATGTGGGAGAGAAGCATGGAGAAGAAAGGAATAAAAGGATAGATTGATGGGGTGAAATCAAGGTTGGAGCAGGCTTAGGTGGAGGTTCATTATTAGCAGGAACCCTTTGCACTGAATGGCCAGTTCCTCTATGTAAAATATTATGTAATACTATGCCACTCATCTTAGTGTAATCTAAACACTTTGACTTTTGGTTCTCCATTGTGTTTGCTTAATTATGCTATTATTCAATCTTGTGTGACATTGCTTACGATAAATTAAAAATTACACTGCATTCAGTTTCCTTCTGGTTAGCTGTGTTTGTGGCTAAAACAGGGCAGCACCAGGACAAAAAACATTCACCCAATCCCACCAATTTCCCATCGGAGGTCGACCCAGTAATTGGAATGCAATCGCATGGAATTCCCTATTTCAGCTGCGATGTTGGCTAAATCATTTTAAGCATCTTAACGCTTCCACCATAATGAAAGGGCCTTTCAGCGTTTATTACCTGTCATGTTTGACAGCTGTTCCAACGCTACGGCCGCACTTGGTCCTAATGCTATAGTGTGGACAACTGCCCCACTTTGTTTAACCTCGGCGAAGCAACTGCTTATTCCACTGTCCTCCCCATCAGTCAGCAAAATGATTTCATCACCGCCCGTGGCACCGTCATCACCGCGAAGTACCTGCAAAGCAGTTAGTTACTGTCAACACGGGAAAATAATGTGTTGTTGAAAGTTCCTTCAGCTTATCAAATGTTACCTGGAATCCAGACCGAACACCGGCACAGATATTTGTTCCGCCTGAAGCTGATTTCGGTAGCAGTCGGACAAGTTCTTTCCTCACATCATCATTATCAATCAATTTCAAATGTGTTTGAATACTGGCACCACTGCTAAAAGTGACAATTCCAACTTTCGATTTCACTTCAACGATCTGCACTAAGAATATCGCTGCTGCTTGTCGGAGTCTGTTAATACGATTCTCCTATTTAATAGAGAGAACAATGCAATATTTGCAGCACGGTAGCATAGTGGTTAGCACAATTGCTTCACAGCTCCAGGGTCCCAGGTTCGATTCCGGCTTGGGTCACTGTCTGTGCAGAGTCTGCACGTCCTCCCCGTGTGTGCGTGGGTTTCCTCCCACAGTCCAAAGATGTGCAGGTTAGGTGGATTGGCCATGTTAAATTGTCCTTAGTGTCCAAAATTGCCCTTAGTGATGGGTGGGGTTACTGGGTTATGGGGATAGGGTAGAGGTGTTGACCTTGGGTAGGGTGCTCTTTCCAAGAGCTGGTGCAGACTCGATGGGCCGAATGGCCTCCTTCTGCACTGTAAATTCTATGAAATATGCGGCGTTCAATAATTTATTTGGTTTACTTCTACATGGTATTAAAAATAAAATTTGGAAAAACTAATTTAAACTGGTCGACTGTGAGCAGCTCAACTGGACCCGATCCAATTTCCATTGAAGAAAGCAGCCGTTGATAATTGATGTTTATTCCAGCAAGCAGACTGCTTGGCCCTGGATGGTCATTGTTCTTCTAGCTGCACTCAGGCAAGTGGAGAGCGTTCAGGCACACTCCTGATTTGTGTCTTGTTGCTGGTGCTGAGGGGAGGTGGTGGTGATATTAATAATCTTCATTAGTGTCACAAGGAGGCTTACATTAACATTGCAATGAAGTTACTGTGAAAATCCCCTCGTTGCCACATTCTGGCGCCTGTTCGGGTACACGGAGGGAGAAGTCAGAATGTCCAATTCACCTAACAGCACGTCTTTCGGGACTTGTGGGAGGAAACCGGAGCACCCGGAGGAAACCCACGCAGACACGGGGAGAACGTGCAGACTCCGCACAGACAGTGACCCAAGCCGGGAATCGAACCCGGGACCCTGGCGCTGTGAAGCAACAGTGGTAACCACTGTGCTACCGTGCCAGTATAGTGGTATTGCCATTCGCCTGGCCTACATGTAACTCCAGATCTGTCATGATATTCAGACATGCACATAATGAGACAACAGACAGGCAGCTAATGAACACAGAGAACAGGACATAACCAATCAGCGGGCAGAACACTTGGGGGTGGTTTCCCACTATAAAAGGCACGAGGCACTCACACTCCATCTCTTTCCACTGGGGACATCTACAGAGTGAGTCAGGTGTATATATCACATAACACCTCCAGCACGTGGGGAAGAGCTAGTCTGGTTCAGTCAGACAGAGTAATCACACTTAGGTTTGCAGAGAGTTGAACTTACAGAGAACTGTGCTAACTGTGTGACAGGTTCAATAAATCAAATTGAACTAACTTCAAGATCTGGGGCGTCATTCTCCGACCCCCCGCCGGGTCGGAGAATGGCCGTTGGCCGCCGTGAATCCCGCCCCCGCCCCGCCGAAGTCTCCGGTACCGGAGATTGGGTGGGGGCGGGAATCGGGCCGCGCCGGTTGGCGGGACCCCCCGTTCAATTCTCCGGCCCGGATGGGCCGAAGTCCCGCCCAGAAATTGCCTGTCCCGCCGGCGTAAATTAAACCTGGTATTTACCGGCGGGACCAGGCGGCGTGGGCGGACTCCGGGGTCCTGGGGGGGGGGCGCGGGGCGATCTGACCCCGGGGGGTGCCCCCACGGTGGCCTGGCCCGCGATCGGGGCCCACCGATCCGCGGGCGGGCCTGTGCCGTGGGTGAACTCTTTCCCTTCCGCCTCCGCCACGGCCTCCACCATGGCGGAGGCGGAAGAGACACTCCCCACTGCGCATGCGCGGGAAACTTTCAGCGGCCGCTGACGCTCCCGCGCATGCGCCGGGAAACTGACAGCGGCCGCTGACGCTCCCGCGCATGCGCCGCATTTCCGCGCCAGCTGGCGGGGCAACAAACGCCATTTCCGCCAGCTGGCGGGGCGGAAATCCCTCCGGCGTCGGCCTAGCCCCTCAATGTTGGGGCTAGGCCGCCAAAGATGCGGAGCATTCCGCACCTTTGGGCCGGCGCGATGCCCGTCTGATTGGCGCCGTCTTTGGCGCCAGTCGGCGGACATCGCGCCGTTGGGGGAGAATTTCGCCCCTGGAGTCTATTTCAGTTATAGCTGCATCCAGTTGCAGCCCGTGTTATCTCAGTGTGCTTAACACAAGATCCACAGCAATTAGGGAAGGTTATTAAATGCTGGCCCAGCTTGAAATGCCCACATCCCATGATATGAATTTTGTTTATGAGTCCCAAAAGGAAAACTCAGTTCGGACCAGTGTTCCTATTTTCCTGTTTCACTGTTGTTTTTTCCATCTGGAAATACCCAGCTTCTGAACTCCTCTAGCTTCCTGTCTGAAAGTACACAACAGTCCGGACCTGCATCTAAAACAACGCTTTCTGTGAAATACACTTTGCAAAAGGTCTTACCGACCCCATGCTTCCGGATGTATCAAGGACTAAGCAGATCACACGGTCTTTGGCCTGTAGGATTGTAAATGTCGGTGTCACCGAACCAGTGTGGGGTGGGCGATTGTTTCTGAAATCCTCTGACTCTCTGATCACTTCCCAAATGCTCCTGTAATCGCACATTTTGTTCTGCTTGGTCGGTGCTTCGGGATTGTGAGTTTTATTGTCACAGAATTCAACCACCTAGGTATTTGGAGAGAACGAAAATGCCATGGGTTGAAGGGGCTTCAGGGATAACAGCGCTGCTTAAAAGCACTAAGCAAAGTCTCGAAAAGCATGAAAATCTACAACAAAGATATAAAATGATGGAAATACTCAGCAGGTCTGACAATATTTGTGGAAACAATCCTTGTGGTGAAGGCACGCTCACAATGCTATTAGGGGAAGTGTTCTGGATTTTGATGCAGTGAAGTTAAAGGAATGGCGATATATTTCAAGCCTAGATTGTACGTGATTGGAGCAGAATTTGTTCCCAGGGGCCAGCCCTGCTTGTCCTATAAAGAGTAAATATCAGGGGCGGTATTCTCCCGTACCCGGCGGGGCTGGATGGTGCGGTGTGAACCACTCTGGCGTCGGGCCGCCCCAAAGATGCGGAATCCTCCGCACCTTCAGGGGCTCGGCCGGCGCCGGAGTGGTTAGCGCCGGCCGGCCGGGGTGGAAGGCCTTTGGTGCTGCGCCAGCCGGGGCCGAAGGGACTCCGCCGGCCGGCGCGGGTCCGCGCATGCGCGGGAGCGTCAGCTGCTGACATCATCCCCGCGCATGCGCAGGGGGGAGGTTCACATTCGCGCCGGACATCGCGGAGGCTTACAAGGCCGGCGCGTAGGAAAAGAGTGCCCCCGCGGCACAGGCCCACCCGCGGGTCGGTGGGCCCCAATCGTGGGCCAGGCCACCATGGGGGCACCCCCCAGGGACAGATCACCCCGCCCCCCCCACCCCCCAGGACCTGGGTGTCCGTCCGCGCCGCCAGGTCCCACCGGTAAGGCACCTAATCCAATTTACGTCGGCGGGACCTGCATAGAACGAGCGGGACTTCGGCCCATCGCGGGTCGGAGAATCGTCGGGGGGGGGGGGGGCCAATGCGAGTGGCCGGCGACTGTCGGGGCGGGATTCCCACCCCCGCCAAATCTCCGGCGCGGGATTCCCACCCCCGCCAAATCTCCGGCGCGGGATTCCCACCCCCGTCAAATCTCCGGCGCCGGAGAATTCGGCAGTCACGCCGCCCCCCCCCCCCCCCCCCCCCCCCCCCGGCGATTCTCCGACCCGGCGGGAGGTCGGAGAATCCCGCCCCACATGTTTGGGAGGGTTTGCTGTAAAAGGCTTTGCGAGTTACTGATGTGCACCCAGCAGCGCATACACCTCGCAGCGATGGTGCACCAGTGATGGAGGGAGCGAATGTTTAAGGTGATAGATAGGCTGCCATGTCCTCGATAGCAGTACATTTCTGGAATGTTGTTGCGGCTGCCCCTCTCCAAGTGCAGAGCATTCCATCCCAGTCCTCACTTGTGCCTTGCAGTCAGGGTGGGAAGATGAGCAAATCACTGCAGGATCTCCAACCCCTCACCTAATTTTGTCGCCACGGTATTTATACGGCTGGTGCAGTTCGGTACCTGGTCAGTGGCAATCCCCAGAAGGTTGATGGTGGGGATTGGGCAATGGTAGCAGCATTGCACAGCAAGTGTGCTGGCTAGACGCTCTCTAGCTAGAGATGGTCATTGCTTTGTACTTTTGTGGCACTATTTGCTACTTATCAGCCCAAACCTGAATGTTTTTGCTTGGCTTGCTGCATGCGGCTACGGTCTGCTTTGTTATTTGAAGAATTACGAATTGAATTGAAAACTACGTATTCAACAGCAAACAGCCCCGAATGCAAGGAAAATCATCGATGAAGCAACTGAAGGTAACTTGTCCTGAGAGGCTGCTCAGAGGAGGTCTTGTAATAAGACCTGGGGCTAATGTAATAAGCTGTGTAAGTGTTACAAGATCTAAATTGTGAACGATATTTGAAAATAGCGCCTTCTGGTAACTCCACTTACACTTGGCAATCCCTGTAGGTACATTATTGAAGAGGATGAACTCTGATCCTTCGCCGGAAAGAATTTGCAATCCCCTTTCGGCAACCCTGTGTTGGCATCGTTGTCACAAACCGAACAAGAGCTGCCAGGGCATTCAGCAGTCTTTCCTGTTATTTCTTCTGAACATCTAAAAGTCAAAATAATATTTTTTAAATGCATTTGATTCCGGGTAACACTTCTCGTAGAAGAGATCTATTAATGAGTTGGGCCATGTTTATGCAGACAATACCAAGGAGTGAAAACTCGTTGAGACTTTGGCCGGGATTCTCCGTTGCGAGTCCGCCCCGCTATCCCGCTGAGAGCGAGGACGGAGAACTTGGCCCTCAGCTAAATCTCCCATTCATGGCAACGGGATTGGAGAATCCCGCTGCCGTGAACGGACAGAGGATTCCGTCCTTATTTTCATTTTTCATCATTTCATCAATTATGGCCTCTTTCTCCCAACACTGGGCGCGATTCTCCGCAAACGGCGCGATGTCCGCCGACCGGCGCTGCCCCAAGCATCACTAATTCTCCGGCCCGGATTGGGCTAGCAGCGGCGTGACGCTATCCGCGCTGGCTCATGTGGTTCACGCCGCACGGCGTGACGGCTCAAAAGACGCGCTGCTCCCGCCACCCGACCAGAAGACCCGACCGGATGGCCGCCCGCCGCGCAGCCCCTAGGTTCCAAAACCGCGACATCGAGGCGCTCCTGGACGCAGAGGAGCAGAGGAGGGAGGCCCTGTATCCCGGACACGGCCGCAGGGTCGCCCCACGCCACAGCCGACGTCTGTGGAGGGAGGTGGCAGAGGCCGTCAGCGCTGTGGCCCTGACATCACGGACTGGCAGCCAGTGCCACAAGAAGGTGAACGACCTCGTCAGGGCAGCCAGGGTGAGACCCCCCTCCCTGTCCGATATCCATATCCCCCATATCCCCACTCCCCCATATCCCCCCTCCCCATATCCCCCATATCCCCCCTCCCCCTCCCCATATCCCCTCTCCCCCATATCCCCCCTCCCCCATATCCCCTCTCCCCCATATCCCCCTTCCCCCATATCCCCCCTCTCCCATATCCTCCCTCCCCCATATCCTCCATATCCCCCAAGTGAATCCAGCCCTAACCTTAACCTCTGCAATGCACGCGCAACCGATGGCGTGCATTCATATACCTGCCTAACACTGTTGCCTTTTACCCCTGCCACCAACACCGCCCCCCCCCCCCCCCAACAGGAGAAGCGAACACACAACACCAGGGAGCATGTGAGGACTGGAAGAGGCCCAGCTGATGAGAGGCCACTCACCGAACATGAGGAAAGGGCCCTGGAACTGGCTGGCGGGCCTGAGGACCGGGAGGTTACAGATGCAGAGGTCGGCGGCCCACCAGCAAGTGAGCCACCGACAGCATGTCCCCATATCCCCCCTCCCCCATATACCCCCTCCCCATATCCCCCATATCCCCCCTCCCCCATATCCCCCCTCCCCCAAATCACCTGATCACTGCCTGCGTGTCTAACCATGCATGCTTCATTGTGTATCGCAGGAGCAAACGTTGGGGCACCCATCCCCGCAGATGCAGACCGCCTGCAGGATACCCCTCGGAGGCCATGGGAGACAGAGAGACCCGGACCCTCTGGCATGTGACACTCGCAAGATGCCCCACAGAGACATGGGATACGGAGAGACCTGGAGCAACAGGGAGACGACGCCCCCATCTCATGCGGGTGCGGCAACGCAGGCGTGTGCCACCCAGCGACGAGGGGGGCAGCCACAGGCCCCCGTCGCAGCCGAGCCACGAAACCACAACCCAGGACACCCCGACCCAGGACACCCCTACCCAGGAAACTGAAATACCGGACAGTGACACAGAGTGGATGGGTGGAGACGAACCGCCACCCCAAAGTACCATGGACTCAAAGTCGGACGATGCGCACGACACAACGCCACTGCTGTCACCAACACCCTCCACCATCACAGAGACACTCACCTCGGTTGGGCACTTTAGTGATGAGGCGCCTGGTACACTCACTGGTGCGCACAACACAGCCGTCCCGGTACAGCAGGTGGAGGTAGGAGCAGCAGAGGGGCCGGGCGGTCGGAGGGCAGCCCGGCGCAAGCGAACATCTGCCGCCCAGATGGATCCCGGGTTCCTGGAGTTACCACACCCACACATAGATCCGATGCAACCACCGACCCGGAGACGAGCGAAGAGGGTGACGGCCGGCTTGCGGCGGCTGCAGTCGCAGGTGGAGGAGTCCACCCTCATCCAGGAGCTGGGAGTGGTGCCGGTCATGCGTGCCACCCAGGCCGACACCGCACGGGTGGCGTCCGCGGTGGAGGCAATGGGTGCGACGGTGTCAGACATGGGGAACGGTTTGCGAGGTCTGGGGCTTTCCGTGCAGGCGGCGTCTGTGGCCCAGGACATGGCTGCCCAATCACAGGAGGCCATGAGCCAGCGCCAGCGGCAGATGGCAGAGGCACTCAACGCCGTGGCCCAGTCTCAGCAGGCCATGGCCCAGTCTCTGCAGGCCATGGCCCAGTCTCTGCAGGCCATCGCTGAGGGCATCGGCGCCATTGCCCATGCGCGAGCCGGCAACAGTCACAGACAAGGATGGGCAACTCCCTGAGCTGCATGGTTGCAAACCTGCAGACCCCTGTCGATACCAGCACGGGCCTCCAGGACTGGCAGCGCCAGGTGTCGGGGGGGCATCGGATGGCCAGTCCGTTCGCATCCCCCACCCATGTAGAGGCCCGGGGGCCATCGGGCACCCGAGGGAGGAGGAGGTGCTGTGGTCCATCCCGGGTCCCCCTGTAGGGGAGGCCCCGGAACACCTCAACACCTCGGGCTCCCCCCCTTCCGTCCCTGGTGCATCGGGTGGGCAACGGGCAGGACAGGCTGGCAGGTCACCATCCCAGTTGCCCAGGCCGCAGCCTGGCCCATCTAGGCCAGGACGCCCCAGGAAACGGCCGGCAAAGGGATCTCGGGTGAGAGGGCAGGAATCACAGGAGTCCACCTCCAGTTCTGCTGTACCGTCTGGGGAAACACCTAGGCATAGTCAAAGGGCCCGTAAGGACAAACAATTAGACACTGAGTAAGTTGGCACGGGTGCAGGGCACAGATGAGTTTTAGGGGCTAGGGCACGTGCATGCACTGCTTTTGTTATTAAAGTCAATGTTACACCTACAGAAGCTGCCTTTGTGCTCTGTCCAAAGCGTGCGGGGGTGTCATGTACGTTGAGCGCAAGTGTGTGTGTGAGGGGTGGTCTTACCTCGGCCCCAGGTGAGTCTGCCCCCTTCCCCCTGGGCCGCCATCAACATCCCCTGGGCAGAGGACGGAACCGTGCGCTGCAGTGTCACAGCCGCATGCAGGGATGGTCCGGGTGGATGGTGGTACTGTGGCCATGGGTCAGACATAGTCCAACGATGTGGAGCCAGGAGCTCATCGCAGGGCGGGTTGTCATCATCCTCCATGGCCTGCAATAGACACGTGTCCACCGGCGCCCGTGATAACCCGGCCATTGTGCCGCATGTGGATCGGCAATGGGGGGGGTGGTGTGCATGCGGGTGGGGTGGGTGGGGTTGGGGAGGGGAGTGAGGGTGCTGGGTGGGTGGATGGGTGGGGGGGTGAGGGTGTTCGGTTGTTGCCATGGTGTGCGGTCTGTGGCCATACTACCCGATTCCCACGCCCCTCTAGTCAGTGAAGTGGGCGTCTATCAGCCTGTCCCGTGCCCGCTGGCCCAGCCGGTAACGGTGGACAGCCACCCGCCCATGTCTAGCCCATCTGCCCTGACCATTGCCCCCATCCCCCTCATCTGGGGATGACTGCGCCTCTTCCTGCTGCTCCTCCACTCCGCCCTCCTCTGCCTGCGGCACATCGCCCCTCTGCTGGGCTATGTTGTGCAGGACACAGCACACCACAATGATGCGGCCGACCTTATCTGACCAATACTGGAGGGCGCCCCCAGAGAGGTCCAGGCACCTGAAACTCATCTTCAGCACGCCAAAGCACCTCTCGATCACACCCCTTGTCGCTACATGGGCATCATTGTAGCGGTTCTCCGCCTCATTGCGTGGCCTCCGTATAGGCTTCATCAGCCACGACCGCAATGGGTAGCCCCTGTCGCCCAGCAACCAGCCCCTCAGCCGGGGATGGCATCCCTCGTGCATGCCGGGAATGTATGACCGCGACAACATGTATGAGTCGTGTACACTGCCCGGTACCGGGCCCAGACGTGCAGGATAATCATGCGGTGATTGCAGACCACCTGGATGTTCATTGAATAGGTCCCCTTCCTATTGGTGAACATAGAACATAGAACATAGAAAATACAGCACAGAACAGGCCCTTCGGCCCACGATGTTGTGCCGAACCTTTGTCCTAGATTAATCATAGATTAACATTGAATTTACAGTGCAGAAGGAGGCCATTCGGCCCTTTGAGTCTGCACCGGCTCTTGGAAAGAGCACCCTACCCAAACTCCCCTCCCCGGCACGCACCTCCCCGTCCCCCTCCCCGTCGGTCATCCTCCCGTCCCCCATCCCCGGCACGAACCCACCCGTCCCCCTCCCCGGCACGCACCTCCTCGTCCCCCTCCCCGGCAGTCATCCTCCCGTCCCCCTCCCCGGCACGCACCCCCCCGTCCCGCTCCCCGGCACGTACCTCCCCGTCCCCCTCCCCGGCACGCACCCCCCCCCCCCCGTCCCCCTCCCCGGCACGCACCTCCTCGTCACCCTCCCCGGCAGTCATCCTCCCGTCCCCCTCCCCGGCACGCACACCCCCCGTCCCCCTCCCCGGCACGCACCTCCTTGTCCCCCTCCCCGGCACGCACCCCCTCGTCACCCTCCCCGGCAGTCATCCTCCCGTCCCCCTCCCCGGCACGCACCTCCCCATCCCCCTCCCTGGCACGCACCCCCCGTCCCCCTCCCCGGCACGCACCTCCCCATCCCCCTCCCCGGCACGCACCTCCCCATCCCCCTCCCTGGCACGCACCCCCCGTCCCCCTCCCCGGCACGCACCTCCCCATCCCCCTCCCCGGCACGCACCTCCCCATCCCCCTCCCTGGCACGCACCCCCCGTCCCCCTCCCTGGCACGCACCCCCCCGTCTGCCTCCCCGACACGCACCACATCGTCTCCCTCACCGGCACGCACCTCCCTGTCCCCCTGCCCGGCACGCACCCCCCCGTCCCCCGTCCCCCTCGCCGGCACGCAGCCCCCCGCCCCCCCCATCCCCCTCCCCGCCCTCCCCATCCCCTTCCCATGCACGCACCCCCCCCCTCCCCGGCACGCACCTCCCCGTCCCCCTCCCCAGCAGTCATCCTCCCGTCCCTCTCCCCGGCACGCACCCCCTCGTCCCCCTCCCCGGCACGCACCACCTCGCCTCCCTCACCGGTACGCACCACCCCCCCCCGGCACGCACCTAACCCTCCCCCTCCCCGGCACGCACCCCCCCGTCCCCCTCCCCGGCAGTCATCCTCCCGTCCCCCTCCCCGGCACGCACACCCCCCGTCCCCCTCCCCGGCACGCACCCCCCCCCGTCCGCCTCCCCGACACGCACCACCTCGTCTCCCTCACCGGCACGCACCTCCCTGTCCCCCTCCCCGGCACGCACCCCCCCGCCCTCACGTCCCCCTCCCCGGCACGCACCCCCCCGCCCCCCGTCCCCCTCCCCAGCACGCACAACCCCGTCCCCTTCCACGGCAACGCACCCTTCCCCCCTCCACGGCACGCACCTCCCCGTCCCCCTCTCCAGAAGTCATTCTCCCGTCCCCCTCCCCGGCACGCACCCCTCCGTCCCCCCCCCGGCACGCACCTCCCCATCCCCCTCCCCGGCACGAACCCACCCGCCCCTCTCCCCGGCACGCACCTTCTCATCCCCCTCCCCGGCACGCACCCCCCCCCCCCCGTCCCCCTCCCCGGAACGCACCCCCCCGTCCGCCTCCCCGGCACGCACCTCCCCATCCCCCTCCCTGGCACGCACCTCCCCGTCCCTCTCCCCGGCACGCACCACCCCGTCCCCCTCCCCGTCAGTCATCCTCCTGTCCCCCTCCCCGGCACGCACCTCCGTCCCCCTTCCCGGCACTTAGCCTCCCGTCCCACTCCCCGGCACGCACCTCCTCGTCCCCCTCCCCGGCAGTCATCCTCCCGTCCCCCTCCCCGGCACGCACCTCCCCGTCCCCCTCCCCGTCGGTCATCCTCCCGTCCCCCTCCCCGGCAGGAACACCCCCGTCCCCCTCCCCGGCACGCACCACCCCGTCCCCCTCCCCGGCAAGCACGCCCCCGTCCCCCTCCCCGGCAAGCACGCCCCCGTCCCCCTCCCCGGCAAGCACCACTCCGTCCCCCTCCACGGCAGGCACACCCTCACCCCCCTCCCCGGCACGCACCTCCCCGTCCCCCTCCCCGTCGGTGATCCTCCCTTCCCCCTCCCCGACACTCACACCCCCGTCCCCCTCCCCGGCACACACCTCCACGTTCCCCTCCTCGGCACGCACGCCCCCCTCCCCGGCACGCACCTCCACGTCCCCCTCCCCGGCACGCATGCCCCTGTCCCCCTCCCCGGTACGAACCCCCCCCCGTCCCCCTCCCCAGCACGCACCCTCATCCCCCTCCCCGGCACTACCCACCCGTCCCCCTCCCCGGCACGCACCCTCATCCCCCTCCCCGGCACTACCCACCCGTCCCCCTCCCCGGCACGCAACCCCCCGGCCCCCTCCCCGGCACGGACCTCCCCGTCCCCCTCCCCGTCGGTCATCCTCCCGTCCCCCAACCCCGGCACGAACCCTCCACGGCACGCACCTCCTCGTCCCCCTCCCCGGCAGTCATCCTCCCGTCCCCCTCCCCGGCACGCACCTCCCCGTCCCCCTCCCCGTCGGTGATCCTCCCTTCCCCCTCCCCGACACTCACACCCCCGTCCCCCTCCCCGGCACACACCTCCACGTTCCCCTCCTCGGCACGCACGCCCCCCTCCCCGGCACGCACCTCCACGTCCCCCTCCCCGGCACGCATGCCCCTGTCCCCCTCCCCGGTACGAACCCCCCCCCGTCCCCCTCCCCAGCACGCACCCTCATCCCCCTCCCCGGCACTACCCACCCGTCCCCCTCCCCGGCACGCACCCTCATCCCCCTCCCCGGCACTACCCACCCGTCCCCCTCCCCGGCACGCAACCCCCCGGCCCCCTCCCCGGCACGGACCTCCCCGTCCCCCTCCCCGTCGGTCATCCTCCCGTCCCCCAACCCCGGCACGAACCCTCCACGGCACGCACCTCCTCGTCCCCCTCCCCGGCAGTCATCCTCCCGTCCCCCTCCCCGGCACGCACCCCCCCGTCCCGCTCCCGGCACGTACCTCCCCGTCCCCCTCCCCGGCAGTCATCCTCCCGTCCCCCTCCCCGGCACGCACCCCCCCGTCCCGCTCCCGGCACGTACCTCCCCGTCCCCCTCCCCGGCACGCACCCCCCCCCCCCCCCCCCGCGGCACGCACATACCCATCCCCCTCCCCGGCACGCACCGCCGCCGTCCCCCTCCCCGGCACACCCCCCACCCGTCCCCCTCCCCGGCACGCACACCACCCGCCCCCCTCCCCGGCACGCACCTCCCTGTCCCTCTCCCCGGCACGCACCACCTTGCCTCCCTCACCGGCACGCACGTCCCTGTCCCCCTCCCGGGCACGCACCCCCGCCCCCCTCCCCGGTACGCACCACACCCCCCCGGCACGCACCTACACCTCCCCCTCCCCGGCACGCACCCCCCCGTCCCCCTCCCCGGCAGTCATCCTCCCGTCCCCCTCCCCGGCACGCACACCCCCCGTCCCCATCCCCGGCAGCCATCCTCCAGTCCCCATCCCAGGCACGCACCTCCCCATCCCCCTCCCCGGCACGCACCTCCCCGTCCCTCTCCCCGGCACGCACCTCCTCGTCCCCCTCCCCGGCAGTCATCCTCCCGTCACGCACCTCCCCGTCCCCCTCCCTGTCGGTCATCCTCCCGTCCCCCTCCCCGACACTCACACTCACACCCCCGTCCCCCTCACCGGCACGCACCTCCCTGTCCCCCTCCCGGGCACGCACACCCCCGCCCCCCCGTCCCCCTCCCCGGCACGCACCCCCCCGCCCTCACGTCCCCCTCCCCGGCACGCACCCCCCCGCCCCCCCGTCCCCCTCCCCGGCACGCACATCCCCGTCCCCTTCCACGGCAACGCACCCTTCCCCCCTCCACGGCACGCACCTCCCCGTCCCCCTCTCCAGCAGTCATTCTCCCGTCCCCCTCCCCGGCTCGCACCTCCGTCCCCCTCCCCGGCAGTCATCCTCTCGTCCCCCTCCCCGGCACGCACCTCCCCGTCCCCCTCCCCGTCGGTCATCCTCCCGTCCCCCTCCCCGGCAGGAACACCCCCGTCCCCCTCCCCGACACTCACACTCACACCCCCGTCCCCCTCCCCGGCACGCACCACCCCGTCCCCCTCCCCGGCAAGCACGCCCCCGTCCCCCTCCCCGGCATGCACCCCTCCGCCCCCCTCCCCGGCACGCACCTCCCCTTCCCCCTCCCCGTCGGTGATCCTCCCTTCCCCCTCCCCGACACTCACACCCCCGTCCCCCTCCCCGGCACACACCTCCCCGTTCCCCTCCTCGGCACGCACGCCCCCCTCCCCGGCACGCACCTCCACGTCCCCCTCCCCGGCACGCACGCCCCTGTCCCCCTCCCCGGTACGCACCCACCCCCCGTCCCCCTCCCCGGCACGCACCTCCACGTCCCCCTCCCCGGTATGCACCCCCCCCGTCCCCCTCCCCAGCACGCACCCTCATCCCCCTCCCCGGCACGCACCCTCATCCCCCTCCCCGGCACTACCCACCCGTCCCCCTCCCCGGCACGCAACCCCCCGGCCCCCTCCCTGGCACGGACTTCCCCGTCCCCCTCCCCGTCGGTCATCCTCCCGTCCCCCAACCCCGGCACGAACCCTCCCCGGCACGCACCTCCTCGTCCCCCTCCACGGCAGGCACTCCCCCGTCCCCCTCCCCGTCGGTCTTCCTCCTGTCCCCCTCCACGGCAGGCACTCCCCCGTCCCCCTCCCCGGCATGCACCCCTCCGCCCCCCTCCCCGGCACGCACCCCCCCGTCCCCCTCCCCGTCGGTGATCCTCCCTTCCCCCTCCCCGACACTCACACCCCCGTCCCCCTCCCCGGCACACACCTCCCCGTTCCCCTCCTTGGCACGCACGCCCCCCTCCCCGGCACGCACCTCCACGTCCCCCTCCCCGGCACGCACGCCCCTGTCCCCCTCCCCGGTACGCACACCCCCCCGTCCCCCTCCCCAGCACGCACCCTCATCCCCCTCCCCGGCACTACCCACCCGTCCCCCTCCCCGGCACGCACCCCCCCGGCCCCCTCCCCGGCACGCAACCCCCCGGCCCCCTCCCCGGCACGGACTTCCCCGTCCCCCTCCCCGTCGGTCATCCTCCCGTCCCCCAACCCCGGCACGAACCCTCCCCGGCACGCACCTCCTCGTCCCCCTCCCCGGCAGTCATCCTCCCGTCCCCCTCCCCGGCACGCACCCCCCCGTCCCCCTCCCCGGCACGCACCCCCCCCCCGGCACGCACCTACCCATCCCCCTCCCCGGCACGCACCGCCACGGTCCCCCTCCCCGGCACACCCCCCCCCCCATCCCCCTCCCCGGCACGCACACCCCCCGTCTCCCTCCCCGGCACGCACCCCCTCGTCCCCCTCCCCGGCATGCACCCCCCCGCCCCCCGCTCCCATAGAACATAGAACATAGAAAATACAGCACAGAACAGGCCCTTCGGCCCACGATGTTGTGCCGAACCTTTGTCCTAGATTAATCATAGATTATCATTGAATTTACAGTGCAGAAGGAGGCCATTCGGCCCCTTGAGTCTGCACCAGCTCTTGGAAAGAGCACCCTACCCAAACTCAACACCTCCACCCAACACCAAGGGCAATTTGGACATTAAGGGCAATTTATCATTGGCCAATTCACCTAACCCGCATTAGGCTGAATTTGGTGCTTTGTGAGTGCGATAGTGAGAGTTTGGTGACCGAGGGAGTTAGGTGAGGAGGGAGTAAGGTGCTCCTTTCATTTTGTTTCCGACATTTCCACAAAGAGTGTGAAGAGAGCCAGGAGTTTACAGGAAGTGTAGCTGACTGGGAGCAGAGTCGGAGGGCGGAGATCTAGTTAGTCCACACAGCAGCTATATTCTGTCAGGTAAGAGGGGATGGAGGCTAGGCCAGTTACATGCTCCTCCTGTAGGATGTGGGTGGCGAGGGATACCACCGGTGTCCCCGCTGACTATACCTGCGGGAAGTGCACCCAACTTCAGCTCCTCAAAGACCGTGTCAGGGAACTGGAGCTGAAGCTGGATGAACTTCGGATCATCCGGGAGGCAGAGGGGGTGATTGAGAAGAGTTACAGGGAGGTAACCACACCCAAGGTACAGGACAAGAATAGCTGGGTTACAGTCAGGGGGAAAAAAACAAACAGGCAGACAGTGCAGGGATCCCTCGTGGCCGTTCCCCTTCAAAACAAGTATACCGTTTTGGATGCTGTTGGGGGGGATGACCTACCGGGGGAAGGCCCCAGCGGCCAGGTCTCTGGCACTGAGTCTGGCTCTGGGGCTCAGAAGGGAAGGGGGGAGAATAGAAAAGCAATAGTTGTAGGAGATTCAATGGTTAGGGGAATAGATAGGAGATTCTGTGGTCGCGAGCGAGACTCCCGGAAGGTATGTTGCCTCCCGGGTGCCAGGGCCAGGGATGTCTCGGATCGTGTCTTCAGGATCCTTAAGGGGGAGGGGGAGCAGCCAGAAGTCGTGGTGCACATTGGTACCAACGACATAGGTAGGAAAAGGGGTGTGGAGGTAATAAACAAGTTTAGGGAGTTAGGCTGGAAGTTAAAAGCCAGGACAGACAGAGTTGTCATCTCTGGTTTGTTGCCGGTGCCACGTGATAGCGAGGCTAGGAATAGGGAGAGAGTGCAGTTGAACACGTGGCTGCAGGAATGGTGTAGGAGGGAGGGCTTCAGGTATTTGGATAATTGGAGCGCATTCTGGGGAAGGTGGGACCTGTACAAGCAGGACGGGTTGCACCTGAACCAGAGGGGCACCAATATCCTGGGAGGGAGGTTTTCTAGTACTCTTCGGGAGGGTTTAAACTAATTTGGCAGGGGAATGGGAACCGGATTTGTAGTCCAGCAACTAAGGTAGCTGATATTCAGGACGCCAAAGCTTGTAATGAGGCAGTGGGGAAGGGAACACTGACAAAGGAGAGTATTTGCAGGCACGGAGATGGGTTGAAGTGTGTATACTTCAACGCAAGAAGCATCAGGAATAAGGTGGGTGAACTTAAGGCATGGATCGGTACTTGGGACTACGATGTGGTGGCCATCACGGAAACTTGGATAGAAGAGGGGCAGAAATGGTTGTTGGAGGTCCCTGGTTATAGATGTTTCAATAAGATTAGGGAGGGTGGTAAAAGAGGTGGGGGGGTGGCATTTTTAATTAGAGATAGTATAACAGCTGCAGAAAGGCAGTTTGAGGAGTATCACCCTATTGAGGTAGTATGGGTTGAAGTCAGAAATAGGAAAGGAGCAGTCACCTTGTTAGGAGTTTTCTATAGGCCCCCCAATAGTAGCAGAGATGTGGAGGAACAGATTGGGAAACAGATTTTGGAAAGGTGCAGAAGTCACAGGGTAGTAGTCATGGGCGACTTTAACTTCCCAAATATTGAGTGGAAACTCTTTAGATCAAATAGTTTGGATGGGGTGGTGTTTGTGCAGTGTGTCCAGGAAGCTTTTCTAACACAGTATGTAGATTGTCCAACCAGAGGAGGGGCAATATTGGATTTAGTACTGGGTAATGAACCAGGGCAAGTGATAGATTTGTTAGTGGGGGAGCATTTTGGAGATAGTGACCACAATTCTGTGACTTTCACTTTAGTAATGGAGAGGGATAGGTACGTGCAACAGGGCAAGGTTTACAATTGGGGGAAGGGTAAATACGATGTTGTCAGACAAGAATTGAAGTGCATAAGTTGGGAACATAGGCTGGCAGGGAAGGACACAAGTGAAATGTGGAACTTGTTCAAGGAACAGGTGCTACGTGTCCTTGATATGTATGTCCCTGTCAGGCAGGGAAGAGATGGTCAAGTGAGGGAACCATGGTTGACAAGAGAGGTTGAATGTCTTGTTAAGAGGAAAAAGGTGACTTATGTAAGGCTGAGGAAACAAGGTTCAGACAGGGCATTGGAGGGATACAAGATAGCCAGGAGGGAACTGAAGAAAGGGATTAGGAGAGCTAAGAGAGGGCATGAACAATCTTTGGCGGGTAGGATCAAGGAAAACCCCAAGGCCTTTTACACATATGTGAGAAATATGAGAATGACTAGAGCGAGGGTAGGTCCGATCAAGGACGGTAGCGGGAGATTGTGTATTGAGTCTGAAGAGATAGGAGAGGTCTTGAATGAGTACTTTTCTTCTGTATTTACAAATGAGAGGGGCGATATTGTTGGAGAGGACAGTGTGAAACAGATTGGTAAGCTCGAGGAAATACTTGTTAGGAAGGAAGATGTGTTGGGCATTTTGAAAAACTTGAGGATAGACAAGTCCCCCGGGCCTGACGGGATATATCCAAGGATTCTATGGGAAGCAAGAGATGAAATTGCAGAGCCGTTGGCAATTATCTTTTCGTCCTCACTGTCAACCGGGGTGGTACCAGGGGATTGGAGAGTGGCGAATGTCGTGCCCCTGTTCAAAAAAGGAACTAGGGATAACCCTGGGAATTACAGGCCAGTTAGTCTTACTTCGGTGGTAGGCAAAGTAATGGAAAGGGTACTGAAGGATAGGATTTCTGAGCATCTGGAAAGACACTGCTTGATTAGGGATAGTCAGCACGGATTTGTGAGGGGTAGGTCTTGCCTTACAAATCTTATTGAATTCTTTGAGGAGGTGACCAAGCATGTGGATGAAGGTAAAGCAGTGGATGTAGTGTACATGGATTTTAGTAAGGCATTTGATAAAGTTCCCCATGGTAGGCTTCTGCACAAAGTAAGGAGGCATGGGATAGTGGGATATTTGGCCAGTTGGATAACGAACTGGCTAACCGATAGAAGTCAGAGAGTGGTGGTGGATGGCAAATATTCAGCCTGGATCCCAGTTACCAGTGGTGTACCGCAGGGATCAGTTCTGGGTCCTCTGCTGTTTGTGATTTTCATTAATGACTTGGATGAGGGAGTTGAAGGGTGGGTCAGTAAATTTGCAGACGATACGAAGATTGGTGGAGTTGTGGATAGTAAGGAGGGCTGTTGTCGGCTGCAAAGAGACATAGATAGGATGCAGAGCTGGGCTGAGAAGTGGCAGATGGAGTTTAACCCTGAAAAGTGTGAGGTTGTCCATTTTGGAAGGACAAATATGAATGCGGAATACAGGGTTAACGGTAGAGTTCTTGGCATTGTGGAGGAGCAGAGAGACCTTGGGGTCTATGTTCATACATCTTTGAAAGTTGCCACTCAAGTGGATAGAGCTGTGAAGAAGGCCTATGGTGTGCTCGCGTTCATTAACAGAGGGATTGAATTTAAGAGCCATGAGGTAATGATGCAGCTGTACAAAACCTTGGTAAGGCCACATTTGGAGTACTGTGTACAGTTCTGGTCGCCTCATTTTAGGAAGGATGTGGAAGCTCTGGAAAAGGTGCAAAGAAGATTTACCAGGATGTTGCCTGGAATGGAGAGTAGGTCTTACGAGGAAAGGTTGAGGGTGCTAGGCCTTTTCTCATTAGAGCGGAGAAGGATGAGGGGCGACTTGATAGAGGTTTATAAGATGATCAGGGGAATAGATAGAGTAGACAGTCAGAGACTTTTTCCCCAGGTGGAACACACCATTACAAGGGGACATAAATTTAAGGTGAAAAGTGGAAGATATAGGAGGGATATCAGAGGTAGGTTCTTTACCCAGAGAGTAGTGGGGGCATGGAATGCACTGCCTGTGGAAGTAGTTGAGTCGGAAACATTAGGGACCTTCAAGCAGCTGTTGGATAGGTACATGGATTACGGGAAAATGATATAGTGTAGATTTATTTGTTCTTAAGGGCAGCACGGTAGCATTGTGGATAGCACAATTGCTTCACAGATCCATGGTCCCAGGTTCGATTCCGGCTTGGGTCACTGTCTGTGCGGAGTCTGCACGTCCTCCCCCGTGTCTGCGTGGGTTTCCTCCGGGTGCTCCGGTTTCCTCCCCGGTACGCACCACCCCCACCCCCCCCCCCCCCGGCACGCACCTACACCTCCCCCTCCCCGGCACGCAACCCCCCGTCCCCCTCCCCAGCAGTCATCCTCCCGTCCCCCTCCCCGGCACGCACCCCCACCCCCCCCCCCCCCCGTCCGCCTCCCCGACACGCACTACCTCGTCTCCCTCCCCGGCACGCACCTCCCTGTCCCCCTCCCCGGCACGCACCCCCCTATCCACCTCCCCGGTACGCACCCCCCCCCCCGTCCGCCTCCCCGACACGCACCTCCCTGTCCCCCTCCCCGGTACGCACCCCCCCCCCCGTCCGCCTCCCCGACACGCACCACCTCGTCTCCCTCACCGGCAGTCATCCTCCCGTCCCCCTCCCCGGCAACGCACCCTTCCCCCCTCCCCGGCTCGCACCTCCCCATCCCCCTCCCCGGCACGAACCCACCCGCCCCCCTCCCCAGCGTCCCCCTCCCCCCCCCCCGTCCCCCCCTCCCCCCCGTCCCCCCCGTCCCCCCCTCCCCCCCGTCCCCCCCCCCTCCCGTGTCCCCCCCTCCCCCCCGCCCCCCCCCCTCCCGTGTCCCCCCGCCCCCCCTCCCGTCCCCCCTCCCCCCCCCCCGTCCCCCGTCCCCCCTCCCCCCCTCCCGTGTCCCCCCCGTCCCCCCTCCCGTGTCCCCCCCGTCCCCCCTCCCCCCCCCGTCCCCCCTCCCCCCCCCCCGTCCCCCCTCCCCCCCCCGTCCTCCCTCCCCCCGTCCCCCCGTCCCCCCCTCCCCCCCCCTCCCTCCCCCCCCCGTCCTCCCTCCCCCCGTCCCCCCCTCCCCCCCCTCCCTCCCCCCGTCCCCCCCTCCCCCCCCCTCCCTCCCCCCGTCCCCCCCTCCCCCCCTCCCTCCCCCCCCCGTCCCCCCTCCCCCCCCTCCCTCCCCCCGTCCCCCCTCCCCCCCCTCCCCCCCCTCCCCCCCCCTCCCCCCCCCCGTCCCCCCCTCCCCCCCCCGTCCCCCCCTCTCCCCCCCCCCCCCTCCCCCCCCGTCCCCCCCTCCCCCCCCGTCCCCCCCTCTCCCCCACCCCTCCCCCCCCCCCCCCCGCCCCCCCCCCCCCGTCCCCCCCTACCCCCCCCCCGCCCCCCCCCCCTCCCCCCCCCGTCCCCCCCCCCGTCCCCCCCCCCGTCCCCCCCCGTCCCCCCCCTCCCCCCCCCGTCCCCCCCTCTCCCCCCCCCGTCCCCCCCTCTCCCCCCCCGTCTCCCCCTCTCCCCCCCCCTCCCCCCCCGTCCCCCCCTCCCCACCCCCCTCCCCCCCCCCCCGTCCCCCCTCCCCCCCCCGTCCCCCCCTCCCCCCCTCCCTCCCCCCCCGTCCTCCCTCCCCCCGTTCCCCCCTCCCCCCCCTCCCTCCCCCCCCCGTCCTCCCTCCCCCCGTCCCCCCCTCCCCCCCCTCCCTCCCCCGTCCCCCCCTCCCCCCCTCCCTCCCCCCGTCCCCCCTCCCCCCCCCCGTCGTCCCCCCCGTCCCCCCTCCCCCCCCTCCCTCCCCCCGTCCCCCCCTCCCCCCCTCCCCCCCCCTCCCCCCCCCTCCCCTCCCCCGTCCCCCCCTCCCCCCCCCGTCCCCCCCTCTCCCCCCCCCTCCCCCCCCTCCCCCCCCGTCCCCCCCTCCCCCCCCCGTCCCCCCCTCTCCCCCCCCCGTCCCCCCCTCTCCCCCCCCCTCCCCCCCCCGTCCCCCCCTCCCCCCCCCGTCCCCCCCTCTCCCCCCCCCCTCCCCCCCCGTCCCCCCCTACCCCCCCGCCCCCCCCTCCCCCCCCCGTCCACCCCCCCCCCGCCCCCCCCCGTCCCCCCCCCCTCCCCCCCCGTCCCCCCCTCCCCCCCCCCGTCCCCCCCTCTCCCCCCTCTCCCCCCCCCCGTCCCCCCCTCTCCCCCCCCCGTCTCCCCCTCTCCCCCCCCCCCTCCCCCCCCCGTCCCCCCCTCCCCACCCCCCCTCCCCCCCCCGTCCCCCCTCCCCCCCCCGTCCCCCCTCCCCCCCCCGTCCCCCCCCCCCTCCCCCCCGTCCCCCCTCCCCCCCCGTCCCCCCCCTCCCCCCCTCCCCCCCCCCGTCCCCCCTCCCCCCCCCCTCCCCCCCCGTCCCCCCTCCCCCCCCGTCCCCGTCCCCCGTCCCCCCCGTCCCCCCTCCCCCCCCCCCCCCGTCCCCCCCGTCCCCCCTCCCCCCCCCTCCCCCCCCCCCGTCCCCCCCCTCCCCCCCCCCGTCCCCCCCCTCCCCCCCCCGTCCTCCCTCCCCCCGTCCCCTCCTCCCCCCCCTCCCTCCCCCCCCCCGTCCTCCCTCCCCCCGTCCCCCCTCCCCCCCCCTCCCTCCCCCCGCCCCCCCTCCCCCCCCTCCCTCCCCCCCCCCTCCCCCCCCCCCGTCCCCCCCCCCTCCCCCCGTCCCCCCCTCCCCCCCTCCCCCCCCCCTCCCCCCCTCCCCCCCCCGTCCCCCCCTCCCCCCCGTCCCCCCCTCTCCCCCCCCCTCCCCCCCCTCCCCCCCCATCCCCCCTCCCCCCCCCCGTCCCCCCCTCTCCCCCCCCCCTCCCCCCCCCCGTCCCCGTCCCCCCGTCCCCCCGTCCCCCCCCGTCCCCCCCTCCCCCCCGTCCCCCCCCTCCCCCCCCCCGTCCCCCCCTCTCCCCCCCCCGTCCCCCCCTCTCCCCCCCCCGTCTCCCCCTCTCCCCCCCCCTCCCCCCCCCCGTCCCCCCCTCCCCACCCCCCCTCCCCCCCGTCCCCCCCCCCCGTCCCCCCTCCCCCCCCCCCCCCGTCCCCCCCTCCCCCCCCCTCCCCCCCCGTCCCCCCTCCCCCCCCCCGTCCCCCCCCTCGTCCCCCCTCCCCCCCCCGTCCCCCCCTCCCCCCTCCCCCCCCCCGTCCCCCCTCCCCCCCCCCATCCCCCCCCCGTCCCCCCTGTCCCCCCTCCCCCCCCCCGTCCCCCCCGTCCCCCCTCCCCCCCCCTCCCCCCCCGTCCCCCCTCCCCCCCGTCCCCCCTCCCCCCCCCCGTCCCCCCTCCCCCCCCGTCCCCCCTCCCCCCCCCCGTCCCCCCTCCCCCCCCCCCGTCCGTCCCCCCCCCCCCATCCCCCGTCCCCCCGTCCCCGTCCCCCTCCCCGGCACGCACCACTCCGCCCCCCTCCCCGTCGGTGATCCTCCCTTCCCCCTCCCCGACACTCACACCTCCCCGTTCTCCTCCTCGGCACGCACCTCCCCCCTCCCCGGCACGCACCTCCTCGTCTCCCTCCCCGTCGGTCATCCTCCCGTCCCCCTCCCCGGCACGCACCTCCCCGTCCCCCTTCCCATCGGTGTTCCTCCCGTCCCCCTCCCCGACACTCACACCCCCATCCCCCTCCCCGGCACGCACGCCCCTGTCCCCCTCCCCGGCACGCACGCCCCTGTCCCCCTCCCCGGCACGCACGCCCCTGTCCCCCTCCCCGGCACGCACGCCCCTGTCCCCCTCCCCGGCACGCACCCACCCGTCCCCCTCCCCGGCACGCACCCCCCCCATCCCCGGCACGCACCTCCCCGTCCCCCTCCCCGTCCCCCTCCCCAGCAGTCATCCTCCCGTCCCCCTCCCCGGCACGCACACCCCCCCCTACCCGGCACGCACCTCCCCGTCCCCCTCCCCGGCAGCCATCCTCCCGTCCCCCTCCCCGGCACGCACCCCCCCGCCCCCCCGTCCCCCTCCCGGGCACGCACCTCCCCATCCCCTTCCCCGGCACGCACCCCCCCTCCCCGGCACGCACCTCCATCCCCCTCCCCGGCACTACCCACCCGTCCCCCTCCCCGCCACGCACCCACCCGTCCCCCTCCCCGCCACGCACCCACCCGTCCCCCTCCCCGCCACGCACCCACCCGTCCCCCTCCCCGCCACGCACCCACCCGTCCCCCTCCCCGCCACGCACCCACCCGTCCCCCTCCCCGCCACGCACCCACCCGCCCCCCTCCCCGGCACGCATCACCCCCGCCCCCCTCCCCGGCACGCATCCCCCCCATCCCCGGCACGCACATCCCCGTCTCCTTCCCCGGCACGCACCCCCCCGCCCCCCTCCCCGGCACGCATCCCCCCCGCCCCCCTCCCCGGCACGCATCCCCCCCGCCCCCCTCCCCGGCACGCATCCCCCCCATCCCCGGCACGCACACCCCCCGTCCCCCTCCCCGGCACGCACACCCCCCGTCCCCCTCCCCGGCACGCACCTCCCTGTCCCCCACCCCGGCACGCACCCCCCCGCCCCCCTCCCCGGCACGCACCACCTCGTCCCCCTCCCCGGCACACACCTCCCTGTCCCCCACCCCGGCACGCACCCCCCCGCCCCCCTCCCCGGCACGCACCCCCCCGTCCCCCTCCCCAGCAGTCATCCTCCCGTCCCCGGCAGGCACATCCCCGTCCCCTTCCCCGGCACACCCCCCCCCCTCCCTCCCTGGCACGCAACTCCCCGTTCCCCTCCCCGGCAGCCATCCTCCCGTCCTCCTCCGCGGCACGCACCCCTCCGTCCCCCTCCCCGGCACACACCTCCCCGTCCCTCTCCCCGGCACGCACCTCCCCGTCCCCCTCCCCGTCGGTCATCCTCCTGTCGCCCATCCCGGCACGCACCTCCGTCCCCCTCCCCGGCACTTAGCCCCCCGTCCCGCTCCCCGGCACGCACCTCCCCGTATTCCACCCCGGCAGTCATCCTCCCGTCCCCCTCCCCAGCACGCACCCCCCTGTCCCCTTCCCCGGCACGCACTTTCCCATCCCCCTCCCCGGCACCCACCCCCCCCCTCCCTGGCACGCACCTCCCCATCCTCCTCCCGGGCACACACCTCCCCGTCCCCCTCCCTGGCACGAAACCCCCCGTCCCCCTCCCCCTCCCCGGCACGCACCTCCTCGTCACCCTCCCCGGCAGTCATCCTCCTGTCCCCTCTCCCGCATGCAACCCCCCTCCCCTCCCCGACACGCACACCCCCGTCCGCCTCCCCGGCACGAACCTCCCCGTCCCCCTCCCCGGCACACACCACCTCGTCCCCCTCCCCGGCAGTCATCCTCCCATCCCCCTCCCCGGCACGCACACCCCCGTCCCGCTCCCCGGCACGTACCTCCCCGTCCCCCTCCCCGGCACGCACACCCCCGTCCGCCTCCCCGGCACGAACCTCCCCGTCCCCCTCCCCCTCCCCGGCACACACCACCTCGTCCCCCTCCCCGGCAGTCATCCTCCCATCCCCCTCCCCGGCACGAACCTCCCCGTCCCCCTCCCCGTCGGTCATCCTCCCATCCCCCTCCCCGGCACGCACACCCCCGTCCCGCTCCCCGGCACGCACACCCCCGTCCCGCTCCCCGGCACGTACCTCCCCGTCCCCCTCCCCGGCACGCACACCCCCGTCCGCCTCCCCGGCACGAACCTCCCCGTCCCCCTCCCCCTCCCCGGCACACACCACCTCGTCCCCCTCCCCGGCAGTCATCCTCCCCTCCCCCTCCCCGGCACACACCACCTCGTCCCCCTCCCCGTCGGTCATCCTCCCATCCCCCTCCCCGGCAGGCACCCCCCGACCCCCTCCCCGACACTCACCCCCCCCGTCCACCTCCCCGGCACGCACCTCCCGGTCCCCCTCCCCAGCACGCACGCCCCCGTCCCCCTCCCAGGCACGTACCCCCCCGTCCCCCTCCCCGGCGCGCACCCCCGTCCCCCTCCCCGGCACTCACCTCCCCGTCCCCCTAACCGTCGGTCATCCTCCTGTCCCCCATCCCCGGCACACACCCCCCTGCCCCCCGTCCACCTCCCCAGCACGCACCTCCCCGTTCCCCTCCCCGGCACGCACCCGCCCCCCCCTCCCCGGCACGCACCCCCCCATCCCCCTCCCCGGCACGCACCCCCCCGTCCCCCTCCTCGGCATTTAGCCCCCCGTCCCCCTCCTCGGCACTTAGCCCCCCGTCCCCCTCCCCGGCACGCACTTTCCCATCCCCCTCCCCGGCACCCAACCACCCCCCCCCCCCCCCCCTCCCTGGCACGCAACGCCCCATCCTCCACCCGGGCACGAACCCTCTCGTCCCCCTCCCCGGCACGCACCTCCCAGTCCCCCTCTCCTCGGCACGCACACCCCCGTCCGCCTCCCCGGCACACACCACCTCGTCCCCCTCCCCGGCAGTCATCCTCCCATCCCCCTCCCCGGCACGCACCTCCCCGTCCCCCTCCCCGTCGGTCATCCTCCCGTCCCCCTCCCCGGCACGCACCTCCCCATCCCCCTCCCCGGCACGCACCTCCCCATCCCCCTCCCCGGCACGCACCTCCCCATCCCCCTCTCCGGCACGCACCCCCCCATCCCCCTCCCCGGCACTCACCCCCGTCCCACTCCTCGGCATTTAGCTCCCCGTCCCCCCCTCTCCCCCCCCCTCCCCCCCCCCCCCCCCCGTCCCCCCCCCCCCCGTCCCCCCGTCCCCCCGTCCCCCGTCCCCCCGTCCCCGTCCCCCTCCCCGTCGGTGATCCTCCCTTCCCCCTCCCCGACACTCACACCTCCCCGTTCCCCTCCTCGGCACGCACCTCCCCCCTCCCCGGCACGCACCTCCTCGTCTCCCTCCCCGTCGGTCATCCTCCCGTCCCCCTCCCCGGCAGGCACCCCTCCGTCCCCCTCCCCGGCACGCACCCCCCCGCCCCCCTCCCCGGCACGCACCCCCCCGTCCCCCTCCCCAGCAGTCATCCTCCCGTCCCCGGCAGGCACATCCCCGTCCCCTTCCCCGGCACCCCCCCCCCCCCCCTCCCTCCCTGGCACGCAATTCCCCGTCCCCCTCCCCGGCAGCCATCCTCCCGTCCTCCTCCCCGGCACGCACCCCTCCGTCCCCCTCCCCGGCACACACCTCCCCGTCCCCCTCCCCGGCACGCACCTCCCCGTCCCTCTCCCCGGCACGCACCTCCCCGTCCCCCTCCCCGTCGGTCATCCTCCTGTCCCCCATCCCGGCACGCACCTCCGTCCCCCTCCCCGGCACTTAGCCCCCCGTCCCGCTCCCCGGCACGCACCTCACCGTATTCCACCCCGGCAGTCATCCTCCCGTCCCCCTCCCCAGCACGCACCCCCCTGTCCCCTTCCCCGGCACGCACTTTCCCATCCCCCTCCCCGGCACCCACCCCCCCCCCTCCCTGGCACGCACCTCCCCGTCCCCCTCCCTGGCACGAAACCCCCCGTCCCCCTCCCCTCCCCGACACGCACCTCCCCGTCCCCCTCCCCGGCACGCACACCCCCGTCCGCCTCCCCGGCACACACCACCTCGTCCCCCTCCCCGGCAGTCATCCTCCCATCCCCCTCCCCGGCACGAACCTCCCCGTCCCCCTCCCCGTCAGTCATCCTCCCATCCCCCTCCCCGGCAGGCACCCCCCGACCCCCTCCCCGACACTCACCCCCCCCGTCCACCTCCCCGGCACGCACCTCCCGGTCCCCCTCCCCAGCACGCACGCCCCCGTCCCCCTCCCAGGCACGTACCCCCCCGTCCCCCTCCCCGGCGCGCACCCCCGTCCCCCTCTCCGGCACTCACCTCCCCGTCCCCCTAACCGTCGGTCATCCTCCTGTCCCCCATCCCCGGCACGCACCCCCCTGCCCCCCGTCCACCTCCCCAGCACGCACCTCCCCGTTCCCCTCCCCGGCACGCACCCGCCCCCCCCCTCCCCGGCACGCACCTCCCCGTCACCCACCCCGGCACGCACCTCCCCATCCCCCTCTCCGGCACGCACCCCCCCGTCCCCCTCCTCGGCATTTAGCCCCCCGTCCCCCTCCTCGGCATTTAGCCCCCCGTCCCCCTCCCCGGCACGCACCCCCCCCGTCCCCTTCCCCGGCACTCACTTTCCCATCCCCCTCCCCGGCACCCAACCACCCCCCCCCCCCCCCTCCCTGGCACGCAACGCCCCATCCTCCACCCGGGCACGAACCCTCTCGTCCCCCTCCCCGGCACGAACCCCCCGCCCCCCCCCCGTCCCCCTCCCCGGCACGCACCTCCTCGTCACCCTCCCCGGCAGTCATCCTCCTGTCCCCTCTCCCGCATGCACCCACCCTCCCCCTCCCCGGCACGCACCTCCCAGTCCCCCTCTCCTCGGCACGCACACCCCCGTCCGCCTCCCCGGCAGTCATCCTCCCATCCCCCTCCCCGGCACGCACCTCCCCGTCACCCTCCCCGGCAGTCATCCTCCCGTCTCCCTCCCCGGCACGCACCTCCCCATCCCCCTCTCCGGCACGCACCCCCCCATCCCCCTCCCCGGCACTCACCCCCGTCCCACTCCTCGGCATTTAGCTCCCCGTCCCCCTCCTCGGCACGCACCTCCCCGTCCCCCACCCCGGCACGCACCTCCCCATCCCCCTCTCCGGCACGCACCCCCCCGTCCCCCTCCTCGGCATTTAGCCCCCCGTCCCCCTCCTCGGCATTTAGCCCCCCGTCCCCCTCCCCGGCACGCACCCCCCCGTCCCCTTCCCCGGCACTCACTTTCCCATCCCCCTCCCCGGCACCCAACCACCCCCCCCCCCCCCCTCCCTGGCACGCAACGCCCCATCCTCCACCCGGGCACGAACCCTCTCGTCCCCCTCCCCGGCACGAACCCCCCGCCCCCCCCCGTCCCCCTCCCCGGCACGCACCTCCTCGTCACCCTCCCCGGCAGTCATCCTCCTGTCCCCTCTCCCGCATGCACCCACCCTCCCCCTCCCCGGCACGCACCTCCCAGTCCCCCTCTCCTCGGCACGCACACCCCCGTCCGCCTCCCCGGCACACACCACCTCGTCCCCCTCCCCGGCAGTCATCCTCCCATCCCCCTCCCCGGCACGCACCTCCCCGTCACCCTCCCCGGCAGTCATCCTCCCGTCTCCCTCCCCGGCACGCACCTCCCCATCCCCCTCTCCGGCACGCACCCCCCCATCCCCCTCCCCGGCACTCACCCCCGTCCCACTCCTCGGCATTTAGCTCCCCGTCCCCCTCCTCGGCACGCACCTCCCCGTCCCCCACCCCGGCAGTCATCCTCCCGTCCCCCTCCCCGGCACCCACCCCCACCCCCTCCCTGGCACGCACCTCCCCATCCTCCTCCCGGGCACGCACCCTCCCGTCCCCCTCCCGGGCACGAACCCCCCCCGCCCCCCCCCCCGTCCCCCGTCCCCCTCCCCGGCACGCACCTCCTCGTCACCCTCCCCGGCAGTCATCCTCCTGTCCCCTCTCCCGCATGCACCCCCCCTCCCCCTCCCCGGCACGCACCTCCCTGTCCCCCTCCCCGGCACGCACACCCCCGCCTGCCTCCCCGGCACACACCTCCCCGTCCCCCTCCCCGTCGGTCATCCTCCCATCCCCCTCCCCGGCACGCGCCTCCCCGTCACCCTCCCCGGCACGCACCCCCCCATCCCCCTCCCCGGCACGCACCCCCGTCCCCCTCCTCGGCATTTAGCCCCCCTTCCCCCCCCCCCCCCCCGGCACGCACCTCCCCGTCCCCCTCCGCGTCGGTCATCCTCCCGTCCCCCTCCCCGGCACGTACCTCCCCGTCCCCCTCACCGGCACGCACCTCCCCCCCTTCCCCCTCCCCGGCAAGCACGTCCTCGTCCCCCTCCCCGGCATGCACGCCCCTCCCAAGCACGCACCTCCCCATCCCCCTCCCCGGCACGCACCTCCCCGTCCCCCTCATCCGTCGGTCATCCTCCCGTCCCCCTCCCCGGCACGTACCTCCCCGTCCCCCTCACCGGCACGCACCTCCCCCCTGTCCCCCTCCCCGGCAAGCACGTCCTCGTCCCCCTCCCCGGCATGCACGCCCCTCCCAGGCACGCACCTCCCCATCCCCCTCCCCGGCACGCACCTCCCCGTCCCCCTCATCCGTCGGTCAACCTCCCGTCCCCCTCTCCAGCACGCACCTCCCCGTCCCCCTCCCCGGCACGCACCCCCCCCAGTCCCCCATCCCCGTCACGCACCCCCCCCCCGCCCCCCGTCCCCCTCCCCGACACGCACCTCCTCGTCTCACTCCCCGGCACGCACCTCCCCGTCCCCCTCCCCGGCACGCACTCCCCCCCCCTCCCCGGCACGCACCTCCACGTCACCCTCCCCGGCACGCATCCCCCCGTCCCCCTCCCCGGCACGCACCTCCCCATCCCCCTCCCCGGCACGCACCTCCCCGGCCCCCTCCACGGCATGCAACCCCCCGTCCCCCTCCCCGGCACGCACCCCCGTCCCCCTCCCCGGCATTTTGCCCCCCGGCACGCACCTCCCCGTCCCCCTCCCCGTCGGTCATCCTCCCGTCTCCCAGCCCCGGCACGCACCCCCCCCCCCCGTCCTCCACCGCGGCACGCACCTCCTCGTCCCCCTCCCCGGCAGTTATCCTCCCTTCACCCTCCCCGGCACGCCCCCCCCCCCCCCCCGTCCCCCCGTGCCCCTCCCCGGCACGTACCTCCCCGTCCCCCTCCCCGGCATGCACCTCCCCCGTCCCCCTCCCCGGCACGTACCTCCCCGTCCCCCTCCCCGGCACGCACCTCCCCCCGTCCCCCTCCCCCGTCCCCCTCCCCGGCAAGCACCTCCCCGTCCCCCTCCCCGGCACGCACCTCCCCGTCCCCCTCCCCGGCAGTTATCCTCCCGTCCCCCTCCCCGGCACGCACCCCCTCCGTCCCCCTCTCCGGCACGCACCTCCCCATCCCCCTCCCCGGCACGCACCTCCTCGTCCCCCTCCCCGTCGGTCATTCTCCCGTCCCCCTCCCCAGCACGAAACCCCCCGTCCCCCTCCCCAGTGGGGGGTTGGAGAATCGCGCCCTCTGTTCCTAAATGTTGAACACTTCAGCACAAGAACACAAGTAAGAGGAGCAGTTGGTTATATATATATATAGATATAAATGATTTGGGTGAGAATGTAGGAAGCATGGTTAGAAAGTTTGGTGACATCAAGATTGGTGGCGTAGTGGACAGTGAAGAAGATTAGATAAGATTGCAACAGGATCATGACCAATTGGGCCAATGGGCCGATGAATGGCAGATGGAGTTTAATTTGGATAAATGTGAGGTGATGCATTTTGGTGGATCAAAATCAGGGCAGGACCTACTCAGTCAATGGTAGGGAGTTGGGAAGAGTTACAGAACAAAGAGATCTCGGGGTACAGGTTCATAGTTCCTTGAAGGTGGAGTCGCAGGTGAACAGGATGGTGAAGAAGGCATTCAGCCTGCTAGGATTTATTGGTCAGAATATTGGTCAGAGTTGAGACGTCTTGTTGAAGTTGTACAAGACATTGGTAAGACCACACATGGAATACTGTGTTCAGTTCTTATAGGAAGGATATTGTAAAACTAGACAGAGTGCAGAAGAGATTTACGAGGATGCTACCAGGACTTGATGGTCTGAGTTATAAGGAGAGGCTGGATAGGCTGGGACTTTATCCCCTGGAGCGTAGGAGACTGTGACAGTTGAGGAGTATTTATCTAAGATCTGACTGATTAGTCGAGGTTGTAAGCTACCAGACAAAGTCTTGTGAATATCTAAAGTAAGACTCGCTATATGGGAGATCCAATTATAGTATACACAATGTGCCTTGTGTTCACTACCTTCAGTGTACAGGAGAGACTGTGACTTCGATGACTATCTTATCCTTAACGTGACTAAATAGTTCTAATTCTTGAGAGCTAGGCATGGGCAAGTGACCCTCCAGATAGCCTCAAAGGGTGAGAATATGATGAGTCTTAGTTAAATGTCACTCTTATTTAGTAAAATAGACACGGATCTGTATGGTAAAATATATACGCAATTTATTTAAAGAAAAAGGGTTATACAAGTGTTTTGATAAATGATACAGTTTGACAGATACAGGATACGTGATGAGTTAGCCTGTGACCTTCTTAACTACATAATTAATTAAGCTACAAACGTTTCATACTCACAACGGCTAGTTGTCTCGGAATTCGATGCTCAGTCACGAGCAGAATTCTACGAGTCGAGACTGCAGTTTGAACACCCAGTAATATCCGAAACACTTCTCCAAGCGAAACTCTAACTTTCGCAGCTTTTGCTTGAATATTTATATTGTTTTTACACTCAGGGAGAGCTCGGGAGTTCGAGGGGAGCCTTAGCATAGCCCCTGCTTCTGAAAAACAAGTTAACTCCCCACAGTTATTTCGAGACAAAGAACAGTCTCTCTCTTGGTTGGCAAGGCCTTAGTTCCAGGGAGGCCTATCAGGGCACCTGTTTCTAAAGATTCGAGGTTGATACCTCTGGTAGCTATCTCCAGAAAATCACCAGCCTCCTTTCTTGGCAGGGTCTCTTGCCAAGGAGCAGCCTCCCTTAGTGGCAAGGCCACTAGACAAGCAATAACTTCCCTTAGTGGCAAAGCTTATTTCCAGACAAGGCCACAAGACTTGATGAGTTCACTGCATCTGCACTCTTACACAGATAATACATATTAAAAAACATTATTGCGATAAGTAATGGTTTACATTGATAATGGACTCATCAGTCATCAGTTTTTAATCTAGGGTTAAATAAATGATTTAATATCGCATCAGCTCTGATCAGCTTATAATATAAAGTGAATATATGATTTAATATAAAATCAGTTCTGATCAGCCTTTAATATAGGTGGATGCCGCCACAAGACTTAGGGGTGAACTTATAGAGGACTTTAAAATAATTGGGAGCATAGATAAGGTAGATAGTCAACATGTCAGGGGCTGTTTAGCACAGGGCTAAATCGCTGGCTTTGAAAGCAGACCAAGGCAGGCCAGCAGCACGGTTCAATTCCCGTACCAGCCTCCCCGAACAGGCGCTGGAATGTGGAGACTAGGGGCTTTTCACAGTAACTTCATTTGAAGCCTACTTGTGGCAATAAGCGATTTTCATTTCATTTCATTTTCATTCTTTTCCCAAAGGTAGAGGTGTCTAGAACTAGAGGGCACAGGTTTAAGGTGAGAGGGGAGAGATACAAAAGAGACCAGAGGAGAAATTTCTTCACACAGCGGGTGGTGAGCATCTGGAACAGGCTGGCAGAGGCAGTGTTAAAGGTGTGAAAGATTTTGCCTTTTATAAAGCAGTTAGACAGTTCCATGGGCAGGGTGGGTATAGAGGGATACGGGCCAAATGCAGGCAAATGGGACTAGCTTAGTGATAGAAACTGGGCGGCATGGACAAGCTGGGCCGAAGGGCCTGTTTCCATGCTGTAAACATCTCCTTAGCTCAATCCTAAATGATTGGCTGCTTATCCTAGCCGTGAATCTGTGATTTTGGATTCCCCAACCAGCAAGAACAAGCTCTTGGTCTCCACCCTCTCGAGCCCCCTCGGAATCTTGTACGTTTCAATGAGATCACCTCTCCTTCTTCTAAACTCCAGAGAACAAAGATCAATACAGCACAGGAACAGGCCCTTCGGCCCTCCAAGCCTGTGCCGGTCATGATACCACCCTTGGCCAAAACCCTCAGCACTTCCTTGTGCCGTATCCCTCTATACCCATCCTATCCAAGTGTTTGTCACGATGCCTTTTGAACGGCGTTAATGTATCTGCTTCCACAACCTCCCCTGGCAACGCGTTTCAGACACTCACCACCCACTGCATAAAAAACCTGCCTCGCATATCTCCTCTAAACTTTGCCCTATGGACCTTAAACCTATGCCCCCTGGTGACTAACCCCTCCATCTGGGAAAGAGTGCCTGCCCACCCACTCTATCCATGCCCCTCATAATTTTGTAGACCTCTATCAGGTTACCCCTCAACCTCCGTCTTTCTAATGAAAACAGTCCGAGTCTATTCAGATTCTCCGCATAGCTAACACCCTCCAGACCAGGCAACATCCTGGCAAACCTCCTCTGCACCCTCTCCAAAGCCTCCACATCCTTCTGGTAGTGTGGCGACCAGAATTGTGCGCAATATTCCAAGTGCGGCCTTACCAAGGTTCGATACAACTGTATACTCAGTGCCCTGTCCAATGAAGGCAAGCATTCTGTATGCTTTCTTGACTACCTTGTCCACTCGTGTTGCCACCTTTAAAGATCTGTGGACCTGCACACACAGATCTCTCTGACTTTCTATATTCCTAAGAGTTTTGCCATTTACAGTATATGTGCCCTCTATGTTAGACCTACTAAAATGCATTACCTCACATTTGTCCGGATTAATTCTCCAACCTATCTATGTTCTGCTGTATTTCTGACAATCCTCAACACTACCTGCCGCTCCACCAACCCTGGTGTCATCCACAAACTTACTAATCAGACCGGCTACATTTTCCTCCAAATCCTTTATGTACACTACAAACAACAGAGGCTTAAGCACCGATCCCTGTGGAACACCACTAGTCACAACCTTCCATTCAGAAAAACACCCTTCTACTGCTACCCTTTTCCTTCTGTGACCGAGTCAGTTCTGTATCAATCTTACCACCTCACCTCTGATCCCGTGTGACTTCACCTTTTGTACCAGTCTGCCATGAGGCACCTTGTCAAAGGCTTTACTGAAGTCCATGTAAACAACATCCACCGCCCTCCCCTCATCAATCATCTTTGTCACCTCCTCAAAAAACTTGATCAAGTTATTGAGGCACATCCTCCCCTTCACAAAACCATGCCGTCTATCGCTTATGAGTCCATTTGTTTCCAAGTGGGTGTAAATCCTGTCCCTGAGAATTATCTCCAATAATTTACCTACTACCGACGTGAGGCTCACCAGCCTATAGTTACCAGGATTATCCCTGCTACCTTGCTTAAACAGCGGAACCACATTAGCTATTCTCCAGTCCTCTGGGACATCACCTGTAGCCAATGAGGATACAAAGATGTCAGTCAAGGTCCCAGCAATTTCCTCCCTTGCTTCCCTCAGTATTCTGGGGTAAATCCCATCAGGCCCAGGAGACTTATCTGCCTTAATGTCTTTTAAATCACCCTACACCTCCTCCTTTTTGATGTCAACATTACCCAGACTATCCACACACCCTACCCAAGAATCATCTTCCACAAAGTCCTTTTCTTTGGTAAACACTGATGCAAAGTACTCATTTAGTACCTCACCCATTTCTGCTGTCTCAACGCATAGATTCTCCCCACTGTCCTTAAGTGGCCCAATCCTTTCCCTGACCACCCCCTTGCATTTTACATATGAATAAAAAGCTTTGGGATTCACCTTAATCCTACTTGCCAAGGACATTTCATGACCCCTCCTAGCCCTCCTAATTTCCTGCTTCAGTACCTTCCTACTTTCTTTATACTCTTCCAGGGTTTCGACTATCCCTATCCTTCTAGACCGTACAAAAGTCTCCTTTTTCTTTTTCACGAAGTTCACACTGTTTCTTGTTATCCAAGGCTCCCTAAACTTCCCATACTTATCCTTCGTTCTCTCGGGAACGTGACTTTCCTGATCAACTGTCACTTCAAAGACTCCCACATGTCCGATGTTGACTTACTATCCAACAGCCGCACCCAATCAAAATCTTTAATTCCTGTCTAATGTTATCGTAATTTGTCTTTCCCCAGTTTAGCACCTTAACACGAGGGTTACCCTCATCCCTGTCCAAAACCCTTAAAACCTACGGAATTGTGGTCACTACTCCCAAAATGTTCCCCTACTGAAATCTCAAACACGTGTCCAGGCTCATTCCGAAATACCTGGTCCAGTACTGCCCCATCCCTAGTTGAACTCTCTACATATTACATTAAGAAGGCTTCCTGGATACACCTTACAAACTCTGCCCCATCCTAACCCCTGACACTAAGTGAGTCCCAGTCAATATAGAGGAAATTAAAATCCCCTACCTGTTACTTTTGCACCTGTCCAAAATCTCTCTACTTACCTGCTCCTCTGTCTTTCGCATGCAGTTGAGAGGCCGATAATAAATGCCTAACATTGTGATTGCCCCCTTCCTGTTCCTGAGCTCTACCTAGATTGCCTCATTTTATAAGCCCTCCAAGATGTCCTCCCGCAGTACGGCTATAATATTCTCCTCAACCAGTAATGCTACTCCCTCTCCCCTTTTACAGCCCCCTCTATCTCTCCTGAAGCATCTATATCCTCCAACGTTCAGCTGCCAATCCCGCCCTTCCTTTAACCATGTTTCTGTGATACCCACAACATCGTAATTCCAAGTACTAATAAGTGCTCTATAGGCCTAATTTTCTCAGCTTCTCCTCATAGCACAACCCCATGTCCCAGGGACCAATTTAGTGAACCTTCACTTTACCACCTCCAATGCAAACATATCTTTCCTTAAATATGCAGACCAAAACCGCACGAGCTGGGAAAAGTTTGTTATCTCTGCCAGCCGGTATTGCCAGCATAATTGGTTTAAAACTTTCTGGACCCCACTTTTTGGGGCATGGGGATTTCCTGCAGGACCTGCCCGCGCCGGTTCTGTTGCAGATGGGTAGCATGCAAATTTGGTGTTCCTACAATTACCATAATTGTAGCTTGGGGCCAAGTGAGTTCCATGCTTCGTGCTGCTTCTGCACCCAGCAAGGGGTCGAGGAGCAAGTGCTAAGAGCATGAGCTGAAGCCAGTCTGCTTTACTTAAAAGCAGTCTATCTGTCTCAAACAGTAATGGTGTTGGAATTTAAAACATGCAGGGCAAACACCAGAGAAGAAGGAGGGTTGCAAAGTGACTCATGTGGCACTGGAGGCCTTGGCAGTTGAGGTGGACAGGAAGAGAGACATCATGTCTCCTTCGGGACCTAGGAGGCCTTAAGCACCACCCTCAGAGCAGACTGGAAGAAGATGGCCCGGCAGGTCAATTCGCAGAGTGTTGACCTGAGGACCTGACAGCGATGCTGCAAGAAACCTGATGACCTCACGCAAGTGGGCAAGGTCATTGAACGCATCTTCACATTGAATCTCCCAATCGGCCAGAACAGCAATCTCTCACAGTGCTTAATTCACCTTTCCCTAACACTCACCTTCTTGAGCCGGCACCCCAGCATCTACTGGAAGTCATTTGAGAAGGTGCCACATCAAAGGTTAGTGTGTAAAATAAAAGCTCATGGTGACGGGGTAACATATTGACATGGATAGAAGATCGGCTGGCTAACAGGAAACAGATGGTAGGCAGAAATGGGACTTTTCCTAGTTGGCCACAGGGGTGCCACAGTGATCAGTGCTGGAGCCTCAACCGTTTACACTTTATCCAAATGACTTGGATAAAGGGAGCAAAGGGATGGTTGCCAAATTTGCGGATAACACAATGATAGGTAGGACAGTAAGTTGTGAAGAGTAAGCAAGGAGGCTACAAAGGGATATAGATAAGGTAAGTGAGTGGGCAAAGATCGGGAAAATGTGGGGAACTGTCCATTTTGGAAGAAAACGTGAGGAAAAAAAATCATATTCTCTAAAAGGTGATAGATTTCAGAGATAAACGCAGGTTACTGCGGATGCTGGACTATGGAACAAAAACAGAAAATACTGAACAATCTCAGCAGGTCTGACAGCATCTGTGGAGCGAGAAGGGAGCTCATGTTTCGAGTCTGAATGACTCTTTGTATAAGCTGGAGAGAACTGGAAATAGGATGAGATTTATATTGTGGGCGTGGGGAGGGTAGAGTGGGGCAGTGGGGCTGGATGAGGGGGCCAGTGATAGGTGGAGATTGACAAAGATGTCATGGACAGTAAGACAAAGGGAGCGTAAATGGGGGTGATTAATGCTATGAAGGGTGCTGATAGTGGCACATAAAGAGATTAGAATGTGTTAATGGCAGAACAAAGGTGAGCAGTGTGTCAAAGGACAACTAGGAACGGGGAACAGATATCTCAAGTGGGGGAGGGGGGGCAATGGTGAGGGAAAAACAGATCAATGGAAGAAATGAAAATGAATTGATAGAAATAAAAATGGGGTGAAGGTGGACGAGAGAGTTCACAGTCTGAAATTGTTGAACTCAATGATAAGTCCGGAGGGCTGTAACGTGCCTAATCGGAAGATGAGGTGCTGTCCCTCCAGTTTGCGCTGGGCTTCACTGGAACATTGCAGCAGGCCAAGGGCAGACATGTGGACGTGAGAGCAGGACGGTGAGTTGAAATGGCAAGCGACAGGTGGAGCTGGGTCCCGCTGTGGACGGACCGGAGGTGTTCTGCAAAGCGGTCACCCAGTCTGCGTTTAGTCTCTCCGATGTAAAGCTCTTGGGGGGGGTTTCTCCGGGTCTGCTAGCCAGCCATGAGAATCATGATGGCACTTAGACAGTGCTTTGCATGACCAACGGACATTCACAGTCGACGAGGTAGTTTTGAAGGATCATCACTGGTGCTTTGTACAAAACCTGGCAATCAATTTGCTCACAGCAAGGTCTGACAAAGTTCAATAACGATCAGCTGATATTGGCCAGCACACCAGAGACAACCATCCTGCTCTTCTTTAAAAGCAGTGGTTAGCACTGCTGCCTCACTGCGTCAGAGACCACGTTTCAATTCCAGTGGTGTCACTGCACTTGTAATCCAGAGGCCTAGGCTAACGCTCGGGGGTCATGGGCTCAAATCCCACCACGGCAGCTGGTGGAATTTCATTAATCTCTGTGGAATATAAGGTTTGTGTCAGTTATTGCGACCATGACAACTATCATAAATTGTTGTCAAAACCCACCTGGTTCACTTTAGGGAAGGAAATCTGCCGTCCGTACTTGGACTTAATTGGCTGCACTGGGCTTTGGAATGCCCAGTGGTCAGGAAAGGTGCTACATAAATGCAAACCTTTCAAGTAATTGTCATCTTGCCTGGAAATCTCGAAAGCTGTTTTGTTTTTACTGAAGAACATTCAGCTCGAGTTGTCCTACCTCGTCGCTTCAGGAACTCCATCGTCCGATATATAAAAAGGCTCCAGATCATTATATTCTTCAAACACTCCCCACCGAAATAGGGCCCACTCGTGAACGAATACTCGCCCTGCAAAAACAAAGTGTGTTTGTTGTTCAAAATTGTGAAAATTGCTTTCACTTTCTGTGAAGTAGCAATGGTGCTTCAGAAAAAATAAACTGGGCCAAGGTCCTCTCAGGCATGTTAAATGCACCATCAGCGGCATGAGGTTATTCTGTGGCATGACAAAAATAAAGAATATTCAATGCCCCCCTGTTCATGGTGGTTTCTGCAGCAATGTCACTGAGCATGGCACAGAATTGGGGTGTCAAAGGATCCAGCCGAAAACTTTAGTTCTCTAACTTCCTGATGGGAAAGGAGCCTGGAAACTATGTTTTTCAGTTGTAACATTGCGGGGCGCAGTCCAGAGAAGGGTGGCCTGGATGGCACAGTGTTTACCACTGATGCCTCGCAGTGCCAGAGATCAAGATTCAATTCTGGCCTCCGGTGACTATCTGTGTCGAGTTTGCACTTTCTCCCCATTGTAATGATATGTATATAGTCAGTATAGTGAAGGGTTAATAATCACATCTATGTTTAAATCAAACAGTGGAGGGCATTACTAATTCACTGTATAAAAGACAGCGGGCGGGATTCTCTGATCCTGAGGCTAAGTATTGACGCCATCGGAAACGCCGTCACCCAAGATCCGGGTTGGAGAATCGGCGGAGGGCCGCGCAAATTGCAACCCGCCGCCCCGATGCCGGGTCGCAATTCTCCGCAAAATCCGCACCATTGGGGCCGGCGTGGTTGGCGCGGCGCCGGTCGGGGGCCGTTCTATGCAGCCCCTCCCCCTGCGATTCTCCGGCCCAGATGGGCCGAGTGGGCGTACAAAAATACCCGAGTCCCGCCGGCGGCATTCTAACAAGCTCTGAGCCAGCGGGACCTCGGCGTTGAAGGGTCCGGGAGCGGCCTGTGGGGCCGGTGGGACTGCGCATGCGCGTGTTCGTGCCTCCAAGGGCCAGAATTGCTGATGCTGGGGCCGTGTTGACGCCATCAAGAAACGCCACGCCGTTTCCGATGGCGTCAACACTTAGCCTCAGGATCAGAGAATCCCACCCAGCAATTCTGGCCCCTACAGGGGGCCAGCACGGCGTGGAGTGCTTCACGCCGCTCGAGCTGCTGATCCGGCTGGAGCGGAGTGGGTCCGGCGCGAACCCACACTTGCGGGTGTGTTTAAGGCCACCTAAAAGTGCGCAAAGCCCCTCCAAGTATAAGAAGGAACCCCCACGAGAGATTCGCTCCCTTGGATTCGGCTCTCAAGTGGAGAGACCCATCGACCAGCATCACCAGAAACAAGTAAGTTCAAGGTCAATGCTCGCTACCAGACGGACGACCTTAGCTGTTCTCCTGCTACCTCTTCGAACCCAACAGCCTCAGATCCGAACAACGGCCATTGTTTCTCTGACTAAGTGGGCACACGAAGTTAAGTATAGGCGTTAGCGTTAGAGATAGTTTAGTTTGTAGTACTGTTGTGCATGAGTAGATCTTACTGTGTGTGTAAATCAATAGTATTGACTTTGAACTAACTAACTGGCGTATTGGCTCTTTGATCAGTATTCGGGTTGAACCTTGTGGCGGTATCGAGAGATACCTGGCGACTCTGAAAGTAGAAACATAATTAGGATTAAGAAAGGTGACCATATTGACCGCCATATTTATAACCAGATAAACAGAGCAACATTACTGGCGACATCTGATGGGACTCGACCTAGAAGTGGCTTTGTCACTCCGAGAGAACCCAAATTTGAATTAGAATCCAATTGGAAAAAGAAAAACCACAAGCGTAAGACCAATACCGGTCAGACCTCCAAGATTCGGAAGTGTGTTATTTGCATGCGTACTAACAGGGGTATAAGGTAAACCTGAGAGATTTTGTTGCGTTAAAACTGTCGGGAGTTTTATAGACCGGAAATTAGCTTGAGCCGTACCCATGTTTGCATCACCACTTTATTCCCCCCTGTTCCAAATTCGATAGAAACCCCAGAGATAGAGATAGAAATGGCAATGAAGGCAATGGAATGCCTTATGAACCCCCAGGAATTCGAGATCGCAGCGACCAGTAGAGTAGGACAGTGTCCCGTATGGGAAGAGGAAATTCGAAAATATCTCAAAGGGAAAGGATGGCCCCTTTGGAGTGAATTTTGTGCGACCGATGAAACAGGTCCCGGAAGTATAGGGCATACTTGGTGGGAGAACCTGACAGAGATCCATAGGAAGAGCTTCGGGAAAGCTCGTAAGCCGATGCCAATCGTGTCCTGCTTGGCATAATTGCGAGGCACAGAGGAGGTTGTGAGGACGCTCCGCAGAGAGATTGAGGAGAGAGACAAGAGTAGTGACGGAGACGTGAGTAAGTACAAGAAAGTTAACAGGGAACTGAGAGAGCAGTTAGCGGCGAAGGACAAGGAGATGGCGGATGTCAAACGGGCACACCAATCTTGTCTCGCCCATTTAAGCAGCTTTCAGTCGCAATATGATAAGGCCTACCAAGACACGCAAGGTAAGAGAAGAAACAGAACACCAAGTCGAGCAGTTACAGAAACAATGTAACGATTTAAAAGCAGCCCCACGAGCACTCCACAGTTCCACGACGGAACAAAGGCAGAGCTCGGTAGACCACGCTAAATGCCGAAAGCAAATTGCAGACCTGCAATCCCTGCTTTCTGTACAAATTGCCTTGAGAGGGTCGGTACAAGGGTTCTTTAGGCGGTGGCAACCGTTCTTAGACTTTCTGGCAGAACGCTAGACATTGGTCAATGGCAGCAGCAGCTCAGGGGGTGGAGGGGGGTTACTTTATTTTTGTTTATGTTATTTACACTGGAAGGGTCTGAGGGAGTGTATACACCTGTTGTCTTAAGTTGGGGTGTTAATGTTAATTTAATGTTTAGGTACGGAGTTTGGGGGGTTGCTTTTTTAGATTGTGTTTTGTACTTACCCCTGTTGGGTTCTTTTTTCTTTCTCATTTTGTTATTGATATTTTATGAAAACCTTTAATAAAAATTATTTTTTTAAAAAAATCATAGATGGCTGGTGATGCGCCCTCCAACCAGCAGGTGAAAGTACAGACACACCATGTGGTCTCAAGACAGTGGTCATGTGACAAGGCACTCCGCTATAAGTGGGGACACATCCGGTCATCAGCAGATGGTTGTAAGACGTACATGAGGGTAGTACAAAGAAACTCCATGATAACTTGCTCTGTAACAGATCGCTATCTTACAACGTGATTCAATAAAGATCCTGGTTTGGACAAGTCTCAAGTCATTTGGTAGATTCCTTGCTAGACATCGAACACAGAACAAAACAAAGGTAGGTAAAGAGTGTCAAAGTAACTGATCTGCTCCTTTCCTCTGTAATCAGTGATGAAGTACATACTTACAAGGGTTAATTACCTTTTGAGGCAAAAACAGGAATAAGACTGTTTAGTATAAAGTTTGGGGTGAAGTGAATATACCGGCCCTTCTCTCCACATCCACCATACTGTAGAGTGTACGGGTCATCTCCATATTTAAGGTACGATTCAGCAACGATCACATCAGCCTAGGGAAAGACAAATGGATGTTTTCATATGAGAATCACTGCAACAGAAACACACGCACACACATAACAAAAGGAGTACGCTACCTAGAGCAGAAATATAAATATTAGTAAATATCCTTGCAACACTTGGAGTTGAATTTTTGTGGGGTTTTCCCAATCTGTTGCCATGACTTTGTCCTGTGATTTGGCAAATGTCCACATTATGAGTAATTATAGCCGTGTTACTGAAAGGATAAGTAACCATCCAGGGACTACAGTGTTAAAGTGCCTTGTGTACTCAAAACTGGCTGGACATTCATCATAGTCCGAGAACTTTGTCCCATGGTGCCGAGTGGCCTGGAACAGTCCAGCATTAATAAACTGCTCTGGGTCCCTTCTCCCCTTTGACACCTGCCTCTGGCTCCTCCACTATTGGTGTCGGATCTTAATTTCAATGAATATTTCTGGAGCGGTTCATGTGGGCGGCACAGTGGCGTAATGGTTAGCACTGCCTCTTCACAGCGGCAGTGACCCAGGTTTCTGTTGCAGCGTTGGGTGACTGTGAAGTTTGCACACTCTCTGTGTGTCTGCGGGTGCTTCCTCCGGTTGCTCCGGTTTCCTCCCACACTCCAAAGATGGGCGGTTTAGGTAGATTGGCCAGATACATTACACCATAGGATCCAAAGATGTGCAGGTTAGGTGGAGTTATGGGATTACAGGGACAGAGGAGGGGGAGTGAGCCTTGGAGGGTCAGTGCAGACTCAGTGGGCCAAATGGCCTCCTTCTGCACTGTAGGAATTCTCTGTTTCGACTCCACCTCCTCCCACCCTCCTGGAGACAGGTGCCCGATTCATCAATGTCCCTTGGATCCAGCAGCGTATTTTCTAATTTTTTTCCCCATGTTCCCTGATGCCAGAAACCCATTCCGAGGTCTCCGATGGCCCCTCTATTCTAATATTTAATGGCAACCCCCATGTAATGCTCCTAGACTTTGGTCCCGTAACTGTTATGCTTCCTTATGTCATAAACTCCATTCTCAATACAGTACACAGCCCTGGATCAATGGAACCGAGACTCCTTGCCCCAATGCAGATTCCCAGAAGATCCAATGTGCAATATGGAGAGATGCTGGCCTCTACCCAGTCAGTGCTGTCAGAGCCTGTCACCTGGCTTTCCTCAGTACTACCATCTCCTGGAATGGCCTCTGTAAGGATCCTCCTGCTTAAACCTGGTTTCCCCCGTGTATCCCCTTTATTTTCTGTTATTTCTGGACAGTTGCTCGGACCTATGCCTTTCAGAAGGACTTCACTTTAATTTTAAAAACAATGGACCCCACCCCCGGCACAATGTACTGTTTGGTCTGGTCTCTGGACATCCCCGATACAATGTACTGTTTGGTCTGGTCTCTGGACATCCCCGGTACAATGTGCTGTTTGGTCTGGTCTCTGGACATCCCCGGTACAATGTGCTGTTTGGTCTGGTCTCTGGACATCCCCGGTACAATGTACTGTTTGGTCTGGTCTCTGGACATCCCCGGTACAATGTGCTGTTTGGTCTGGTCTCTGGACATCCCCGATACAATGTGCTGTTTGGTCTGGTCTCTGGACATCCCCGGTACAATGTGCTGTTTGGTCTGGTCTCTGGACATCCCCGGTACAATGTGCTGTTTGGTCTGGTCTCTGGACATCCCCGGTACAATGTGCTGTTTGGTTTGGCCTCTGGACACCCCCGGTACAATGTGCTGTTTGGTTTGGCCTCTGGACACCCCCGGTACAATGTGCTGTTTGGTTTGGCCTCTAGACATCCCCGGTACAATGTGCTGTTTGGTTTGGTCTCTGGACACCCCCGGTACAATGTGCTGTTTGGTTTGGCCTCTGGACACCCCCGGTACAATGTGCTGTTTGGTTTGGCCTCTGGACACCCCCGGTACAATGTGCTGTTTAGTTTGGCCTCTGGACACCCCCGGTACAATGTGCTGTTTAGTTTGGCCTCTGGATACCCCCGGTACAATGTGCTGTTTAGTTTGGCCTCTGGACATCCCCGGTACAATGTGCTGTTTGGTCTGGTCTCTGGACATCCCCGGTACAATGTGCTGTTTCGTTTGGCCTCTAGACATCCCCGGTACAATGTGCTGTTTGGTCTGGTCTCTGGACACCCCCGGTACAATGTGCTGTTTGGTCTGGTCTCTGGACACCCCCGGTACAATGTGCTGTTTGGTCTGGTCTCTGGACATCCCCGGTACAATGTGCTGTTTGGTCTGGTCTCTGGACACCCCCGGTACAATGTGCTGTTTGGTCTGGTCTCTGGACACCCCCGGTACAATGTGCTGTTTAGTTTGGCCTCTGGACACCCCCGGTACAATGTGTAATTTGGTTTGGCCTCTGGAGATCCGGTATAATGTCCATCCTAAAGCACCAGAACAATTTCACAAATATCATGTAACAAAAACAGAACTTATTATAAACAAACACGTTAGGAGCGGGAGTAGGTCATCCAATAAGATTTTGGCTGACCTGATTGTGCCCTGAGTGACACTTTCCTGCCATCCCTGATACTCTTTGACTCCCTTGTGAGTCAAGAATCTATCTACGTCTGCCTTAAAACTATTCAATGACCCTGCCTCCTCTACTTCCTGGGAAAGAGAGGTCCACAGACTCATGACCTTCTGCGGGACAAGAATTTCTCCTCCACTCTGTCGTAAATGGCAGATCCCTTGGGCGGGATTCTCCGCCCGCCAGCCCTGTTTTCCAGCGTGGCGCCCCCTCGCCAGCAGCGGGATTCCCCGCCACGCTGCCAGCGAATGGGGTTCTCCATTGTGGCCACCCCAACGCCGCCGGGAAACCCGCGGGTGTGGGTGCGTTGCGGCGAAGAGGAGGCTCCCACCGACGGAGAATCCCGCAGCTTATATTGAAAACCATGTACCCATTTCTCAACTCTGACACAAGCGATTGACACTTTAAGAGTTCATTGCAAAAGATTTCCTCTTTTCTTGTTAAATAGGGTATTCTTTAACTCACTATGGGTGAGTTGTTCAGTAATAGATAGTCAGTGCGACAACATGCACATTTAATCAAACCTTTAGGAAGTGTCAGATTCCGCTGGGAATTTCCGTGGAATTGCACCGGTTCTGCCGGAAGTTTGGCAGAAGCTTGGTGCAAAGATCCACTACCAAGTGTTAACAGGTTTTCAAGAGAATTCCCAGGGGCCAACAAGGATCAGGCTTGAAGGGATTTGTCAGTCTTCGCCGCTCACGTCTTACCTTCTCGTAGGATTCAGTCGTGGGTCTGTGAATGGAGCTGGAATTAACCGGCCATGTTCGAGGCAGCAGGATTTTCACATCCGAATAATAAACCTGTTGCTTGGTTGCCTGGTGAAGGTAGGAGGAGGCAGCTGTCACTATTTCCTGTGAAGCAAAGGCAAACTTGAAATCATGATCTTGCTTCATTAATGGAATGATCGCCGTAGAATTCTGTTCGGTTGGCGGTCGGCAGCACCACCCAAAGCTGCAGGCTGGCTGTCCGACCTCTCGGAATCTTTCCAAATGGAGAAAATCAAATTCGCCATCCGAGGGTCAGACGACGGCTTCCACAGAACGTGGGAGCCATTCACCCAATTGTTCCGGGACCTGTTTGTGGCCAACGAACAAGCAGAAGAATGGCCAGGTAGCCAAGAACCAGGGGAAAGTAGCCAAGGCGTGAGAGGGAGCGATAGACCCAGGGGAGAGGGCGGGGGGGGACAGCTAAACCTAAGAGAAAAGAAAGGTGAACCACCAGGAGAAGGGGAAGGGGGGCAGATGGGGAGGGAAGAGGACGGAGACAGGAAACAATAGAGGGGAAACAGAGATGGGAGAGGGTAGGCAAGGGAATAATAGCCGGAAGGAGAGCATGGGAGATGATAGCAAACTTGGCAAACACAGGAACAGAGAGCAAGGAAAATACGGGCAAAAGACGGGACGAGCGGCCGAAGCGGAGGTGAATGCGAGACGACAACGGCAGCGAAATCCGTCCGGGAGAAGCAAGTGACAACACCAACACCAGATCCATTCCCGTATTGCCCTCTCTGTATTGGACATAACCAATGTAATTGTTTCTCCGGCACCCAAATGTATATGCACCTCCCCAGTTCCCACCCCCCCCCCCCCACAAACAGGTGCCTTAGGTGTTAAAAATAATATTGCTAACTGTACAGAGTTGCTGTTGTTGAGCTAGTGTACAATATCATACCAGTTTTTTTTTTCTTTAGTTTTCTTCTCTTCTCTGTATATGAATTTTATTCTGTGTACATAACTGTAAATATACTTTGTTCAAAAACCCAATAAAAAACATTTATTTAAAAAAATTAATGGAATGCTGGCAGGGAAGAGGACTTAACATATTTCTTTCATTCTTCCCCCTTCTCATTCTAAACAAAGCAGAGGCTATTACACTTCTTCAGATAGCACATCAATATCTCACCTGAATATTTCCAATCATCTTGTCATTATATTGGATTCCGGGGTTAATGGCAATAAGTACGTCTCTATATCCATTATTCTCCAACTTTAGTCCAGAACCGTTTGTAATATAATCACACAGAAGATAGCTGAGCACCAAGTCAAAGGTTTTTTGAACCCTCATCATTGCACTCTGGCTTTGGTCTGCTCAAGAATACTTCCTGTGTATTAAATGACACATTGGCTGTGTCACTCACATCCTGAGAATGAGTTGAAAATAATTATTGGAGGGCTGTGCTTGTACTAAGAAGAGAGTGAAATGACACCAGAAGATTCAGAGTCTGCGACCATGACCAGGAGTTGGATTAGGAATAAATCTAAAACCACCAAACCAAACAGAAGGCATGAGTCCCTTCACACATTAAATTTATAAAAAGTCCCTTACTCTGAGGGGCCAGATGAGTGAAGTTTGAAGTGAATTTAATTTATGGCTTCAGTTCGAGGGAAGTCATTTTCTCATCAAGGTTTATACAGCCCAGACAAATTGATGATCAGAAGGATGCCTACCTAAACTTCTCGCCTTAACATACTCTGCACTTCAACACAGCGTAGGGCAATCATGTGGGAACGTGTTCTGTGGTTAGGTTTATTCATGTTGCAATCCTGTCAGAATTAAGTGCATGCTCTAATTATAAGTGAGAGCAATTGTTACTAATTGGGAAAAGGTTAGGGCGTTATAGAAAATAGGATCAGGGGTAGTCCATTCGGCCCTTTCACTCTGCTCTGCTATTCAATATAATCATGGCTGGTCCTCTTGCCGGGGTTTTCTGGCTATCCCTCGGCAGTTTTCTCCAGGTGAGTGTTAATGGTGCCATTAAGGGATGAAGAGTGTTTATGGCAGCAAAAGGTGAGATAGCAGAATGTGTTAATGTCATGGACATAGACAAGGGGGAGTGTGAATTGTGCCATTTCATGGACATAATGGCTCGTTTGCCCTTTCAACTCTTGCATGTCCACACGTCTGCCCTGAGCCTGCTGCATTGCTCCATTGATGCCCAACGCAAACTGGAAGAACAAAGCCTCATCTTCTGATCACCCCGCCCCCCCCCCACCTTTTCATTGTTTGGTGTTAGTAGTTTTTACGCACCTTGGCCTGCCCAACACAGCCCCACCTCTCCCCCGTTTGCCACCTGCCCCAGGTTGCTCAGTTTCTCCCATTAACACATTCTGCTATCTCACCTTTTGCCACCAATAGCACTCTTCATCCCTTAGAGGCACCATTGACACTCCCCTTTGTGTCATGTCTATGACATATTTGTCAATGCCTCCTTTTCCCCGACCTATCCTTTGTGGCCACCTAAAATGGTGTCCAGCAAGGGATGCTGGGAAAAGTGGTCAAGCATGTGGTCAAGCAGGCTGCAGGCAGATCAAATAAAACTACAGAAAAAGGCTTCGCAGACTTCAAACAAATTCACAGCTTGATGCGAATAACATAAGTAAAGGACTATCTCCAGGCCACCAACAGGATCAATAGAGCTGTCTTGTTAATCACAATTGTTTACCAGGCACAGCGTCACCTAACTTCCTTATTTGGATGGGCCTACATGTTTCCAACACTTTCAAGCATGGCCACTGAGTGCCCACCCCAAAATTGATGTGGCAGCCCCTGATTGGACTTTATCGATCAGGCTGATCGAGCCCTGATCAATTGATTGACAAATGACCCAGAGACCGCCCACCAAAAGAGTCACGAAATGCAAACAGCAGAAGAGTTACTGCACTGATTCATTCTTTCTCTGAGCAGCAGTAACTAACAACGGTGACGTCCACCAGCCGACGAAGGAGATCATCCACACTACCAACAGAAGGAAGACCAGAGCCAGAAGAGAACCAGATTGATAACCAACTACAGACAACAGGCCTGTATCTGCCCAATGCTTGTCAGCCTTTGCCAAGTCAAGTTCAGATCTTGGAACTATTGGGGTATAGTGTCACCTATGATTGGGAGTGTTTGATTGAATAACCATAAGCATTGTGTGAGCGTGAATAAATATTGTTCATTTTTATAAACTGAGTCTCTTAGTCATCTGTCCACCGTATACGAGTTAAGACACACTGTGGTTTAGAAAGGGCAACATTTTGGCACCCCAGATGGGACGCGATTAGCAGTAACGATTGTTGCTCTGAAAGATCCCACAAATCTAATTAAAATCAGAAACCACAGGTGTATACGATTAGGATCGGAAAGTAGGTCATAAACCGGACCCGTAGTCCAATCAACCCCCCCCCCCCCCCCCCATAGCCAGAGATGAGCGACCGGAGTTCGCAGGTAGCAAAGTGTCCCATATGGGAGGAGAACATTTGGGAATATATGAAGAGAAAGGGATGGGTCCTTTGGGCAGAATTTTGTGAGAATACAGAGACAGGTCCCGGAGCAATAGGACGAACCTATTGTGAGCACCTGAATAAAGCGCATGGAAAGCGCGTGCTAAAGTATAAGAAAGTGATTGCAGTAATGTGCTGCATGGCGCGACTAATGGGAACAGAGGAGGTCTTATCGACCGTCCGCATGCAACTAGCAGACGGAAAAGAGGAAGTAAAGAAATCATAGGAGCATTAAGAGAGGAAATAAAGCATTTAAACAAAGCACATCAGCAAGAGCTAATTCAAGTAACAAATGCCTGGAAGGAAGAAGGGAAGGTAAGCAGCACATGGCAGGGCGAGGTAGATAGAATAAAGAACGAATGGCAGGGAGACGCAGATAGAGCAAAAAGTGCCTGGCAAGGAGACGTCGATAGGGTAAACAACGCACACCAGCAGGAGATAGCAAAGCTGCAGGACGAGATAGCACAATTAAAAGTGGAAGGGCAAAAGGACGTGGCAAAATTAAAAGATGAGAGTCAGGATTAGGTGAAGGAATTAAAAGAGGAACAGCAGACAGAGATAAAAAGATTACAGAGAGAGCTGAAAAAGACAGGGAGATTAGAGATCTAAAATGTTCAAACCAGGCTAACGTGGTGCATTTAGGCAGCTTTCAAACTCAATGTGAAAAAGCTTACCAAGAGACCCAACGGGCTGCCGTGGTAAGAGATGAGGCCTAGCAGAAGGTCACCCGCTTAGACGTGAAGTGCAGCAATCTGCAGGCAGCATTAAAAGCGCTCCATCAGACCAGTCAGGATCAGCGACAAGCGACCGCTGACCATTCTAACTGCCAGCGCAAAATTAATAAATTAAAATCATTGCTCTCGGTCCAAGATGGTTTTCCAAGAAGTAGATTTAGGACTGAATTTAGGAGGAACTTCTTCACCCAAAGGGTTGTGAATCTATGGAATTCCTTGCCCAGTGAAGCAGTAGAGGCTCCTCCATTAAATGTTTTTAAGATAAAGATAGATAGTTTTTTGAAGAATAAAGGGATTAAGGGGTATGGTGTTCGGGCCGGAGAGTGGAGCTGAGTCCACAAAAGATCAGCCATGATCTCATTGAATGGCGGAGCAGGCTCGAGGGGCCAGATGGCCTACTCCTGCTCCTAGTTCTTATGTTCTTATGTGTACCTTCGGGACAGTTGAGTTAGGAGAGAAACAGAGGGCAGATTGGGCAGATCTTCATGAAAAGGCAAAAATGTACGTCATGGAGACCGAGAGTTGGGATCCCCCACCACAACCCCCAGAAATAACCATACCGAACGCGCCACCACTAACCACAGAGAAAGTTGTACCCGTTAAACCACCGGATTCACCGCCAGTGCCAATGCACCCAGTCAGCACCGAGAGGGAGGGAGGGGATAGCCTAAGCCGGGCAATTACCAAGACAACTCCACTTACAGTGACCCAACTGAGTGATGCCTGTAGTAAAATCACCACTACCGCAGACCCACACTGCTTCTTTGAGGAGATTAGACAACAGACAATAATGTCTGGGCGAGGCAAAAGGGAGGAAGTAAAACGCATAGTAACGTGCCTTAGTCTGTCAGTCAGGCCAGCATTACCATCACTCCAAAACGTGGGACAAGGAACTTTAGAGGACATGAAAGAGGCCATATCAACAGCAGTGGGATATAATAAGGGAGATCCCGTAGATGGTTTAAACAAATGTAGGCAAAGGAAAGGGGAACATCCGGCCGCCTTCGCTAGTCGGCACTGGATTCATTTTAAAGGGGTGTATGGAGACTTGCAGTGCTCTGCATTAGATAACTCCGACTCCTCCAAATGGGCACAGATGTTAGTATCCCACGCTACCGAGGCAGGCAAAAAGGCTTGCATAAATTTTGATCCCGCCTACCACACGCACAATGAAGCACAGGTTCTTCACCGCTTATCCAGAGTTTGGGAACAGTCAGTCCAGGAGACCCACGAGCACGTATCGATAAGGAGGCAACTATGCATCCTCTGAGGACTAACCAGGGTCCAGCGTGGAGAAAGGAGTGTAGAGAACCCCAGTACCCAAGGGATCCGGCCCCGCCGTACATGCCTCAGGGAAGGGATAGGGTAGTATGGTTTAATTGTGGACAATCAAGCCATTTTGCTCGTGATTGCGGGAGTCCCCCAGCATCGTACACACGACCCCCGAGACCACCCATCCCCTTGCCTAGATCAAACCCCAGATGTGACCGGGAACGCTACCCACGCCAGTTTGAAGAACCCAGCCGCCCCATGCATAATGTGGATACTTACGCGCACAAACTTGCCTATAACTCTCTAGACTGACGGTGTCCGGCCTCTCCGATGTGGGTTTGCGATACCCGATGGGATTGAGTTGGAAGACCACTGGTTACAGGAGAGGTCAGAGGCCACCCCATTGAATTCCTTTGGGATACTGGAGGCTCCCAGTTTACCATTAATACATCCACTTTGCACACACGCGTCCCATGGCCGACCACAAATACTATTACACTTAGTGGGTATACTGGACATATGCAGGAGAGCCGTATCACGGCATAGGTAACATAGACACTGATCATTCAGTGGTATTAATCGACCTTCCCCCACCCACCGAGCACATTTTAAGGGTAGATTTCATAAATCGGCACAATCTCTCTTTTGATCCAGTAAGTCGCTGCATCTGGCAGATGGCCACTATCCGTCGCGCCCCATCAATTGTTCCTGTTGGAGAATACGTAAATCGAGTTTGCACAATAGGGGAGTTTTGGTTTTACCCCTGAGCTATTAGCACCAATCCGACAATTAGGGAAATCCTTCAAAAGAACACAGGGTTGTTTGCCCGACATAAACATGACTGTGGGCAAATGACAGGGGAGGTATTAATCGTGGGGCCAGATCCAAAACTTCAAAAACAATATGGGTTCCCTGGACAAGCGGAGGATGAGATTGCTAAGGTGATTGATAGCTTATTGCAGCAGGGAGTAATCAGACCAGTAGCATCTACAAATACTGCACCAATTTGACCAGTCAAAAAGCCAGACGGATCATGGCGTCTGACTATTGATTATAGAGAATTAAATAAGGCAACCCCACTCACAGCCCCTACTGTAGCCACCAGCCCTGTGACCATGATGAAACAAGGGGTGCAGGCAAAACTTTTCACCGTGCTGGATATCAGCAATGGGTTTTGGTCCATTCCTCTAGACCGAGCCTGCCAGTATAAGTTTGCCTTCACGCTCCAAGGCCAACAATATACTTGACGGTGGAATATACTTGGACGTGCTTTCCCCAGGGTTTTCACAATTCCCCTTCTCCGGATGCGAGGGGCACTTGCTAGCTGTATTCTGGGCCGTACAATATTTTGCCTATATTACTGGACACAATCCAGTTACCATTCTTAAAGAGCACACTCCAACCCAACTCCTCTTAGACGATAGACTAAAAGACGGGTCAGTATGTCAGGTCCGTGCTGCACGTTGGACATTATTACTGCAGAGTAGGGATATTACGGTAAAACGAACTAAGGTCCCCACTTTTCTGGTGCCTCACCATGAGTGCTAGATTTTAGCAACCAAACACCCTACAGGTCCGTTTATTCCCAAACCTCTAGAACGACAGACACCTAACAAACAGCCGGCCACCCCACACAGCGACCATGCCCCACAAATTTATGTGAACGGTTCATCCTCAATAGAGGACGGTAATAAAATAACTGGTTGTGGGATTGATGTAGAGGATGCACACGGACGCCCGTTAGAGGAAATAGCCCGCAAACTACCTGGACATCTTGGTGCACAAGCAGCCGAGCTAGCTGCAGTAGCTTATGTGGCTACCCACCCCGATTCGTTTCCCCCTCCAGCCAACATGCATTCTGATAGCGTGTATGTCTGTAACAGCCTCACAGAGTTCCTTCCCCTCTGGCAATCCCGAGGTTTTGGCTCTGTAGGTGGCAAACCTCTGCCATCAGCCCCTTTGTTAAAATATATTTTGCAGGAGGCTGCTGGTCGCATATATGGCATTGTTAAAGTCAAGAGTCAGCACCGTGCCTCCCCTCACGGTAACTGTAAGGGTGACGTCTCAGCCAAAGCCGGTGCCCGAAATGGGTACATCTGGCAACTATCCGTAGGTGAATCGATAAGCGCAGCCCCCGTTTCACAGACCAATATTTCTGACTTAGCCCAGGCCCAGCGCTTTGACAGAGATCTCAAAGCAGTCCTAGACGGAACATGCCCGGCCCCATATGGCAAGTGGAGAGATAAACTCGATATCAGGGATTGGCTGATTTTGAAAGATGGTAATTATGTGGGCCCCACTCAGGATCGGAACCAGCTTATTTACCAGTTCCACGAAGGACAGGGACACCAAGGCATAGATGCCACATTAAACCACCTGAAGACATTCAGTTGGTGGCCGGAACTTAGGGACGATGTCACGTATTGTTGAAAATTGTCTCATCTGTGCCCCGAATAACCCCGATAGATATACCAGGAAGGGACAATTGAGACACACTCGCCCCTGGCCAAATCTACAGGTGGACTATATCGGCCCCCTCCCGCAATGCAGGAATGGTTTTAAGTATACGTTGGTAGTTATTGATACATTCACTAAATGGGTTGAAGCATTTCCTGCCTGGTCCAACACAGCCAAATCTTGACCCACCAAATCTTTGCTATGAGGTCTTCCCCGCTGTATAGAGACCAACCAGGAAACACATTTTACAGTGATGCAAAACATTATGGCCATGTTTGGGGTTAAACAAAAGTTCCATTTTGCATACCACCCCCAGCCCAGTGGAATTGTGGAGCGGATGAACAGCACTTTAAAGGCTATCATTAGGAAGACAGTGCAGCAGAACAACACCACCTGGGACACAGTGCTTCCCTTTGCCCTGATGATCATTAGAAATACTGTTTCCAGCTCCACAGCATTCACCACACACCGGTTATGACGGGTCAACCTATGAAGGGTGTTGAATACCTGTTAGGGCTTGATCTTGCCGACCCAACTATTGCAGCCCTGACACATGAGAAGGCCGCCCAGCAACTAACCGACAATATTAAAGCAGCCCAATTAGCTGATGCAGTCCGGTTAGGAGCTCCGAAGAAGCAGAGTAATCCCTATTTTGATAAGCAAGTGCACTCGGTCGAATGCACAGTCGGACAGCAAGTGATGGTCACCCTCTGCAACCCCAGTTCCTTCCTCTCCCCAACATTTGCAGGTCCTTACACTATAACAGACAAAGTTAGTCCCTCAGTATACGAAATCCTTTATACTAATGGAAAGGCTGGTTGGTTCCATTTTAAATCAGCTCAAAGCTTACGGGACCCAACATAACCACGCCCATCATCTTACGTTAGCAATGGGGGAAGATGACGCCTCTGTTTACATCCCTTCATGGTTCCGCCTCTCAAGTGGCGTTCTGCCTCGACCTCATGTTCAACCCATAGTCCAAGTCCCTCCACCTGATTTGGGCGTAGCACATAAACTCTACATTTGAGGATGGCCGTATTGTGTCGGTTATTCTTCCCTCACCTGGACGTGTTGTTCCTGTGGCCTCTGGTCAGCAACATTCCGATCTCCCTGTACTTCACCGGACCTCTTTCACGTTCACTCCCGCCACACCCCCCTCTTGGGCAAGGGATCATACCAGTCGTCTTGTTCGTATACCTGATGATGACACTGAACAGACCTCTCAGGAGGATAATGACCAATGGCAGGTTTGGAAACCAGGCAAGTCCTGTGATTCTGTGGATGAGCCTCTCCTGGATGAACTACAGAATGTAATGTGGCACGTGGATTATTGACATGTCCAGATGATGATGTTCAGCGTACCTCTTCACAATCCTCAGGTAGCAGAATTTCTGATGGTGCCAGCCCCACCCAGTCATCACTACCTGCGCTTTCGTTACATTGCAGTGGCAATATCGAAACACTTTTGCTTGTTAAGGTGTTTGCTGTTTTTACATTCCAAAACATGTGTGTGCTGCTTAATTGGACCCATCTGATTGCCCTGCATTTGGCCTGATAGAAACCTCCTTGCTCCTGGGATGAAACATTATAAAACTGACCACCCTAAAATTCGGCCAGTTAAGCAGGTTGCACTCTAAGCATCGACCGCAATCGGGTGTGTTTCAAGTTACGATAAGTGCCTTGTCTCCTTTGGTTTTATTAAAAGAAAACAGGGTTGGGGGGGGGTGGGGGGAGTGACAATATAAATTCAGATATTAAACATGCAGTAACAGAAACTATGCTTCATTTCCTCAGGACAGCACGGTAGCACAAGTGGCTAGCACTGTGACTTCACAGCGCCAAGGTCCCAGGTTCGATTCCCCGCTGGGACACTGTCTATGCGGAGTCTGCACGTTCTCCCCGTGTCTGCGTGGGTTTCCTCCGGGTGCTCCGGTTTCCTCCCACAGTCCAAAGACGTGCAGGTTAGGTGGATTGGCCATGCTAAATTGCCCTTAATATCCAAAAAGGTTAGGAGGGGTTATTGGGTTACGGGGATAGGGTGGAAGTGAGGGCTTAAGTAGGTCGGTGCAGACTCGATGGGCCAAATGGCCTCCTTCTGCACTGTGTTCTAAGTTCTATGTACATCGGTCTACTTTTCATCGGATTCACCGGAATCAGCACTCAGTACATTCCAAATCAGACAAACGTTTTATATCCGGGTTAATTATAGTTTGCTCCGCCTGACGCAGGGGAATGTGAGGATGGTGTATTATGGATACACCCCAATAAAAGTATCATGTTTGTGTGTAATAATCAGAGGCTTATTTACAAAAAGCCAAATGGAAGCTCAGTTGAATGCTACCTGAGCGTCACCATTAAAGGGGATTGGTGGGGCTTTTCAAATAATGGGTGTCCCGCAATTGGATGTTTAGCTAATAGCCGCGAGAAAGGATTGGAACTTGGGCAGAGGTGCCCTGGGACATTGATAGAGGGTAATTTTGCCCTATACAAGATCAGGACAGGACCAAAGCCAGCACCAGACACACCATGCTCTATTTGTCCTGAAGCCACACCTGGGCCACAAAATAGATTAGTCCTAAAACACACAGGGAAAATCCTGTATGATAACATTGTCTATGAATTGGTACCTGTGGTGGTGAACATAGCTGGAACCCAACGGCCAGAGTGGTGCTCTCCTCAACTTAAAAGACTTTCAGTGGGATTTTCCGACCCCCGCCGGGTCGGAGAATCCCGGGGGCGGCATGAATCCTGCCCCGCCGCTCCGTCGCCGGCTGCCGTATTCTCCGGCGGCGCTTTTCCGGCGGGTCGGGGATCACGCCACGCAGGTCAGGGGGATGTTGGATGTTGGCAGCGGTCCCCCCGGCAATTCTCCAGGCCCCGATGGGCCGAGCGGCTGTCGGCTTCTGGCCAGTCCCGCCGGCTTGAAATGGACATGGTCCCACACGGCGGGACCTGGCTGGTAGGCCGGCTGGTGCGGTCCTCGGGCGGGCACGGGGGAATCCAGCCCCCGGGAGGGGGGGCACAATGACCTGGCCTGCGATCGGGGCACACCGATTAGCGGGCGGGCCAGTGCCGTAGGGGCACTCCTTCCTTCTGCGCCGGTCTCTGTAAGGCTCCGCCACTGCCAGCGTGGTGAAGACACCCCCCCCTGCGCATGCGCAAGAATACGCCGGCCGGTCTGCGCATGCGCGGAACCACGCCGGCGGTTCTGCGCCTGCACTAACTCGCGCCGGCCCTTCGCCACTGGTTGGCGCGGCGCCAACCCACCGCCGGCCTATACCCCGGAAGTGCGGAGGATTCCGCAACTTCCGGTTGGCCCGACGCTGGAGTGGTTCCTGCCATTTTTTTACCCCGCCGTCGTGCCACCGGGGGATTCGGGAGATTCCCGTCCCTGATCTTCATCTGACCCACCGACTGTTAGGAAGGAAGGTAGAAATGGACGAGAGGCAGGACCAAGTTTAAAGAGGATTAGTGAATGATGTAGCAACAGCATACGGAGCAGGAGTATCCACTATTAATTCCCTTGGTTTGGCTAATTTGGACAATAAACTTAGACGCCTGACCCGGCAGGTAAAACATGCTCTAAATTCCATCAATGAGGACAGGCGACAGGACGCAGAGGGAGAAGTAACTGGAAATGCAGCCAACAGCCATATAGTAGCTGTGTTAGAGGGACATGCCAGAACCATAAATCAACCTTGTGCACTGTAAATTCTATGATTCTAAAAGGAAAAATTGGAAGGCTATGACCCACAGCAAAATAGGACCCTCTGTCGTGTATATGGGCAGTGGATGATAGAACATCTGAGGGAAAATTTGGAACAGGCACAAAGAAGACAGGACCCATTGTGGATCAGTGACGAGCAGATGGAGCATTTATTCATCGGGGGCAAACATCCAAAGTTATCTCGCTGCCAAATGAGACAGTTGACTGAAGTTTGGTTCAATGATGACTGCAGAGGAACCCCAGGGAAGGCTCTGGGAATGATCTTAGGGCTCCCCATCATCACCAGTGACCAAGTAGGGTTTAGAGCTTTTGAGGTAGACAATACAGGGACCATACAGGAGGACATCTGGATTGGACATGACGTAACTTTATCGTACGCAGTAGAAAAGGAAAGGAGGCTTATAGGGACCACTGCGGACAGATGTCAGCAAACTGATGACATTATTGCATGCCCGTACCCAGTCTATCTCAATGAGCATGCATTATGTGGCTTCCGAATGAACACCACACTGAGCTGCACAGTAGAAGCTCGCAGCTTGGACACAGACATCACTCGGGTAGCATGCAAGGGAGCAGGAGAATACTGCCTGTCTACCTCCTTGACACAATACCAATACGGGAACACACACTGCGACATTACTAACAGCACATTTTGTATTAAACCAGACATGCCAGCCAGGGTGGGTCTTAAACAATTAATTGACATACATAAAAGAGACAGGGTGGACGTAAACGCTACTGATGAGCTCCAGCAGCACCTGGGGGACTATTAATAGGCAGACAATACAAAATTAAAACCCCTGCCAGAAGAACTAAACCAAATTCGGCTGAAATTGTCTACTGCCCACAGAACCTTCGCCAAAATAGTCCAACTAACCCAGGACTTACAAAGGCAAATTGCTGAAATTAAAGTCACCAACTGGTGGGATGATTTTTGGAACTGGGGCTCAAATATACAAGTACATCCATTCATTCAACTCATCTCACATTTGGCTATCATCCTGATCCTGTTCACGTTAGTCTACCTCATCATCCTTACAGTCAAATTTCGCCATTGGCAAGCGAAAGTCACTCAAGGTCGGGATATGAGACCCATGCTTGCAGCTCGGGCTCCTCTGTTGACACCATCTTAAGAATCTTTGGGACTCATGTATTTTTGCGATGTTTGTACTCATCGTACCTGCTGAAATAGTTTTTGATATTTCCGTGATTTTATATTTCATTGTAATAAGCTGTGTTGTAACTTGTAAGTTTACTTTTCATTAATGTACCTGCATCTTTTGTCGTTTATTAGCTGTATCGGTAATGTTATTTGTATTTTGTAAAAAGGATGGGTTATTGGGTGGTTGTACCAAGACGGACTTGACTTGGCAAGTGACTGGGGATGCTGGACAGGTGTTGGCCTCGAGTCTGTGGAGGAGCGATATGTGGCCACCTAAAATGGTGTCCAGCAAGGGATGCTGGGAAAAGTGGTCAAGCATATGGACAAGCAGGCTGCAGGCAGATCAAATAAAACTACAGAAAAAGGCTTCGCAGACTTCAAACAAATTCACAGCTTGATGCGAATAACATAAGTAAAGGGCTATCTCCAGGCTGTCATGATATTCAAACACACACATCATGATGGACACACTAACAGGCAAATCAGAGTACACAACACCACAACCAATCACAGGCAAGAACACCAACCACATAAAAAGCACGAGCACGACACCTGGAGGTCAGTAGGTCTGGGGAGAAGGGAACAGAAAGAGCTGATGAAACACCACAAGCAGGGAGCCCCCCACGTGCAGAGTGCAAAGACCAAGTTGTAAATAGTGAGTTTAAATAAAGAAGTGTTGTACCATATGCAACTGTGTTGGCTCATCTGTGTGTCAGAACACCCAACACCACATGTGGTGTTGGGTGTTCTGACACACAGATGAGCCAACACAGTTGCATATGGTACAACACTTCTTTATTTAAACTCACTATTTACAACTTGGTCTTTGCACTCTGCACGTGGGGGGCTCCCTGCTTGTGGTGTTTCATCAGCTCTTTCTGTTCCCTTCTCCCCAGACCTACTGACCTCCAGGTGTCGTGCTCGTGCTTTTTATGTGGTTGGTGTTCTTGTCTGTGATTGGTTGTGGTGTTGTGTACTCTGATTTGCCTGTTAGTGTGTCCATCATGATGTGTGTGTTTGAATATCATGACACAGGCCACCAACAGGATCAATAGAGCTGTCTTGTTAATCACAATTGTTTACCAGGCACAGCGGCACCTAACTTCCTTATTTGGAAGGGCCTACATGTTCCTAACACCTTCAAGCATGGCCACTGAGTGCCCACCCCAAAATTGATGTGGCAGCCCCTGATTGGACTTTATCGATCAGGCTGACCAGCCCTGATCAATTGATTGACAAATGACCCAGAGACCGCCCACCAAAAGAGTCGCGAAATGCAAACAGCAGAAGAGTTACTGCACTGATTCATTCTTTCTCTGAGCAGCAGTAACTAACAACGGTGACGTCCACCAGCCGACGAAGGAGATCATCCACACTACCAACAGAAGGAAGACCAGAGCCAGAAGAGAACCAGATTGATAACCAACTAAGAGAGGACTACAGACAACAGGCCTGTATCTGCCCAATGCTTGTCAGCCTTTGCCAAGTTAAGTTCAGATCTTGGAACTATTGGGGTATAGTGTGAGCATGAATGAATATTGTTCTGTTTTATAAACTGAGTCTCATATCATGTCCACTGTATACGAGTTAAGACACGCTGTGGTTTAGAAAGGGCAACACCCTGATCTTCTATTCGGCTCCACCTCCTCTGCCCCCTTTCCAGTTATATAACTTTGTATATTTTTACGATGTTTCAGTTCTGTAGAAGAGTCATTTAGTTCCAAAATGTTAACTCTGTTTCTCTCTCCCCAGATGCTGCCAGACCTGCTGAGTTTATGCAATATTTTTGCTTTTTCTTGTGCCCTGCACTCTGCAGTTCTCTTCCAAAATCATTACCCCCCCACCCCCACCCCCACCCCCCACCCCGTTCATTTCTTTCTGCCTCCAATTGGCCATTAAACATTTTGCCTGTTTCAGTGTTGCCTCAGTTCCCAAACTGCCTTCCATGTCCCTCTCCTAGAAAACATCCTGTAAGGAGAACGTTCCTTTCTGCCACAGGAGAACCACATAAACACCAGTAGCTGTCGCGTGAAAGGCTTGCTGGTTTCGTCATCACAGAAGAGTTCAGAAAGGAGAGTCAAAAAGGTGGTTTATTTCCGAAAGAAAGTATTCACAAGTAGCAGTCCCAGTCTCAGTGGGAACAGCACTGTAGTTCAGCTCCTACCTGGGCCTCCTCTTCTGGTACTGAATAACCTACCCATTGATGGGCCTCTGCCGCTCACCTGGTGGTCAGCAGCACCACCCAACAGCTGCAGGCTGGCTGGCAGACCTGTCGGAATTTCACCACCTGGAGAAGATCAGGGATAACATCCGAAGGTCGGACGATGGCTTCCACAAAGCGTGTGGGCAATTCATCAGCCTATTCCAAGACCTATTTGAAGCCAATAACGGAGAGAAAGTGAGGGGGACAGGGGGACGTATAGAAAGCACCAAGGTCACATAAAGCAAACAGAAACAAGGGGGTGGGGGGGGTGCAGGGGAGGGGAGAGCAGACACCGGGTAGATACCCAGGGTGACATCTCCTGTACAGTATACAAATGTAAACTTCAATAAAAAGTATTTATTAAAAAAAGATGACATCAAGACTGTATTGAGTAATGATACTAGCACTAAGGGCCAAAATGTTGAATCGATCTGGGTGGAAATAAAAAAACATGGGGAAAAACTCCTTGGTAGGAGTAATCTACAGGCCCCCAAGCAATACTTCCAAACTAGGGCATAGTATAAACCAAGAAATAATGAGGGCTCGTGAGAAGGGCACAGCGGTAAGCATTGGTGATTTTAATATGCATATTGACTGGATTAATCAAATTGGCAAGGGTAGCCTCGAGGGAGGTTTCATAGTGTATGAGGGATGGTTTCTTATAGCAGAATGTTATCGAGCCAACCAGGGAGCAGGCTATTTTAGATTTAGTATCATGTAACGAAGCAGGTTTGATAAATAGTCTTGTCGTTGAGGATCCTCTTGGAAGGAGTGATCGCAGCATGGTAGAATTTCAAATTCAGATTGAGCGAGAAGAGACAGAGTGCCATATAGAATTTTAGCATTGGGCAGAGGTAATTATAGAGGCCTGAGGAAAGAAATGGCTCAAGCAGACTGGGCACAAATAATTGATGTTAGGACAGTTGAGGAACAATGGCGGATGTTCAGGGAGATATTAAATACTTTTCAATTAAAGTATATTTCTGAGAGGATGAGGAATTGTAAAATGGAGAAAAACATTCCATGGCTGAACAAGGAAGTGAAGGAAGACAAAAACTAGGGCATATCATACTGCAAAAGCTAGTGGTAATCTGGAGGATTGGGAGAGCTTTAAGGTTCAGCAAAAGGTTTTAAAAATAAAATCAAAAGAGCTAAGATGAACTACGAAAGAAAACTACAGAAAACATAAACACTGACACGAAATGCTTCTATAAGAGGAAGAGAATAGCAAAAGTAAATGATGACCCTTTAGAGGACAATACTGGTGAGGTAATGGGGAACACAGAGACGGTGGAGGCACTGAACCAACATTTTGCCTTTGTCTTCGTGGTAGAGGGTAATTAAAAAATTCTAACTACTGCAGTTAATGCAGCGGAAGATGGTATTGAATAAAGTGATGGGATTGAAGGCAGATAAGTCTCCAGGACCTGATGGCCTGTGCCCTTGGGTATTAAAGGAGGTGACAGCAGAGATAGTGGATGCATTGATTCTGATATTTCAGAACTCCCGAGATTCAGGAAGGGTCCTGGTGGATCGGGAACACGCTAATGTGATGCCCCTATTCAAAAAGGGAGAGAGGCAAAAAGTAGGAAACTACAGACTGGTTAGCTTGACCTCTGTGGTTGGGAAGTTGTTGGAATCAATCATTAAGGAGAAGATGACTGAACATTTGGAAAGACAAAGCTCAATCCACCAGTGTCAGCATAGTTTTATGAAGGGTAAGTCATGCTTGACAAACTTGCTTGAGCTCTTTAAGGATGTAACCAGCATGGTGGATAATGGGGACCCTATGGATGTGATATATCTATAATAATAATAACTCTTACAGCAACAGGTTTATTTTTAATCACTAGCTTTCGGAGCACAGCTCCTTCATCAGGTGAATGAAGAGGTGGGTTCCAGGAACATATGTATAGACAAAATCAATGATGCAAGATGATACTTTGAATGTGTGTTTTTGCAGATAATTAAGTCTTTGCAGGTCCAGAGAGTGCGACTGGAGAGAGGGATAGTCACAAGTTAAAGAGGTATGAATTGTCTCAAACCAGGACAGTTGATAGGATTTTGCAAGTCCAGGCCAGATGGTTGGGGGGTGAATGTAATGCGACATGAATCAAAGGTCCCAGTTGAGGCCATACTTCTGTGTGCGGAACTTGGCTAGCAGTTTCTGCTTGGCGATTCTCCGCCTCCTCTGCAATGGAGTCATCGCGCAGCGCACAACGTTGGGCCGTGTTCCTGACCGCGCAGGTGGCGTGTGGTCTCAGCGATCGGGAACCCGGCGTGGCGGCTGCATTCTGTGTTCAGCCAGGAGCTGTGCTCGTGGCCGGGGAGGGGCTTGCGCAAGAGCTGCTGGAGGTGGGGGGGGGGGGGGGGGCAGGGGTGGGGGGCGAAAGGGGGTACCATTTGGCATGTCGGGCCGTGCATGGCAAGCGCCATGTTTTACGGCACGACCGCTGCAGGTCATTGCCCTGGGCGTGAGCGGCCATGGACCCTGTCATTCTACAGCCGTTTATATCATGGGAGCCGGGGATGAAGGGGCTGACGTATGAGGAGAGATTAAACAGTTTGGGCTAATACTCGCTGGAGTTTAGAAGGATGAGAGGGGATCTGATTGAGATGTATAAAATACTAAATGGGATTGACAAAGTAAACGTAGACTAAATGTCCCCCCTTGTGGGGCAATCTAAAATGAGAGGTCACAGATATATGTTGAGAGGGGGTAGACTTAGAACTGAGATGAGAAGGAACTACTTCTTGTAGATGGTGTTGAATTTGTGGAACTCACTGCCCCATAGTGCGGTGGGGGCTGCATCATTAAATGGCTTCAAGAAGGAGATAGATATATTTCTGATTTTAAAAATGGGTTAAAAGGGATATAGGAAACAGGTCGAGGAGGTGAATTTGAGACCAGGAAGAGATCAGCCATGGATCTGATTAAATGGCGGAACAGGCTCGAAGGGCTCAATTGTCGACTTTTGCTTCTAATTGCTGTGTCCCTATGTTCCATACCCCAGATGGTCTTGGGTAGGGATGGCCTATCATCGCAAAACCCCACCAATTTGCATAATAGTGCCATAAACCCGACAATGGACTCCTTTGTGGTCCTCTCGGCCGTATTAAATTGGTACCTCTGTACGATAACCCACGGGTTGGGATCGTAGTGGTTTGCCACGAGTGGCGCTAACTCTTCAAACACCTTGGAGCCTGGGCCGGGAGGTATGCTAGGCGCTTTAGCTGAAAGTGGGGACCCGCAGACAGTCAGAAGAATCAACGTCTGATGATAATCCCCAACGAAAGTGTTCGCCTTGAAAATATAGAGCATGCGCTCCGTGTGCTGAGCCACCCGGTACTCTACACCCACATTGAATGCATCGAATCTGCCAAAAGAGTGCAAACCTCATTCCGTCATGAAGAGGGGTGATCGTGCTCCAAATGGTTAGCAGCTCCGACTGTAGCTCCGCTTAATCCTTATCGCCAATTTAGTAGTCCGGTGTCCGGAAAGGAGAGTCAGAAAGGTGGTTTATTTTCAATTGGGAAGTCTTTACAGTCCTATAGCCCTGCTGCCTCATGGCGCCGAGGGCTCGGTTCGATCCCGGCCCCGGGTAACCCTCCATGTGGAGTTTGCACATTCTCCCCGTGTCTGCGTGGGTCTCACCCCCACAAACACAAAGATGTGCAGTGTAAGTGGAGTGGCCACGCTAAATTTCTCCTTAATTGGAAACATTTTGGAAAAAGGAAAAAATGAAAATAATAAATAGCCCCAATATCAGTCGGGAGTACTCTGCAGTTCGGCGCCTACCTGGGCCGGCTTTTGTGGTACTGAACTAAGTATCCCGCTGACAGGCCTCCGCCCCTCCTCGGGGGAGCCCGTACTGCAGGGAAGATTAATCGGGCCATCCACGTGGGGGTTACAACAACTGACTTGATGCCTTCCTTCACCACCATTGTTGGGTTTAGTGTAAACATTTATGGCTTATCTACGACAATCATTCTGTAACATTCTTCTGAAGAATCTGTAAAGTAGAGGCTGGCCTTCAAGGCATCATGGTCCTTGGTCCCAGGTTCAATTCCGGCTTGGGTCACTGTCTGTGCGGAGTCTGCACATCCTCCCCGTGTGTGCGTGGGTTTCCTCTGGGTGCTCCGGTTTCCTCCCACAGTCCAAAGATGTGCAGGTTAGGTGGATTGGCCATGATAAATTGCCCTTAGTGTCCAACATTGCCCTTAGTGTTGGGTCGGGTTACTGGGTTATGGGGATAGGGTGGAGGTGTTGACCTTGGGTAGGGTGCTCTTTCCAAGAGCCGGTGCAGACTCGTTGGGCCGAATGGCCTCCTTCTGCACTGTAAATTCTATGACTCTATGGTCAGCCTCACTGAAATGTGTCAATTTGTAATTGGTGGAATATATTTGTGTGTGGAAGTGTGCACAGCCTCTATAAAAAGTGGAAGTGGAAGCAGGAGGAGGGGGGGGGGGGGGTATATACCAACTTACCAATTATTACAGGAATGATGTGGTTTAATTTAGAAGCCAGAGGCTATGAAGTACCTCATTCTTGTTAAAAATAAGGCAATTCAACTCCAGCGCCAGATATAAATTACGAGTTAATTGAATTTGAATGAATACTACAGCAATGAGATAAATGACAAGATATACAGTTTTCGAACATACTCTCAATACTAAAACATCTTCCACAGTGGTTAGCACAGTTGCTTCACAGCTCCAGGGTCCCAGGTTCGATTCCAGGCTTGGGTCACTGTCTGTGCGGACTCTGCCCGTGTCTGCGTGGGTTTCCTCCGGGTGCACCGGTTTTCTCCCACGAGTCCCAAAAGACGAGCTGTGAGGTGAATTGAACATTCTGAATTCTCCCTCTGTGTACCCAAACAGGCGCTGGAATGTGGCAACTAGGGGGTTTTCACAGTAAATTGATTGCAGTGTAAATGTAAGCCTGCTTGTGACACTAATAAAGATTATTATTATTACAGTAGCAATGGAAGAGATAAGGACTTTAAGGTTAATGATATAAAAGTGACAACAACGTTTAAAGTGACCGAAACAGAGGTAATGGTGTGTAGTCAAACCATTACATAACCTCACTATGAAAGCTCAGGAAAGCCAAGAAGGTAGGTTAGGCAGTATTTAACAAACCAACACAAAGTAAAAACCACCACCTGGTACAAAGGACCCAGCCGGGGCGACCGATCACCGTGGTCCCAGTCTGGGCCGGCTTTCATTAGGTTGATTTACAAGGCCCAGGTGGGCAGGCCGCCACCCACAGCCGAGGGAGCTTGTATTCCACGGGTCCCATTGAGATCAGTTGAGGTGTCTCCATGGGTCTCATGAGAGTTATTACACTCACCTCGAAAATTACAAATCTATCAGGATAGAGACGGGCTGTCTGGGAGGAGCCCGCTCGGGACAATCGGATGAAACAAGTGTGAATGACTCTTGACCCTTGAATTATTCCCAGATCCCTGTTGATTCAAGTGGGTGCACACGGAGCTGTTAAAAGTCAATCATTTTGGACAATGGGCTCCAGCTGAGAAGTGGAATCCACTGACCCTGTAATCTAATCACTTTAAACAATGCACCTGCAATGTGGGCTCTGCAATTCGCTGTAACAATGTTTGGGAACTTTCCACTTTGTGAATAGAGGTCACGTGGTTCGAAGTTAACCCTTTGTGTTTAAAGAAAGAGTTTTTTTCAGGGGTAGCAAGAACAAATACACCCAGGGTAACAGAGAGAAGAGAACTCATCATCCCTCTCTCTCTTTCTCTCTAACCATCCTGTAAATGTGTCCCCTATCTGTATCTGATCAGTCAAATATTCCAGGAAACATCTTCAACATAAACCAAACAGCTGATAACTTCAGACAAAAATGCAGAGACCGTCTGTCAAGTCTTTAAATTGTCACGGCGGAGAATCCAGAAAAGAAATCACTGAACATGGTCTGAATCTTTGATCCCCTTCTCTAAGGAATGATATACCGGCATTGGAGGCAGCATAGAGAAGGTTCACTAGGTTGATCGCAGGGTATGGAGGGATTTTACTATGAGGAGGTTGTGTAGGTTGGGCCTGTACACATTGAAGTTTAGAAGAATGAGAGGTGACCTTATTGAGGCATGTAAGATTCGCAGGGGTTTGGCAGGGTCGATGGTAAGGTGTGCTTTCTCCTTACGCCAGCCGCACCCCCGTACAAAGGAGAAGTTCAGGGGTCATCGGGCACCCCGAGGGAGGAGGAGTTGATGGGGCCCCAACCGTGGCCCCTGCAGGGGAGGTGCTGAAACATTATAGTGCATCAGCTGCTCCCCTCCCCTTTCCCCTTTCCCTGGTGCATCAGATTAGCAGTAGGGAGAGCAGGATGGCATCGCGCCACTTAGGATACCCGAGCGATTGCCGGACACATCCAAGCCCGGTTGCTCCAGAAGACGCCCGCCAAAAGGGGTCCAGGTCACAGGGCGGGCGTCATAGCAGACCACCTCCACCCCTGATGTACCACGTGTGGAGCCACCTAGATGGAGTGTCAGGGCCGGTAAGGCCAGAGAGTTAGACAGCAGTTAAGTTGGCATCTGTGCAGCACATAGGATAGCAATAGGGGCTAGGCATGTTCACCTGTTCACAATAAAAGCCTTTCACAATGTTCCAACCTGCCTCAGTGCTGTATCAGAAGAGTGTGAGTTATGGGCTGGTCTGGCCTCAGAGGGGATACTAGGCAGCATGCCACCACGATGTGGGAGACCCTCCTGGGGCTATATTGGAGGGCCACTCCAGAGCAGTGCAGGCACCTGATCTGCATCTTCAGGAAACCGATGCAGTGATCGATCATGGCCCTGGTTGTGGCATGGGTACCATCGTAGTGGGTCTCCACATCGATCTGTGGCCTCCGGTAGGCATTTTCAGCCACGACCACAGCGGATAACCCCTGTCGCCAACCCCTCACCAGGGGGAGGGCCTTGAAGATGTCGCATACCGTCGAGTCTGCCAGGATGAAGGCGTTGTGCATGCTGCCTGGGTATCGGGCATGATGTGCAGCTCAAGGTCACACACCAGGTACACGTTCATGGAGTGGAACCTCTTTTGGTTCATGAAGAGTACCCTGTCATGTGCTGGTGCTCGGGGTGTTGGGGGACATGCATCCCCCTGGACTTGTGGCTTCCTGGTGATGGCGGGGATTCCCGCTGCCCGAGGAACTCCAAGGCTTGGTCCACAGGCTGATGTAATGCCCCGACCGGGCACATAGACCCGCCGTTACAGCGCAGATACACCTGTGCAACGAAGTCTGAGAGATCTGCTTGGAGGCCGAAGGGCCTGCACCTGTGCTGTATTGTTCTTTGTTGTTTGAGATCCCAGACAGGTCGTCCCTCAGCGTCAGCAATGCTCCAGTGACGAAAATGTCCAGGGCAACCGTGTCCTTCATGTCCACCGGGAGCGGGTGTCCTCCTCCATACCCCCATGATTCCTGGTGCGCCATGATGTGCGCCATGATGCGGCAGATATGCCATACGGTGTCCCTGCTCAGCCGGAGTCTTCAACGACAAGCCCAGTCCGGCAGGTCAAAGAACATAGAACAATACTGCACAGGAACAGGCTCTTTGGCCCTCCAAGCCTGCACCGGTCATGATATCACCCGTGGCCAAAGCCTCAGCACTTCCAAGTGCCGTATCCCTCTATACCCATCCTATCCATGTATTTGTCAAGGTGCCTTTTGAACGCCATTAATGTATCAGCTTCCACAACCTCCTCTGGCAACACGTTCCAGGCCCTCACCACCCTCTGCGTAAAAAACATGCCTCGTACATCTCTACTTTGCCCCACGGACCTTAAACCTATGCCACCTAGTGACTGACCCCTCCACCCTGGGAAAGAGTGCCTGTCCATCCACTCTATCCATGCCTCTCTTAATCTTGTAGACCTCAATCAGGTCACCCCTCAACTTCCATCGTTCTAATGAAAACAGTCCGAGTCTGTTCAGCCTCTCCGCATAGCTAACGCCCTCCAGACCTGGCAACATCCTGGTAAACCTCCTCTGCACCCTCTCCAAAGCCTCCACACCCTTCTGGTAGTGTGGCGACCAGAATTGTGCGCAATATTCCAAGTGCGTCCTTACCAGTTAACTTCATTACAGTGTTAATGTAAGACTACTTGTGACAACAATGAAGATTATTATGAGATTATTATTATTACAACTGTAGCATGACTTGCCAGTTTTTATACTCGAAGCCCCGTCCAATGAAGGCAAGCATTCCGTATGCTTTTTTGACTACCTTGTCCACTTGTGTTGCCACTTTCAAGATCTGTGGACCTGTACGCCCAGATCTCTCTGACTTTCTATATTCCGAAGAGTTTTGCCATTTACTGTATATTTCCCCTGTTTGTTAGAATAACCAAAATGCATTACCTCACATTTGTCTGGATTAAACTTCATTTGCCATTTCTCTGCCCAAGTCTCCAACCTATCTATGTCCTGCTGTATCTCCTGACAATCCTCAACACTATCTGCCACTCCACCAACCTTGGTGTCATCCACAAACTTACTAATCAGACCAGCTGCATTTTCCTCCAAATCGTTTATGTATACTACAAACAACAGAGACCCCAGCACTGATCCCTGTGAAACACCACTAGCCATAACCTTCCATTCAGAAAAACACCCTTCCACTGCTACCCTCTGCCTTCTGTGACCGAGCCAGTTCTGTATCCATATTGCCACTTCACCTCTGATCCCGTGTGACTTCACCTTTTGTACCAGTCTGCCATGAGGCACCTTGTCAACGGCTTTATTGAAGTCCATGTAAACAACATCCACCGCCCTCCCCTCATAAATCATCTTTGTCACCTCCTAAAAAAACTCAATCAAGTTGGTGAGGCACGACCTCCCCTTCACAAAACCATGCTGTCTATCGCTAAGGGCGGCAGGGTAGCATAGTGGTTAGCACTGTTGCTTCACAGTGTCAAGGTCCCAGGTTTGATTCCCAGCTTGGGTCACTGTCTGTGTGGAGTCCTCACGTTCTCCCCGTGTCTTCGTGGGTTTCCTCCGGGTGCTCCGGTTTCCTCCCACAAGTCCCGAAAGACGTGCTTTTGGGTAATTTGGACATTCTGAATTCTCCCTCTGTGTACCCGAACAGGCGCCGCAATGTGGCGACCCGGGGCTTTTCACAGTAACTTCATTGCAGTGTTAATGTAAGCCTACTTGTGACAAAAAAGATTATTTTATTTTTTTAAAAATTTTTAAATTTAGAGTACCCAATTAAGGGGCAATTTAGCATGGCCAATCCATCTAGCCGGGACATCTTTGGGTTCTGGGGGTGAAACCCACACAGACATGGGGAGAATGTGCAAACTCCACACGGACAGTGACCCAGGGCTGGGATTCGAACCCGGGTCCTCAGCGGCGCAGTCCTAGTGCTAACCACTGCGTTACATGTTGCCCTAATTTTAAAAATCAATGAGTCCATTTGTTTCCAAATGGGTATAAATCATGTCCCTAAGAATTCTCTCCAACTACTAACCAACTACTGACGCTCACCGGCCTATAGTTTCCTGGATTATCCCTGCTACTTTTCTTAAACTGCGGAACCACATTAGCTATTCTCCAGTCCTCTGGGATCTCACCTGTCGCCAATGAGGATACAAAGATGTCAGTCAAGGCCCCAGCAATTTCCTCCCTTGTTTCCCTCAGTATTTTGGGATAAATTCCATCAGGCCCAGGAGACTTATCTCCCTTAATGTCTTTTAATTCACCCTACACCTCCTCCTTTTTGATGTCAACATTACCCAGACTATCCACACACCCTACCCAAGAATCATCTTCCAAAAAGTCCTTTTCTTTGGTAAACACTGATGCAAAGTACTCATTTAATACCTCACCCATTTCTGCTGTCTCAACGCATAGATTCTCCCCACTGTCCTTAAGTGGCCCAATCCTTTCCCTGACCACCCTCTTGCATTTTACATATGAATAAAAAGCTTTAGGATTCACCTTAATTCTACTTACAAAGGACTATTCATGACCCCTCCTAGCCCTCCTAATTTCCATTTTAGGTACCTTCCTACTTTCTTTATACTACTCAAGGGTTTTGACTGTCCCCACCCTTCCAGACCGTACAAAAGCCTCCTTTTTCTTTTTGACGAGGTTCACAATATCCCTCGTTATCCGAGGCTCCCTAAACTTCCCATACTTATCCTTCGTTCTCTCAGGAACGTAGCTTTTCTGAATCCTAATCAACTGTCGCTTGAAAGATTCCCACATGTCCAAATGTTAATTTGCCCTCCAACAGCCGCACCCAAATTCTTCAATTCCTGTCTAATGTTATTATAATTTGCCTTTCCCCAGTTTAGCGCCTTACCCGCATCCCTATCCAAAGGTATCCTAAAACTTATGGAATTGTGGTCACTACTCCCAAAATGTTTCCCTACTGAAACCTCAACCACCTGTCCAGGCTCATTCCCCAATACCAGACCCAGTACTGCCCCTTCCCTAGTTGGACTATCTACATATTGCATCAAGAAACCTTCCTGGATACACCTTACAAACTCTGCCCCACCCAAGCCCTCAGCACTCAGTGAGTCCCAGTCAATATAGGGAAGTTAAAACCCCCTACCACAACAACCTTGGTACTTTTGCACCTGTCCAAAATCTCTCTACTTATCTGCTCCTCTATCTCTCGCTGGCAATTTGGGGGGCCTGTAATAGACCCCCAACATTGTGATTGCCCCCTTGTTGTTCCTGAGCTCTACCCAGACTGTCTCAATGTATGAACCCTCCGAGGTACCCTCCCGCAGTACGGCTGTAGTATTTTCCTTAATCAGTATTGCTACTCCCCCACCCCTTTTACATCCCCCTCTATCTCTCCATAAGCATCTATATCCTCCAACATCCAGCTTCCAATCCTGCCCTTCCTTTAACCGTGTTTCTGTGATAGCCACAACATCATAGTGTACTAATAAGTGCTCTAAGTTTGTCTTCCTTACCCGCTATACTTTTGGCGTTGAAGAAAATTCACTTCAAACCATTGTGTTTGAGCAGATAGGATGATGTTGTTGTTCTCTTATTTTGGTTCTCTATTTCCCCATCAGTTATTACACCTTCTAAGCTCACATTCTGGTTCCCACCTCCCTGCCATATCATTTTAAATCCTCCCGAGTGAATCGAGCAAAACTCCCAGCCAGGATATCAGTGCCACTCCAGTTTAGATGCAACGCATCCTTCTTGTACAGGTCCCACCTGCCCAGGAAGAGATCCCAATGGTCCAGAAATCTGAAACCCTCCCTCCTACACCACCAGTTTATCCATGTATTTAGCCGCACGATCCTCCTATTTCTAGCCTCACTGGCACGTGGTACAGGGAGTAATCCTGAGATTGCAATCCGAGAGCTCCTGCTTCTTACCTTACTGCCTAACTCCCTGAACTCCTTCTGCAGGACCTCATCACTCTTCCTGCCTATGTCATTAGTACCTATGTGTACTACGACCTCTGGCTGTTCACCCTTCCCCTTCAGGATTCTTTCTGCCCGTTTAGCGACATCCTGGACCCTGGCACCAAGGAGTCAACATATCATCCTGGAGTCTCTTTCACGTCCACAGAAGCGCTTATCTGTACCCCTAACTATAGAGTCCCCTATAACTATTGCTCTAGCACTCTTTGTCCCACCCTGCTTAATAACAGAGCCAGTTGTGGTGCCAGTGTTCTGGGTTGCTGATGTTTTCCCCTGATAGTCCATCCCCCCCAACAGTATCCAAAACGGTATACTTGCTAGAGATGGGGATGACCACAAGGGATTCCTGAACTGACTGCCTGCCCTTTCTAGCGGTCACCCATCTGTCTGCCTGCACTTTGGGTGTGACCACATCCCTAATACTCCTGTCTATGACGCTTTCCGCCACCCTGATGCTCCCAACTGCATCCAACTGCTGCTCCAACCTCACTGGTCTGTGAGGAGCTGCAATTGGGTGCACTTCCTGCAGATGTAGTTGTCCGAGATGCTGGGAGCGTCACGCATCTCCCAAATCTCACAAGTGCAGCACTTAACCCCACTGACCGATATTTCTATCACCAATTAAAGAAAATCTATTATACTCTTACCTTCACTTATCGCTGCAGATACCTGAGATATATCATTTACCTTCCCTGGATGCTCTCTGGATCTCTCCCTGCAGATTGATGCCTGTTTCCTGAGAAGTGATAAGAGGGAGGTGGGAGCCATTCTCCCACTTCTCACTTCGCTGTAGCACCAGAATAAATGCAGAAGTTCAGCTATTAAAAGAAACTGAGGGGAAAACAAGAAGTGGCCCGAAGTGCCTATTGTGCTGTAATGTATGCAGTGTTTTTCAAACATTTTTTTCCGGGGACCCATTTTTACCAACTGGCCAACCTTCAGGACCCAACCCAGCCAACCTTCGCGACCCACGCCGGCCGACCTTCGCGACCCACGCCGGCCGACCTTCGGGTCCCAACCCAGCCAACCTTCGCGACCCACGCCGGCCAACCTTCGCGACCCACGCCGGCCGACCTTCGCGACCCACGCCGGCCGACCTTCGCGACCCACGCCGGCCGACCTTCGCGACCCACGCCGGCCGACCTTCGCGACCCACGCCGGCCGACCTTCGCGACCCACGCCGGCCGACCTTCGCGACCCACGCCGGCCGACCTTCGCGACCCACGCCGGCCGACCTTCGCGACCCACGCCGGCCGACCTTCGCGACCCACGCCGGCCGACCTTCGCGACCCACGCCGGCCGACCTTCGCGACCCACGCCGGCCGACCTTCGCGACCCACGCCGGCCGACCTTCGCGACCCACGCCGGCCGACCTTCGCGACCCACGCCGGCCGACCTTCGCGACCCACGCCGGCCGACCTTCGCGACCCACGCCGGCCGACCTTCGCGACCCACGCCGGCCGACCTTCGCGACCCACGCCGGCCGACCTTTGCGGCCCACAATTTTCTCTTACCTTGTTTGCTGCTGACAAAAATGGAGAAAATGGTTTTGGGTCCATTTGGCCCCAATGGTCCCTTTGTCCCTTTCGTCCCCCGAACTTGAAAAAAAAGGCTGCGCCCATATAAAAAACAAATGCGTCCGCACTGCGCATGCGTGTCTGATCATCGGTGCGCATGTGCATAGTTTTGTGCATGCGCACCATTGATCGGGCATGCATGCGCAGTGCGGCCCAATTTTTTAATTTGTTCCTGGCCATTTTGAAGGCCGCTCGCCGCCGGCATTATTAAAAGCCGGCTGTTGCGCGCGGATTTGCGCGATAGGGATGGCCGCGACGGACGGCTCCCTGACCCTTCCGACACCCACCCGCGATCCACCGCGGGTTGCGCCCCTGAGTTTGACAATGCCTGATGTATTGGGTCGATGTCCTAACAATTACATCACATTAGCCCAAGCACCTTACCAAGGACAAGTTTACCCTTATAGGGTCCAGGGACAAAGACGAAAGAAGGACACTTGGGACATCTCAAGAGTTCCTCAGGGGAGCGTCCTCAGCCCCGCCATCTTCAGCTCCTTCATCACCAACCCTCCATCTCACATAAAGACGGGAATGTGGTTGGTGTTTATTGCACAGTATTCAGTTCCATTTGTAACTTTTATGATAATAAAGCAATCTGTAGCTGCATTCACAAGACCAGGGAAAGATTCAAACTTGGACTGGAAAGTAACAACTAATACTTGCACCAGACAAGTGACAATAATTATCTCCAGGAGAGGAACAACCTCCTCCCTGACCAATTACTGAAATGGACCCTGAAGTGTTGGGTACTCTGCCACACAGATGAACCAACACGGTTGCGAATGGTACAACGCAGTTTTATTTCAAACATCTATTTACACTGGTAAACTGTTTACTGAGGTTCGATTATGACCCTTGATTCTGTGAACCTATTCCTAATTCTATCTTGTAGTGGCACTCAGCACATGGTGGATGTCTGAGTGGCCTGCACTGAGCTCTGTGTCCGGAGCCGCCTCCTGCTCGAGTGCCCAGGAAGCGTCGTATTCCCTGTTTTGTACTGTGTATGCTCTTGACTGTGATTGGCTGTTGTGTTGTGTGTGTTGATTGGTCCGTTGATCTGTCCATCAGTATATCATATCATAGAATTTACAGTGCAGAAGGAGGCCATTCGGCCCATCGAGTCTACACCGGCCCCCGGAAAAGTACCCTACCCAAGGTCAACACCTCCACCCTATCCCCATAACCCAGTAACCCCACCCAACCCAACACTAAGGCCAATTTTGGACACTAAGGGCAATTTATCATGGCCAATCCACCTAACCTGCACATCTTTGGACTGTGGGAGGAAACCGGAGAACCCGGAGGAAACCCACGCACACACGGGGAGGATGTGCAGACTCCGCACAGACAGTGACCCAAGCCAGAATCGAACCTGGGACCCTGGAGCTGTGAAGCAATTGTGCTATCCACAATGCTACCGTGCTGCCCATGCATATGTATGTATGCATGTGCTATGATGGTTACCTGAATATCATGACATCCCCCCTTTTTTTTACAAGAACATGTGCCTACGTGGTCATAAATAGAGATGTATACTGAGTGCAGCTAAATGTGTGTGTGTGTAATATTTACAGCATGTACATGGGGCTAAACTATATACAAGGGGTGATGTCGGGTGCGACATAACAACGAGGTTGTACCATAAACAAAGAACGGTTGAACGATAGAACAAATTCCTGTAACGATAAGAACATAAACATATTAACACAGTGGTATTATGAGTTCAATGTATAAACAGTCTCATAAGTCCAGTCTAGTAGGTGGGTGACAAATTCGGGTTGACCGTTAGGGTGGCACACCATTCATCACCCGGATTGACAGTGTTAACTTGCAACGGCTGGTGGGTCCTGGGTGGAGACATTCGGTTCCCATCAATGACCGCAACACGGAAGGCGTCCTGGTCGTCTGTGTCACTGGTCTGGATATCGTCTGGGCACGATTCGTAATAAGGAGGCTGAATGGTCCGCACGTCCCTGCGAGGTTGTCGGAGTTGGGGAACATTGACAGGTTGAGCTGCTCGACAACAGGCAGCGTAGTGGCCCACCTTGCCACAGCGGAGGCATTGTCGGGTTCTTGCGGGACATTGCCGCTTTAAATGTGCGGCTCCACAGTTGCCGCACGTCGTGACGTCATGGCGTTCGTTGCGCCACTGCGCATGCGCGGTTCGGTCTTGCGTCGAGTGCGCCTGTGCATCACGTCCCTCAGTGTTGCCGTAGTTTTTGGCGCGCACAAGCGCGGGAAGCCTCAAAAAGCGCGTGAAATGTCCGCCCTCGTCCGGGTTGCAGGCCGGGAGGAACCCGATCGCCTGGGCCCGTTCAGCCTCGTAGGCCGCCTGCCTCGCCGATCCGGCCGCGTAGGACCCCTGCCGCGACGATTCGGCCGCCTGAAATTGGGTACAATGGCTAGTCGCGTTTTCGTGCAGGACACAGGCTTCGATTGCGGAGACTAAGGTGAGGCCTTTTATTTTTAAGAGCTGCTGGCGTAAGGTGCCCAAGGCGACCCCAAAAACGATCTGGTCCCGAATCATGGAATCTGAGGTGGTGTCGTATCCGCAGGACTGCGCGAGGATGCGGAGATGCGTAAGGAATGACTGAAAGAGCTCATCCTTACCCTGCAGGCGCTGCTGGAAGAGATACCTCGCGAAGCTCTCTTTGACCTCGACGTTGAAGTGTTGGTAGAGCTTGAGAAGGACCGTCTTGTATTTGGTCTTGTCCTCGCCTTCCGCGAACACCAGGGAGTTGTAGACATGGCTGGCGTGTTGACCTGTGGTGGTGAGGAGGATGGCAATCTTTCTGGTGTCCGAGGCGCTTTACTTTTCGTTGGCTTCCAGAAAGCGCTGGAAGCGCTGCTTGAACAGCTTCCAATTAACACCGAGGTTTCCAGCGACTTGCAGCGGCTGCGGTGTGCTGACGGTGTCCATGGCGCAGGATGGCAGATTCCGGAGGATCTGTAGGTAGGTACCAAATTCACTCCTGGTACTATGAAGTGTTGGGTGCTCTGCCACACAGATGAACCAACACGGTTGTGAATGGTACAACGCAGTTTTATTTCAAACATCTATTTACACTGGTAAACTGTTTACTGAGGTTCGATCATGACCCTTGATTCTGTGGACCTATTCCTAATTCTATCTTGTAGTGGCACTCAGCACATGGTGGATGTCTGAGTGGCCTGCACTGAGCTCTGTGCCCGGAGCCGTCTCCTGCTCGAGTGCCCAGGAAGTGTTGTGTTCCCTGTTTTGTACTGTGTATGCTCTTGCCTGTGATTGGCTGTCGTGTTGTGTGTGTTGATTGGTCCGTTGATCTGTCCATCAGTATGTATGTATGTATGTGCTATGATGTTTACCTGAATATCATGACAGGCCCGGGGAGGCCAGCAAAATGCCACGGCTACAATTGCAGGGCAGTGGCTGAGTATTCTCCAGCTGGTACCTCATCCCCTGACTTCCCAAATATTCTCTGCCACCAAGAAAGACAAGCCAGCAGGTGCCTGGGAACACCACCGGCCCCAAGTTCTCCCTCCAGGTCGCTCGCCACCCTGACCTGAAATATGTTCACCATCTTTTTACTGTCCTTGGGTCTAAATGCTGCAATCCTGTTTTTAACAGGTCTGTGGGTTCACCGATTCTTTATGGATTTGTTCTCGGACGTGGGCATCACTGGCTGGTTGAGCATTTATTGTCCATCATTAATTGCCCTTGAGGAGTTGGTGCTGAGCTGTGTCCTTGAACTGCGCAGCCCATGTGACGTAGGTTCACCCACCATGCTGTTGGAGAGGGAGTTCCCGGATTTTGAACCAGCGACAGTGAAGGAACAGCGATATATTTCCCAGTCAGATTGGTGAGTGACGTGGAGGGGAACTTGCAGGTGGTGGTGTTCCTGGGTATCTGCTGCCTTTGTCCTTCTAGATGGTGGAGTTTGTGAGTTTGAAAGGTGCTGTCAAAGGGAACTTGGTGAGTTGCTGCAGTGCATCTTGTAGATGGTACACGGTGCTACCACTGGGCATCGGTGGTGGAGGGAATTAATGTTTAAGCTGGTGGACACCCAATCAAGCGGGTTATTTTTTACTAGATGGTATTGAGATTCATGCTGTTGGAGCTGCAAGCATCCCGGCAAGGGACCTTTCACCATGAACTCCCGGAGACCACATAACTTCCCCGTCCAAGGTTGCAGCAAATCGCGGAGGCTACGTGACTCCCAGTCCATGGGATGAGAGTGGATCAAAGCTGAGCCTGGGCTTTAATATCCACAGTTAATAATGGGACTGAGGGATTGTAGGAGTTATGCTGTTACTGTGCCTTGTAAATAGTTGCTTGTAAATAGCCTGTAAATAAATAGTTGTTGCCTTTATCCATTGCTGGTCACCTATGCTTTTGTTGCTACATTGGCAACGAGGAGAAAATAAATTGTTGCTCCATTTGCAAGGACAAGCGACGGTGGCCTTTCCCGACTGATTCAAAGCAACTCCAGTATACTGCAAAATAAATACTATCATGCCGGTTTTTAGAAAGATAATTGGGTACAATGTGCAGAATGAATGCATTATATTTTGGAGAAAATAATATAGAGAAGATAATTATTTTTCTCACAGCTTGAGACACCCAGACATACAGTTTAGTAAGAGGTTTGACCTACCCAGGGGCCCCTGATTAAAAATCATTTAGCGAATTTGTGCAGTTGGTTAAGAATAATTATCATCCGCAACCCTCTATCATTCTTCAGAGGTACACATTTAATTAGAAGGGGAGGGTCTTGAGAGAAACTGGTGCGGTATTAAGGAAACTGGCAGAATATTGTGAGTTTGGGGCGGCAGGGTAGCACAGTTGTTAGCACTGCTGCCTCACAGCAATCGCGACCCAGGTTCGATTCTGACCTTGGGTGACTGCCTGTCCTTGTGTGAGATTCCTCCAGGTGCTCCAGTTTCCCACTCCAGTCCAAAGATGTATAGGTTAGGCTACAGGGATGGGGTAGGGGAGTGGGCCTAGGTAGAGCACCCTTTCAGAGGGTCGGTGAAGACTTGACAGGCCGAATGGCCTCCTTCTACACTATAGGAATTCTATGATCCCTGAGTGATAATAAGAAGTCTGAACACACCAGGTTAAAGTCCAACAGGTTTGTTTGAAATCACTAGCTTTCGGAGCACTGCTCCTTCGTCAGGTGAATGGAGAGGTATGTTCCAGAAACATATATATAGACAAAGCGAAAGATACAAGACAATGCTTTGAATGCGAGCATTTGCAGGTAATTAAGTCTTTTCAGATCCAGAGAGAGGGGTAACCCCAGGTTAAAGAGGTGTGAATTGTATCAAGCCTTCAGGACGCGCAACAACGCAGAATCGCCAAACAGAAACTTACAGCCAAGTTCCACACACATGAGTACGGCCTCACCCGGGACCTGGGATTCATGTCGCATTACATTCATCCCCCACCATCTGGCCTGGGCTTGTGAAATCCTACCAACTGTCCTGGCTTGAGACAATTCATACCTCTTTAACCTGGGGTTACCCCATCTCTGGATCTGTAAAAAGTTAATTACCTGCAAATGCTCGCATTCCAAGCATTGTCTTGCATCTTTATCTTTGTCTATATAAATGTTTCTGGAACGTACCTCTTCATTCACCTGAGGAGGGAGCAGTGCTCTGAAAGCTAGTGACATCGAAACAAACCTGTTGGGTTTTAACCTGGTGTTGTAAGACTTCTTACCCGCAGATCCGACCAAGGAACACATCCGCCATCTTAACAGACTGATCAATACCTTGGATCCAGATCTTCAGAGCACCCTACGTGCTCTCATCCCACGTACTCTACTGCGAGATCTCTACTGCCTCCCGAAAATACACAAGGCCAACACACCAGGCCGTCCTATCATTTCAGTCAATGGGACCCTGTGTGAGAACCTCTCTGGCTACATCGAGGGCATCTTGAAACCCATCGTACAAGGTACACCCAGCTTCTGTCGCGACACGACGGACTTCCCACAGAAACTCAGCACCCATGGACCAGTTGAACCAGGAACATTCCTCGTCACAATGGACGTCTCGGCACTCTACACCAGCATCCCCCATGACGACGGCATTGCTGCAACAGCCTCAGTACTCAACACCGACAACTGCCAATCTCCAGACGCAATTCTGCAACTCATCCGCTTCATTCTGGATCGCAACGTCTTCACCTACGACAACAAGTTCTTCATCCAGACGCACGGAACAGTCATGGGGACCAAATTCGCACCCCAATACGCCAACATCTTCATGCACAAGTTTGAACAGGACCTACTGACCGCACAGGACCTACAACCGACGTTATACACCAGATACATCGATGACATTTTGTTCCTTTGGACCCACAGCAAAGAATCACTGAAACGACTACACGATGACATCAATAAGTTCCATCCAACCATCAGACTAACCATGGGCTACTCTCCAAAATCAATGGCATTCTTGGACACACTCGTCTCCATCAAGGACGATCACTTCAGCACTTCGCTTTACCGCAAACCCAAGGATAACCTCACGATGCTCCACTTCTCCAGCTTCCACCTAAACACATTGAAGGAGGCTGGAGTGGAAATTGCTGAGGCCTTGACAGAAATCTTTGGATCCTCACTGTCTTCAGGGGATGTTCCGGAGGACTGGAGAATAGCCAATGTTGTTCCTCTGTTTAAGAAGGGTAGCAAGGATAATCCAGGGAACTACAAGCCGGTGAGCCTTACGTCAGTGGTACGGAAATTACTGGAGAGAATTCTTCGAGACAGGATCTACTCCCATTTGGAAGCAAATGGACGTATTAGTGAGAGGCAGCATGGTTTTGTGAAGGGGAGGTCGTGTCTCACTAACTTGATAGAGTTTTTCGAGGAGGTCACTAAGATGGTTGATGCAGGTAGGGCAGTAGATGTTGTCTATATGGACTTCAGTAAGGCCTTTGACAAGGTCCCTCATGGTAGACTAGTACAAAAGGTGAAGTCACACGGGATCAGGGGTGAGCTGGCAAGGTGGATACAGAACTGGCTAGGCCATAGAAGGCAGAGGGTAGCAATGGAGGGATGCTTTTCTAATTGGAGGGCTGTGACCAGTGGTGTTCCACAGGGATCAGTGCTGGGACCTTTGCTCTTTGTAGTAAATATAAATGATTTGGAGGAAAATGTAACTGGTCTGATTAGTAAGTTTGCAGACGACACAAAGGTTGGTGGAATTGCGGATAGCGATGAGGACTGTCTGAGGATACAGCAGGATTTAGATTGTCTGGAGACTTGGGCGGAGAGATGGCAGATGGAGTTTAATCCGGACAAATGTGAGGTAATGCATTTTGGAAGGGCTAATGCAGGTAGGGAATATACAGTGAATGGTAGAACCCTCAAGAGTATTGAAAGTCAAAGAGATCTAGGAGTACAGGTCCACAGGTCATTGAAAGGGGCAACACAGGTGGAGAAGGTAGTCAAGAAGGCATACGGCATGCTTGCCTTCATTGGCCGGGGCATTGAGTATAAGAATTGGCAAGTCATGTTGCAGCTGTATAGAACCTTAGTTAGGCCACACTTGGAGTATAGTGTTCAATTCTGGTCGCCACACTACCAGAAGGATGTGGAGGCTTTAGAGAGGGTGCAGAAGAGATTTACCAGAATGTTGCCTGGTATGGAGGGCATAACCTGGGGTTACCCCATCTCTGGATCTGTAAAGATTTAATCACCTGCTAATGCTCGTATTCCAAGCATTGTCTGGCTTCTTTGAATCTGTCTATATATATGTTTCTGGAACATACCTCTTCATTCACCTGAGGAAGGAGCAGCACTCCGAAAGCTAGTGACATCGAAACAAACCTGTTGGACTTTAACCTGGTGTTGTAAGACTTCTTACTGTGATATTATCAGGTATTACGGTACCTGAGAGGCTGAAGTACCATTGGTTAAACCTAGGGTTTTACCATTGGCTGTTCCGTCCCGATAGGTGGGGTATAACAACTCCTGCCGTCCCAGCAGCCCTCATTCTGTACCTGAGCTGCTGGGGAATACTTCTAGCTTATTAAAGCCTTCAGTTGCACTACAACCTCGTTTTAGTAGTTATTGATCGTGCATCAATTTAATAAGCTAGATTTAAGAAGAAAGGATGGAGCTCCGAATCAAGTCGGAGTGTCTGCAACTCAGTCCCCACGCGGCGAACTCAGCGGCGATCTTTAAGCACTGGCTGGCGTGTTTTAAAGGCTACCTGGAGACGGCCGAAGGCACACCCTCGGGGGAGCAGAAACTGCACGTCCTGCACTCAAGGGTAAGTCCAGAGATCTACACCCTCATCGAGGAGGCGGAAGACTTTGATGCCGCAATCGAACATTTAAAAGGACACTATATTCGCCCAGTAAACCAGGTCTACACTCGTCACCTGCTGGCAACAAGACGACAAACCCCCAGGGAATCGTTGGAGGAATTCTACCGCGCGCTACTGGTGCTGGGCAGAAGCTGTGGCTGCCCGCAAGTTTCGGCGAGTGAGCACACGGAACTCCTAGTCCGGGACGCCTTGGTAGCAGGTATGAGTTCTTCACTAATCCGCCAGCGTCTTTTAGAAAAAGACACCCTGGGGCTTAGGGAGGCACTGGCCCTTGCAGGGTCCATGGACGTGGCCTCCAGGAACGCATGAGCCTACATGCCTGACCGCGCGGCGGCCCCCTGGGCAGCGTGGAATCCCGCAGCGGCTGATACAGAGACCTTCCCCGTTTCCCCGCAGGCCTGCGCTGTAAGGTGGCCTGCCAACCCCGATGGGCCCCGTTGTTTCTTTTGTGGGCAGGAAAAGCACCCCCGCCAGCGCTGCCCGGCCCGCACATCCATCTGCAAGGGATGCGGCAAAAAGGGCCATTTCGTGGGGGCCTGCCAGGCATGAGCGGCGGCCGCGGTCTCCAGCGGCGACTCCGGACCGCCACAGCAAACATCTCCACGGGCCCCGTGCGGCCAGCGGTCGCCGCCACCCCCATATCCAAGGGCCACGTGCGGAACTCGGGTGCCGCCATCTTGTTCCTCAGTAACCACGCTGAAAAGATGGGCGTCGCCATTTTGTGCACCCCCGACCACCATGTGCGACCAATGGGAGGCGCCATCTTGGATAGGGCCCCAGGACCCCAGCTCGGCCGACCACGCACTGCCTGAACAAAATCCACAACTACTGCATCTGGCCTCGGTGACTCTGGACCAAACTTGACCTCGAACACTCTCAACAGCAACAACGACTGTCTTCATCAACGGCCGCGAGACGTCCTGCCTGATCGACTCTGGGAGCACGGAGAGCTTTATACACCCCGACACGGTAAGGCGCTGTTCCCTCCTTATCCACCCTGTTAATCAAAGAATCTCACTGGCCTCCGGTTCCCACTCAATGGAGATAAAGGGGTTCTGTCTAGCAAACCACACAGTCTAGGGAAGAGAATTCAAAAATTTCCGCCTCTATGTCCTTCCCCACCTCCGCGCGGCCACACTCCTGGGTTTAGACTTTCAGTGTAACCTGCAAAGTCTGACCTTCCAATTCGGCGGCCCTATACCCCCCCGTACTGTCTGCGGCCTCGCGACCCTGAAGGTCGACCAGCCTTATAAGGTCTTCTCCACGGTGGATCTCAAGTCCGCCTACCACCAGCTCCCCATCTGCACTAGTGACCGCAAATACACTGCTTTCGAGGCAGACGGGCGGCTCTATCACTTCTTAAGGGTTCCCTTCGGTGTCACTAACGGGGTCTCAGTCTTCCAGCGCGAGATGGACCGAATGGTCGACCGGTACTGTTTACGGGCAATGTTCCTGTCGTGTTGGGTGCTCTGCTACACAGACGAACCAACACGGTTGCGGATGGTACAACTCAGTTTTATTACCAACAATATTTACAATGGTAAACTGGTTACTGTGGTTCGTTCATTACCCTTGAATCTGTGGACCTATCCCTAACACTATCTTGGAGAGGCAGTCAGCACATGGTGGATGTCTGAGTGGCTTGCTATGAGCTCTGTGCCCTGAGCTGTCTCCTGCTGGAATGCGCAGGAAGTGTCGTGTTCCCCGTTTTATAGTGTGTATGCTCTTGCCTGTGATTTTGTGTGTGAATTAATTGGTCCGTTGATCTGTCCATCAGTATGTATGTATGTTTGCACCATGATGTTTACCTGAATATCATGACATCCCCCCTTTTTTTTACAAGAACATGTGCCTATGTGGTTATAAATAGAGATGTGTACTGAGTGCAGCTGGATGTGTGTGTGTGCGATATCTACAGCATGTACATGAGGCTTAACTATATACTTGGGGCGATGTCCGGTGCGACATAGCAACGAGGTTGTACCATAAACAACACATGTGGAAATGTTAAACGTCAAAACGAACTCCTGTAAAGACAAGGAAAAAGAGAAACATATTAACACAGTGGTATGATACATCAGTGAGTTCAATGTGCAAACAGGCTCATAAGTCCAGCCTAGTAGGTGGGCGACAAATTCGGGTTGACCGCCTCAAGGGTGGGTCAGGATCCACCGGCTGAGGAATGGGCCTGGCCACGGGCAACGACGGAATGGGCATGGTGGCAGGAAGCCTCCACGAAGTCGACATCAGGAACAACAGGAGGGCGTGGCACCGGTGTAAGTTCCCGTAGCGAGCGTGGAAGCAGGTGAAGAGCCCGGCGATTGCGCCTGCGAATGGAGCCATCAGGCATGCGAACCAGGAACGAGCGGGGAGCCACGCGTCGGAGAACTTCGGCAGGTGCTGACCAGCCACCTTCTGGTAGATGAATGCGGACGTTGCCCCCAGGCGCCAGTGCGGGAAGATCAGTTGCCCGTGTGTCATGTGCCACCTTCTGGCGAACACGCTGCTGTCGCATCCTGTGCAGTACTGGATGGCGCAGTGGTCCTGAGGGCGCGACCCATCAACAGCTGGGCTGGTGAGAGGCCAGTGGCTAGTGGGGCCGAGCGATAGGCTAGCAGAGCTAAGCAGAAATCCGATCCGGCAGCAGCAGCCTTGCAGAGGAGCCGCTTGACGATGTGAACGCCCTTCTCCGCCTTTCCATTGGACTGCGGATGCAGAGGGCTGGACGTCGTGTGTGAAGCCATACGAAGCAGCAAAGGAAGACCATTCCTGGCTGGCGAAACTGGGCCCATTGTCCAACATGACAGTCATCGGAATGCCGTGGCGAGCGAAGGTGTCTTTTCAGGCCCTTATGACAGCGGATGATGTCAAATTGTGCAGGCGTATGACCTCTGGATAGTTTGAAAAGTAATCTATGACGATTACATAGTCCCTGCCGAGCGCGTGAAAAAGGTCCACACCCACCTTCGCCCAGGGGGACGTCACCAGCTCATGGGGCTGAAGCGTCTCAGGAGGTTGCGCCGGCTGAAACCTTTGGCAGGTGGGACAGTTGAGCACCATATTGGCAATATCGTCACTGATGCCCGGCCAGTATACCGCCTCTCGGGCCCTCCGTCTGCACTTCTCGACCCCCAGATGGCCTTTGTGTAGTTGGTCGAGGACCAGCTTGTGCATGCTGTGCGGAATCACAATCCGGTCCAGCTTTAGGAGGACACCATCAATCACGGCCAAGTCGTCCCGGACATTGTAGAACTGCGGGCGCTGCCCTTTGAGCCACCCTCCCGTCATGTGGTGCATCACACGTTGTAGAAGGGGGTCAGCTGCAGTCTCCCGGCGAATACGGGCCAGACTGGAGTCATCGGCTGGCAGATTTGCTGAAGTGAAGGTCACCTGCGCTTCGACCTGACAGACAAACCCCTCCGAGTCGGGCGGTGTGCTCACTGCTCTCGATAGGGCATCCGCAATGAGAAGGTCCTTACCCGGGGTGTAGACCAGTTGGAAGTCGTACCTCCTGAGTTTGAGTAGGATGCGCTGGAGGCGAGGGGTCATCGCGTTCAGGTCCTTATGTATGATGCTGACCAGGGGGCGATGGTCAGTCTCAACGGTAAACTGGGGGAGACCATACACGTAGTCATGGAACTTGTCTATTCCGGTTAGCAAACCTAGGCACTCCTTTTCGATCTGCGCGTAGCGCTGTTCTGTGGGGGTCATGGCCCGCGAGGCTTAGGCGACCGGGGCCCATGACGCAGTGTCATCCCGCTGTAGGAGTACCACCCCAACGCCGGACTGGCTGGCATCAGTCGAAATTTTAGTGTCACGAGATGTGTCGAAAAACGGCAATACCGGGACTGTGGTGAGCTTAATTTTGAGCTCCTCCCATTCCTTCTGGTGTGCGGGCAGCCACTGGAACTCCGTGGACTTTTTGACGAGGTGGCGCAGAGTCGTCGTGTGGGAGGCAAGATTGGGAATGAACTTCCCCAGGAAGTTGACCATGCCTAGGAAGCGTAGCACTGCTTTCTTGTCTGCCGGCTGCAGCATGGCTGTAATGGCGCTCACCTTGTCTGCATCCGGACGGACCCCTGACCGGGAAATGTGGTTCCCCAGAAACTTCAGCTCGGTTTGGGCGAAAGAATGCTTGGCTCGGTTGAGGCGCAGGCCGTTTTCCCGTATCCGCGCAAAGACGCGCTGGAGACGATTGATGTGCTCCTGTGCTGTGGTGGACCAGATGATGACGTCGTCAACGTAGACGCGCACCCCTTCGATGCCTTCCATCATCTGTTCCATGATCCTGTGAAAGACCTCGGATGCCGAGATGATGCTAAACGGCATTCTGTTATAGCAGAACCTGCCGAAAGGGGTGTTGAAGGTGCACAGCTTCCTGCTGGACTGATCCAGTTGGATCTGCCAAAAATCCTTCGAGGCATCCAGCTTTGTAAAGATTTGAGCCCAGGCCATTTCGCTCGTGATCTCTTCCCGTTTGGGTATGGGGTAGTGTTCCATCATTATGTTGTTGTTCAGGTCTTTCGGGTCAATGCAGATCCAGAGTTCACCAGAGGGCTTCTTAACACACACCATGGAGCTGACCCATGGCGTGGGCTCCGTGACCCGGGATAGCACCCCTTGGTCCTGGAGATCCTGCAGCTGCTGCTTGAGGCGGTCTTTGAGTGGCACTGGGACCCTGCGAGCTGCGTGAATGACCAGGGTGGCGTCTGGTTTGAGTCATATTCTGTAGGTATAGGGCAGTGTGCCCATGCCCTCGAATGCCTCCTGGTGGTGGCGAGGAGCGATTGAAGCTGTGCCCTAAATTATGCATCCGGGAAGTCTGATGTGCCTTCTGGAGACAGAGCATGGACCCGCTGCACGAGGTGGAGAACCTTGCATGTCTGTGCGCCTAGCAGGGAGTCCTTTGATGTTCCGACTATTTTGAATGAGAGTGTGGCCGTGTATGTGTTGTGTGTCACCTGGAGCTGGCCGGATCCCATGGCCGGGATAACGTTTCCATTGTAGTCAACCGTCTTGCAACGGGATGGCCGAATTGGTGGCCTGACCTTAAAGTCGTAGAAGGCTGACCATGCTATTAGGTTGGCGGAGGCGCCAGTGTCCAGACGGAATGTTATCGGTGATCGGTTGACCGTTAGGTGGCACACCATTCATCACCCGGATTGACAGTGTTCACTAGCAACGGCTGGTGGGTCCTGCCTGGAGACATCCAGTTCGTATCAATGACCGCAACAAGGAAGGCGTCCCGGTCGTCTGTGTCACTGGTGTGGATATCGTCTGGGCACGACTCATAGTACGGAGGCTGAATGGTCCGCACGTCCCTGCGAGGTTGTCGGAATTTGGGAGTATTGGCAGGTTGAGCTGCTCGACAGCAGGCAGCGTAGTGGCCCATCTTGCCACAGCGGAGGCAGTGTCGGTTTTTTGCCGGACATTGCTGCTTTAAATGTGCAGCTCCGCAGTTGCCGCACGTCGTGACGTCATGGCGTTCGTTGCGCATGCGCAGTTCGGTCTTGCGTCGAGCGCGCCTGCGCATCATGTCCCTCTGCGTCGACGTCTTTTTTGGCACGCACAAACACGGGAGGCCGCGGAAAGCGCGCGAAATGGCCGCCCTCGTCCGGGCCGCGGGCCGGGACGAACTCGATCGCCTGGACCCGTTCGGCCTCGTAGGACGCCTGCCTTGCCAATCCGGCCGCGTAGGACCCCTGCCGCGCTGATTCGGCCGCCTGAAATTGGGAGTAGCGGCTAGTCGTGAATTCATGAAGGACACAGGCTTCGATTGCGGAGGCTAGAGTGAGGCCTTTAATTTTGAGGAGCTGCTGGCGTAGGGCGCCCGAGGTGACCCCAAAAACAATCTGGTCCCGAATCATTGAATCGGAGGTGGTGTCGTAACCGCAGGACTGCGCGAGGATACGGAGGTGTGTAAGGAAAGATTGAAAGGGCTCACCCTTATCCTGGAGGCGCTACTGGAAGAGATATCTCTCGAAACTCTAATTTACCTCGATGCTGAAGTGTTGCTCGAGTTTGAGAAGGACCGGCTTGTACTTGGTCTTGTCCTCACCTTCCGCGAACACCAGGGAGTTGTAGATATGGATGGCGTGTTGCCCTGCCGTGGAGAGGAGGATGGCGATCTTTCTGGTGTCCGAAGCGCTCTCCCTTTCGGTGGCATCCAGGAAGAACTGGAAGCGCTGTTTGAACAGCTTCCAATTGACGCCGAGGTTTCCAGCGATTTGTAACGGTTGCGGCGTGCTGACGGTGTCCATGGCGCAGGATGGCGGATTCATGAGGATTCGTAGGTAGGTCTCACAGTTACCAGGTTCCAATCCTGGTACTATGTCGTGTTGGGTGCTCTGCTACACAGACGAACCAACACGGTTGCGGATGGTACAACTCAGTTTTATTACTAACAATATTTACAATGGTAAACTGGTTACTGTGGTTCGTTCATTACCCTTGAATCTGTGGACCTATCCCTAACACTATCTTGGAGAGGCACTCAGCACATGGTGGATGTCTGAGTGGCTTGCTGTGAGCTCTGTGCCCTGAGCTGTCTCCTGCTGGAATGAGCGGGAAGTGTTGTGTTCCCCGTTTTATAGTGTGTATGCTCTTGCCTGTGATTGGCTGTGGTGTTGTGTGTGTGTTGATTGGTCCGTTGATCTGTCCATCAGTATGTATGTGTGTTTGCACCATGATGTTTATCTGAATATTATGACAGTTCCCGTATCTCGATAATGTCACCATCTGCGGCCACGACCAGCAGGACCACGACACCAACCTCCGAAAATTTCTCCAGACCGCTAAAATCCTTAACCTAACATACAATAAGGATAAATGCGTGTTTAGCACCGACCGCCTAGCCATCCTTGGCTACGTAGTGCAAAATGGAGTTATAGGCCCCGACCCTGAACACATGCGCCCCCTTATGGAGTTCCCCCTCCCTCACTGCCCCAAAGCCCTGAAGCGCTGCCTAGGGTTTTTCAGTTATTACTCCCAGTGGGTCCCCAACTATGCAGACAAAGCCCTTCCCCTGATCCAATCCAAACTTTCCCCCTGTGGATAGAGGCCCGTCAGGCCTCCAGCCGCATCAAAGCAGACATTGCAAAGGCCACGATGCACGCCATCGACGAGTCCCTCCCCTTCCAGGTCAAGGGTGATGCATCCGACGTAGCTCTGGCGGCCACCCTCAACCAAGCGGGCAGACCCGTGGCCTTCTTCTCCCGTACCCTCCATGCTTCCGAAATTCACCACTCCTCAGTCGAAAAGGAGGCCCAGGCCATAGTAGAAGCTGTGCGACATTGGAGGCATTACCTGGCCGGCAGGAGATTCACTCTCCTCACTGACCAACGGTCGGTGGCGTTCATGTTCGATAATGCACAGTGGGGCAAGATAAAAAATGACAAGATCTTTAGGTGGAGGATCGAACTCTCCACCTACAACTACGAGATCTTGCATCGTCCCGGGGAGCTAAACGAGCCTCCTGACGCCCTGTCCCGCGGCACATGTGCCACCGCACAAGTGGACCGCCTCCGAGCCCTCCACGAGGACCTCTGCCACCCGGGGGTCACTTGCTGTTTCCATTTCGTTAAGACCCGCCCTACTCCATCGAGGAGGTCAGGACAGCCACCAGGGACTGCCAAATCTGCGCGGAGTGCAAACCGCACTTCTACCGGCCAGAGGGCGCACCTGATTAAGGCTTCCCGTCCCTTTGAACGCCTCAGCATGGACCTCAAAGGCCTCCTCCCCTCCACCGACCACAACATGTATTTCCTGAACGTGATTGACGAGTACTCCCGGTTCCCATTCGCCATCCCCTGCCCCGACATGACCGCAACCACCGTCATCAAGGCCCTCCATAGTATCTTTGCACTGTTCGGTTTCCCCGCTTACATACACAGTGATAGGGGTCCTCCTTTATGAGCGATGAACTGCGTCAATTCCTGCTCAGCAAGGGCATCGCCTCGAGCAGGACGACAAGTTACAACTCCCGGGGAAACGGACAGGTAGAGAGGGAGAACGGAATGGTCTGGAAAATCGTCCTACTAGCCCTAAGGTCCAGGAACCTCCCAGTCTCCTGCTGGCAAGAAGTCCTCCAGGAGGCCCTCCATTCCATACGGTCACTGCTTTGTACGACCACCAATCAGACACCTCACGAACGTCTCCTCGTCTTTCCCAGGAAGTCCTCCTCCGGGACCTTGCTCCCGACCTGGCTGGCAACACCCGGACCCATCCTGCTCCGAAAACACGTGCGGGCGCACAAGTCGGACCCGTTGGTCGAGAGAGTCCATTTGCTACACACTAACCCCCAATACGCCTACATTGCGTTCCCTGACGGCCAAAAAGATATGGTCTCCCTACGGGACCTGGCGCCTGCCGGAACCCCATGTACATCCCAGCCACCAGTCCCACCCCCCCCCCCCCCTCCACCGCAGCACCTTACAGGAGGATCAGTCCTCCCGCCGCCCCTGCCTAAGCCCCCCCCCCCACCGACGCCCCCTACAGGCACCCCCTTCCCGGGTCAGCCGTTTTTCCCACCAGCGCCGTCTAGGGGTGACAAAGCTGCCATGGAGGCCGAAGCCACGCTCCCGGAGTCGCAGACGCCCGAGCCCCCACCGGAGGCACCACCGAGGCTCAGACGATCACAGAGGACGACCAAGGCGCCCGACCGACTGATTGCAATATTTTAACTGATCTGTAAATATTAAACACTGAATGTACATGTCTGCCATGCTTGTCAATAATCACTAAACACTGTACGGAGGTATCACGGTACCTCCATAACTGATCATACTATGTTGTTATATTTTGTAGTTGCTGACCACCACCCCCGCCGGACTCTTTTTTTAACAGGGGGTGAATGTGGTATTATCCGGTATTACGGTACCTGAGAGGCTGAAGTACCATTGGTTAAACCTAGGGGTTTCACCATTGGCTGTAGAGTATGGTAGCTCCGCCCGATAGGCGGGGTCTAAGAACTTGTGCCGTCCCAGCAGCCCTCATTCTGTACCTGAGCTGCTGGGGAATACTTCTAGCTTCTTAAAGCCTTCAATGCACTACAACTGTTTTTAATCGTGCATCACTGGTGTATGGGATAAATAATGCAGCTACCCAACATAAATTGCTCGCGGAATCAGAGCTAGAGTTAAAATAAGCTGGGCAAATAACCTTGCCCATGGAAGGTGCAGCAAAAGGTGCTGAAGAATTGCAAAGCGTGCCTGGGGGGCGAGGTCCACCAGTTGGGGAGTGGGATCGCGAGCAGCAGCAGCAATAACAGCACTGGGGTCGAGGGTGCCTGTTCAAACAAAGGAATGGAGACCACAGTGGGAAAGTGGGGTAAAGCCCATCGTTCCGATTAACCAACGGAATTTGAATGGTTGTTTCAGATGTGGAGAAAATCACACCCTGGAGAAGTGCAGCTGCCAGGATGCAGTGTTCCAGGTTGAAGAGGTCGCACAAGATATAGAACTGCGAACAAGCGGAGCCTAGCCTGGTCATGAAAGGGGTCAGAGACCAGCGTCGTTCCTCAGTAAGGGGGAGTACCAGTCACCGAAGCGGAACGTGTTGACATTGAATCACTCTGACGTAGGCAAAGTGGCCCCGATAACCGTGGCACTGCAAGTAGACGGACGTCCTTTGAAGATGGAAGTGAACGCCCGGACGTCGGCGACCATCATAGGGGGAAAAACGTACTGTTACTCACAGGATGGGATCTAACCGTTTAGGCTGGGGAACACCGCGACCACACTGCGGCCATTAGTAAGAGAGAGGCGCTTAACATCAAGGGGACCACGGTCACCCCTGTAGCTTATGGACAGCTGCTGGCGTGGCTCTTACGTATTGTCATGTTGGGACAAGGACCAAGCTTAATGGGCTGTGGGGCGGCACAGTGGCACAGTGGTTAGCACTGCTGCCTCATGGCGCTGAGGATCCGGATTCGATCCGGCCCCGGGTCACTGTCCGTGCGGAGTTTGCACATTCTTCCCGTGTCTGGGTGGGTTTCACCCCCACAACCCAAAAGATGTGCAAGGGTAGGTGGATTGGCCACGCTAAATTGCCCCTTAATTGGAAAAAAAATAATTGGGTACTCTAAATTTATATTAAAGAAGTTTAATGGGGTATGACCGGCTCCGACATATTAAATTAAACTGGACAGAAATATTCAAACTGGGTGAGGTGGCAGGGGCGGGGGGGAGGGGAAGGGTGGGGCCTGTATTAAATGTCATCCGGAAATACTCTGAAGTTTTCCAAGAAGAACTAGGGGCACGATTTAACAGAAAATTTCTAAATGTCATTCCAGCGCGGTTGGCCGGGTGTTTCCTGACGGTCAAGTAGGCAAGATCACGGTCCATATTTAACAGCACTTAGTGCCGGAAATGAACCCCCACAAGCTTCACGCCATTACTGGCTGTCCCACTGTTGGACTGGCCAGATTCGCGCCTTGACAGCTCTCCGCTAAGGGGGAGATGCTTTTAAACGCTCCCTCGCAACCCACCTCCAGCCAGCACACAAGCCTGGCACCATGCAGGCCTGCTCCCCGCTTTGGTGATACTGACGTGGCCAGGTTTCTGGACACCGTGGATGTGAGACGGGACATCCTGTCCTCCCAAAAGGGTTGGAGGACCAACACTGGGGCCACCAATTCCGCCTGGGAGGCAGTGGCAGCGGCCGTCAGTTCGGGCAGCCTGGCGAGGAGGACCGCCGTACAGTGCAGGAAGAAGACCAACGATCTCCATCGATCGAGCAGCAAGGGCAAGTTAACACCAGCCCACTGGCATCACTCCGCCTGCCACCCCCCACCCCCAGACCTCCAACCCCACCCCCAATCAGGTTAGCGGCTGGCACCTCACACCACCCACCCAGGCAGGAGAAGTGAGTCCATAATAGATGTGAAAGGGCCCAGACGGCTGGCGAAGTCCTCACCCACTATGAGGAATGGGTCCTGGAGACCGCGGGGTTGACTGAGGAGATAGCGGTCACCGATAGCATACTGCATAAGTGAGGATCCACTGCCCCCTCCCCAAATGGCCTGGCTCAAGTGAAGTGTTCACGTCAGACAAAATGATCCCTCCCTCTTACTGACCACATGTCTCTTCTGTCACAGGATCTCCACCTGATGGGGCCAGGCCATCTGGTGTCACCCCCACACCTGACGCCCAAGAGAGCACCTCAGAGGAGAGCTCCGAGGAGATCACCATCAAGGCGTCACAGCTATCATCCCTACCTTCCATCAGCACAAACCTCGGTGGGCAACATTAGTGACCGGCTTTTGGGACACAATCTGGTGAGCACAGGCAGGAACATCCAGGGAAGTCAGCAGTCGGAGGCCTCCTGGATCCCAGGACTGAACTGAGGCCCAGTCAGATGCTGAGCCTCTGGCAAAGTTATCCCGGAGCTAGTGCTGGGACACGGTCATGTGATTCAGGAGGGGATGCCAGTGCCAGTGAATGCATAGCCGATTGGAGGAGTCCCAAATGCCATGGGCGCAGGAGTTGGAACCGGCAATGAGTGGCACCGAGGCCAAAACTGCTCGGGCGGGAAAAAAAACAGAAAATACGAGACAATCTCAGCATGTCTGACAGCAACTATGGAGAGAAAGGTTGTGGTGATATGCATGTGCACATCAATGTATCCAGTTATCTATCAATGTATATAGTTATTGGTACAACCTCGATCCATCCTGTGACTTGAGAGATTCAACAGTTGGTAGTAAGTCGTACTAGAGGACAGTCATACAAGAAGTATCTCCAGGAGACTTCAATGAATTGATTTATCAGAGATCCACCATGTGACTCGAGAGGTTCAGCAGTTGGTAGTAAGTCGTACGGGAGAACAGTTGCACTAGAAGTAGCTCTAGGAGAATTCACTGAATTAATTTATGAGTTACCCTTTGTATTATAGTTCATTAGTTATCTTTCCATGTGTTCATCGTGTTCACAAATTATCTTACTAGTCAAAGAACTGGATGTTCTCATAGATTATCCTAGAATTTACAGTGCAGAAGGAGGCCTTCGGCCCATCGAGTGTGCACCGGCTCTTGGAAAGTGCACCCTACCCAAGGTCAACACCTCCACACCCTATCCCCATAACCCAGTAACCCCACCCAACACTAAGGGTAATTTTGGACACTACAGGCAATTTTATCATGGCCAATCCACCTAACCTGCACATCTTTGGACAGTGGGAGGAAACCGGAGCACCCGGAGGAAACCCACGCACACACGGGGAGGATGTGCAGACTCCGCACAGACAGTGACCCAAGCCGGAATCGAACCTGGGACCCTGGAGCTGTGAAGCAATTGTGCTAACCACCATGCTACCGTGCTGATCTGTGTTGATCTTTACCACGATCAAAACATCGAACATAACAAAAGGGAGATAACGTTTTGAGTCTGGATGACTCTTTGTCAAAGCTAGAGAGAACTGGAAATGGAGTCAGGTTTATACTGTACTGGGGGTGGGACATGGAGTGGTGGGGCTGGATAGGGGGCCAGTGATAGGTGGAGATTGACAAGGATGTCTAGGACAGGAGACAAAGGGAACATAAATGGGGGTGATTAAGGCTAAGAAGGGTGCTGATAGTGACACATTCAGAGATTATAATGTACCAATGGGCGAACAAAGGTGTGTCAAAGGACAACCAGGAACAGACGGCCCAAGTTGAGTGGGGGGAGGGGAAACAATGGTGAGGGAAAAACAGATCAATGGAAGAAAATAAATTGATAGAAATAAAAATGAGGACTAGAAAGGGAATAGATAGGGTGATCAGTTGGAGGCTTTTTCCCAGGGCGGAAATGACAATTACAAGGGGGCACAAGTTCAAGGTGAGGGGGGGATAGGTTCAGTGGAGATGCGCGGGGGAAGTTTTTTACACAGAGGGTGTGGTGGCCTGGAATGCACTGCCAAGTGAGGTGGTTGAGGCAGATACATTAGCGACCTCTAAGATTTATTTGGATAGGCACATGAACAGACGGGGTATAGAAGGACACAGCCGGTTGGTCTAGAAAGGGTACCTGAAAGGCTTTGAGGGCCGAAAGGCCTGTTCCTGTGCTGTATTGTTCTTTGTTCATGTAACTCCGCTGTTTAGGAAGGGAGGGAGGCAGAAGACGGGAAATTATAGGTCGGTTAGCCTGACTTCGATCATTGATAAGATTTTTAGAGTCCATTATTAAAGATGAGATCACGGAGTACTTGGAGATGCATGATAAAATAGGACTGAGTCAGCACAGCTTCGTCAAGCGGAGGTCATGGCTGACAAATCTGTTCGAGTTCTTTGAGGAGGTAACAAGGAAGATGGACAAAGGAGAACCAGTGGACGTGATTTATTTATATTTCCAGAAGGCCTTTGACAAGGTGCCACATAGGAGACTGTTAAATAAGTTAAGAGCGCCCTGCTGCCTCACGGCGCTGAGGTCCCAGGTTCGATCCCGGCTCTGGGTCGCTGTCCGTGTGCAGTTTGCACATTCTCCCCATGTTTGCGTGTGTTTCGCCCCCACAACCCAAAGATGTGCAGGGTAGGTGCATTGGCCACGCTAAATTGCCCCTTAATTGGAAAAAATGAATTGGGTATTCTAAATTTACAACAAAACATTTTTTAAGTTAAGAGACCATGGTGTTAAGGGTAAGATCCCGTACCAGCCTCCCCAAAGAGGCGCCGGAATGTGGCGACTAGGGGCTTTTCACAGTAACTTCATTGAAGCCTACTCGTGACAATAAGCAATATTTTTTTTTTAAAGATCGTGGCATGGATAGAGCATTGGCTGACTGGCAGAAGGCAGAGAGTGGGGATAAAGGGGTCTTTTTCAGGATGGTAGCCGGTGAATAGTGGTGTGCCTCAGGGGTCGGTGCTGGGACCACAACTTTTCACAATATACATTAACGATCTGGAAGAAGGAACTGATGGCACTGTTGCTGAGTTTGCAGATGATGCAATGATCTGTAGAGGGACTGGTAGTATTGAGGAAGTAGAGGGGCTGCAGAAGGACTTGGGCAGGCTAGTAGAGTGGGCAAAGAAGTGGCAGATGGAATACAGTGTGGAAATGTGTGAAGTTCTCACTTTGGAAGGAGGAATAGAGGCATAGATCATTTTCTACATCGGGAAATGCTTAGGAAATCAGAAGCACGATTCTCTTAAGGTTAATTTGCAGGTTCAGTGGGCAATTAGGAAGGCAAATGCAATGTTAGCATTCATAGATTATCATAAAATTTACAGTGCAGAAGGAGGCCATTCGGCCCATTGAGTCTGCACCGGCTCTTGGAAAGAACACCCTACCCAAGGTCAACACGGCCACCCTATCCCCATAACCCAGTAACCCCACCCAACACTAAGGGCAATTTTGGACACTAAGGGCAATTTATCATGGCCAGTCCACCTAACCTGCACATTCATGTTGAGAAGGGATATACTTCTGAGGCTGGAAAAGGCTCTGGTCAGACCCCATTTGGAGTACTGTGAGCAGTTTTGGGCTACGTACCTAAGGAAGGATGTGTTGGCCTTGGAAAGGGTCCAGAGGAGGTTCACAAGAATGATTCCTGGAAAGAAGAGCTTGTCGTATGAGGAACGGTTGAGGACTCTGGGTCTGTACTCGTTGGAGTTTAGAAGGATGAGGGGAGATCTTATTGAAACTTACAGGATACGGACTTCCGGTGGCACCCTTGAGGAAGCAGGTCGCAGGTCGGATCGCTCCCGCCCGCGATGGGCAAACGGACCTGTTTCGCAGGATTTTTTCGGGACCTGGCGACCTGAATCGGTAGAGGGGACGAAAGGAAGAGGTTCCCCCCCCCCCCCCCCCCCCCGGGGTATAGACAGTTGGACCAGAAGTGGTCAAGTGGAGCGGCAAAGTTCGAAGCGGGAGCAGCGGGGACCCCAGACCGGGCAGCGAAGCATGGCGGACGGCAGGGACCAGGGAGCAGAGGCTCACTGGCCAAGAGAGCAGCAGATGGAGTTTTTTAAGAGCTGCTTCACCGAACTGAAGAGGGACACGTTGGACCCGATGAGGGCGGTGATGGATCGAATGGTCGAGGCACAGGCGGTCCAAGAGAAGGCGCTCAGGGAGGTCGAGGTGAAGCTCTCCACCCAGGCGGACACGGTAACGGAGCTGGAGCACGAGGTGGAGGAGCTGAACTCTCGCCAGAGGAGGATGCAGGAGCAGCTTGAAGAGCTGGGGAATAGAGCCAGGAGGCAGAACCTGAGGATCGTGGACCTCCCCGAGGGCTGTGAGGGATCGGAGACGGGCGCATACGTGTTGGGTATGCTCGGGGCGCTGATGGGACAGGAGGCCTTCCCTCGACCCCTGGAGTTGGATGGGGCGCCCAGGAAGCCCAGGACGGGCGACAGACCGAGGGCCTTGGTGGTTCGCTTTCACCGGCTTGCCGACAGGGAACGTGTGCTGCGATGGGCCAAGGCGGACAGGAGCAGCAGATGGGAGAACTGTGAGGTGCGCATCTACCAGGACTTGGGAACGGAGCTGGCCAAGAGGCGTGCAGGATTCATCAAGGGGGGGGCAGCCGGAAAGGAGAGCAGAGAATACTTGAGGGCAAGGGGGGGCGGGTGATCAGGGATCCCCGGGGCAGAAAGTCGCTTGCAGGGGACAACATAGGAAACCGACAGCAGCAGCACCCGGGGGGGTGGGGGAAGGTTAGTACCACGTTAGCTTAGTTGAACACGTGGGGCATGGGCAAACAGAGCTGATAGGGGAAGTGCCTTATTAACATGTTTATTCTATCCCACTGTTCGTTTTCAATATGTTAAGGCTTTTGTATATGGCCTTGTTTCTCTGTAAATGTTACAAATCTGTTTTAAATAAAAAATTTCAAAAAGAAACGTACAGGATACTGCGAGGCCTGGATAGAGTGGACGTGGAGAGGGTGTTTCCACTTGTAGGAAAAACTAGAACCAGAGGACACCATCTCAGACTAAAGCGACGATCCTTTAAAACAGAGATGAGGAGGAATTTCTTCAGCCAGAGGGTGGTGAATCTGTGGAACTCTTTTCCACAGAAGGCTGAGGAGGCCAAATCACTGAGTGTCTTTCAGACAGAGATAGATGGGTTCTTGATTAATAAGGGGATCAGGGGTTATGGGGAGAAGGCAGGAGAATGGGGATGAGAAAAATATCAACCATGATTGAATGGCGGAGCGGACTCGATGGGCCGAGTGGCCTAATTCTGCTCCTCTGTCTTATGGTCTTATGGGTGAAGGTGGGGGAGAGAGTTCACAGTCTGAAATTGTTGAACTGAATGTTAAGTCCGGAGGGCTGTAACGTGCCGAATCGGAAGATGAGGTGCTGTCCCTCCAGTTTGCGTTGGGCTTCACTGGAACATTGCAACAGGCCAAGGACGGACATGTGGACGTGAGAGCAGGACGGTGAGTTAAAATGGCAAACGACCGGGATGACTGGGTCCTGACTGCGGACAGACCAGAGATGTTCTGCAAAGCGATCACTCAGTCTGAGTTTAGTCTCTCCAATGTAGAATAGACCGTACTTGGAGCAGCGAATGCAATGGGCCAGATTGAAGGAGGTGCACGTGAAGCGCTGCCTCACTTGAAACGAGTGTTTAGGGCCTGAGAAGGTGAGCAGGGAGGAGGTAAAAGGGCAGATGTTACATCTTCTGTGATTGGGTGGGAAGGTGCCGTGCGAAGAGGGTGAGGTGTTGGGGGTGATGGAGGAGTGGACCAGGGTATTCCGGAGTGAATGGTCCCTGTGAAATGAAGACAGTGGGAATGAGGGCAAGATGTGTTTGGTGGTGAAATCATGCTGAAGTTGGCGGAACTGGCAGAGGATGATTCTTTCAATTAGATTACAAAAGCAAGGAAGTCATGTTGGACTTGTATAGAACGTTGGTGAGGCCACAGCTGGAGCACTGTGTTCAGTTCTGGCGCCACATTATAGGAAGGATGTGATTGCTCTGGAGGGGGTGCAGAGGAGATTCACCAAGATGTTGCCTGGGATGGAGCATTTTAGTTATAAATAGAGGTTGGATAGGCTTAGGTTGTTTTGTTGGAGCAGAGAATACTGTGGAGTGACCTGATTGAGGTGTACAAGAGTTTTAGGTGCATGGACAGGGTGGATAGGGAACAGCTGTTTCCCTTAGTTGAAGGGTCGGTTACAGGGGACACAAGTTCAAGGTGAACGGCACGAGGTTCAGGGGGATTTGAGGGAAAATGTTTTTATCCAGAGGGTGGCGATGGTCTGGAACGCACTGCCTGGGAGGGTGGGAGGGGCGGGTTGCCTCACATCCTTTAAAAAATACCCGGGTGAGCACTTAGCACATCTTAACATTCAAGGCTACGGGCTAAGTGCTATCAAATGGGATCAGGGTCGGCAGATCAGGTGCCTTTCATGCGGCAGTGCAGCCTTGATGGGCCGAAGGGCCTTTTCTGCACTGTATTTTTCGGTGATTCTGTGGAGGCTGGTGGGGTGGAAAGTGAGGACAAGGGTCGGAGACCACAGTGGAAAGCCTGGGGCACGAAGTCAGCCTCTTGAGTGGCGGTGTCCGAGGCAAGGTTCAGACAGTGACGGCCATGGTGGAGGGGATCAACATCATGGTGCAGACAATGGGGAGCCGCCAGGGCTGGCAAAGCCAGATGACTCAGAGGCCTCTGGAGTTCACTCCAGCTGCCCCTCCATCCCATGGAGACCCCCCAGGGCCCTACAGGCATCGTCAAGAAGGAGGAAGCACTGGAGGCCGACCCAGAGATGATGATGGTCTCCAGACCCTCCGCTTCCCCCTCCCCTGACACCAGCGCGATTCAAGGTCAGCGGATGGAACAGGGTCACACGGCGATGCCTGTGACATCAGTTAGTTGGCCGGGGCCTTCCGACTCCAGGCTCGCTAGAGGACGTCTGCCAAGGGCACCAAAGGCCACAGAGAGCAGCAGGCTGCCTCCACCTCCTATGTGCATCCTGGGGATATACCGAGATGTGGCAGTAGAACACGAAAGATTAAGAAGTTTAAGGATCACGGAGTGGGCACTGGGGGTGGGGTCTCTGTCGCTTGGGACAAATATCAAATGTTCACTATTAAAACATGTAACACCTGAAACATGTGAAGGCCCTCTGTCGTGTTAATCTTCACAGTGCGCCTGTTGCACCCTCACCCCCTGTTGTCCTCTGCTCCCTGCATCCCCCGTCCTCGGGCACAGTGGTCCAAGATCAAAGCCCCGGACGCAGACCCCATTTAGAGGATGGTGTGTGAGCGCGCTGTCAGCAGAAAGACAGGAGACAGACTTTGGCAGAAACTGAGGAGCACCAGAGCGAACCTCATTCTCCTGCCTCGTATAGTGACCGCTGACAGTGCCGACACAGGCCCATCACCCTTGCAGCGGGGAAACAGGGTGGTTGGGGAGGATGGGGTGTGGGAGGGAATGGGTGGAAATGATGGGGATGGGTATGGGGGGTGGCTAATGGGAGGAGGCGGTGAATTTGGGGGAGTTGTGGGAGGAAGGGGATGAGCTGACGGACAAAGACTCGTCCTATGAGAAGTGGGCCAGGCTGAGGGCCTCGCTGGCTCTCCGGGCATGCCCGTCCCTGTCCTCCATCCTCCAGCTGTTCCCATGGGACTCCCCAGGCTTGTCCTCCATTCGCTCCCGGTCCAACTCCTTGGATGAGGCTGCATGTCGCTCCTCCTCCTCCAGCACGTCGCCCCGCTGCTGTACTATGTTGTGGAGGGCAGAGCACACCACCACAAAGCAGTAGACCCTCCGAGGGGTTCACGATCGAACAGTTCAAAAGCTGCCTTAACCTGAGGAGGGGCGGAAACCATGCTACTGCACTAGTTGCGTCTTTGTATAATTTCCCAGGAGGCCGCCTGGTGAGTCGAAAGGTGACAGACCTTCTCCCCGTATTGGTAAATCATACCCCTTGAGCGCCGCAACTGCTGACTACCCTGCCAATAGTTCGAACTGTGTTTCCCGCTTTTTCCTACTTGCCAGGAGCTCTGGGGTAGGGTCAAGTGAGTACTGGTGGTCCAGCTCAGGAATGGAGTCTGCCAGCCTCTGCTGCTCCACCCTCACTGTTCTCACAAAATGGAGCTTTATAGGAGATTATTTGCCCCTTAAGGACCTCCCGCAGCATGGAAGGTGATACAGATTTGGTTTCATTAAATTTGATATGGTCCTCTATGGCAGTGGACATACAAATTTATGCGCTCGGGGTGTTGTGCCCAACCTCTGTGCCGGACATTGGGTCGGGCCAGACACCAGCACCAAATCAACCAAGTGCGGGGCATGGTCCGAAATAACAAACGCCGAGAAACTCAGCCATCACTGAAGAGAGGAGTGACCTATCCACCACGAAAAAGTCAATCAGCGAATTTATCCGATGAACATGTGAGGGGAACAAAAAAATCTTTATTTTGGAGGAAGAAGTTTCAAAGATCTAACCCCCCCCCCCCACCGCACCCCCCACCCCCACCCCCACCCCCCCCCCCCCCCCCCCACCCCCCCATCCATCTGCTCCTTGAAAGACAATAAAGCCCTGGCCATCCCCTGATGGAGTCATAGATTTGAGCTTGGGTCCAATCTAGGGTCCAGGACACAGTTGAGATCCCCATCCAAAATAAGCTGACACGAGTCTAAATGGGAAGGTCAGCACGGTATTAATAAAATTCGTACTGTTCGAGTTCGGGGCATAAATATTAACCGTACGCCACTGGAATGCCGTAGGTGTCAGCCAAAATCTTTAGAGGCCAAAAACTGAACCCTTTTATTAATATTGCACAGTGTAACAGACAACCATTCTTCCGTGTTCATATATAAGGGGCGGAATTCTCCGAACCCCCGCCGCGCGAATCGCGCCATGCCACCCCAACGCCGGGACGCAATTCTCCGCAATGTGGAGAATCGGCACCATTGGCGCCGGCGTGGTCGGCGCGGCGCCGGTCAGGGTATGCGCCAATTCTCCGGGCCGGATGGGCCGAGCGGTCGTCAACAAAAAGCCGAGTCCCGCGGGCGCCGTTCGAACCTGCTGTGGGCCGGCGGGACCTCGGCGTTGAAGAGCACGGGTGCGGCCTGTGGGGGGGGGAGGGAGGGTCCGACCCCGGGGGGGCGTCCGTAGAGGCCTGGCCCGCGATCAGGGCCCACCGATCGGCGGGCCGGCCTCTCTGCCCCCCCGGCCTCCTTTCCTCTGCGCTGGCTCCTGTAGCCCTGCGCCATTTGGCGTCGGGGCCGCCATGGGGAAGAAGGGCACTGCGCATGCGGCAGTCGGCACCGGCCCAACTGCGCATGTTCGGACCCCGCGGCACCGGGTTCAGGCTGGGATCGGCAGCTGGGGCGGGGGAGGCTGCTCCAGCGCCGTCCTAGCCCCCTGTCGGCCGCAGAATGGGGTTCAGGAACGAGTGCCGACGCCAGAGTAAAACACTCCCCGTCTTTACTCCAGCGTTGGCACGTAGCCGCCTGTTGGGAGAATCCCGCCCCCTAAGTCTCACGACACCAGGTTGAAGTCCAACAGGTGTATTTGAAATCACTAGCTTTCGGAGCGCAGCGCCTTCTTCAGGTGAAGTGGAGGCAGGTTCACAATCACACCATATATAGGAGAGACGTGTCCAGCCACCTCCAACACCTCACGACGAGCATCGAGGACAAGATAAGGCAAGACCAGTGGTCAGGGTCGCCAACCAACCGTAGGCCTCGAAATCAAATATATTGCCCTCCGCCGGACTCGAAACAGCCTTCAAATCGAGGTTGCAGAAGCATAGCAACCAACTCTCAAAATCGGCCTGGAATTTGCCCCCCTCTCCTCTCAAGAGACCGGGTGCACGAGTGCTCCCTATCTGCCCCCAACTCCCCAAGTCAATGGGAATAAATTATAGGAATTATCAAGGTGAGCTCCGACCAGGGAAATTGCCCTATCGAGTGACGGCTTTCGCTTCTCCACTTCCACTATTCTCCCAAGGGTATTTCGCAGTTCATTAAAATGAGCGTGTATGTTGACGATGTCATAATCTGGTCCACAACTCCTAAGAACACATTGATCACCTCAAGCAGGTATTCCACAGAATCCATGAGCATGGCCTCCGACTCAACAGAGCCAAGTGCTCATTCGGTCAATCAGAAATCAAATTCCTTGGTAACCACATCTCGCAGCAAGGCGTGCGGCTAGATGCTGACAAGGTCTTGGCGATCAACTCCATGAAGACCCAGAGGACGATAAGACAGTCCTCCGCTTTCTAGGGATAGTCAACTTCCTCGGGAAGTTCATTCCCAACATGGCGGCACACACCACAACCCTCCGCCATCTTGTCAAAAAGTCAACGGAATTCCAGTGGCTGCCCGCTCATGAGAATGAATGGCGTGAGCTCAGGGCAAAACTCACCACAGCCCCGGTTCTGGCGTTCTTCAACCCTACCAAAGAGACCAAAATATCCACTGGCACGAGCCAGGACGGTATTGGGGTGGTGCTCCTCCAACGGGCTGACTCCTCCTCATGGGCCCCAGTTGCGTATGCCTCCAGAGCCATGACGCCCACTGAGCAATGGTACGCTCAGATTGAGAAGGAATGCCTGGGCCTCCTAACGGGAATCGACAAATTTCACGACTATGTGTATGGCCTCCAAAAATTCAAGGTTGAGACGGACCACAGGCCATTAATCCCCATAATCCAGAAGGATTTGAATGACATGACCCCTCGGTTACAACAAATCCTTCTCAAGCTACATCGCTATGATTTTGAACTTGTCTACACGCCAGGCAAAGAACTCATTGTTGCAGATGCCCTTTCCAGATCTATCACCACACCGTGTGAACAAACTGACTTTGTCTGCCAAATCGATGCACAGGTGCAATTGTGTGCCTCCAACCTTCCGGCCACTGATGAGAGGGTCATCCAAATCCGTGAGGAAACAGCCAAGGATCCTCTGCTGCAGCGTGTGATGCAGCACCTCACGACTGGCTGGCAGAACGGACAGTGTCCCCAGGTTTACAACATCAAGGACGACCTGACGGTGGTGGACGGCATCCTCATGAAGCTCGATAGGATTGTGATTCCGCAGAGCATGTGAGCTATGGTGCTCGGCCAACTCCATGAGGGTCACCTGGGGGGGTCGAGAAATGTCGACGCAGAGCTCGGGAGGCAGTCTATTGGCCGGGCATCAGCCAGGACGTTGCCAACACGGTCCTCAACTGCCCCACATGTCAGAAATTTCAGCCAGCTCAACGCAAAGAAACTCTGCAGCAACATGAGATAGTGACCTCACCATGGTCCAAAGTCGGTGTCGACCTTTTCCACGCCAAGGGGCGTGACTATGTCCTCCTGGTCGACTACTTCTCCAATTACCCTGAAGTGGTGAAACTGTCCAACCTCATGTCGAAGGCGGTGATTAAAGCATGCAAAGAAACGTTTGCCAGGCATGGGATACCGCTCACGGTGATGAGTGACAACGGTCCCTGTTTTTACAGCCAGGAATGGTCTGATTTTCCCCGCCTGTACAACTTCCGTCACGTAACCTCCAGCCCCCACTACCCGCAGTCAAACGGGAAGGCCGAAAAAGGGGTCCATATCGTCAAGAGATTACTATGCAAGGCTGCAGACTCAGGCTCCGAATTCAACCTGGCGCTGCTGGCATACAGAGCATCCCCGCTGTCCACTGGGTTATCTCCCGCGCAGAAGCTCATGAATCGCACTCTGCAAACCACGGTTCCAGCCATCCATATTCCAGACCTTGACCACCTCACGGTCATCCAAAAGATGGAGCAGTCTCGGGCCCAACAGAAATCTGCATACGACGCTCATGCCACGGATCTCCCCGAGCTGGTCTCAACTGATCGTGTTCGTGTGCAGTTGCCTGATGGCGACTGGTCCACCACAACTGTGGTGGTCAAGCAAGTGGCCCCGAGATCGTTCCTCATCCGCATGGCTGATGGCTCCTTCCTACGATGCAACAGACGGGCGCTGCGCAGAGTTCCACGCCCACCACCCAACCATGATGTCCCGCCTCACACAATGCTTCCTCCGGACGTGCCCTACCACGAGGCCACCGATCTACCAGCAATCCTGCCGACCTCTGCAACCACCACATTGGCGGCGGTCCCGCCTATCCAAGTGCAGGCGGCCCCTGATCCACCCTTGAGGCGGTCAACCAGAATTCGTCGCCTGCCGCAGCGACTAAACTGACAGACTGAACTTTTGCACAACTGTGTTACCTTATCGTTTTGACCTCTGTAAATATCGTTGTTACCGTTTCATCTGCCCTATATCTGCACTAGCGACACCTTCCTGTGTACATAAGGTCATTTTAGCACATTCTGTACATAGTCACACACATATACACCTCCACACGCACATGTACCTTAATATTTATTATCTCAAAACACACAATATAGAAAAAAAAAGGGGGGGAGATGTCATGATATACAATGGAGTGCAGACAGGCAGTGATTGACACACAGGATGACCAGTAAGCACACAGAACAGAGCAGCCAATCATCAGACAGGACACGACCACTATAAAGCCTGAGGGCACCAGTTTCCCCGCTCTCTCGGGACCCAGCCTCTGAGACAGTCAGAGCTCGTGAGCTAGCCAGTGCCTACACCATGTGGTAGCTAGGTTAGTCTGGTCAGGCTAGTGTCAGGCCTCCAGTCAAGTCAGCATAGTGTCAACCCACAGTTGAACATGTACAATAGTTTGGATGTTGAATAAAATCGTGTTGCATTTTATCAAGTGTTGGAGGTCTGTCTCTCGCTACACTGCATCAAGTGCAGTCCACATCGACCCAGCCTACCCAACACATCAAATACAGCTGCCCCTGTGCGGATATCACGTGAACCACGAGTTGGAGCATTTTAATTATTTGTGATAGATTGATTGTTGAGCACAATAAAGATCATTTCCTTTTTCTTTTAAACTTACAAATAACGTTGGGCGGGATTCTCCGGTCCCCCAGCCGCGTGTTTCTTGGCGGCCCGCTGTTCACTGGCGGAGAGATTCTCTGCTCCTGCCACTCGTCAAAGGGATTTCCCATTGAAGCCTCCCCCCCCCCCCCCCTCCCGCCCCCCCGCCCCCCCCCGCCCCAACGCCGCCGGGAAACCTAGGCGGCGCTGCGCTGCTGGTGGGGAATGTGAATCACAATAGCCGGAGAATTTTGGCTCTGTCTGTGTGCGCCCATTAGAGTCAAAGCACTTAAACAGTTAAGCACTCACCAAATTGATAAGCAGATTTTTGGAAAAACTCATGTTGCGGTCACCCGAGGCGTGAAAAGAGGGGAAGCCATTCTACCACTTCTCACTTCACTGTAACCCCAGAATAAACTGCAGAAGTTCCGCTATTAAAAGAAAACCCAGGGAAATACAGGAAATGCCCGTCAGTGCCTCTGTGCCAGGACGTGGCGGGTCTCTTTCCCAACGATGGCTTAACATTGGCCCAAGCACCTTACCAAGAACAAGTTTACCCTTATCGGCTCCCCGGAGAATGAGAAAAGTTGGACACTTTAGGACGTCTCAGGAGTTGCTCAGGGTTGTGTCCTCGGCCCCGTCATCTTCAGCTGCTCAATCGGCAACCATCCATCCAACATAAGGGTCAGGAATCGATGTTTGGGAGACAGGTGGCGGAATTCTGCACACCAGAAACTAAGCGTTGACTTTGGAACTGAGTGGGTGGTGTTCTAGTATCAGTATTGGCACCATTCCCAGATCAATCCAGCGACCGTTAATGGACGAGCACCCTGTACCTCGGGCTGGGGAGGGGGTCATCACCCTCCACTGTGTTGGACCTGGGCGCAGATGGGAGAGGTCATGAGCACCGTGGGGAGCAGTGCGGCAGTAAACTGCAGGAAGTCCTCAGGGCGGCCAGGGTGAGTAGGCAGCACTGTGCCCCTGGCAGTAATCCCCGTCCCACACACCCGTAATACCCCCTACCCCACCCTCCTGGCCGGGGGACGATGACACACCAAATCCCCACACTACACCACTTGCCCTGGCCACGAATGCCACCAACCCATGTGCTGCATGCGTGCGACTGCCTAACGCTGTGCATTTTCTGTCTCCCCCCCCCCCCCCCCGCCCTTCAGGAGAAGGCAGCACACAATCGCCGGGAACAGGGGAAAAGCGGAGGGGACTGCTGGACCTGAGGCCCCTAACTGCAGCTGAGCAGCGGGCCCTGGACCTGATCGGCAGGCCCAGAGAGAGAGCAGTCACTGAGGCAGAGGGCAGCATCGGCCAAGTAAGTGAGACCCCATTGAGTTGCGGCTCCCCAGACACGTGTGTCATCACACCCACCCCCACAACCACCCCTCCACCTCTCCCCACACTCACACCACCCCCACACCCCCACGGCCCACTCCGCCACCCCCACACCCACAGACCACCCTACACTGCCCCCGCCACCACCCTCTCCACCCCCCACACTGCCCCCTCCACCACCCCAACACTGCCCCCTCCACCACCCTCAGCACCCCCACACTGCCCCTCCACCACCCTTAGCACCCCCACACTGCCCCCACCACCACCCTCACCACCCCAACACTGCCCCCTCCACCACCCTCACCACCCCCACACTGTCCCCTCCATCACACCCATAACCCCCCCAACACTGCCCCCTCCACCACCCTCACCACCCCCACACTGCCCCCTCCACCACCCTGAGCACCCCCACACTGCCCCCTCCACCACCCTCACCACCCCCACACTGCCCCCTCCACCACCCTGAGCACCCCCACACTGCCCCCGCCACCACCCTCACCACCCCCACACTGCCCCCTCCACCACCCTCACCACCCCAACACTGCCCCCTCCACCACCCTCAGCACCCCCACACTGCCCCTCCACCACCCTCAGCACCCCCACACTGCCCCCACCACCACCCTCACCACCCCAACACTGCCCCCTCCACCACCTTCACCACCCCCACACTGTCCCCTCCATCACACCCATAACCCCCCCAACACTGCCCCCTCCACCACCCTCACCACCCCCACACTGCCCCCTCCACCACCCTGAGCACCCCCACACTGCCCCCTCCACCACCCTCACCACCCCCACACTGCCCCCTCCACCACCCTGAGCACCCCCACACTGCCCCCTCCACCACCCTCACCACCCCCACACTGCCCCCTCCACCACCCTGAGCACCCCCACACTGTCCCCTCCACCACCCTCACCACCCCCAACACTGTCCCCTCCACCACCCTCTCCACCACCCTCTCCACCCCCCACACTGTCCCCTCCACCAGCCTCACCACCCCCACACTGCTCCCTCCACAACCACCTGCAACCCCTCCCCCCACTCCCCAGCGGTCCAATACGCGTCTTGTCTTGTGTCTTGCAGGATCACACAGCGATGATGCCCGACCCCAACCACAACCCCAGGAGGAGAGTGGCGAGGAGGAGGGAGAGGACACGGACATGAATGGATGCCCTTGACCCACTGCCAAAGACACCCTGGAGCACCAGTCCTGGGACGACACAGATTTCCCGTCACAGCTGTCTCCAACACCCTTCACCATCCCTCGGATGGGCACTTTAGTGAAGAGGCTCCTGGGGCACTATCTGATGCACACCACACACATGTCGCAGTACAGCAGGTGGATGTAGGAACCCTCGAGGGGGGGGTGGGACAGTCGGTGAGCTGCCCAAAGCCAGGAACTAGCTGCCATCCAATCGGGTTTCAGGCTTCAGGAAAGGACAGTCCCATCTATTATGGAGATGCAGAGTGGAGTGTCAGAGCTCGGGATTGCATGAGGGGCTGTCAGCAACCATCCAGCACCTGAAGCTGTCCAACCACCTGTAGGAGCAGGAGGTGGTGCCAACAATGTATGCCACCCAGGCCGACACCGCATGGGTGGCGTCTTCGGTGGAGGCCTTGGTGGCAAAGATTTCAGCCATGGGTCAGGATGTCCTAGGCCGGGGTACTCTGTGAGGGCATTGAAATAGACCCAGGACAGGGCTGCCCTATCACAGGCAGCCATGTGCCAGGGCCACCTGGACGTTGCAGCGGCACTGCAGAGCGTGGCCCAGTCACAGCAAGCCACGGCGGCATTGCCCGAGCGCTGGCCGATGTGACGCAGTCCCAGAGGGAGGTGGCACAGTCACTGTCTATGTGTCACAGACCTAGAAGGTGGTGGTACAGTCGCAGCATGATGTGGCGCAGTCCCAGAGGGAGATGGTCAATTCCTTATGCTCCATGGCCACTAGCATCGAGACCCTGGTCGGGACAGGCGTGGGCCTCCAGGACTGGCAGCACCAGGTGGCAGGGGAGCCTCAGGGGTTATCTCCGCTCGCCCCCCGTCCCAAGGAGTAGTTTGGTGGCCATTGGGCACCCCGCGGGAGGTAGAGGTGCTGGAACCAGTGCCAATGGCTCGAACAGCACAACGCCCCAGACTCAGCCAGTCCTGTCTCTGGTGCATCAGATGGGCAGTGGGCAGAACAGGGTGACATCATGCCATCTGGGAGACGCGGGTCCATCCAGGCACGGTCGCCCCAGAAGACGGCCACCAAAGGAGACCCAGGTCAAAGGGCAGGAATCACCTCCACTCCTGGTGTACATCCTGAGGATCCACCCAGGCATAGCATCAGGGCTCGTAAGGCCAGAAAAGTAGACACCAGTTCAGTTGGCAGCACAGTAAAACGTTAGGGGCTAGGGCACAAAGCTGTATATATTTGGTCACATTAAACACCCGGGCACAACATTACAACCTGCCACGGTGCTCTGTCAGATGGGTGTGAGGGGTGGGCTGGTTTGGGCTGGCCGTGGGGGGAGGGGGGGGGGGGTGCAGTTGGGCGGACGTTGCGGATGTGCTTGGCCCCGGGACCGCAGTTCAGGCAGCGCTTGCCACTCCGGTGTCCCGCCTCTGTCCCACTCTGCTTGTCCACAGCCCAATTGACTGGCACCTGCACTCACCACTTTACACGTCCGCTCCTTCCACCACCGGTCAATCCACAAGAGACACAGCAGCAACTCGCCAAGGCTCCTTTGAGAGCACATTCCAACCATGTGGCAGCCGCCACCTAGAAAGACAAGCCAGCAGGTGCCTGGGAACATCACCAGCTCCACGTTCTCCCTCCAGGTCGCTCGCCACCCTGACCTGGAATGGGTTCACCATTCTTTTACTGTCCTTGGGTCTAAATGCTGCAATCCTGTTTTTAACAGGACTGTGGGTTCACCGATTCTTTATGGATTTGTTCTCGGACGTGGGCATCACTGGCTGGTTGAGCATTTATTGTCCATCATTAATTGCCCTTGAGGAGGTGGTGCTGAGCTGTGTCCTTGAACTGCGCAGCCCATGTGACGTAGGTGCACCCACCATGCTGTTGGAGAGGGAGTTCCCGGATTTTGAACCAGCGACAGTGAAGGAACAGCGATATATTTCCCAGTCAGATTGGTGAGTGACGTGGAGGGGAACTTGCAGGTGGTGGTGTTCCCGGGTATCTGCTGCCCTTGTCCTTCTAGATGGTGGAGTTTGTGAGTTTGGAAGGTGCTGTCTCAGGGAACTTGGTGAGTTGCTGCAGTTTATCCTGGAGATGGTACACGGTGCTACCACTGGGCATCGGTGGTGGAGGTGTCAGTCATGTGGGCTGCCTTGTCCCAGATGCTGTTGAGCTTCATGGGTGTTGTTGGAACTGCGCTCATCCAGGCAAGTGGAGACTATTCCATTACACTCCTGACTTGTGCCTTGTTGATAGGGACAGGCTTTGGGAAGTCCGGCAGTGAGTTTCTGGCTGCAGAATGCCCAGCCTTTGGCCTGCTCCAGTAGCCATGGTATTGATATGGCGAGACCAGTTCAGTTTCTGGTCAATGGTAACCCCCCCAAGATGTTGATATTCGAAGCCTCAGTGATGGTTCTGCCATTGAATATCATGAGGAGATGGTCAGATTCTCTCTTGTTGGAGATGGTCTTGCCTGGCACTTGTGTGGCACGAATGTTACTCGACGCTGACCAGCCAAAGCGGAGTTTCGGCCAGGTCTTGCTGCATATGGATACAGATGCTTCAGTATGTGAGGAGTCCCGAATGGTGCTGAACATTGTGACCATCCCCACTTCTGACCTTCTAAGGGATGGAATGTCATCATGAAACAACTGAAGATCATTGGGCCCGAGGAACCCCTGCAGCAATGTCCTGATTGGCCGCCAACATCAATAACCATCTTCCTTTGTGTTTGGTATGACTCCAACCATTGGAAAGTATTCCCCTGATTCCCAATGGCTATAGTTTCTCTAGGCAATGCCACACTCGGTCAAATCCATCCTTTATGTCAAGGGCAGTTACTCTCACTTAATCTCTGGAGTTCGGCCCCTTTGTTTATGTTTGAACACAGGGCCGTGAGGAGGTCAGGAACTGAGTAGCCCTGGTAGAACCAAAACTGAGGGCAGTGAGCAGGTCATTGCTGAGTACGTGCCACTTCATTGCACTGTCAACGGCCCCTTCCATCATAGAGTCATAAAATCTTCACAGCACGGGACAAGACTGTGGCCCATCGAGTCTGTGCCAGTCATCAAGCACCTATCTAATCCCATTTACAAGCACTTGGTCCGTAGCCTTGTCTGCTACAGCATTTCAAGGGCTCAGCTAAATGCTTCTTAAATATTGCGAGGGTTCCCGCCTCTACCACCCTGTCCTGGCAGCGAGTCCCAGATTCCCACCACCCTCTGGGTGATAAAGGCTTTTCCTCACATCCCCTCTAAATCTTCTGCCCTTTACCTTACCTATATCCCCTGGTTATTGCCCCCTCCGCTAAGGGGAAATGTTCTTTCCTGTCCACCCTATGCCCCTCATAACTTTATGCACCTCAATCTGGTCCCCTCTCAGCTTTCACTGGTTCAAGGAGAATAATACCAGCCTAACCAGTCTCCCTTGATAGCTGAAACGCTCCAGCCCAGGCAACATCCTGGCGAATCTCCACTGCACCCTCTTTAGTGTAATCACCTCCTTCCTCTCTTGTGGCAAACCAGTGTTTTATACAGCTCCAACATAACCCCCTGCTCTTGTATTCTATGCCTCGGCTGATAAAGGCAAGTATTCCTTTTGCCTTCTTAACCACCTTATCTAAACAGGTGTTTCAACCTCGAAACAGGTCTTCACTCTCTGACTCCTGGATCCACTCTGCCTGTGCCCTTTCTGCCAGGGCCCCGTGCTTTTTCCTCATTGTGCGCTCTCGCGAGATAGGCCCCAAGTCGGACACATGAACTGCAAGGGCTCACCCCTTAAAGGTGCCACGCTACCAAATCAAGTCCCCCAGTGATATATTTACAACATGGGCTATTTACAGTCACTACATACAAGAAAAGGGTGTGAGTCCATAGCAGTCCTACAAAGAGTTAATCTGTCAGAAGACTTCTCCGGTCTCAGTCCCCTAACCGCTTTCTCCACCTCTGAGGTAGCATCGTTGTCATGTGTGGAAGGTTGCCTCGAGGATTCGGCCAATACTTCAGGGGTGTTCACCTCTGCAGCTCCCTCAGGGGTCATTGGCAGGACATCTATGGACCTCCCAGGCTCCGTCTGTTCTGTCTGTGCCGCGGGGGCGCTGGTGCTGCCTGCCGGCTCCAACTGTCCCAAAATTAAGGTTGCAGTCCCCCAACTCCTTATGTGGTCAACGTGCTTCCGCACTGTCCTGCCTCGCAAACCCACCAAGTGCAAGACCAGACCTGACTTCGCTACAATTCTGCCGGGTGGGAGCCAAATGGGCCTGAGGCAAAGTTTCTTACGATAATCAGACTTGAGATGACCGGTCTCCTTTTTGGCGCTTCTTCCTTTGGGAGGCCTGGCGTGTCCCCAACCTCCATGCCAAATGTGGGAAAAATAAGTCGAATCGAGTCCAGAGACGATGACCCATCAGGAACTCTGCCAGGTGACTCTCGTGGTGATATGGGGATAGTGTTAGATGAGAGAAGAAAGTTGGTCAATTAATGCGTTGAATTGTTTCTTCATTGCTGCCTTACACGTCTGAACTGGTCTCTCTCTGTTTGAGGCTGGGTTATAAAAGGCTGCTCTAATAAGGTGGATGCCGTTTGTTTTGAGGGAGGGTTGAAACTCCTCCCCGGTTAAAGCAGTACCATTGTTGCGCACCAATCCTTCAGGGAGGTCGTGGATAGCGAAGACCCGCCGTAGAGACCCTACGGCGGCTGATGAAGTTGTCATCCCCATCTCCTGAACCACTTGGAGTGGGCGTCAACATTTTTCCCAGGAAAGGGCCTGCGAAGTCCATGTGTAACCTTAGCCACGGACGGCCAGGCCATTGCCATGGATGTAGGTCGGCCGTGGGTAGCAATGTTTGCTGTGCTGGCAGAACCTATCAATACCGGGCCACCAAATGTAGCTCCTGACCGACGTTTTCATCTTTACCTGGCCAGGGTGTGCACTGTGCAACTCATGCAGCTGTGGCTCTTGCTGGGACCCCCAGAATAAAACTCTGTCCTCACAACGGAGTTTAACTTTATGAACAAAGCCTTAACTGGTCTTGACGCTGTAGATTACAGCAAGGCCTTCTTTCTCAATCTGTGCGTATTTCCATTCACTGTTGGAGAGAGCTCGGGAGGCAAAGGCAGTGGACTTCTCTTATCCGTCTTCCATTTTAAGGGACAGAGTCGCCCCTATTCCATATGGCGATGCATCGCAAGTTAAGATGATTGGCTTACTTGGGTCAAAGTGAACCAACAAATTCTATGACTGAAGGGCCTGCTTGGAAGGCCTGCTTCTGGGTTTCCTTCCAATGCCAGCTTTGGTGCTTCTTTCAGTATAAATGTAGCGGCGCCAATCTTGTTTCCGTGTTGGGGGTGAACTGACCATAGTAGATTACCATTCCCAGGAAAGAGTTTAGTTCTGCCATGTCCATGTCTCTGGGACTTCTCTTATGGCTCTCACCTTGTCCTCTTTGAATCTGGAGGAAGTGACCTCGCCAGCTTGGAATATACACTTCTCGGACTTAAATCTGATGCCAGCATCTCTGAATCATCTCAGAACCCATTCCAGGCTTGCTTGGTTTCATGTGACGTCTCTGTCACTAAAACATCATCCAGGTAAACCACAACTTTCAGGATGCCTTGGAGTAGATTTTCCATTGTGTGTTGGAATATCGCACAGGCCGAAGAGATTCCAAAGAGTAACCTGGTGTATAGAAATAGGCCTTTATGTGTATGAGATACCCTCAATTACAACTCGAGCGAGATGATTGGTAATACAAAAGCTTTAATTAGCAGAGAACCAGACAGCTGCCCAGAAGTGTGCTCACTGCATGCTCCCACTGAACATTACCTTATATATGGCTCCCTGAGGGGTGGAGCCAGAGGCAGAGTCCCCCAGGGTTCCAAACCCGGTCTTAAAGGGATCACAGAGTCCATCGGGGGTGAAGTGGAATTACATGTCCAGTCTTTTGGGTGGTTTGATTGTCCGAGTTGACCTTCTCAGCTCCAGCGGTGGTGCGGCGGACACGGTCGTCTTCAGTGTGGGTATATCCGGGAGCACGGTGGTCAAAGCCTTTGCCCTTGTTGGAGCAGGGGGGTATCCGGGTTGACTAGGGTAATTGGTTCCGGCACCGGCAGGGGGGGAGGGGGCACTAGAGGGGAGGCGCTGTCGGTGTCGGCAGCCGGTACGGGGGGTGGGGGGAAGAGCGTCGGTAGAGGGGGGGGGACATCGGTGGGAGAACCAGCGGGTGCCAGGTCTCGCAGGGAAACTGTGTCTTGCCTTCCGTCGAGGTGCTCGACGTAGGCGTATTGAGGGTTCGCATGCAGCAGCTGGACCCTCTCGACTAGAGGGTCCGTCTTATGGCTCCTTGCGTGCCTCCGGATTAGAACTGGTCCCGGAGTCGTCAGCCAACGTGGAAGCGAGACCCCAGAGGTGGACTTCCTGGGGAAGACAAACAAGCGATTGTGAGGGGTCTCGTTCGTGGCCGTGCAGAGGAGCGACCTAATGGAATTTAGGGCATCGGTAGGACCTCCTGCCAGCGGGTGGTTGGGAGACTTCTTGACCGTAGGGCTAGAAGGACAGCCTTCCAAACTGTCGCATTCTCCCTCTCCACCTGCCCGTTTCCCTGTGTGTTATAGCTGGTCGTTCTGCTTGAGGCGATGCCCTTGTTGAGCAGATACTGACACAGCTCATCGCTCATGAACGATGTACACGCTGTGGATATAAGCGGGGAAACGAAACAGGGTGAAGATGCTGTGCAGTGCCTTGATTACGTTGGCCGAGGTCATATCGGGGCAGGGGACAGCGAATGGGAAGCGGGAGAATTTGTCGATGACAGCGAGGAAGTAGATGTTGCAGTTGGTGGACGGGAGGGGCACTTTGAAGTCCACGCTTAGTCGCTCAAAGGGCCCAGAGGCTTTCACCAGGCGAGCCTTGTCTGGTTGGTAGAAGTGCGGTTTGCACTCTGCACAGATCTGGCAAGCCTTGGTCATGGCCTTGACCTCCTCGGTGGAGTAACGTAGATTGCGGGACTTGATGAAATGAGCAAGCCGGGTGACTCCCGGTGACAGAGGTCATCGTGGATGGCCTGCAGACGGTCTTTCTGCGCATTGGCGCACGTGCCGCGGGACAGGGCATCTGGGGACTCATTGAGCTTGTGAGAAATGAACATTCTGTGTTGTTTTTGTGTTGTTTTTACATGTATATACTCTGGTTTACAATTAAGATGTCAACAATGAAGCATGATGGGAAAATTAACATGTCAAGTTCTGAGTAAGCTATAGTGAGCGAATTATTATAACGATGTACCAGAATGACCTTCAGGGAAGAACGGAATGAACAATAACAGAGCTTGCTAAGCAAGGGGGAGATAGCAGGTGCAAGCAAAGGGCCTCATTCTTATCTTTAACTGCCGGTCCAAGGATATACCAGGAGCGGACAGAAATCACTATGCAAGGGGGAGGCCAAATAAGGGATCACTGATAAGGGAACTGCCCTTTCTATAGTTTGTGGGATGTGTTTCTCACAGATTGTTTCCCACGGATTGTATTTTCATGGATTGTATATAACAAAGTGATGCTGTGTGAATTCTGTGTCTCTGCTGTTGCTTACTGGAGGCACCCGCTCTTGCAAGATCGATAATAAAGGCTTCTTCAGAATTTGACTAAGTATAAATCTTTTATTAAGTGAGCAGTGTTTCTCACAATTGGGGGCTCGTGGCCGGGATAGTTTTTCATTGATCAGGGGGGGCGGCTCAAGAGGAACCGAGAAGACGCGTCCTGTTATTTAAACGGTCTCGTACTTCGTCTTGAGTGGTTACCCACGGTCAACTGAACACGCTCCTAGGGTTGTCATTCTGAAGAAGCAAATAACGGATTATAGTGGCAGGCACGCCGTGAAAGTGAAAGTCAGGCAACTCTGTGCACAGAGCAAGGTAAGAAAAACGGCTTTTAAGTGCTACCTTGTTGACTTGGGTTTGTATCTAAACATCCGCAGGGGCGGGTTGATGATATAAGGACTCTGGCGTTTATATCTAGACATCTGTATAAGTGTATGGGCGGATTGATGATATAAGTGCTTTCAGGATTGTGATTGTTGTGACAGGGTCATAACTAGACACTTTACTTAGAAATAAGTGAAAGTTGAGTACATTACAATGGGAAGTAAAAACTCGAAACAATGTTGTGAGAAACAAGGAGACTGCGTTGATAAGAGAATCCCTAAGAATATCCCACCAGAAAGCCCAGTGGGTCGGATGTTAGTGAATTGGGATTCTGAGAGCCACGTACAAGAATATATATGTCAATGATAAAAGACCCTGTTCAGATAAAGAAGTAAGCTGCGCGAGTTGTTGGCTTCCCAGCAGGAACGCCACCCGAATATATCCATTAATCCCACAGGGCGAAGACGTTCGCACAGCCCCTCTTAAATGGGACGTCCGAGATAATTTGCCGCCCCCTTATAAGAATAAGTCAAACGACGATGACTCGCCAAATGACCAACAAATGAATAATGGCAGATCAGAGAAAGTCCCTGAAGAAGGAGGGAGTCAAATGATATTAAGATCCACAAAAGGACAGGGAAAGGAACCAGAAATAACGAAACCGAACCCCCTTCGGGAAGTCCCGATTGGAGATGGAGACATAGGGGGCGTCATTCTCCGACTCCCCGCCGGGTCGGAGAATGGCCGTTGGCCGCCGTGAATCCCGCCCCCGCCCCCGCCGAAGTCTCCGAAGGGAGAAAAGTCGGCGGGGCGTTAATGGCGCCGCTGCCGCGGAGAATGTCACGGGTCTGCGCAAGGCAGCCGATTTTCGGCCTGCCGATATTCTCCCTTCCGGATGGGCCGAAGTCCCGTCGACGTGATGACCGTTCACGTCGACGTGAATCAAACCTCCTTTTCATCGGCGTGACCCGGTGCTCCAGGCTCACGCCGACCAGCGAGGAGGTGAGTGACGGCCTGGGGGGTTGGCTCTGGGCAGGAAATGGCGTGGCCGCAGACTGATTGCCTGAGGAGAGGTGTGTCTCGGCTTGTGTGTGTGTGCGGCGGGGGGGGGGGGGGGTGGTTAGAGTAGGCTGGGCTCCGGGGGAGTGCCGGGAGGGGGTCCGTGCCGGGGTGGAGGTTGGGGGTTGTGGAGGGGGTCCGTGCCGGGTGGAGGTTGGGGGGGGGGGTCCGTGCTGGGGTGGAGATTGGGGGTTGGGGAGGGGGTCCGTGCCGGGGTGGAGGTTGGGGAGGGGGTCCGTGCCGGGGTGGAGGTCGGGGGGGGGGTCCGTGCTGGGGTGGAGGTTGGGGGGGGGTCCGTGCTGGGGTGGAGGTTGGGGGTTGGGGAGGGGGTCCGTGCCGGGGTGGAGGTTGGGGGGGGTCCGTGCTGGGGTGGAGGTTGGGGGTTGGGGAGGGGGTCCGTGCCGGGGTGGGGGTTGGGGAGGGGGTCCGTGCCGGGGTGGAGGTTGGGGAGGGGGTCCGTGCCGGGGTGGAGGTTGGGGGGGGGTCCGTGCTGGGATGGGTGTTGGGGAGGGGGTCCGTGCCGGGGTGGAGGTTGGGGGGGGGGTCCGTGCCGGGGTGGAGGTCGGGGGGGGGTCCGTGCTGGGGTGGAGGTTGGGGGGGGTCCGTGCTGGGGTGGAGGTTGGGGGTTGGGGAGGGGGTCCGTGCCGGGGTGGAGGTTGGGGAGGGGGTCCGTGCCGGGGTGGAGGTTGGGGAGGGGGTCCGTGCCGGGGTGGAGGTTGGGGAGGGGGTCCGTGCCGGGGTGGAGGTTGGGGGGGGGGTCCGTGCTGGGATGGGTGTTGGGGAGGGGGTCCGTGCCGGGGTGGAGGTTGGGGGGTGGGTCCGTGCCGGGGTGGAGGTCGGGGGGGGTCCGTGCTGGGGTGGAGGTTGGGGGGGGGTCCGTGCTGGGGTGGAGGTTGGGGGGGGGGGTCCGTGCTGGGGTGGAGGTTGGGGGTTGGGGAGGGGGTCCGTGCCGGGGTGGAGGTTGGGGGGGGGGGGGGGGTCCGTGCCGGGGTGGGTGATGGGAGGGCAAATGAGTTGGTCCACCTGGCCAGGTGCCAGCCTCCAACAGTTGGACCCATGCGGTCCATGCCACCTGGCTGGGGGGAGGAGGGGATATGGGCAATGATGACATGTCGTCGTTCCCCTCCCCCCCACCAGGCCGTCATGTTTTCAGACCATCCAGCGATGTTGGCCGCCGTGGTGGCAGCCGCTCATGTCTATGTTGCCCTGGATGAGGAGGAGGAGGAGGAGGAGGAGGAGGAGGAGGAGCAGCGTGCCAGAGAGGCGGCGCAGGCTGCCGCAGAGGGGCAGGCGGCAGCCGCCCAGGCTGGAGGGACACCTGACCGACAGGACGAGGAGGGGGAGGAGGACGTCGCGGCCCCACGGCAACGGAGGCACCCGAGGGCGCCCCGTGTGTACCGGCCCCGGCAGTCATACCAGGACCTCACGGACCGGGAATGCAGGAGGAGACTCCGGATGAGCCGGGAAACCGTGGCACACATCTGCCACCTGCTGGCACACCTGTCACCGCGTGGCACTGGCGGGGGACACCCTCTCCCCGTGTCCGTCAAGGTTACGGTGGCCCTGAACTTTTATGCAACGGGGTCATTCCAGGCACCGAGTGGGGACCTGTCCGGCATATCGCAGACATCGGTGCATCGGTGCATCCGGGCAGTGACAGATGCCCTTTATGCCATGGCGCACCGCTACATCCGCTTCCCCGTGGACCGGGCCAGCCAAGATGCCCGGGCCGTGGGCTTCTCTGCCATTGCCGGGTTCCCCATGGTCCAGGGCGCGATCGATGGGATGCACGTCGCCGTGCGGCCACCTGCAGATAACAGGGCCGTGTTCACTAATAGGAAGGGGACCTATTCGATGAACGTACAGGTGGTCTGCGACCACCGCATGATGATCCTGCACGTCTGCGCCCGTCACCCAGGCAGTGTACACGACTCATTCGTGTTGTCGCGGTCATCCATCCCCGGCATGTACGAGGGACGCCATCCCCGGCTGAGGGGCTGGTAGCTGGGCGACAGGGGCTACCCATTGCGATCGTGGCTGATGACGCCTATACGGAGGCCACGCAATGAGGCGGTGAACCGCTACAATGATGCCCATGTAGCGACAAGGGGAGTGATCGAGAGGTGCTTTGGCGTGCTGAAGATGCGTTTCAGGTGCCTGGACCTCTCTGGGGGCGCCCTCCAGTATCGGTCAGATAGGGTCGGCCGCATCATTGTGGTGTGCTGCGTCCTGCACAACATAGCCCAGCAGAGGGGCGATGTGCCGCAGGCAGAGGAGGGCGGAGTGGAGGAGCAGCAGGAAGAGGCCCAGTCCTCCCTAGATGAGGGGGATGGGGGCAATGGTCAGGGCAGACGGGGTAGACACAGACGGGTGGCTGTCCACCGTTACCGGCTGGCCCAGCGGGCACGGGACAGACTGATAGACGCCCGCTTCACTGACTAGATGGGCGTGGGAATCGGGTAGTATGGCCACAGACCGCACACCATGACAACAGCCGACCACCCACACCCCCCACCCATCCACCCACCCAGCACCCTCACCCCCCTCCCCAACCCCACACACCCCACCCGCATGCACACCACCCCCCCACTCCCAATTGCCGATCCACCGGCGGCACAACGGGCCGGGCTCACCCAGTTGCGGGTGGACGCGTGTCTATCGCAGGCCATGGAGAATGATGACAACCCGCCTCCGATGAGCTCCTGGCTCTACATCGTTGGACTATGTCTGACCCATGGCCACAGTACCACCATCCACCCGGACCATCCCTGCATGCGGCTGTGACACTGCAGCGCACGGTCCCGTCCTCTGCCCGGGGGATGTTGATGGCGGCCCAGGGGGAAGGGGGCAGACTCACCTGGAGCTGAGGTAAGACCACCCCTCACACACACACTTGCGCTCAACGTACATGACACCCCCGCACACTTTGGACAGAGCACAAAGGCAGCTTCGGTAGGTGTAACATTGACTTTAATAACCAAAGGAGTTCATGCACGTGCCCTAGCGCCTAAAACTCATCTGTGCCCTGCACCCGTGCCAACTTACTCAGTGTCTAATTGTTTGGCCTTACGGGCCCTTTGACTACGTCTATGTGGTTCCCCAGACGGTACAGCAGAACTGGAGGTGGACTCCTGTGATTCCTGCCCTCTGACACTGGATCCCTTTGGCGGCCGTTTCCTGGGGCGTCCTGGCCTAGATGGGCCAGGCTGCGGCCCGGGCGACTGGGATGGCGAGCTGCCAGCCTGTCCTGCCCGTTGCCCACCCGATGCACCTGGGACGGAAGGGGGGGAGTCCGAGGTGTCGCGGTGTACCGGGACCTCCCCTACAGAGGGAGCCGGGACGGACCACACCACCTCCTCCTCCCTCGGGGTGCCCGATGGCCCCCAGGCCTCTACATGGGTGGGGGATGCGAACGGACTGGCCATCCGACGCGCCCCCGACATCTGGCGCTGCCAGTCCTGGAGGCCCGTGCTGGTATCGACAGGGGTCTGCAGGTTTGCAGCCATTGAGCCCAGGGGGTTGTCGAACCCTGTCTGCGACAGTGCGACGCCAGCTCGCACATGGCCACTGGCGCCGATGCCCTCAGCGATGGCCTGCTGAGACTGGGCCATGGCCTGCAGAGACTGGGCCATGGCCTGCAGAGACTGGGCTATGGCCTGCTGAGACTGGGCCATGGCCTGCTGAGACTGGGCCATGGCCTGCTGAGACTGGGCTATGGCGTGCTGAGACTGGGCTATGGCGTTGAGCGCCTCTGCCATCTGGCGCTGGCACTGGCTCATGGCCTCCTGTGAGAGGGCAGCCATTTCCTGGGCCACAGACGCCGCCTGCACGGAAGGCCCCAGGCCTCGCAAACCGTTCCCCATGTCTGACACCGTCGCACCCATTGCCTCCACCGCGGACGCCACCCGTGCGGTGTCAGCCTGGGTGGCACGCATGACCGGGACCACTCCCAGCTCCTGGACGCGGGTGGACTCCTCCACCTGCGACCGCAGCCGCCGCAAGCCACCCGTCACCCTATTCGCTCGTCTCCGTGTCGGTGGTTGCATCGGATCTATGTGTGGGTGTGGTAACTGCAGGAACCCGGGATCCATCTGGGCGGCAGATGTTCGCTTGGCCTGGGCTGCCCTCCGACCGCCCGGTCCCTCTGCTGCTCCTACCTCCACCTGCTGTACCGGGACGGCTGTGTTGTGCGCACCAGTGAGTGTACCAGACGCCTCATCACTAAAGTGCCCAACCGTGGTGAGTGTTTCTGCGATGGTGGAGGGTGTTGGTGACAGCAGTGGCGTTGTGTCGTGCTCTTCGTCCCACTCTGAGTCCATGGCACTTTGGGGTGGGGGTTCGTCTCCACCCATCCACTCTGAGTCACTGTCCGGTATTTCGTCTTCCCGGGTAGGGGTGTCCCGGGTAGTGCTGTCCCGGGTAGTGCTGTCCCGGGTAGTGCTGTCCCGGGTAGTGCTGTCCCGGGTAGTGCTGTCCCGGGTAGTGGTGTCCCGGGTAGGGGTGTCCCGGGTAGGGGTGTCCTGGGTAGTGGTGTCCCGGGTAGGGGTGTCCTGGATAGTGGTGTCCTGGGTAGTGGTGTCCTGGCTCGGATGTGACGGGGGCCTGTGGCTGCCCCCCTCATCGCTGGGTGGTCGCTCCCGCACGTGACGGGGGTGTCGTCTCCCTGTTGCTCCAGGTCTCTCCGTCTCCCGTGGTCTCCGAGGGGCATCCTGCGGGCGTCGCATGCTGGAGGGTGCGGGTCTCTCCGTCTCCCGTGGTCTCCGAGGGGCATCCTGCGGGCGGTCTGCATCTGCGGGGATGGGTGCCTGGACGTTTGGTCCTGCGATACACAATGAAGCATGCATGGTTAGACATCAGGCAGTGATCAGGTGATACGGGAGAGGGGGATATAGGGGAGGGGGGATATGGGGACGGGCTGTTGGTGGCTCACTTGCTCGTGGGGCCCTGACCTCTGCATCAGCAACCTCCCGGTCCTCAGGTCCGCCAGCCAGTTCCAGGGCCCTTTCCTCGTGTACGGTCAGTGGCCTCTCATCAGCGGGCCCTCCTCCAGTCCTCACATGCTCCCTATTGTTGTGTGCGCGCTTCTCCTGGGGGGGGGGGGTGGTGGCAGGGGTAAAAGGCAACAGTGTTAGGCAGGTATATGAATGCACGCCATCGGTTGCGCGTGCATTGCAGAGGTTAAGGTTAGGGCTGGATTCACTTGGGGATATGGGGGATATGGGGGAGGGGGGAATATGGGGGAGGGGGGATATGGGGGATATGGGGGAGGGGGGATATGTGGGAGGGGGGGATATGGGGAGGGGGGAATATGGGGGATATGGGGGAGGGGGGATATGGGGGAGGGGGGATATGGGGGAGGGGGGATATGGGGGAGGGGGAATATGGGGGATATGGGGGAGGGGGGATATGGGGGAGGGGGGATATGTGGGAGGGGGGATATGGGGAGGGGGGAATATGGGGAATATGGGGGAGGGGGGATATGGGGGAGGGGGGAATATGGGGGATATGGGGGAGGGGGGATATGGGGGAGGGGGGATATGGGGGAGGGGGGAATATGGGGGATATGGGGGAGGGGGGATATGGGGGAGGGGGGATATGGGGGAGGGGGGATATGTGGGAGGGGGGATATGTGGGAGGGGGGATATGGGGAGGGGGGGATATGGGGAATATGGGGGAGGGGGGATATGGGGGAGGGGGGAATATGGGGGATATGGGGAGGGGGGATATGGGGGAGGGGGGAATATGGGGGATATGGGGGAGGGGGGATATGGGGGAGGGGGGATGTGGGGGAGGGGGGATATGTGGGAGGGGGGATATGTGGGAGGGGGGATATGGGGAGGGGGGGATATGGGGAATATGGGGGAGGGGGGATATGGGGGAGGGGGGAATATGGGGGATATGGGGGAGGGGGGATATGGGGGAGGGGGGATATGGGGGAGGGGGGAATATGGGGGAGGGGGGATATGGGGGATTTGGGGGAGAGGGGATATGGGGGATATGGGGGACGCTCACCCTGCCTGCTCTGACGAGGTCGTTCACCTTCTTGTGGCACTGGGTGCCTGTCCGTGGTGTTAGGGCCACAGCGGTGACGGCCTCTGCCACCTCCCTCCACAGACGCCGGCTGTGGCGTGGGGCAACTCTGCGGCCGTGCCCGGGATACAGGGCGTCCCTCCTCTGCTCCACCGCATCCAGGAGCGCCTCGACATCGCGTGACTCGAACCTCGGGGCTGAGCGACGGCCAGCCATCAAGTCGGGTGTTGCGGTCGGCTGTTCCGGTCGGGTGGGGGGGAGCTGCGCGGCCTTATGAGCCGTCACGCCGTGCAGCGCATATGACGCTGCACGGCGTGAACCACTGCGCAAGCGCGGATCCCGTTACGTCGCTGCTAGCCCATTTCGGGCCGCAGACTATCGGCCCATTTTTATGACGTGACGCAAGTGGGATTTGCGCCGTTTTTTGCGCCGATCGGCGGAGTTTCCGCCGATAACGGAGAATTTCGCCCCTGATTTGTAAATTCTCCTTTAAATTCAGGAGAAGTCAGAGCATTCAAAAAAAAAGAACAGAAAACGAAAATGATGGTTGCAACTGTAAATGAGGTAGTGAGCAAACACAGACAGACAGAGAGAGAGAGAGAGAGAGAGACAGGCAGAGAGAGAGACAGGCAGAGAGTGAGTGATACAGAGAGAGAGAGAGAGAGAGGGAGAGAGATACAGAGAGAGAGAGAGAGAGAGATACAGAGAGAGATACGGAGAGAGAGAGACAGAGAGGGAGAGAGATACAGAGACAGAGAGAGAGACAGAGAGAGAGATACAGAGAGAGAGAGAGAGAGATACAGAGAGAGAGAGAGAGAGATACAGAGAGAGACGGGGAGAGAGAGACAGAGAGGGAGAGAGATACAGAGACAGAGAGAGAGAGAGATACAGAGAGAGAGAGAGAGAGAGATACAGAGCGAGAGAGAGAGAGAGAGAGACAGACAGAGAGTGAGAGATACAGAGAGAGATACAGAGAGAGAGAGACAGGCAGAGAGTGAGAGATACAGAGAGAGAGAGACAGAGAGGGAGAGAGATACAGAGACAGAGAGAGTGAGAGAGAGAGATACAGAGAGACAGAGAGAGAGAGATACAGAGAACAGAGAGAGAGAGACTGAGAGAGATACAGAGAGAGAGAGACAGGCAGAGAGAGAGATACAGAGAGAGAGAGACAGAGAGGGAGAGAGATACAGAGAGAGAGAGAGAGATACAGGGAGACAGAGAGAGAGAGATACAGAGAACAGAGAGAGAGAGACTGAGAGAGATACAGAGAGAGAGAGACAGGCAGAGAGTAGAGATACAGAGACAGAGACAGAGATAGAGAGACAGAGAGCGAGAGATACAGAGACAGTGAGTGAGAGAGATACAAAGACAGAGAGAGAGATACAGAGAGAGAGAGACAGGCAGAGAGAGAGAGAGAGAGACAGAGCGATACAGAGAACAGAGAGAGAGAGAGAGATACAGACAGAGACAGAGAGAGATACAGAGACAGAGAGACACAGAAAGAGAGAGAGAGACAGAGACAGAGAGAGATACAGACAGAGAGAGACAGAGACAGAGAGAGACAGAGAGAGAGACAGACAGAGAGAGAGATACAGACAGAGAGAGACAGAGACAGAGAGAGATACAGAGACAGAGAGATACAGAAAGAGAGAGAGAGACAGAGACAGAGAGATACAGGGAGAGAGATACAGACAGACAGAGATACAGAGACAAAGAGATACAGAGAGAGAAAGACAGAGAGAGAGATACAGACAGAGAGAGACAGAGACAGACAGAGAGAGAGAGAGAGACAGAAAGAGAGAGAGAGACAGAGACAGAGCGAGAGAGAGAGAGATACAGGGAGAGAGATACAGACAGAGAGAGAGAGAGAGACAGAAAGAGAGAGAGAGACAGAGAGAGAGATACAGGGAGAGAGATACAGGCAGAGAGATACAGAGACAGAGAGATACAGAAAGAGAGAGAGAGACAGAGACAGAGAGAGAGATACAGACAGAGACAGACAGAGAGAGAAAGAGACAGAGAGAGAGAGAGAGAGACAGAAAGAAATAGAGAGAGAGACAGAAAGAGAGAGAGATACAGGGAGAGAGATACAGACAGACAGAGACAGAGACAGAGAGATACAGAGAGACAGAGAGAGAAAGAGACAGAGAGAGAGAGATACAGAGAACAGAGAGAGAGAGAGAGAGAGAGATACAGAGAGAGAGAGAGAGAGACAGAGAAGGCTGCAACATGCCTGGAGTCACTGTTTCTGTCATGATATTCAAACACACACATCATGATAGACACACCAATAGACAAATCAGAACATACAACACCACAACCAATCACAGACAAAGACAGGGACAGTATAAAAGGACAAACACGACACCTGGTGGGCAGTAGATCTGGGGACAAGGACAACGACAAGACCTGTTTTAACATCACACACAGGGAGTCCCCACGTGCAGAGTATCAAGACAAAACTGTAGATAGTAAGTTTGAATAAAACAGCGTTGTACCAAATACAACTGTGTTGGCTCATCTGTGTGTCAGAACGCCCAACACCACAGTTTCAATACAGAGAGACAGAGAGAGACAGAGAAGGCTGCAACATGCCTGGAGTCACTGTTTCAATACAGAGAGAGAGACAGTTTGTTACAGAGAAGGCTGCAAATACTGAACTATCACCCGTGAATAGGCTGAAATAATCATTCGGGAGCAAATAGTTCCCCGATACGGGTTGGTAGAAAATATAAACTCGGACAGGGGAAGTCACTTTACCTCTAAGGTCTTATCAACCGCAGTGTCAGTTCCCTGTCCGGCAAGTACCCAATATAGCATACAACCCTGCCAATCGCAGGGGCCCAACAACCAGGCATTTCAAAATAATTATTATAATTAATAAATTAATCAAATTTGATACTACTGATTCAGTAATAATAAATTATACAATATAATAGTCAAACAGTTGATTGATCAGTAACATTTCAATAATAGTATTTCAGCTCAAATTCATCGATTGTAAGGGTTGGATTGCTGCCAAATTCCCGTTATCAGATGTCCCTGAACGATCTGTTTTTTTTTAATCAAAGTTGTTTTGGGTTTTTTTTAAGACCAGCTTCCACATGGTTTGAAGTTTTGATTTCCAGGCTAATTCTAAACATTTATTTTAAAATACCAAACACAATAACTTATTAAACATATAGGTTTTCTGTAGATGAATTCGTCGATTCTATTAAAGAAGTCACTACTAGAGGTTTGGAGATAAATTGGGACTTCCACACTCCTTTGCAGCCCCCCTCATCGGGACGGGTGGAAAGGATGAATCAAACTCTTAAAAATCATTTGTCAGAAATAATACTAGAAACTAGGCTCCCCTGGACAAAATGCTTACTGATAGCCCTTCTAAGAAAAGATTTGGGGCTGTCCCCATACAAAATGTTGTTCGGATTGCCATACCTTGGAACAATGGGAGAATGGCCCATTGCAGAATGTAAAGATATCTATGTAAAGAAATATATACTGGCACTGTTCCTCATTATCATTACTCGGGAGACAAGGACTGCTAGCGCAGACACCTCCCCTTGAATACGCAGTCCACAAATTTAAACCAGGAGATTGGGTACTGGTGAAATCGTGGAAAGAAAACAAGCTTCAACCCACTTGGGACGGGCCGTTCCTGGTCTTGTTAACCACAGAGACTGCCATACGAACTGCTGAAAAAGGTTGGACTCATTACAGCAGAACGAAGGGTCCCGTTAAATCACCGTCGGAACAGGAACAATGGCATGTGGAGGCCACTGAGGAACCATTAAAGATAAGATTGAAAAGACACTAAATCCTGAACTGTTCAATAATATGACGAAACTACAGCTAAAATGGACTATGCAATGTATAATAATATTAATGATGTGGGAGTTTGGAATCGGTCGTATGATTACATTGACAATCCCTGAAAGTCGCTACCCTCAGGTAATACGGACTGATCTGTGCACCCTCAGACTGCGTGTCAGCGGGGCAGGGAAAGGAGTTTAGGGTAGACTCTCTTCATTGTTACCGAGGGGGGATGATTACGGAGAGGGAGGGTTGGCTGAAAAAGGTTCTGCCAATTGCCCAGAGGGGCACCACTGGTCGTCTCCATTCACCAGATTAATGGTTATTCCCCCTCAACGTTCAATGCTGGTTCTTGTCACCCCGCATACATCACCGTAAAACACACGGCCTGGATGGAGTCAGGCAATAGGGTTTGTTCACTTAGAAATGAGATATTCGGGGTGATCATGAGAAATGGCAAGACTGAATGCTGCTTCCGTATTTTATTAGACCAGGGATCAACTCCCACTAATGACACTAGGGGCGACACGGCGAAGAAAGAGAAAGAACAGGGAGTCAAAATAATTGAAGTAAAAGATTTAGAGCAAGCCTTTGAGATAGAGACCGGCTATGAGGGACAGAATGCGTGGATTGAGTGGGTGAGGTACTGGGCCCAGACGCTGAAGAAAGACAATTGTTATGCTTGCGCATCAGGTAGACCACAGGCCCATCTGGAGCCCTTTCCACTGGGGTGGACAGAAAATAGAGGGAGCATGGAATGTATGATGGCCCTGTACCAAGATGAGAACGCCTGGGGCAACAAGACCTGCACTGCCCTATCTCTGATGTTTCCTCCTGTTAATAAGAAACTATCAGCAAACCCTCCCTCCTTCTTGGTTACCGTGACGCATCACAAATCGTGCATAAGTCGTTCTGATACGGGGCGAAGTAAAGATATGGGAGACCTCAAGACTTGTATTGAGACTAAGAACGTGACCACCCAGGGCAATTACTCATCACTAAAAATACCACGTGCAGATATATGGTGGTATTGCGGAGGAAAGATTCTAAGGCCCACTCTACCCCCCCAATGGAAAGGGACATGCGCATTAGTTCAGCTCGCCATACCGTTCAGTATAGCCTATGAAAGACAAGAGGAGAGGGGGAGTGTAAAAGGGGGACGATCTAAACGGGGCACACCCACCTCATTTGATGACAGAATTTACCTGGACTCCGTTGGCATTCTCAGAGGAGTACCAGATGAGTTCAAAGCCCAAAATCAGATTGCAGCTGGGTTCGAGTCCCTCTTCTGGTGGGTTACGATCAATAAGAATGTGGATTGGATAAACTATATATACTGTAATCAACAGAGGTTCATCCATTATACCAGGGATGCCGTGAAGGGCATAGCAGAACAACTGGATGCAACCAGTAGAATGGCCTGGGAGAATAGATTGGCTCTGGATATGATTTTGGCAGAGAAAGGTGGTGTATGCGTTATGCTCAAAGGACAGTGTTGCACGTTTATCCCCAACAACACGGCACCCGACGGATCGATTACCCGTGCGCTACAAGGGTTAACCACTCTGGCTGTGGAAATGGCAGACAATTCAGGGACAGACACATCCATGACTGGGTGGCTTGAATCATTGTTTGGGAAATGGAAAGGGTTAATTGTATCCATCCTCACCTCCATCATCGTGGTGATAGGAGCATTGGCGGCAATAAGCTGTTGCATCATCCCGTGCGTAAGAGGCTTGGTGCAGAGGCTCATCGAAACAGCCTTGACCAAGCAGATGCCCCTGGGTCAGGATACAATTTGCCTACTAGAAAGTGGGGAGAATGAAGGGGGGGGGGCCCAATAGAAAGGGAAGTTGAGAGGATGTTGGACAATTTTGGGGTAGCTTAGAGGAGACTACGAAGTGTAAAAAGCAACAAGAGTAAAAAGAAAAAAATGGGGATTTGTGAGAAATGAACATTCTGTGTTGTTTTTGTGTTGTTTTTACATGTATATACTCTGGTTCACAGTTAAGATGTCAACAATGAAGCATGATGGGAAAATTAACATGTCAAGTTCTGAGTTAGGTATAGTGAGCGAATTATTATAACGATGTACCAGAATGACCTTCGGGGAAGAACGGAATGAACAATAACAGAGCTTGCTAAGCAAGGGGGAGATAGCAGGTGCAAGCAAAGGGCCTCATTCTTATCTTTAACTGCCGGTCCAAGGATATACCAGGAGCGGACAGAAATCACTATGCAAGGGGGAGGCCAAATAAGGGATCACTGATAAGGGAACTGCCCTTTCTATAGTTTGTGGGACGTGTTTCTCACGGATTGTTTCCCACGGATTGTATTTTCATGGATTGTATATAACAAAGTGATGCTGTGTGAATTCCGTGTGTCTCTGCTGTTGCTTACTGGAGGCACCCGCTCTTGCAAGATCGATAATAAAGGCTTCTTCAGAATTTGACTAAGTGTAAATCTTTTATTAAGTGAGCAGTGTTTCTCACAAGCTTCTCCGGACGATGTGTAATATCGGAAGCATAGGTGGAGAGTTCGATCCTCCACCTCAAAATTTTATCATTTTTTATTTTGCCCCGTTGTGCGTTATCAAACATGAAGGCTACCGACCGTTGGTCGGTGATGAGGGCGAACCTCCTACTGGCTGGGTAATGCCTCCACTGCCGCACGGCCTCCACAATGACTTGTGCCTCCTTCTCGACTGCAGAGTGCCGAATTTCCGAGGCGGTGAGGGTTCGGGAGAAAAAGGCTACTGGCCTGCCTGCCTGGTTGAGGGTAGCAGCCAGGGCGACGTCTGATGCATCGCTTTCTACCTGGAAAGGGATGGTTTTGTCCACCGCGTGCATGGCGGCCTCGATGATATCGGTTTTGATACGACTGAAGGCCGACCGGGCCTCAGCCGTCAGGGGAAAAACCGTGGTCTTAATGAGTGGTCGGGCTTTTTTCCGCATATCTGGGGACCCACCGGGCGTAATAGGAAAAGAGCCCCAAGCACCGTTTGAGTGCCTTGAGGCGACGGAAAAGTGGAAGTTCCTTTAGCATGCGGTCGGTGTCTGGGCCGAGGAGCCTGTTTTCCACGACGTAGCCGAGGATGGCTAGTCGGGTTGTGTGGAAAACGCATTTCTCTTTGTTGTATGTCAGATTGAGGGCCCGGGCGGTCTGGAGGAACTTCCTCAGGTTTGCGTCGTGGTCCTGCTGGTCATGGCTGCAGATGGTGACATTGTCCAAGTACGGGTATGTAACCCGTAAGCCATACTGGTCCACCATTTGGTCCATCGCCCTTTGAAAAACGGAGACCCCATTTGTGATGCCAAAAGGGACCCTGAGGAAGTGGAAGAGCCGACCGGCTGCTTCGAAGCCATGTAGGGGCGGTCCTCCGGGCGGATAGGGAGCCGATGATAGGCGGATTTTAGGTCAACCGTGGAGAATACCTGGTACTGGGCGATCTTGTTCACCATTTCTGCTATGCGGGGAAGGGGGTACACATCGAGTTGTGTAAAACAGTTTATGGTCTGACTATAGTCCACCACCATTTGTTTCTTTTCCCCAGACCGGACTACCAGCACTTGTGCTCTCCAAGGGCTGTTGTTAGTCTCTATGACCCGTTCTATCAGTGACCGATGAACCTCTGACTTGATAAAAGTCATATCTTGGGCACTGTACCGCCGACTCCTGGTGGCGACGGGCTTACAGTCGGGGGTGAGGTTCGCGAAGAGGGGGGTGGTGCAACTTTGAGTGTTACCAGGCTGCATACTGTGAGTGGGGGCAGGGGTCCGCCGAACATCAGTGTCAGGCTTTGGTGGCTACACTGAAAGTCCAGACCGAGCAGCAGGGGGGCGCAGAGGTGATGGAGGATATAAAGTTTGAAACGGGCGTATTCGGCGCCCTGGATCGCGAGGTTCGTGACACAATACCTCGTGATTTGGACCGAGTGGGACCTGGACGCGAGGGCGATACTTTGGGAGACGGGATAGGTGCGCAAGGAGCAACGCCTTACCGTTTATGGGTGAATAAAGCTCGCCGTGCTCCTGGAGTCAAAAAGGCAGGGGGTGTCGCGCATGCTGATTTGGACCTGCATCATGGAGTTCCGTAGATGCTTTGGCCGTGATTGATCGAGAGTGATCACTCCCAGTTGCGGGTAGATGGAGTCCTCAATTGAGTCAGACTCACAAAATGGCCACCCGGAGTCACAAAATGGCCGCCGCCGTCGGTTGCACGTGCTGGATTTTGAAGATGGCCGCCGCCAAGACGGCCGCCCCCATGACTCACACGAGGCCAATGACGCGTCAGAAGAGGCGTGCCCGGACGGCATCAGCCGTGTTGCGGGGCCTGGGAGCTCGATTTTTGGGCCTGATGAGACTTTTGTTTCTGGACCTTGCGCCCAGCTAGGCAGACCTTTGCGAAGTGCCCCTTCCTTCCGCAGTCGTTGCAGATAGCGAAGCGGGCTGGGCAATGCTGACGTGGGTGCTGGCCTTGCCAACAGAAATAGCACGGAGTGCCCCCTGTGTGAGCGGGTCGCCGTGCGGCGCAGGCCTGTAGCGTGGCCGAGTCTGGAGGGGATCGAGAGAGGCTCGCAAGGTCCGCAGAGCACGTGCGGAGATTATGGTGAGCCACTTCCACAGAGCAGGCGAGCGTTACCGTGCTTTGGAGGTCTTTTGCTCTGTCTTCGAGGAGTCACTGCCTAATCTATGTGGATCGTATACCGGACACAAAAGCATCTCGGATGTGCAAGTTCATATGGACTTCTGCCGTCACCTTCTTGTGGTCGCAGTTCCTAGCGAGCGCGGTGAGTCTTTCTACGTACTCGTCCAGCGTTTCCTCGGAGTGCTGCCGGCAGGTTGAGAGCAAATGCCGGGCGTGTACCTCGTTTATTGGCTTAACGAAGCACTTCTGCAGGATTTCGACTGCTGCCTCGTACGTGGTGGCCTTTTCGATCGCGGAGGAGAGTCTGTGGCCCACCCGGGCATGTAGTAAGCTCAGCTTGCGAGGTCCGTCGACTGGAGAGTCTGAGGAGTTGAGGTAGGCCTTGATGCACAATCAATGACCACTTGAGACCCAGAGTGTCTTTTTCTTGCAGTCGCAGGTGGATTTGTGAGGCTAGCATACCTGCCACGAAAGCGCCCCGGACCAAGAGTTCAGTGTGTTCGCTCACCGAAACTTGCGGGCAGTTGCAGTTTCTCCCCAACGCCAGGAGTGCAAGGTAGAATTCTTCCAGTGATTCCCCAGGGGTTTGTCACCTTGTTGTAAGCAGGTGCCAGGCGTAGACCTGGTTTACCGGGTGAATATAATGTCCTATTAGCAGCTCTATTGCTGCATCGAAGACTTCCACTTCCTCGATGAGGGTGTAAATCTCCGGGCTCACCCTTGAGGGCAAGACTTGCATTTTCTGCTCTCCTGTGGGTGCGTTTCCGGCCTTCCCGAGATACCCTTTAAAACACGCCAGCCAGTGCTTGAAGATTGCCGCTCAGTTCGCCGCGTGGGGACTACGTTGCAGACACTCCGGCTTGATTCGGAGCTCCATCCTTTTTTTAAAAAAACTAGCTTATTAAATTGATGCGCAATCAATGACCACTAAAGCGAGGTTGTAGTCCAACTAAGGCTTTAATAAGCTAGATGTTTCCCCAGCAGGTCAGGTACAGAATGAAGGCTGCTGGGGCGGCACGGGCTCTTATACCCTGCCTAGCAGGGCGGAGCTACCATACATCTTAACCAATAGAAAGCACACAGTTTCCACCAATGGTGCTCCAGCCTATCAGGTACCGTAATACCTCTACTACCACAGGCCTCAAAACACCGAAGCGTGTATTTTAAAATGTCAGCGGCCTCCGGCGACCGAGCACCCAAATTGAGTTTCTCCGGCTTTAGACCGCTGTCCATCTTGAAGTAATCTGCCAATTAAATTGAGACACCCTCAATTACAACTCGAGAGAGATGATTGGTAATACAAAGGCTTTAATTAGCAGAGAACGAGACAGCTGCCGAGACGTATGCTCACTGCACACTGAACATTCCCATATATACGGCTCCCTGGGGGGTTGGAGCCGGAGGCGGAGTCCCCCAGGGTTACAAACCTGATCTTAAAGGGATCATTACATTAAAGGTGCAGTAATCAATCATCACAGTGTATGAATGGTCACATACTGCTGGGAATCCTTGTCCAGTTCCAATTGTAAATAGGCGTCGTGGTTGTCCTCAGGGTTTTCAGGGTTTCCCCCATATATGTCACCAAATTGGTAGTGGTGCTGGTCAGGTTCCAAGGCTGAACTCCTTATCGAAGATATTTGAATGTTCTTTCACCCAACGCTATAGCCGAAGCCCTGGCATTGACCTCCAAACTTAGTGGCGTCCCATTTATCATGAGGACTATTTCTATTGGAGCCGTTTTACTCACTTTTACCATATTCAGCCTGTACATTTCTGATTCTTCATTGGAGTTCTTCTCCACACAATCTCTGCAGTGACATGCTTCTTGACGGGGAATTCCCCCACATCTGTTGCATTCGTCATAATTTCTGGGTTGACGACCCATTTTCATTCCTGGGCGCTGACTACGGTCTTGCTCCTGGGATCATGGCTGAACTTCCTCTGTGCTTGTTGACCTGGTGGTGCGCCTTGCGGCCATACCGCTACACAGTTGGTTTACCTCACCCTTTTGCACTCTTTGAAGCTCTAACGCATTCGGTGCATTTGGTTGTCTGGGTTATTCCAATCACTGTGCCTAGGGAAATCATCATCTCAGCGAGTAGATTGTTCTGTATCTCTATGTTGTTAATGCCGCATACTAAGCGATCGTGCAGCATGTCGCTGAGTGCTGTGCCAAACTCGCAATGCTCGGCCATTTGGCAGAGCCTGCCAAGAAAAGCTGAGATTGTCTCTTCTGGGTCCCTGTCAGCCAAATTAAACCTGTAGCGCTGGAGTACGATGGAGGGTCTGGGGTTGAAGTACTCCTTCCCAAACATCACAACTTAGATTTTGTGTTGGGAGCCTCCAGAGACGTGAAATTCCTTATGAGATTGTAGGTTGGGGCCCTCAAACCATTGACAAAATAACCTTTTGCTTATCTTCCCCCGATTTTGTTTGCTGTAAAGAAATAATGGAGCCACTCGATATACTGGCACCAGTCTTTGGCCTCCTGGTCGATCGGATCAAGTTTCCCAATCACGGACATTTCATTATCTCACTGTTTTTCGATTACTTTAACGCTTTCCGTTTTCTCTGTTCTTTTTGAAGGCCCCCCTTTCCCCTCGAATTTTGAGACTCATGAGGACTTGCAATCGTCGTCACATTTACGCTTGTCGCCAATGCGGTGGTTCGAAGCAGTATCGTTGAGCCTCTTGGATAACAAGGGTTTATTGATAACAAGGAAGAGGCTAACTTACACAGGCACTGACTCTCTAAATGGATCTTCTCTGAATCCCGGGTACACACTGCCCAGGCCCCGCTCCCAAGGCCCTGTGCTTTTCCCCCATTGATCGGGGCTCACGTGCTCTCACATGATAGGCCCCATGCTGGTCAAGTGGACCGTGAGGGCCCGCCCCTTCAAGGGGCCATGCTCCACATCTATCAGCATCTTTCAAATTCTCTGCAAAGCACATATCCCTCAAACAATGGAACCGTATGTTCATGTTTGGAAGGCAGCAAAGAAAATCCATCTCTTCCTATGTACTTGGTACAGCTGACGCTGCAGTGAATAATGAACACCGACTTCATGTTACCCGACTGCAGACAATATATTAATCTATTAAAGTCAAAAATAGTTCCTTACATTCAAAGTACTGATCATAGCTAAAATGTAAGCACCATTCTAACCCTCCCCCTTCCTTCAAAACACCTCTCAAAACCTACCTCTTTGACCAAGCTGTTGATCACCTGTCTTAATGTTTCCTTCATGTCAAATATTTTGCTTGTTAACACTCAGGCAAAGCCCCTTGGGGTGGTTTACTATATTAGTGGTGCGATATCGTTGGAAGTTGTAATATCAAAGCAATACATAACATTAAGGTGTAGAAATCATGTTCACTGATGCATCCCACCTGCAAATCATGCTCAGATGATCAACCTTGATGTCGAGATGACCAGTGTTCTCAGTCATTAACCTGACAGGTCTGGCACCATAAAAGTTGTTAATGCTTAAGCCGGATATCGGGTTCACCCTGGACACCAATTAGAGGCAAATTCAAAGTCAATTGTTAACACCTGGGAATTCACAAACAGGCTCAGTTCACAGACAAGAAACAAGTAATGACCAGGAATTTAACCTTGGGCAATCTTCGCAAGTCAGGATATATCATATTATTGAGGAGCAGATTTGAAAAAAAAATGTCAAGTTTTTTTATTTATTCGTTTGTCAGATGTGAGAATCATGGCAACGTGCCCACTGTACAGTCCTTGTGAATGTGAAGTAGCGTCTTCACATTGAAGATACCCTCCATCGTGTTGGGTGGCACGACCACTATACTAATTGGGGTAGGTTTTGGACAGATTAAGTCACTTAAAACTGGGTATCCATGAGGCTCCGTGGGCCATCAGCAGACCACAGAATTGTACTCAACCACAATCTGTAGTCTCATGGCCCGGTATATTCCCCACTCTACCATTAACACCAAGCCAGGCGATCGACCTTGGTCCAATGAAGGGTACAGGAGGGCACGCCAGGAGCAAATTCAGGCAGACCAAAAAAATGAAATGAAATGAAATGAAATGAAATGAAAATCGCTTATTGTCACAAGTCGGCTTCAAATGAAGTTACTGTGAAAAGCCCCTAGTCGCCACATTCCGGCGCCTGTTCGGGGAAGCTGGTACAGGAATTGAACCCGTGCTGCTGGCCTGCCTTGGTCTGCTTTAAAAGCCAGCTCTTTGGCCCTGTGCTAAACCAGCCCCTATGTGCTAACCTGACGAAGCCACCTGCCTGTCAAACAGACAGAACAGGGCAACCCCACAGCTTCCACATCCAGTTGTCAATGGCGGTGGACAATTAAGCAGCTAACTGGAGGAGGAGGCTCCACAAATATCCCCATGCTCAATGATGGGGAGGCCCAGCACGGCAATGCAAAAGTAAACACGGCAGCATCTGCAGCCATCCTCAGCCAGAAGTGCCAAGTGGTTGATTCTTATCTTGAATTCCCTAGCATCACGGATGCAATTCGATTCACTCCACGTAGTATCAATAAACAGCTGAAGCCACTGGACACCGAAAAGGCTGACAACATTCCAGAAATAATACTGAAGACTTGTGCTCCAGAACTAGCTGAAATCCTAGCCAAGCTGTTGCAGTCCAACTACAACCCAAGCATGTACCCAGTAATAGAACATAGAATATAGAACAATACAGCGCAGTACAGGCCCTTCGGCCCACGATGTTGCACCAAAACAAAAGCCATCTAACCTACACTATGCCATTATCATCCATATGTTTATCCAATAAGCTTTTAAATGCCCTCAATGTTGGCGAGTTCACTACTGTAGCAGGTAGGGCAATCCACGGCCTCACTACACTTTGCGTAAAGAACCTACCTCTGACCTCTGTCCTATATCTATTACCCCTCAGTTTAAAGCTATGTCCCCTCGTGCCAGCCATTTCCATCCGCGGGAGAAGGCTCTCACTGTCCACCCTATCCAACCCCCTGATCATTTTGTATGCCTCTATTAAGTCTCTTCTTAACCTTCTTCTCTCCAACAAAAATAACCTCAAGTCCATCAGCCTTTCCTCATAAGATTTTCCCTCCATACCAGGCAACATCCTGGTAAATCTCCTCTGCACCCGCCCCAAAGCCTCCACGTCCTTCCTATAATGCGGTGACCAGAACTGTACGCAATACTCCAAATGCGGCCGTACCAGAGTTCTGTACAGCTGCAACATGACCTCCTGACTCCGGAACTCAATCCCTCTACCAATAAAGGCCAACACTCCATAGGCCTTCTTCACAACCCTATCAACCTGGGTGGCAACTTTCAGGGATCTATGTACATGGACACCTAGATCCCTCTGCTCATCCACACTTTCAAGAACTTTACCATTTGCCAAATATTCCGCATTCCTGTTATTCCTTCCAAAGTGAATCACCTCACATTTCTCTACATTAAACTCCATTTGCCACCTCTCAGCCCAGCTCTGCAGCTTATCTCTATCCCTCTGTAACCTGCTACATCCTTCCACACTATCGACAACACCACCGACTTTAGTATCGTCTGCAAATTTACTCACCCACCCTTCTGCGCCTTCCTCTAGGTCATTGATAAAAATGACAAACAGCAACGGCCCCAGAACAGATCCTTGTGGTACTCCACTTGTGACTGAACTCCATTCTGAACATTTCCCATCAACCACCACCCTCTGTCTTCTTTCAGCTAGCCAATTTCTGATCCACATCTCTAAATCACCCTCAATCCCCAGCCTCCGTATTTTCTGCAATAGCCTACCGTGGGGAACCTTATCAAACGCAATAATGTGAAACATTGCCCAGGTTATCCTGTTTATCTAACTTTACTCACTGTCCCAGCATCCACCCCACTCTGGGGTAGCGAATTCCACAGATTCGCAACCCTTCGGGAGAAGTAGTTTCTCCTCAACTCTATTTTAAATTTGCTACCTCTTATCCTGAGGCTATGACCTCTCGTCCCAGAATGCCCCACAAGAGGAAGCAGCTGCTCCACGTCTACTTTATCCATTACTTTTCATTATCTTGTATACCTCAATTTGATCTCTCCTCATTCTTGTAAGCTCCAGATAGTATAGGCCTAAACTGTTTTATTTCTCTTCAAACGACAAACCCCTCATCCCTGGATTCAACCTAGCGAAGCTCCTCTGAACTCCCTCCAATGCCACTACATCTTTCCTCAAATAAGAGGACCAAAACTGTGCACAGTACTCCATCTCACCAATGAAGTAAGAATGACAGGTTTACTTCCCTAAAGGACATTACTGAACGAGGTGTGTTTTTCTCCAGTTAACAATGGTCATCATATTTCATCATCTGCCATGGTGGCATTCGAACCAAAATCCCAAGAGCATTGCCATGGGTCGCTGTGTTACTAGTCCAGCAACAATAATACAACATCCGCTACATTGCAGATACTGGGTCATTTGGCATGCAAAGTGTAAGGGCAAAGGGTGGATGGAGATGATGGGTTGGCATTAGTTGGGACTAATGTTTCATTGGTGTGATAAAAGGCTATGGGGATGAGAGGGACATGGATTGTCATGAGTTGGCATGGATGGGGTATAAATGAAAAATGAAAATGAAATGAAAATCGCTTATTGTCACAAGTAGGCTTCAATGAAGTTACTGTGACAAGCCCCTAGTCGCCACATTCCGGCGCCTGTTCGGGGAGGCTGTTACGGGAATTGAACCGTGCTGCTGGCCTGCCTTGGTCTGCTTTCAAAGCCAGCGATTAAAGAGCATGAAGGGGTGTTGAGTGTTGGTGAGGGCAGTCTTTTATTTTCTTGTTTTTGCACACAGCTGGGACAAAGTCCCAGAGGAAGGAAGCCAGCCTTTCATCCAGCCCGCCACTGCACCCGGCAGTGGCCACCCCCGCACTGTTTAGGGGGCAGCAGGCCTGAGTTCCATCAGCCCTCACCCCACGAGAACAAAACTCCAGACTTGGATTGTAAACCGAGCCCCAACTACAGACTAGCCTAGATCGGGAGCACTCCCTCAAGAATCACCCTCACCTCAGTTCAAGGCAGCCACTTATTTTGGGGCTCAGAACATGAACCACATCTCCCTCAAAGAAAGCGACTATTCAGAGATATTGGTCGGAATTCCCCGGCCATTGGGAATCTCATTTCTCGCTGGCAACGCACCTCCGCCCACAGTTTTCCCGGGGATGTGGGGTGGCTTCAATGGGAAATCCCATTGACAAGCTGCGGTAAGAGTGAATTCCAGCGCCAGCGAAAAGCACACCGCCGGAGAATCCCGGCCATTACCTTTTCCCAGATAACCGGCTGAATAATCTGTTAGCCAAGTTATAACTACCCAAATATTATAAGGGTGCGGGCGTCCCTCTCTTTCCACTTTCTGAAAATACAAGAGGGTGGGTTCTTACACTGCATGCAGAAAACTACAAGGAAATTATACTTTCCCAACTTATTTATAAGTTGATGGCTGAACTATTTAACACGCAACCCACTTTGAAATGAGTAAGTACATCACGACATTAATGACTATTTCGAGCGAGGGTAAGAATCCACTTGACATAACACAGTTCAACAGGGTGATAATCGGCTGGGGAATCTTTCCACCACTTCCCCCACTATCCCCCAAAGGGACAAATGTGTGTCTGGAGATAGGCGGAAAAAAAACCTCTTTCTGTGTGGACTGGACTACATGTTCTCCCAAAAATGGCACCCACAAGGATGTCACTAATATGTGCTGGAGGCCTGTGCAGCAGCTCCATCTTGAGGTTACACAGTGTTATGGGCCAGGGTTTAGAGAACACCAAAATACATCATGGAGTTCACCTGACCCACAACTTTTAATAGATTTTGGTTATGGGGAGCACACGGGACCAGCCTGACATAGTCATACTCACGGAATCATACCTTACAGACGGTGTCCAGACACTACTCTCACCATTCCTGGGTATGTCCTGTCTGACTGGCAGCAGAGGTGGCAGCACAGTGGTATACAGTCGGCGGGAGCTGCCCTGGGAGTCCTCCACATTGACTCTGGACCCCCATGAAGTCTCATGGTTTCAGGTTAAACATGGGCAAGGAAACCTCCTGCTGATTACCACGTACCGGCCACCATCAGCTGATGAATCAGTTCTCTTCCATGTTGAACACCACTTGGAGGAAGCACTGAGGGTGGCAAGGACGCCGAATATGCTCTGGGTGGGGGACTTCAATGTCCATCACCAAGAGTGGCTCGGTGGTACCACCACAGACCGAGCTGGCTGGGTCCTAAAGGACAGAGCAGCTAGACTGAGGCTGCAGCAGGTGGTGAGGGAACCAACAAGAGGGAAAAACATACTTGACCACATCCTCACCAATCTACCTCATGCAGTTGTATCTGTGCATGACAGGATCGGTAGAAGTGATCACCACACAGTCCATGTGGAGACAAAGTCCCATCATCACATTGAGGATACCCTCCATCATGTTGTGTGGCACTACAACCGTGCTAAATGGGACAGACTTTGAACAGATCTAGCAACTCAAAACTGGGCATCCATGAGGTGCTGTGAGCCATCAGCAGCTGCAGAATTGTATTCAACCACAATGTGCAACCTCATGGCCTAGAATATCCCCCACTCGACCATTACCACCCAGCCAGGGGGTCAACCCTGGTTCAATTAAGAGTGCAGGAGAACATGCCAGGAGCAACATCAGACATACCGAAAAATGAGGTATCGACCTGGTGAGGGTACAACACAGGACTACTTGTGTGCCAATCAGCATAAGCAGCAAATAAAGACAGAAAAGCAATTCCACAACGGACGCATCAGATCTAAGCTCTGCAGTCCTGCCACATCCAGCCGTGAATGGTGGTGGACAATTAAACTACTCACTGGAGGAGGAGGCTCCACAAATATCCTCATCCTCAATGACGGAAGAGCCCAGCATATCTGTGCAAAAGACAAGGCTGAGGCATTTGCAATAATCTTCAGCCAAAAGTGCTGAGTGGATGATCCATCTCGGTGTCCTCCGGAGGTCCCCGGCATCACCGATGTCAGTCTTCAGTCAATACGATTCACTCCACATGATATTAAGGAATGGCTGAAGGCACTGGACACTGCAAAGGCTATGGGCCCTGACAATATTCTGGCAGTAGTGCTCAAGACTTGTGCTCCAGAACTTTCCGCACCCCTAGCCAAGCTGCTCCAGTACAGCTACAACACTGGCATCTACCCAGCAATGTGGAAATTTGCCCAGGTGTGTCCTGTACACAAGAAACAGGACAAATCCAACCCAGTCAATTACCGTCCAATCAGTCTACTCGCCATCATCAGCAAAGTGATGGAAGGAGTCATTAGCAGTGCTATCAAGCGGCACTTGCTCAGCAATAACCTGCTCACGGACGCTCAGTTTGGGTCCCGCCAGGGTCACTCAGCTCCTGACCTCATTCCAGCCCTGGTTCAAACATGGACAAAAGAGCTGAATGCCAGAGGTGAGGTGAGAGTGACTGCCCTTGACATCAAGGCAGCATTTGACTGAGTATGGCATCAAGGAAGCCTAGCTTAACTGGAGTCCATAGGAATCATAGGAATCTCTCTGCTGGTTGGAGCCATACCTGGCACAAAGGAAGATGGTTGTGGTGGTTGGAGGTCAATCATCTGAACTCCAGGACATCACTGCCTCAGGCTAGTGTCCTAGGGCCAACCATCTTCAGCTGCTTCAGCAATGACCCCCCTTCCATCATAAGGCCAGAAGTGGGGATGTTTACAGATGACTGCACAATGTTAAGCACCTTTCACGACTTCTCAGATAATGAAGCCACCCATGTCCAAATGCAGCAAGAGCTGGACAATATCCAGGCTTGGGCTGACAAGTGGCAAGTTACATTCGCGCCACACAAGTGCCAGGCAATGATCATACAAGAGAGGATCTGACCACCGCCCCTGACATTCAATAACATTACCATTGCTGAATCCCCCACAATCAATATTCTTAGGTTACTATTGATCAGAAACTGGACTGGACTAGCCACATTATACTGTGGCTACCACGGCAGGTCAAAAGCTAAGAATTCTATGGTGAGTAACTCACATCCTGACCCCCCAAAGCCTGTCCACCATCTATAAGGCACAAGTCAGGAGAGTAATGAAATACTCTCCACTTGCCTGGATGAGTGCAGCCCCAACAATACTCAAGAAGCTCGACCCCATCCAGGACAAGTCAGCCCGCTTGATTGCTTCCCCTTCCACAAACATTCAAACTCTCCACCACCGACGAACAATGGCAGTGGTGAATACCATCTGCAGGATGCACTGCAGTAGCTCACCAAGGTTCCTGAGACAACACCTTCCAAATCCACCACTATCTTGAAGGACAAGAGCAGCAGATACCTGGGAGCCCCACCACCTGGAGGTTCCCCTCCAAGTCACTCACCACCCCGACTTGGAAATATATCTCCGTTCCTTCACTGTCGCTGGGTCAAAATCCGGGAACTCCCTTCCTAACAGCACAGTGGTGCACCTACACCTCAACGACTGCAGCGGTTCAAGAATACAACTCACTACCACCTTCTGAGGGGCAATTAGGGATGGACAATGTGATTGCTGGCCTAACCAGCAACACCCACATCCCGTAAATGAATTTTTAAAAAATTGGATTTGGATTTATTGTCACGGGTACACGAGGTACAGTGAAAAGTATTGTTCTGGATACAGTCCAGGCAGATCGCTCCATACATGTCAAAGAACATATGATAAATACACAATGTAAATACATAGACACAGGCATCGGGGTGAAGCCCATAGAGGGTTAGCTTCTGGCTGCTTTGAGTAAAGAGTCAATAGTTCTGCTCCTTTATTTTCCTTGAACATTCCATACAAAACTCTATCACCACACACCACAAATGCCACCTGCAATCTCCTTACATAGCAGTGTCAATTATTGGATACTTATCATCAATTTGACATGTGATTGGAATGCCTCTTAACCCATTCCTAACAGTCTCGCCTTCCTTGGCGAGAAAAATAAATTTGGTAAATATTTGGGCAGCACGGTAGCATTGAGGATAGCACAATTGCTTCACAGCTCCAGGGTCCCAGGTTCGATTCCGGCTTGGGTCACTGTCTGTGCAGAGTCTGCACATTCTCCCTGTGTGTGCGTGGGTTTCCTCCGGGTGCTCCGGTTTCCTCCCACAGTCCAAAGATTTGCAGGTTAGGTGGATTGGCCATGCTAAATTGCCCTTAGTGTCCAAAATTATCCTTAGTGTTGGTTGGGGTTACTGGGTTATGGGGATAGGGTGGAGGTGTGGATCTTGGTAGGGTGCTCTTTCCAAGAGCCGGTGCAGACTCGATGGGCCGAATGGCCTCCTTCTGCGCTGTAAATTCTATGAAATCTATGGTCCCCCCGAAAAAACAAAATTACAAGAAACTCAAAAACACATGCAATTTCCCCCTTCCTGCCATCTTTTTGTTATAATTCATTTTTGTAAAGAAGAAAAAAGTCACAGAAACAGGTGTTAGCCGTTTTAGTTACTGTGATATGAAGAGTCTAAAGTTCTTGTTCCTTTTCACCAAACACCCTTCATTTCACTTCCACAGCCTCTGCACAAAACTCTTAACAACACACCACCTGACAGAGGCCACCTGATGTCACTTTACATATCAGTGTCAATTAATGGATACTTAACATAAATGAGACAACTAATTGCAATATCTCGTGGATTGGATTGGATTGGATTTGTTTATTGTCACATGTACCGAGGTACAGTGAAAAGTATTTTTCTGCGAGCAGCTCAACAGATCATTAAGTACATGAGAAGAAAAGGGAATAAAAGAAAATACATAATAGGGCAACACAACATATACAATGTAACTACATAAGCACTGGCATCGGATGAAGCATACAGGGTGTAGTGTTAATGAAGTCAGTCCATAAGAGGGTCATTTAGGAGTCTGGTAACAGTGGGGAAGAAGCTGTTTTTGAGTCTGTTCGTGCGTGTTCTCAGACTTCTGTATCTCCTGCCTGATGGAAGAAGTTGGAAGAGTGAGTAAGCCAGGTGGGAGGGATCTTTGATTATACTGCCCACTTTCCCCAGGCAGCAGGAGGTGTAGCTGTAGTCAATGGATGGGAGGCAGGTTCGTGTGATGGACTGGGCGGTGTTCACGACTCTCTGAAGTTTCTTGCGGTCCTGGGCCGAGCAGTTGCCATACCAGGCTGTGATGCAGCCCGATAGGATGCTTTCTTTCTATGGTGCATCTGTAAAAGTTGGTAAGAGTCAATGTGGACATGCCGAATTTCCTTAGTTTCCTGAGGAAGTATAGACGCTGTTGTGCTTTCTTGGTGGTAGCGTCGACGTGGTGGACCAGGACAGATTTTTGGAGATGTGCTTAACCCATTACTTAACAGTCTCCCCTTGCTTGGAGAAAAAATAATAATTAGGTGAAAACAAAATTTCAAGAAACTCAAAAACACACACATGATTTGCCCCCCTTTTGTTTTTTTTTGTTTGGACGAGAAAGAAAAAAAAAACAGTCACAGAAACAAGCGCCCTTCATTAACAATATCCAAACGTTTCTGTGAACTCGCCCCTCTTTTCGTAAAACAGTCTGACAGTTGATAGCTCCTGTCGACCCATTTAATTTTTGTTATTTCCCCTCTGTCCAACATCTGCTTCAAACCTGTGATGTCTATCCGTAACCTCTTTTCATTGACACATTTTGTAGAGTGCACATTTTCCCACAAGGATTTATTGTCAATGTGACAGTCAATAGGTATATTACCCAAATCCCCTAATTCCAAAATTTCTGTCAATATCATACTTATATAAAAAGCCATATCCACCACCTCTACAAGGCTTAACGTCTCAGCAGCCAAAGTGCTTTTTACCACTCACCTTATTTTCTTTGTTTCCCACACAAGCGGGCAACATTTACCATTGTTCCCCAAAAGGAAAATTATAAAACCTCCTGCGCTTGAAACCCCATCACATAAATTTGCGTAGGACGCATCACTATAAACTATGAGTTTCAAGTGCTTACGGTCACCTAAAACCGGGAACTTCAAAACACACTCCTGCATTTTTAGTTTGGCCAACGCTTTATTTGCTCTTATTATGTCTTCCACTTTGGGATCATTCATTTTTGTACTCAACTCTAAGATATCAAAACTCATGTCCGGTCTAGTCTGTCTACCTAACCAGTTCAGTTGCCCAATTAAACTTCGCAGTTGCTCTTTTTCTATCTTTGAAACCATTGCGTCTTTTTGTGAAACTCGGCAACGACTAATTGCTATTGGGGTGATGCTTTCCAAATAAGATTGCTGACATGAAGTTGCCCCTAACTTAGTCTGTCCAATTTCCAGTCCAATATATTTAAATGCACCGGAAGCCTGACTTCCAACCCTGAATTCTTTCCTCAAACCAGAGATTACAATAGCTTCAAAATCACTAGCCCCACCCCACAAAAAATCATCGACATGCATCATAAAAATGCCAGAAAGATTTCCTTTATGGTGCCAGTAAAACATTGCAGGATCTGCTTTCAACTGGCAACAGCCTAACTTTAACAAAACTGACCTTACCGAAAAATACCAGACTCCAGATGCATCATTTAATCCATATACACATTTGTTCAACTTCCAGAGTATCCTTTCTGCGTTAGCTGCTTCTTTAGGAGAACGGAGAAAAATCTCTCTCTGGAGCTGATGCCCCTGCAAAAAGGCAGCTTTTATATCTATAGATTTGCATTCCCATGCCTTTGTGGCTAATAGAGCCCAGAAGATCTTTAAAATAACCATTCTCTGCTACCAATTGTTAGCCGTTTTAGTTACTGTGATATGAAGAGTCTAAAGTTCTTGTTCCTTTTCACCAAACACCATTTATTTCACTTCCACAGCCTCTGCACAAATCTCTTAACAACACACCACCTGACAGAAGCCACCTGAAGCCCCTTTACATATCAGTGTCAATTAATGGATACTTAACATAAATGAGACAACTAATTGCAAGGTCTCTTAACCCATTACTTAACAACAAGCGCCATTCATTAATAATATCAATATTTTCCTGCAAACTCACCCCTCTCTTCGTAAAACAATCGGACAATTGATTGCTACTGTCGACCCATTTAATTTTTGCTATCTCCCCTTTGCCCAACATCTGATTCAAACTTGTGATGTCTATCCTTAACCTTTTATCATTCACACTTTTTGTGGTGTGCACAATTTCCCACAGGGATTTATTGTCAATGTGACACTCAGTGGGTATGTTCTCCAATCCCCTAATCCCAAACAGTCTGTCACTATCTGGGATATATAAAAGACCATATCCACGCCTCTACAAGGCGTAATGTCTCAGCGGCCAAAGTGCTTTGGACCACTCTCCTTATTGTCTTTGTTTCCCACACAAGGAGGCAACATTTACCATTGTTTCCCAAAAGGAAAATTCTAAAACCTCCTGTGCTTGAAACCCCATCACATAAATTTGCACAGGACGCATCATTATAAACTATGAGTTTCAAGTGCTTAAGACCACCTAAAACGGGGAACCTCAAAACACACTCCTGTATTTTTAGTTTGGCCAATGCTTTATTTGCTCTCATTATGTCTTCCACTTTAGGATCATTCATTCTTGTACTCAACTCTAAGACATTAAAACTAGCGTCCGATCTAGTCTGTCTACCTAACCAATTCAGTTGCCAAATTAAACTTCGCAGTTGCTCTTTTTCTGTCTTTGAAACCACTGCATCTTTTTGCAAAACCCGACCACGACTAATTGCTATTGGACTGATGCTCTCCAAGTAAGATTGCTGACATAAAGTTGCACTTAACTCAGTCTGTCCGATTTCCAGTCCAATATATTCAAATGCACCGGAAGCCTGACTTCCAACCCTGAATTCTTTCCACAACCCAGAGATTACAATAGCTTTGAAATCACTAGTCCCGCCCCATAAAAAATCATCGACATGCATCATAAAGATGCCAGAGAGATTTCCTTTATAGTTCCAGTACAACATTGCATGATCTGCTTTCAACTGGCAACAGCCTAACTTTAACAAAACTGACCGTACCAAAAAATACCAGACTCTAGACGCATCATTTAATCCATATACACATTTGTTCAACTTCCAGAGTACCCCTTCTGTGTTAGCTGCCTCTTTAGGAGGACAGAGAAAAATGTCGCTCTGAAGCTGATGCTCCTGCAAAAAGGCAGCTTTTATATCTATCGACTTGCATTCCCATGCCTTTGTGGCTAACACAGCCAACAAGATCTTTAAAATAACATTTCCTGCCATAGGTGAATCTACCCTTAAATGCTGATCTTCTAAGTTTTCTTCAAATCCCCTCACCACAAGCCCGGCCTTTTCCTTATAAGTTCCATCTGGAAGAACCTTTTCCGTGCAAATCCATCTGGGGGATAGAGCTCTTTGACCCCTATCCGGTACTTCCGTGTATACCCCAAATTCATTTCAACTATGCAGTTCTTGCTGTTTGGCATCTTTGATAACTTTTCATCTAATTTACTGGAGGCCACCAAAATCTCACGAGCATGTGGTCTTCTACTCCTAGTAGCATTTGTAGTCTTCCCCATCTTCCAAGAGCTTGACAAACTACATCCCCTAACCCGCCTGGTATCTTGTTCTGTACTGCTACTGCTTGATCTTTCCCTCCTGCTGTGGCATGTCCTTTCACTAGTTCTCGACCTTTTCCTGTGAACCTGTTCACTATCCAATTTACCATCTGAACTGGCACTGTGTTTCTGTGCTCTCCATTTTTGAACTTTGTGTTCCCAATCCATTGTCCTGACACCCTCCCCTGTATGCTGTACATTCAACCAGTGTTTCTCCTTTCCAGTGGCCTTCCCTGCTCTACTAAGAACAGTTGCATCCTTCCATTGGCTAGACACTTCAGGCAAGTATGTCACCCAACTTTTGGCAGTTGTCCTTTCGGAGAAATGGCCTGTTCTAGTTCATCAGAAATATTGTGTTCCTCTACAGAAACCTTGTCTATCTCAGTTAACTGGTCCTCATAGTTCTGTAACACGTGCATATCAGATGACCCTGGTTCCTCACCATGTACATCTGCTCTGTTTAAATTTGAAAGTTTGCAATCTGTACCCATTATCCTTGATGAATGTACCCTAATAGCCTGATTGCCATGTTGCAAAACAATTGTTTTGCCATCCATGCCTATGATCTTCCCTGGGCCTTTCTATTCATTAAAATTGTCTCTCTTATAGTATACTTTGTCTCCTTGCTGAAAATCGGTATTTAATGGCTGTACATTATGCCTTTAAGCTCTGTGAATTCTTTCAGAGACTTCTGCTTCCAAAAAAGCTTTCCTATTGCTATGTAATGCATTTAAATGCTCAGCAAAGGCAGAGCAAATTGTAGTCCCTTCCCAAGATGGTCATCCAAAATGGACGGAATTTTAGGATTTCTACCAAACACTAATTGATTGGAACTATAGCCCCTAACTATCTGCAACAAATTCTTCGAATGTACCGCCCATGCGAAGGCTGAATTTAACTTGCAATTTGGTCGATTTGCCAAAATTTTCCAGAGCATGTCATCTATTACCGCATGGTATCTTTCACACACACCATTGCTAAGTGGGCTTTGCGCAGCCGTATTCATAACTGGGATATTCATATTTTCACACATATCCCGAAACTCATAATTAGCAAATCCCCCCCCCCCACCCTGCTGTCTGTCAGGAATTTTGCCGGTGGGCCCATTCCTTATTTCATAGAATTTACAGTGCAGAAGGAGGCCATTTGGCCCATTGAGTCTGCATCGGCCCTTGGAAAGAGCACCCTACCTAAGCCCACACCTCCACCCTGTCCCCCCACACCTCCACCCTATTCCCGTAACCCCACCTAACCGTTTTTGGACACTAAGGGCAATTTAGCACAGCCAATCCACGTAACCTGCACATCTTTGGTCTGTGGGAGGAAACCGGAGCACCCGGAGGAAACTCACTCAAACACGGGGAGAACATGCATACTCCGCACAGACAGTGACCCAAGCCAGGAATCGAACCTGAGACCCTGGAGCTGTGAAGCATCTGTGCTAACCACTGTGCTACCGTCCTGTCCCTATCCATTTTCCATTATCTGATCCAGGATTACTCTCTTTTCTTCACTGCGTACCATGGTTGATTGACTAACTCTGGTCGCTAAATCTGCAAAATGCAAAATAAATATATTGTTAGCTTTATCCCAGATCTTAAGATCCACAGCCACAATGTTGTTAAAATCCCTGGCCAAAGGTAGGGTTATTATCGGTCGTGATGGTGTCCTGCTGTACTTCCTACAAACCTCACAGCGATCACTAACCTGTCCTATCAGCTTCATCCCTTACCCCTACACCCGATAATAAATTTTTATCAGCTGAAGTCCCATTTCCAGCTGCCAATAACACATCCTTAACTACTGCACCTGAAATATTATTTGTCAGTAATGGAATACAATAGTGTCCCGACTGAGTAAATTGTAAGTCCACCGTCTTTCCAAAAACTGTTGCCTTATCCTGTTCCATATCCAGTTTCATGTGTGCTTTCTTCATCGACGGTCTGCTCAGAAGCAAAGGTATCTCACTTGATACAACATCCGTGCTAATGAAATGATTCACTCCGGCAATATTGCAAGGGATCACCACTCTTTTCAGCGACTTCAGAGTATTATCATCCCCAAACCTGAAACTTGTGGAACTTTCAAATTCCTTAAACTTGTTACGACTTTCAGCATTCAAAGAGTCCAGGTAACATTTTAACCCGTCAATTCCACACACAGTAGGTGTGCAGCCACTGTCCAATACAGCACAGTTGAAGGATTCTGCAACCAAAACTCTCATTACCAGCGTAAAACTGCTTGTTAATAGGACAATGCCTTCTTTCTGGTCACTATCTTTTTCCTCTTCCGACTCTTCCTTGTCACGTGTAGCTTCAAACACTCTATTGCACCGTGTTGGACAGTTGAAAGCATAATGGTATTGAGAGCACACCAAAAACATCGATTTATCATACCCCGGGCACTTCTGGGGTTCATTTTCCTACAACCATTCTCCATGTCCCTCCTGTTATAGGTTTTAAATGGGTTTCCTCATAATTTCCAGGTCCCGATCTTCTTCTATACTCTCGTAACCTGTTTGTAGCCGTACGATCTCGCCATCCTGTCAGTAGTGCATCTATCGTCTGCTTTATTGCTGACTGACCCATTTGTGCCATAAGGGCCTTAGGAATTCAACGTTTCCCCAAAAACATTTTTAAGGCCTCTGTCGTCTGATCGAATAAGGTATCATTATCTGTAAACTTAACTCCTATCAAAACCAGGAGCCTATCCATATTAGTTACTCTAGCACAGTCCAGTAACTTAAATGCCAACACGGACTGTGGAAATTTCAGGCGGTGTTTGTGCAGCCTTCTGTATAGTCTGCTAAATTCCATTATATAGTCCTCCATAGAGATATCCTCTGTTTTCCGTAATCTATCAAATTCTGACCAGGCTTCATAAGCACTTAATAAGTCATACTTTTGATAAATCTTATCCATAAAACACAATAGAGTCTCCAGACCTCCTTCTGAGTCTAACTCTTCCAATTCCAGTTCAGAAAACACTGCTTCTGATTTTTCTCTCGTAAGGTAGAGAAAGAGCCAATGCCTTGTTTCCTCTTTCCCAAGGCAGTTACCTCAGTCCACATAACAACTTCAGTTCTCCATTTGTCGTACGATCCCCTTTCAGACAATAATGGTAGACAGTCATATCCTGACATCTTGGGCGGAAGTCTCCGACCCCCCCGCCGGGTCGGAGAATCGCCGGGGGACGGCGTGAATCCCGCCCCCGCCGGCCGTCGAATTCTCCAGCACCAGATATTCGGCGGGGGCGGGAATCGCGCCAGGCCGGTCGGCGAGCCCCCCGCCCCCCCCCGGCGATTCTCCGGCCCGCGATGGGCCAACGTCCCGCTGCTGTAATGCCGGTCCCGCCGGCATGAATTAAACCACCTCCGTTACCGGCGGGACCAGGTGGCGCGAACGGGCTCTGGGGTCCTGTGGGGCAATCTGGCCCCGGGGGGTGCCCCCACGGTGGCCTGGCCCGCGATCGGGGCCCACCGATCCGCGGGCGGGCCTGTGCTGTGGGGGCACTCTTTCCCTCCGCGTCGTCCATAGCCTCCGCGATGGCCGGCGTGGAGGTGACCCCCCCTGCGCATGCGCGGGGATGATGTCAGCAGCCGTTGACGCTCCCGCGCATGCATGGACTTCCGCCGGCCGGCGGAGTCCCTTCGGCCCCGGCTGGCATGGCGCCAAAGGCCTTCCGCACCAGCCGGCGGGATGGCAACCACTCCGGCGCGGGCCGAGCCCCTAAAGGTGAGGGCTTGGCCCCTAAAGGTGCAGATAAATCCACACCTTTGGGGCAGCCCGACGCCGGAGTGGTTCACGCCACTCCATCACGCCGGGACCCCCTGCCCCGCCGGGAAGGGGAGAATCCCGCCCCTTTAGTCTCGGTTCAGCCATATTTTTTTTCTTCTCACTCACTCCTTGATTGATGCAGAATTTTTTTTTTCTTCTTCATGAAAAGTTGTATATTTCAACCCATTACGTTTTCCCAGCAACCATCCTCTGCTACCAGTTAGCTTCTGGCTGCTGTTGAGTAAAGAGTCAAACGTTCTGCTCCTTTCCCAAGACACCTTTATTTTCCTTGAACACACCCTATACAAAAATCTATCACCACACACCACAAATGCCACCTGCAACCCCTTTACATAACAGTGTCAATTAGTGGATACTTAACACCAATTTGACATGTAATTGGAATGTCTCTTAACCCATTGCTAACACGGAGTGTAGTACTACTCAGCAGAGACGATGTGTGAAGATTCAGTCTGTAAGAGGGTAATTTAGGAGTCTGGTAACAGCGGGGCAGAAGCTGTTTTTGAACCTGTTAGTTCGTGTTCTCAGACTTTTGTATCTCCTGCCTGATGGAAGAAGTTGGAAGAGTGAGTAAGCCGGGTGGGAGGGGTCTTTGATTATGCTGCCTGCTTTCCCCAGGCAGCGGGAGTTATAGGCAGAGTCAATGGGTGGGAGGCGGGTTTGCGTGATAGATTAGGCTGTATTGATGACTCTCTGTAGTTTCTTACGGTCTTGGGTCGAGCAGTTGCCATACCAGGCTGTGGTGCAGCCAGATGAAATGAAATGAAAATCGCTTATTGTCACAAGTAGGCTTCAAATGAAGTTACTGTTAAAAGCCCCTAGTCGCCACATTCCGGCGCCTGTTCTGGGAGGCTGGTACGGGAATTGAACTGTGCTGCTGGCCTGCCTTGGTCTGCTTTAAAAGCCAGCTCTTTAGCCCTGTGCTAAACCAGCCCCAGATAGAATGCTTTCTATCGTGCATTTATAAAAATTGGTAACAGTCAACGTGGACATGCCAAATTTCCTTAGTTTACTGAGGAAGTATTGTCGCTGTTGTGCTTTCTTCGTTGTAGCGTCAATGTTGGTGGACCAGGACAAATTGTTGGTGATGTACACACCTAGGAATTTGAAGGTGTCAACCATCTCCAGCTTGGCACCATTGATGCAGATAGGGGTGTGTACGATAATTCGGCTCCTGAATTCAATGGCCAGTTCCTTAGTTTTGCTGACATTGAGGAGAGATTGTTGTCGTTACATCACTCCACTCGGTTCTCTATCTCCCTCCTGTACTCTGACTCATTGTAGTTTGAGGTCCGACCCACTTCGCTCGTGTCATCAGCAAACTTGAAGATGGAGATTGAGCCAGATTTTGCCACATATAGGAAGTATAGTAGAGGCCAATTACGGATCATTGCAGTGACCCAGTATTGACGACTATTATGGAGGATGTGTTGTTGTTTATCCTTACTTATTGTGGTCTACGGATCAGGAAGTCAAGGATCCAGTTGCAGAGGGAGGAGCCAAGTCCTAGATTTTGGCACTTTGATATGAGTTTGGTTGGGATTATGGTGCTGAAGGTGAAGCTGTAGTCAATGAATAGGATCTGATGTGGGAGTCCTTGTTGTCGAGATGCTCCAGGGTTGATTTGATTTGATTTATTATTGTCACATGTATTAGTACACAGTGAAAAGTATTGTTTCTTGCATGCTGTACAAACAATGCATACGGTACACAGGGAAGGAAGGAGAGACTGCAGAATGTAATGTTACAGTCATAGCTAGGGTGTAGAGAAAATATCAACTCAATACGAGGTCGGTCCATTCAGAAGTCTGATGGCAGCAGGGACGAAGCTGTTCCGGAGTCGGTCGGTACGTGACCTCAAACGTTTGTATCATTTTCCTGACGGAAGAAGGTGGAAGAGAGTATGCGTGGGGTCCTTAATTGTGCTGACTGCCTTTCAGAGGCAGTGGGAATTGTAGACAGAGTCAATGGATGGAAGGCTGGTTTGTGTGATGGACTGGGCTACATTCACAACTTTTTGTAGTTTCCTGCAGTCTTGGGCAGAGCAGGATCCATACCAAGCTGTGATACAACCAGAAAGAATGTTTTCTATGGTGCATCTTTAAAAGTTGATAAGAGTCGTAGCTGACATGCCAAATTTCCTTCGTCATCTGAGAAAGTAGAGTCATTGGTGGACTTTCTTAACTGTAGTGTCAGCATGAGGGGACCAGTGCAGATTGTTGGTGATCTGGACATCTAAAAGCTTGAAGCTCTCAACCCTTTCTACTTCGTTCCCATTGATGATTGATGTAGACAGGGGTATGTTCTCCACTACGCTTCCTGAAGTCAATGACAATCTCCTTCATTTTGTTGACATTAAGGGAGATATTATTGTTGTCGCACCAGTTCACCAGATTCTCTATCTCATTCCTGTACTCTGTCTCGTCATTGTTTGAAATCCGACCCACTATGGTGGTGTCATCCGCAAATTTGAAAATCGAGTTGGAAGGGAATTTGGCCACACAGTCATAGGTGTACAAGGAGTATAGTAGAGGGCTGAGGACACAGCCTTGTGGGGCACCGGTGTTGAGGATGATCGTGGAGGAGGTGTTGTTGCCTATCCTTACTGATTGTGGCCCGTGGGTTAGGAAGTTCAGGATCCAGTCGCAGAGGGAGGAGCCGAGGCCAAGGCCACGGAGTTTGGAGATGAGTTTTGTAGGAATAATGATGCTGAAGGCTGAGCTGTAGTCAATAAATAGGAGTCTGACATAGATGTCTTTGTTATCAAGGTGTTCTAGGGTAGAGTGCAGGGCCATGGAGATGGCGTCTGCTGTGGACCTGTTGCAGCGGTAGGCGTACTGTAGTGGATCAAGGCAATCCGGGAGGCTGGAGTTGATTCGTGCCATTACTAACCTTTCAAAGCGCTTCATAATGATGGATGTCAGAGCCACTGGCGAAAGTCATTAAGGCACGCTGCTTGGCTTTTCTTTGATATAGGGATGATGGTCGTCTTCTTGAAACAGGTAGGGACCCCAGATTGTTGTAAAGAGAGGTTGAAGATGCCTGCGAATACCCCCGCCAGCTGACCCGCGTCTAGGTACCCCATCCGGGCCAGTGGCTTTCCGTGGGTTGACCTTCGAGAAGGCTGCTCTGACATCTGCAATGGTGACCTCAGATACAAGTTCATCAGAGGGTTCTGGGGTGGAGGGCGTGCTCTCGCTGACCTCTTGCTCAAAGCGTGCATAGAGTGTGTTGAGCTCATCAGGGAGGGGTGCATTGGAGCCGGTGATTTTACATGCCTCCATCTTGTAGCCCGTTATGTCTTGCGGACCTTGCCACAGTCGGCGGGGTTCCGTGTGGCTAGCCTGGGACTCGAGCTTGGTCCGGTACTGTCTTTCGGCATCTTTTTTTTTGGCAGGCAGAATAGAAATAATTTTATTGGTGCACAAGTACAAGTCAGGAAATATTTAATTTCCAACATCAAACTAGATTACAGAAACAAAAAAACTCAAAAAAGCAAAGTACAAAAAAGGAATGGAACAGAGGGCAAACAGGTCAAATCAAACAGGTCAAATCAAGCAGGTCAAATCAAACAGGTCAAATCAAACAGGTCAAATCAAGCAAGTCAAATCAAACAGGTCAAATCAAGCAAGTCATGTAAAAACTGAACAACTTGCAATGTTTCTGAAAACATTTCTTGTAAAACAAAACAGCTCTAAATATGCTGCAGGAAATCATACAAGCATAACTTCAGACTTGTAGTTACATGGTCAAGAATGTTTGCCCCCGCGTTCCCAATACAACGACTTGCTAACCCGGTGCAATCTTAGGAACTGACTTTCTCTGCAACAAATGATCAACACTTGGTAAGTGACTGTGCGACAAAAGATTCCCATGGTTATCCGATCAGGAGAGCTGGCCAAATGCCTTTAACAGGAGAAGGAAAACCAGCATATGGCCCTTTGAGAAACAAATTCTTTATTAGCACGGTTATAGTCAATGCATCCACCTTATTTCCAAGTCTTCGGTCAACAGTCCCAAACAAGCTCTTAAGCATGACTGGCAGGCTGAAATTTCTTTATACGGTAAGACATGCCGAAAAAGCGCAGTCACAAAAAACACACACGGTTTAATTGATTAAAACAAAACGCGGAGAAGAGTGCCAGCTCCTAATCATTTGCAGAGCACCCAGTCGACATCACCCAAAAGCATAAATCAACAGCTTAAAAATATAACCCAAGAAAAAGTTTTAAGTACCATATACCAGATTTAAAACAGATGACCATCAAATTAAACCAGGCTTAAATTATATTTATATTGATTTCTAAATCCCGGCGTTGGACTGGGATGAGCACAGTAAGAAGTCTTACAACACCAGGTTAAAGTCCAACAGGTTTGTTTTGAATCACTAGCTTTCAGAGCGCAGCTCCTTCCTCAGATGAATGACGAGGTGGGTTCCAGAAACATTGATATAGACAAAGTCAATGATGCAAGACGATACTTTGAATGCGAGTCTTTGCAAGTCATTAAGTCTTTACAGGTCCAGATGGAGCGACCGGAGAGAGGGATAATCGCAGGTTAAAGAGTAGTGAATCGTCCCAAGCCAGGGCAGTTGGTAGGATTTTGCAAGCCCAGGCCAAATGGTGGGGAGCGAATGTAATGCGACATGTAGCCAAGATCTCGGTTGAGGCCATAGTCATGTGTGCGGAACTTGGCTATCAGTTTCTGCTCAGCGATTCTGCGTTGTCGCGCATCCTGAAGGCCGCCTTGGAGAACACTTACCTGGAGATCAGAGGCTGAATGCCCTTGACTGCTGAAGTGTTCCCTGACTTGAAGGGAACATTCCTGCCTGACGATTGTCGCACAATCTTCGTTCATCCGTTGTCGCTGCATCTGCATGGTCTCGCCAATGTACCACGCTTCGGGACATCCTTTCCTGCAGCGTATGAGGTAGACATCGATGGCCGAGTCGCATGAGTGTGTACCGCGTACCTGATGGGTAGTGTTCTCACGTGTAATGGTGGTATCCATGTCGATGATCTGGCACGTATTGCAGAGGTTGCCATGGCAGGGTTGTGTGGTGTCGTGGTCACTGTTCTGAAGGCTGGGTAGTTTGCTGCAAACAATGGTCTGTTTGAGGTTGCGTGATTTTTGAAGGCAAGTAGGGGGGGTGGGGTTGGCCTTGGCAAGATGTTCGTCTTCATCATTGATGTTTTGAAGGGTCAGAAGAAGATGTCGTAGTTTCTCCACTCCGGGGAATTACTGGACAACGAAGGGTGCACTGTCGGTTGTGTCCCGTGTTTGTCTTCTGAGGAGTTGGTGCAGTTTTTTGATGTGGCGCGCTGGAACTGTCGATCGATGAGTTGAGCTCCATATCCCGTTTGTACGTCCAGTACTTCCCTGGAGCTCAAGCAGGGGTAATGCTGGGCCAGCATTTATTGCCCATCCCTGGGCAGGTGGCATGGTAGCTCAGTGGTTAGCACTGTCGCTTCACAACTCCAGGGTCCCAGGTTCAATTCCCGACTTGGGTCACTGTATGGACTCTGCACGTTCTCCCCGTGTCTGCGTGGGTTTCCTCCGGGTGCTCCGGTTTCCTCCCACAATCCAAAGATGTGCAGGTTAGGTGGATTAGCCATGCTAAATTGCCCTTAGTGTCCAAACAAATTAGGTGGGGTTACGGGGCTAGGGTGGAGGCGTGGGCTTAAATGGGGTGCTCTTTCCAAGGGCCGGTGCAGAGTCGGTGGGCCGAATGGCCTCTTTCTACACTGTAAATTCTATGATTCTATGATTCGACACATTCTTTCTTAAAGCTACATTGCAGTATTTTGATTTTAACACAATGCCAACTTTAACGAGATTTAACATTCCAGTAATTCATACAGATTAAGGTTGTTCATCATTAAGCTTAGGTATAGTACAGTTCGATGACTTAAGCCTTACTAATTGCACAACTACGTCAACCAGGTAAGGTCTAACAGCACAGTAAGGCTTTATGATATGGATTAGTTTTTCCAGATCATTGAAACTGAGACAGTAGGGATGGAACTCCTGCGAATTTGCTGACAGTGAGATGGAGGATATGATGTAATTTTGGAAGAGGTTTGGTGACCCAGTCTGAAATAGGTGGATAATGAAGCTTTAAAAAATTTAATTTCTGAGCAATCTGGGTAAATCAAAAAGCCAGTTTAATTGCACCGTAGGAAACTCCAAAACTTAAGTGCTGAATATTTAGTTTATTACAAATGCGCTTACCCTAGTACTAGCAGCACTTTATCAAAGGATTTATTGTTCTATAAAGACAAATTAGTTATGTCTAGTTGCCAAGGCCACCAGCAAATTTCTGATCTAACTGAGGCCGGGTTTGGCCATGAAGTAAATATTTCCTGGAACAGACTTGTGGAGATGCAGCTTCGAATAAAGGAATGCGGTGGGGTTGAGTGATGGAGACTTCCTTGCACCAGATATTCCTGGACCTCAGCTCAGAGTTTGGACCTGATGCAGTTCTCCCCAGACATACGGGGGAGGATTAAATACAATCACTATTACCAGAGAATTAGTTTTAGGCAGATTAATAGGGTTGAAGTAATATATTCTAAGTCCCCGGAACCTGATGATTTTCACCCCAGGAGCTTAAAGGAGATAGCTACAGAATCATGGGTGCATTGATTGTCATTTTCCAAAAACCCTTGGGTTCTGGAACGGTGCCAAAGGATTGAAAACCTGCCATTGTGTTACCCTTATTCAAAAAGTGATGGAAACAAACTGCAGGAGACTGTTCCGTATTGGGAGAATATGAGAATTGATTATTAAGAGAGAATAGCAGTGCATTTGGAAAGTCATAATCTGATCAAGCAGAGTCAGCATTGGCTTCATGAAGGGGAAATCATGTCTGACAAATTTACTAGAGTGCTTTGAGGAGACATCAGCTAGAGTCGATAGGGGAGAACCAGTCGATGTGATATATTTTGATTTTTCAAAAGACATTTGATGAGGTGCAACGCAAAATACCATTGCGCAAGATTTGAACTCATGGTGTTCAAAGTAATATTCTGGAAAGGTTAGAGGATTGGTTAACCAACATGAAGTAACGAGTAGCAATAAGTGGGTCCTTCTCAGATTGGAGGCAGTAACCAGCGAAGTTGCACTGGGATCAGCGCTGGGGCCGCAGCTCTCCACTGCATGTGTCAATGATTTGGAGGAAGGAACACGGTGTGCTGTGGCCAAATTTGAGGATGATACAAAGGTGAGAGGGAAGGCCGACTGTAAGGAGGATGTAAATAGTTTACAGAGAGATGATAGGTTAAGTGAGTGGGCCGAGTATTGACAAATGGAATTCAATGTTGGAGAATGTTCATTTTGGAAGAAAGAATGAGAAGGCGGGATTATTATTTCAATGGAGGGAGATTGTAGGAAGCTGTCGCACAAAGGAACTTGGGGGCTGTAGCACCGCCAATATGACGCGAGGCAGGTTGAGGTAATGTCAATTGAAGGCTTTATTAAGCAGAACTTTATTCCCAGCAGCGTGGTTACAGAATGCAGCTGCTGAGGGAAATGGAGGGAAAAGCTGAGTTCTTACACCGGCATTTCTGGGTGGAGTCCAGTAGGTGGCAGATCCTATCAGGATCTGGCATCCCTCCACCAATAGCCTGTCGACACGTGGTGTACCGTATTACCCCTAATACATACCACCACAGGAGGTATGTGGTGAGGAGACGCAAAAAGCTACCCTACAGCTGCACAAGGTAATAGGGAGGGCAAATGGAATGCTGGCTTTTATTTCAAGGGGGCTGGAGTACAAAAGTAAAGCTGCTGCAGTTAGAATGTTGTGTGCAGTTTTGCCCCCCCTTTTTTAAGGAGAGCTATATTATCATTGGAGGCAGTACAGAGGAGGCTTATTAGGATGATCCTGGGCGTGGAGGGACTGCCACGTGGGGAAAGACTAAACAGATTGGGTCTGTGCTTCTTGGAGTTCAGAAGAATGAGAGGTGACCTGACTCAAACATATCTGATTCTGAAGGAGTTAGGCAGGGTAATTGTTGGGAGGATGTTTCCACTCATGGGAGAGTGTAGGTCCAGAAGGCATCGTCGCAGAATAAGGGGGTGCTCATTAAGACGAACGTGAGAAAGAATTTCTTCTCTGAGTGTGGTGAATCTTTGGAATTCTTTATCCCAGGAAGCTGTGGAGGCCGAGTCCTTGAACATTCGCATGGCTGAGGTCAACAGGTTTTAAATCAATGGGGGAGTTAAAGGTTATGCAGCTAAGGGCAGGAAAGTGGACTTTGTGAGTGCCAGATCAGCCTTATTAAAGGGCAGAACAGGCTCAAAGGGCTGAATGGCCTCCTCCTGTCCTTATTTCATGCAGTCTTATGGTTTTTCTGAGGGTGGTTCATGCTGGCTTCTTGGTTTCACGACCCGCCTCCCAACTCCTGACCCCCAATTAGAACTCTTGCCTCCCCCCTCAACCCCTAAGACCGGCTGCATCAGTGACCCTAGAGTGTTCTTTCAGACACCATCTGTGGAGAGAGAAGGGAGCTGACATTTTGAGTCTGGGTGACTCTTTATCAAAGCTGGAGAGAACTGGAAATAGGCCGAGTCCCTGAACATTGTCGAGGCTGAGATCGATAGGTTTTTAATCAGTAGGGAATTAAGCATTAAATAGATAAGACTCCAGTTCTCGCCAGCATTGATGGAGAGTCATCCAGGCTCCAAACGTTAGCTTCCTTCACACTCCACAGATGCTGTCCGACTGCTAGCGATGGTCCAACATTTTCTGTTTTTGTTTCAGCTTCCAGCATCCGCAGTAATTTGCTTTGAGCTTTCTTTCAGCCCTCATTTCCTATTTCCTGTGTTTTGAATTGCCAAACAATGTTCAACAGCAGCCTCCCAGAACTCAATGCAAGTCCCCTTTAGAAGGGACAGACTTCCTTTAAGAACAGAAGAGTGGCTGCAGTACTGTTTGGCATCTGCTGAACATAGAGGCAGTGCAGCAGGCACTCACTCCTGTGTTCTGTGTGTAACTGAGGTGACAGCACAAGGTTTACGTGTTGCCTACTTCACCAAACCTGACACGGGCAAGTCACGAATTGTGATTACTGTGGCCGTAAAATGCCACAACCCGATTTCTAGTCTTAAGATTGTTATTTACATCAATAAATTGAAGGGAAGCCTCTTGTGCATTACCTTACCAAAAGCTTTTTGGGCCTCTAGGCTAGCAAAGGCCGATGGGTCAAGCTGGTAGCTATCAAATCAATCAGGCATCCCTCATCGAACATCTTAGTGACTTACTCAAAACATGTAATCCAGGACCACCTGTTTTGAAACCATGTTGAATGACCCTTGACCTGATCAGACATTGAGTGAACTTAGGGTCAGGATTCAATTTAATGGGTCCAATCTGGAATGGTTACTGACACTTACGTCTTAGACTCAAGCATGAAGAATTACATTTATGACTCCTTCGATGGCTCACAACAAATGATCTAGTGAGTAGCCAAGATATACGGACCAGGGCAATCCCAGGTTAGAATCCCTAATTAAGGTAGCTGATTGTGTGTGGATGAAAGCACCAGTGCAAGGCCCCTAAATTAGGGAGTAATTCCCCAGCTCCAGCAACTGAGCACCCTTTGCCACCCTCAGTGCTTCTTCCAAGTGATGCTCAAACATGGAGGAGTATTGATTCATCAGCTTAGGGGGCGGCATGTTATGCGGTAATCGGCATCAGTTTTCCTTGCCCATGTTTGACCTGATAACTTGGAATTAAATACTTCCAGTCAAAGCCAGAGCATTCTGCACAGGATCTGGAATCTAATCCAAAGATCCATCCATTAGCCACGTCATCAGCAATTTCACATTCTGTTGCAATGAAGACACAATTATATATCTGCGCGGTCAGTGGTTATTCGTATTTGTTCAGGTGCAACATTTTTTAAAGTAAAAATATTTGTGGTAGTCAGAAAACAGATTTTTATTTGCAGTCTTGTCTTGTCTTGTCTTTCATCCATCCTCATTCTGAGGATTGGCCGCACTATGACCAATCTTTCTCCACTGACTTCTATTCTTTGCTGTGCTCACTGCCTGTCCTGTCGAGAGGCTAGTCCACATTCTGATATTATCCATCCATCCTTGGCTCTTCCTTCGGCATCTTTTCATCTATTTCTAAACAGTTCCTCTTGTTCACATCACATGTCCAAAATATGAGGGCTCCCTCGATATCACTGCCTCAAACAAGTTCCTGTTCACACTGGCTTAGTTGAGCACCCACCCCTTGGCCGTCCATGACATGTGTAATATCTGTCAGAGTCTTTTCATTTCAAACGTTCTTATTCGAGGCTCAGCATTCTTCCTGTTGGTGCAGCTTTCACAGGCGTACATTGTCACTGGCTGCACACGGGCTTTCTAACATGAATCTTTACTTGTAGGTTAAATAAAAGCAGGTAAAGTCGCCCTAGTCCTAGCTGACCAGAGGCTACTTACCCCTTTGAGGAGAACAGCTGACTGGTGGTTCCCGGGTTCGAATCCCGGCTTGGGTCACTGTCTGTGTGGAATCTGCACGTTCTCCCCGTGTCTGCGTGGATTTCCTCCGGGTGCTCCAATTTCCTCCCACTAGTCCCGAACGACATGGGCCTGGATTCTCCCAAAATGAGACTGTCTCCACGCCGGTGTAAAAACGGTGGAGTTTTACTCCAGAAATTCCTGCAAAACAAGTTCAATGAATTCTGAGCCTTGCAGGGGGCTAGCAGGGACCCCGAGTGAATCTCGCAGATTTTGCTGCAGATACGGGTCCCCCGCACTTCTGCGGCCCTGCCGTGTTCCATGGCAGACTCGGATCACGGAGCCACACCGAAGAAAGAGACCCCTCAATCAGCGCGTGCCCGACCCTCAGACCCTGCGCTTTTAATCGCCGGCCGCCTATAAGCACCCCCGGACCCCCCCCCCCCCCCCCCCCCCGGTCTCTGATCCGCCTTTCCCCGACCAAGGCGACCGCGGACTGAGTCTGCAGCAGCCACGCGAGCACCCGACCGGCAATAGGTGGTTTCCATGCCATCAGGAACTCGGCCAGTCGGGGGCAGAGAATGTCGGAGCGGGCCTCTGGCAATGGCCCCCCGGTGGAGCGACGTACTCTTCGGTGCCGCCGATTTTCGGTGCCTGGAGAACCGCCGAACCAGTGCCCGGCCCGATTATGGCGTCAAAGTGGATTCTCCACCCCCGCACCGGCAGCGATTTTGGTGTAGGGCTGCGGAGGATCCAGCCCGTGCTGTTAGCTGAATTGGACATTCTGAATTCTCCCTCTGTGTACCCGAACAGGTGCTATAGTGTGGCGACGAGGAGATTTTACAGTAAATTCATTGCAGTGTTAATGTAAGCCTACTTGTGACACTAATAAAGATTATTATTATTAGTTAACCTGAGCATCACCACACTTCAGGCACGGGGCAAGGTTGAGAAGGCAGTGCCTTCATGAATAACCTTTAGATTAAGTATATCAATGGGAAGAGAATTACCAGGGAAAGTGTAGGGCCCATTCGACACCAAGAGGGCAATCTGTGGGTGGAACCAGAGGACAGCACGGTAGCATTGTAGATAGCACAATTGCTTCACAGCTCCAGGGTCCCAGGTTCGATTCCGGCTTGGGTCACTGACTGTGCGGAGTCTGCACGTTCTCTCCGTGTGTGCGTGGGTTTCCTCCGGGTGCTCCGGTTTCCTCCCACAGTCCAAAAATGTGCAGGTTAGGTGGATTGGCCATGATAAATTGCCCTTAGTGTCCAAAATTGCCCTTAGTGTTGGGTGGGGTTACTGGGTTATGGGGATAGGGTGGAGGTGTTGACCTTGGGTAGGGTGCTCTTTCCAAGAGCCGGTGCAGACTCGATGGGCTGAATGGCCTCCTTCTGCACTGTAAATTCTATGATTAAAAATTATGATCTATGACATTGCTAGGGTGTTGAAAGAATACTTCAGCCAAGAGAATGAGGAGGTAGGTATGGATCTCAGGGAGAGAGACTGCGAGGTTCTTGAGCAAATTGTCATAGGGAGTGACAAGGTATTGGAGGTTTGGTAGGCTTAAAAATTGGACAAATCTCCAGGTCTGGATGAATTGTATCCCAGGATGCTGTGGGAGGTGAGGGGGCAGATTGCTTGGGCTTTGACCCAAATCTTTAGTTCCTGTCTGGCCATGGGGGAAGCGCCAGAGGACGGGAGAGCAGCTAATGTGGTTGCACTATTTAGGAAAGATTGCAGAAAAAAGCCAGGGAATTGCAGACCAGTGAGCCTCACGTCAGTGGTAAGGAAACCATTGGAGACAATTCTGAAGGAGAGATCTATCTTCACTTGGAGAGGCAAGGTTTGATCAGGAATAGTCAGCATGGCTTTTTCAGAGGGCGGTCATGCCTAATAAAGCTGATTGAATTTTTTTGAAGGGGTTACCAGGTGTGTAGATGAGGATAGTGCAGTTGATGTAGTTTACATGGATTTCAGCAAAGCTTTTGACAAGATCCCACATGGAATATTGATAAAGAAGGCTAATGCGCTGGGATACAGGTGAACTTGATAAGGTGGATTCAAAATTGGCTTAGTTGTAGGAGACAGAGGGTGATGACAGACGGCTGCTTTAGTGACTGGAAGCCAGTGTCCAGTGACGTACCACAGGGATCTGTGCTGGTCCCCTATTATTCATCATTTATATAAACAACATGGATGACTATGTGTGGGGGTAGGGTCAGTAGGTTTGTGGAAGACACTCAGATTGAGTGGTGGTTAACAGTGAGGTTGAGTGTCTTGGGTTACAGGAAGATATTGACGGGATGGTCAGATGGGCAGGAAAGTGGCAGATGGAATTTAACTGAAGAGTGTGAGGTGATACACACTGGAAGGAGTAATTTGACAAGGGAGTATTCAATGAACGGCCTGACACTGGGAAGTTCCGGGGAACAAAGGGATCTCTGAAGATGGAAGGGCAGGTTAATAGGGTGGTGAAAAATGCAGATGGGAAATTTGCCTTTACCAATCGAAAGCAGGGAGGTCATGGTGGACTGTATAGAGTATTGGTGAGGCCACAACTGGAGTACTGTGTGCAATTCTGGCCGCCACGTTATAGGAAGGATGTGATTGCACTGGAGGGGCTGCAGAGAAGATTCACCAAGATGTTGCCTGGGATTGAACATTTAAATTACGAAGAGAGGTTGGATAGGCTTGGGGCGTTTTCACTGGTGCAGAAAAGACTGAGGGGCGACCTGATCAAGGTTTAAATGATTACGAAGAGCATGGACAGGTTGGATAGGGAACAGCTGTTCCCCTTAGTTGAAGGGTCAGTTATGAGGGGACACCAAGTTCAAGGTGCGAGGCAGGAGGTTTAGAAGGGATGTGAAGAAATCCTTTTTACCCAGAGGGTGGTGGCGGTCCGTGTTATAACCCCCTCGAAGACCACAGGTAAACCATCATTGATCTCCCCATGGGACTTGTGGAGTACGAGCTTCCCAGATCTGGGGCCGAGGCCATCAGAATGAGGCTTAGAATGGACCAATATAAAAGCCGGCCCTAAGCAGGGCCTGATGTGGTTAGTTCTCCCAGCAAGGACTGTACTGAGAGCGAGAAGCTGCTTTGAGCAGAACATTGCAAACAGCTAAATAAACCTCTGTTTATTCACTGCTGCCTTCCTCAAGTCACTAAAGTCTGGAATGCAAAAGAGACTGAGACTGTCAGACGGGCGGTTCCATTGCGATTTTCAAATTCAAGTCTGAAGCTCAGTCAAGGTGTCATTTACAACTCTTAGCTCAGGGCTTTCACTGAACCTCGGGCTCCATTGTTTGGCACCAACTGAACCCCCTTCCCCCGGGCCCAGGCTCCAGGTCAAGGAAGTATAGGACAAGCAGAAATCTTGGATTGGATTGGATTTGTTCATTGTCACGTGTACCGAGGTGCAGTGAAAAGTATTGTTCTGCGAGCAGCTCAAACAGGTCATTTAGTACATGGAAAAAAAAGAAAATACATAATAGGGCAACAAAAGGTACACAATGTAAATACGTAGACACCGGCATTGGGTGAAGCATACAGGGGTTTTGTGTTCATGAGGTCAGTCCATAAGAGGGTTGTTTAGGAGTCTGGTAACAGTGGGGAAGAAGCTGTTTTTGAATCTGTTCGTGCGTGTTCTCAGACTTCTGTATCTCCTGCCCGATGGAAGAAGTTGGAAGAGTGAGTAAGCCGGGTGGGAGGGATCTTTGATTATGCTGCCCGCTTTCCCCAGGCAGCGGGAGGTGTAGATAGAGTCAATGGATGGGAGGCATGTTTGTGTGATGGACTGGGCTGTGTTCACGAATCTCTGAAGTTTCTCGCAGTCCTGGGCCGAGCAGTTGCCATACCAGGCAGCCTGATAGGATGCTTTCTATGATGCATCTGTAAAAGTTGGTAAGAGTCAATGTGGACATGCTGACTTTCCTTAGTTTCCTGAGGAAGTATAGGCGCTGTTGTGCTTTCTTGGTGACTGAATAATGCATTAAAGAGGTGTTTCTCGGCGCTAAGACCCCACTATTCAACAGCACTTTGCCTTCTCTTTGGCCTCGGCGAAGAACTCCCGTCAAGGCCACTCTTTAAGTCATTTCCTGCACTGGCATGCTGAGCTCACCAGTGCAGGAAGACTACTCATGGATTGGGGGTGCCATTTTTAAAGGCCTCAAGACACCCTCTCACACTCTACCCAATGTACCACATTCAGGGTTCTTGAGCTCCAACTCACCCCATCTTTTATGGACAAGGCCCCTCCCTGGATCAGACCCCTGGCATGAGCAACAAGGAACCTGGGCAGCTTTAAACTACCAGCCTGGCACTCTGGCAATGCTCCTGCCAGCCTGGTGGGGGCTGCCTGGCACTAACATGGTGCCTGGGTGGCAGTGCCAAGGTGCACAGCTGCCATGGGGAATGCCAGGCTACCACCCAGCCCAGTGCCCAACCACCCAGTGGCCTCAACTCCCCGAGGTGCCATCACCACTGGCTCACGACTTTATGAACCAGTTCCAAACGTGTCCTAATGAGCCTAATAGCTCATTTAAATTTGCAGGCCTGGATTTCACTCAGCGGGAGCGCGGTCCAGATCACGGCACACCTCGAGATTCCATTGAATCTCAAGAGATGTTTCGACTGTCGCAATTTGTGATGAAGGCCTCGCGCGACATGTGTGTGCGTGTGTGTGTGTGTGTAGGTATGTGTATGTGTGTATGTTTGTGCGTGCGTGTGTGTATGTGTGTGGGTGTGTGCTTGTGTGTGTGTGTGTGTGCACATGTGTGTATGTGTGTGTATGTGCATGTGCGGGTGTGTGTGCATGTGTGTGCGTGTGTATATATGTGTGTGTGTATGTGTGTTGGGTGAATGTGTGTGTATGTGTGTGTGCATGCGTGTGTGTGTGCGTGTGTTTGTGCGTGTGTGTGTGTGTGTGTGTATATATGTGTGTGTATGTGTGTTGGGTGCATACGTGTGTGTGTATGTGTATGTGCAAGCGTGTGTGTGTGCATGTGTGTGTGTGTGTTTGTGCGTGTGTGACTCTACATCAGCCTCTTCCTACTCTATTTACTTCATTTCATCTTTCCAACTTAACCTTTTATTCATTTTCCCTTCATGTAATTATCTATGATGTGGAGATGCTGGCGTTGGACTGGGGTGAGCACAGTAAGAAGTTTTACAACATCAGGTTAAAGTCCAACAGGTTTGTTTCAATGTCACTAGCTTTCGGAGCGCTGCTCCTTCCTCAGGTGAATGAAGAGGTATGTTCCAGAAACATATATATAGACAAATTCAAAGATGCCAGACAATGCTTGGAATGTGAGCATTAGCAGGTGATTAAATCTTTACAGATCCAGAGATGCGGTAACCCCAGGTTAAAGAGGTGTGAATTGTGTCAAGCCAGGACAGTTGGTAGGATTTCGCAGGCCAGATGGTGGGGGATGAATGTAATGCGACATGAATCCCAGGTCCCGGTTGAGGCCGCACTCATGTGTGCGGAACCTGGTGGGTACAACCACACAACCCTGCCATGGCAATCTCTGCAAGACGTGCCAGATCATCGACATGGATACCACCATTACACGTGAGAACACCACCCACCAGGTACGCGGTACATACTCGTGCGACTCGGCCAACGTTGTCTACCTCATACCCTGCAGGAAAGGATGTCCCGAAGCGCGGTACATTGGCGAGACCATGCAGACGCTGCGACAGCGAATGAACGGACATCGTGCGACAATCACCAGGCAGGAATGTTTCCTTCCAGTCGGGGAACACTTCAGCAGTCAAGGGCATTCAGCCTCTGATCTCCGGGTAAGCGTTCTCCAAGGCGGCCTTCAGGACGCGCGACAACGCAGAATCGCCGAGCAGAAACTTATAGCCAAGTTCCGCACACATGAGTGCGGCCTCAACCGGGACCTGGGATTCATGTCGCATTATATTCATCCCCCACCATCTGGCCTGCGAAATCCTACCAACTGTCCTGGCTTGACACAATTCACACCTCTTTAACCTGGGGTTACCCCATCTCTGGATCTGTAAAAATTTAATCACCTGCTAATGCTCGCATTCCAAGCATTGTCTGGCATCTTTGAATTTGTCTATATATGTGTTTCTGGAACATACCTCTTCATTCACCTGAGGAAGGAGCAGCGCTCCGAAAGCTAGTGACATCGAAAAAAACCTGTTGGACTTTAACCTGGTGTTGTAAAACTTCTTACTGTGTAATTATCTAGTTTCCTCTTAAAATGTATCTATAGCATCAGCCTCGACTACTCCACGCAGTTGTAAGTTCCACTATTGACTCATGGGTTTCTCCGGAATTCCTTGTAGGATTTACACTTGGATTAGGGCTATTTTACACTGAGGACCTTATCATTTTTTACACCCCCTCACGAATCAAAATATATTTTCTCCAATCCCCTTGTTGAATGTTTTCACAATTTTACATCGTCCTTTCAGGCCATCCCTCAATCTCCTCTTCATCCAGTTTTGAAAAGACGAAGGGCAATTGAATTACGGAAAAGGTGAAAAAAATATGGAGTTAGCAAAGTAAACTAATGTGATGATGACTAAAATTTCAGTACAACTCTTTTCAATGCTCAGATTAAAATACACCTTTGCCTGTCAACACTAAGTCTTTCCAACTGTGATTTCCCAGAAGTATCAGCTGCCCTCTGGGCATAGCCTTTTGTTTATTGTGAAAGTATCGTTTTTTGCTTTTATTGGAATCGGGACAAAGTTAACGATCAGTCAGTAGTTTCATTCTCTTTGTTGATGGGGTGTGGGCCCTGCTGGCTAGGCCAGCAATGGCTGCCCGTCCCTGATTTCCCGTGAGAAGCTGGTGGTGAGCTGCTTTCTTGAACCGCTGCAGTTCATGCCATGTAGGCACACCCATTGGGCTGTTAGGGAGGGTGTTCCAGTTCCGTGGGCGGCGCAGTCGCACAGTGGTTAACACTGTTGCTTCACAGCAGCAGGGCCACGGGTTCGATACCCGGCTTAGGTCACTGTCTGTGCGGAGTCTGCACATTCTCCCCTTGTCTGCGTGGGTTTCCTCCGGGTGCTCCGGTTTCCTCCCACAAGTCCCGAAAGACGTGCTGTTAGGTGAATTGGACATTCTGAATTCTCTCTCTCTGTACCCGAACAGGCGTCAGAATGTGGCGTCTAGGGTTTTTTCACAGTAACTTCATTGCAGTGTTAATATAAGCCTTCTTGTGACAATAATAACATTTATTATTATTTTGGACCAGTTACAGTGAAGGAACGGTGATATATTTCATCGTCACGGTGGGGTGTGGCTTGCAGGGGTAACCTCCAGGTGGTGGTGTTTCCATGTGTCTGCTGTCCTTGCCCTTCTAGGTGGTATAGATCATGGGTTTGGAATGTGTTGATGAAGGAACCTTGGTGAGTTCCTGCAGTGCATCCTATCGATGGTGAACATTGCAACCTTGAATGACCTCCTTCAGTCTTGTGTGATTCTATGTCTAGGAGTATCTGGGTCAAGAAATCCGCAGGGATACTGCAGTGTGACTTTCCGATTCTCTGAGTAGTGTAATTTTGTTTAAATAAAGTTTTATCAATCTGAAATGTTAATTCTACGTAATTATATAGTTGTAACCCTCCATATTTTGAAATAATTAATCAATGTGTGGGGATATTTATGTTAATTGTGGGAACAAAATAGACAGCGATATAAATACCATTGTGGGTGACATTTAGGTTAGACGTAAGTAAGGGATTGGTCTTCAGTCACCAGTGGCCCTGCACCCTACAGCCACTTAGTGAATTGGCAACTCTACGCCACTAACCACTCAAAGGATCTGAGGGGGTTTAAAGCCTTGTGTTGTGGTTTTAGCTTTCTATGAAGTACCAGCTGCTGCTTTCTGCACCTCTGTCTGAGGCAGCTGGTGTAAGGGACAGGTATGTGAAAAAGCAGTGACTGCTCTTCATTTTTCAGGCAGGGGTGACAGATGAGGGGGGTCTTTAATATAAGGGATCTCTGAAATGGGGGGGGCTCTTATATGGGAGGGGCTCTGATATTGGGGGTCTCTGATGTGGTTTCTGATGGGAGGGTCCGGGGAGGGGGGGGGGGGGGGTCGGGTCGCCCTCATGCGTGCGTGCTGTGGGGTGGGTGACCCAGCAATTTCCGTGATGGGTGCAGGGGGAAGGATGTCTCTACTTGTGAGGGGGGGGGCAAGATCTGTGTTGCTGGGGAGGAGGGAGGGCATCCTCCAGCCCTCGGCATCGAGCTGCCCTCTCAAAACGGTGGCCCAAATGAAGATTTCCCCTTTACACCTCACCTGATCCTTTAAACATTTACTCATTGACCAGGCTCTCAGTCATCTCACCTCTTCCCCAGTCCCCCCCCCCCCCCAACCCATCCAAGGTTCAGCCTTCCTTTCCACCTTTATTTCCATCTGTGGTCCTCATGGACACATTTTGCTACATTAAGGACAGAATTTATACGTAGGTTTTTGTTGTTGATGGTGGCCCGTATGGAAGTTGAATTATATAAATTTGTAACTTTTTGTGTGTGGATCCCCTCCAAATAATGTCAATGTCCTTGGGACCCTCTTTATAAACCTCTGATGGCTGGTATCAGCCACTCCATGAAATCATTATACTCAGATTACAAGAAATATTATTCATTCATGCAAAATTACATCAATTATACAGAATCCTTCCTTGTAAGAACACCCAAAATTACCAAAGTCCAGAGAAATGCTGGAGTGCGCCTACGATACTATTGGGGTTTAAACACATGCAGATTTCCCAACTCTTCCAATCCAATGAAAACTCTGGAAAATGGAATAAATATTGGAGAAAACCTGTAGATTCCCCCCCCCCTTCCGACCCCCCCCCCCTTCCGACCCCCCCCCCCTTCCGACCCCCCCCCCCCACCCCCCATGTATTTATTTGTACAATTTGTAATCTGATCGAGTGTTTGAATGGTCAATCTCATTAACTGCATGCTTCATATTCATTCCTATTGCAAGGTGTCAAGTAGCTTGAATAAAGTAAAGACTTAAGATTTGGATAAAAAATCTTTGAATAATGGGATGAAAGGGGAACTGATGAGAGTGCAGCTGTCTGCGAATTATCTTAGAAGCAGGGTGAACAACAATTTACTTAAGTTAAGTGGGGAACAACGGAGCATAAAATTGTAGGTGTTAAAACTGCAGGAGAGATGAGTTCAAAGTGGAGACTTAAGAATACAGTTCACACTTATATGCTAAAACCCTTATTTCTAACGCAAGTTGTTTCGATAGAAGGAGATCAAAAGGAAAATATGGTATATCAGTTGCACATAGCTCTGAACTGACAGGAGAAGTGGAGAGGAGAAAGAGAAGCTGCTGGAAAACCTGATCATAGCCACACCAAACTGGAAAGAGGAACTCTCCCAGAAGGCAGATTGCTAGGCTACAAATTGCTGATTTGAAAACCTCAGACAATTACAAGGTTAAACCGAAGAAAGGTTTCCTGAACCTAAAGGTAACTCCATAGAACCATAAAATTCTGACAGTGCAGAAGGAGGCCAAACAGCCCACCGGGTCTGCATCGACCCTCTGAAAGAGCATTCCACCCAGTCCCACACCCCACCTTATCCGCATACCCCACCTAACCTGCGCATCTTTGGACACAAGGGGATTATTGTATCATGGCCAATCCACCTAACCTGCACATCTTTGGACTGTGGGAGGAAACCGGATCACCCGGAGGAAACCCACGCAGACATGGAGAGAAAGTGCAAACTCCACACAAACCGTCACTCAAGGCCGGAATTGAACCCGTGTCGACGGCACTGTGAGGCAGTGGTGCTGACCACCGTGCCACAGAGCCACCCACTCATGGGTGGTAACTATTTTCTGGCTTTAGCTCATGAAGTTATACTGCATGGGTTGTTGGTTTGTGACGAGACATTTCTCAGTGACCAGTGATGTAGATAGGTGGTAACGAAATGAATTCCAGAATATAATTGTAGTTAAGTGTACCTTTGGTGAAAATTGTGACTTTTCCTGTTGTGTGTGTTTACATAATTATAGTACGAAGTCTTACAACACCAGGTTAAAGTCCAACAGGTTTGTTTCGATGTCACTAGTTTTCGGAGCGCTGCTCCTTCCTCAGGTGAATGAAGAGGTATGTTCCAGAAACACATATATAGACAAATTCAAAGATGCCAAACAATGCTTGGAATGCGACCATTAGCAGGTGATTAAATCTTTACAGATCCAGAGATGGGGTAACCCCAGGTTAAAGAGGTGTGAATTGTACCAAGCCAGGACAGTTGGTAGGATTTCGCAAGCCAGACGGTGGGGGATGAATGTAATGCGACATGAATCCCAGGTCCCGGTTGAGGCCGCACTCATGTGTGCGGAACTTGGCTGTAGGTTTCTGCTCGGCGATTCTGCGTTGTCGCGCGTCCTGAAGGCCGCCTTGGAGAACGCTTACCCGGAGATCAGAGGCTGAATGCCCTTGACTGCTGAAGTGTTACCCGACTGGAAGGGAACATTCCTGCCTGGTGATTGTTGCGCGATGTCCGTTCATTCGTTCTTGCAGCATCTGCATGGTCTCGCCAATGTTCCACGCTTCGGGACATCCTTTCCTGCAGCGTATGAGGTAGACAACGTTGGCCGAGTCGCACGAGTATGTACCGCGTATGAATAGACTACACGATGATCTTAATAAGTTCCATCCAACCATCAGACTCACCATGGACGACTCTCCAAAATCAGTTGCATTCTTGGACACACTCGTCTCCATCAAGGACGGTCACCTCAGCACTCGGCCAACGTTGTTCAGGAATGTTCCCTTCCAGTCGGGGAATACTTCAGCAGTCAAGGGCATTCAGCCTCTGATCTCCAGGTAAGCGTTCTCCAAGACGGCCTTCAGGACGCCCGACAACGCAGAATCGCCGAGCAGAAACTTATAGCCAAGTTCCGCACACATGAGTGCGGCCTCAACCGGGACCTGGGATTCATGTCGCATTATATTCATCCCCCACCATCTGACCTGCGAAATCCTACCAACTGCCCTGGCTTGACACAATTCACACCTCTTTAACCTGGGGTTACCCCATCTCTGGATCTGTAAAGATTTAATCACCTGCTAATGGTCGCATTCAAAGCATTGTTTGGCATCTTTGAATTTGTCTATATATGTGTTTCTGGAACATACCTCTTCATTCACCTGAGGAAGGAGCAGCGCTCCGAAAGCTAGTGACATCGAAACAAACCTGTTGGACTTTAACCTGGTGTTGTAAGACTTCGTACTGTGCTCGCCCCAGTCCAACGCCGGCATCTCCACATCATACATAATTATAAACATTCTTTTATTTGAATGGGTACAAGATTGAACTTTCCTCACTGGTTTGCATATCTTTCCTCACATTATACCAAATTGACAAAATACATTCTTAAGACCCGCATTCCAAGTAACCCTTCTAGGTTTTAAGAACCTGGAACATACAGTGCAGAAGGCCATTCGGCCCATCGAATCTGCACCGACCCACTTAAGCCCTCACTTCCACCAATAACCCATCCTAACCTTTTTGGGCACGAAGGGCAATTTATCATGGCCAATCCACCTAACCTGCACGTCTTTGGACTGTGGGAGGAAACCGGAGCACCCGGAGGAAACCCACGCAGATACGGGAAGAACGTGCAGACTTTACACAGAAAGTGACCCAGCGGGGAATCGAACCTGGGACCCTGGTGCTGTGAAGCCACAGTGCTAGCCATTGTGCTACCAAACTGCCTTAATACCATTGGGGTACTAAGGATCTCTTATTTCTTCTTCCAAAAATAAGGTACTCAGTCCAGTTGATGTCGGTGTCCAAAACACACTTTATTACTAAAATTTCACTCAATACACTTGTGCAAGAACTGAATCAAAGCTTAGAGCAAAATAATACATACACTTGTCAGAATACAGCAAAAAATCATTAAAAACATTAACACAAGAAAAAGGTAAAGAAAATACTTCAAAATAAAAGTAATTTCAACAGATTATTAAAGAATTCCGGAAGGCTAGAATTCCTCAGAAAAATTATTCATACAATCATATTCTTAAAGAAATCCTTATCTATAGTTTAGCCCCATACTCATTTTTCATTGGTTTTTGGTCTCAGCTGAGACCCCCTGATTCATTCAGAAAGATGTCAATCACTCAACAACTGATTAGTTAATTAGACATTAATCATTTACTCAAGATTAATTAATGTTTCCCATGCGCTTTCTCCCGGTTTAAAGTCTTTATGTCATTATTAGTTTCTCGCCTAACTATGTTACTAGATTGTTGCAATTCTCTGAATGTGTCTTCATATTGTTTCTTTAGGTAGGGCTTACATAGTATATCCTTCAAAACATTGTTAGTATCTGCAGACATGACCTTAAGGGTTCAATAGTTCACTCATTTATTATAATATAATTATCTTTATTGTCACAAGTAGGCTTACATTAACACTGCAGTGAAGTTACTGTGAAAAGCCCCTCATCGCCACATTCAGGCACCTGTTTGGGTACACTGAGGGAGAATTCAAAATGTCCAAATTACCTAACAGCACGTCTTTCGGGACTTGTGGGAGGAAACCGGAGAACCCGGAGGAAACCCACGCAGACATAGGGAGAACGTGCAGACTCTACACAGACAGTGACCCAAGCCGGGAATCGAACTTGGGACCCTGGCGCTATGAAGCAACAGTGCTAACCACTGTGCTACTGTGCCGTGCCATATAAATTGATTCTACTTTTTGCAGACTCAGTATTTCTAAGAATCATTTTGTTCTCCAGTATGTGTTTAGTTCATTCCTTAAAGGCCCCAAACAATTAGTAAATCCTACAGATACCCTCACATCTAACATCAGCGGAGTTCTTAACAAAGGACATTATGCTGGTACATAAGTTCTACATTTTCTTCTCTGCACCACGTAATTAATGACCCAAATGATCAAACACACAAGAATCGTGACAACAATTACACTGCAAACAACCTCCAACCTACCATTATTGCCTTTTGGGTGCTCAATCCATGGTACATAGACAGAAATCTTGGCTACATTAGATATTGCAGAGGGCTGATTGATTTTATCATATGCACAAAGAGCAAAATAGACAGTTGTCCCATTTTTCAATTCTGTATTTTCAGGAACAAATGCGACAGTTTCCCTCGAGCCAAATGGTTGCGGGTTCATGCTGGTCAAGTTAACCGGCGCAGTTGTTGAGAAATTGTCCCGTAGCTGTAGGAGGCTGTCACTCATTCTCATTTCATAGCGAGACGCTAAGAAACAAAAACAAAAAAGGAAATTAATGCATTCACAAAGCATCATAAAAATATAGGTGATCTTCGACTTGATACATCGGATAGTATTTACTCCACCTCGAAATGCTGCTTGAATAAGGCTGAAAATATGACCGGGCGATAGGGGAAGGCCATTCGACCTGTCAAGCCTGTGTGAGATATCTCCACTGGTCATCAGCATTCATCAACAATCTGTTCAAATCACTGCTGCATAGAAATGGTCTTTATAAGCAACTTCAATTGAGCAACAATTACCTGCTCCCTGATCGTAGTCTTCTCCTGGCGCTGTCCATTCCAGCTCAACTTTATTTTTGACGATTGTTGCTTGAAGGTCTGTGATTTTGCACGGTGGAACATCAACAGGGGGTGTTCCTGCGGGAACTGAAATTGCTCCTCCTGATTTGACCCTGCTGAAATCTCCTAACTCAGTCGCAAGACCTTCCAAGTTGATTGGAGGCTGTGGTGGGTTTATTTGAATCACGCCTACATGGAAAGGGAGACATGTCTTTCTTAAACCCAAACGTAACTGGCAATACCCTTCAACAAAAAGACTTGATCTACCTGAGTAGCCTGCAATTTCCCACAGGACAATTTTCTGGCTTTGGCTAAACAATCTGAGGCCAAGAAAGGTACCGTTTAATGACAGACAGTTTGAGGATCAATCAGCAAATCCTTCCAACATACCCCAATGGTGGGCATTAAGAATGGGAAAGAGTCAAAGGAACATAGGAATTCGGAGCAGGAGTGGGCCATTCAGCCCCTCGAGCCTGCTCCGCCAATCAATAAGATCAACGCTGCTTTTGATTGAAATGTCAACTCCACATTCCCGCCTAACCCCGATGACCTTTCATCCCCTCGCTTATCCAGAATCTAACTCTTAAAAGTACTGAAAGATTCTGCTTCTGCCGCATTTTGAGGGAGAGAGTTCCAAAGGCCCACGACCCTCAGAGAAAAAATTCTCCTCATCTCCATCTTTAATGAGCGACCATTTATTTTTAAACAGTGACTCCTAGTTCTAGGTTCTCTCCCAAGAGGGCAGCACGGTAGCCTTGTGGATAGCACAATTGCTTCACAGCTCCAGGGTCCCAGGTGCGATTCCAGCTTGGGTCACTGTCTGTGCGGAGTCTGCACATCCTCCCGTGTGTGCGTGGGTTTCCTCCGGGTGCTCCGGTTTCCTCCCACAGTCCAAAGATGTGCGGGTTAGGTGGATTGGCCATGATAAATTGCCCTTAGTGTCCAAAATTGCCCTTCGTGTTGGGTGGGGTTACTGGGTTATGGGGATAGGGTGGCGGTGTTGACCTTGGGTAGGGTGCTCTTTCCAAGAGCCGGTGCAGACCCGATGGGCCGAATGGCCTCCTTCTGCACTGTAAATTCTATGATAACCTCTCCACATCCACCCTGTCAAGACCCCTCAGGATCGTAACTATTTCAATCAAGTCGCCTCTTACTCTTGTAAACTCCAGTGGATACAAGCCCAACCTGTCCAACCTTTCCTCACAAGACAACCCGCCCATCCTCGGTATTAGAATTTCCAAAGATTCATAACCCTCTGAGTGAAGAGATTTCTCCTAATCCCAGTCCAAAATGGTCAATGCCTTGGGCGGAATCTATCCGCCGCGCCCGAATTGGGGCGCGACGCAGCCGGCAATTACGGGTAATTACACACTACGTAGCAGGATTTGCCCGGCTTGCCACGCCTCCTGTAATCTCGCGAGACGTCACGATTTGGATTCCGTCCACAATGAACGGGATCAGTATTTGGCAAATCGGCATGTTAGATGGAGTCTCACTCTATATACATATACCTGATCCACCCAAGGAATTGGGATCAAATCCCTTTGCAATAGAGTCCTGTTGGATGGCATGGTCTTTTACGGCATGGCACACCCGGTTAAATGAGTTCGACACGGGACTCAGTTGCAATTCGGTTAGATCGCGTCCCTTACCCTGAATTGAAGATCTTGGGGCTGGATTCTCCGTTTGCCGACGGCAAAATCATGAAACTCGATTGGGTGGAGAATAACTTTTGACGCCGAAATGGCGGTAGATGCTGGTTTGACGCTAAATCGGATGCTCCGACCCCCGCAAAATGGTGTAAAAGCGGCACTCAGCACGCAGCTGAAAGTACAGTACGCTTATCATTAGCGGGCCTGACACTTGATGTTCCGGGGCCTCCACGATACACCGCCTCTGATGGGCCGAGTTCCCGACAGCGTGGTTCACTTGTGGTAGGAAATGGCGTGGAGTGACTGCAGGCTGCTGGCCAGGACACCGGCCGTGCTGGTCATGGCGGGGAGGGGGGGGACCTTGCCAGGGCCAGGGGAGGGGAGGAGGAGTGGAGGGTAGGGGGAGGGCGGGCCGAGCAGCCGTTGTGTTCCCCCCCCCCACACACAGGATTGGGGCGGTGCCCAGGCACCGAACGCAATTACAGCATCCAGCTTGCTCACCACCCACTCCAGCCTCTAGTTCTACACAGTGGCACCGGCCGTATGGGTGCGCCCACCCCACGCCCTGCCACAGCGTGCACCCCCTGCCCCTGAAGACCCCGCGCAACCAGCAGCCACCCACCAGGGGACCATCCAGAGCCACACTCAAGGCAACCCCTAGTGAGGGCAGTAGGGATGGGTGCCAGGATCAGTGGTACCCACAGGGCCAGATACCGACGGGGCAGAGGTGAGGGGGGGGGTCATGCGTGGGTGGGGCCCGCAGTGCCAACCGGGGCCACGATGTAGCCCATGGTACCTGGGTGGGCACAGGAGTATGCGGCATTCTAACATGTTGGCCTTTCACCCCCTGCAGAGAATTTCGGACACCAACCCATAATGCTGGTCGCCATGGCGATGGCTGCAGCTCTGCGAGATGACCTGCGGCAGCATGAGCGGTGCCCTCTCAGAGAGGAGGAGGTGGCTGCAGAGGGGCAGGGCTCAGGCTTGGAGGGCTGGCCGCCCAACAAGCCGAGGAGGAGGAGAAGGTGCCAAGGGGGCACCGCATGAGACCTCGCGTGTACCGCAACCGCATGCACCGGACCGGGCATGCAAATACTACGGAGGAGCAGAGGGACAGATAGCACATCTGGCACCGCAGGAGTGTGGGGGAGGGCACCCGCTCCCGGTGACTGTCAAGGTGATGATCGCGCTGAATGTCTATGCCACGGGGTCGTTCCAGTCGCTGAGTGGGGACCTGTCCGCGATATCGCAGACATCGGCGCACAGGTGCATACGTGCTGTCACGGAAGCCCTATATGCCCAGGCGGGCCAGTACATCCACTACCATGTGGACCACAACCACCAGGATCCCCGGGCAGCGGGGCTCGCTGCCATCGCCGGGATGCCCCGGGTCCAGGGGGTGATCGAGGGGATGCATGTCGCCCTACGGCCACCTGCGGATAACAGGCCGCTCTACACAAACAGGAGGGGCTACCACCCCAGGGGCTGTTTAGCACAGGGCTAAATCGCTGGCTTTGCAAGCAGACCAAGGCAGGCCAGCAGCGCGGTTCAATTCCCGTAACAGCCTCCCCGAACAGGCGCCGGAATGTGGCGACTAGGGGCTTTTCACAGTAACTTCATTTGAAGCCTACTTGTGACAATAAGCGATTTTCATTTTCATTTTTCATTCATTTCATTTTCATGAACGTACAGCTGGTCTGTGACCAACAGCTGCGCATCATGCCCGATACCCGGGCAGCATGCCCGACTCCTTCATACTGGCACACTCGGTGATCCCCGACATGTTTGTGGGGTACCAACCCGGCTGCGGGGCTGGCTACTGGGCGACAGGGGATACCCGTTGTGGTCATGGCTGATGACGTCTATCTGGAGGCCACAGACCGACGTGGAGACCCACTACAACGATGCCCATACAACCACCAGGAGTGTGGTGGAGAGGTGCTTCAGGGTCCTGGAAATGCGCTTCAGGTGCCTGGACCGCCCTGGCGGGGCACTGCAGTACGAGGCAAGGAGGGCCGGCCGCCTCGTGGTGGCCTGCTGCATTCTCCACAATATAGCCCAGCAGAGGGGTGATGCGCTGGAGGAGGATGAGAAGGAAGGGCAGACTATGTCAGACGAGGAGAATGCGAGGGAGGGGGACAATAAGCGGGACATGACACCCCAGGCAGGCACGGGAAGCTACACAACGCCATCGCCATGACCAGCACGCACGGGATTCCCTCGTCGCCTCATGTTTCACCGACTGGGGGGGGGGGGGGGGGAGGGGAAGGGGGGCAGCTGGTCAGGGGCACAGACACCACCATCCCACACCCACACCCCCTCACCACCCACACCACCAAATCCCCTCACCTCCCACACCACCAAACCACCCGCGTGCACACCCTCTCCACGACACATACCTGTGGCGCAATGAGCTGGGAGCACTGGCTTGGCAGTGACAATGGGTCTGGTCCATGGGATGGAGGATGATGACAACCCGCTCTGCGACGAGTTCCGTGCTCCACATCGTTAGACAATGTCTGACTCAAGCCCACAGTAGCACCTTCCACCTGGGTCATCCCTGCATGCGAGCTGACCAGTCCATCACACGGTCCCATTGAATCCCTGGGGTGGGGTGCTGGGAACAGTCGGGGCGGGGGGGGGGGGGGGGGGGGGGGAGGGGGGGGGAGGGGGAGCACGGTCCACCAACGGGGCCTGCACTCGTCACCCACCCCCCACTCCCACTGACCAGCACTGACCATCCCACCCCCACACTCATCAGACAGAGCACTGGGGCAGGTTTCAACGGTGTTAACAGGTGTTTATTGTGGACAAATATACACAGTCTGTGCCCTAGCTCATATTACTAAACGGTGCCCTGCACCCTTGCCAACTTAACTGGTGTCTAACTTTCTGTCCTTACAGGCCGCTGGTAATGTAGTTCTAATATCTCTGTTGAATAGCATTGTGGTAAAAGTCCTGAAACTAATGGAATTGCTCTGTATGATAATAAAGCTAAATGTATGTCAAATTGTGAATCATTCGCTTTACTGATGGGTTGTTTAATGATGTGAACACCTTTTTCTACCTCCCATTGGATTGTGGATAGTGTGGGCTGGACGTCACATGTCGAAAATTGTTGTTGTTTGAAAATTCTGACCATTCCCAACCAGCAAAACATGGACCATTATCGGACATTACCGTTTGTGGAATCCCATGTCGCGAAAATGTTTCTTTACATGTTTTGATGGCTGAAGACAATGTTAGATCTGGAAGTTTCATAACCTCCGGGTAGTTTGGATAGTAATCCATGATGAGAACGCAGTCATGACCAGTTGCATGGAAGAGGTCGATCCCTACTTTTGTCCATGGTGATGTGATGAGTTCATGTTGTTGAAGTTTCCCTTGCATTGTGCAGGTTGGTGTCTTTGACAGGTTTTGCATGTTATGACCATGTCAGTGATATCCCTGTTGATCCCAGGTCAATAAACCGCTTACCTTGCTCTCCTTTTACGAGTTTCTCAATACCGAGGTGTCCCTCGTGAATTTTCTGTCGGATTTCTGAACAAAGACTTTGCGGGGTAACAATTTGATCTTGGCTTAACAATAGACCATTCACTGTTGTTAAATCTGTTTGAATGTTGTGGTATTGAGGACAACGCCCTTTCGGCCACCCATGTTGTAGATGGTGCATTACCCACAGCAGAGTTGCTGCTTTCTTTGTTTCTTGCTGTATTAACTTGAGTTTTTCCATCAGATCCCAGAAGATTCTCCGTGCATAGTTGAGCCTGAGCTTCTATGTCTCTGATGAATTCCATTGGTGTGCTCTCTGTGGCAATGGAACGTGATAGAGTATCTGCAATGATAAGCTCTTTCCCTGCTGTATTTGTCAAGTTGAAATCATACCTTCGGAATTTCATCATGATACACTGGAGTCTAGGTGTCATGTCGTTTTTCTCAATGATGTGGACCAACGGCCTATGATCCGACTCCACAGTAAAGGTTGGCAGTCCATAAACATAGTCATGGGGCGGGATTCTCCACCGCGCCACATTTATGCCCCGACCCGCCGGCGGGATTCTCCGTTACGCCAGCCGATCAATGGGGTTTCCCATTGTGGGCAGCCCCACGCCATCGGGAAACCCCCGGGCGACAGCGTAACGGAGAATCACGCCGGCGAAGAATCCCGCCCATGGAATTTAAGTATTCCCGTCAATAATACAAGATATTCCTTTTCTATCTGTGCATATCTGCACTCTGTTGCAGGCATAGCTCTTGAAGCATATGCTACAGGTATCCAATCTGAGTGTTTATCTTGCTGTAAGAGAACTGCTCCTTGGCTTGCATCAGTGGATATTTTAGTTGCTCTTTATCGGGTCGAAGAAAGGGAGTATCGGTGCGGTCATTAGTTGTTGTTTCACACCTGTCCATTCGTTTTGATGGCTTTGTGTCCATTCAAATGTGGTTGATTTTTTGATCAGATTTCTTAATGCAGACGTTCTCGATGACAGGTTTGATATAAACTTGCCCCAAAAATTGACAAACCCAGAAGCCTCAGAAGAGCTTTCTTATCTTCTGCCGTTTTCATATTTTGAATTGCTGCCATCTTTGTATCGTCAGGTTTGACTCCTTGAGAGGATATGGTCGCTCCCAGGAATTTCAAAGATGATTGTGCAAATGTAAACTTTGCCTGGTTCAATTTTAATCCAAACTTGTTGATTGTCCCAAATACTTTTCTTAAGCGTTTGATGTGTTCTTCCTTGGTCGTGGACCAAATGATGATATCGTCAACATACACCCATACATTCAGATATATAGATCACTACAGAGGCGGCCTGCTGTGACTCCTGCCCTATGACAAGGATCCCCTTGGTGCACGTCTCCTGGGGCGACCCGGCCTGGCTGAACCCCTCTGCTGCTCGGGCGTCACGGTTGGCGTGGTGCCGCCCTGTTCTGCCCGCTGTCCACCAGATTCACCAGGGACAGGAGGGGGGGGTGAAGTCCGAGGTGCTGCGCTGTTCCAGCACCTCCCCTGCGGGAGTCCCAGTCCCAGAGAGAGGTGTCCCAGCACCTCCTTCTCCCTCGGGGTGCCCGATGGCCACCGGGCTACTCTATGGGATGGGGGTGCGAGCGGAGCCATCCACTGAGACCCCCCATGCCAACTGGTGCTGCCAGTTCTGGGCATCCTCTCTGGTCTTGACCAGGGTCTGCACGTTCATGGCCACGGAGCACAGGGTGTGGACCATCTCCGTCTGGGACTGTGTCACCACGCTGAGGGTCCGTGCCACATCAGCCAGTGACTGGGCCGCGTCCCTCTGGGACTGGGACACCTCTCTCTGGACTGGGACACCCCCCTCTGGGACTGGGACACCTCTCTCTGGGACTGGGACACATCCCTCTGGGACTGGGACACATCCCTCTGGGACTGGGACACATCCCTCTGGGACTGGGACACATCCCTCTGGGACTGGGACACATCCCTCTGGGACTGGGACACCACCCTCTGGGACTGGGACACCCCCCTCTGGGACTGGGACACCCCCCTCTGGGACTGGGACACCTCCCTCTGGGACTGGGACACCTCCCTCTGGGACTGGGACACCACCCTCTGGGACTGGGACACCCCCCTCTGGGACTGGGACACCTCCCTCTGGGTCTGGGACACATTCCTCTGGGACTGGGACACCCCCCTCTGGGACTGGGACACCCCCCTCCGGGACTGGGACACCCCCCTCTGGGACAGGAACAACCCCCTCTGGGACAGGAACAACCCCCTCTGGGACTGGAACACCTCCCTCTGGGACTGGAACACCTCCCTCTGGGACCGGGACACCTCCCTCTGGGAACGGGACACCTCCCTCTGGGAACGGGACACCTTCCTCTGGGACTGGGACACCACCCCCTGGGACTGGGACACCCACCTCTTGGACGCGGCCACCCCGCCCAGTGTTTGCACCACGCCAGCCATCGCCTGGGCAATGCCGCTGACGCTCTCAGCCATGGCCTACTGTGACTGAGCCACGCTGAGGATCGCCGCTGCGATGTCCAGGTGGCTCTGGCACATGGCTGCTGTGAGAGGGCGGCACTGCCCTGAGCCTCAGCCCTTAACTGGCACAGAGTGCCCCAGGTCTTGCACACTCTGACCCATATCCGACACCACCGCCCCCATTGCCTCCACCGCGGACGTCACACCCGTGCGTTGTCGGCTTGGGTGGCAGCCATGACCGTCGCCCACTGCTCCTGCAAGGGGGACTCAGCAGGTGCTGGTAGCCGGCTGTCATCCCCTCCTGTAATCTCTGGGTCTCTGACTGCATCTCCACTGTGGTTTAGACTGGATGTTCCAGGAGCCCGGGACACGTCTGGGGCTGGTCATCCCTCCGACGGTCTGGCCCCTCAACTGCCCCTTCCTCCAACCGCTGTACCGGAGGCGATGCGTGGTGCGCACCAGATAGTGTCCCAAGAGCCTCTTCACTAATGTGCACAACTGAGGTGATGGTCTCTGAGATGGTGGAGTGTGTTGGAGACAGCTGTGATGGAAAGTCTGTGTCCTCCTCCGACCCGAGCTCCAGGGTCTCCAGTTGTGGCTGGCATGGGTGCGGGCATGTGGGGCAGGGTGGGGGATCAGCCGTCCCCTGGGGGAGGGGGGGGGAATATCTGGGTTAAATGTGTTTGGGGGGGGAAGGGGGGTTGTGCCAGGGCCCCAGCGCTACCTACTCACCCTGGCCGCCCTGATGAGGTCATGCAGTTTCTTCCTGCACTGGATGCCAGTCCGGACAACGTTGCCCATGGCGCAGACCGCCTCTGCCACCTGTGCGCAGGCATGGCGAACGGTGATGCATGGTGGCCTTCCTCCCGGGCCAGGGTACAGGGTCAACCGCCTCTCCTCCACAGCGTCCAGGAGGGTGTCCCGCTCAGCGTCCCTGAACAGTGGCTCTGCTCTCCTTCTAGCCATCTTGTTGGCTGGGACGGTGTGTGTGTGGGGGGATGGATCGTTTCAGTGCGGCTGCAGCGTATGAGCCTCTTGCGCGGCAATCACAGACCCGACGAATCCAGCTCCGTTTCTCTTGGAACCGGTTGCGTCCACGTGGTGATGGTGCGTGCCCATTTAGAGTTGTTGTATCGGTGCAGCTGTTGCATCGTTTCTGCTGTCATAAAACACCACTGTTTCCACGCCGGCGTCTGCACTTAGTCTCAAAATCAGAGAATCCAGCCCCTTTACATTAAGATATCCCAGCCAGGGGAAACATCTGCCCAGCACGTAATCTAGCAAGTAGCATGTTTTCCCGAATAGTTATAGACCTTAAAAACTATCCCTTACATTTCTCTTTCCACAAAACTGCTTTCCCTGCAGAATGTTTCCAGCATTTTCTGGGTTCATTTCTCCCTCTTGTTTTATCCTGAATTTCTTCTCTTTGTTTAACTTTCTTCTTAACCTGACTGTTATTTCTCTCTGCTGGTTAATTTGCTTGTTTTATTTTATTTTGTATCATTTCTCTAGTTTTGTACCATTTATCTAACCATTCCATTCAAGCTCTCTTCTGTTTCTTTCTGAACGTTATTAACAATGAATATTTGTGGTCTGATTAGGTTCGTGATTAATAAAGGGGATCAGAGGATATGGGGAGAAGGCAGGACAATGGGGATGAGAAACATATCAGCCAGGATCTAATGGCAGAGCAGACTCGATGGGCCGAGTGGCCTAATTCTGCTCTTATATCTTATGGAATATTTTGCTGTTTTGGCTCTGATCCCTTATAAAAGGAACAGAATACATCAGCCTCCCAGATAGTTCCAGGTGGCAAATTCAGTGTGGCTTGGATGAGGCAAATTATTTTTATTCTATAGCAAATGTTTTGGTGGGATTGTGTTGATTCTTAACATTAATGAACTCAACACCAGCTACGATTCCGGAGATACTGCCATCCGTTACAGTTCAACATTTGCTGGATTACATCAAGATCATACAATGATATCTCTCTCCAAGGATTAACATATATTGATTATAAAATAGAATCTTCGGTCTGTACACATTCAGGACCCTGACCTTCCTGTTGCTTTCCATTTTAACAAAAGACCCTGCTCTCATGCCCACATGTCTGTTCTTGGCCTGCTGTAATGTTCCAGAGAAGCTCAACGCAAACTGGAGGAATGCCTTCCGGCCTGAACATCGAATTCAACAACTTCAGAAAATCAGCCCCACCTCGACCCATTTGTTTCCATTTCATTTTAACTGTCTTTTACCATTTCTTTTTTTCTTAATATACATTTCATTTCCCCCCCCCAATCTTATCCACCGTTCCTGCACCTTTCTCCTCTTTGCTTCCCCCTTCCCCTCCCCCCACATCTACAGTTCACCCTCTGATGTTAGTTTCCCTGCTGTTTGACCTTTCACACCTTTTGTTCTCTCTGGAGACTGCCATTAGCACTCTTTCCCCTTGGTTTCTGTGGCCATTAGCACCCGGTTTCCCTGGGCTTCTGTGGCTATGACTCATCTTTCATTCTCACTCCACAGTATAAATATTTCCCACTTTCTCTGTCTGTTAGCTTTGACAAAGAGTCATCGGACTCGAAACGTTAGCTCTTTTCTCTCGCTACAGATGCTGCCAGACTTGCTGAGATTTTCCAGCATTTTCTCTTCCGTTTCAGATTCCAGCATCCACAGTAATTTACTTTTATTACTGGTACCATGTTAGAATACGCAAGGTGGTATTGTATAGAATTATTTAACATTGGGTTTGCATTGTTGTGTGGAATCTTAGAGAGATGACGGGGGTCTTGGCTGGAGGGCCGCTGAGATCCCTGTGTCTCCTCTTCAAGAAAGTCCAATGGATCTTGGGCGCGATCTAACAACCATGTCGTACCCGGCATGAATCGGAGCCGGCCGGTTATATCGCCGGACAGTCCGAAATTGGGAAATCGATGAAAGATAGGGATCCTGGAAGGGGAAGCCTGAAAGGGGGCATGGGAAGGGCTGAAAAGGGGGCCCCTCAGCGATCCCATAGTGGGGTGCCAAAACATGGCAGTTATGGGGCAATGCCCATGTGTGTGGGGGGTGACATTGCCCATGGGTGAGTGGGTCTCCAACATTAGCCAACGCCATTATTTAACTTAGGACTTAATATGGGTTGTTAGGATCGGTATGATTTCCTGCAATTAATTACGAGAAGGTTTATGCATTATGCAAAATATCTTCCCAGCTGCAGCTACAACTGACAGCACTCAATGCACACGGAGAACTTACACCTCAATAGTTCATCACAGTATAAAATCATACACCACTGCAATTGGCTTTCTGCACAATCTTCTTTGGCATTTTACCATTTTCCGTGTATCCTGGTATGTAAAAGGCACGTGCCCCTGTTCGGATTGCCTTCTTTGTAGCCCCGTCCTTTCCCTCTACACGCACTTTAAAGTTGTATCTTCCAAATCCAGAAAACTTAAAGACCTTCTTGGTGTAGATACCATCATTCTTGACGACATCAGCACCTACAAGCAGGAAAGGGTAAACATCTGGGCACTGAGAGGAGAATGGAATAACAATACTGTGCTTGGGTTCATTCATTGATGACAAGTGCAAAATAGAATGATCAGGGAAGAGCTCATTTCAAATCCTAACATGCATATTTCACTGATGAATTACTGTAATTGTAGCATATTGATACACATTGCATCATTTATTGATGTAAATAACAATCTTAAGACTAATAATTGGGTTGTGCCATAATCCAGCCACAGTAGTCACAATTCGTGACTTGCCCGTGTCAGGTTTGGTGAAGGTAGGCAACACGTAAATCCTGCGCTGTCACCTCAGTTACACACAGAACACAGGAGCGAGTGCCTGCTGCACTGCCTCTATGTTCAGCAGAGTGTCAAACAGTGCTGCAGCCACTCTTCCATTCTTAAAGGAAGTCTGTCCCTCTTAAAGGGAAATTGCATTGAGTTATGGCAGGCTGCTGTTGTATACGGTTGAAACACAGGTTATGGAATTCCAAGGCTGATAGAAAGCTCCAGGGTCACTCGGGTTTACACAAGTCAATGTAATGATAACAATAAAACTGTCAGTATCGAAAACAACATAAATCGAATAAAAGGTTTACTCAAACACCCATCACCTCCCAAACACCATCTTCCATCCAGTCCTGGACCCTCGGCTGGGTCCCCTGCTGACCAGTTGCCTAAAACGTGTCTGGGGAGAGCTGACGTAAGTCCTCTGTTTATGTATCAGGTCCGAACTCTGAGCTGAGGTCCAGGAATGCATCACGTAAGGAAGTCTTTGTCACTCAACCCAACCGCATTCCTGATGTTAATGCTTTATTCGAGGCTGCATCTCCACAAATCTGTTCCAGAAAATGTTTGCCTCATGGCCGAACTTGGCCTAAGTTAGATCAGAAATCTGCAGGCAGCCTTGCCTACTAGACACAGCTCATCTGTCTTCATAGAACAGTGAATCCTTTGATAAACTGCGGCCAGTACCAGGGTAAGCCCATTTGTAATAAACTAAATATTCTGCACTTCAGTTATTATATTTTGGAGTTCCCCACACTGCAATAAAACTAGCTTTTTGATTTACCAAGATTGCCCATAAAGTTATGTTTTTTTAAACTTAATTATCCACCTATTTATAATAATCTGTATTATTGTCACAAGTAGGCTTACATTAACACTGCAATGAAGTTACTGTGAAAATCCCCTAGTCGCCACACTCCAGCGCCTGTTCGGGTACACAGAGGGAGAATTCAGAATGTCGAAATTACCTAACTTTCAGACTGTGTCACCAAATCTCTTCCAAAATTATGTCATATCCCCCATCTCACTATCAGCAAATTCACTGGAGTTCCATCCCTATTGTCTGTTTCAATGATCTGGAAAAATTAACTCACATCATAAAGCCTTTCTGTGCTGTTAGACCTTACCTTGTTGACGTAGTTGTGTAATGAATAAGGATTGAGTCATCAAACTGTGCCATACCTAAGCTTAATGGTGAATTATTTTTATTTGTATGAATTACTGGAATGTTGTTCAGAAGTCTTTAAGTTGGCATCTCTTTTGTCAAAATTCTGTAATGTAGCCTTAAGAAATAATGCACTGAAGTATTGTTGGGGAACATTTGCACATTTGTGCTCCAGTGAATCCAGCATTAGCAGCAAGCAGAAGCCAAAACCGCGATGCTGATTGGCTATCAGGATGGCCTAAGGGCTAGAATTGTAAGTAAAAGTAGAAGGTGACGTTAGTTTATTGTAGAAAAACCAAAGCACACTTCCTATTGGTCAAGGATTGTAAATGTTGGGTACAAGCTCAGGTTAGGTTGTTTTCGGAAAGCCAGAAGCACTTTTTCAATTGCAAACATTTGTTTAGAAGTTATTAGTTGTGTCGACTTGGGCTGAATGTTGCAAAAGCTACTTGCGAAAAGGGTATAAAAATAGGTCACGTATCAGGGGTCTTGCCGGGGGATAGCATTTGTCAGAGAACAAATTTAGGAGTTAATACCTGGCAGGCCGCTGGGTGGTGAGCATTTATTCAAGACATGGCCAGTCCACGGGTAATTGTCAAACGTTGGGGATTCTTGTAAGAATCCAGAAGTTACCTATTTTTTATTCGTTCTTGGGATGTGGGCGTCGCTGGCTGGGTCAGTATTTGTGGCCCATCCCTAATTGCCGTTGAATTGAGTGGTTCGCTAGGCTATTTCGGGGGGAGGGAGGCGCAGTTAAGAGTCAGCCACATTTCTGTGGTTCTGGAATCAAATGTAGGACATACCAGGTAAGGAGGGCAGATTTCCTTCCCTGCAGGACATTAGTGAACCAGTTGGGATTTTACCACAATCGACAATGGTTTCAGGGTCATCATTAGACTTTTAATTCCATATTTTTGTTGTATTCAGATTTGACCATCTGCCCTGACGGGATTCGAACCCGGGACCCCAGAGCATTACCCTGGGTCTCTGGATTACTAGTCCAGTGACAATACCAGTGACAATATCACTCCACTTTTGTGGGCAGCACGGTAGCACAAGTGGCTTCACAGCTCCAGGGTCCCAGGTTCGATTCCCCGCTGGGTCACTGTCTGTGTGGAGTCTGCACGTTCTCCCCATGTCTGCGTGGATTTCCTCTGGGTGGTCCGGTTTCCTCTCACAGTCCAAAGACATGCATCTTAGGTGGATTGGCCATGATGAATTGCCCTTAGTGACCAAAAAGGTTTTGATTGGTTATTGGTGGAAGTGAGGGCTTAAGTGGGTCGGTGCAGACTTGATGGGCCCAATGGCCTCCTTCTGCACTGTATGTTCTATGTTCTCTGTACACAACCACCTCCTATGATAGTCATAGGTTTGCAGTAAGAATCAATTTACTTATTAGTATCCAGCTTGAGGGCCTTAAGAAAAAAAAAGTGAACAATCTTTCTCAGGAAGTTGCTTTCAGTTAGAAAGAGAGAGAGAGCGAGAGAGAATAAAGCACTTAGCGAGTAGCGGAAAAACATGCAGTTCCAGCAGTTAAGGTAGGCTGGGAACATAGAGCTAAATTTTTAATGCTGAAAAAGGGTTTTACATGTATGTTATAAGTAGATTGACTATGTTTAAAACTTGAAGAAGAACTGTCTCATGAGACCAGGGTAAAGGAACGAAGAGGAAAAGACCCCAGATGTCCGAGGATTCACGACCATGCCTTGACTAGTGACATTAGATTGTATAATACAACTTACGAGCTTGCATTCCAAAATAAGTTATTATCCTTTTTTGTGGGTAAGGTTATTCCCCAGCCATAATTTTCTTATTCTGGTGTTTAGGATCGGGTCCAAATCCCAACAGTCCTTTTTTTGGAAGACATTTGATGTAGCAGAAGTTAAAATTGGAAAAAAAATCCACATTTCAAACATTTACAATTTCAGTATATGTTCGATTTCACAGTGTTACATTGTGTATCCTACCTGTACCATCATCAGAAAGGCGCTCTTCAATTGGACGACCAGTGGGCCGTTCAATAATGGCTGTCACATTTGCAAACATGACTGGTGAAAATCCCTGACTGATTTCTGCATAGATTGTCCTTCCACCGTAAGAATCCTTTTCACTGATAAGCACATTGACTGTCAACGGGGGAATCTTCTCATCTGCTGCTCGGGATGTTACTGTGATAGTTATGATCTGGTCGCTTCCAGGATTCAGGATGCTGTACTTCCAATGTCCTGCCTGGGAAACAAATATTCATTGTTAATTATAGGACAGATAGGGGTTCCCTGAACTTGTCAATGTTTTTTGGAGCAGCACAGTAGGCTTATATTAATACTGCAATGGAGTTACTGTGAAAATCCCCTCGTCGCCATACTGCAGCGCCTGTTTGGGTACACGGGTGGGAGAGTTCAGAATGTCCAATTCACACCTAACAAGCACGTCTTTCGGGACTAGTGTGAGGAAACCGGAGCACCTGGAGGAATCCCACGCAGACATGGAGAGAACCCCTGTGCAATAGTCAGGATGTGGGGCAGAACATAAATCAGGAGATTGAAAAGGCATATAAAGAAGGCAATATTACAGTAATCTTGGAGGACTTCAATATGCAGGTGGACTGGGAAAATCAGGTTGGTAGTGGATCCCAAGAAAAATAATTTGTGGAATTGTGTGTCACTCTTCTGTTCTTAAAGGAAGTCTGTCCCCCTTAAAGGGAAATTGCATTGAATTATGTGAGGGTGCTGTTGAATACTGTTCGGTAATTAAGTGTGTCTTAGAAGGTTTTTAGGATCAATATGTAGACAGTCTATATTGGACCTAGTACTAGGGAACGAACCCGGCCAGGTCATCAAAGTTGTAGTGGGAGAACATGTGGTAAACAGTGCCCACAATTCCGTCAGCTTTTGGATACTCATGGAAAAAGACGGGTGTTGTGCTAGGGTGAAGGTGCTAAATTGGGAGAAGGTTAACTACAACCAGATTAGGCAGGATTTGGAGGCTGGTGTTTAGGAGAGGCTGTTTGAGGGTAAATCCACATTTGGCATGTGGGAGACTTTTAAGGAGCAGTTGATGGGTGTGCAGGATAGGCATGTGCCGGTAAAAAGGAAGAACAGAATTTTGGATGACCAGGGAAATTAAGAATATTGTCTAAAAGAAAAAAGATGCATATGTGAGGTACAGGCAACTAAAAACCAGATGAAGCACTTGAAGAATAGAAGGAAAGTAGAAACGAGCTCAAGCAGGGAGTTAGGAGGGCAAAAAGGGGCCACAAAATGTTCTTGGCAGACAGGATTAAGGAGAATCCCAAGGCATTTTATACGTATATTAGGAACAAGAGGGTAGAAGGAGAAAGAGTTGGCCCACTCAAGGACAAAGGAGGGAAATTATGTGTAGAACCAGAGGAAGTAGGTGAGGTCCATCATGAGTATTTGGCATCGGTATTTACCAAGGAGAGGGACATGCTGATTGGTGGTGTCTCAGAGGGACGTGTAAACACTTTAGAATAGGTCATTATTACGAGGGAGGAAGTGTTAGGTGTTAAAAAGCATTAAGTTCGACAAATCCCCAGGGCCAGATGGCATCTATCCCGGATTACTAAGAGAGACAAGAGATTAAATCGCTGGGCCTCTGACAAAAATCTTTGTGTCCTCATTGGCCACAGGTGAGATCTCAGAGGATTGGAGGATAGCCAAAGTTGTACCATTAGTTAAGAAGGGTTGCAAGGATAATCCAGGTAATTATAGGTCAGTGAGCTTGATGTCAGTGATAGGGAAATTGTTGGAAAAGATACTCAGAGATTCGCAGAGATAGTGGGCGGAATTCTCTGTTAATGGGGTTATGTCCCCACGCCCGGGAGAAAACGGGCGTGAATCACTCTGGATGTTCCTGGAGAATCTTGTCCCTCTCTCTCGTGAATACTGAAACAAAACATTCATTTAGGGCCTCCCCTATCTCCTCAAACTCTAGGCACAAGTTACCTCCACTATCCCTGTTCGGTCCTACTCTCACTCTGATCATCCTCTTATTTCTCACATAAGTGTAGAACACCAGGTTTTTTCATGCCCCCTTCTAGCTCTCCAAGTCCATTTTTGAGTTCATTCATAGCTACCTTGTAACCCTCTAGAGCTATGCCAGATCCTTGCTTCCTCAAGCTTACATAAACTTCCTTCTTCCTCTTGACTAGAAGCTCCATTCTCTTGTCATCCAACACTCCTTCACCTTACCATTCCTTCCTCGTCTCAGTGGAACAAAACTATCCAGCACTCGCAGCAAGTGCTCCTTAAACAACCCCCACATTACTGTTGTGCATTTCCCCAAGAACAACTGTTCCCACATTATGCTCCTCAGCTCCTGTCTAACAGCAGTGTAATTTCCACCCCCCAAATAAATACTTCCCATGCTGTCTGTTCCTATCACTCTCCATGACTGTGGTAAAGGTCAAGGATTTGTGATCACTGTCACCGAAATGCTCTCCCACCGAGACATCTGACACCTGGCCTGGTTCGTTGCCAAGCACCAAATCCAATATGGCCTCCCCCCGAGTCAGCCTATCTACATATTGAGTCAGGAATCCTTCCTGTCCACTCCTGACAAAATCTGCTCCATCCAAACCATTTGATCTAAGGAGGTTCCAGTCAATATTAGGGAAGTTGAAGTCACCCATGACAACAACTCTGTTACTTCTGCACCTTTCCAAGATCTGCTGCCCAATCTGTTCCTCCATCTCTCTGCTGCTGTTGGGGGGTCCATATAAAATTCCCAATAAAGTGACTGCTCCTTTCTTGTTTCTGACTTCCACCCATACTGACTCAGTAGACAAACTCTCCTCAACCAACTCCTTTTCTGCAGCTGTGGTGCACTCCCTAATTAACAGTGCCACTCACCCACCTCTTTTACCTCCCTCCCTATTCTTCTTAAAACATTTAAACCCCAGAACATCTAACAACCACTCCTGCCGCTGTGAATTCCATGTCTCCTTAATGGCCACAACACGTAGTTCCAAGTACTGATCCTTGCTCTAAGTTCATCTCCCTTATTCCTGACACTCGTTGCATTGAAACAGATAAGGGGATCAGGGATTATGGGGAAAAGGCAGGAGAATATGGATGAAAAAAATATCAGCCATGATTGTATGGCGGAGCAGACTCGTTGGGCCGAGTGGCCTAATTCTACTCCTATGTCTTATGGTCTTATAGTAAATGAGCCTTCACCCTCAAAGGGATGAGACAATGCAGTAGACGCTATAGCACAGTTGTATAGCGCTCTGGGTAGACCACATCTAGAGCACTTTGTTTAGTTCTGACAATCAAACATCAGGAATGACATAATGATCTTGGTGAAGATACAAGTACAGATTCTCCAAAATGTTTCTGCAGCTAAAACGATTAACACATGAGGAAAGGTTACAAAGATTAAGGTAGTATTTATTTGAGTATGGAAGATTAGGGTGATCTAATTGGGATCTAATTAAGACAATTAAAAATTTGATCATGTGGTTAAACTCCACTGCGAGCATCTAGAACAAAGGAGATCAGTCATAAGGGAGTGAAACCCCTTCTTCAACAAGCAGTAATTGAATCCTGGAGTTCTCTGGGGCTAGGAGGCAAAGTAAACTTTCAAAACTAAGGTCGATTGATTTTTGGGAAGCAAGGAATTCGAGGGGTATGGAATCAAGCTGAGTAAATGGTGTTAAGATACAGGTCAGCCATAGTTTATTGAAATGGCACAACACGTTTAAGGAGCTGACGGTCTTTGTCTTTTCATATGCTATCCAGGCATCAGACCATAAGATCACAAGACAAAGGAGCAGAATCGGCCCATTGAGTCTGCTCCGCCATTCAATCATGGCTGATATTTTTCTCATCCCCATTCTCCTGCCTTCTCCCCATAACCCCGACCCCCTTATTAATCAAGAACCTATCAATCTCGATCTTACAGACACTCAGTGATTTGACTTCCACAGCAAAGAGTTCCACAGATTCACCACACTCTGGCTGAAGAAATTTCTCCTCATCTCGAGGAGCTATAGTTTGAAATTGTGTCCTCTGAGAAATATGCGTGCGCGAGAGTCAGGTGAACACAGGATTGAACTGTGATGCCACCATGAGTTAAGTCCCAAGGCTGACATTCAGATTGAATGAACATTTCCCAATGCCCGGCCTTCTCACCAATTGATGGAAACAGAAGTCATACATTTCCCACCGTAGAAACGGCCAGGAAGACAACCCATTGGCTTCTTTCAATTTGCATAGTGGACTCAACTGGCCGATGACAGACAGCACATGAAGGACTGTTGTACGGAATGTGACCTTGTCAAAATCAAGGATAGATAGCAGCAGGAAAGCTGAACTTAGCACTACCAGACAAAAACAATTTGTTTGAGAGGAATTACATTGCAGAATGTAAAGAATAAAGAATGCATTTTGATCCATACCTGTGCGGTGCCATTAATGTTAAGACGGGCTGTGAGTAAAGTCTCACCTCTCACAAAGGCATCTTTGTTGTAAACCTTTCCACTGGGGTCAGCTACAAATATATCTGGGATCTGCTTCTCCCATGTAACTACAAAAAATGTATCATTCCCAACAGTCTTATCGATAGGCACTGTATCATTCATCCAATCTCCATCATAAATCATTGTTCCAAAGCTTTCAAGCTGGAATCAAACAAATAGAACTATTATATCTTACTGTTGGGTTGGCAAAGGAATAATTGGAAAGTCACTTTCTGAGCGTAATCCGACCTGAATAGACTGTTGACTAATGTCATCATTTCCTGATACTAATCCAGTGAAGGCATCGATTAATCCACTTGCATCCACGTTGCCAGTGGCTGCAAATTGTAACCCCCCTGAAGAATGGAAAGAGAAAAATATGTCATCAACATTGAAAAAACATGTGGTTAATGCCAATTTAAACTGCCTAATGAAAAACCGCTGTCAATTAAAGTATTCAATTTTTTTTTTGATAAATTTAGATTACCCAATTATTTTTACTCCAATTAAGGGGCAATTTAGCGTGGCCAATCCACCTAACCTGCACATCTTTAGGTTGTGGGGGTGAAACACAGGCAGACACGGGGAGAATGTGCAAACTCCACACGGGCAGTGACCCAGAGCCGGGATTCGGACCCGGGTCCTCAGTGCCGCAGATCCAGTGCTAACCACTGCGCCACATGCCACCCTTGACCCCGATCTTAACCCAGCCGTTCAGCATGAGCAATGAGTGTGGGGGTGAGGGAGAAGCTGTTAAAACGGCCATGCTGCCCACTGTGTTCACACTGTCAGTAATGTTAACAGGAATCTTGGAAAGTCAAGCGTGACATTTCAGAAATGTGGACACGTTTACTGCTTTTATTGCATACTTTTCAATCTTGTGTGATGTTGCGTACAATGAATTAAAAAATACACAGGGTGCAATCGCCTTCTTGTTTACTGTGTTTGTGACTAAAGCGAGACAGCACCAGAACCAAAGACAGGAACCCAATCTGTAGAAATGTAGATTTCTGGCTAACTATAACCAAGGCATGATGGAATACTTGGTCATAATTGTGGTGTACTGAAGATACTGCTGAGAGGGCAAGAATAGGTTGGTGGATCCCCTTTCCTGTGTATGCAGTGTCACTTCCTTACCTATATACATCTGTTTCCACACATTGTCACATGCAAGTCTTACTCGGAGAGTAGTTTTCGACAAATCCCACCAATCTCCTATCGGAGGTCGACCCAGTAATTGGAACGCAGTTTCTTATTTCAGCTGAGAAGTTGGCCAAATCATTTTAAACATCCAAATGTTTCCACTACAATGAAAGAGCCTTTCAGCGTTTATTACCTGTCATGTTTGACAGCTGTTCCAACGCTATGGCCGCACTTGGTCCTAATGCTATAGTGTGGACAACTGCCCCACTTTGTTTAACCTCGGCGAAGCAACTGCTTATTCCACCGTCCTCCCCATCAGTCAGCAAAACGATTTCATCACCGCGCGTGGCACCGTCGTCATCGCGAAGTACCTGCAAAACAGTTAGTTACTGTCAACACGGGAAAATGTAATAACAGCAAATAATGTGTTGTTGAAAGTTCCTCCAGCTTTTCAGATGTTACCTCGAATCCAGCCTGAACACCGGCACAGATATTTGTTCCGCCTGAAGCTGATTTCGGTAGCAGTCGGACAAGTTCTTTCCTCACATCATCATTATCAATCAATTTCAAATTTGCTTGAATACTGGCATCGCTGCTAAAAGTGACAATTCCAACTTTCGATTGCACTTCAACGATCTGCAGTAAGAATATCTCTGCTGCTTGTCGGAGTCTGTTAATACGATTCTCCTATTTAATAGAAATAAGACAATTCAATTGCTATGTTCTGCGCTCTCAAGACAAAGGAACTTGAAGTTGTAGCATGTTTGATTCAACGCAAATAACACCAATGTGTTGAACAGTGGCTAACTCTACAAAAGCTTGATCTGGACAGGGGAAAGCCTGCCGATGACATCACAAACTATACACATGACTAGGTTCTTGAAGTGACCACGAAAGAATACAACCCCAAATGTATAAGACCATAAGACATAGGAGCAGAATTAGGCCACTCGGCCCATCGAGTCTGCTCCGCCATTCAATCATGGCTGATATTTTCTCATCCCCAATCTCCTGCCTTCTCCCCATAACCCCCTGATCCCCTTATTAATCAAGAACCTATCTATTTCTGTCTCAAAGGCATTCAGTGATTTGGCCTCCACAGCCTTCTGCGGCAAAGAGTACCACAGATTCACCACCCTCTGGCTGAAGAAATTCCTCCTCATTTCTGTTTTAAAGGATGAAATGAAATGAAAATCGCTTATTGTCACAAGTAGGCTTCAAATGAAGTTACTGTGAAAAGCCCCTAGTCGCCACATTCCAGCGCCTGTTCGGGGAGGCTGTTACGGGAATTGAACCGTGCTGCTGGCCTGCCTTAGTCTGCTTTCAAAGCCACCTATTTAGCCTTGTGCTAAACAGCCACTTTCGAGGATCGTCCCTTTAGTCTGAGATGGTGTCCTCTGGTTCGAGCTTTTCCAACAAGGGGAAACACCCTCTCCACGTCCACTCTATCCAGGCCTCGCAGTATCCTGTAAGTTTCAATAAGGTCTCCCCTCTTCCTCCGAAACTCCAATGAGTACAGACCCAGAGTCCTCAACCGTTCCTCATACGACAAGTTCTTCATTCCAGGGATCATTCATGTGAACTTCCTCTTGTCATAATATCCACTCATGTATATAATGAGATGCAGACAGGCAGTGATTGACACACAGGATGACCAGTAAGCACACAGCACAGTGCAGCGAATCACCAGACAGGACACTACCACTATAAAGCCAGACCGCACTCGGTTTCCTGCTCTCTCGGGACCCAGCCACTGAGACAGTCAGAGTCCACGAGCTAGCAAGTGCAAACACCATGCGGTAGCTAGTAAGTCTGGTCAGGCGACTAAAAAGTCTCCAGTCAGTTCAGTATAGTGTCGACCCACAGCTGAATATGTATATCAGTTCTATCGTTGAATAAAACAGTGTTGGATCTTCTCCAATGTTAGATGTCTGTTTCTAGCTTCACTGCATTGAGTGTAGTCCACACCTCTGACCCTTTCCAAGGCCAACACATCCTTCCTTTGATACGGGGCCCAAAACTGCTCATAATACTCCAAATGAGGTCTGACCAGAGCCTTATACAGCCTCAGAAGTACATCCCTGGTCTTGTATTCTCGTCCTCTTGACATGAATGCTAACATTGCATTTGCCTTCTTAACTGCGGACTGAACCTGCACGTTAACCTTAAGAGATTCGTGAACAAGGACTCCCAAGTCCCTTTGTGCTTCTGATTTCCTACGCATTTCCCCATTTAGAAAATAATCTATGCCTAAACTCCTCCTTCCAAAGTGCATAACCTCATATTTTTCCACATAGTATTTAATCTGCCACTTCATTGCCCACTCTCCTAGCTTGTCCAAATCCTTCTGCAGCCCTCTCGCTTCCTCAGTACTACCTGTCTGTCATCAGATCTTTGTATCATCTGCAAACTTAGCAACAGTGCCTTCAGTTCCTTCTTCCAGATCATTAATGTATATTGTGAAAAGTTGTGGTCTCAGCACAGACCCCTGAGGCACACCACTATTCACCGGCTGCCATCCTGAAAAAGACTCATTTATCCGCACTCTCTGCCTTCTGCCAGTCATGCAATCCTCTATCCATGTCAGGATCTTACCCTTAACACCATGGGCTCTTAACTTATTTAACAGTCTCCTATGCGGCACCTTGTCAAAGTCCTTCTGGAAATCTAAATAAATCACATCCACTGCTTAACCTTTGTCTAACTTCCTTGTAGCCTCCTCAAAGAACTCTGACAGATTTGTCAGGCATGACCTCCCTTAGACAAAGCCGTGCTGACTCAGTCCTATTTTACCATGCACTTCCAAGTACTTCTCGATCTCATCTTTAATAACAGACTCTAAAATCTTACCAACAATCGAAGTCAGGCTAACCGGCCTATAATTTCCCATCTTCTGCCTCCCTCCCTTCTTAAACAACAGTGTTACATTAGCAACTTTCCAGTCCTCTGGGACACTTCCTGCTTCCAGGGATTCATAAAAAATCGGAACCAATACCTCCACAATTTCCTCAGCTATCTCTTTTAGGATTCTGGGGTGCAGACCATCCAGTCCAGGTGACTTAGCCACCTTCAGACCTATCAGTTCCCCAGAACCTTCTCCACTCACATCTGCCCCCTGATTCTCCTGGAGCTCTGGCATCCCACTGGTGTCTTCCACCACGAAGACTGATGCAAAGTAACTATTCAGTTCGTCTGCCATTTCTTTGTTCCCTATTATAACTTCTCCAGTGGTCCAATGTCTATTTTTGCCTCTCTCTTACCTTTTATATATTGAAAGAAACTCTTCCTATCTTCTTTTAAATCACTAGCTAACTTGCACTCATACTTCGTTTTCTCTCCCCTTATTGCTTTTTTAGTTGTCCTCTGCTCGCTTTTAAATGACTCCCAATCCTCTGGCTTCCCACTAACACTCGCCACTTTGTATGCTTTTTCTTTTGCTTTTATGCTGTCCTTGACTTCCCTCGTCGACCATGGATGCCTCGCCCTCCCCTTAGCATGTTTCCTCCTCCTTGGGGAATTTCCGTTGTGCCTCCCGAATAACTCCCAAAAACTCCTACCATTGCTATTCCACTGTCTTCCCTGCTAGGCTCCTTTTCCGAACAACTCTGGCCAGGTCCTCCCTCATGTCTTTGTAGTTACCCTTATTTAATTGTAATACCGTTACATCTGACTCCAGCTTCTCCCTCTCAAACTGCAGGGTAAATTCTATCATATTGTAGTCACTACTCCCTAAAGTTACCTTCACCTTAAGATCCCTGATCAAGTCTGCCTCATTACACATCACCAAATCCAGAATTGCCTGTTCCCTCGTGGGCTCTACCACAAGCTGCTCCAAAAGACCATCTTTTAAACCATTCCTCAAATTCCTTTTTCCCAGTCCACACGCATATTGAAGTCTCCCAAGATTATTGTGATATTGTCTTTTTTACATGCTTTCCCTATCTCCTGATTTATTTTCTGCCCTGCATCCTGACTACTGCTAGGGGGGCTGTACATAACACCATCAGGGTATTTTTACCTTTGCGATTCATCAACTCTACCCACAAAGATTCTATGCCTTCTGATTCTATATCGCTCCTAGCTATCAATTTAACTTAATTCCTTGCTAACAATGCAACCCCGCCCCCTTTGCCCATCTCCCTGTCCTTTCGATAGGACACATATCCTTGTACATTTAGATCCCAGCCCTGATCCCCTTGCAGCCACGTCTCTGTGATGCCCACAGCATCATACCGGCCAATTTCAATGTGCGCAACAAGGTCATTTACCTTGTTCCGTATACTGCGCACATTAAGGTACAATACCCTCAGTCCTGCATTGACCACCTCCATTCTCACACAGTCACCTTTTTTGCTCTGCCTGAAGGTGATAAGAACATAAGAACTAGGAGCAGGAGTAGGCCATCTGGCCCCTCGAGCCTGCTCCACCATTCAATGAGATCATGGCTGATCTTTTGTGGACTCAGCTCCACTTTCCGGCCCGAACACCATAACCCTTAATCCCTTTATTCTTCAAAAAACTATCTATCTTTATCTTAAAAACATTTAATGAAGGAGCCTCTACTGCTTCACTGGGCAAGGAATTCCATAGATTCACAACCCTTTGGGTGAAGAAGTTCCTCCTAAACTCAGTCCTAAATCTACTTCCCCTTGTTTTGAGGCTATGCCCCCTAGTTCTGCTTTTACCCGCCAGTGGAAACAACCTGCCCGCATCTATCCTATCTATTCCCTTCATAATCTTATATGTTTCTATAAGATCCCCCCTCATCCTTCTAAATTCCAACGAGTACAGTCCCAGTCTACTCAACCTCTCCTCATCATCCAACCCCTTCAGCTCTGGGATTAACCTAGTGAATCTCCTCTGCACACCCTCCAGTGCCAGTACGTCCTTTCTCAAGTAAGGAGACCAAAACTGAACACAATACTCCAGGTGTGGCCTCACTAACACCTTATACAATTGCAGCATAACCTCCCTAGTCTTAAACTCCATCCCTCTAGCAATGAAGGACAAAATTCCATTTGCCTTCTTAATCACCTGTTGCACCTGAAAACCAACTTTCTGCGACTCATGCACCAGCACACCCAGGTCTCTCTGCACAGCAGCATGTTTTAATATTTTATCATTTAAATAATAATCCCTTTTGCTGTTATTCCTACCAAAATGGATAACCTCACATTTGTCAACATTGTATTCCATCTGCCAGACCCTAGCCCATTCACTTAGCCTATCCAAATCCCTCTGCAGACTTCCAGTATCCTCTGCACTTTTTGCTTTACCACTTATCTTAGTGTCGTCTGCAAACTTGGACACATTGCCCTTGGTCCCCAACTCCAAATCATCTATGTAAATTGTGAACAGTTGTGGGCCCAACACTGATCCCTGAGGGACACCACTAGCTACTGATTGCCAACCAGAGAAACACCCATTAATCCCCACTCTTTGCTTTCTATTAATTAACCAATCCTCGATCCATGCTACTACTTTCCCCTTAATGCCATGCATCTTTATCTTATGCAACAACCTTTTGTGTGGCACCTTGTCAAAGGCTTTCTGGAAATCCAGATATACCACATCCATTGGCTCCCCGTTATCTACCGCACTGTTAATGTCCTCCAAAAATTCCACTAAATTAGTTAGGCAAGACCTGCCCTTTACGAACCCATGCTGCGTCCGCCCAATGGGACAATTTCCATCCAGATGCCTCGCTATTTCATCCTTGATGACAGATTCCAGCATCTTCCCTACCACCGAAGTTAAGCTCACTGGCCTATAATTACCCACTTTCTGCCTACCTCCTTTTTTAAACAGTGGTGTCACGTTTGCTAATTTCCAATCCGCCGGGACCACCCCAGAGTCTAGTGAATTTTGGTAAATTATCACTAGTGCATTTGCAATTTCCCTAGCCATCTCTTTTAGCACTCTGGGATGCATTCCATCAGGGCCAGGAGACTTGTCTACCTTTAGCCCCATTAGCTTGCCCATCACTACCTCCTTGGTGATATCAATCCTCTCAAGGTCCTCACCTGTCATAGCCTCATTTCCATCAGTCACTGGCATGTTATTTGTGTCTTCCACTGTGAAGACTGACCCAAAAAACCTGTTCAGTTCCTCAGCCATTTCCTCATCTCCCATTATTAAATCTCCCTTCTCATCCTCTAAAGGACCAATATTTACCTTAGCCACTCTTTTTTGTTTTATGTATTTGTAGAAACTTTTACTATCTGTTTTTATATTCTGAGCAAGTTTACTCTCATAATCTATCTTACTCTTCTTTATAGCTTTTTTAGTAGCTTTCTGTTGCCCCCTAAAGATTTCCCAGTCCTCTAGTCTCCCACTGATCTTTGCTACTTTGTATGTTTTTTCCTTCAATTTGATACTCTCCCTTATTTCCTTAGATATCCACGGTCGATTTTCCCTCTTTTTACCGTCCTTCCTTTTTGTTGGTATAAACCTTTGCTGGGCACTGTGAAAAATCACTTGGAAGGTTCTCCACTGTTCCTCAACTGTTTCACCATAAAGTCTTTGCTCCCAGTCTACCTTAGCTAGTTCTTCTCTCATCCCATTGTAATCTCCTTTGTTTAAGCACAAAACACTCGTGCTTGATTTTACCTTCTCACCCTCCATCTGTATTTTAAATTCCACCATATTGTGATCGCTCCTTCCGAGAGGATCCCTAACTATGAGATCCTGAATCAATCCTGTCTCATTACACAGGACCAGATCTAGGACCGCTTGTACCCTCGTAGGTTCCATTACATACTGTTCGAGGAAACTATCGCGGATACATTCTATAAACTCCTCCTCAAGGCTGCCTTGACCGACCTGGTTAAACCAATCAACATGTAGATTAAAATACCCCATGCTAACTGCTGTACCATTTCTACATGCATCTGTTATTTCTTTGTTTATTGCCTGCCCCACCATAATGTTACTATTTGGTGGCCTATAGATTACTCCTATCAGTGACTTTTTCGCCTTACTATTCCTGATTTCCACCCAAATGGATTCAACCTTATCCTCCATTGCACCGATGTCATCCCTTACTGTTGCCCGGATGTCATCCTTAAATAACAGAGCTACACCACCTCCCTTACCATCCACTCTGTCCTTCCGAAAAGTTTGATACCCTCGGATATTTAACTCCCAGTCGTGACCATCCTTTAACCATGTTTCAGTAATGGCCACTAAATCATAGTCATTCACGATGATTTGCGCCATCAACTCATTTACCTTATTCCGAATACTACGAGCATTCAGGTAAAGTACACTTATGTTGGCTTTTTTACCTCTGTTCTTAATCTTAACACCTCGATCAGTAGCCTCTCCTAAGTTATATTTCCTCTTAACCTTTCTCCTAATTTTCCTTGTCGTTGAACCCATATCTTACTGTAACAACCTGCTGCGTCGCTTACCATTTATGTTTTCACTTCCCGTTTTATTTCTTTTAGTATTCCTGGTCCTATTCACTGAGCTCCCCTCAGTCACTGTACCTTGTACTGTCGCCCTTTTTGATTTTTGACTATGGCTTCTCTGCCTTACACTTTCCCCCTTACTGCCTTTTATTTCTGTCCCTGTTTTACTACCTTCCAACTTCCTGCATTGGTTCCCATCCCCCTGCCACATTAGTTTAAACTCTCCCCAACAGCTCTAGCAAACCCCCCCCCCCTAGGACATCGGTTCCAGTCCTGCCCAGGTGCAGACCGTCCGGTTTGTACTGGTCCCACCTCCCCCAGAATCGGTTCCAATGTCCCAGGAATTTGAATCCCTCCCTCTTGCACCATCTCTCGAGCCACGTATTCATCCTCTCTATCCTGACATTCCTACTCTGACTAGCTCGTGGCACTGGTAGCAATCCTGAGATTACTACCTTTGAGGTCCTACTTTTTAGTTTAACTCCTAGCTCCCTAAATTCAGCTTGTAGGACCTCGTCCCATTTTTTACCTATATCGTTGGTGCCTATGTGCACCACGACAGCTGGCTGTTCACCCTCCCCCCCCCAGAATGTCCTGCAGCCGCTCCGAGACATCCTTGACCCTTGCACCAGGGAGGCAACATACCATCCTGGAGTTTCGATTGCGTCCGCAGAACCGCCTGTCTATTCCTCTTACAATTGAGTCCCCTATCACTATAGCCCTGCCATTCTTCTTCCTGCCCAGCTGCGCAGCAGAGCCAGCCACGGTGCCATGAACCTGGCTGCTGCTGCCTTCCCCTGGTGAGCCATCTCCCTCAACAGTATCCAAAGCGGTATATCTGTTTTGCAGGGAGATGACCGCAGAGGACACCTGCACTGCCTTCCTACTCTTGCTCTGTCTTTTGGTCACCCATTTACTATCTCCCTCAGTACCTTTCACCTGCGGTGTGACCAACTCGCTAAACGTGCTATCCACGACGTCCTCAGCATCGCGGACGCTCCAAAGTGAGTCCATCCGCAGCTCCAGAGCCGTCAAGCGGTCTAACAGGAGCTGCAACTGGACACACTTCATGCACGTGAAGGAGCCAGGGACAGTGGACGTGTCCCTGAGCTCCCACATCGCACACGAGGAGCACGACACGGGTCTGAGATCTCCTGCCATGTCTTAAACCTTTGGTTAACTTCAACAATTTCAATTTCCCCAGAAAAAATTTAAATAAATAAATAAACAATGAAGAAAAAAATAAATAAATATACCAATGAAAAGAAACAGAAAAACAGAAACACTACTTACCAGTCACAAAAAGCACTTCCTCCCCACCCAGCTTCGAATTCCCACCTCGATTCAAATTCCCAAACTCACTCTTTGCTGCCTCACTCCTGGCTGTCTTCTCTGTCTCACTGGGAGATGTTCTATTATTTTTGTTCTCTATTTCTCCTTCAGTTACGACAGCTTCTAAGCTAATGGTTCCCACCCCCACTGCCATATTAGTTTCTCAATGATTTTTTTTCAAATGTAACAGATTTCCTACCAGCCAATCAGGTCACAGCTTTACTGTGATTTCACTTCAGTTTTCCCCCCCGCAATTTGAAAAGGTATTTGTATCACTTACCTTCCCGGGATGCTCTCTGGATCACTCCCTGCAGATTAACAGTTACAAAGCCGGAAGAAACAAAACAAAAAGGGTAAAAGCACCTCCTCCCACTCTGCACCGAATAATCACATTGCTCCAAATTACCAAGTTCCAATTCCTATTCTGGCTGTCTCTCACTCAGGATGTCTCGACTTCACCATGCGCAAGTGTAACAGCAATACGCTGCGCTAAATTATTTATTTTACTTAATTTTTTTATACATTGCGTTTAAAAAATAAGATTTAAACTTGGAGCTGCTCAGCTGGACCAGTTCCAACCGCTGGGCCACTGTGCCGCTATCAGTCACACTCCTGGGGCGACTCCCCCCGCTGGGTCGGAGAATCGCCGGGGGCTGGCGTGAATCCCGCCCCTGCCGGTTGCCGAAGTCTCCGGCACCAGAGATTCGGCGGGGGCTGGAATTGCGCCGCGCCGGTTGGCGGGCCCCCCCGCTCGATTCTCCGGCCCGGATGGGCCGAAGTCCCGCCGATAAAATGCCTGCCCGCCGGCACAAATTAAACCACCTACCTTACCGGCGGGACAAGGCAACGTGGGCAGGCTCCGGGGTCCTGGGGGTGGCGCGGGGCGATCTGGCCCCGGGGGGTGCCCCCGCGGTGGCCTGGCCCGCGATCGGGGCCCACCGATCTGCGGGCGGGCCTGTGCCGTGGGGGCACTCTTTCCCTTCCGCCTCCGCCACAGTCTCCACCATGGCGGAGGCAGAAGAGACTCCCTCCACTGCGCATGCGCGGGAAACTGACAGCGGCCGCTGACGCTCCCGCGCATGCGCCGCCCGGAGATGTCATTTCCGCGCCAGCTGGCGGGGCACCAAAGGCCTTTTCCGCCAGCTGGCGGGGCAGAAATCCCTCCGGCGTCGGCCTAGCCGCTCAATGTTGGCGCTCAGCCCCCAAAGGTGCGGAGCATTCCGCACCTTTGGGGCGGCGCGATGCCCGTCTGATTGGCGCCGTTTTGGGCGCCAGTCGGCGGACATCGCGCCGTTTCCGGAGAATTTCGCCCCTGATTTGTGTCTTGTAGATGCTAGAGAGGATTCAGGCGCCAGGAGATGAGTCAGTCACCACAATGCCCAGCTTCTGAACTCCTCCAGCTTCCCGCCTGAAACGACACGACAGCCCAGACTGGGGTCCAAAACAACACTTTCGATGAAATATACTTTATGAAAGGTCTTACCGAATCCATGCTTCCGGATGTATCAAGGACTAAGGAGATCACACGGTCTTTGGCCTGTAGGATTGTAAATGTCGGTGTCACCGAACCAGTGTGGGGTGGGCGATTGTTTCTGAAATCCTCTGACTCTCTGATCACTTCCCAAATGCTCCTGTAATCGCACATTTTGTTCTGCATGGTCGGTGCTTCAGGATTGTGAGTGTTTTTGTCACAGAATTCAGTCACCTGGATATTAAAGAAAAAATGGCATGGGTTAAAGGGGCTTCAGGGCAAACCGCTCTGATTAAAAACCAGGCTGACACATAGGGGGCGGGTCACTTTTACCTTTGTCACCCAGTCAGTGAACTGTCCCAGCCTGTTATAAAACCCTGTGGATTGGCATTCCACTGACTCTAATGGATATCGGGTAGATTCTCTAACATGAAGGAATCCAAAATCAAGGTGTACATCTGGGGGCACCGTTCATAATAAAATCATAATGGGCCACATTGTCTGCTCTCCGGATCATCAGACGCTGGACTTGTGGCTAAGGGACCTTCAGGAATTTATTGTGTCACCTGTATTATCATTAAACTCCACCTACATTTGTGAAGATAAGGGGGAGTGGAGGAGTGCTGTATTATAGTCAAACTTTTCATATTTAGACTTCCGGTGACGGCGGGCGGGAGGCGGCCGCACAATGGAGGGCTCCCGGTCGGCAACGGCATTTTCGGGGCTTTAAGCCCAGTCCCAGGGTCCACGGAGGCGGCAGAAGAAGGGAGAAGGCACGGGGGAGGCACAGTGAAGACACAGGAGGTAAAAAGGAACAACGAAAAATGTCGAGGGTGAGCAAGAAAATGGCCGGAAAAAAAACAGCTGGAGGTCTGTCGGGGAGTGGAGTGGAAAGGTCACCAGGAAAAATGGAGGCTGGAGCACCAGGGAAGGTCGCACTGCTTACGGCTGAAGAAATAACTAAGGTGATGGCTGCGGAATTTGAAAAGCAGTTGGCGCAGATTGCGAAATGCATGGAGACGGTGAGGAAGGAGATGAGGGAGGTTTTGAGTGTGCTGGTGGAGGTGGCGGTTTCCCCGGTGAGGACGGAGGTGGCGAGCACAGTGGCGGAGGTGCGAGAGCAAGGGGAGGCTGTGAAGGAAGTGGAGGAGACGTTATTGCAGCACGGTGATCAACTTGCCTCGATGGGGAAAGAGATGCGGAAGGTGATGGATACTAACAAGGATCTGCGAGGAAAAATGGAAGACCTGGAAAACAGATCCAGGCGACAGAACTTGAGGATTGTGGGGCTGCCCGAAGGAGTTGAAGGACCGTAGCCGACTGAGTACTTTGCCGCGATGCTGGCAAAATTATTGGGGGAGGGGAAGGATACCTCCCGATATGAACTGGATCGGGCTCATCGGTCGTGGAGGCCTATACCAAAGGCGAGTGAGCCGGCAAGGGCAGTGACTCTGTGCTTCCGTAGGTACAGTGTGAAGGAGAACGTCCTGAGCTGGGCCAAGCAGAAGCGGGTGGTGCAGTGGGCTGGAGCTGGTATACGTGTATACCAGGACTTTACGGTGGAGCTGGCAAGGAGGCGGGCTGCCTTCAACCGGGTGAAGAGGGCACTGTACATTAGCAAGGTGCGGTGCAGCATTGTATATCCAGCAAAGCTGAGGGTGACTTACAAGCTCAGGGACTTTTATTTTGGAACGGCGGAAGCAGCGGAGGAGTTTGCGAAAGCAGAAGGACTGTGGCAGAACTGACAAATTGAGGAATGGCCATGTGCCGATGTAACCTCATGACTGTATTTTTTGTATCACTGCGCACGGGTGTAGAGATTAAAGGAGCCAATGTGGTATATATTTGGACAAGGGAAGGGACGGGACTTTCACTCGAAACGAGAGTTCTTTGGGTGTAGGTGGATATGCGGGGTTTGTGTGCTAAAAGGGGATCTTTGGGCTTTCCTAGGGCCGGACAAGTGGGAAAGGGACCCGGGCGGGGGCCTCCACGCTGGCCGGTTTAAGCCCGCCAGTGAACGGGAGTGAGGTGGGGGAGGGGCTGCAGCCATCGGAGCCTGGCAGAACAGGGTCCGAGTGGCCGAGCCGGGGTGGAAAGTTGGGGGGAAGGAACCGAGGTTGGGAGGTGGAGTTTTACAAGAGGCAGTGGACAGGAGGAGCTGGACACCTGCGGTGGGGGGGGGGGGGGGAGAAAGAGCTGTGTAAGATTAAGGGTGACTACGGGTAATCCCTGATTCCTTTTTGCCATTTGTTTATGTAAACATGCGGGTTGAGGTTTGGGGGTTGGTGGGTAGATGGGATCGTTGTTACTATGGGGACTTACATATCTTGCTGATTATTGTTTATTGTTGAAGGATGTAAATGTGGGAGAAAATGTGAAAAAGGAGCATAAAAAAAAAATGTTTTTAAACTTTTCATATTTAATAAATGTTTTTATTTTGTTGTTAAACACTAATTGGCATTCAGAGAACTCTGTTCCTCAATGTTTTTGAACAAAAAGTACAAGTTATGGCCTTTTAAGCCAAGGATCTGATCTATTCCGAAATTTTCCTGTGAGTTACCGAGCAGGATTCTCCGCACCCAGACCCCGAAATCGCGTTCGCCGCCAGAGCGGGGAATCCGTTTTCCCGCACAAAATTGGGACTGCCGCCGGTTCCGCTATTCTCCGCCCCACAAAAAGCAGCGTACTCAGGGAGTAAGCCATGCCAAGTATCCACCACCTCAGGCCATTGCTTGAGGTCCGCCCCGCTATTCTCCGTCCCCAGTCGGCCGAATTCCCGACGGCGTGGTTCTAATCTGGTCCTGCGCGAGGCAGCTGCGGACTCAGTCTGCGGCCGCCACAGTTGAGGGCGGGCCAATCGGAGGGCAGGGAGGGCCTCATTTGGGACTGGGGGCTATTTGTGTGGGCGGTCCGGGTCAGAACATAGAACATAGAACATAGAAAATACAGCACAGAACAGGCCCTCGGCCCACGATGTTGTGCCGAACCTTTGTCCTAGATTAATCATAGATTATCATTGAATTTACAGTGCAGAAGGAGGCCATTCGGCCCTTTGAGTCTGCACCGGCTCTTGGAAAGAGCACCCTACCCAAACTCAACACCTCCACCCAACACCAAGGGCAATTTGGACATTAAGGGCAATTTATCATTGGCCAATTCATCTAACCCGCACATCTTTGGACTGTGGGAGGAAACCGGAGCACCCGGAGGAAACCCACGCAGACACAGGGAGGACGTGCAGACTCCGCACAGACAGTGACCCAGCCCGAATCGAACCTGGGACCCTGGAGCTGTGAAGCAATTGTGCTATCCACAATGCTACCGTGCTGCCCTTGAGAACAAATAAATCTACACTATATCATTTTACCGTAATCCATGTACCTATCCAATAGCTGCTTGAAGGTCCCTAATGTTTCCGACTCAACGACTTCCACAGGCAGTGCATTCCATGCCCCCACTACTCTCTGGGTAAAGAACCTACCTCTGATATCCCTCCTATATCTTCCACCTTTCACCTTAAATTTATGTCCCCTTGTAATGGTTTGTTCCACCCGGGGAAAAAGTCTCTGACTGTCTACTCTATCTATTCCCCTGAGCATCTTATAAACCTCTATCAAGTCGCCCCTCATCCTTCTCCATTCTAATGAGAAAAGGCCTAGCACCCTCAACCTTTCCTCGTAAGACCTACTCTCCTTTCCAGGCAACATCCTGGTAAATCTTCTTTGCACCTTTTCCAAAGCTTCCACATCCTTCCTAAAATGAGGCGACCAGAACTGTACACAGTACTCCAAATGTGGCCTTACCAAAGTTTTGTACAGCTGCATCATCACCTCACGGCTCTTAAATTCAATCCCTCTGTTAATGAACGCGAGCACACCATAGGCCTTCTTCACAGCTCTATCCACTTGAGTGGCAACTTTCAAAGATGTATGAACATAGACCCCAAGATCTCTCTGCTCCTCCACATTGCCAAGAACTCTACCGTTAACCCTGTATTCCGCATTCATATTTGTCCTTCCAAAATGGACAGCCTCACACTTTTCAGGATTAAACTCCATCTGCCACTTCTCAGCCCAGCTCTGCATCCTATCTATGTCTCTTTGCAGCCGACAACAGCCCTCCTTACTATCCACAACTCCACCAATCTTCGTATCGTCTGCAAATTTACTGACCCACCCTTCAACTCCCTCATCCAAGTCATTAATGAAAATCACAAACAGCAGAGGACCCAGAACTGATCCCTGCGGTACGCCACTGGTAACTGGGATCCAGGCTGAATATTTGCCATCCACCACCACTCTCTGACTTCTATCGGTTAGCCAGTTCGTTAGCCAACTGGCCAAATTTCCCACTATCCCATGCCTCCTTACTTTCTGCATAAGCCTACCATGGGGAACTTTATCAAATGCCTTACTAAAATCCATGTACACTACATCCACTGCTTTACGTTCATCCACATGCTTGGTCACCTCCTCAAAGAATTCAATAAGATTTGTAAGGCAAGACCTACCCCTCACAAATCCGTGCTGACTATCCCTAATCAAGCAGTGTCTTTCCAGATGCTCAGAAATCCTATCCTTCAGTACCCTTTCCATTACTTTGCCTACCACCGAAGTAAGACTAACTGGCCTGTAATTCCCATGGTTATCCCTAGTCCCTTTTTTGAACAGGGGCACGACATTCACCACTCTCCAATCCCCTGGTACCACCCCTGTTGACAGTGAGGACGAAAAGATCATTGCCAACGGCTCTGCAATTTCATCTCTTGCTTCCCATAGAATCCTTGGATATATCCCGTCAGGCCCGGGGGACTTGTCTATCCTCAAGTTTTTCAAAATGCCCAACACATCTTCCTTCCTAACAAGTATTTCCTCGAGCTTACCAATCTGTTTCACACTGTCCTCTCCAACAATATCGCCCCTCTCATTTGTAAATACAGAAGAAAAGTACTCGTTCAAGACCTCTCCTATCTCTTCAGACTCAATACACAATCTCCCGCTATTGTCCTTGATCGGACCTACCCTCGCTCTAGTCATTCTCATATTTCTCACATATGTGTAAAAGGCCTTGGGGTTTTCCTTGATCCTACCCGCCAAAGATTGTTCATGCCCTCTCTTAGCACTCCTAATCCCTTTCTTCAGTTCCCTCCTGGCTATCTTGTGTCCCTCCAATGCCCTGTCTGAACCTTGTTTCCTCAGCCTTACATAAGTCATCTTTTTCCTCTTAACAAGACATTCAACCTCTCTTGTCAACCATGGTTCCCTCACTCAACCATCTCTTCCCTGCCTGACAGGGACATACATATCAAGGACACGTAGCACCTGTTCCTTGAACAAGTTCCACATTTCTCTTGTGTCCTTCCCTGCCAGCCTATGTTCCCAACTTATGCACTTCAATTCTTGTCTGACAACATCGTATTTACCCTTCCCCCAATTGTAAACCTTGCCCTGTTGCACGTACCTATCCCTCTCCATTACTAAAGTGAAAGTCACAGAATTGTGGTCACTATCTCCAAAATGCTCCCCCACTAACAAATCTATCACTTGCCCTGGCTCATTACCCAGTACTAAATCCAATATTGCCCCTCCTCTGGTCGGACAATCTACATACTGTGTTAGAAAAGCTTCCTGGACACACTGCACAAACACCACCCCATCCAAACTATTTGATCTAAAAAGTTTCCACTCAATATTTGGGAAGTTAAAGTCGCCCATGACTACTACCCTATGACTTCTGCACCTTTCCAAAATCTGTTTCCCAATCTGCTCCTCCACATCTCTGCTACTATTGGGGGGCCTATAGAAAACTCCTAACAAGGTGACTGCTCCTTTCCTATTTCTGACTTCAACCCATACTACCTCAATAGGGTGATACTCCTCGAACTGCCTTTCTGCAGCTGTTATACTATCTCTAATTAATAATGCCACCCCCCCACCTTTTTTACCACTCTCCCTAATCTTATTGAAACATCTATAACCAGGGACCTCCAACAACCATTTCTGCCCCTCTTCTATCCAAGTTTCCGTGATGGCCACCACATCGTAGTCCCAAGTACCGATCCATGCCTTAAGTTCACCCACCTTATTCCTGATGCTTCTTGCGTTGAAGTATACACACTTCAACCCATCTCCGTGCCTGCAAGTACTCTCCTTTGTCAGTGTTCCCTTCTCCACTGCCTCATTACACGCTTTGGCGTCCTGAATATCGGCTACCTTAGTTGCTGGACTACAAATCTGGTTCCCATTCACCTGCCAAATTAGTTTAAACCCTCCCGAAGAGTACTAGAAAACCTCCCTCCCAGGATATTGGTGCCCCTCTGGTTCAGATGCAACCCGTCCTGCTTGTACATGTCCCACCTTCCCCAGAATGCGCTTCAATTAGCCAAATACCTGAAGCCCTCCCTCCTACACCATTCTTGCAGCCACGTGTTCAACTGCACTCTCTCCCTATTCCTAGCCTCGCTATCACGTGGCACCGGCAACAAACCAGAGATGACAACTCTGTCTGTCCTGGCTTTTAACTTCCAGCCTAACTCCCTAAACTTGTTTATTACCTCCACACCCCTTTTCCTACCTATGTCGTTGGTACCAATGTGCACCACGACTTCTGGCTGCTCCCCCTCCCCCTGAAGGATCCTGAAGACACGATCTGAGACATCCCTGGCCCTGGCACCCGGGAGGCTTGCGACCACAGAATCTCCTATCTATTCCCCTAACCATTGAATCTCCTACAACTATTTCTTTTCTATTCTCCCCCCTTCCCTTCTGAGCCCCAGAGCCAGACTCAGTGTCAGGCGACTAGCTGATGCGGGGCACTATTTCGGCGGTCCAGGTCCGTGGGCTGAGTCCGCCATGGAGCACACCGCGGCTGCTGGAGGCCACCGCCGTGCGCATGCGCGGCCTCTGACCTGGAAGTGCGGGCGGCTGTATTGGCAGCTGGAGCTGCGAGCTCCACGACAGCTGCCTGCAGGGCTGTGAATCTGTGGCCTTTTGACGTCAGTTTTCTGGGTGTAAAAGACCACAGTTTCCATGATGGCGTGGGGAAATAGTCCCAGAAACGGAGAATCCAGCTTCCAATATCAACTGGGATCATAAGCGATATGACAAAATGAGAATGAGTTGCTGGAACAAAGTGTTAATGATATTTGAGAAAGTATCTCTTAGTGACATTACTTACCTGTGGCAGCCCCTGTATGTACATTATTGAAGAGGTTGCAGTCTGGTCTTTATCTGGATAAAATTGACAATTGCCTTTTGGTAATCCTGAGTTGGGATCAATTTCACATGATTTACAGTCGCCACCTGTGCAATCGCCATTCGTGCCGATTAACTCCTTTGAACATCTGAAAGCCAAAATAATCAAAGAAACTATTTATTTCTGAGTAACATTTCTAGAATAAGAAATCATTTAATAAAATAGAAACAGAAGCCGGGGTGTTCCGGTGTGGGCCCAGAAATTCCTGCCCAATATCAACGGACCTTTGGTTGGTCCGTCAAATTTTCCGCCCTTCGGGATCGGAAAATCCTGGCCATGGAAAATAGGCAACTGACTGCACAGCACGAGGCCACTCGGTCCATCATATCCTTACTGAATAAGGAAAGAGTCATTCCTCTTTCGAATCCCTCTTCCTTTTTTATTCATTCATGAGATGTGTGCACCATTGGCTACACCAGCATTTATTGCCCATCCCTAATTGCCCTTGAGAAGGTGGTGGTGAGCTGCCTTCTTGAACCGCTGCAGTCCATGTGGTGTAGGTACACCCACAGTGCTGTTAGGGAGTGCGTTCCAGGATTTTGACCCAGCGACAGTGAAGGAACGGCGATGTTGTGAGTCTGGTGTAGCCACCCCCCGTCCCCACCCCCTCCTCAAGGCGGGTTCTGAGGCCGGGGTGGGAGTATATAATTGAATGGACAGGATTCCCCCGTGATCCTGTCTGCCCAAGCCCAGAAGCAATTTTAAGTTTGAGCAGGCAGGGCCTCGGGTGCGAAACCCGCTCATTTACCAATTAGAGTCGGGGGGGGGGGTCCACATTTGGTTGTGTCGAGTCGAGCCTTTTGGGGGGCCAGTTGTGGTGCAGCAGTCAGGAGTGGGGGAGTCCTGTCAGGGGGTGTGGGGAGTCCCATGGGGGGGCGGTTAATCCCATGGGATGGGGGTGGTCTGTGGGGGGGTCGCAGTGCAGGGCATTTTGGAGGTTGAAGTGACGTGGAAGGGGGTGGATGAGGGGATGGTGGTTGTGTCCGATTGGGAGGAGCCCTGTGGAGGGATTGTGGGGGAGTCTCATAGGGGGTCCCTATGGAGGGAGTCCCATAGGGTGGCAGAGCAGGGGCCGTGTCGGTGTACCCAGAAGCTAGAACTGGTTTTAATTGTTCTAACATGTGGCACTGTCGGAATCATCCAAGGTTTGCAATTTACACCATAGTTTTTGGGTGGTTCCCAATGCAGAGAAACATTGCCCATCGGAAGTTTACTCTTCCCAGGCAATTCCCTTGCAGTCCTCACCTGGGAACTTGGATTGGATTGGATTTGTTTATTGTCATGTGTACCGAGTGAAAAGTATTGTTCTGCGTACAGTCCAGACAGATCGTTCCATACATTAAAATACATAGGGCATACATAAATACACAATGTAAATTCCTTGTGGGCGGGGGGGAAATCCCCAGCTTATCTTAGGTGTACATCCCAAATATGATGCCCTGGACCTAACTAGACCCTCCACCCTCTATTCTGTTTCCCAGTGCCATGGGAAGGTGGTCGAGGAAGTCATTTTGAGATCAGGTTACAGGCTTCCAAAAATTTATGTCTATGAGAGACGGACAGGGCAGATGCAGGTTTGTCTTGCGTGGTTGGCAGTCAATTCAGTAGCAAAGAGCAAGAGATAGAAATAGCCAGGCCTGCATCTGAAGCAGAGATTTTATTTTTATTCGTTCAGCGGATGTGGGCATCGTTGGCTGGGCCGTCATTTATTGCCCAGCCCTAATTGCCCTTGAACTGAATGGTTTTTCTGGACCATTTTAGAGGAAATTTAGGAGACAAACCTGTTGCTGTGGGTCTGGAGTCGCATGTAGGCCAGACTGGGTAAGGGGAGTAAATTTCTTTCCCTAAAGGACATGAGTGAGCCAGAATGGTTTTTATGATAATCGACAATGGTTTCATGGTCATCAATAGACTTCTAAATCCAGATTGTTTTTAAAAATTGAATTCAAATTTCACCATTAGCCGGGGTGGGATTTGAACTCGGGTCTCCAGAGCATTAGCACTGCAACACTGCCTCCCCTATGCTGATTTTCATCCACAATGCAGAGTTTAGGTGGAACTTGATCTTAGATTGAAGGCATTAAAAGAGTCTGGACGGCACGGTAGCACAGTGGGTAACACTGTGGCTTCACAGCTCCAGCTTCCCGGCTTGGGTCACTGTCTGGGCGGACTCTGCACGCTCTCCCCGTGCCTGCGTGGGTTTCCTCCGGGTGCTCCGGTTTCCTCCCACAAGTCCCAAAAAACGTGCTGATAGGTGAATTGGACATTCTGAGTTCTCCCTCAGTGTACCCGAGCAGGCGCCGGAATGTGGCGACCAGGGGCTTTTCACAATAACTTCATCGCAGTGTTAATGTAAGCCTACTTGTTACAATAAAGATTATTATTATAAAGATTTCCCTAGATTGGAGTTAGAGAAAGAAATCTATGGTATAGCCCTCGCAGTGAGAGATAATTATGTGATTAGAGGTTACTCAACTGGGAAGGTAAAAAAGTAACAATCCAATAGAAGCTTGGAGTTACTGAAATGTTTTCTATAAGAACTGTAACCCTGTGGAGAGTGTGATGTATCAAAAGTAAAAAGGAACCATTTATTCCCATAGTTTAAGGAATACGGTGTTGACAGAAGAAAAATAGTATTCAGTCAAGAGTATATTTTAGTCATTTCATACAGTAAATGTTTTATATATAAAATCTTAGCATCCTTTCAGCTATTTAACTGGAAGATCAAATTTCTCTTTAAAAGTTATGGGTCCCTACAGAGATTGCAACATGTCACAGGATCCAAATTCATATGGAATAATCAGGCTCCAGCCTTATTCAGAGGAAGAACATGCACCTGAAGCAAACAAAATGCTATGGTTCATGATGCACAAATGTGAGTGGAGCTTGCACTCCGATTGAAGGCTGAGATTGTGAGCAGTTAAAAGAGGCTGGAAGATTTGCCTAGCTTGGAACTGGAGGAAGAAATTTTCAGTGCAACCCTCACAGTGAGAGATTGGTCTTATTGAGCTACCCATAAGAAGGACCCATAGAAAACGGACCTGGGCAATCCGTACTCTATACCTGGATAGCCTACATTGCACAATTTATAATGGGTATGAGTCAATGTGGCTAGGAAGAACCTCACCACCTTTGATGTGGAGATGCTGGCGTTGGACTGGGGTGAGCACAGTACGAAGTCTTACAACACCAAGTTAAAGTCCAACAGGTTTGTTTCGATGTCACTAGCTTTCGGAGCGCTGCTCCTTCCTCAGGTGAATGAAGAGGTATGTTCCAGAAACACATATATAGACAAATTCAAAGATGCCAAAAAATGCTTGGAATGCGACCATTAGCAGGTGATTAAATCTTTACAGATCCAGAGATGAGGTAACCACCGTTGATGACAGTTGTTGGCAGAAACACGAGTCCTTTCCCGTCCATGAGATAGCAACACCAGAAAGCTGCCTGAACAATTTGCTGCCTTAATTGTGCCAATACATTTACCACAGCAGATCACAAGAACAGAAAGGTATTGCTTGGATATCATACTTTTATCTAGAAATTACATTTTTCAGTGACAATCAGAATGGACCTACCTTGTTGCTTCATACTTTCCATTAGATAAATAGTAAGGCACCAGCTGATTATATTCATCAAAAACTCCCCATTGAAGATGGGCCCATTCATGAACAAAAACTTTCTCTGTAGAAACAGAAGCCCTTTTGTTTAAAGTGAGACCAATGCTGTCACTTTCTGTGAGATATATATAGAACTGGTTCTTGGGATATATTAAATATTGGCATTTTCCACTCGTATGTAAACTACCCTCAGTGGTGTGAAGTTAATTTGTGGTATCGCAGAATGATCAATTCTCTTTCCCATGTTAGTGGTGGTATTGATTTCTGTCACAATGTTTCTGAGTATTGGTTAGAATTAGTCTGGGCAAGGGTTTAGCTGATGTAGTATCGATTGACCTGATGGGAAAGGACCTAATTAAAAATATATTGTTCCACGGGGCAGCACGGTAGCATTGTGGATAGCACAATTGCTTCACAGCTCCAGGGTCCTGGGTTCGATTCCGGCTTGGGTCACTGTCTGTGCGGAGTCTGCACATCCTCCCGTGTGTGCGTGGGTTTCCTCCGGGTGCTCCGGTTTCCTCCCACAGTCCAAAGATGTGCAGGTTAGGTGGATTGGCCATGATAAATTGTCCTTAGTGTCCAAAATTGTCCTTAGTGTTGGGTGGGGTTACTGGGTTATGGGGATAGGGTGGAGGTGTTGACCTTGGGTAGGGTGCTCTTTCCAAGAGCCGGTGCAGACTCGATGGGCCGAATGGCCTCCTTCTGCACTGTAAATTCTATGAATCTGTGAATTGGTAACATTGCTGTTAATTCTTTCACCAAAGCCACATACTCACAATTTTGTCTTAATTTTACCTCCTTTGTTTGTTGTCATAGAAACCACTGCACTCAAATTCATCATCTTCAGGGTCATCAAGTGGGAAGATGGTCTTTTTTCTTATTTATTCATTCACAGGATGTGGGTATCACTGTCTAGGCCAACATTTATTGCCCTTCCCCAATTACCCTTGAGAGGTTGATGCTGAGCTGCTGTCTTGAACCGCTGCAGTCCATGTGGTGTAGGTACACCCACAGTGCTGTTAGGGAGGGAGTTCCGGGATTTTAACCCAGTGACAGTGAAGGAACAGCGATATATTTCCAAGTAAGGATGGTGTGTGGCTTGGAGGGGAACTTGCAGGTGGTGGTGTTCCCATGTGTCTGCTTCCCCTGTCCTTCTAGCTGCTACCAATCACGGGTTTGGAGGGTGCTTCCTTAAGGAGCCTTGGTGATTTCCTGCAATGCACCTTGTAGATAGTACACACTGCTGCCATTCTGCATCAGTGGTGTAGGGAAAGAATGTTTGTGGATGGGGTGCTAATCAAGCATGCTTCTCTGCCCTGGAGGGTGCCTAATTCTTGAGTGTTGTTGGAATCTCACTCAACCAGGCAAGGGATGAGTATGTAATCACACTCCTGACTTGTGCCTTGTAGATGGTGGACAATCTCTGGGGAATCAGGAGGTGAGTTACTGACTGCAGAATTCGTAGCCTCAGACCTGCTCTTGGAGCTGCAGTATTCACATGGCTGGTCCAGTTCAGTTCCTGAGCAATGGTAACACCTATGCAGGTTGATAGTGGGGACTTCAGCAATCATAATGCCATTGAATGTCAAGGGGGAATGGTTTAGAATCATAGAATTCACAGTGCAGATTTGTGCTATTTGGCCAATCGAGTCTGCACCGGCTCTTGGAAAGAGCACCCTACTTAAGCCCACACTTCTACCCTTACCCCGTAACCCAGCAACCCCACCTAACCTAAGGGCAATTTTTGCATGGCCAATCCACCTAACCTGCACATCTTGGGATTGTGGGAGGAAACCGGAGCACCCGGAGGAAACCCACGCATTTGATGCCCTATTGTTGGAAATGGGCACTGCCTGGCATTTCTGAGCCACCTATCTGCCCAAGCCTGAATGCTGTTTAGGTCTTACTGCAAATGGACACAAACTGTTTCAATGGACAAACTGTTTCAATATCTGAGGAGTCGCGGATTGTGCTGAATATTGTGCAGATATCTCTATTTCTGACCTTATGATGGAGGCAAAATCATTGATAAAACTTCTTACGTTGTTGGGCCTAGGACCCTACCCTGAAGAACACCTGCAGTGATGCCTTGGGACTGAGATGATTGACTTCCAACAATCACAACCATCTTCCTTTATGCAGGTATGACTCCAGTCAGTGGAGAGTTTTCCCACATATTCCCATTCAGTCCTGTTTTGCAAGGACCCCTTGATGCCACACTCCTGTCTTGATGTCAAGGGCAGTCATTCTCATCTCATCTCTTGATTTCGACTCCTTTGGCCATGTATGGACGAAGGCTTTAATGCGGTCAGGAATTGAGTGGCCCTGGTGGAACTCAAACTGAGGTTATTCCTGAGTAGATGCTGCTTAATAGTGGTGTTGATGACCCCTCCATCACTTTGCTGATAATCAAGACTAAACTAATGGGGCAGTAATTGGCTATATTGTTTTGACCTGCCCTTTGTGTCTAAAAACCTGATCTGTCTTCAATGTACTCATCGACGGAGCATCCCACTGCTCTTTGGGGTAGAGATGCGCTGAAGGTTCACAAACCCTGTGAGCGAAGGAACTACTCCTCAAGTCAGTCCCAAAATGGCCAACTCCTCAATCTGAGACTGTGCCCCACCCTCCCTGCCTGGTGTTCTGCCTTCCCCACCCAGGACAGGGTTGCGGGAGGGAGAGGAGCGGCGGGGGGGAGGTGGGGAGGAGGGGGAGAGGGAGATGAGAGCGGGGGAGGGGGGGGGCTTGAACTTTCCTGTTCGGGGTCAGTAGATTGCGATTTTGCCCCACCCCAAAAGCACTAAGGGGGTGCTAAGAATCCTTCTCTGAACTCCGACCTCAACTAGTGGGCAGCTCATTGCAGGCCTCGGGATGTAATTGGCCTGGATACCCACGAATGCCACCCAGTAGGTGGCGTGCGCCCAGATGAGACATTCCTGAATGGCCAATGCTAGGACAGCCGCCAGCATTTGATACCCAGTCATGGCCATTCGCGTGTAGTTCATTTTTAAAAAAACTACTCCAAACGGGTCAATGAAAATAAGTCAGCAACTTCGGATCAGAGGATCACTGTTTCTCCTTGAGACGCTCAAAGTGAGACTTTCCCATCACAAATCGCACAGGTCAGGCCGCTGTTTACATGAAATTCTTTGTGGCCCTTTAAAGATTTTCAGTTTCAATATTTATCTAGCTGTCTAGTACATCTGAGGCGGCTCTCAAACGGGCCGAGCCCACACAGAGAATCACTTTCGGTTTGGATTCCCGACCACTTCCTGACATCATCTCACCAATTTTCTGCAGTTTAGCTTTTGGGTTGCCTGCTTGCATGCAGCAAACGTCCTGATGTCGTTCCTGATGTGGATCGAGGGGCGGCTCATCGAGGTTCCATCCCTCGACCCCCAATGCTGCCTCTCACTGCAGAACGGAGGCTTATTGTCCCATCGAGTCTGCACCGACCTTCTGAAAGAGCATCCTACCCAAGCTCAGTCCCCTGCCCTATCCCAAGCTGAGTCTCCCGCCCTATTGGGTGGCACGGTAGCACAGTGGTTAGCACTGTTGCTTCACAGCGCCAGGGTCCCGGGTTCGATTCTCTCGTTGGATCACTGTCTGTGCGGAGTCTGCACGTTCTCCCCGTATCTGTGGGGGTTTCTTCCGGGTGCTCCGGTTTCCTCCCACAAGTCCCAAGCGACGTGCTGTCAGGTGAATTGGACATTCTGAATTCTCCCTCAGTGTACCCGAACAGGCGCCAGAATGTGGCAACTAGGGGCTTTTCACAGTAACTTCATAGCAGTGTTAATGTAAGCCTACCTGTGACAATAAAGATTATTACCATTATTATTTATGGATAGGACATACATGAGCAATTTTCCACATTGTCGGATAGATGCCAGTGTTGTGCTAGTTATACAGCAGTTAACCAATGTGTAGCATCTACAGTATTGTTGTAGTGGAACAGCTTGGCTAGGGGCGCAGCAGGTTCTGGAGCAAAGGTCTTCAATTCTATTGGCGGACTGTTGTCAGGGCGATAGCCGTTAAAGTGTCAGCTGTTTCCTGATATCACATGAAGTGAATCAAATTGGCTGAAGACTGGCACCCAAACTACTGGGGACCTCCAGGGGAGGCCGAAGTGGATCATCCACTCAGCAGTCCTGGCTGAAGATAGTTTATTAGGTTTAAATTCCACCCGCTGCTCTGGTAGGGTTTGAACCAGTGTCCACAGCACACGTTAGCCTAGGCCTCTGAATCACTAGCATGACACATTGCCACTACCCTGCCATCTTTTCCCCCATCTCGCTAAGTGGGCAGAAGTCAGCACACAAAGAACAAGCAACAATGGTGTTAACTCACTTAAAGTAATTTACCTTTTGGGCCATAGATTTGGGTCAGACTGCTGTTTCGTATAAAGTTTGGGGTGAAGTGAATATACTGGCCCTTCTCTCCACATCCACCGTACTGTTGAGTGTACGGTTCATCTCCATATTTAAGATACGGTTCAGCAATGATCACATCAGCCTCGGGAAAGACAAATAGACATTTTCATGAGAGAATCACTGCACCTGTGCTCGTGCATGCACGCATACACACACACACAACAAACACACACACGCATGTTTCAGTACCGGACCACACCCCAATTAATGTTAGGAAACCGGAACGGGGTGCTGTCGGCGATTTATGAGGCGATTCTGAGAGAGACGAGCAAGGAGGGGACATGAGAAGTATTTGGCAGGAAGGATCAAGGAAAACCCAAAAGCTTTCTATAGGTATGTCAGGAATAAGCGAATGACTAGGGAAAGAGTAGGACCAGTCAAGGACAGGGATGGGAAATTGTGTGTGGAGTCTGAAGAGATAGGCGAGATATTAAATGAATATTTTTTGTCAGTATTCACTCAGGAAAAAGATAATGTTGTGGAGGAGAATGCTGAGCCCCAGGCTAATGTAATAGATGGCATTGAGGTACGTAGGGAAGAGGTGTTGGCAATTCTGGACAGGCTGAAAATAGATAAGTCCCCGGGACCTGATGGGATTTATCCTAGGATTCTCTGGGAGGCCAGGGAAGAGATTGCTGGACCTTTGGCTTTGATTTTTATGTCATCATTGGCTACAGGAATAGTGCCAGAGGACTGGAGGACAGCAAATGTGGTCCCTTTGTTCAAAAAGGGGAGCAGAGACAACCCCGGCAACTATAGACCGGTGAGCCTCACGTCTGTAGTGGGTAAAGTCTTGGAGGGGATTATAAGAGACAAGATTTATAATCATCTAGATAGGAATAATATGATCAGGGATAGTCAGCATGGCTTTGTGAAGGGTAGGTCATGCCTCACAAACCTTATTGAGTTCTTTGAGAAGGTGACTGAACAGGTAGACGAGGGTAGAGCAGTTGATGTGGTGTATATGGATTTCAGCAAAGCGTTTGATAAGGTTCCCCACGGTAGGCTATTGCAAAAAATACGGAGGCTGGGGATTGAGGGTGATTTAGAGATGTGGATCAGAAATTGGCTAGCTGAAAGAAGACAGAGGGTGGTGGTTGATGGGAAATGTTCAGAATGGAGTACAGTCACAAGTGGAGTACCACAAGGATCTGTACTGGGGCCGTTGCTGTTTGTCATTTTTATCAATGACCTAGAGGAAGGAGCAGAAGGGTGGGTGAGTAAATTTGCAGACGATACTAAAGTCGGTGGTGTTGTCGATAGTGTGGAAGGATGTAGCAGGTTACAGAGGGATATAGATAAGCTGCAGAGCTGGGCTGAGAGGTGGCAAATGGAGTTTAATGTAGAGAAGTGTGAGGTGATTCACTTTGGAAGGAATAACAGGAATGCGGAATATTTGGCTAATGGTAAAGTTCTTGAAAGTGTGGATGAGCAGAGGGATCTAGGTGTCCATGTACATAGATCCCTGAAAGTTGCCACCCAGGTTGATAGGGTTGTGAAGAAGGCCTATGGAGTGTTGGCCTTTATTGGTAGAGGGATTGAGTTCCGGAGTCGGGAGGTCATGTTGCAGCTGTACAGAACTCTGGTACGGCCGCATTTGGAGTATTGCGTACAGTTCTGGTCACCGCATTATAGGAAGGACGTGGAGGCTTTGGAGCGGGTGCAGAGGAGATTTACCAGGATGTTGCCTGGTATGGAGGGAAAATCTTATGAGGAAAGGCTGATGGACTTGAGGTTGTTTTCGTTGGAGAGAAGAAGGTAAAGAGGAGACTTAATAGAGGCATTCAAAATGATCAGGGGGTTGGATAGGGTGGACAGTGAGAGCCTTCTCCCGCGGATGGATATGGCTGGCACGAGGGGACATAACTTTAAACTGAGGGGTAATAGATATAGGACAGAGGTCAGAGGTAGGTTCTTTACGCAAAGAGTAGTGAGGCCGTGGAATGCCCTACCTGCTACAGTAGTGAACTCACCAACATTGAGGGCATTTAAAAGTTTATTGGATAAACATATGGATGATAATGGCATAGTGTAGGTTAGATGGCTTTTGTTTCGGTGCAACATCGTGGGCCGAAGGGCCTGTACTGCGCTGTATTGTTCTATGTTCTATGTTCTAAAAGAAGGCACCGCTGGAGGGGATTAAAGCAAAGTGGGAGGAAGAGTTGGGAGAGAGCATGGAGGAGGGGTTGTGGTGTGAGGTGCTCCGGGGGGTAAATGCCTCAACTTTGTGCATGAGGTTGGGGCTGATACAGCTGAAGGTGGTCTATAAGGCGCCCCTCACAAAAGCGAGGATGAGCCGACTCTTTGAGGGTGTAGAGGATGTTTGTGAACGTTGCAGGGTAGTGGGTTAGGGGGTAGGTTAGGGGGCAAAGCATGTTCATATGTTTTGGTCCTGTCCGAAGTTGGGGGGGGGGATATTGGAGGGAAGTATTCAGGGTAATTTCGAAGGTGGTACTTGGAGGATTGAGCCGGGTCCTCTGGAGGCCATATTCGGGCATGTTTGGACATGTGTATGTTGTTGGTGACTATGTATGGGTGGATGGTGGCTTCCTGAATCCTTTTCTTTGATGTTTGTATTTAAAATGTTGAGGGTTATTTGGGGGTTGGTGGGAGGGAGGAACTGTTGGCCAGGGGATTGACATTGTATTTGTTACCATTGATTGTTTGCTGGTGAATGTAAATTTGTATGAAAATGTGAAAAAGGAGGAGAATAAAAATATATTTTTTTTAAATGTTAGGGAACCTGATGAAACCCCAACAATTTTTCAATTTGTAAAATGTGAGGAAAGGATATTTGGCTCCAGGAGGGAGCACAGGAGCAACCACAATAAAATCCCAGAAAACAGCTTTTCAATTAGAACATAAGAACTAGGAGCAGGAGTAGGCCATCTGCCCCCTCGAGCCTGCTCCGCCATTCAATGAGATCATGGCTGATCTTTTGTGGACTCAGCTCCACTTTCCGGCCCGAACACCATAACTCTTAATCCCTTTATTCTTCAAAAAACTATCTATCTTTATCTTAAAAACGTTTAATGAAGGAGCCTCTACTGCTTCACTGGGCAAGGAATTCCATACATTCACAACCCTTTGGGTGAAGAAGTTCCTCCTAAACTCAGTCCTAAATGTACTTCCCCTTATTTTGAAGCTGTGCTCCTTAGTTCTGCTTTCACCCACCAGTGGAAACAACCTGCCCGCATCTATCCTATCTATTCCCTTCATAATTTTATATGTTTCTATAAGATCCCACGTCATCCTTCTAAATTCCAACGCGTACAGTCCCAGTCTACTCAATCTCTCCTCGTAATCCAACCCCTTCAGCTCTGGGATTAACCTAGTGAATCTCCTCTGCACACCCTCCAGCGCCAGTATGTCCTTTCTCAGGTAAGGAGACCAGAACTGAACACAATACTCCAGGTGTGGCCTCATTAACAACTTGTACACTTGCAGCATAAACTCCATCTCTCTAGCAAGGAAGGGCAAAATTCCATTTGCCTTCTTAATCACCTGTTGCACCTGAAAACCAACCTTTTGCGACTCATGCACTAGCACACCCAGGTCTCTCTGCACAGCAGCATGTTTTAATATTTTATCATTTAAATAATAATCCCTTTTGCTGTTATTCCTACCAAAATGGATAACCTCACATTTGTCAACATTGTATTCCATCTGCTAGACCCTAGCCCATTCACTTAACCTATCCAAATCCCTCTGCAGACTTCCAGTATCCTCTGCACTTTTTGCTTTACCACTCATCTTAGTGTCGTCTGCAAACTTGGACACATTGCCCTTGATCCCCAACTCCAAATCATCTATGTAATTAACAGTTAAATAATTCTTAAAATAAAAGGAGACACTTTGACTACCAACGTACACCTTCTCTATCACCAACGAGTGAGAGAGAGAGAGAGAGAGAGCAAGAGATCTTTGTCAGACTAAAAAATCCAACAACCAAAACTGCTTGCTACAGATCTCGCTCCTCCCATTGATACCTCATCTCGATGCCACTCAGATGTCCCATGACGAGTTTACCTAAGTCTAAATACAATGTCTGAAATGATTTACTCTCCAGGGAATCTCCAGCAATCATAACAAAGTTCCTTTCGGCATCTCTTTTGAAGCAAGTAAATGGTTAAAATTCATAATGATCTCACTTTTATGACATCTTAATTGCAGGTTTAGCAGACACAGAGTCTGGATGCCTTAACCTAGGCTCTTTAATAATATTACTGCAACAAATATATACCTTAACCCACACTTCTAATAACATTACTGCAACAGATATATATAAGGTACAATCTGTATAAAATTTATTTCATTCATCACACGCACGCATGCAAGTGCACCCAACACACACAAACACAACCAAATACACACACCCTAACTCACACACCCTGACATACATACCTCAGCACACATACACACAATCACATTCCAACACACACACACATACCCCAACACACACATATCAACACAGCCTGACACACACATGCATACACCTCAGCACACACAGACAAACGCACACCCAATGCACATGCACACCCTGACAAACATGCACACACATCTCAAAACAACCAACACACACACACCGTGATACCCTGACACACACACAGAAACACAAGCAACATATACGCGCACACTCCCCAATATGCACACACACCCTGTTACCCTGACAAACACACACATGAGAGGGATAGATAGAGTGGACGTTCAGCGACTTTTTCCTCGGGTGGATGTAGCTGTTACAAAGGGACATAACTATAAGGTTCATGGTGGAAGATATAGGAGGGATGTCATAGGTAGGTTCTTTACTCAGAGAGTGCTTGGGGCGTGGAATGCACTCCCAGCTATGGTAGTGGAGTCGGACACTTTAGGAACTTTCAAGCGGTTATTGGATAGGCATATGGAGTGCACTAGAATGATTAAGAGTAGGTTGATTTGATCTTAGTTTCAGACTAGTTGGGCACAACATCGTGGGCCGAAGGGCCTGTACTGTGCTGTACTGTTCTATGTTCTATACCTCAACACACCCACACCGGACAGACGCACACACCTAATACACACACCCTCTGACACACGCACACACAAACATGCCAACACACACCCCAACATACACACAAACACACCCTACACACATGCATGCACACACAAACACATACCCGACACACACTAGCACATACCTGACACACACTAACACGCATGCAAACACACGCACACCCCAACACACACCGGCACACACACCGACACAAACTCATCGAACACACAAGCCCCTCAACAAACATCCCCCGAACAAACACACACACCAACTCACACAACCACATGCATATACGCGCACCCAAAACACACACATTCCCACATACACACCCCAACATACCCAACACAGACAGGCACTCAGACGTACAGACACACCCTGACACACTCACACCTAGAAGCACACACAAACCGAAGACACACACACCCAACACCTACACCCCAACACACACACATTCCCCATCCATACTCCAACATGCAAACACATCCAACACAGACACACACATCCAACACACACAAATTCAACACGTGCACACACACGCACATCCTATACACATGCCCCAGCACACATACTCTAACTCACACGCTCACCCCATCACACACATACACCCCAACTCACACACACCACAGCACACACACCCCAACACATACACACACGTGCACAACACATGCACACACTCGCACATGCACACACTCGCACACATTCACACACAATTAAGGAGTGATGAGAAACGTAAATATCCTGGCAGATCTTGTGGTTGAACTTCTGTGGAGCTTCTTCCAAACTGTTGCCACAACTTTGACCTCCGTTCCCAAAGTGCAAACGTTCCAGTTAATTATGGTTTTGGCAGTCATAGATTAATTACACAGTCAGCAGCCGCAGTGTTGTGTCCCCATAGTTGGCTGCATTGGACATGGCTCATATTCTGAGAAATTTGTCCAAAACTCTGTACAAAAAATGGCGATTGGAACAAAGGAGGAGCTCATTCTGCCCATCGCATCATAAGAACATAAGAACTAGAAGCAGGAGTAGGCCATCTGGCCCCTCGAGCCTGCTCCGCCATTCAATGAGATCATGGCTGATCTTTTGTGGACTCAGCTCCACTTTCCGGCCCGAACACCATAACCCTTAATCCCTTTATTCTTCAAAAAACTACCTATCTTTATCTTGAAAACATTCAATGAAGGAGCCCCAACTGCTTCACTGGGCAAGGAATTCCATAGATTCACAACCCTTTTGGGCATAACCCTGCTGAATCTCTCGTGCAACTCATCCCGTCTCAGCAACCCACACCGCCATTTCCCCGGAGCTCTGAAAATATTTGTTTCCTTATATATTTCTCTTTTGAAAGCTATATTTTAATTTGCCTTCACCCAGATCACAAGCAGCCCACTGCAGTTCCTAATCACTCACTAGAACATAGAACATAGAACATAGAAAATACAGCACAGAACAGGCCCTTCGGCCCACGATGTTGTGCCGAACCTTTGTCCTCGATTAATCAGAGATTATCATTGAATTTACAGTGCAGAAGGAGGCCATTCGGCCCTTCGAGTCTGCACCGGCTCTTGGAAAGAGCACCCTACCCAAACTCAACACCTCCACCCAACACCAAGGGCAATTTTGGACATTAAGGGCAATTTATCATTGGCCAATTCACCCAACCAGCACATCTTTGGACCGTGGGAGGAAACCGGAGCACCCGGAGGAAACCCACGCAGACACGGGGAGGACGTGCAGACTCCGCACCGACAGCGACCCAAGCCAGAATTGAACCTGGGACCCTGGAGTTGTGAAGCAATTGTGCTATCTACAATGCTACCGTGCTGCCCTTAAGAACAAATAAATCTACACTATATCGTTTTACTGTAATCCATGTACCTATCCAATAGCTGCTTGAAGGTCCCTAATGTTTCCGACTCAACTACTTCCACAGGCAGTGCATTCCATGCCCCCACTACTCTCTGGGTAAAGAACCTACCTCTGACATCCCCCCTATATCTTCCACCATTCACCTTAAATTTATGTCCCCTTGTAATGGTTTGTTCCACCCGGGGGAAAAGTCTCTGACTGTCTACTCTATCTATTCCCCTGATCATCTTATAAACCTCTATCAAGTCGCCCCTCATCCTTCTCCGTTCTAATGAGAAAAGGCCTAGCACCCTCAACCTATCCTCGTAAGACCTACTCTCCATTCCAGGCAACATCCTGGTAAATCTTCTTTGCACCTTTTCCAAAGCTTCCACATCCTTCCTAAAATGAGGCGACCAGAACTGTACACAGTACTCCAAATGTGGCCTTACCAAAGTTTTGTACAGCTGCATCATCACCTCACGGCTCTTAAATTCAATCCCTCTGTTAATGAACGCGAGCACACCATAGGCCTTCTTCACAGCTCTATCCACTTGAGTGGCAACTTTCAAAGATGTATGAACATAGACCCCAAGATCTCTCTGCTCCTCTATATTGCCAAGAACTCTACCGTTAACCTTGTATTCCGCATTCATATTTGTCCTTCCAAAATGGACAACCTCACACTTTTCAGGGTTAAACTCCATCTGCCACTTCTCAGCCCAGCTCTGCATCCTATCTATGTCTCTTTGCAGCTGACAACAGCCCTCCTTACTATCCACAACTCCACCAATCTTCGTATCGTCTGCAAATTTACTGACCCACCCTTCAACTCCCTCATCCAAGCCATTAATGAAAATCACAAACAGCAGAGGACCCAGAACTGATCCCTGCAGTACGCCACTGGTAACTGGGATCCAGGCTGAATATTTGCCATCCACCACAACTCTCTGACTTCTATCGGTTAGCCAATTCGTTATCCAACTGGCCAAAATTCCCACTATCCCATGCCTCCTTACTTTCTGCATAAGCCTACCATGGGGAACCTTATCAAATGCCTTACTAAAATCCATGTACACTACATCCACTGCTTTACCTTCATCCACATGCTTGGTCACCTCCTCAAAGAATTCAATAAGACTTGTAAGGCAAGTGCTTTTCCTTCTGCTGCTGGGGTTTCTTTTGGCAGTTACTTTAAAACGTGTTTGCTAGTTCTTGACTATTCCACCAATGCGAACAATTTCTCTCTATCTTCTCTTTTTGAATACCCCCACCAAATCTCCCCTTAAACCTCACTTTTCCAAGGACAACAGCTTCTCCATGTAACTGAACTTTGTTATGTACTTTATATCCCCCTCTTTATGTAGCCCAGGATCCCAGATGCATTATTCGCTGTTCTTTTTAATACTCTTTTTAAAAAATAATATTTATTGTCACAAGTAGGCTTACATTAACACCGCAATTAAGTTACTGTGAAAATCCCCGAGTCGCCACATTCCGGCACCTGTTCGGGTACACTGAGGGAGAATTCAGAATGTCCAAATTACCTAACAGCATGTCTTTCGGATGAAACACACGCAGACACGGGGAGAACGTGCAGACTCCGCACAGACAGTGACCCAAGGCGGGAATCGAACCTGGGACCCTGGCGCCGTGAAGCAGCAGTGCTAACTACTGTGCCCTGCCACCTTTGGTGATTTGTGCATGTACAGCCCAGACCCATCTGCTGTTCTCTTTAGGATTGTAACTTTTGTTATATATATTGGCTCTCCACACTCTTAGTGCCCAAATTAATCAATTTCCAGTTCTCTGCATCAAATTTCACCTGCCACTCGTCTACCTAGTCCTCTTGCGGTTCATCACTATCCTCCTCAGAGTCGACAACACTTCCGAGTTTTGCATCGTCCGCAAATTTTAAAATGATGCTCTCTATTCCTCGTACTAGGGAACGGGCCCGGCCAGGTCATCAAAGTTGCAGTGGGAGAACATGGGCAGCACGGTAGCATTGTGCATGTAAATTCTACGAAACATGTGGCGATAAGTGACCACAATTAAGTAAGCTTTCAGACACTCATGGAAAATCATAGAATTTACAGTGCAGAAGGAGGCCATTCGGCCCATCGAGTCTGCACCGGCTCTTGGAAAGAACACCCTACCCAAGGTCAACACCTCCACCCTATCCCCATAACCCAGTAACCCCACCCAACACGAAGGGCAATTTTGGACACTAAGGGCAATTTATCATGGCCAATCCACCTAACCTGCACATCTTTGGACTGTGGGAGGAAACCGGAGCACCCGGAGGAAACCCACGCACACACGGGGAGGATGTGCAGACTCGGCACAGACAGTGACCCAAGCCGGAATCAAACCTGGGACCCTGGAGCTGTGAAGCAATTGTGCTATCCACAATGCTACCGTGCTGCCCTAAAAGGACAAGTGTTGTCCTAGGGTTAAGGTGCTAAATTGGGGGAAGACTAACTATAGCCAGATTAGGCAGGATTGGAGGCTGTTGTTTGGGAAAGGCTGTTTGAGGGTAAATCCACATTTGGCATGTGGGAGTCTTTTAAGGAGCAGCTGATGGGAGTGCAGGACAGGCAAGTGCCGGTAAAAAGGAAGGACAGAATTCGGGATGACCAGGGAAAATGAGAATATTGTCAAAAAGAAAAAAGATGCATGCGTGAGGTGCAGGCAACTAAAAACCAGATGAAGCACTTGAGGAATAGAAGGAAAGTAGAAACGAGCTCAAGCAGGGAGCGAGGAGGGTCACAAAATGTATTTGGCAGACAGGATTAAGGAGAATCCCAAGGCATTTTATACGTATATTAGGAACAAGATGGTAGCTAGAGAAAGAGTTGGTCCACTTAAGGACAAAGGAGGGAAATTATGTGTAGAACCAGAGGAAGTAGGTGAGGTCCTTAATGAGTGTTTTGCATTCGTATTCACAAAGGAGAGGAGCATGTTGATTTGTGGTGCCTCAGAGGGATGTGTAAACACTTTAGAACAGGTCGTTATTTTGAGGGAGGAAGTGGTAGGTGTGTTAAAAAGCATCAAGGTAGACAAATCCCCAGGGCCAGATGGCATCTCCCAGATTACTGAGGGCGACAAGAGATTAAATCCCTGGGCCTCTAACAGAAATCTTTGTGTCCTCATTGGCCACAGGTGAGATCCCAGAGGATTAGAGGATAGCCAATTGTGTACCATAATTTAAGAAGGGTTGCAAGGATAATCTGGGTAATTATAGGCCAGTGAGCTTGACGTCAGTGGTATTGAAGTTGTTGGAAAAGATTTTCCGAGATGGGATCTATGCGCATTTGGAATTGAATGGTCCTATTAGCAACAGACAGCATGGTTTTGTACGAAGGAGGTCATGTCTCAATAATTTGACTGAATATTTTGAGGAGGTGACAAAAATGATTTACGGGGGAAGGGCTGTGGATGTTGTCTACATGGACTTTAGTAAAGCATTTGATAAGGTCCCTCATAGCAGGCTGGTGCAAAAGATTAGATCACATGGGGTCAGGGGTGAACTAGCTGGATGGATCCAGAACTGGCTTGGCCATAGAAGACAGAGGGTAGCAGTGGAAGGGTATTTTTCCGAATGGAGGTCTGTAATTAGTGATGTTCCGCAGGGATCAGTACTGGGACCTCTGCTCTTTATAAATGACTTGGAAGAAAACATAGCAGGTCTGATTAGCAAGTTTGTGGATGATATTAAGATTGCAGGAGTTGCGGAGAGTGATGAAGATTGTCAGAGAATACAGCAGGATATAGATAGGCTGCAAAATTAGGCAGAGAAATGGCAGATGGAATTTAACCCGGACAAATGCGAGGTGATGCATTTGGTAGATCCAATTCAGGTGGGAGCTATAAAATAAATGGCAGAACCATCAGGAGCATAGAGCCACAGGGAGATCTGGGTGTGCAGGTCCATAGATCGACAGGGCGGCATGGTAGCACAGTGGTTAGCACTGTTGCTTCACAGCTCCAGGGTCCCAGGTTCGATCCCCGGCTTGGGTCACTGTCTGTGCGGAGTCTGCACGTTCTCCCCGTGTCTGTATGGGTTTCCTCCGGGCGCTCCGGTTTCCTCCCACAAGTCCCGAAAGACGCGCTATTAGGTGAATTGGACTTTCTGAATTCTCCCTCAGTGCACCCAAACAGGCGCCGGAGTGTGACGACAAGTGGCTGTTCACAGTAGCTTCATTGCAGTTGTTAATGTAAGCCTGCTTGTGAAAAAAGATGATTATCAAAAGTGGCAACACCGGTGGAAATGGTGGTAAAGAACGCATACGGTATGATTGCCTTTGTAGAACGGGGTATTGAGTATAAATGCTCAAAAATTTTGTTGCAGTTCTATAGAATGTTGGTTAGGCCACATTTGGAATACTGTGTCCAATTCTGGTCACCGCACTACCAGAAGGACATGGAGGCTTTGGAGAAAGGACAGAAAAGGTTTACCAGGATGGTGCCTGGTATGGAGGGTATTAGCTATGAGGAGGGATTGAATAAACTGGGATTGTTCTTCCTAGAGAGACGGAGGCTGAGGGGCGACCTGATAGAAGTTTATAACATTATTAGGGGTATAGATACGGTGAACAGCTGGAGACTTTTTCCCAGGGCAGAAATGACATTTACAAGGGGGCACAACTTCAAAGTGAGAGGGGACAGGTTCAGTGTAGATGTGCGGGTGATGTTTTTTACACAGAGGGTGTGGTGGCCTGGAATGCACTGCCCAGTGAGGTGGTTGAGGCAGATAAGTTAGCGACCTTTAAGACTTATCTGGATAGTCACATGATAAAAAAGGATACAGGAGGTTGGTCTAGATAGGACACGTGATCGGCGCAGGTTTGGAGGGCCGAAGGGCGTGTTCCAGTGCTGTATTGTTCTTTGTTCTTTGTATGCCTAAGTCTACTTTCTGACTGTAAACTCTCACCCAGCCACCAACCCATGTGACTGACCACCGCAGCCACACCCATGTTGCCCACGCACAAAGGTGCTTTAACCAAGGATTCTTGCAAGAGTGTCAAAGAATTGGAATGCAGGCTGAAAATGTCCTGTCCAGGTCCCTGATGTTTAATAGAACAATAGAACATTACAGCGCAGTACAGGCCCTTGGGCCCTCAATGTTGCGCTGACCTGTGAAACCACTCTAAAGCCCATCTACACTATTCCATTATCATCCATATGTTTATCCAATGACCATTTATATGCCCTTAATGTTGACGAGTCCACTACCGTTGCAGGCAGGGCATTCCATGCCCCTACTGCTCTCTGAGTAAAGAACCTTCCTCTGACATCTGTCTTATATCTATCTCCCCTCAATTTAAAGCTATGTCCCCTCGTGCTAGCCATCACCATCCAAGGGAAAAGACTCTCACTGTCCACCCTATCTAATCCACTGATCATCTTGTATGCCTCTATTAAGTCTCCTCTTAACCTTCTTCTCTCTAACGAAAACAGCCTCAAGTCCCTCAGCCTTTCCTCATAAGATCTTCCCTCCATACCAGGCCACAACCTGGTAAATCTCCTCTGCACACTTTCCAATGCTTCCACATCCTTCCTATAATGCGGCGACCAGAACTGCACGCAATACTTCAAATGCGGCCGCACCAGAGTTTTGTACAGCTGCAACATGACCTCATGGCTCCGAAACTCCACCCCTCTACCAATAAAAGCTAACACACCGTACGCCTTCTTAACAACCCTATCAGCCTGGGTGGCAACTTTCAGGGATCTATGTACATGGACACCGAGATCTCTCTGCTCATCCACACTACCAAGAATCTTACCATTAGCCCAGTACTCTGTATTCCTGTTACTCCTTCCAAAATGTATCACCTCACACTTTTCTGCATTAAACTCCATTTGTCACTTCTCAGCCCAGCTCTGCAGCTTATCTATGTCCCTCTGCAACCTGCAACATCCTTCCACACTGTCCACAACTCCACCGACTTTAGTGTAGTTTAGTGACTTCTACGCCCTCCTCCAGGTCATTTCTAAAAATGACAAACAGCAGTGGCCCCAAAACAGATCCTTGCGGTACACCACTAGTAACTGAACTCCAGGTTGAACATTTTCCATCAACCACCACCCTCTGTCTTCTTACAGCTAGCCAATTTCTGATCCAAACCGCTAAATCAGCTCAATCCCATGCCTCCATATTTTCTGCAGTAGCCTACCGTGGGGAACATTATCAAACGCTTTACTGAAATCCATATACACCACATCAACTGTTTTACCCTCATCCACCTGTTTGGTCACCTTCTCAAAGAATTCAATAAGGTTTGTGAGGCACGACCTACCCTTCACAAAACCGTGTTGACTATCCCTAATCAAATTATTCCTTTCTAGGTGATCATAAATCCTATCTCTTCTAATCCTTTCCAAGACTTTGCCCACAACAGAAGTAAGGCTCACTGGTCTATAGTTACCGGGGTTGTCTCTACTCCCCTTCTTGAACAAGGGGACAACATTTGCTACCCTCCAGTCTTCTGGCACTATTGCTGTAGGCAATGACGACATAACGATCAAAGCCAAAGGCACTGCAATCTCCTCCCTAGCTTCCCAGTGAATCCTAGGATAAATCCCATCTGGCCCAGGGGACTTATCTATTTTCACACTTTCCAGAATTGCTAATACCTCCTCCTTATGAACCTCAACCCCGCCTAGTCTAGTAGCCTGTATCTCAGTATTCTCCTCGACAACATTGTCTTTTTCCTGTGTGAATACGGACGAAAAATATTCATTTAGCGCCTCTCCTATCTCCTCGGACTCCACGCACAACTTCATATACTGTCCTTGACTGGCCCTACTCTTACCCTAGTCATTCTTTTATTCCTGACATACCTATAGAATGTTTTAGGGTTTTCCTTGATCCTACCTGCCAAGGACTTCCATTGTCCCCTCCTGGCTCTTCTTAGCTCTCTCTTTAGGTCCTTCCTGGCTAACTTGTAACTTTCAAGCGCCCTAACTGAACCTTCACATCTCATCTTTACATAAGCCTCCTCCTTCCTCTTGCCAAGTGATTCAACTACTTTAGTAAACCACGGTTCCCTCGCCTGATAGGTACATACTTATCAAGGACACACAGTAGCTGTTCCTTGAACAAGCTCCACATTACAATTGTACCCATCCCCTGCAGTTTCCTTCCCCATCCGATGCATCCTAAGTCTTGCCTCATCGCATCATAATTGCCTTTCCCCCAGCTATAACTCTTGCCCTGCTGTATATACCTATCCCTTTCCATCGCTAAAGTAAACGTAACCAAATTGTGGTCACGATCACCAAAGTGCTCACCTACCTCCAAATCAAACACCTGGCCTAGTTCATTACCCAGTACCAAATCCAATGTGGCCTCGCCTCTTGTTGGCCTACCTACATACTGTGTCAGGAAACCCTCCTGCACACATTAGACAAAAACTGACCCATCTAAAGTACTCGAACTATGGCATTACCAGTCAATATTTGGAAAGTTAAAGTCCCCCATAACAACTACCCTGTTACTTTCGCTCCTACCCAGAATCATCTTTGCAATCCTTTCCTCTACATCTCTGGAACTTTTCGGAGGCCTATAGAAAACTCCCAACAGGATGAACTCTCCTTTCCTGTTTCTAAGCTCAGCCCATACTACCTTAGTAGACGAGTCCTCATCAAACGTCCTTTCTGCCACCGTAATACTATCCTTGACTAACAATGCCACACCGTCCCCTCTTTTACCACCTTCCCTGAGTTTACTGAAATATCTAAGCCTCGGCACCTGCAATAACCATTCCTGTCCCTGCTCTGTCCATGTCTCCGAAATGGCCACAACATCGAAGTCCCAGGTACCAACCCATGCTGCCAGTTCCCCTACCTTATTTCGTATGCTCCTAGCATTGAAGTAGACACACTTCAAGCCACCTACCTGAACACTGGCCCCCTCCTGCGACGTCAAATCTGTGCTCCTGACCTCTATACCCTCATTCTCCCGTACCCTAAAACTACAATCCAGGTTCCCATGCCCCTGCTGCATTAGTTTAAACCCCCCCAAAGAGCACTAACAAATCTCCCCCCCCCAGGATATTTGTGCCCCTCAGGTTCAGATATAGACCATCTTGTCTGTAGAGGTCCCACCTTCCCCAGAAAGAGCCCCAGTTATCCAGAAATCTGAATCCCTCCCGCCTGCACCATCCCTGTAGCCACGTGTTTAATTGCTCTCTCTCCCTATTCCTCATCTCACTATCGCGTGGCACGGGCAACAACCCAGAGATAACAACTGTTTGTTCTAGTTCTGAGCTTCTATCGTAGCTCCCTGAAAGCCTGCCTGACATCCTTGTCCCCTTTCCTACCTATGTCGTTAGTGCCAATGTGGACCATGACTTGGGGCTGCTCCCCCTCCCTCTTAAGGACCCGGAAAACACGATCCGAGACATCACGTACCCTTGCACCTGGGAGGCAACATACCAAACGTGAGTCTCTCACGCCCCCACAAAATCTCCTATCTGTGCCCCTGACTATCGAGTCCCCAATTACTAATGCTCTGTTCCTCTCCCCCCTTCCCTTCTGAGCAACAGGGACAGACTCCGTGCCAGAGGCCCGTACCCCATGGCTTACCCCTGGTAAGTCATCCCCCCCACAAGTATCTAAAGCGGTATACTTGTTTCTCAGGGGAACGACCGCAGGGGATCGCAGGCTATGGAGAGAGAGCGGGTAAATTGAGTTGAAATCAGCCATGATTGAATGGCGGAGTGGACTCGATGGGCCGAATGGCCTTACTTCCGCTCCTATGTCTTATGGTCTTATGGTCTTATGGATCCCTGCACTGACTGCTTCTTCCCAGTCCCTCTTACAGTTACCCATCTATCTCCAATCTTTGGTGTAACTAATTCCCTGAAGCTGCTATCTGTCATGATATTCAAACACACACATCATGATAGACACACCAACAGACAAATCAGAACACACAACACCACAACCAATGACAGAAAGATATAAAAGCACAGACACGACCCCTGGTGGTCAGTATTAGCTGCAGAGGAGAACCAGGACACATCTATTGCCAAACACACTCAGGGAGACAGCACGTGCAGAGTATCCAGAACGAACTGTATTATAAGAGTTATAATAAAATAGAGTTGTACCACATACAACTGTGTTGGCTCATCTGTGCACCAGAGCACCCAACACCACATGGTACAGGAGTGGATCGATACCTGCCGGCATACCTCAGTGTACACAGACAACCAGCAGTGCCCAGGCATGATGTACGAGCTCCCGGTTCCGCAGGCGCTCCAGTGCGACGGCGACCTCCACGAAAACTGGCGGCGATTCCGGCAAATGTTCGAGTTGTTCCTGGCGGCAGCTGAACTCAAGGACCTGGATGATAAGGAAAAAATTGAATTTCTCCTCACCGTCGCCGGTGCAAGGACAAGAGCAATGTTCAGAAGGTTCAGGTTCTTCAGGAGGCAGCAAAGGCACGATTACCAGGCAGTCATGGGCAAATTCGCCAAGTACTGTGAAGAATACGCAATCCAATGGGGACTTAAAGGTAAGAAAAGCTGCAGTACTCACCTCGTGGCTGGGATCCCGGAGCCCGAAATCCCGGGCCTGAGAAAAGGCTGGGTCGAGGTCGGCGGCCATCTTGCTAAAGGTATAACGCTAGCACAGTTGCGCGAGAAGTGCGCAGAACCGGAAGTTTCGTTTGCGCATGCGCGAGATGCTGCGCATGCGCAGTCAAGAAAACGGCCATCGGTAAAGGAACAGCGATCTGAGCATGCGCAGTCGCTTCCTACGTGCTACATACCGAGCGTCAGGATGTCAGAGGCCCCAGACTGCACCAATTTAAAAGGGAAATGTCCCAAATCCAATTTAAAAGGGAAACGTCCCAAATCAAAAAAACAAAAATCTGTTAAAGCTGTAAAACAACCTTCCTTCACCTGGAATGACAGCACAGTGCCGCAAATTGACCCAGGAGATGAATTTGACCTCCGAAGAACCCTCCGACAAGCAGTTACCTACGCACAAGCCGATGATTCCGACCTTGAATACTTCGATGACGATTTTTACAGTGTTTCCGGACCTCGCGAGCCCAATGATAGCTCCGTGGTCCTATATGACTATGACTCGGACGAACCTTTCGTGTTGCACATTGGCGGCCCCCACATTGAATCCGACGCAGATGCGGATTCATTTTTCGGATTTGAGGATCTTCAATCCAGCAGATATGACGTTCCAACTTATCAGTACCGGATGATGCTGCAGCCTGACATTAACAGACAGGGAGCGGTGCAAGCACACGGAGAGTGCCCTGCTGCCACACAGAGCGTGGTCCACGTCCCGCTCAACGTTCCCGACTCTATGAAAGAAGACATGCAAGACTCCAGAGTGCAGTCCTCGCATGAACCAGAAGTGACTCCAGTGTCACAAGCTTCCACAGCAAGCTCGTGGACAGACTCCACAATTGCAGAAATGCAAGACTCCAGAGCGCAGTCCTTGCACGGACAAGCAGTGACTCCAGTGTCACAAGCCTCCAGAGAGAGCTCGTGGACAGCCTCCACGATAGAAGCAACGCAAGACTCCAGAGCGCAGTCCTTGCACGAACAAGAAGTGACTCCAGTGTCACAAGCCTCCACAGAGAGCTCGTGGACGGACTCCACGATGGAAGGAACGCAAGACTCCAGAGCGCAGTCCTTGCAGGAACAAGACCATGAGGGTCTAGCAACCTCTCCTGACCAACCAGCGGCAGACGATGCAAGTCTGCCATGCTCCCGTGAACAGCAAGAAGGCTATAACAGCCTACCATGCTCCACTACACAGCAGCATGACCATGACGGTCTCTCATGCTACAATAAAGGGCACAGCGCTGAAGACTGTTCAAGCCCAACTGAAGACAAGCCAAAGGAATCGCCTCGTCCAAGCCCGAAGAAAAAAGGTTCATGCGCTGACCTTCAGGATCATTGTAGCCGAACAGAGATTAATAATGCTGCACGGCCACAGAAGGATGCTGAGGATTTGCTAACGAAATTAATTGAATGTTTAACTTGCAAGGAGCAGACTGAGACTTGCCAGTGTTTTAGTACGGATCGAAAAAATGGACAAGACATTGATCCTCAGGTAATGGAAATAACACAACCTGAATCATATCTACAGCAGGGACAAATGTCTCCCTTCAACACAATGCCGCAAAATCCCAACTTCGGAGACCAGCAGTTAGTCAGTAATGACTCTTCAAACCTGGAGGGGAACATTAATTGCATTGAACCTATACACACTCCACTGATTATTGAGCAGAACATTGGAGCAAGAATCCTGAGGACACCGACATCGAGTAGCCAGATAACGAATTAAAAACCCACAGCAGTTTCAAGTGAACCAAGTGTGCTTTCCACTAATGGTGAAGATGCAGATAAGGTCGACCCGATTATCCATTGTACCACACTAACCCCAGTGATTAAGCAGTTATGTATGGGGAGTATAATGTGGGCAATTGAGAACAGTAAAAGAGAGACTGTGACCATGCCAGTCCCAGCAAAATCAGACCCAGAGACCATGAAGGCATGTACATTAAACAAAGTTACATATGAGGTACCTGAGAAGAAAAGTGAAACGGAATGTTCTTTGGAAAATGGTACAATGTCGATAGAAACAGTGGATCCTATATTCGAGACCATACATATGGGAGAATTTGGGGGTAATAAACAAGGTTCTGCAATGTCTGGGGGAAGATTTAAAGTTCCAAAGAAGAAAAGCCCAAATGAAGGACAATGGCAAGACAATGACAGTCCACCGACATGGTGTGCACCACCAGATGAAAACTCTGACAATTTACCCAACCCTAGTGAACAGCAAGCTGCTAATGACGATCTATCCACGGGATGTGAGACGAGTGACGACAGCATCCCACTTCCCATGCAAAAGGTGCAAGGTGACAGACCTCGCCTAGTGCGTACCGAGGCACTCAACGATCACGGTGGGACCACTGACGACTGCGGTGGTGGCACACCGCTTCCACCCTCGATGGCTCGAGCCTCTCCACTGGTTGGTGCATTCCTGCATGTTCCGACTCCAGAAGTGCAGCTTCAGGGAATCTCGGCTGCCTCCAGTGAACCTGTTGGGACTCCGGACAGGGGGCATCGACGGAAGGCACACCGGACTCCAGATGGGGAGCAGCCAAGCGCCGACTCTGATTTGCGCACGCCAGACCTTGCTCCGGACGGGCGGTGTCGCGGCCTCGGTGATGGCACGCTCAGGGTGACGGCAGATGCCACGGCGACAGGGAATGGATCGCGTGGCAGTCCCACTGGGTCGGCAGTGGCAACCAGCACCGGCGGTCCAAGATGGACACACCAACTCGCGCCATCGCCAGACGTTGATGCGAGCAACAATTCTCTCTCCAAGGCGACATGCTTCGACGTTTCTCTGCAGAGTCGCCCTTCCGGCACAGCAGGTGGCCGGAACCAGCGTACACGGTCTTGGCCAACTTCCACATCTGGCACAGTCATCGCCTTGCATGATATTAGTGATGGTGCTACTTCGATGGCAACGACCCATCGGCTACAAGATGCTGTCCACCACAAACATAAAAAGAAAACAGACTCCACCTTGTTCCTGGCATGCAGGGCGGATGGATTGGTGCGTAGGCGAAATCAGCGGGCTTTGTGCCGCCTTCCACGCTCGCAACTGCACCGTACGCACACGCCGGATCCTCCACTGGTTCCCAAGGATGACTTCGTGGAGATGCCACGGATCATGCCCCTTCCATCGCCACCAGAACCAAACCACAGCCAGGGCACCACTAACAAAGATGTTGAATGTTATATTTGCACGAAAGAAAAAAACCAAGCACTGCACGAAGTACAACAAATGGTAAAGTAGAGACTTCGGCAACAGCATCACCTCCAACAGTCCAAGGTGAACCAGTGTGACCCCAAATCTCCACAGCTGAACCGGCTTGAGGACCAGCCCATTCTTGAGGCGGTCACCCATTAGACTGGACTTATAACGCTGTTAATACATTCAAAAAGTCAAACACTTCTGTATTATAACCTGTTGTTGTTTATTGTTCCAGATATCGTCTGACCGGACCAATGTTCAAGTTTTTTTTTTTCTCTCGCATCCAAGTTTTGTTATGGTACAACCTTGTTAGTGTGACGCACCCGACATCGCCCCATGTAAATAGTTACGTCATAAATACACGCTGTACACAACACAAACGCACACTCTTAGATGCACTCACGACACAATTATATTTATAACCACGTAGGCACTTGTCTTTGTAAAAAGGGGGGATGTCATGATATTCAAACACACACATCATGATAGACACACCAACAGACAAATCAGAACACACAACACCACAACCAATGACAGAAAGATATAAAAGCACAGACACGACCCCTGGTGGTCAGTATTAGCTGCAGAGGAGAACCAGGACACATCTATTGCCAAACACACTCAGGGAGACAGCACGTGCAGAGTATCCAGAACGAACTGTATTATAAGAGTTATAATAAAATAGAGTTGTACCACATACAACTGTGTTGGCTCATCTGTGCACCAGAGCACCCAACACCACACTATCTATGACCCCCTCTGCCTCCCGAATGATCCGAAGTTCTTCCAACTCCAGCTCCAGTTCCTGAACTCGGTCTTGGAGGAGCTGGAGATGGCAGCACTTCCTGCAGGTAAAATCAGCAGGGACACTAACGGCATCCCTCACCTCAAACATCCTGCAGGAGGAACATTGCACTTCCTTCCCTGCCATCCCTCTAACTTTCAACCAAGATCTGGCTATCAACTAGAATTTTTTTTAAAAATAATAATAATACAATATGGTACTTACCTCACACCAATGGGTTTTATTATTAGGTTAGAGGAGGAGGGCGGGTGGGAGACACTACACGAGTAGTGTCTCAGGTTTCCTCTCCACCAGAATTTATTGGTGAGGGACTTCCCAGAAGTCCGCGGGTCGAACTTCCTGTTCCCGCCTTTAAAAATATATATTTTTTTAAAACAACAGCAAAGAGGAACAGGAACGGGACCAGGTAAGTGTTTACTTAAAATACTCACCCACCAGCAGCCCCCGCACTCCGCCCCCACTGAAACTCCAAGAGATGCTCCTGCAAGGTAAGTTATTTCAAACTTCAATACTCACCCACCAGCAGCCTCTGCACTCCGCTCCCGCTGAAACTCCAAGAGATTGCCCCTGCAAGGTAAGTTATTTTAAACCTAAATACTCACCTACCGGCAACCCCTGCACACCGCTTCCCAGAAGTCCGCGGGTCGAACTTCCTGTGTGTATAAATGTGTGTGCTCACCGAGCTGCAGCCATTTCGGCAGCAGCTGCAGGAGGCCACACATGTCTGTGTAATAAAGCCTCGATTACTCTCTACTCTCGTCTCGCTGTAATTTATAGCTGCGGTAATGGTGTTCCGTGCCCATCCAGCCTGCCCCCACAGCCCACCTCCTGGTTACCCCCGCTACTCCCCCTGGCCCTGGCAGAAGCCCCCCGGCCAGCGGCACAAATGTCAGCAAACTATGGAAATGTTGGACATTTTCCGCACCCCCTCCCTCCCCCTCAGCAGCCATGACGGCGGTTCCGCCATTTTTAAAAGCACAAGTGAACCGCGCCTCGGGAACTCGGACCGTCGGAGGCGGAGAATCACAGGGGCCCCAGGTCCACTAATAATATGCAAACTGTGTATCACTGTACGTGCGTTCCAGAACACACTGACACCACGGTCGAGGCGACGGAGAATTGCGATTTGGCAGCAAATCGGCGCCACCACGATTTTGCCATCGGAACCGATTCTATTTTGGCATCAGCCGACGGAGAATCCCACCCTTCATCTTTCCTCTTTTCCACACGTTTAAACAAAAAAGCAACGCTCCCAATAAATACACAGCAGCATAAAGTTTTCATACCCTTCCACACACTGGGCGTCATTCTCCGACCCCCCCAGCGGGTCGGAGAATGACCGTTGGCCGCCGTGCATCCCGCCCCTGCCGGTTGCCGAAGGTTCCGGTACCGGATACTCGGCGGGGGCGGGAATCGGGCCGCGCCGGTTGGCGCCCCCCCCCCCCCCCCCCCCGCTGGATTCTCCGGCCCGGATGGGCCGAAGTCCCGCCGATAAATTGACTGTCACGCCGGCGTAAATCAAACCTGGTATTTACCGGCGGGACCAGGCGGCGTGGGCAGGCTCCGGGGCCCTGGGGGGGGCGCAGGGTGATCTGACCCCGGGGGGGTGCCCCACGGTGGCCTGGCCCGCGATCGGGGCCCACCGATCCGCGGGCGGGCCTGTGCTGTGGGGGCACGCTTTCCCTTCCGCCTCCACCACGGCCTCCACTATGGCGGAGGCAGAAGAGACTCTCCCCACTGCGCATGCGCAGGAAACTGTCAGCGGCCGCCGACGCTCCGCGCATGCGCCGCCCCGACATGTCATTTCCGCGCCAGGTGGCGGGGCAACAAACGCCATTTCCGCCAGTCCCTCCGGCGTCGGCGTAGCCCCTCAATGTTGGGGCTCGGCCACCAAAGATGCGGAGCATTCCGCACCTTTGGGGCCGTGCGATGCCCGTCTGATTGGCGCCGTTTTGGGCGCCAGTTGGTGGACATCTCGCCGTTTGGGGAGAATTTCGCCCACTGTCCCGCCCACACACTGTCCCTTCCACACAGTGTCCCTTCCACACACTGTCCCTTCCACACACTGTCCCTTCCACACAGTGTCCCTTCCACACACTGTCCCTTCCACACACTGTCCTTTCCACACACTGTCCCTTCCACACACTGTCCCTTCCACGCACTGTCCTTTCCACGCAATGTCCTTTCCACGCACTGTCCTTTCCACGCACTGTCCTTTCCACGCACTGTCCCTTCCACACACTGTCCTTTCCACACACTGTCCTTTCCACACACTGTCCCTTCCACACACTGTCCTTTCCACACACTGTCCCTTCCACACACTGTCCCTTCCACACACTGTCCCTTCCACACATTGTCCCTTCCACACATTGTCCCTTCCACACACTGTCCTTTCCACACACTGTCCCTTCCACACACTGTCCCTTCCACACACTGTCCCTTCCACACACTGTCCTTTCCACGCACTGTCCTTTCCACGCACTGTCCCTTCCACACACTGTCCTTTCCACACACTGTCCTTTCCACACACTGTCCTTTCCACACACTGTCCCTTCCACACACTGTCCTTTCCACACACTGTCCCTTCCACACACTGTCCCTTCCACACACTGTCCTTTCCACACACTGTCCCTTCCATACACTATCCCTCCAACACACTGTCCTTTCCACACACTGTCCCTTCCACACACTGTCCCTTCCACACACTGTCCTTTCCACACACTGTCCTTTCCACACACGGTCCTTTCCACACACTGTCCTTTCCACACATTGTCCTTTCCACACACTTTCCTTTCCACACACTGTCCTTTCCACACACTGTCCTTTCCACACACTGTCCCTTCCACACACTGTCCTTTCCACACACTGTCCCTTCCATACACTATCCCTCCCACACACTGTCCTTTCCACACACTGTCCCTTCCACACACTGTCCCTTCCACACACTGTCCCTTCCACACACTGTCCTTTCCACACACGGCCCTTTCCACACACGGCCCTTTCCACACACTGTCCTTTCCACACATTGTCCTTTCCACACACTGTCCTTTCCACACACTGTCCTTTCCACACACTCTCCTTTCCACACACTGTCCGTTCCACACACCGTCCTTTCCACACACTGTCCTTTCCACACACTGTCCCTTCCACACACTATCCCTTCCACACACTGTCCTTTCCACACACTGTCCCTTCCTCACACTGTCCCTTCCACACACTGTCCTTTCCACACACTGTCCTTTCCACACACTCTCCTTTCCACACACTGTCCGTTCCACACACCGTCCTTTCCACACACTGTCCTTTCCACACACTGTCCTTTCCACACATTGTCCCTTCCACACACTATCCCTTCCACACACTGTCCTTTCTACACACTATCCCTTCCACACACTGTCCTTTCCACACACTGTCCCTTCCACACACTGTCCTTTCCACACATTGTCCCTTCCACACACTATCCCTTCCACACACTGTCCTTTCTACACACTATCCCTTCCACACACTGTCCTTTCCACACACTGTCCCTTCCACACACTGTCCCTTCCACACACTGTCCTTTCCACACACTGTCCCTTCCTCACACTGTCCCTTCCACACACTGTCCTTTCCACACACTGTCCCTTCCACACACTGTCCTTTCCACACACTGTCCCTTCCACACACTGTCCCTTCCACACACTGTCCTTTCCACACACTGTCCCTTCCTCACACTATCCCTTCCACACACTGTCCTTTCCACACACTGTCCTTTCCACACACTGTCCTTTCTACACACTGTCCCTTCCACACACTATCCCTTCCACACACTGTCCCTTCCACACACTGTCCTTTCCACACACTGTCCCTTCCACACACTGTCCCTCCCACACACTGTTCTTTCCACACACTGTTCCTTCCACACACTGTCCTTTCAACACACTGTCCTTTCCACACACTGTCCTTTCCACACACTGTCCTTTCCACACACTGTCCCTTCCACACACTATCCCTTCCACACACTGTCCTTTCTACACACTGTCCCTTCCACACACTATCCCTTCCACACACTGTCCTTTCTACACACTGTCCCTTCCACACACTGTCCTTTCCACACACTGACCCTTCCACACACTATCCCTTCCACCCACTATCCCTTCCACACACTGTCCTTTCTACACACTGTCCCTTCCACACACTATCCCTTCCACACACTGTCCTTTCCACACACAGTCCCTTCCACACACTATCCCTTCCACACACTGTCCTTTCCACACACTGACCCTTCCACACACTATCCCTTCCACCCACTATCCCTTCCACACACTGTCCTTTCTACACACCGTCTCTTCCACACACTAACCCTTCCACACACTGTCCTTTCCACACACAGTCCCTTCCACACACTATCCCTTCCACACACTGTCCTTTCCACACACTGTCCTTTCCACACACTGTCCTTTCCACAGACTGTCCTTTCCACACACTGTCCTTTCCACACACTGTCCTTTCCACACACTGTCCTTTCCACACACTGTCCTTTCCACACACTGTCCTTTCCACACACTGTCCCTTCCACACACTGTCCCTTCCGCACACTGTCCTTTCCACACACTGTCCTTTCCACACACTGTCCCTTCCACACACTGTCCTTTCCACACACTGTCCTTTCCACACACTGTCCTTTCCACACACTGTCCTTTCCACACACTGTCCCTTCCACACACTATCCCTTCCACACACTGTCCTTTCTACACACTGTCCCTTCCACACACTGTCCTTTCCACACACTGTCCCTTCCACACACTGTCCCTTCCACACACTGTCCCTTCCACACACTGTCCCTTCCATACACTAACACTTCCACACACTGTCCCTTCCACACACTGTCCCTTCCACACACTGTCCTTTCTACACACTGTCCCTTACACACACTGTCCCTTCCACACACTGTCCTTTCCACACACTGTCCCTTCCTCACACTGTCCTTTCCACACACTGTCCTTTCTGCACACTGTCCCTTCCACACACTGTCCTTTCCACACACAATCCCTTCCACACACTGTCCTTTCCACACACTGTCCCTTCCACACACTGTCCCTTCCACACACTGTCCCTTCCACACACTGTCCTTTCTACACACTGTCCCTTCCACACACTGTCCTTTCCACACACAATCCCTTCCACACACTGTCCCTTCCACACACTGTCCTTTCCACACACTGTCCTTTCCACACACTGTCCTATCTACACACTGTCCCTTCCACACACTGTCCTTTCCACACACAATCCCTTCCACACACTGTCCTTTCTACACACTGTCCCTTCCACACACTGTCCTTTCCACACACAATCCCTTCCTCATACTGTCCCTTCCGCACACTGTCCCTTCCACACACTGTCCTTTCCACACACTGTCCTTTCCACACACTGTCCTTTCCACACACTGTCCTTTCCACACACTGTCCTTTCCACACACTGTCCCTTCCACACACTGTCCTTTCCACACACAGTCCCTTCCACACACTGTCCTTTCCACACACTGTCCTTTCCACACACTGTCCTTTCCACACACTGTCCTTTCCACACACTGTCCCTTCCACACACTATCCCTTCCACACACTGTCCTTTCTACACACTGTCCCTTCCACACACTATCCCTTCCACACACTGTCCTTTCTACACACTGTCCCTTCCACACACTGTCCTTTCCACACACTATCCCTTCCACACACTATTCCTTCCACACACTGTCCTTTCCACACACTGTCCTTTCCACACACTGTCCCTTCCACACACTATCCCTTCCACACACTGTCCTTTCTACACACTGTCCCTTACACACACTGTCCCTTCCACACACTGTCCTTTCCACACACTGTCCCTTCCTCACACTGTCCTTTCCACACACTGTCCTTTCTACACACTGTCCCTTCCACACACTGTCCTTTCCACACACAATCCCTTCCACACACTAGTCCCTTCCACACACTGTCCCTTCCACACACTGTCCTTTCCACACACAATCCCTTCCACACACTGTCCTTTCCACACACAATCCCTTCCACACACTGTCCCTTCCACACACTATCCCTTCCACACACTGTCCCTTCCACACACTGTCCTTTCTACACACTGCCCCTTACACACACTGTCCTTTCCACACACAATCCCTTCCACACACTGTCCTTTCCACACACAATCCCTTCCACACACTGTCCTTTCCACACACAATCCCTTCCACACACTGTCCCTTCCACACACTGTCCCTTCCACACACTATCCCTTCCACACACAATCCCTTCCACACACTGTCCCTTCCACACACTGTCCTTTCCACACACTGTCCTTTCCACACACTGTCCTTTCCACACACTGTCCCTTCCACACACTGTCCTTTCCACACACTGTCCCTTCCTCACACTGTCCTTTCCACACACTGTCCTTTCTACACACTGTCCCTTCCACACACTGTCCTTTCCACACACAATCCCTTCCACACACTGTCCCTTCCACACACTGTCCCTTCCACACACTGTCCTTTCCACACACTGTCCCTTCCTCACACTGTCCTTTCCACACACTGTCCTTTCTACACACTGTCCCTTCCACACACTGTCCTTTCCACACACAATCCCTTCCACACACTGTCCCTTCCACACACTGTCCTTTCTACACACTGTCCCTTCCACACACTGTCCTTTCCACACACTGTCCCTTCCACACACTGTCCCTTCCACACACTGTCCCTTCCACACACTATTCCTTCCTCACACTGTCCTTTCCACACACTGTCCTTTCTACACACTGTCCCTTCCACACACTGTCCTTTGCACACACAATCCCTTCCACACACTGTCCCTTCCACACACTGTCCTTTCCACACACTGTCCCTTCCACACACTGTCCCTTCCACACACTGTCCCTTCCACACACTGTCCCTTCCATACACTAACACTTCCACACACTATCCCTTCCACACACTGTCCCTTCCACACACTGTCCTTTCTACACACTGTCCCTTACACACACTGTCCCTTCCACACACTGTCCTTTCCACACACTGTCCCTTCCTCACACTCTCCTTTCCACACACTGTCCTTTCTACACACTGTCCCTTCCACACACTGTCCTTTCCACACACAATCCCTTCCACACACTGTCCTTTCCACACACTGTCCCTTCCACACACTGTCCCTTCCACACACTGTCCCTTCCACACACTGTCCTTTCTACACACTGTCCCTTCCACACACTGTCCTTTCCACGCACAATCCCTTCCACACACTGTCCCTTCCACACACTGTCCTTTCCACACACTGTCCTTTCCACACACTGTCCTATCTACACACTGTCCCTTCCACACACTGTCCTTTCCACACACAATCCCTTCCACACACTGTCCTTTCTACACACTGTCCCTTCCACACACTGTCCTTTCCACACACATTCCCTTCCTCACACTGTCCCTTCCGCACACTGTCCCTTCCACACACTGTCCTTTCCACACACTGTCCTTTCCACACACTGTCCTTTCCACACACTGTCCTTTCCACACACTGTCCTTTGCACACACTGTCCCTTCCACACACTGTCCCTTCCACACACTGTCCTTTCCACACACAATCCCTTCCACACACTGTCCTTTCCACACACTGTCCTTTCCACACACTGTCCTTTCCACACACTGTCCTTTCCACACACTATCCCTTCCACACACTGTCCTTTCTACACACTGTCCCTTCCACACACTATCCCTTCCACACACTGTCCTTTCTACACACTGTCCCTTCCACACACTGTCCTTTCCACAGACTATCCCTTCCACACACTATCCCTTCCACACACTGTCCTTTCTACACACTGTCCCTTCCACACACTGTCCTTTCCACACACTATCCCTTCCACACACTATTCCTTCCACACACTGTCCTTTCCACACACTGTCCTTTCCACACACTGTCCCTTCCACACACTATCCCTTCCACACACTGTCCTTTCTACACACTGTCCCTTACACACACTGTCCCTTCCACACACTGTCCTTTCCACACACTGTCCCTTCCTCACACTGTCCTTTCCACACACTGTCCTTTCTACACACTGTCCCTTCCACACACTGTCCCTTCCACACACTGTCCTTTCCACACACAATCCCTTCCACACACTGTCCTTTCCACACACAATCCCTTCCACACACTGTCCCTTCCACACACTATCCCTTCCACACACTGTCCCTTCCACACACTGTCCTTTCTACACACTGTCCCTTACACACACTGTCCTTTCCACACACAATCCCTTCCACACACTGTCCTTTCCACACACAATCCCTTCCACACACTGTCCTTTCCACACACAATCCCTTCCACACACTGTCCCTTCCACACACTGTCCCTTCCACACACTATCCCTTCCACACACAATCTCTTCCACACACTGTCCCTTCCACACACTGTCCTTTCCACACACTGTCCTTTCCACACACTGTCCTTTCCACACACTGTCCCTTCCACACACTGTCCTTTCCACACACTGTCCCTTCCTCACACTGTCCTTTCCACACACTGTCCTTTCTACACACTGTCCCTTCCACACACTGTCCTTTCCACACACAATCCCTTCCACACACTGTCCCTTCCACACACTGTCCCTTCCACACACTGTCCTTTCCACACACTGTCCCTTCCTCACACTGTCCTTTCCACACACTGTCCTTTCTACACACTGTCCCTTCCACACACTGTCCTTTCCACACACAATCCCTTCCACACACTGTCCCTTCCACACACTGTCCTTTCTACACACTGTCCCTTCCACACACTGTCCTTTCCACACACTGTCCCTTCCACACACTGTCCCTTCCACACACTGTCCCTTCCACACACTATTCCTTCCTCACACTGTCCTTTCCACACACTGTCCTTTCTACACACTGTCCCTTCCACACACTGTCCTTTGCACACACAATCCCTTCCACACACTGTCCCTTCCACACACTGTCCTTTCCACACACTGTCCCTTCCACACACTGTCCCTTCCACACACTGTCCCTTCCACACACTGTCCCTTCCATACACTAACACTTCCACACACTATCCCTTCCACACACTGTCCCTTCCACACACTGTCCTTTCTACACACTGTCCCTTACACACACTGTCCCTTCCACACACTGTCCTTTCCACACACTGTCCCTTCCTCACACTGTCCTTTCCACACACTGTCCTTTCTACACACTGTCCCTTCCACACACTGTCCTTTCCACACACAATCCCTTCCACACACTGTCCTTTCCACACACTGTCCCTTCCACACACTGTCCCTTCCACACACTGTCCCTTCCACACACTGTCCTTTCTACACACTGTCCCTTCCACACACTGTCCTTTCCACACACAATCCCTTCCACACACTGTCCCTTCCACACACTGTCCTTTCCACACACTGTCCTTTCCACACACTGTCCTATCTACACACTGTCCCTTCCACACACTGTCCTTTCCACACACAATCCCTTCCACACACTGTCCTTTCTACACACTGTCCCTTCCACACACTGTCCTTTCCACACACAATCCCTTCCTCACACTGTCCCTTCCGCACACTGTCCCTTCCACACACTGTCCTTTCCACACACTGTCCTTTCCACACACTGTCCTTTCCACACACTGTCCTTTCCACACACTGTCCTTTCCACACACTGTCCCTTCCACACACTGTCCCTTCCACACACTGTCCTTTCCACACACAATCCCTTCCACACACTGTCCTTTCCACACACTGTCCTTTCCACACACTGTCCTTTCCACACACTGTCCTTTCCACACACTATCCCTTCCACACACTGTCCTTTCTACACACTGTCCCTTCCACACACTATCCCTTCCACACACTGTCCTTTCTACACACTGTCCCTTCCACACACTGTCCTTTCCACACACTATCCCTTCCACACACTATTCCTTCCACACACTGTCCTTTTCACACACTGTCCTTTCCACACACTGTCCCTTCCACACACTGTCCCTTCCACACACTGTCCTTTCTACACACTGTCCCTTACACACACTGTCCCTTCCACACACTGTCCTTTCCACACACTGTCCCTTCCTCACACTGTCCTTTCCACACACTGTCCTTTCTACACACTGTCCCTTCCACACACTGTCCTTTCCACACACAATCCCTTCCACACACTAGTCCCTTCCACACACTGTCCCTTCCACACACTGTCCTTTCCACACACAATCCCTTCCACACACTGTCCTTTCCACACACAATCCCTTCCACACACTGTCCCTTCCACACACTATCCCTTCCACACACTGTCCCTTCCACACACTGTCCTTTCTACACACTGTCCCTTACACACACTGTCCTTTCCACACACAATCCCTTCCACACACTGTCCTTTCCACACACAATCCCTTCCACACACTGTCCTTTCCACACACAATCCCTTCCACACACTGTCCCTTCCACACACTGTCCCTTCCACACACTATCCCTTCCACACACAATCCCTTCCACACACTGTCCCTTCCACACTCTGTCCTTTCCACACACTGTCCTTTCCACACACTGTCCTTTCCACACACTGTCCCTTCCACACACTGTCCTTTCCACACACTGTCCCTTCCTCACACTGTCCTTTCCACACACTGTCCTTTCTACACACTGTCCCTTCCACACACTGTCCTTTCCACACACAATCCCTTCCACACACTGTCCCTTCCACACACTGTCCCTTCCACACACTGTCCTTTCCACACACTGTCCCTTCCTCACACTGTCCTTTCCACACACTGTCCTTTCTACACACTGTCCCTTCCACACACTGTCCTTTCCACACACAATCCCTTCCACACACTGTCCCTTCCACACACTGTCCTTTCTACACACTGTCCCTTCCACACACTGTCCTTTCCACACACTGTCCCTTCCACACACTGTCCCTTCCACATACTATTCCTTCCTCACACTGTCCTTTCCACACACTGTCCTTTCTACACACTGTCCCTTCCACACACTGTCCTTTGCACACACAATCCCTTCCACACACTGTCCTTTCCACACACTGTCCCTTCCTCACACTGTCCTTTCCACACACTGTCCTTTCCACACACTGTCCTTTCCACCTCAACCCTGGAATCTAAAATAATGTTAGGCCTTCAAATCGGCTAGAGAGAAACATCGCAACCCTCAGTTATAATGTTCCAAACTAACGCATTGTTTTCGTGATAAAATAGGCAACGGTGTGGGACTCAAACCCCAAAGGACCATCACTAATTCTACAATAAAATGTAATCAAACTTTCTGACACCACTGACTGTTCATTGCGAAGTATCGTGTCATCAACAAGCTTGTTGTGGGACAGCTGTTGGGTGGTGGTTGACCTTCAGGCGAAGTCCACATTTGCAGAAAGTGTTTAGAAATCTAACGGGCCAGATTCCCGCTGAGAATTCTCTTGAGGCTCCTCCCCCGCCCTTGAAACCTCGGTAGAAATTCGGCCCCCACTCGAGTGTTGAAGGGGGTTTGTGAAGTTCCAGGGGAGAGCTGAGGCTGGGAGGGATTTGTCAGTCTTCACCGCTCACTTCTTACCTTCTCGTAGGATTCAGTCGTGGGTCTGTGAATCGAGCTGGAATTAAGTGACCATGTTCGAGGCAGCAGGATTTTCACATCCGAAAAATAAACTTGCTGCTTGGTCGCGTTGTGAAGGTAGGAGGAGGCAGCTGTCACTATTTGCTGTGAAAGCAAAGACAAACTTAAAATCATTGACCTTGCTTCATTAGTCGAATGGTGACATTGAAGAGGATATAACAAATTCCTTTAATTGTTCCCACTTCTCACCAATTCCTGAATTCTAAACAATAACTTACAACACCAAGTGCAAACAAGGTCACAAAACAAGGGCTATTAGCTCTTTTGGAACAGCATCAATGCCTCACCTGAATATTTTCAATAAGGTTGGTATCATTTTTGATTCTGGGGTTAATAGCAATAACCAAGTCTCTATATCCATTCTTCTCCAACTTTGCTCCAGAAGAATGGATAATATAATCACACAGAATGCAGTTGAACACCAAGCCCAAGGGTTTTTGGAACCACATTGTTTCGCACTGACTGTTTGGACCAATATCTTCGGGACACTGGTTTGCTAGATTTATATAGCAGGATGTGGGGGGGGGGGGGGGGGGGGAGTGTATCATCGTGCATCAAGCAAGTTTGTACCGGCATCTATCTACTCCTGGGTGAGTGATTGCACTTTGGGAGATATCCAGTAGACACTCCCATGGGTGTGAGGGAGATTTGAGAGGGCATTGGGAATTCTTCCAGGGCCAATGACCGAATTGTGAGATTGCTGCAGATTTGAACAAGAATCCCAAACAAATGAGGAGCAGCAGCTTCATTATCGGCGATGGTGAAGGAGTATGACAAGCTGCATTCTAGTCCTCAGTGAGGGCGGAAAACGTAGACTTTGCTGACATCTGAAGACCCACATTGAACTCTCTCCAGATGTCATTTGTGAACACTATGGACGGAATCTTGTGCTCTCTCTCATGGCGAACTTGAAGGCAGGAAGGACGTTTACTTAGGTGCCATGGTGGCATATTGGGACCCTACAGGCCTTCGCTGTCTCCCCCAGAATTCAGGGCGATGTGACGATCCCAGCTGATGCCGATGCTGCACACGATTTTTTAGAAACCGTGGAGGAAAGTTACTGAAGAAATCTGCTGATGAACCTAAGAATAAAACATTTATTGAACAAGAAATTATGAACAACTTTACACTTGACAAAAAGGTTGGAAAGCTCTCGATACAAACACAAGAAAATAATTCAAATATTCACGATTCCTTCACCCCAGCTATCTCTTTAATAGACACATACAAATTCGGAAAGATATCTTTCCTATACTCTAACATTCAGGCTGTGGTATATGTGAATTAATGGGCGCAATATGGTCAGACACATCCCACTCCAAAGTGGCGATTCTGCAGGTTTCTCAGAAGCCACCCACTTGTCACACCGTGAGCCAGCCAATCTCACTGAAACTCTGGGCGGAATGTTCCCATTTTTCACCAATTGTGCTTTCAGGCGGGAAAAGTGGTGATTAGGCTGCCGATGGCATTGGTGGGTTTACTTGCTGTGGGCAGGATTCACCGTTGCCCGACGCCGATATCGTAATCGGTGATCGGGCGGAGAATCCCTTCCAATGCCCAAATCGGGGGCGGCGCCGGATTGACACCAGTTTTCTAGCTTCCGCCCCCCCCCCCCCGAAATGACTTAATTGCGTCGCGCGCTGCTGGAATGACGTTGGCGCGTCACCTGAAGGCCCACTCCTGATGCTCCACCCCCAATTGCCCCACTGTGGCAGCGCTGGACACAGTCCATAGCCACCACGCAGGGTTCCCGACCGCTGAGACAACACATCAACTGCGCAGTCGGGAACCCGGTGTGGTGGCTGTGGCCTGTGTCCAGTGCTGCCAATCAGCTGAGAGCCATGTTGCTGGTTGGGGGGGGGGGGGCGTCCCCAAGGGCTGGGGGCCTAGTGAAGGGAGGCCTGTAGGAGTGTTTCCAAGGCTTGAGTATTGAGCCAGCTTTTACATGAGGTACTTCCCTTTTAGTTATGGCTCAGTTAGTACACAGCTCGGCAGACACGCATCATCCTGGTTAAGACGGCTTTATTATTCCAAGCTTGGTTTAATGTACATGAGAGAGAGATCTGGATAAATGCCAAGATAAATCTGGCTAACACTGATAAAAACACACCAATTATAGGATTTTCCAAAAATCAATAGGCCACTCCATTTGGACTTGATTCAATCCTTGGAGCTGCCACTTTTATATTATCCAGTAAAATTCACTTTAAGCAAAATGATGACTTGTGATCAGCTCATGATTTAACCCCATCCTGTCACTTGTTGTTTCCCAGGATCTTGTGTCCATTATAAAGTTGTTTTTCTGACATTCCCATCCTGCGTATCGCAGTCAGTTCCTGTCCACCTCATTGTTCATCCAGGGGCAGGATGCCAAAGCTGGTTTCCTCTTTACTCCATGGATTGTCTGTGACAGGATATTGGGGGGCACCGATAGGGCAGTTTACTGAGTTGACTGTGTTATTTGCTGACCACACAATCCCGTTTGTCTCAAAAATATGGGCAAGTTAGCTAGCTTAAATCCCATCATGCATTGTGGCCACTGCTTGTAGCAATGGTTTAAATATTTATTACTGCTATGTCCTAAAAATACAGGTTTAATGGTTAATAATGATTACTGGGTATACTTTCTATAATTAATTTCAATCCTTAATAACTAATAAATCTTCCCCACTGTCACCAGACTCCTAAATGACCCTCTTATGGACTGACCTCATTAACACTACACCCTGTATGCTTCATCCGATGCCGGTGCTTATGTAGTTACATTGTATATGTTGTGTTGCCCTATTATGTATTTTCTTTTATCCCCTTTTCTTCTCATGTACTTAATGATTTGTTGAGCTGCTCACAGAAAAATACTTTTCACTGTACCTCGGTACATGTGACAATAAACAAATCCAATCCAATCCAATCCAATCCAATCCAATAACTTATGTCAAACTATTCTAGTGCTGTCCTACCTATTCAGTTTTAAGAGGTCTTCCCAGCTTTCTGTATCACCTGTAATTCCCTTGAGTTCCCAACTGCTCTAGGGCCTAGGTATTTCGGAATTGCAAGTAATTCGTATAAGCTGCCCCGCAGGGACGTATAGAGTCCCGTTTGTGCATACGTCCTGAGTCCTGTCATAATAAAAACCTATACCACTCCTTCCCTTCTCTTCCCTCATAACATTTACAGCATTCCAATGCACCCGCGTGATGTTAGTATACATGCGGCCATTGTTTTTTGTTTCAGCAATGTCCGGCTCCTTCCGTGTTCCTGGTGAGGTGGTCGATGTCGATGGTTGCAACCAGAGATGAAGTGGGTCCCCAAAGTTTGCTGGCCTCAAGAAAACTGTACATAACAAGTGGTGAGAATATGCAAATCTGCACACTGTGAAAATGATAAGAGTAATACAGAAACAATTGACTGTGTTGTGAGTCCATTGTGAGAAATGTCCATATTCGTCTTGTGGGTGTGTTGAAGTGTCGTTACAAATCTAGCGATCGGGTGCCTTACAGCTTCTGCTGGAGCGTCTTAACGGTGGTGGTAGGGATGATGGTTTGATGTCATCAAGAGTACTGTCGGGCGTTGTGTGGCGAGGAACGTCCTGTGGACAAATGGAATCGGTCAAGTCCAGTGTGGGAAATGTTGGCGTTGTAAGTTGAACCTCTAATAGATCCCGGAGGTTACGGCGAAAAAGTCTACTCCAGCAGACGATTTGACAATGTAGGACCGTCGTGCCTCCTGCCTGATCACCGTGGTTGACTCAGACCATCCACCTTCTGAGTCCTTGATTCCGATGGTGTCACCTATTGTCAGTCGCTTGAGTGGGATCACATGTTGATCGTAGTATAGTTTTTGTTTGGAGCATAGTGCCCGCATGTCATCGAGAACCGGTGCGTTGCCGGGGTCTCGAAATTGCTTTGCCGGTAGGGTTGTCTGGATGTCTCTGCCGAAGAGCATTTGCGCTGGCGACAGTCCTGAGCTCAATGGGGTTTCTCGGTACGATAACAGAGCTAGGTTGATGTCAGAACGTGACTCGGCTGCTTTGCTGATGAGTCGTTTAATGATGTGGGCACCTTTTTCCCCTGTTCCATTTGATTGTGGGTAGCGATTCTGTGTCGCACCGTTGTCTGACCTCGACTTTTTCCTGTGTTTGTGGTATTGATTCTGTATGTCATCATTCGTGAAAGCTGTTTTGCTTGTTTATTCTGGAGCAGATGTGAATTCATGAGATTCTTTATCATGCCATGGCATGTTTGTAGTCTTGTCATTGTTTCGTAGTGTGCCATTGCATTTTCCTTCACGTGCAGAGTTGTACCATGTTGTACAGGTCGTTGTTTCATTGTTGGTGTTTCTGTCGTTTCTGTCTTGGTTGTTTTCATTGGCGTTCTTGTTGTTGTCATTCTTGTTGTTCTTTTTGTTGTGCTTGTTGATTCTGTTTTCGTTGTTTTCGCTTTTATTCTTGTTCTTTTTCAGCCAGCCCTGTGGTATTAACTGGAGATTTGTAATAAAATCAGAGATGGGCCCTCCGTTTCTCTGACAGTAGTTAATTCTTTCCAGCATCTCACCAGACGGACTCTTACAGCGTTCATCAAATTCTTTGAGTATAACTTCTAATTTGGTGTTGCCCTCACCTTCTAACTAATTAAAGCAATTATAGATTTCTCTAGCTTCATGCCCTCCTGTTGAGAGTAGTAGGGCTATTTTTGTTGCGTCAGAGGCAGCGCTTAAATCATTAGCTGTAATAAATATTTGGAAGAGCTGTTCAAACATTTTCCAGTTATAACTTAAATTACCGGCTGTTTCCAGCTGCCATGGAGTTCCAACAAGTTCCATCGAATCAGTTAGTCGTCGAGGATCCATTTGCTGTGAAGTCTTCCACAGTCGAATATCCGGTTTAAGCTTTTCTTCTCTTGCTGGTGTCTAGCTAGCTTTCTGAAATCACTCCTGGTATCATATGTTATTCTCTAAGTCTGAATAAAGATTGTAGACTTCCAGGTAACACAAATACTTTATTCAGTAGGTTTGTTCTGTTTCCAGAGTTTAACTAGATATAGTACAGTCAAGAGGTATGACCAGTGAAGCTAAGGTAAGCTGCCTATGCTGAGCTGTCTCTGTGTGCTGCTGCTCACTAGCCCTGTGCTGCTGAAAGAGGCGGATCCTCCCTTTGGCTTGACCCTTTATACCCGCCTCTGATGCCCTCTAGTGATGCTGTGGCTATTACATCTGTGCTTTAGTCCCTGGTGTATGTACAGATGTATATACAGATGTACAGATCACTACAGTTATCACCTCCTCCGGGAGGCGCATTGCTCTTCCTGTCATTCACTCAAAAGGGGCTTGACCCATTCCCCAGGTGGGGGTGGCTCTTTGTCACAACAATTTTGCATGCAGGGCCCGCACCCAATTATTCCCTTCCTGCAATATAGCTTTGCCTAGGCTGTTTCTTAAGGTTTGGTTCTTCCGCTCTACCATTCCCGAGGTCTGAGGATGGTATGGGACATGGAATCTTTGCCGGATTCCCAAAACCTTACAAGCCTCCTTCACGGCTTTTCCTGTGAAATGGGCCCCTGGGTCAGAATCCGGTTGGAGAGGCACCCTCCCCCCACCGTGGTGTTATTGCATTAGCCAATACCAAAGCCACGGTACTAGCGGTGGAATGCTTCCACCTACCGGGTGAATTGATCTACAATCACCAAACAGTATGTTCTACCCTCCACCCGAGGCAAAGGCCCAGTAAAATCTAATTGCAAATTTTCCCATGATTCCTTGGGCCAGGGCTGACTTCCCATTATTATCTTGCAGGGACGGCCTGGTTCCACCAGGGTGCACTGTATGCATCGCTGGCTGAATTTGACCAGATCCCTGCCCATTCCCTTCCACCACCAACATTCCTTTAATCGTTTGATCATACTGTCTCTCCGTGTGTGCGCTTGTCCATGGTGTATGTCTAACAGGGATTGTTGCAAGGCCTCGGGGGCTATTATCGTTCCCTCTCTCCTCCATATTCCATCATGGGCTGTTTAGCACAGGGCTAAATCGCTGGCTTTGAAAGCAGACCAAGGCAGGCCAGCAGCACCGTTCGATTCCTGTGACAGCCTCCCCGAACAGGCGCTGGAATGTGGCGACTAGGGGCTTTTCACAGTAACTTCATTTGACAATAAGCGATTTTCATTTCATGACCTATCCGTCCCCCGTTATTTCTCCACTCCTCCTTTTCCTCCACTAGCGCTTGTTCTTGCACCTGCATTACTTCAATATCAGCATTGCCTGCAGCCTCCACGGCTGCTATTCCTGGAGTCTGCATTTCCACCCGTTCCTGCTCTAATAGGTCTTTCGCTGTTTGGGCGGCCCAACTATTACCTTGCTGTGCATAATTCTCAATTTTCCAATGGGCTTGGACCTTAATCCTCCTCACTCCACTCTATTTTGTCTTTGCTCGCCCTTCCCCCCCTTTGCTAAATCGTGTTGGGGTTTCGCAAGGGTTGCTGACTCTTCCACTAGATTTTAAATCATCCCGCCTATTGCTGCACTATTAAAAGTCACTTATAAATTCTCAAATTCTCGAAGCTACTCTACTGCAAATCTCGTTCCACTTACAGTCACCTAGACAGTAAAACACAAAAGATCCATTCTGCTTGGGGCAAACTGGATTAATTAGTCTGGACATATCTGACAATTCAAAGTTAAAATTCTCAATTCCTGTAAAAAAAAAAGCATCTTCAGCTGTTAACAGGCAAGGGTTCACTCTCCGATGCGGGGTAAAAGTTTTCAACTGGACGTCATTACGTCATCGCCCTCCTTTGTTTGACTTAACCAGAAACACGATGAGGGACCTTCATTATTCTCAACTTTGTTTCCTTTCTTCCCAGTTGTATCAGTTGTGTCAGGAATAATTATTTTTAAACGTGACCCAAAGTTTTAACCCAAAATCAATCCAATACAGGATCAGCCATAATCATTTCAGATATCCCACAACTCCAATCAATCCTATTGAATTAAAATGGTCTCCTTCTTACATGTGTGAATTTGTATCCGGATTAAAATTCCCACATATTGTTCAACAATATCCTGGAATCATGCCTCTGGCCAGAAAACATGACTGCAGGTTTTTTGTCAACTGTTTGGACTGAAATCACTTAAATGATTAAACTTCAAAAATCACAACTTCAGACAGCAAGTGTTTTGAAACAAAAATAACCAACATGAATTACATAAATATCCTGCATTTTCTTCTCTACACTTCCGGCATCTGTAATTTAAAAAAACTCAAGGTTAATTCCCCAGGAAGATAAACTCTTTTGGCTAAAATAATAAACACTCTTTTGGCTAAAATAATAAACAAGGTTCACTGTTCTTTCTATTATAAGACTTAAATTATTTATTTGATTCATTTATCATTTTCTTTTCATTTAAACCAATCCTCAACACCTGATTTCATAGGCATCACCTATCCTTTAGTAAATTCACATCTCAAAGGCATTATGCTCAAACACATTATGAGCTACAAAATCTTTGTTCCCTAACGGGGGTTATGTGATAGCACAATAGAATTCTCACGTGTGTTCCAAATTCATATAGACCATGCTTAAAATTTTTACTTTTAACTGGTGTTATTGAATTTCCATGAATCCACAATTTAATCTTGTATCAAGTAATTTACACACATGTGTCGTGCCAATTTAAAAACCAATAATTAGCATGCTGAATAGTTAACTTTTCTTCAAACCAATTCAAGTTCTGTTACTTCACCAATTTTGAAATAAATTAGCACGTTCTCAATGTTGCGTGCGTCTGCCGCTACCTACTCACAACTTTCACACCTTGGGCGGGATTCTTCGACCCCCCGCCGGGTCGGAGAATCGCAGGGCGCTGGCGTGAATCCCGCCCCCGCCGGTTGCCGGATTCTCCGGCACCGGAGATTTGGCGGGGGCGGGAATCACGGCGCGCCAGTTGGCGGGCACCCCCCCACCCCCCCCCCCCGGCGATTCTCCGGCCCGGAAGAGCCGAAGTCCCGCTGCTGGAATGCCTGTCCCGCCTACGTGGATTAAACCACCTCTCTTACCAGCGGGACAAGGCGGCGCGGACATGCTCCGTGGTCCTGGGGAGGGCGCGGGGGCATCTGGCCCCGGGGGGTGCCCCCACGGTGGCCTGGCCCGCGATCGGGGCCCACCGATCCGCGGGCGGGCCTGTGCCGTGGGGGCACTCTTTTCCTTCCGACCTCGCCATGGTCTCCACCATGGCAGAGGCGGAAGAGACCCCCTCCACTGCGCATGCGCAGGGATGCCGTGAGCGGCCGCTGACGCTCCCGCGCATGCGCCGCCTGGCAATGTCATTTCCGCGCCAGCTGGCAGGGCACCAAAGGCCTTTCCCACCAGCTGGCGGGGCGGAAATCAGTCCGGCGCGGGCCTAGCCCCTCAAGGTTAGGGCTCGGCCGCTCAAGATGCGGAGGGTTCCGCACCTTTGGGGTGGCGCGATGTCGGACTGATTTGCACCGTTTTTGGCGCCGGTCGGCGGACATCGCGCCGATTACAGAGAATTTTGCCCCTTGTTCAGGTCGCACAACCTATCGATCCGGCCTGGTTAAGACGGCTTTATTATTCCAAGCTTGGTTTAATGTACATGAGAGAGAGATCTGGATAAATGCCAAGATCAATCTGGCTAACACTGATAAAAACACACCAATTATAGGATTTTCCAAAGTTCAATAGCTCACCCTAGTTGGACTTGATCCAATCCTTGGAGCTGTCACTTCTATATTATCCAGAAAAATTTGCTTTAAGAAAAATGATGATCAGCTCATGATCTAACCCCATCCTGTCAACTGTTGTTTACCAGGATCTTGTGTCCATTCTAAAGTTTTTTTCCGGACATTCCCATCTGACGTATCACAGTCAGTTCCTGTCCACCTGTTTGTTCAGGATGCCAAAGCTGGTTTCCTCTTTACTCCGTGGATTGACTGAGATAGGATCTTGGGGCACCGGTAAGAAATGTTATCAAAGAGAAAATGCGGGAAAATCTCAGCAGGTCTGGCAGCATCTGGAGGGAGCGAAAAGAGCTAACGTTTCGAGTCCAGATGACCCTTTATCAAAGTGGGAAATATTTACACTGTGGCGGGAGAGAATGAAAGATGAGTCATCGCCGCCGAAACCAAGGGAACAGACTGCTAATAGCCACAGAAACCAAGGTCAAAGAGTGCTAATGGCAGTCCCCAGACAGAACAAAAGGTGTGAAAGACCAAACAGCAGAGACACTAACATCAGAGGGTAAACTGTGACAGATGTAGATGTGGGGGGTTGGAGAAGGAGAAGCAAAGGGGAGTAAAGGTAAGGAAAGGGGATTAAAATAGTGGGGAGGGGAGACATATATATAAAGTAAGACAAGAAATAAATAAATGGTAAAAGGCAGTTAAAATGAAATGGGATGGAGACAAAGGGGTGGAGGTGGGTTATAGGCAATCATCTGAAGTTGTTGAATTCGATGTTCAGGCCGGAAGGCTGTAGCGTGCCTAACCGGAAGATGAGATGTTGTTCCTCCCGTTTGCGTGAGCTTCACTGGAACATTGCAGCAGGCCAAGAACAGACATGTGGGCATGGGAGCAAGGTCTTGTGTTAAAATGGCAAGCAATGGGAAGGTCAGGGTCCTGAATGCGCACAGACCGAAGGTGCTCAGCAAAGCGATCACCCAGTCTGCGTTTGGTCTCTCCGATATAGAGGACACCCTTGTTGCTCCAAATGTGGTCTCCTCCACATCGGATTAACCTCAATCCTTAATAAACTAAGGGGTGGCCAGGGGGTGGCCAGGGGGCAGGATTTGGCAGGTTGGGTACGCGCACAGCCGGCGCAATGTTTTACGGCGCATCCGCTGCAGGTCATCACCGTGCGCATGCGCGGCCGAGGACCCGACCATTCTCCAACCATTTTTGTCATGGGGGCTGGAAGCTTTACCCGGCGCGGCTACTAGCCCCGCACCAGTCCCAGGATCGGTGAGGGTTCGGGGCCGACTTTAACGTCGTAAAATTCCACAATTCCCACGCCACCATTGGCACTTAGCCTCCAAATCGGTGAATCCAGCCCTGTATTTTTAGCCACTTTGAAGACCAACTTTTCTTGGACGGGTTTCACACTGCTTCATGAGGGGTGGCCTCTTATACACGTGTCCGTCCATCAATTGAGCACTTCATTAAGTGAGGCTCTCTCTATTTGAAGGCCACCCCAGTGCTCCTTCATTGTCCAAAGATGAGAATGGCGGCTGAGAAGACAGCCCTTAGGTTGATGGAAACATTCCTTGGCAGACTGCTGGATGGAGTGGAGGAGTATCAGCACATCCTGTACACAAGCACAGGGAGGAGACCCTCAAGCAAGGACACCCACCCACATGGGAGGCTGTGGGGCCGCATTGGTAAGTGCCAGCTCCCTGCAGAGGAGGCTGGTCATCCAGTGTCGAAAGAGCATGAATTATCTCGTCTGTCACTCTTCTCATCACTCTTGACTCACACACACTCACACACCCATCACACATCCACATGGAGCTCACTGCTAGCTAAGGGAAACCACCACTCGCTCTCTCATCTTCCCTGTGGATTGTCGCCTCATCAGCTCCCTGGTCCCACTCACTAACCACACATGGCAGGCATCCTTACCCTCTGCCCTGCCACACGGCCTACTTAGACTCTCTCCATCTGTTTTCATGCAGGGTAAGCTGGCACATAATAAAAGGGAAAGCTCTCGTACAGGTGGAGGAATGCCCGAGTTAAAAGTCCTCTCTCAGTTCAAGGACGGAGCCCTCCAGCTGTTCGGGGAGGAAGACGACCGACCACTCCGGCCCCGAGGGCGATGTGTGCGACACAAAACCAAGTGAGGACCCAGGGCACCATCATCCTTCACACCGTAGAATCATAGAATTTACAGTGCAGAAGGAGGCCATTCAGCCCATCGAGTCTGCACTGGCCCTTGGAAAGAGCACCCTACCTTAAGCCCCGTGCCTCCACCCTATCCTCCTTTATTGCCGTAACCCAGTAACCCCACCTAACCTTTTTGGACACTAAGGGAAATTTAACATGGCCTATCCACCTAACCTGCACATCTTTGGACTGTGGGAGGAAACCGGAGGACCCGGAGGAAACCCACGCAGACACGGGGGGAATGTGCAGACTCCGCACAGACAGTGATCCAAGCCTGGAATCGAACCTGGGACCTTGGAGCTGTGGAGCAACTGTGCTAACCACGGTGCTATCGTGCTGCCCAAACCAATGTGAGTCCTGTCTCTTCTATTGTTATGCTCCTACTGTGCGCTAATGACATCTTTCTTCCCTTGCAAGCACGTCAGTGCCAGGCACAGGAGTCCTCCCCCGTGACACCAGCTTGGGTGAATTCCTGGGCGTTAAGATCGAAGAGACGGCACAGCTTTCACCCACACACTCTGCCAGTGCAGAAAGGTCCAGGAGTCACAGGTTGGTGAGCACCTCACTCTCTCTGATCTACAGCAGGGAGAGGCAGAGACTCCCCTAGAATTTCACATTAAAGTTCACATTCTCAGTCAATAGCTCACAGCCCCCCACCGTACCCCCTCTTCCTAACTGCACCGCCCACCCCTCCCCCTGCCCACATCTTAATGGATCTTTCAGACCATGTCTACTGGACACTCGCCCATCTCATTAGCCCAAGCTTCCCTTCCCAGTGGCAGGGCCTTCCAAAAAGCTGAAGACTGCATCCTCAGGATGTTAAACGTATCTTTCTTTTATCTGCTGGCGATGAATCCTTGCCCCCTTCAGCGGCCGGCACTTCGCCCCTGCTGTCAATGAGGACACTGGCCCTCTGCACCCACCGCGCCTATTGCGCCCCCCACTGCAGGTTCACACCTTCTGCATGAGCAGCCTTGCCAGCTCAATGCCCCCTCTTTAACTGCAGCATCCCCCTCACCCTTGCACACAGAGCACCGCCCCCGGCCAGTTAACCCCCTCCTCTTTGCACACCTGACTATTTATTCCCCTTCCCTCTTGCACACACAGCTGGTTACCCCAATGAACCCTTGCAGACATAGCCAGTTACCCCCTTGCACGTGTAGCCACTTACCCCCCAAACCCTTGCACATGTAGCTCACACCCCCCTCGCCGCCCCCACCCACCTCAGACATGTGCTCACTAGTGTCACATTTTTAAAAAGGAGTCATGAATGATGCTAACATGACATCACATGGCTGTGGGCAGACTATCCGACGGCGAGTAACTCACCTCCTGACCCCCCAAAACCTGCCCACCATCTACAAGGCACAAGTCAGGAGTGCAATGGAATACTCTCTACTTGCCTGGATTAGTGCAGCTCCACCAATACTCAAGAAGCTCAACACCATCCAGGACAAAGCAGCCGCTTGATTGCTCCCTCTTCCACAAACATTGAAACCGTCCACCACCGACGAACAGTGGCAGCCATGTGCACCATCTACAAGATGCACTGCAGGAACTAGCCAAGGCTCCTCCAGCAGCTTCCAAACCCACGTCCACTACCATCGAGAAGGACAAGAGCAACAGATGCCTGGGAACCCCACCACCTGGAGGTTCCCCTTCAAGTCAGTCACTACGCTTACTTGGAAATATATCGCCGTTCCTTGCTGGGTCAAAATCCTGGAACTCTCTCTCTAACAGCATAGTGGTTGTACCTACACCTCAAGGACTGCAGCGGTTCAAGAAGGCAACTCACCACCACCGTCTGAAGGGCAACTAGGGACAGGTAATAACTGCTGGCCTAACCAGCGACGCCCTGTAAGTGATGGGTTAATTCTGTCAACTGTGAGGATACTTGGCAGCTCTCCAGAGCCAGGATGTTGACTGGGACATAAAGCGCCATGTGTTCAGACTCCGGTGTTAGAACATAGAACATTACAGCGCAGTACAGGCCCTTCGGCCCTCGATGTTGCGCCAACCTGAGAAACCACTCAAGGGCTGGATTAGCACAGGGCTAAATCGCTGGCTTTTAAAGCAGACCAAGGCAAGCCAGCAGCACGGTTCAATTCCCGCACCAGCCTCCCCAAGCAGGCGCCGGAATGTGGCGACTAGGGGCTTTTCACAGTAACTTCATTTGAAGCCTACTTGTGACAATAAGCGATTTTCATTTTTCATTTCACTCTAAAGCCCATCTACACTATTCCCTTATCGTCCATATGTCTATCCAATGACCATTTGAATGCACTTAGTGTTGGCGAGACCACTACTGTTGCAGGCAGGGCATTCCGCGCCCTTACTACTCTCTGAGTAAAGAACCTACCTCTGACATCTGTCCTATATCTATCTCCCCTCAATTATCCAATCCTCTGATCATCTTGTATGCCTCAATTAAGTCACCTCTTAACCTTCTTCTCTCTAATGAAAACAGCCTCAAGACCCTCAGCCTTCCCTCATAAGATCTTCCCTCCACACCAGGCAACATTCTGGCGTTCGCATACATCTTGCTGACTTTCCCAGCCGCTTATCTCTCCGCGACCTATTAACTACACTGTATAAGTATGAGGCCTTTTTGCTCACTCATTGGGCTTCACCTCGGACCTGAGTCGCAACAAGTGTCAGGAGCCGGATCTCGAAGCCACCGCCGACACCGGGGTCCCCGATGCGCAGATGGGCGAGAGATTCTTGTGTTGTATTCATATCTTATATTATTCATATATTATATTCTTCTATCATATTATTCTTATCAATAAAGTAGAGTAGACAAACTTCTGTGGTTGTTCTCTTAATTACATTGTATCGGAATCACAAAGAACACTTGGAGTAATCCAAGACATATTTGGTGTAGTCAGTAGGATTCGGTAGCAATGTTTTTTAAGTAAAAATCTTTTAATAATTCATCATTAGCAGAAATGTCTAAAAGAAAATCACAATGATAAAAAATGCATCAAAACCAATTTTGTCCATCCATTCTTTCACTTCAGATCAAGAGAAATATTTTCCTATTGCAACAATCCCCAATTGTTGGCCAACAGAGTGTCAACAAGTAAAATTCACTGATTAAAATGACCAAAGATTAAATTGTAATTGTTGTAGATTTAGTGACCATTTTTAATCAAGTTATTCTCTGATGTGATCTCCTATATACCATCCAATGGTTCATTACATTACTTCATACTGCATAAAGGGTCAACTGCGAAAGAGTCTTTTATAATTTACTGCAAACACCAGCAGGCCAGAAACCCAAAGTCAAATGCAGTTATAGGTGAATGCAGGTATTTCTGTTTCTAACCGTGTGAGAGTCACTTGAATCCTCAATATTGCCAATTTATGGACCATTTGTGAAAGGAAGCCTGCTTATTCCAAATAACAATCATGAGCAATTAGTCACACAAGGATTATACAATTAACTGAGGTATCTCTCAATATTCTGTATTTTGATGCGTCAGAACTATTAAAAAATAGATACAACATTGCACAACGCCTCAACAACATTCTCAAAACAACTCTCCACAAGCAAATCAATTCACAGCATCGGTCACATGTTGCTGCTCAGAATATGAAAGTTGGCAATATTCCATTTTCAAATTGCAAACTTGCAACCCTGGAAAGCTTATTCAGCAAGAGCTCATCAATCCGAAGCAATGACAGCCAGAAACATGAAAAGCAAATCACATCCACCATCCTTTTCGATTTTTTTATGGAGAATCCCAATCTAATATTTGTCTCGTCCTTTACCCAGCACAACATGGGTGCTGGATGAAAGCTGAGAGCAAATTCTAGGAATCATAAATGAAATGATGGTCAATACAAACACAATGGCTGGAAATACTCAGCAGGTCAGGCAGCATCTATGGAAACAGTTAACATTTCAGATCAGGGCAGCACGGTGGCGCAGTGGTTAGCACTGCTGCCTCATGACGCCGAGGTCCCAGGTCCGATCCCGGCCCGGGGTCACTGTCCGTGTGGAGCTTGTACACTCTCCCAGTGTTTGTGTGGGTTTCGCTCCCGCAACCCAAAGATGTGCAGGGTAGATGGATTCTACACGCTAATTGCCCCTTAATTGGAAAAAAATAATTGGGTACTCTAAATTTAAAAAAAGCATTTCAGATCAAGAGGACCTTTCATCAGAACTGAAACAGTAACTGCTGTGTAATACTTCCAGTGATTCTATTTCAGGTTTCCAGCATTCGCGGTGTTTAGCTTTTCAACAAATTATGGTTTGTTGATTTATTCGGCCTCAGGTTTTGGTCCTTAATTTGCATATTTAACTGAATAAATCAGTAGTCAGTGACACTAGTTCAAATATTGTGCAAACTAAAACTCCAAACTCAGTTGTAGTAACTGGATTTCATCTCCACGTACATCTTGAGTCATGATCTACTCATCACTCCTTCGTAGAGCACGTCTCATGTATTCGTCAGATCTGCGCAGTCTTTGCAATTAGCATTTCATTTTTTTCCAGTTTATCTGTAGTCACTGATGCGACCATCAATTCACTCGAAGACAAGTGGAGAAGTAAACTGTGGTTTTAATCAGCTTAGAACTGTGCCTGCCTGCGACTGGGACAATACTGAAGGTGGCCCCAAAGGTCAGCTGCTCTTATACTTCCTCTCAAGGGGTGGAGCCATGGGCGGAGCCTGTACATGCCCCAACATATCCCCCTGTGGATGAAGCCACACAATGGCCCATAGGTGGAGCCCACAGGGTTAATAACATAACATAACATAATACAGTGCACTGGTGAATTATCCGTAAGTATACATTCACCACATTCACCCCCTGTTTAAAAAAATGAAGTCCGGCGGGGGTGACGGGCTCATAGATTCAGTCAGTCCGGTGCCCGGATCGTACGTTGCGACCGCCGAAGCACTAGTGTTGCAGCCGCTTCGGGTGGCTGTGGAAGTGGGTCTGGAGCAGGCACAGGCGTGGACTCCGGGAGCGGCTCTTCCGGAGCTTCATTCCTGTGGACCGGTGCGGCGGGTGGGAGGGAGCGCGGGAACAATATAGGGGTGGAGGCGCTGAACATGGGAGGTTGGACAGGACATAGTGTGGTGGATGCAGTAGTGATAGTGGTGGTGGAGCCTGCGGGCGCCAGGTCCCGGAGTTAGACGGTATCTTGCCGGCCATCGGGGTGTTTGACGTACGCATAGTGTGGGTTGGGGTGCAGGAGCTGGACCCTCTGTACCAGGGGGTTGGTCTTCTGGCTCCAAACGTGTTTTTGGAGGAGGACTGGACCCAGTGTCATCAGCCAGGGCGGAAGCGAGGCCCCTGAGGTAGCTCCCCTTGGAAAAACAAACAAGCGGTCATGAGGAGTCTGGTTTGTGGCCGTGCAAAGGAGGAACCTAATAGTGTGGAGCGCATCGGGGAGGACCTCCTGCCAGTGAGAAACTGGGAGATTCCTGGACCGTAGGGTCAGTAGGACGGTCTTCCAGACCGTCGCTTTCTCCCTCTCCACCTGCCCGTTTTCCCTGGGTTATAACTGGTAGTCCTGCTCGAGGCGATGCCCTTACTGAGCAGGTACTGACGCAGTTCATTGCTCATGACCTGTCGCTGTGGACATAACTGGGGAAACCAAACAGGGTGAAGACACTATGCAGGGCTTTAATGACAGTGGGGGTGGTCATATCGGGGCAGGGGATGGCAAACGGGATGTGGGAGAACCCGTCTATGATGTTAAGGAAGTACGTGTTGCGGTTATTGGAGGCATTCAAAGGACCGGGATGCCTTCACCAGGTGGGCCTTATCCGGTTTACACTCCGCACAGATTTGGCAGTCTCTGATTATAGCTCTGACCTCCTCGGTGGAGTAGGACAGGTTGCGGGCCTTGATGTAATGGGCGAGCCGGGTGACCCCCAGGTGGCAGAGGTCATCGTGGCTAGCCCGTAGTCTGTCATCTTGAGTGCTAGTGACGAATGTGATATAAAATAGTTACTTTAGAGATATTAGTTACTGTAATGTAGAGATAGGCCAGTCTCATCCTGGTGAGTTCACAGACAAAGGATTTCAGACCGCATGGCAAAGCAAGGAGGAGATGTGTCCAGCAAAGGAGGAGAAAAGGATGCTGGGTAATAGGGGGCCAGAGGAAGGGTTTGGAAGTGAGCCAATTAGGATGTATGGCCAAGTCAGGAGGGGTATAGGATGACCTATGGGAATCGTGTATGTGAAACTTGATGCCATTTGTGTTATTAGTAGAGATCCCTTTGTCCTACAGACTCACTTGATTCCAGAGGTGTACAAAGCAAGATGTGCTTTGTACCGCTGTGAATTGAGAAAGACTTGCAAGTCAAATAAAATAACTAATGCTGTACCTGCAAATCCATCTCGACTTTTATTGAGGCCAGACTGACGGGTAAAGAAATTTGTGATTTGTCATTTGGTGCCGGAAACCCGGGATTTCTCAAGACGGTTCTGACCAACTGCGAAATCAGAATTAGACTGATTATGAACAGGAGGATGGGAAAAAAGGGCCCACAATGTACAGCTGGAAAATGACCGCACATTGATTTTTCCCCTCTTCTTATCGTCTGATTAGTCTGGTCACTCGCGGTTGGTACGGAAAGATCGTCTCGATGAAATCAAAGGTCAGTCTGGGGATTAGAACTTTAATTGTTGGGATTTCATATTGTTGATTCGGCTTGGGTTGGTTTTGGGTTGATGTAACATCTGAAGATGATTCAATTCCATGTGTGAGTGTTTTAAACTGATGGGACTTCAGCAGATGAAGGTTCAGTTAAATGAGTGTTTTTAAATCTGAAGATGATTCAATTCCATGTGTGAGTGTTTTAAACTGATGGGACTTCAGCAGATGAAGGTTCAGTTAAATTAAGTGTTTTTAAATCTGAAGAGGATTCAATTCCATGTGTGAGTGTTTTAAACTGATGGGACTTCAGCAGATGAAGGTTCAGGAAAATGAGTGTTTTTAAATCTGAAGAGGATTCAATTCCATGTGTGAGTGTTTTAAATCTATAGTTGATTAAGCTAAAATTGTGCCCTTGGACTGTAGTGGCGAAAAACGCAGTTCTGAGGACTAGTTGAGGTTATGGGGAATTTCTTGGATAGCACAAATGATCCAGGCATGCCACTGCAAATATTATGCGATATGTATCCGGATAAAGCAAAAGATTTCAGGAAAATGTCAGCAACGTTAAGGAGCAAAATGGGTGATGAATGGCCACTAGGGGGCACCAAAGAACTAGAAATCATTAAGAAAATTCAGGGACACATCTGGAAAAAGAGTCAAAGTATGAAAGCAAAAGAATTAATTGGATTATGGAGACAATATTGTCAAGAGGAAAGAGATAAGATCATGTTATCAAGTTGGCAGAACAATGCCCTTAAAATGGGAATTCCAATTAGTGAACAGGGTAACCAAAAAACATTACAGGTCTTGAAAAAGGAATGTGCATTCAAAAAACGCGCAAGTAAAGACAGGAAAGGCTTGGGTCAAACAAAAGATGGGCTACGTAGTTCAATGGCTGGCCTTGAATTGACAGAAAATGACGAATTCGATGATTTGAAAATGTCAGCAAAGGTTCCGACTGTAGCGTTGTCTGCACTAATTCCAGAACCACCAGAGTATAATAATTTATATCCAGTCACTGCTCCCCAGATTCCAATCATGCCAGTCACTCCAGCCCTTTTGGTTGATAGCGTGGGTCCCGATTTACCATCTTCACGATCAGTAGGGGAAGAGGAGCTCTGTTCCACAAGCCCAGTTAGCTCTAGGACCCGATCTCGGACAGCGAGAGAAGGGCTTGATCCTAACCAGAAACAATTAAGCATACCACCTAAATCCTTCAGACCAAGGGGAAACCGCAAATTTTGAGAACAAAGGGAGATGCCAGGGATGATTCTAAAGAGAAAGAACTCCCTCTAGTGACAGGGAGGGACGTCAAAGCCTTGTAAGAACCAGAGGAAATAGCTAGAGTGCCCCCTGGTGAGACTCGGAGACAGTTGCCGATTAGGAAGATACCAAACCCTGACACGGTGACCGCCGGGGCCCAGCCCACGATAGACGTTTATTTCCCATGGACATCCAGTGAGATGATGGCTATTATGGCTACAATCACAGATAGAAAAAAATCTCCTGCTGCTTTTGTGGATGCCCTGAGAACTACCATCTCAATTTATCAAGCTGATTCTAGGGACCTCTGGGCCCTAGTCCAGCAGGTTTTAACCCCAGCAGAGTACCGCAATTATCTTAATCACTTGAATTATGCTAGCCACGCCGCACTTCAGCAAGCCCATGCGTTAGACGACGATAGACGGACACAAATCCTAAATGCGTTGAATAGCACATTTCAAAAGCCCATAAATATTTCTGCTATCTTAGACCTAAAACCTAAGAAGATTGAAGAGCCAGAGGAATTTATGGAACGTTTTACTGAAATCTACCGTGGGCAGTCAGGCGACTTGCCATATCAAAATGGTCAGAATTCCCCTCAATATTGTGCTATGTTAATGCATTGCCTACCACCTTCCGTGGCTACTGCTGTGAAATGTAATAACATGAATTGGACAGAGAACGACCTTTCCCAGATGGCAAGGGCAGTCAGATTTTATTGGAAGGAGGGTGTAGGCCAGGAAGGATGCTCAGTTACAAAGGTTAAGACTGAGTGTGTAATGAAAAAGGATGATCTGAGACCCCAACAAGCGGCAGAAATGGTAGCTTACCAACTGGAGCCCCCATATTGTGACTTTCGGTGGGTAGATCAGCGAGGGGGAGGATATCAAACCCACCCAAAGGGACCCTCAGCTCCTTTCTATGGCCCACCGTATGCACCAACAGCTTTACAACCGCCGCCCCCTCTGAGGGGCCATTGGTCTACTGGGTGAAGAGGACGGGGCAGATATAGAGGGAGCAATGCATGTTTTAATTGTGGCCGTGCAGAACACCGGCAACAGGAATGCCCCTTTAAAAGACAGGCAGCAGAAGGAGACTACCCGACCCAAAGGAGGGGGCACCCACCAAGGGGAGGACAGACGAGATACACTGACTTCTCCCAGGCAAACCCTTTCCCAACACAGGATTGACTAGCTAATTTAGTCATAAGGACTCTCCAATCGGACAGGGAACCTATTATCTCTCTGCAGATAGGAGATCAACATCACTCATTTGTAATCGACACTGGAGCAGCCATGTCTTCTGTGCAATCAGAACTTCGACTACCACTATCCGACCACACGCAGCAATTGTCGGGGTTCCAAGGACAGGTGTGTGAGTATCCTATTTCTGAACCTGTGACAGTCACTTACGAGAATAAGTCTGCAGGTCATCAGTTTGTAGTGATTCTGACTCGTCATTGTGCTGCATGAGCTGTCCATCACGCACGTCTGCGCCCGATACCCGGGCAGTGTGGGTGACACTTCATCCTGGCACACTTGATGGTTCTCGACACCTTTAAGCCACACCCCTGGGTAAGGGATTGGTTCCTTGGCGGCAAGGGTTATCCGCTGTGGTCTTCGCTGATGACGCTGACCTGGAGGCCACAGACCGACGTGAAGACCTGCTACAACAATGCCCATACAGTGACCAGGGGTATAATCGACCAGTGCATCTGCATCCTGAAGATGTGGTTCAGGTACCTGGACTGCTCTGGAAGGTCCCTCCAGTATAGCGCGAGGAGAGTCTCCCACATCGTGGCGGCCTGCTGCTTCCTCCACAACATCGCAGAGGGGCGGCGTGCTGGAGGAGGAGGATGAACACCGGGCCTCATCCAACGAGGAAGATTGCGGGGGGTGGGGGGGGGGGGGGAGGAGGATGGGCAGAACATGGGGCCCGGGCAGGCAAGCGAGGCCGCACAACGTGTGCGTATGGGCCGGGGTGCACGGGGCGCTCGAATCACCTTCAAGTTTATTGGCTCTGGGGACTGGCCAGTGGAACGGACATCCCATCCCGCCCCACACGCATACGGCCGATCACCCTCTCTCGTGACCACCCTCCCTACCCTCTCCCATTCCCACCCCTTGCAACCCACTCCTGATTTCTCCTACCTCCACCATGATCTTCCACAATGCTTTTCCCCATCACCTCTAAAGATTCAGCGAGATACTCATGGAATACTCAGTACATCAGATTTACGCCAGGGTTTAAGGAGAATTGACCTCCTAAATATTTGGTTATTTGATTCACGCGAAAGCGGCACAGTGGTTAGCACTGCTGCCTCACAGCACTAGGGAGCCGAGTTCAATTCTGGCCTTGGTTGACTTTGTGGAGTTTGTACATTCTCCCCGTGTATGAGTGGGTTTCCTCCGGGTGCTCCAGTTTCCTCCCACAGTCCTAAGATGTGCAGATGAGGCAGATTGGCCATGATCAATGCATGGGGGGCACGGGCTAGGAAGGGACAGTGGACCTATATAGAGTGCTCTCTTGGAAGGTCTTGCAGATTCAATAGACAGAATGGACTCCTTCTGTAACCATTTCCCCATCACTTCAGTTAATGGTTGCTGGCAGAAGAATATTGAGTGGCGTTGGCCCCATTCTCTGGATCTCCCCCACCTTAACCCATTCACTGATCCATGTCTCAGCTTCCCCTTTAGAAACATAGGTACATATAGATACATAGAAGATAGGAGCAGGAGGAGGCCTTTTGGCCCTTCGAGCCTGCTCCGCCATTTATCACGATCATGGCTGATCATAGAAACATAGAAACATAGAACATTACAGCGCAGTACAGGCCCTTCGGCCCTCGATGTTGCGCCGACCTGTGAAACCACTCTAAAGCCCATCTACACTATTCCCTTATCGTCCATAAGTCTATCCAATGACCATTTGAATGCCCTTAGTGTTGGCGAGTCCACTACTGTTGCAGGCAGGGCATTCCACGCCCTTACTACTCTCTGAGTAAAGAACCTACCTCTGACATCTGTCTTATATCTATTTCCCTTCAATTTAAAGCTATGTCCCCTCGTGCTAGACATCACCATCCGAGGAAAACGGCTGTCACTGTCCACCCTATCCAATCCTCTGATCATCTTGTATGCCTCAATTAAGTCACCTCTTAACCTTCTTCTCTCTAACGAAAACAGCCTCAAGTCCCTCAGCCTTTCCTCATAAGATCTTCCCTCCATACCAGGCAACATTCTGGTTAATCTCCTCTGCACCCTTTCCAATGCTTCCACATCCTTCCTATAATGCGGCGACCAGAATTGCACGCAATACTCCAAATGCGGCCGCACCAGAGTTTTGTACAGCTGCAACATGACCTCATGGCTCCGAAACTCAATCATTCTACCAATAAAAGCTAACACACCGTACGTCTTCTTAACAACCCTCTCAACTGGGTGGCAACTTTCAGGGATCTATGTACATGGACACCGAGATCTCTCTGCTCATCCACACTGCCAAGAATCTTACCATTAGCCCAGTACTCTGTCTTCCTGTTATTCCTTCCAAATGAATCACCTCACACTTTTCTGCATTAAACTCCATTTGCCCCCTCTCAGCCCAGCGCTGCAGCTTATCTATGTCCCTCTGTAACTTGTAACATCCGTCTGTACTGTCCACAACTCCACCGACTTTAGTGTCATCTGCAAATTTACTCACCCATCCTTCTACGCCCTCCTCCAGGTCATTTATAAAAATGACAAACAGCAGTGGCCCCAAAACAGATCCTTGTGGTACACCACTAGGAACTGGACTCCAGTCTGAACATTTCCCATCAACCACCACCCTTTGTCTTCTTCCAGCTAGCCAATTTCTGATCCAAACTGCTAAATCACCCTGAATCCCATGCCTCCATATTTTCTGCAGTAGCCTACCGTGGGGAACCTTATCAAACGCTTTACTGAAATCCATATACACCATATCAACTGCTTTACCTTCATCCGCCTGTTTGGTCACCTTCTCAAAGAACTCAATAAGGTTTGTGAGGCATGACCTACCCTTCACAAAACCGTGTTGACTATCTCTAATCAAATTATTCCTTTCCAGATGATTATACATCCTATCTCTTATGAAATGAAATGAAAATGAAATGAAAATCGCTTATTGTCACAAGGAGGCTACAAATGAAGTTACTGTGAAAAGCCCTTAGTTGCCACATTCCAGCGCCTGTTCGGGGAGGCTGTTACGGGAATTGAACCGTGCTGCTGGCCTGGTCTGCTTTCAAAGCCAGCGATTTAGCCCTGTGCTAAACAGCCCCTTATAAACCTTTCCAAGATTTTGCCCACAACAGAAGAAAGGCTCACTGGTCTATAGTTATCGGGGTTGTCTTTACTCCCCTTCTTGAACAAGGGGACAACATTTGCTATCCTCCAGTCTTCTGGCACTATTCCTGTAGACAAGGATGACTTAAAGATCAAAGCCAAAGGCTCAACAATCTCCTCCCTAGCTTCCCAGAGAATCCTAGGATAAATCCCATCCGGACCAGGGGACTTATCTATTTTCACACTTTCCAGAATTGCTAACACCTCCTCCTTATGAACTTCAAACCCTTCTAGTCTAGTAGCCTGAATCTCAGTATTCTCCTCAACAACATTGTCTTTTTCCTGTGTGAATACTGACGAAAAATATTCATTTAGCACCTCTCCTATCTCCTCGGACTCCAAGCACAACTTCCCACTACTGTCCTTGACTGGCCCTACTCTTACCCTAGTCGTTTGTTTATTCCTGACATATCTATAGAAAGCTTTAGGGTTATCCTTGATCCTACCTGCCAAAGACGTCTCATGTCCCCTCCTGGCTCTTCTTAGCTCTCTGTTTAGGTCCTTCCTAGCTAACTTGTAACTCTCGAGCGCCCTAACTGAACCTTCATGTCTCATCTTTACATAAGTCTCCTTCTTCCTCTTGACAAGTGTTTTGACTGCTTTAGTAAACCACGGTTCCCTTGCTCGACCACTTCCTCCCTGCCTGACAGGTACATACTTATCTAGGACATGCAGTAGCTGTTCCTTGAACAAGCTCCACATTTCCATTGTGCCCATCCCCTGCAGTTTTCCTCTCCGTCCGATGCATCCTAGGTCTTGCCTCATCGCATCATAATTGCCTTTCCCCCAGATATAACTCTTGCCCTGCGGTATATACCTATCCCTTTCCATCACTAAAGTAAACGTAATCAAATTGTGGTCACTATCACCAAAGTGCTCACCTACCTCCAAATCTAACAGCTGTCCTGGTTCATTACCCAGTACCAAATCCAATATGGCCTCGCCTCTCGTTGGCCTATCTATATACTGTGTCAGGAAACCCTCCTGCACACATTGGACAAAAACGGACCCATCTAAAGTACTCGAACTATAGCGTTTCCAGTCAATATTTGGAAAGTCAAAGTCCCCCATAACAACTACCCTGTTGCTTTCGCTCCTATCCAGAATCATCTTTGCAATCCTTTCCTCTACATCGCTGGAACTTTTCGGAGGCCTATAGAAAACCCCTAACAGGGTGACCTCTCCTTTCCTGTTTCTCACCTCAGCCAATACTACCTCAGTAGACGAGTCCTCATCAAACTTCCTTTCTGCCACCGTAATACTGTCCTTGACTAACAATGCCACCCCTCCCCCTCTTTTACCACCTTCCCTGAGTTTACTGAAATATCTAAACCCCAGCACCTCGGATCATCCAACTCAATAGCTTAATCCTGCTTTCTCGTCATAATCTTTGATCCCATTCTCCCCAAGTGCTTTATCTGGCCATCTCTTGAATATATTCAATGTTTTAGCATCAACTACTTCCTGTGGTAATGAATTCCACAGGCTCACCACTCTTTGGGTGAAGAAATGTCTCCTCCTCTGTCCAAATGGTTTACCCTGAATCCTCAGACTGTGACTCCTGCTTCTGGACACACCCATCATTGGGAACGTCTTCCCTGCATCTACCCTGTCTAGTCCTGTTAGAATTTTATAAGTTTCCATGAGATCCCCCCTCATTCTTCTGAACTCCAGCGAGAACAATCCTAACCTAGTTAATCTCTCCTCATATGACAGTCCCGCCATCCCTGGAATCTGTCTGGTAAACCTTCGCTGCACTCCCTCGCGAGCAAGAACATCCTTCCTCAGAAAAGGGAACAAAAATGCACACAATATTCTAGGTGTGACCTCACCAAGGCCCTGTATAATTGCAGCAACACATCCCTGCTTCTATTCTCGATATCATTAGGCTGCTTTGCCGCCTGCTGCACCTGCATGCTTACCTTCAGCGAAAGGTGCACAAGGACACCTTGGCCCCGCTCTCCCAATTTACAACCATTCAGGGAGTAATCTGCCTTCCTGTTTTCGCTTCTAAAGTGAATAACCTCACACTTATCCAAATTATACTACATCTGCCATTGATTTGCCCACCCGCCCAACCTGTCCAGGGTATGCTGGGCAGCACGGTAGCATTGTGGGTAGCACAATTGCTTCGCAGCTCCAGGGTCCCAGGTTCGATTCCAGCTTGGGCCACTGTCTGTGCGGAGTCTGCACATCCTCCCCGTGTGCCCGTGGGTTTCCTCCCGGTGCTCCGGTTTCCTCCCACAGTCCAAAGATGTGCAGGTTAGGTGGATTGGCCATGATAAATTGCCCCTAGTGTGCAAAATTGCCCTTAGTGTTGGGTGGGGTTACTGAGTTATGGGGATAGGGTGGAGGTATTGACCTTGGATAGGGTGCTCTTTCCAAGAGCCGGTGCAGACTCAATGGGCCGAATGGCCTCCTTCTGAACTTTAAATTCTATGATAATTCTATGATAATTCTATCTTGTTGTAGGATCTCTGCATCCTCATCACAGTTTAGCCTCCCACCCAACTTAGTATCATCTGCAAACTTTGAGATGTTACATTTTTTTCCCTTATTCAAATCATTAATATATATTGTGAATAGCTGGGGTCCCAGCACCGATCCCTGTGGCAAGCCGCTAGATACTGCCTGCCAATTTGAAAAGGGCCCATTAATTGCTACTCTTTGTTTCCTCTCTGCCAACCAGTTTTCTATCCACCTCAATAGACTTGCCCCAAACCCATGCGTTTTAATTTTGCATAAGAATATCTTTTGCGGGACTTTGTCAAACGCCTTCTGAAAGTATAAATATACCACATTGACTTGCTCCCCCTTGTCAACTGTACTGGTTACATCTTCAATCATGATTTGTCAAGCATGATTTCCCCTTCACAAATCCATGCTGACTCTGGCTGATCCTGCCACTGCTTTCTAAATGTTCCGCTATAAAATCCTTGATAATGGATTCAAGAATTTCCCCTACCGATGTTAGGCTTACAGGTCTGTAATTCCCTGCTTTCTCTCTACTTCCCTTTTTGAATATTGGAGTGACATGAGCTAGCCTCCAATCTGAAGGGACTGTTCCAGAGTCTATAGAATCCCGGAAGATGACCACCAATCCATCCACTATTTCCAGAGCCACCTCCTTAAGCACTCTGGGATGCAGCTTCTCAGGCTCTGGGATTTATCTGCCTTCAATCTCATCCATTTTCCCAGTACCATTTCTCTACTAATGTTGATCTCCCTCAGTTCGTCCCTCTCACTGAACCTTTCATTCTCCAACATTTCTGGGATCTGATTTGTGTCCTCTTTTGTGAAGACAGAACCAAAGTATGTATTCAATTGCTCAGCCAATCACTTTGTCCCTTATTATGTATTCCCCTGTTACTGTCAGTAGAGGGCCTACATTTGTCTTTACCGATCTCTTTCGCTTCACATATCCATAGAAACTCTTCGTGTCAGTCTTTATGTTCCCTGCAAGCTTCCTTTCGTACTGTACTTTCCCCTTTTTAATCAACCCCTTCGTCCTTCTTTGCTGATTTCTAAACTGCTCCCAATCATCAGACCTATTATTTTTCTTGGCCAATCTGTATGCTTCTTCCTTGGATCGGATACTATTTCTAATTTCCTTTGTAAGCCATGGTTTGGCCCTGTTACCCATTTTGCTTTTGTGCCATACAGGAATGAACAGTTGCTGTAGTCCTCCATGCGTTCCTTGAATGTTTGCCATTGCCTATCCACTGTCATCCCTTAAAGTAACTCTCCCTTCTGAAAAACCTTCTCAAAAATGTGCTACTTTGTTCAGGCTTTTGGTCACCTTATCCCTCCATCCATGGTTCATCCTCCCTCTCCTTGATTATTTCCATTTCTTTTTATAATTTTTATCAGTGTCACAAGTAGGCTTACATTAACACTGCAATGACGTTCATGTGAAATTCCCAAGTCGCCACCCTCCGGCGCCTGTTCAGGTTCACAGAGGGAGAATTCAGAATGTCCAATTCACCTAACAGCACGTCTTTCGGGACTTGTGGGAGGAAACCGGAGCACCCGGAGTAAACCCACGTAGACACAGGGAGAACATGCAGACTCTGCACAGACAGTGACCCGAGTCGGAATCGAACCTGGGACCCTGGTGCTGTGAAGCAACAGTGCTAACCATTGTGCTACCGTGCCGCCCTTTGTGAACCTTGTTGATATATTTTGTTACTTGGTGATGGTGGGTTATAGTTCTCTCAGGGAGTCCGAGTTACTGTGGCAACGTGCACTTTTATGTGCATGTTGTAAACTGGAGTTATGGACCTTGATGGTAGAGTTTCCAACATTCTTGCCATTAGATGGGTTGACCAGGAATGCCTCCCGCTCTTATCCCCTGAAATTGCATTTGTTGGAAGGATTCATGGGTTCATACTCAACCTGCGGAACAGTGACACAGTGGTTAGCACTGCTGCCTCACAGCGCCAGGGATCCGGGTTCAATTCCGACCTTGGCTGACCACCTGTGTGGAGTTTGCACATTCTCCCCGTGTCTGCGTGGGTTTCCTCCGGGTGCCTAGTTTCCCCCCACAGTCCAAAGATGTACATGTTAGGTAGATTGGCCATGCTAAACTTGTCCCTTAGTGTCCAAAAGGTTGTGGGGGTTGTGTGGGGCAGTGGGCCTAGGTGGAGTGCTGTTTCAGAGGGTAGGTGCAGACTAGATGGAGCGAATGGTCTCCTCCTACACTGTAGTGATTCTATGACTATCTCTGTCTATGACTGCTTGGCTGCATAATGAACGCGCCCTCCTTGACCATCAAGTCCTGGACTGTACTCGAAAAAGATGCCACCTACACGATAGGTTTTTATTGATGATAGCAAGTTTGAAACTTTAATTGTTTACAATATTGTTTTTTCAACTTTCCCTGTGAGGAATCTACTCCAAATGATGTCTGAGAAAACCTCCTGGGTGACAGTATCAGCCACTCTCACTACATTTTTTATTAATGCAGACAACAGAAATAGTATCAGAAATAGCCAGTTGTACAGATTATTTTGCTGACGCATAAACATTTTTAAATCAAGAGAAATCATGCATTTGTGCCGATAGCCAAAGTTTACACATTTTGGAGAATGTCTGGGATACTATTGGAATATAACCAACAAAAGCTGTGCAGCCTTTCGACCTTCCCCCTTCCCCCAGGAGCAAGTAGTTTACCGGCGAGTTTCCACAGTGGTGGTGGGGGAGGGGGGGGGGGGGGGTGGGGGAGGGGGGTGGGGGGTGGGGGGGGGGGGGCTTGTCTTGTAATTGTCAACCGTAACTCTGGTAGAAGAGCCACAGAAAACACGAAAATGGGGTAAATGCTGGACAATCCTGGTGGATCCTCACCCTGAGTGCCTCCTCCCCACTCCGCTCAACCCAGATCGAGTTAATACATGTACAAAGCGAAAGCAGATTAAAGGTTGGAATTATTGGCCTGATTAAGTGTGTGCTGTTCATTCCAGCTGCAAACACATTATGCATCCACGGATATTCGCTTTCGCCTTCTTTTGCACAGTGTGAAAAACATGATTCCAGCGGTTAAACACATAACAGTTGGGACAACGATCATGATCCAAGTTTTCTTTGCTATACGGTAGCCTCCGGGATTCACAATCAATTTCACATTGATGGAGACCTTGGCTATATTAGATATCTTTGAGGACTGATTGATTTTGTCGTATGCACGGACAGCAAAGTAGATGTTTGTCCTATTTTGCAGCCCAGTATCCTGAAGGATAATTGAGACTGCTTCCCTCGAGCCAAATGGTTGTGGCCTCATGTTGGTCAAGTTAACCAGCGCGGCGTTTGAGAAACTGTCCCGTAGCTGTCGGAGGCTGGCACTCATTCTCATCTCATAGCGAGAAGCTGAGAAAAGAGGAAATGGAAAAGGATTGGAAATAAACGAATGCATTCATGCACAATTAATAAGGAATTGGATTTCCATTACTTAAATAAACACAGCACGAAAGCAAGGAATTTATGCTAAATTGACCAGAGTTGGCCAGCTTTGCACCGAGTTCAGGGTCCTGAATTTGAGGAAGAGTGTCACGATTTTGGAATCAGTGTGCGTACGGGGCCGCTATTGCGACACTTCAAATCAAAACAGGAAATTCTGAAAATGCTAAGAAGGGCAGTCAGCGGGAAGATTTCAGGCCCGTGACCTTTCTTCAGAACCAAGAAACTGAGTTATGCGGAGAAACTGGAGTAGCGGTGACTGTTCTCAGAGCAGATTGAGGGAAGATTTAACTGAAGGAGCTTTTGCGGTGATTGAAGGGTTTGAAGAAGATGGGCGCGATCAAACAGCCATGCGTGCTGTGGCACAACGTGGCCAATGGAAGCCAGGAGATCCCGCTCCCGGGACCTACCCGGCTCACAAAGCCTCATGAGATCTAATGCGAATTGTGGGTGGAATCACTTTTTGGCGAATCTGCGCCCAAGGCTTTGGGATCAATCGCCTTCACCTCGGAGTAGTCGGGTCAGCACCTTTCAGTGCTGGTGTTCGCAAACAGAGACCATATGGAATGGTACTCCTGGGAGTCTCCCAGGGGATTAGAGGCTAACACAGGTGCATGCACGTTTGGCAGGGTGGTACCCTGGCACTTCCTGTTGCCTCCCAGGCACAGCCAACCTGGGTGCCAACCTGGCACTGCCAAGGTGCCTAGGTGGCATTTCCAGCTGGCAGGGGCACTGCCAAGGTGCCAAGCTGGTATTTTCCGTGCGGTGGTGATCGGGCCGGGGTGCCCTGTGTGGGTGTTTGGAGGAGGTGCGGGGAGGACCCAGGGACCCCCTCATAGTGAGTTGGGGCTTATGGAGGGTGCACTGACGTACTCACTTACCTACCCACAATCACTATCAATCCCACTACACTGAGGAGTTCCAGCGATTTACAAGTTAACCAAATTGTTGTGGATCTGGAGTCAAAAGTCCCACTAAGGCCAACTAGCACGAAGCGGGCTGTTGCAGAGCTGCATGTTGGAGACCCAGCTAGCCTGTGCTACTAAAAGAAAGTCTGTGTCTTCTAATAGGGAGGTCTATTTTGGCTGAAGTAGATGCTGAAATTCTTTGCAGCAGTCTCCATGGTTCTAGAATACAGAACTGCAGACCTTGATGCAGGAAGAGAACAGGAGGAGAGAGAGTTAGGTCCTCTCTGTGGTGATATCATGGTTGTGTTGTAATTCACTGTCTGACCAGTTGGAGTCTCATAAGTATATAAGTGAATGTTAGAGTCAGTTGACCTCAGACTGACTGGAGACTGGAAGAGAGAAGTTCATACTGTTATTCATCTGTTGTTTTGTGTATAGTTGACCCACAGTTAATGTTAATAAATTGTTTATAGCTTTAGCTACAAGTGTTCTTGTAATACAAATCAGGCCATCCGACAAGAACATTACACTCTCTATCAACAGGATGCCCTCCAGACAACTGGAGAGGAAATGGGAGCAGAGGGCCATCACAGTCCATGTTAATAATGTTGTCCTGAGGAACTGGATGCAGAGCCACCAGAAGTTCAATCACCTCACACGTATAGTCAAGGTCAACGAATGCATCTTCAAATGTCACATTCCACCATTCTTTCCACTAGCCTCAGACACTAGCTCAATGCACCGCATCCCCCTCACTTTCCTACCCATCATTTATCAATCAGGACTCATACCTGCCATCACAAAATACTTCAGATGCTGGAAATCTAAACTAAATCACAAAATGCCAAAAACACACACTAGATCCTCCAACATCTTTGGAAAGAGCAAGAGTGTTAACATTTCAGAGAGCCAACACACCACCCCCTTTCCACCCACTAACCCTTTCCTGCCATGACTCATCTGTGCCTGGGTCCATGGCGATTCAAGATCACTAACCTGAAATGTTAACTCTGTCTATCTCTCCACAGACACTGCCAGACTTGCATTTTTTGTTCATATTCCAGAGTTCCAACATCTGCATTACTTAATCTGATTTTCGGTGTCAGAGATCCTGAGGAGACTTTGTTTAAATTCATTTACGGGATGTGGGCGTCGCTGCTTGTTCCTTCTCTGCTTCTCTCTCTCTCCCTCTGAGTTCTGGTTCTGGTTCTGCCTGCTGTTCCCTTTCTTCGGGTTTATATATTTTTCTAACAGTTATTAAGTTTTTATGACTTTAGGGGACAGTGAAAACAGCGCGAGAGGTGAGTGAGCCGGGAGTCTGAAAACAGCGCGGGAGCTGAGTGAGCCGGGACAGTGAAAACAGCGCGAGAGGTGAGTGAGCCGGACAGTGAAAACAGCGCGAGAGGTGAGTGAGCCTGGACAGTGAAAACAGCGCGAGAGGTGAGTGAGCCGGGACTCTGAAAACAGCGCGGGAGATTTAAAAAGCGCGGGAGCTGCGAGTCGGAGCGGAGATTTTAAAAGATCGCGGCCTAGTTTCGGGAGCCGTTCGGAGGAGGAGGAGCAGTCTCTGTCAGGGAGAGAACCTGAGAACATCTAAGACACTCAGAGGGTAAGAAGAGTAAGTGATTTTTACTCATTTTTACTTTTATACCTTTTTTCAAATTGTGTGTGTCGGGGGGAAACTGAAGTGACATCACAGAAAAGCTGTGGCCTGAGTGGCTGGTTGGGAATCTACACTAAATTAAAAAAATTAAGCATTGGTAACTAATTAAACATAATTACTTAATTATAATTTAGAGGGATATCTAAGACAGAGATCGGAGAGTACTAGATTTAGCTTTCGCATTTCTATTAGAAATCTAGTGCTAGGAAACAGATAGTTAACAGTAACTTTGAAAAAAAATGTTTAATATATTTTTTTTAAAAAAATTTTTGAATTTTAATTTTAATTAATTGACGCAATGTCAGTTAGAGGGGTGCAGTGCTCTGACTGTGAGATGTGGCAGGTCCGGGAGGCTTCCAGCGTCCCGGATTGCTTCATCTGCAGAAAGTGCACCCAACTGGAGCTCCTCACAGACCGCATGGTTCGGTTGGAGCAGCAATTGGATGCACTTAGGAGCATGCAGGTGGCGGAAAGCATCATAGATCGCAGTTATGTAAATGTCGTCACACCCAAGGTGCAGACAGAGAAATGGGTGACCACCTGAAAGGGCAGGCAGTCAGTGCAGGAATCCCCTGTGGTTGTCCCCCTCTCGAACAGGTATACCCCTTTGGATACTGTCGGGGGGGATAGCCTATCAGGGGAAAACAGCAGCAGCCAGAGCAGTGGCACCACGGCTGGCTCTGATGTTCAGAAGGGAGGTTCAAAGCGCAGAAGAGTAATAGTAATAGGGGACTCTATAGTCAGGGGCACAGATAGGCGCTTCTGTAGATGTAAAAGAGACTCCAGGATGGTATGTTGCCTCCCTGGTGCCAGGGTCCAGGATGTCTCCGAACGGGTAGAGGGCATCCTGAAGGGGGAGGGCAAACAGGCAGAGGTCGTTGTACATATTGGTACTAACGACATAGGCAGGAAGGGGCATGAGGTCCTGCAGCAGGAGTTCAGCGAGCTAGGCAGAAATTTAAAAGACAGGACCTCGAGGGTTGTAATCTTGGGATTACTCCCTGTGCCACGTGCCAGTGAGGCTAGAAATAGGAAGATAGAGCAGCTAAACACGTGGCTAAACAGCTGGTGTAGGAGGGAGGGTTTCCGTTATCTGGACCACTGGGAGCTCTTCCGGGGCAGGTGTGACCTATATAAGAAGGACGGGTTGCATCTAAACCGGAGAGGCATAAATATCCTGGCCGCGAGGTTTGCTAGTGTCACATGGGAGGGTTTAAACTAGTATGGCAGGGGGGTGGGCACGGGAGCAATAGGTCAGAAGGTGAGAGCATTGAGGGAGAACTAGGGAATAGGGACAGTGGGGCTCTGAGGCAGAGCAGAAAGGGAGAAGTTGCTGAACACAGCGGGTCTGGTGGCGTGAAGTGCATATGTTTTAATGCAAGAAGTATTACGGGTAAGGCAGATGAACTTAGAGCTTGGATTAGTACTTGGAACTATGATGTTGTTGCCATTACAGAGACCTGGTTGAGGGAAGGGCAGGATTGGCAGCAAAACGTTCCAGGATTTAGATGTTTCAGGCGGGATAGAGGGGGATGTAAAAGGGGAGGCGGAGTTGCGCTACTGGTTCGGGAGAATATCACAGCTGTACTGCGGGAGGACACCTCAGAGGGCAGTGAGGCTATATGGGGAGAGATCAGGAATAAGAAGGGTGCAGTCACAATGTTGGGGGTTTACTACAGGCCTCCCAACAGCCAGCGGGAGATAGAGGAGCAGATAGGTAGACAGATTTTGGAAAAGAGTAAAAACAACAGGGTTGTGGTGATGGGAGACTTCAACTTCCCCAATATTGACTGAGACTCACTTAGTGCCAGGGGCTTAGACGGGGCAGAGTTTGTAAGGAGCATCCAGGAGGGCTTCTTAAAACAATATGTAGACAGTCCAACTAGGGAAGGGGCGGTACTGGACCTGGTATTGGGGAATGAGCCCGGCCAGGTGGTAGATGTTTCAGTAGGGGAGCATTTCGGTAACAGTGACCACAATTTAGTAAGTTTTAAAGTACTGGTGGACAAGGATAAGAGTGGTCCTAGGATGAATGTGCTAAATTGGGGGAAGGCTAATTATAACAATATTAGGCGGGAACTGAAGAACATAGATTGGGGGCGGATGTTTGAGGGCAAATCAACATCTGACATGTGGGAGGCTTTCAAGTGGCAGTTGAAAGGAATTCAGGACCGGCATGTTCCTGTGAGGAAGAAGGATAAATACGGCAATTTTCGGGAACCTTGGATAACGAGAGATATTGTAGGCCTCGTCAAAAAGAAAAAGGTGGCATTTGTCAGGGCTAAAAGGCTGGGAACAGACGAAGCCTGCGTGGAATATAAGGAAAGTAGGAAGGAACTTAAGCAAGGAGTCAGGAGGGCTAGAAGGGGTCACGAAAAGTCATTGGAAAATAGGGTTAAGGAATATCCCAAGGCTTTTTACACGTACATAAAAAGCAAGAGGGTAGCCAGGGAAAGGGTTGGCCCACTGAAGGATAGGCAAGGGAATCTATGTGTGGAGCCAGAGGAAATGGGCGAGGTACTAAATGAATACTTTGCATCAGTATTCACCAAAGAGAAGAAATTGGTAGATGTTGAGTCTGGAGAAGGGTGTGTAGATAGCCTGGGTCACATTGAGATCCAAAAAGATGAGGTGTTGGGTGTCTTAAAAAATATTAAGGTAGATAAGTCCCCAGGGCCTGATGGGATCTACCCCAGAATACTGAAGGAGGCTGGAGAGGAAATTGCTGAGGCCTTGACAGAAATCTTTGGATCCTCACTGTCTTCAGGGGATGTCCCGGAGGACTGGAGAATAGCCAATGTTGTTCCTCTGTTTAAGAAGGGTAGCAAGGATAATCCAGGGAACTACAGGCCGGTGAGCCTTACTTCAGTGGTAGGGAAATTACTGGAGAGAATTCTTCGAGACAGGATCTACTCCCATTTGGAAGCAAATGGACGTATTAGTGAGAGGCAGCATGGTTTTGTGAAGGGGAGGTCGTGTCTCACTAACTTGATAGAGTTTTTCGAGGAGGTCACTAAGATGGTTGATGCAGGTAGGGCAGTAGATGTTGTCTATATGGACTTCAGTAAGGCCTTTGACAAGGTCCCTCATGGTAGACTAGTACAAAAGGTGAAGTCACACGGGATCAGGGGTGAGCTGGCAAGGTGGATACAGAACTGGCTAGGCCATAGAAGGCAGAGAGTAGCAATAGAAGGATGCTTTTCTAATTGGAGGGCTGTGACCAGTGGTGTTCCACAGGGATCAGTGCTGGGACCGTTGCTCTTTGTAGTATATATAAATGATTTGGAGGAAAATGTAACTGGTCTGATTAATAAGTTTGCAGACGACACAAAGGTTGGTGGAATTGCGGATAGCGATGAGGACTGTCAGAGGATACAGCAGGATTTAGATTGTTTGGAGACTTGGGCGGAGAGATGGCAGATGGAGTTTAATCCGGACAAATGTGAGGTAATGCATTTTGGAAGGTCTAATGCAGGTAGGGAATATACAGTGAATGGTAGAACCCTCAAGAGTATTGAAAGTCAAAGAGATCTAGGAGTACAGGTCCACAGGTCATTGAAAGGGGCAACACAGGTGGAGAAGGTAGTCAAGAAGGCATACGGCATGCTTGCCTTCATTGGCCGGGGCATTGAGTATATGAATTGGCAAGTCATGTTGCAGCTGTATAGAATCTTAGTTAGGCCACACTTGGAGTATAGTGTTCAATTCTGGTCGCCACACTACCAGAAGGATGTGGACGCTTTAGAGAGGGTGCAGAAGAGATTTACCAGAATGTTGCCTGGTATGGAGGGCATAAGCTATGAGGAGCGGTTGAATAAACTCGGTTTGTTCTCACTGGAACGAAGGAGGTTGAGGGGAGACCTGATAGAGGTCTACCAAATTATGAGGGGCATAGACAGAGTGGATAGTCAGAGGCTTTTCCCCAGGGTAGAGGGGTCAATTACTAGGGGGCATAGGTTTAAGGTGACAGGGGCAAGGTTTAGAGTAGATGTACGAGGCAAGTTTTTTACGCAGAGGGTAGTGGGTGCCTGGAACTCGCTACCGGAGGAGGTGGTGGAAGCAGGGACGATAGTGACATTTAAGGGGCATCTTGACAAATACATGAATAGGATGGGAATAGAGGGATACGGACCCAGGAAGTGTAGAAGATTGTAGTTTAGTCGGGCAGCATGGTCGGCACGGGCTTGGAGGGCCGAAGGGCCTGTTCCTGTGCTGTACATTTCTTTGTTCTTTATTCTTTATTGTAAAGTAACATTTTTCACTTTGATTGTAAAAAGTATCTTTGATCTAAACATTCTCATCCAACTAAGTATTCATTTTGACATGACCTCAGCTCTCAGATCTCTGATTACATTGTTTCCTTTGTGATGCTCAAAATGCTTTGGTTTTAATAGAGGTGTGAATTTTAATTCCTGTCATTTCTATAGTTTTATTTTCCAATTGTGTCCTCAGCTCATAATTTTGACTTTGATTTTGGTTTTGAATTATGTTTTGTGTAGACTGATAAGTTTTCTTTAATTTACCTGGTAATAGCAAATGTTCACAACTAGAATTCTCACCAAATTCAACTGAACCTCACCCTTCCCTTTCCCAGCTGCTCACGAAGATAGTTACTTTCAATGAAGGTGTGAGCCATTGTTTTTGGCTTCATTCAAAAACCTGTTTGTCTTGTTTGCTAAGCCTGCTTGACCAAGGCTATCTGCATTTTACAATCCTCTCCTGGCAGCTGCTGTTAACCCTTTGTGGGATCTTTCCCTGTATCCTCTCGTGTTTCTCTCAGACCAGATATTGCCAGACTTCCATGTTTCAAATGACACATCTTTCCATATTTTCAGTAACAAATGGCAGAGCAGATTCAAAGGGTCAGGTGACCTATTCCTGCTTCCAGGTCCTAGCCCCAAATTCCTACATTAAATATTAATTTGCCTCATAAGATGGACAATATGCATTGATACTACTGATGAAGAGCAATCGTGTTCCGTTAATGTACTGAGCAACATTTATACCTCAACGCTCCAGTCATTTATTTCATTAATTTGTTTGTCAGACTAGCTCAGCCCACAGGTCACACCACACACCGTGACTAGCCAATGGCACAGCTTTGTCTGCCTAATCCGCCATATCACCGAGGCTTGACTCAGTCCTCCGTATCCCTTGGTCCCTCTCTTCCTGCGACTGGGCAATTTTCTTTCATGTGTGAAATCACCACTGATCAGCCAACGTCATCAATCATCTGTTCAAACCAGTCCGAGAAAGAAAACCTCCTTTTCAGTGACATGAATTTAATAGCAATTACCTGCTCCCTCATCGCAATCTTCTCCTGGCGCTGTCCATTCCAGCTCAACTTTATCTTGAACTATTATTGCTTGAAGGTCTGTGATCTTACACGGTGGAAAGTCAACAGCGGGTGTTTCCGGGGAAACTAAAGCTCCTCCTGGTTGGACCCGGCTGAAGTTTAATTTATCCGGATTGTCCGTGTCGACTGGAGGTGTTGGGTGATTCGGATAAATATTGCCTGCATGAAAAGAAAGACACCCATACCTTGGATCCAGATTACTTAGACTTAACATTTAACAAAAAGCTGCATAAAATCATGGAATCATTACAGCAGAGATGGAGGCCATTTGGCCCATTGACATGATGCCATGACAGGTCTTCGTACAAAGGCCTTTCCTACAATTTCCCACAAGATATATTGCTGATCTGGGCTAAGCAGTGTGGCAAGTTGGGAAATTTTTGAAGGGAAGTTCCAGCATTCCCTCATTGTAATCCCAATTTAATTTACCAGGCATCGTTAGGGAATAACGAGTAGATCTACACACCCAAAGAACTATTTTATTCTGAATTTTTCTCCATATTGTTTTATTCTGATTTTCTTCTTTCTCTAAACCAAAAAGTTACAGATGCCGGGAACTGGTACAAAAGTAGAAAGAGGTTCTGATGAAAGATCATCAATTCTTTCTTTCTCTTTCCTCAGCGGCTACCCGACCTGCCGAATATTTCCTGCTTCTTTCATTCCAAATGTCACCTTGTTGTTTTCTTTTCTTTTTATGCTGAATCTTCTTTCTCTCTGCTGGGCTTATTTTGCTCTTTCTTTTGTCTTGTTCTGAAATGTAATAACTGCTCACACTTTGCTTCTTGGTTTGGCTCACTTTTGGGTCGAATTCCAGTGCGAAAGGGACAAAACACATGAACCCCCCGATAGCTCCATGTAGCAACGGTAGGCCACAATTTCACAATGATGACCCTGTGTATCGATTGTTAAATAGAGCAAGCTAGTTGCCATTGTATAGAATTTTATGATGTTGAATTTGAGTCGCCAGGTTAAAATGCACTTCAAATGTGACAGAGTTGTGGCTGAAAATCCTTTTCGACAGAAAGGGGTAATATCAAGAAGGAACTTAATGTAGTGTACATAAGGAAATATGCTGCTTTAAAAAAAATTCATTTACGGGATATTGGCGTCGCTGGTTAGGCCAGCATTAGTGGCCCATCCCTTGTTGTCCTTCAGAAGGTGGTGGTGAGTTGCCTACTTGAACCGCTGCACTCCTTGGGGTGTAGGTGCACCCACTATGCTGTTAGGGAGGGAGTTCCAGGATGTTGCCTCAGCGACAGCGAAGGAACGGCGATATATTTCAAGTCAGGGTGGTGAGTCTCTTGGATGGGAACATCCAGGTGGTGGTGTTCCCAGGTATCTGCTGCTCTTGTCCTTCTAGATGGTAGTGGTCGTGGGTTTGGAAGGTGCTGTCTAAGGAACCTTGGTGAGTTACTGCAGTGCATCTTGTAACTGGTACACACGGCTGCCACTGTTCGTCAGTGATGGACGGTTTGAATGTTTGTAGAAGGGGTGCCAATGAAGCGGGCTGCTTTGTCCTGGATGGTGTCGAGCTTCTTGAGTGTTGTTGGAGCTGCACTCATCCAGGTAAGTGGAGGGCATTCCATAACACTCCTGGCTGTGCCTTGTAGATGGTGGACAGGCTTTGGGGGGGTCAGGAGGTGAGTTACTCGCCGTAGTTGCCACAGTATTAATATGGTGAGTCCAGTTCAGTTTCTGCTCAATGGTAAACCCAGGATGTTGATAGTGGGGGATTCACGATTGGATTGGCACCCTTTCCACAAACATTTACTCACTCCACGACCGACAACGGTAGCAGCACTGTGTACCACCTCCAAGGTGCACTGCAGAACCTCAGAAGTGGGCGTGACTTGGCTTCCCCTGACGATCCTACACTTCAAATGAGGACTCTGGGAACATGTACGCTCCACATTTCTGAAGAGACCCGAGGGGAGATTCTACGACCCCCCCGCCGGGGCGGAGAATCGCCGAGGGGCGGCGTGAATCCTGCCCTGCCGCCCCGACGCCGGCTGCTGGATTCTCCGGAGCTGGTTTTTCGGCATGGGTGGGAATTGGGTCGCGCCGGTCGGGGGCCGTTGGCAGCGGCCCCCTCGGCGATTCCCCGCCCCGCGATGGGCCGAGTGGGCCCCCGTTTTCAGCCAGTCCTGCCGGCATAAATTACACCAGGTCCTTACCAGCGGGACCTGGCTCTGCGGGCGACCTGCGGAGTCCTCGGAGGGGCGCGGGGGGATCTGGCCCGGGGGGGGGGGGGGGGGGGGGTTGCCCCCACGGTGGCCTGGCCCGCAATCAGAGCCCACCAATCCGTGGGTGGGCCTGTGCCGTGGGGGCACTCTTTCCATCCGCGCCGGCCGCTGTAACGGTCCGCCATGGCCGGTGATGGCGCCAGTACACGCTGGCGCTCCCGCGCATGTGCCAACCCCGCCGGCGCCGGCCTAGCCCCTGAAGGTACGGAGTCCACACCTTCCGGGCGGCCCGACGACGGAGTGGTTCACGCCACTCCTCGGCGCCGGTACGGCCCACCCCACCGGATAGCGGAGAATCCCGGCCCTGGTTTGGGAGTCCAGGTGAGAAATACAGAGCTCTGGTGCAAGGTCAGGAAATAGGAGTGGGTGGAAATCTAAGTTTTGGTCCAATGTCATATCTAATAACCCAACACTTATTACATTGGCGGCACGGTATACAGTGATTAGCACCGTGACCTCACAGCAGCAGGGACCCGGGTTCGATTCTGACCTTGGGTAACTATCTGTATGGAGTTTGCACTTTCTCCGCGTACCTTTGTGGATTTCCTCCGGGTGCTCCGGTTTCCTCCCACAGTCCAAAGATGTGCAGGGTAGGTAGATTGGCCATGCTAAATTGTCCCTTAGTGTCTGATGATGTGCACGTTAACTGGGGTCACAGGGATAGAGCGGGGAATGGGCATAGGTTGGGTGCTCTTTCGGAGGGTTGGTGCAGACTCGATGGGCCAAATGGCCTCCTTCTGCACTGTAGGGATGCTATGGATTTTAGGATAGTGTTCTATCAATAAGAGAAGTAACAGACATCAGAACAACCCTCCACCCTACCCCATCACTATCCTTCCACTTTAGGACCTGATAAGAGCTGTAAGGACTGACATGAATTCTTGCACTTTATTGTGAGAAAATGTGAGCATTGTGCAAGTTATCTGGGCATCACAGATAGGAATTCAGACAAATAGCACTTAGTTCATACAGTGAACATATAACTCATACATCATCCTGGTATAAAATTGCATGCCACAGTGCGGGATCTCTACACACGCTACCATCTCATTGTCAAATGTGTATTACCGTTTTCCAAGAATCCTGGTATATACAGGGAAGGTCTCCCTGTCATCTTTACAGTCGCATCCTTTCCCTGCACGCGCACTTTAAGGGTGTACCTTCCTATTCCATTAAACTTGTGGAAATACTTGGTGTAGATGCCATCGTTTTTGACAATATCGGCACCTAAAGACATGAAACGGTAAACAGATGTACACTGAGATGAATAATAATACTGGACAGAAGTCTTGTTAAAATGGGACCGTAGTCAGCTCACAGAGTCAGATTGTACCATCTAAACTCAATTGTGCTAGTGAGAGTGATGTGCATCTGGACGATGTAATTTCAGGTGTGTCTAAAGAGGCAATGTGTAGGTGGAAATTTGAGATGTTCAGCATGGATGAGACACATTGGAGGAAGGGCAACACCCAGATTCGATGCTGTATCACTGTTGGGTGTGGCCAAGAGCATGATGGGAATACTTTTCCCCAGTAACCGGAGGGAGAAATCTACTTCTCTCACCAAGCAGACAGGGCTGGGATGATGAACAGCAGCAGCTTTGTGCCCAGGCCCTGGATTCAATGTAGGAAGTGGTTTAAAACAGTTCCTGTTGTTCAAGCCCTTCCCCTGCTTGCTTTCACTGTGTCTAATGTAGCATTCTCCACCACTCACTCCTCCCATTCAACTTTCAGCAGCATCCAATGTTTATCACTTCCCCAGTTATCTATCCACCATTATAACACACTCCCATCCTTGCTCGACATAATACATGTGTGTCATTGTCACCCTTTCCAAACAGGCTGTATACATCAGGAAGGGGTCAGTTAGCTGGATTAGCTCACTTAGTTAGACAGCTGGTTCATAGAACATAGAACATACAATGCAGAAGGAGACCATTCGGCTCATCGAGTCTGCACCGACCCACTCAAGCCCTCACTTCCACCCGATCCCCCGTAACCCAATAACCCCATCTAACTGTTTTTGGACACTAAGGACAATTTAGCATGGCCAATCCACCTACCCTTCACGTCTTTGGACTGTGGGAGGAAACCGGAGCACCCGGAGGAAACCCACGCAGACACGGGGAGAACGTGCAGACTCCGCACAGCCAGTGACCCAGCGGGGAATCGAACCTGGGATCCTGGCACTATGAAGCCACAGTGCTATCCGCTTGTGCTACCGTGCTGCCCACGTGTTGCAGAGCAAGGCCAGCAGCGCGGGTTCAATTCCCGTACCACCTTCTGAACCTTCGCCTGAGGTGTGGTGACCCTCAGGTTAAATCACCACTAGTCAGCTCTCAAAGGGGAGAGCAGCCTATGGTCCTCTGGGACTGTGGCAACTTTCATACATCAGGTGAATCTCTGACATGTTCCTTCTTGGCTCTTTGCCTGAAGAGAAAGCACAAAACCCAAGGAAACAGCTCAGTACTGGAGATGGCCTCCACAAGAAAAGGCTCAGCACTGGAGATGGCCTCCACAAGTAGTGCAGTTCACTGATACAGAACGGGATGGATGCCCATCAGTGAATATCCCTCCCAATTGGAGATGGAAGTCAGGAACCTCATCATAGATTATCATAGAATTTACAGTGCCGAAGGAGGCCATTCGGCCCATCGAGTCTGCACCAGCTCTTGGAAAGAGCACCCTACCCAAGGTCAACACCTCCACCCTATTCCCATAACCCAGTAACCCCACCCAACACTATGGGCAATTTTGGACACTAAGGGCAATTTATCATGGCCAATCCACCTAACCCGCACATCTTTGGACTGTGGGAGGAAACCGGAGCACCCGGAGGAAACCCAAGCACACACGGGGAGGATGTGCAGACTCCGCACAGACAGTGACCCAAGCCGGAATCGAACCTGGGACCCTGGAGCTGTGAAGCAATTGTGCTATCCACAATGCTACCGTGCTGCCCCATCTCCTCATCGGTAGCTGGTGACAGAATTACAAGTCTCTCTGTCACACATATGCTGAATGTATATCATCAATGACTTGAACAATGAGAGGACAGATTATGGTGAGAGCCAAGATAGTGACTCACTTTCGGTAAGCACAGCCCAAGCTCCATCAGCGGTTGTTACCTGGCCAGATGTGGAATGTTGAGCCCACAAACTCACCTGAAAGGATCATTTATTCTTTTCATGGTGTGTGGGTGTCACTGGCAAAGCCAACACATGTTGCCCGTCCCTTTCAGCCCTTGTTGGACCATTTCAGGGGGCAGTTAAAAAGCCAACCACCTTGCTGTGCGTCTGGGGCCAGACCGGTTAAGGATGGCAGATTTCCTTCCCTAACCAGGTGGTTATTATGACAGTGGTTTGATAATCGCCGCTACTGAGGTTGGCTTTAGAACTCCAAATTCCCCCAGCTGCCAGGGCGGGATTTGAACCCGTGTCCCCAGAGCACTGGAATGGGCCTCTGGATTGCCAGTCCAGTGACGTTACCACCAAGCCACCTTCTCTGTGCCCCCAGTTGCTGCACCCCCATAAAAAAGAAATTGGAGACTATCTGTACCCACCCTGAAGCGGGGAGCTTGCTGCCACATTGCGATATTTTCTCCCCTCAGCGTCAGTTCTAACCACGTCCACCACTTATTCAGGAGATATACCTGGTCAGAGTAAACAGACCTCTTCCGATGCTCCACCTGAGAGAGCTAAGGCACAGTATACAGGGAGTCACCAGCCCTTAAATCCTGCCTCGCTCCCTGTGTCGATGCTTTGGCGGAGTGAGAGGAATGCTCCACCCTCACAAGGCCTGCTTATGAGGTTGGCAGTGAAAAATGCAGAGCTGTCACAGCTAAGCCATGTCAACAAGCCTTTCTGTACTTCCTTTTGAATACTTCTTATGCAAAAAAAGCTATGTGGTCATATCCACATTTCAGATACGGACAACATTGTGGTGTTCTTTGTGTTGCTTATTTAGGATGTTTGGCGTAGTGTTCAACAAAGACCGCAGTATAGCTTTAACTTAAACAAAGCTATGATTTTATTTACACTACTAAACTGGAATTTGACACTTAGTCCTTAAGAATACAGAATTGATCAATAACATTTAACAACACTCATCTACTGCTAATCTCACTACTGGTAGAAACTACTATCTAACAGACTCGCACTACCTGCTCTTATGACTTTCACTAGCTATCTCCTGCATACACCCCTCCCCCAAGGTTTAGCACCACTGCCTTATACAGTTGCATCTGCACTCCCTCTAGTGACTACTCTCGACACAACCCTTAATACTGATAGTTCCGATAATACCACAAACATGAGCACACAGTCTATTTCGCAGGGTCACATTATTTATCTTACCTAGGCCATCATCAGAAAGGTTCTGTTCCACTGCGGGACCATTGGGTCGTTCAATTATTGCAGTCACTTTCACAAACAGGATGGGTAAAAACCCTTGACTGACCTCGGCGTAGATTATCATCGGGCTAGTCGAATCCTTTCTGTTGATGTGTGCATTGACCCTTACCGGGGGAACTTTCTCATTTGCTGCTCGGGATGTTACCGTGATAGTTATAACCTGTTCGGTTCCAAGATTCAGGATATTGTATTTCCAAGGTCCAGTCTGGGGAACGAATATTCGTTGTTAATTGTGGGACAGATAGGAAATCCCCGCGCCCCCATGATTTGTTCAGGAAAGTCTCCCAGTTCAATTGATGTTCTGTGCTGACTGAGCTGACCTCAGCCAAATCTCTACATTTGGCTCCAGTGCCGCTCGCTGGGGAGGGAAGGAACGTTGAGGACACGCCTGCCCCTGACTGCTCTCCAGGTAACAATCTTAGAAACTGGTCTGTATGAAATTCAGTGAACTCAGGGTTGGATCTTATTGGGGTGTCCCCCATGAGTTAAGTCCCAAGGCTGTTGCTGAGATTGAATTAATGTTTTGTGGTTCCCAGCATTCTCAATAATGCACTGGACGTGTGTGCCATATTGAAGAGCTACATTTCACACTGAGGGAATAACCAGGAACAGACACCATTGGCGATTGTGGGAACCTCAGACAACAAGAATTGTAAAGGAGCAGCAGACTGGAGAACATGGGAGCCGCAGCAGAATCAATAAATGATGTTAGAGTGACATTGGGATCAGCACAGGGGGAGGAGCAGGAGAACATAAGTATATAGGATATACATGATAGGATAGGAGCAGGAGGAGGCCTTTTGGCCCTTCGAGCCTGCTCCGCCATTTATCACGATCATGGCTGATCATCCAACTCAATAGCCAAATCTTGCTTTCTTCCCATAGCCTTTGATCCCATTCCCCCCAAGTGCTATATTTAGCTGCCTCTATATATTCAATGTTTTAGCATCAACTATTTCCTGTGGGAATGAATTCCACAGGCTCACCACTGTTTGGGTGAAGAAATGTCTCCTCATCTCTGTCCGAAATGGGTTACCCTGAATCTTCAGATTGTGACCCCTGGTTCTGGACACACACACCATTGGGAACATCTTCCCTGCATCTACCTTATCTAGTCCTGTTAAACTTTTATAAATGTCTAAAAGATCCCCCCTTATTCTTCTGAACTCCAGCAAGAATAATCCTAAACTAGTCAGTCTCTCCTCGTATGACAGTCCCGCCATCCCTGGAATCACTCCCTCGAGAGCAAGAACATTCTTCCTCAGAGAAGGAGACCAAAACTACACTCAATATTCTTGGTGTGGCCTCACCAAGGCCCTGTATAATTGCAGCAACACATCCCTGCTTCTGTACTCAAAACCTCTCGCAATGTAGGCCAACATTCCATTAGCCTTCTTTACCTCCTGCTGCACCTGCATGCTTACCTTCAGCGACTGGTGCACAAGGACACCCAGGTCCCGCTGCACACTCCCCTCTCCCTATTTGCAACCATTCAGATAGTAATCTGCCTTCCTGTTTTTGCTTCCAAAGTGAATAACCTCACACTTATCCAAATTAGACTGCATCTGCCATTGATTTGCCCACTCAACCAACCTGCCCAGATGATGCTGTAGGATCTCTGCAACCTCGTCACAGGTCATCCTCCCACCCAACTTGATATCATCTGCAAACTTTGAGATGTTACATTTTGTTCCTTCATCCGAATCATTAATATATAGTGAATAGCTGGTGTCCCAGCACCGATCCCTGTGGCACCCCACTTGTTACAGTTATATTACACTTTAAGGTAATATGTTGTTATTCTTTGCCTTGTGATCCAGAATGGTTTGATGAGTAGATGATAAAGAAACCACCAATCTTTATGTTGAAGCAAAACTAATTTATTGAATAACGATTAAATTAAATAGAGTTTGCACACTCTACAGAGCTATAACTATTAATACAGTAATCCATAATCTAATATTAACTAATGATGTACTCGAGCTACTTCTATCTCTAACCTTAACTATTCCTAGAGCTGTGATCAATCCCTCTCCTCTGCTAACACTGCCCAAGATTCCCTGAGGTCTGATATTTATACTGTGAACTGGTGGTGCCCTCTAGTGTTTGAATTACACTGATATGTAATAATTTGCCCTTCACTGGTATACCTATATGCATATCAGTACAGTTACTGTCTGCCAATTTGAAAAGGACCCATTAATTCCTACTCTCTGCCAACCAGCTTTCTATCCACCTCAATGCACTTCCCCCAATCCCATGTGCTTTAATTTTGCACAATAATCTCTTATGCGGTCTTTGTCAAATGCCTTCTGAAAGTCCAAGTACACCACATCGACTGGCTCCCCCGTGTCAACTGTACTGGTTACATCTTCAAAAATACCAACAGATTTATCAAGCATGATTTTCCATTCAAAAATCCATGTTGACTCTGACTAATCCTGCCACTGCTTTCTAAATGTTCCGCTATAAAGTCCTTGATAATGGATTCAAGAATTTTCCCCACTACCGATGTTAGGCACACTGGTCTATACTTCCCTGTTTTCTCTCTACCTCCCATTTTGAATATTGGAGTGACATTAGCTACCCTCCAATCTGTAGGGACTGTTCCAGAGTCTATAGAATTTAAAGTATCAGTGATTTGTCATCGGACTTGTGCGACTGAACCAAACCAAGTGGTCACATACGTAATTATACTGCTAAACTCTTAACTTTGTCAAAATGAAACTATAAATTAAAACCAGATCAGAAAATTGGTGTAAAATCAAAAGTCAATTTGATCATTTCTTAAATATTTAGAATGGACCAAATGGCCTCTTTGTGTGTTGTAGTCACTCTATGGGCAGAGGTTTATGTGCCCCAGGCGAGCACATGTCCGAGTGGAAGTACGTAAAATATCGCGTGATGATGTAAAATATCGAGGGCATTATCCGCCCTATTGCCCAGAATATTCCAGTGCCTTTGAAATCATTAAGTTGCCCATGGGCAGAATAGGCAATCTATTGTCCAACATTCTCCATCTCGGGTGACAAGTGGAAGGGAGGGGCGCGACCTCTCAACCTGAACGTCCCTTCCAATTTGGGACACCCTCCCCTCCGAGACTTGGAAGCTTTGGCCAACCACCACCACCCCCACCCGGCCCACCATCCCGTGATGCAATCACTACTTCCCGACCGCCCCAGGACATTGCCAACCATTCCGTCCCAGAGACCTCCAGGATTTACCTTGGGAACAGTCCTGGGACTCAGTTCCAGTCAGAGAGCTGCAGTATCTCTTCTGGCCACTGCAGCAATGTGCTTGGAGGAGTTGGAGAGCTGTCGACCTACCAGATTGGCCAACCAACACTCAATTGAGCCCGAAATGGCAGTGGGCCTCTGAGAGTTGGCAGGAGCGCAGTACATGCTGACTCTCAGGATGGCGCGCCTGCGGCACTCACCATCATAAACATTCGACTACATGATTCCATTTTAAGTTCATTTGCTTCATTCCATTTGTCATGTGTCTTCAAATGACCAATAACACACAAAAGACTGTTCTATAGAATGAGATTGTGTCTGAATGGAAGATGAATGGCAGTAGGTCGGTTGCACTTAGACAATACTGCCAGAGATAACAACGTTACATTGACAAGAAATAGACTGCAAAACATAAAGAATTGAAGGATGCAATTTGATCCATACCTGGGCAGTGCCGTCAATCTGAAGGCGGGCTGTCCACACAGTTTGATCTATCCTAAAGTCACCTTTGTTGTGAATCTTTCCATTGGGTTCGTGTACAAAGATATCTGGTGTCTGCTGCCCCCATGTAACTACAAAAAACGTATTATTCCCAACAGATTTATCGATGAAAACTGTACCATTCAACCAATGGCCGTTGTCAATCTTTGTTCCAGAACTTTCAAGCTGGGAGCAAACAAACAGAATCATTATATTTTTACAGAAAAGCACTTCACTTGGATGGCGCAAGAATAATTGCAAAGCCATTATCCAACCTGAATCGCTCGTTTGCTCGTGTCACCATTTCCTGATACTAATCCAGTGAAAGAATCAATTAGTCCATTTGTATCCAGGTTATCTGTGGCGGCAAACTGTAAACCCCCTAAATAATGAGAAAGAGAAATATCTCAAACACCGATAAAACCCATGGCCTAAGTAAACGAAGAACTTAGTTAAGAAATCGGCATCAAGGCGTTTAGCAATGTGACAGAATCTGCCCAGTGAAAGACAGTTAGGAATAAACTATTAAACGTTTCTGAGCTGATTTTAATACTGCCCATCCAGCAGTAGAAACGCACCTTGGGTTTGGGGTACCTTCAATGTTGTTCCACCATTTGTAATCTTTAGACATCTAGGGACTCAAGTCCAGGAATGTTCACATATACAGTATCCTTCGAACCAGTTCCACTATTCAATAAAATCATGAATAATCTAAACCCCAATCCAATCCCTCAAACAAATCTGATACATACAGTTATGAATTGAGAAAGCATTCTGTGCCTTTTATGAGGTAACTTGGCACACAATGAGACTGATGGGGAGCGGACCCAAAAGTGAGAGCACAGTGGAAATGGTGAGTGGGATCAAAGGGCACGAGGGGTGCCTGGGTTCATGGTTAACTAACCGTGTTTGAAACAAAATCAATGTATAATGTCACGGGAAAGCAGAGAGGTGATTCGTTGGTGAATATTTTCTCTCTTTCTTTCTCCAAACAAAGGTAAAAGAGCTGGGATGTGCGGAAACATGAATCAGGACATGTAGAACTGTAAGTGAAACAGAAATAGAGTTAACATCAAATGGTTATATGAACAGACGCAATGTGCAGGGGTAAGAGGAAAAGGCAGGAGAATGGTACCAAATCATAATGCTCATTTGGAGAGTAATTGCAAACACAATGTGCTGAATGGCCTCTGTCATGTGAGAGTACCTTTAAGAAATAGATGTTTAAGCAATGTACCTTTAAGAAATGGAGCTGATCATATTACTGAAGTGATGTCAGAGGGTGGGGGGAGCTGAGCTCACTTCTGCTTTTTGGAGTTTCAGTTTGAGAAGGCAGCTGGGAGTGTCTGTGTGTTTTGCTGAGAGCTGCAGGAAGAAACACAGAGATTTTGCAATCCAAAGACTATAAATGTATTGAATGTAACCTATAGTGCTCCTATTTTTGAAGTGTTTTGGATGTTTAAAGGAACAGTTTGAAGGATTATTTAGTGTTGTAGTCTTTTGGGAGTTATCTTTGAAGTAATGGGTGTTAAGATATTCAATGTTTGTTTTAGAAGGGTGTAGAAGCCAGGTATTTCCAATACACCTAATATAGATAAAAGATAGCTGTTTAAGTGTAAATATTAAGCCCCAGTTTTAAATTAAGGATTGAAGAGACACATATTCTGCAAATTAATTTTACATAGTTTAAAAGTAACACCGAAGTCTGATGAAACAAACACTTTTAACTACATTTCTTCAAGGACAAGGGCTGAATTCCATGGCAACGAGGTGACAAGAGTCCAGTAACTTAAAGGCTCTATTGTTCTCTTTTTGGGCCATTAGTGATTACAGCGTGAACCACATTCCATAACTTATAAAGCTGACAGTTTATAAATCCTTCAGAATCAAATATATTTGATTCCAACATTCTCAAAACATAACAATTTCTAGATTGAAACAGACTTTGATTTGCATTTTGCAAGTCATTTACAATAGCCAAGCCAGCATACAACCAGTTTTTTGCTGGCTTTGATAAAGCACCATATCGCATTCTTTAACATACACGAATATGCAGATACGCAACAAATAGAAGTAATGTCACATATTGAAAATGGACGGCTTGCCGTCAAATCAAATGTGTTTGAGTCTAACCCAAACCAATTAGGATTATATTGGGGTGTGATTAGATGATTTAAGACAGATATGAAAGGGTATAACTAAAGAAGTTTCGGCCCACCATTTTGAGTTTTAGTTTGAGGTTTAGTTGGGGATTAGTTTTGTTGTAGATTAGTTTTTTTAGGTAGATTGGGAGAGTAGGTTTTTGTGGGTACTTTGTTAGTTTTTTGTTTTGTTGGTTTGAAGCTGAAGATTAGCTCTCTCTCTCTTTTTTTCATATTTCATTTTCAGTCTTTGACTTTTAAAAGTTATTGTTGAGCTGTTTGCCTAAGCAAGAAGATAATATCTGTGATTCTTTAAAAGCTTCAAATTGTCTACGAATTGCCTTTTAAATGACTTTCAAATTGTAACCAATAGAAGACAAATAAAACAATTTTTATTGGCACCTGAGAAGTTCTAACTTAAATTTCTGCTGAGTTCCAGTAATCGCAAAGTGCTGCTGGTAACTGCATGGTAGAAATCCTTCAACTGATTAACTTGAGTTCATAGAATAAACATTGTTTTGTTTTAAAAAACACTTGTCCATTTCTGCTGTATCACACCTGGAGAGTACGCTGTGTGCTTCCCACACCACAATCTATTAAAAGTTGTGGGTCGGTTGAACTCCATGAAACACTTTGGGGTTCTGTAAAACCCAGACCCATAACAATTGGGGGCTCGAGGGGGTTAAAAGTCTATTGATTGGATTGGCTTAACGAACTTAAAGACAGTGAGGGGTGAGGGGTGGTTGATTTTTAGGTGTGGTATTTTAGTTTAAGTGGGGAGTGTGTTGTGGACGATGGCTCTTTCATAGGCTCAGAAGTTTTTGGGGTGGACACGGTAACACGCAATAATTTACGGACAGCGACTAAAAGCAGACTGTTAGATTTGGCAAAAGCATTGCAGTTAACATTTCCTGGCAAAATGCGAAAAGATGAGGTACTTACCGCGGTAGCTGAGCATTTAAATTTGCCTGAGTTACATTCTGACTCATTAGAAATGGCAAAGCTCCAGTTGCAGATTAAGCAATTTGAACATGAAAAAGAATTAAAGCAGCTTGAATATGCAATGAGAGAAAAAGAAAAGGAGAGAGAAGAAAAAAACAAAGAAAGAGCTAGAGATAGAGAGGAAAAAGAAAAAGAGAGAGAAGAAATAAACAAAGAAAGAGATAGTGAGGACAAGGAAAAAGAGAGAGAGTTTGAACTTCATAAAATTGCTATGAAACATGAAAATCAGTTAAAATTGGCAGACGCAAAGGGAAACATACAGTTGGATGAGATTGATGAGGATAGTGAGACAGAGCGTCATAGTCGAAGACATGGTGGAGATCTATTTAAATATGTCCAAGTATTGCCAAGGTTGACGAGAAGGATGTAGAATCCTTTTTCATTTCATGTGAGAAGGTTGTGAAACAAATGAAATGGCCACAGGACATGTGGGTATTACTGATTCAAACAAAGCTGGTAGGTAGAGCGAGTGAAGTGTTTGCATCACTACTGGAGGAGGTATCTGGAACATATGAGGAGGTGAAAAAATCCATTTTAGGTGAGTATGAGTTAGTGCCTGAAGCTTACAGACAAGGTTTAGAAATTTAAGGAAAGAATTTGGTCAAACAGAGTAATTTTGATAGGTGGATAAGGGCTTTGAAAATAGACCAAACGTATGAAGCTCTCAGAGAAATTATACTTTTGGAGGAGTTGAAAAATTCAATTCCTGATGTAGTGAGAACTCATGTGGAAGAGCAGAGGGTTAAAACTGCAAGATTAGCAGCAGAAATGGCAGATGATTATGAATTAATTCATAAATCAAAGCTTTCCGACATCAGTTTCAGCCGGAGAGGGATAGAAACTGGGGACATGAGAAATACTCAAGTGGTAAAGGTAAAGGTGATCTGATGGGAGACAATAAAGAGAGTGTACCTCTAGAAATCCAGGAGGGTGGACGAGAAATGAAAAGTTTCAAATGTTTTCACTGTAATAAACTAGGCCATGTAAAGTCACAGTGTTGGTGGTTGAAGAAAAGCACTGGGAAGACAGATGTGGGAAAACAGGATAAGACAGCGGGGTTTGTTAGAGTGGTAAAGGAAAGCCCAAGGGAAGTGAAGGAGGTGCAGACGATTGTACAGCCTGTTCAAGGAGTAATTGATAAGAAGGTGCCAGATGTCTTTACAGAATTTACTTGTGTGGGTAAGGTTTACTCATGTTTATCAGGAGGGGCAGGTAAAGAAGTCACAATTTTAAGAGATACAGGAGCTAGTCAATCTTTAATGGGAAGAGATGAGGAATTATGTAGTTTGGGAAGAATGTTGCCAGGAAAGGTGGTGATATGTGGAATTCAGGGTGAGAGGAGTAGCGTTCCATTATATAAGGTAAGGTTGGAAAGTCCAGTGAAGAGCGGTGAAGTGGTAGTAAGAGTAATAGAGAAACTATCTTGTCCAGAAATACAGTTTATCTTGGGTAATGATATAGCTGGATCGCAGGTGGGAGTGATGCCTAATGTGGTTGATAAGCCAGTGGAAAATCAGACAACTGAAGTGTTGAAGGACGAATATCCTGAGATTTTTCCGGATTGTGTAGTAACAAGGTCGCAAAGTCATAGGTTAAGACAAGAGTAGAAATCAAAGAGTGAAGATGAAGTGGAAGGGCAGTTACCAGAAACGATTTTTGATCAGATGGTCGAAAAAGAACAAGAACAGGTGGAGGATGAGGTGGATATTTTTAGTTCAGGAAAATTGGCGGAGTTACAACAGAAAGATGTAGAAATAAAACGGATATATCAGAAAGCATATACGGAAAAGGAATCTGAAAGTATACCAGAGTGTTATTACCGTAAAAGTGATGTCTTGATGAGAAAATGGAGATCTGTACATATGCAGGCGGATGAAAAGTGGGCAGAAGTTCATCAAGTAGTATTGCCGGTAGGGTATAGAAAGGAGGTGTTGTGAGCGGCACATGAGGTACCAGTGGGAGGTCATTTGGGGATAAGGAAAACTCAAGCTAAAATCCAGAAACATTTTTATTGGCCTGGACTACATAAAGCTGTAGTTCAATTTTGTCAATCATATCATACATGTCAAGTGATGGGGAAACCTCAAGCAGTGATAAAACCAGCACCCTTAATACCCATTCCAGCATTTGAGGAACCTTTCACAAAGGTCCTAATTGATTATGTAGGACCGCTTCCTAAAACAAAAAGTGGGAATTAATATCTTTTGACTATAATGGATGTGTCTGCTAGGTTTCCAGAGGCCATTCCAGTACGTAATATTGCAGCTAAAAAGATTGTGGAGGAGTTACATAAATTCTTTACTAGATATGGACTACCCACAGAAATTCAATCGGATCAAGGATCAAATTTTACCTCAAAGTTATTCAAAGAAGTTATGGATAGCTGAGGAATAAAACAATTTAAACCAACTGCGTACCATCCAGAACCGCAGGGAGCGTTAGAAAGGTGGCCTCAGACATTAAAGACAATGTTGAGGGCTTATTGTCAAGATTATCCAGAGGATTGGGATAAAGGAATACCATTCGTACTATTTGCAATTAGGGATGCACCTAATGAGTCAACCAAATTTAGTCCTTTTGAACTAATTTTTTGTCATGAGGTAAGAGGACCACTTAAATTGATTAAAGAAAAATTGGTGGGTGAAAAATTGGAAATTACACTATTGGATTACGTGTCAAATTTTAGGGAATGATTAACTAGAGCAGGTGAATTGGCTAGACAACATTTGAAAGTTGCCCAAAATGTGATGAAACGGGTAGCGGACAAGAAATCCAAAGTTCGTAGTTTTGCGAGTGGAGATAAAGTTTTAGTGTTGTTACCAGTGGTAGGTGAGCCTTTAAAAGCTAGGTTTTGTGGACCTTATCAGATTGAAAGGAAATTAAGTGAGGTGAATTATGTGGTAAAAACAGCAGATAGAAGGAAGACTCACCGAGTGTGTCATGTGAATATGCTTAAAAGGTACTTTGAAAGGGAAGGAGAGGAAAAGGAGGTTTTAATGATTCTAACTCAAAGTGACGAACCAAATCCAGATGACTGAATCTGACAGACCTCAAATTAAATTGGAAAATAAGGATGTTCTTAAAAATTGGGATGAATAGTTCAGTTATCTTCCAGAGGAAAAATGAACTGACCTGAAAGAGTTATTGATATCATATGGGCAAGTTTGTAGAGATAAATTGGGAAGTACTAAAATGGCTATACATGATGTAGATGTGGGAAATGCTGCTCCTATCAAACAACATCCATATGGACTTAATCCTTTAAAATTGGCACGGGTTAACAAAGAGATTGAGAGTATGCTTAAAAATGGCATAATTGAAGTGGGTTGCAGCCAATGGAGCTCACCCATAATGATGGTACCTAAACTAGACAGTACCCAACGGTTGTGTTTTGATTTGATTTGATTTATTATTGTCACATGTATTAGTATACGGTGAAAAGTGTTGTTTCTTGCATGCTGTACAAACAATGCATACCGTACATAAGGAAGGAAGGAGAGACTGCAGAATATAATGTTACAGTTATAGCAAGGTGTAGAGAAAAGATCAACTTAATACGAGGTAGGTCCATTCAAAAGTCTGATGGCAGTAGGGAAGAAGTGTGTGTGAACTATAGAAAGGTGAATGCAGTTACAAGAACGGATTCTTATCCTATCAGACAGCTACTGCGTGTCCTTGATAAGTATGTACCTGTCAGGCAGGGAGGAAGTGATCGAGCAAGGGAACCATGGTTTAATAAAGCAGTCGAAACACTTGTCAAGAGGAAGAAGGAGGCTTATGTAAAGATGAGACATGAAGGTTCAGTTAGGGCGCTCGAGAGTTACAAGTTAGCTAGGAAGGACCTAAAGAGAGAGCTAAGAAGAGCCAGGAGGGGACATGAGAAGTCTTTGGCAGGTAGGATCAAGGATAACCTTAAAGCTTTCTATAGATATGTCAGGAATAAAAGAATGACTAGGGTAAGAGTAGGGCCAGTCAAGGACAGTAGCGGGAAGTTGTGCGTGGAGTCCGAGGAGATAGGAGAGGCGCTAAATGAATATTTTTTGTCAGTATTCACACAGGAAAAAGATAGTGTTGTCGAGGAGAATACTGAGATTCAGGCTACTAGACTAGAAGTGCTTGAGGTTCATAAGGAGGAGGTGTTAGCAATTCTGGAAAGTGTGAAAATAGATAAGTCCCCTGGGCCGGATGGGATTTATCCTAGGATTCTCTGGGAAGCTAGGGAGGAGATTGCTGAGCCTTTGGCTTTGATCTTTAAGTCATCTTTGTCTACAGGAATAGTGCCAGAAGACTGGAGGATAGCAAATGTTGTCCCCTTGTTCAAGAAGGGGAGTAGAGACAACCCCGGTGACTATAGACCAGTGAGCCTTACTTCTGCTGTGGCAAAATCTTGGAAAGATTTATAAGAGATAGCATGTATAATCATCTGGAAAGGAATAATTTGATTAGAGATAGTGAACACGGTTTTGTGAAGGGTAGGTCATGCCTCACAAACCTTATTGAGTTCTTTCAGAGGGTGACCAAACAGGTGGATGAGGGTAAAGCAGTTGATGTGGTGTATATGGATTTCAGTAAAGCGTTTGATAAGGTTCCCCACGGTAGGCTGCTGCAGAAAATACAGAGGCATGGGATTCAGGGTGATTTAACAGTTTGGATCAGAAATTGGCTAGCTGGAAGAAGACAAAGGGTGGTGGTTGATGGGAAATGTTCAGACTGGAGTCCAGTTCCTAGTGGTGTACCACAAGGATCTGTTTTGGGGCCACTGCTGTTTGTCATTTTTATAAAGGACCTGGAAGAGGGCGTAGAAGGATGGGTGAGTAAACTTGCAGATGATACTAAAGTCGGTGGAATTGTGGACAGTGCGGAAGGATGTCACAAGTTACAGAGGGACATAGATAAGCTGCAGCGCTGGGCTGAGAGGTGGCAAATGGAGTTTAATGCAGAAAAGTATGAGGTGATTCATTTTGGAAGGAATAACAGGAAGACAGAGTACTGGGCTAATGGTAAGATTCTTGGCAGTGTGGATGAGCAGAGAGATCTCGGTGTCATAGATTATCATAGAATTTACAGTGCAGAAGGAGGCCATTCGGCCCATCGAGTCTGCACCGGCTCTTGGAAAGAGCACCCTACCCAAGGTCAACACCTCCACCCTATCCCCATAACCCAGTAACCCCACCCAACACTAAGGGCAATTTTGGACACTAAGGACAATTTATCATGGCCAATCCACCTAACCTGCACATCTTTGGACTGTGGGAGGAAACTGGAGCACCCGGAGGAAACCCACGCACACACGGGGAGGACGTGCAGACTCCGCACAGACAGTGACGCAAGCCAGAATCGAACCTGGGACCCTGGAGCTGTGAAGCAATTGTGCTATCCACAAGGCTACTGTGCTGCCCCAATAGTGAGTAGACTGGGGCGGTATTTGGCTGGGTTGGATTTGTCCTGTTTTTGTGCACTGGACAGACTTGGACAATTTTCTACAATAGCCTAGCTGTACTGGAACAGCTTGGCTGGGGGGATGGCGAGGTCTGGACCACAAGTTTCATACTATTGTTGGAATATTTTCAGGGCCCATAGCCTTGGCAGGATCCAGTGCCTTCAGTCATTTCTTGATATTGTGTGGAGTGAGTCGTATTGGCTGAAGACTGACATCTGTGATGCTGGGGACCTCTGGAAGAGGCTGAGATGAATCATCCACTTGGCATTTCTGACTGAAGATTGTTTTGCGAATGCCTCAGCCTTGTCTTTTGCACTGATGTGCTTGGCGCCTCCATCACTGAGGATGGGAGTATTTGCAGAGACTCCTCCTTGAGTGAGTTGCTTAATTGTTCACCGCCATTCACGGCTGGATGTGGCAGGACTACAGAGCTTAACTCTGATCCCTTGGTTGTGGACCGCTTAGCTCTGTCTATTGCTTCTGCTTATTCAGTTTGACATGCAAGTAGCGTTGTGTTGTAGCTCACCAGGTTGACACCTTATTTTACGATATGCCTGGTGCTGTTCCTGGCATGCTCTCCTTCACTCTTCATTGAACCGGGGTTGATCCCCTGTAATGGTAGAGTGGGGGATATGCCGGGTCATGAGGTTACAGATGGTGGTTTAATACAATTCTGCTGCTGCTGATAGAACATAAGAACTAGGCGCAGGAGTTGGTCATCTTGCCCCTCGAGCCTGCTCCGCCATTCAATGAGATCATGGCTGATCTTTTGTGGACTCAGCTCCACTTTCTGGCCTGAACACCATAACACTTAATCCCTTTATTCTTCAAAAAACCATCTATCTTTATCTTAAAAACATTTAATGAAGGAGCCTCTACTGCTTCACTGGACAAGGAATTCCATAGATTCACAACCCTTTGGGTGAAGAAGTTCCTCCTAAACTCAGTCCTAAATCTACTTCCCCTTATTTTGAGGCTGTGCCCCCTAGTTCTGCTTTCACCCGCCAGTGGAAACAACCTGCCCGCATCTATCCCATCTATTCCCTTCATAATTTTATATGTTTCTATAAGATCCCCCCTCACCCTTCTAAATTCCAACAAGTACAGTCCCAGACTACTCAACCTCTCCTCGTGATCCAACCCATTCAGCTCTGGGATGAACCTAGTGAATCTCCTCTGCACACCCTCCAGCGCCAGTACGTCCTTTCTCAGGTAAGGAGACCAAAACTGAACACAATACTCCAGGTGTGGCCTCACTAACATCTTATACAATTGCACTATAACCTCCCTAGTCTTAAACTCCATCCCTCTAGCAATGAAGGACAAAATTCCATTTGCCTTCTTAATCACCTGTTGCACCTGTAAACCAACTTTTTGCGACTCATGCACTAGCACACCCAGGTCTCTCTGCACAGCAGCATGTTTTAATATGTTATCATTTAAATAATAATCCCTTTTGCTGTTATTCCTACCAAAATGGATAACCTCACATTTGTCAACATTGTATTCCATCTGCCAGACCCTAGCCCATTCACTTAGCCTATCCAAATCCCTCTGCAGACTTCCGGTATCCTCTACACTTATTGCTTTACCACTCATCTTAGTATCGTCTGCAAACTTGAACACATTGCCCCTGGTCCCCAACTCCAAATCATCGATGTAAATTGTGAACAGTTGTGGGCCCAACACTGATCCCTGAGGGGCACCACTAGCTACTAATTGCCAACTCGAGAAACACCCATTAATCCCCACTCTTTGCTTTCTATTAATTAACCAATCCTCTCTCCATGGTACGACTTTACCCTTAATGCCATGCATCTTTATTTTATGCAGCAACCTTTTGTGTCGTACCTTGTCAAAGGCTTTCTGGATATCCAGATATACCACATCCATTGGTTCCCCGTTATCTACCGTACTGGTAATGTCCTCAAAAAATTCCACTAAATTAGTTAGGCACGACCTGCCCTTTATGAACCCATGCTGTGTCTGCCCAATGGGACAATTTCCATCCAGATGCCTCGCTATTTCTTCCTTGATGATAGATTCCAGCATCTTCCCTACTACCGAAGTTAAGCTCACTGGCCTATAATTACCCGCTTTCAACCTACCTCCTTTTTTAAACAATGGTGTCACATTTGCTAATTTCCAATCCGCCGGGACCACCCCAGAGTCTAGTGAATTTTGGTAAATTATCACTAGTGCATTTGCAATTTCCCTAGCCATCTCTTTTAGCACTCTGGGATGCATTCCATCAGGGCCAGGAGACTTGTCTACCTTTAGCCCCATTAGCTTGCCCATCACTACCTCCTTAATGATAACAATCCTCTCAAGGTCCTCACCTGTCATAGCCTCATTTCTATCAGTCATTGGCATGTTATTTGTGTCTTCCACTGTGAAGACCGACCCAAAAAACCTGTTCAGTTCCTCAGCCATTTTCTCATCTCCCATTATTAAATCTCCCTTCTCATCCTCCAAAGGACCAATATTTACCTTAGACACTGTTTTTTGTTTTATATATTTGTAGAAACTTTTACTATCTATTTTTATATTCTGAGCAAGTTTACTCTCATAATCTATCTTACTCTTCTTTATAGCTTTTTTAGTCGCTTTCTGTTGCCCCCTAAAGGTTTCCCAGTCTTCTAGTCTCCCACTAATCTTTGCCACTTTGTATGCTTTTTCCTTCAATTTGATACTCTCCCTTATTTCCTTAGATATCCACGGTCTATTTTCCCTCTTTCTACCGCCCTTCCTTTCTGTTGGTATAAACCTTTGCTGAGCACTGTGAAAAGTCACTTGGAAGGTTCTCCACTGTTCCTCAACTGTTTCACCATAAAGTCTTTGCTCCCAGTCTACCTTAGCTCGCTCTTCTCTCATCCCATTGTAATCTCCTTTGTTTAAGCACAAAACACTAGTGTTTGATTTTACCTTCTCACCCTCCATCTGTATTTTAAATTCCACCATATTGTGATCGCTCCTTCCGAGAGGATCCCTAACTATGAGATCATTAATCAATCCTGCCTCATTACACAGGACCAGATCTAGGACTGCTTGTTCCCTCGTAGGTTCCATTACATACTGTTCTAGGAAACTATCGCGGATACATTCTATAAACCCCTTCTCAAGGCTGCCTTGACTGACCTGGTTCAACCAATCGACATGTAGATTAAAATCCCCCATGATAACTGCTGTACCATTTCCACATGCATCAGTTATTTCTTTGTTCATTGCCTGTCCCACCATAATGTTACTATTTGGTGGCCTATAGACTACTCAGATCAGTGACTTTTTCGCCTTCCTATTCCTAATTTCCACCCAAATGGATTCAACCTTATCCTCCATAGAACTAATGTCATCCCTTGCTATTGCCCGGATGTCATCCTTAAATCACAGAGCTACTCCCTTACCATCCACTCTGTCCTTACGAATAGTTTGATACCCTCGGATATTTAACTCCCAGTCATGACCATCCTTTAACCATGTTTCAGTAATGGCCACTAAATCATTTCCCTTATTCCGAATACTACGAGCATTCAGGTAAAGTCCACTTAAGTTGGCTTTTATACCTCTGTTTTGAATCTTAACACCTCGATCAGTATCCTCTCCTAAGTTATATTTCCTCTTCACTTAACTCCTAATTTTCCATGTCGTTGAACCCATATCTTCATGTAACAACCTGCCGCGTCGCTTACCATTTATGTTTTTACTTCTCGTTTTATTCCTTTTAGTATTACTGGGCCTATTCACTGAGCTCCCCTCAGTCACTGTACCTTGTACTGTCACCCTTTTTGATTTTTGACTATGGCTTCTCTGCCTTACACTTTCCCCCTTACTGCCTTTTGTTCCTGTTCCTGTTTTACTACCTTCCGGCTTCCTGCATCAGTTCCCACCCCCCTGCCACATTAGTTTAAACCCTCACGTAGCCCACAGTGCCTCATGGATACCCAGTCTTGAGTTGATAGATCTGTTCAAAGTTTAGCCCAATGGAGGGTATCCTCAATGTGAAGAAGGGATTTTGTCTCCACAAGGAATGTTTGGTGGTAACTCCGACTGATAATGTCATGGACAGATGCATTCAGAGGATGAGGTCAAGTGTGTTTTTCCCTCTTGTTGGATCCCTCACCACCTGTCATAGACCCAGTTAGCAGCTATGTTCTTTAGGACCTGGGCAGCTCGGTCTGGGGGTACTACCGAGTCACTCTTGGTGACGGACATTGTAGTCCCCCACCTAGAGTACATTTTGCACCTTGTCACCCTCAGTATTTGCTCCATGTGGTGTTCAACAAGGAGCAGTACTGATTCATCAGCTGAGGGGGGTTGGTAAGAGGAAATCAGCAGGTGGATTGCTTGCCCATGTTTGAGGTGGTGCCATGAAACTTTGACAGAGTCAATGTAGAGGACAACTCCCTTGTGGTAAACCACTGTGTTCCTATATTAAGGGTTGTACGGTAGAACCTGCACTACAGGTTCACCTGGGCCCCTGCATGCTAGCTCCGCCCAGGAGCCGGGTTATAAATATGCGTGGCCTTCAGCTCGCAGCCATTACGTCAGCTGCTGTAGGAGGCCACACTTTAGATATTAATCAAGCCTCAGTTTGAATTCAACTTCGTCTCCAGCCAAATTGATCGTGCCTCAATTTATTAGTATCTGATTCAGAAGATGGACATCCGGATTAAACCAGATCGCCTGCAGCTGGATCCACACGCAAGCGACGCCAGAAAGGAATTTCAGCACAGGCTAGCTTGTTTTGAAGCGTATATCAACGCGGGGCCGACCCCTGTTCCAGAGGCTCAGAAGATTCAAATCTTGTACTCCAGACTCAGCTCTAAAATCTTCCCGCTGATCCAGGATGCGCCCAATTATGCCGACGCTATGACTCGACTCAAAGAGAGTTATGAGCAGAAGACGAACACGCTCTTCGCCAGACACGCGCTCGCAACGCGTACTCAACTACCTGGTGAGTCAATCGAGGACTTCTGGAGGGCCCTGATTCCACTAGTTCGGGACTGTGACTGCCAGGGTGTTACAGCTAAGGAGCACTCAGATCTCCTTATGAGGGACGCTTTTGTAACTGGGATTGGAGCCGATGTTATCAGGCAGCTGCTCCTAGAAGGGGCCACGCGCGACCTCGCAGAGACTAAAACACTAGCATTTTCCATGACGGTCGCCCTGCGCAATGTACAGTCCTATGCCCCCAACCGCGTGGCCCACTCCTCCTACGCTTCATGGGCCCCACAGGCAGCTGCCCCAGCAGGGACACTACCCACCCAGTACGCCCGCGCTACGTGCCAGCCGGTGATCACCGGGGGGCCCCGATGCTATTTTTGCGGCCAACAAAGATACCCCCGCCAACGCTGCCCAGCCCGCGCTGCCCTTTGTAAGGCCTGCGGGAAGAAGGGCCACTACGCAGCGGTGTGCCAGGCCCGCTCAGCGGCAGCAGTCGCCCCCACACCCCCCGGTCATGGATAATGGGCGCCGCTATCCTCCCCTCCTCCCAAGGCCATGTGCGAGCAATGAGTGCCGCCATCTTCTCCCCCGCACCAGGCCCGCTCAGCGGCAGCGGTCACCCCCACCTCCCCCCCGGTCACAGACAATGGGCGCCGCTATCCTCCCCTCCTTCCCAGGCCATGTGCGAGCAATGGGCGCCGCCATCTTCTCCCCCGCACACCACGTGCGCTTCATGGGCGCCACCATCTGGCTCCACCCCCGCAACGTGCATTCCATGGGCGCCGCCATTTTGTGACCCCCAGGACCTCCGGGCGCCGCCATCTTGTCCACCCCGCAGCACACGGAGACCAACGCCATTTCAGGACCCCGACGCAACGGCCGCCTCACTGCCCAACGATCAACCACGACTCGCATCCATGGTAATCGACCAGTCCAGACCACACAATCTGACCAATGCATCCACCAGCGTGAAAGTCAACGGCCACGTGACCTCCTGCCTACTGGACTCCAGGAGCACCGAGAGCTTTGTACATCCAAATACGGTAAGGCGCTGCTCCCTTAAGGTACACCCTACCAATCAAAGTATCTCCTTGGCCTCCGGATCCCATCGCGTAGCGATCCGGGGGTACTGCACGGTCACGCTCACAGTCCAAGGCGTAGAGTTCCACAGTTTTCGCCTCTACGTCCTCCCTAACCTCTGTGCTGCACTTATCCTTGGCCTGGATTTTCAGTGCAACCTCCAGAGCCTGACCCTTAAATTCGGCGGACCCTTACCACCCCTCACTGTGTGCGGCCTCACGACCCTAAAGGTCAATCCTCCTTCCCTCTTTGCCAATCTAACTCCAGATTGCAAATCCGTTGCCACCAGGAGCAGACAGTACAGCACCCAGGATAAGGCCTTCATCAGGTCCGAGGTCCAGCGGTTGCATTAGGAGGGAGTCATCGAGGCCAGCAACAGCACCTGGAGAGCTCAAGTAGTAGTGGTTAAGTCTGGGGCGAAAAATCGAATGGTCGTGGACTACAGCCAGACCATCAACAGGTACACGCAGCTCGACGCGTACCCCCTCCCACACATATCTGACATGGTTAACCAGATTGCACCGTACCGGGTCTTCTCAACGGTGGACCTGAAATCTGCTTACCACCAGCTCCCCATCCGTAAATCGGACTGGCCAGACACCACCTTCGAGGCAGACGGCCGGCTATATCACTTCCTTAGGGTCCCTTTCACCGTCACCAATGGGGTTTCGGTCTTCCAAAGGGAGATGGACCGAATGGTCGACCGGTACGGCTTGCGGGCCACGTTTCCGTACCTAGACAATGTGACCATCTGCGGCCATGATCAGCAGGACCACAACGCCAACCTCGCTAAATTTCTCCGCACCGCCACTCTCCTCAACCTCACGTATAACAAGGAGAAGTGTGTGTTCTGTACAAACCGCTTAGCCATCCTCAGCTACGTGGTCCAGAACGGAGTTCTGGGGCCCGATCCCGACCGCATGCACCCCCTCATGGAGCTTCCCCTCCCCCACTGCCCCAAGGCCCTCAAACGCTGCCTGGGGTTCTTCTCGTATTACGCTCAGTGGGTCCCAAACTATGCGGACAAGGCCCGCCCACTCATACAGTCCACTCATTTCCCCCTGACGGCAGAGGCCCAACAGGCCTTCGCCCGGATCAGAGCTGATATTGCCAAGGCCACAATGCACGCTGTAGACGAAACACTTCCTTTCCAAGTAGAAAGCGACCCATCAGACGTCACCCTTGCCGCCACCCTCAAGCAGGCAGACAGGCCCGTAGCATTCTTTTCCCGCACCCTCCATACCTCCAAAATTCGGAACTCATCCGTCGAAAAGGAGGCCCAGGCTATCGTTGAGGCTGTGCGACATTGGAGGCATTACCTGGCCAACAGGAGATTCACTCTCCTCGCTGACCAACGGTTGGTAGCCTTCATGTTCGACAACACGCAGCGGGGCAAGATCAAAAATGACAAAATCTTGCGGTGGAGAATCGAGCTCTCCACCTATAACTACGAGATTAAGTATCGCCCTGGCAAACTCAACGAGCCCCCAGACGCCCTATCCCGAGGTACATGTGCCAGCACACAGGTAGACCGACTCCGTACCCTGCACGACAGCCTTTGTCACCCAGGGGTCACTTGGTTGTACCACTTCATTAAGGCACAAAATTTGCCCTACTCCGTCGAGGAAGTAAGGACGATCACCAAGGACTGCCAGGTCTGTGCGGAGTGCAAACCGCACTTCTACCGGCCGGACCGCGCGCACCTGGTGAAGGCCTCCTGCCCCTTTGAACGCCTCAGCGTAGATTTCAAAGGCCCCCTTCCCTCCTCCGACCGACACATGTATTTCCTCAGTGTGATCAATGAATACTCCCGTTTTCCCTTCGCCATCCCATGCCCCGACATGACTTCTGCCACCGTCATTAAAGCCCTTAATTCTATCTTCACTCAATTCTAGCTTCCCCGCCTTAATCCACAGTGACAGGAGATCCTCTTTCATGAGTGATGAGCTGCGTCAGTTCCTGCTCAGCAGGAGTATCGCCTCCAGCAGAACGACGAGCTACAACCCCCGGGGAAACGGACAGGTAGAAAGGGAGAATGGGATGGTATGGAGGGCTGTCCAGCTGGCCCTACGGTCCAGAGGTCTCCCGGCCTCCCACTGGCAAGAGGTCCTCCCTGATGCACTACATTCCATTCACTCATTACTTTGCACTGCTACTAACAGTACACCGCATGAACGCCGTTTTGCATTCCCCAGGAAGTCCACATCCGGGGCATCACTCCCAACTTGGCTCACAGCTCCGGGAACGGTGCTTCTCCATAAACATGTGCGGCTCCACAAGGCGGACCCATTGGTGGAAAGGGTGCACCTGCTCCACGTAAACCCACAGTACGCCTACGTGGCGTTCCCCGACGGCCGCCAGGATAGTCTCCCTCAGGGACCTGGCACCAGCAGGTTCCACCCCCACACCACCCCCGTCGCCCCTGGCCCCACCCTCCCCCGCCGCCCCATCACCCCCCTAGGACCGTCCGTCCTCCCCCTGCCCACCCCCGTTGATGAAGAGGATTTCGGCACGCTCCCGGAGTCAACTTCGACCACGACAGCACCAACATCGCCGGCTCCACTTCGTCGATCCCAGAGGACGATCAAGGCGCCGGACCTGCTGAACCTCTGACCGGCCCATCGGTTGACCAGAGACATTTTTTTCCCACTGTTCTGTAAATATTAAAGATTGCGAATTGTATCTAGTTATCCACCACCCCCGCCGGACTCAATTTTAACAGGGGGTGAATGTGGTAAACCACTGTGTTCCTATATTAAGGGTTGAACGGTAGAACCTGCACTACAGGTTCACCTGGGCCCCTGCATGCTAGCTTCGCCCAGGAGCCGGGTTATAAATATGCGTGGCCTTCAGCCAGCAGCCATTTCGTCAGCTGCTGTAGGAGGCCACACTTCAGGGGCGAGATTCTCCGACCACCCGCCGGGTCGGAGAATCGCCGGGGGCTGGCGTGAATCCCGCCCCCGCCGGTTACCGAATTCTCTACCACCGGATATTCGGCGGGGGCGGGAATAGCGGCGCGCCGGTTGGCGGGCCACCCCTGCGATTCTCCGGCCCGGATGGGCTGAAGTCCCGCCACTAAAATGCCTGTCCCGCCGGCGTAGATTAAACCACCTACCTTACCGGCGGGACAAGGCGGCGCGGGCGGGCTCCGGGGTCCTGGGGGGGGTGCGAGGGGTGATCTGGCCCCGGGGGGTGCCCCCACGGTGGCCTGACCCGCGATCGGGGCCCTCCGATCCGCAGGCGTGCCTGTGCCGTGGGGGCACTCTTTCCCTTCCGCCTTCGCCACGGTCTCCACCATGGCGGAGGCGGAAGAGACTCCCTCCACTGCGCATGCGCGGGAATGCTGTCAGCGGCCGCTAACGCTCCCGCACATGCGCCACCCGGAGATGTCATTTCTGCGCCAGATGGCGGGGCACCAAAGGCCTTTCCTGCCAGCTGACGGGGCGGAAATTCGTCCGGCGCCGGCCTAGCCCCTTAAGTTTGGGGCTCGGCCCCCAAAGATGCGGAGCATTCTGCACCTTTGGGGCGGCGCGATGCCCGACTGATTTGCGCCGTTTTGAGCGCCAGTCGGCGGACATCGCGCTGTTTTCCGGAGAATTTCGCCCCAGAAACTAATAAAGCCTCAGTTTGAATTCAACTTCGTCTCCAGCCAAACTGATCGTGCCTCAGCCCTCCCATATAGCACTGTGCCTCCACCTCTGCTAGTGATGGTGGTGTCTGGGATATTATCATAGAATCCCGACAGTGCAGGGGGGAGGCCATTCAGCCCATCGAGTCTGCACCGAACCTTGCAAAGAACACCCTACCTAGGCCCATACCCCCACCCTACCCTTATAATCCAGTAACCTCACTTAACCTATTGAACACTAAAGGGCAATTTAACATGACCAAGCCACTTAACATGCACTTTTTTGGACTATGGGAGGAAACCAGAGCACCCGGAAGCAATCCACACAGACTCAGGGAGAACGTGCAGACTCCACACAGTCACCGAAGGCCGGAATTTGAACCAGGGTCTGTGGTGCTGTCAGACAGCAGGGCTAACCACTGTGCTACGGTGCCACCCTAAATGTCTTTAAGATTAAGACCATAAGAGCACAAGCGGGAGACATAGCAGTAGGCCATTGGGCCCATCAAGTCTGCTCTGCCATTCAATGAGATCATGTCTGTTTGTGAAAATGTTTGAATAAAGGATTTTTTTTTGAAGCTATAGAAAAAGATCCACTTGATGCGGAGACAAGAATTGCGGACCAGAAAGATAAGATAGCTCCTAATAGATCCCACAGGAATGTTAGAGGAGAGGTCTTCACCAAGAGACTGATGAAAATGTTGAACTCAATCCTGCTCAAGTAGTTGAGATGATGTACATATGTCCATTTGAGGATGTGGGAGAGAAGCATGGAGAAGAAAGGAATAAAAGGATAGATTGATGGGGTGAAATCAAGGTTGGAGCAGGCTTAGGTGGAGGTTCATTATTAGCAGGAACCCTTTGCACTGAATGGCCAGTTCCTCTATGTAAAATATTATGTAATACTATGCCACTCATCTTAGTGTAATCTGAACACTTTGACTTTTGGTTCTCCATTGTGTTTGCTTAATTATGCTATTATTCAATCTTGTGTGACATTGCTTACGATAAATTAAAAATTACACTGCATTCAGTTTCCTTCTGGTTAGCTGTGTTTGTGGCTAAAACAGGGCAGCACCAGGACAAAAAACATTCACCCAATCCCACCAATTTCCCATCGGAGGTCGACCCAGTAATTGGAATGCAATCGCATGGAATTCCCTATTTCAGCTGCGATGTTGGCTAAATCATTTTAAGCATCTTAACGCTTCCACCATAATGAAAGGGCCTTTCAGCGTTTATTACCTGTCATGTTTGACAGCTGTTCCAACGCTACGGCCGCACTTGGTCCTAATGCTATAGTGTGGACAACTGCCCCACTTTGTTTAACCTCGGCGAAGCAACTGCTTATTCCACTGTCCTCCCCATCAGTCAGCAAAATGATTTCATCACCGCCCGTGGCACCGTCATCACCGCGAAGTACCTACAAAACAGTTAGTTACTGTCAACACGGGAAAATAATGTGTTGTTGAAAGTTCCTTCAGCTTATCAAATGTTACCTGGAATCCAGACCGAACACCGGCACAGATATTTGTTCCGCCTGAAGCTGATTTCGGTAGCAGTCGGACAAGTTCTTTCCTCACATCATCATTATCAATCAATTTCAAATGTGTTTGAATACTGGCACCACTGCTAAAAGTGACAATTCCAACTTTCGATTTCACTTCAACGATCTGCACTAAGAATATCGCTGCTGCTTGTCGGAGTCTGTTAATACGATTCTCCTATTTAATAGAGAGAACAATGCAATATTTGCAGCACGGTAGCATAGTGGTTAGCACAATTGCTTCACAGCTCCAGGGTCCCAGGTTCGATTCCGGCTTGGGTCACTGTCTGTGCGGAGTCTGCACGTCCTCCCCGTGTGTGCGTGGGTTTCCTCCCACAGTCCAAAGATGTGCAGGTTAGGTGGATTGGCCATGTTAAATTGTCCTTAGTGTCCAAAATTGCCCTTAGTGATGGGTGGGGTTACTGGGTTATGGGGATAGGGTAGAGGTGTTGACCTTGGGTAGGGTGCTCTTTCCAAGAGCTGGTGCAGACTCGATGGGCCGAATGGCCTCCTTCTGCACTGTAAATTCTATGAAATATGCGGCGTTCAATAATTTATTTGGTTTACTTCTACATGGTATTAAAAATAAAATTTGGAAAAACTAATTTAAACTGGTCGACTGTGAGCAGCTCAACTGGACCCGATCCAATTTCCATTGAAGAAAGCAGCCGTTGATAATTGATGTTTATTCCAGCAAGCAGACTGCTTGGCCCTGGATGGTCATTGTTCTTCTAGCTGCACTCAGGCAAGTGGAGAGCGTTCAGGCACACTCCTGATTTGTGTCTTGTTGCTGGTGCTGAGGGGAGGTGGTGGTGATATTAATAATCTTCATTAGTGTCACAAGGAGGCTTACATTAACATTGCAATGAAGTTACTGTGAAAATCCCCTCGTTGCCACATTCTGGCGCCTGTTCGGGTACACGGAGGGAGAAGTCAGAATGTCCAATTCACCTAACAGCACGTCTTTCGGGACTTGTGGGAGGAAACCGGAGCACCCGGAGGAAACCCACGCAGACACGGGGAGAACGTGCAGACTCCGCACAGACAGTGACCCAAGCCGGGAATCGAACCCGGGACCCTGGCGCTGTGAAGCAACAGTGGTAACCACTGTGCTACCGTGCCAGTATAGTGGTATTGCCATTCGCCTGGCCTACATGTAACTCCAGATCTGTCATGATATTCAGACATGCACATAATGAGACAACAGACAGGCAGCTAATGAACACAGAGAACAGGACATAACCAATCAGCGGGCAGAACACTTGGGGGTGGTTTCCCACTATAAAAGGCACGAGGCACTCACACTCCATCTCTTTCCACTGGGGACATCTACAGAGTGAGTCAGGTGTATATATCACATAACACCTCCAGCACGTGGGGAAGAGCTAGTCTGGTTCAGTCAGACAGAGTAATCACACTTAGGTTTGCAGAGAGTTGAACTTACAGAGAACTGTGCTAACTGTGTGACAGGTTCAATAAATCAAATTGAACTAACTTCAAGATCTGGGGCGTCATTCTCCGACCCCCCGCCGGGTCGGAGAATGGCCGTTGGCCGCCGTGAATCCCGCCCCCGCCCCGCCGAAGTCTCCGGTACCGGAGATTGGGTGGGGGCGGGAATCGGGCCGCGCCGGTTGGCGGGACCCCCCGTTCAATTCTCCGGCCCGGATGGGCCGAAGTCCCGCCCAGAAATTGCCTGTCCCGCCGGCGTAAATTAAACCTGGTATTTACCGGCGGGACCAGGCGGCGTGGGCGGACTCCGGGGTCCTGGGGGGGGGGCGCGGGGCGATCTGACCCCGGGGGGTGCCCCCACGGTGGCCTGGCCCGCGATCGGGGCCCACCGATCCGCGGGCGGGCCTGTGCCGTGGGTGAACTCTTTCCCTTCCGCCTCCGCCACGGCCTCCACCATGGCGGAGGCGGAAGAGACACTCCCCACTGCGCATGCGCGGGAAACTTTCAGCGGCCGCTGACGCTCCCGCGCATGCGCCGGGAAACTGACAGCGGCCGCTGACGCTCCCGCGCATGCGCCGCATTTCCGCGCCAGCTGGCGGGGCAACAAACGCCATTTCCGCCAGCTGGCGGGGCGGAAATCCCTCCGGCGTCGGCCTAGCCCCTCAATGTTGGGGCTAGGCCGCCAAAGATGCGGAGCATTCCGCACCTTTGGGCCGGCGCGATGCCCGTCTGATTGGCGCCGTCTTTGGCGCCAGTCGGCGGACATCGCGCCGTTGGGGGAGAATTTCGCCCCTGGAGTCTATTTCAGTTATAGCTGCATCCAGTTGCAGCCCGTGTTATCTCAGTGTGCTTAACACAAGATCCACAGCAATTAGGGAAGGTTATTAAATGCTGGCCCAGCTTGAAATGCCCACATCCCATGATATGAATTTTGTTTATGAGTCCCAAAAGGAAAACTCAGTTCGGACCAGTGTTCCTATTTTCCTGTTTCACTGTTGTTTTTTCCATCTGGAAATACCCAGCTTCTGAACTCCTCTAGCTTCCTGTCTGAAAGTACACAACAGTCCGGACCTGCATCTAAAACAACGCTTTCTGTGAAATACACTTTGCAAAAGGTCTTACCGACCCCATGCTTCCGGATGTATCAAGGACTAAGCAGATCACACGGTCTTTGGCCTGTAGGATTGTAAATGTCGGTGTCACCGAACCAGTGTGGGGTGGGCGATTGTTTCTGAAATCCTCTGACTCTCTGATCACTTCCCAAATGCTCCTGTAATCGCACATTTTGTTCTGCTTGGTCGGTGCTTCGGGATTGTGAGTTTTATTGTCACAGAATTCAACCACCTAGGTATTTGGAGAGAACGAAAATGCCATGGGTTGAAGGGGCTTCAGGGATAACAGCGCTGCTTAAAAGCACTAAGCAAAGTCTCGAAAAGCATGAAAATCTACAACAAAGATATAAAATGATGGAAATACTCAGCAGGTCTGACAATATTTGTGGAAACAATCCTTGTGGTGAAGGCACGCTCACAATGCTATTAGGGGAAGTGTTCTGGATTTTGATGCAGTGAAGTTAAAGGAATGGCGATATATTTCAAGCCTAGATTGTACGTGATTGGAGCAGAATTTGTTCCCAGGGGCCAGCCCTGCTTGTCCTATAAAGAGTAAATATCAGGGGCGGTATTCTCCCGTACCCGGCGGGGCTGGATGGTGCGGTGTGAACCACTCTGGCGTCGGGCCGCCCCAAAGATGCGGAATCCTCCGCACCTTCAGGGGCTCGGCCGGCGCCGGAGTGGTTAGCGCCGGCCGGCCGGGGTGGAAGGCCTTTGGTGCTGCGCCAGCCGGGGCCGAAGGGACTCCGCCGGCCGGCGCGGGTCCGCGCATGCGCGGGAGCGTCAGCTGCTGACATCATCCCCGCGCATGCGCAGGGGGGAGGTTCACATTCGCGCCGGACATCGCGGAGGCTTACAAGGCCGGCGCGTAGGAAAAGAGTGCCCCCGCGGCACAGGCCCACCCGCGGGTCGGTGGGCCCCAATCGTGGGCCAGGCCACCATGGGGGCACCCCCCAGGGACAGATCACCCCGCCCCCCCCACCCCCCAGGACCTGGGTGTCCGTCCGCGCCGCCAGGTCCCACCGGTAAGGCACCTAATCCAATTTACGTCGGCGGGACCTGCATAGAACGAGCGGGACTTCGGCCCATCGCGGGTCGGAGAATCGTCGGGGGGGGGGGGGGCCAATGCGAGTGGCCGGCGACTGTCGGGGCGGGATTCCCACCCCCGCCAAATCTCCGGCGCGGGATTCCCACCCCCGCCAAATCTCCGGCGCGGGATTCCCACCCCCGTCAAATCTCCGGCGCCGGAGAATTCGGCAGTCACGCCGCCCCCCCCCCCCCCCCCCCCCCCCCCCGGCGATTCTCCGACCCGGCGGGAGGTCGGAGAATCCCGCCCCACATGTTTGGGAGGGTTTGCTGTAAAAGGCTTTGCGAGTTACTGATGTGCACCCAGCAGCGCATACACCTCGCAGCGATGGTGCACCAGTGATGGAGGGAGCGAATGTTTAAGGTGATAGATAGGCTGCCATGTCCTCGATAGCAGTACATTTCTGGAATGTTGTTGCGGCTGCCCCTCTCCAAGTGCAGAGCATTCCATCCCAGTCCTCACTTGTGCCTTGCAGTCAGGGTGGGAAGATGAGCAAATCACTGCAGGATCTCCAACCCCTCACCTAATTTTGTCGCCACGGTATTTATACGGCTGGTGCAGTTCGGTACCTGGTCAGTGGCAATCCCCAGAAGGTTGATGGTGGGGATTGGGCAATGGTAGCAGCATTGCACAGCAAGTGTGCTGGCTAGACGCTCTCTAGCTAGAGATGGTCATTGCTTTGTACTTTTGTGGCACTATTTGCTACTTATCAGCCCAAACCTGAATGTTTTTGCTTGGCTTGCTGCATGCGGCTACGGTCTGCTTTGTTATTTGAAGAATTACGAATTGAATTGAAAACTACGTATTCAACAGCAAACAGCCCCGAATGCAAGGAAAATCATCGATGAAGCAACTGAAGGTAACTTGTCCTGAGAGGCTGCTCAGAGGAGGTCTTGTAATAAGACCTGGGGCTAATGTAATAAGCTGTGTAAGTGTTACAAGATCTAAATTGTGAACGATATTTGAAAATAGCGCCTTCTGGTAACTCCACTTACACTTGGCAATCCCTGTAGGTACATTATTGAAGAGGATGAACTCTGATCCTTCGCCGGAAAGAATTTGCAATCCCCTTTCGGCAACCCTGTGTTGGCATCGTTGTCACAAACCGAACAAGAGCTGCCAGGGCATTCAGCAGTCTTTCCTGTTATTTCTTCTGAACATCTAAAAGTCAAAATAATATTTTTTAAATGCATTTGATTCCGGGTAACACTTCTCGTAGAAGAGATCTATTAATGAGTTGGGCCATGTTTATGCAGACAATACCAAGGAGTGAAAACTCGTTGAGACTTTGGCCGGGATTCTCCGTTGCGAGTCCGCCCCGCTATCCCGCTGAGAGCGAGGACGGAGAACTTGGCCCTCAGCTAAATCTCCCATTCATGGCAACGGGATTGGAGAATCCCGCTGCCGTGAACGGACAGAGGATTCCGTCCTTATTTTCATTTTTCATCATTTCATCAATTATGGCCTCTTTCTCCCAACACTGGGCGCGATTCTCCGCAAACGGCGCGATGTCCGCCGACCGGCGCTGCCCCAAGCATCACTAATTCTCCGGCCCGGATTGGGCTAGCAGCGGCGTGACGCTATCCGCGCTGGCTCATGTGGTTCACGCCGCACGGCGTGACGGCTCAAAAGACGCGCTGCTCCCGCCACCCGACCAGAAGACCCGACCGGATGGCCGCCCGCCGCGCAGCCCCTAGGTTCCAAAACCGCGACATCGAGGCGCTCCTGGACGCAGAGGAGCAGAGGAGGGAGGCCCTGTATCCCGGACACGGCCGCAGGGTCGCCCCACGCCACAGCCGACGTCTGTGGAGGGAGGTGGCAGAGGCCGTCAGCGCTGTGGCCCTGACATCACGGACTGGCAGCCAGTGCCACAAGAAGGTGAACGACCTCGTCAGGGCAGCCAGGGTGAGACCCCCCTCCCTGTCCGATATCCATATCCCCCATATCCCCACTCCCCCATATCCCCCCTCCCCATATCCCCCATATCCCCCCTCCCCCTCCCCATATCCCCTCTCCCCCATATCCCCCCTCCCCCATATCCCCTCTCCCCCATATCCCCCTTCCCCCATATCCCCCCTCTCCCATATCCTCCCTCCCCCATATCCTCCATATCCCCCAAGTGAATCCAGCCCTAACCTTAACCTCTGCAATGCACGCGCAACCGATGGCGTGCATTCATATACCTGCCTAACACTGTTGCCTTTTACCCCTGCCACCAACACCGCCCCCCCCCCCCCCAACAGGAGAAGCGAACACACAACACCAGGGAGCATGTGAGGACTGGAAGAGGCCCAGCTGATGAGAGGCCACTCACCGAACATGAGGAAAGGGCCCTGGAACTGGCTGGCGGGCCTGAGGACCGGGAGGTTACAGATGCAGAGGTCGGCGGCCCACCAGCAAGTGAGCCACCGACAGCATGTCCCCATATCCCCCCTCCCCCATATACCCCCTCCCCATATCCCCCATATCCCCCCTCCCCCATATCCCCCCTCCCCCAAATCACCTGATCACTGCCTGCGTGTCTAACCATGCATGCTTCATTGTGTATCGCAGGAGCAAACGTTGGGGCACCCATCCCCGCAGATGCAGACCGCCTGCAGGATACCCCTCGGAGGCCATGGGAGACAGAGAGACCCGGACCCTCTGGCATGTGACACTCGCAAGATGCCCCACAGAGACATGGGATACGGAGAGACCTGGAGCAACAGGGAGACGACGCCCCCATCTCATGCGGGTGCGGCAACGCAGGCGTGTGCCACCCAGCGACGAGGGGGGCAGCCACAGGCCCCCGTCGCAGCCGAGCCACGAAACCACAACCCAGGACACCCCGACCCAGGACACCCCTACCCAGGAAACTGAAATACCGGACAGTGACACAGAGTGGATGGGTGGAGACGAACCGCCACCCCAAAGTACCATGGACTCAAAGTCGGACGATGCGCACGACACAACGCCACTGCTGTCACCAACACCCTCCACCATCACAGAGACACTCACCTCGGTTGGGCACTTTAGTGATGAGGCGCCTGGTACACTCACTGGTGCGCACAACACAGCCGTCCCGGTACAGCAGGTGGAGGTAGGAGCAGCAGAGGGGCCGGGCGGTCGGAGGGCAGCCCGGCGCAAGCGAACATCTGCCGCCCAGATGGATCCCGGGTTCCTGGAGTTACCACACCCACACATAGATCCGATGCAACCACCGACCCGGAGACGAGCGAAGAGGGTGACGGCCGGCTTGCGGCGGCTGCAGTCGCAGGTGGAGGAGTCCACCCTCATCCAGGAGCTGGGAGTGGTGCCGGTCATGCGTGCCACCCAGGCCGACACCGCACGGGTGGCGTCCGCGGTGGAGGCAATGGGTGCGACGGTGTCAGACATGGGGAACGGTTTGCGAGGTCTGGGGCTTTCCGTGCAGGCGGCGTCTGTGGCCCAGGACATGGCTGCCCAATCACAGGAGGCCATGAGCCAGCGCCAGCGGCAGATGGCAGAGGCACTCAACGCCGTGGCCCAGTCTCAGCAGGCCATGGCCCAGTCTCTGCAGGCCATGGCCCAGTCTCTGCAGGCCATCGCTGAGGGCATCGGCGCCATTGCCCATGCGCGAGCCGGCAACAGTCACAGACAAGGATGGGCAACTCCCTGAGCTGCATGGTTGCAAACCTGCAGACCCCTGTCGATACCAGCACGGGCCTCCAGGACTGGCAGCGCCAGGTGTCGGGGGGGCATCGGATGGCCAGTCCGTTCGCATCCCCCACCCATGTAGAGGCCCGGGGGCCATCGGGCACCCGAGGGAGGAGGAGGTGCTGTGGTCCATCCCGGGTCCCCCTGTAGGGGAGGCCCCGGAACACCTCAACACCTCGGGCTCCCCCCCTTCCGTCCCTGGTGCATCGGGTGGGCAACGGGCAGGACAGGCTGGCAGGTCACCATCCCAGTTGCCCAGGCCGCAGCCTGGCCCATCTAGGCCAGGACGCCCCAGGAAACGGCCGGCAAAGGGATCTCGGGTGAGAGGGCAGGAATCACAGGAGTCCACCTCCAGTTCTGCTGTACCGTCTGGGGAAACACCTAGGCATAGTCAAAGGGCCCGTAAGGACAAACAATTAGACACTGAGTAAGTTGGCACGGGTGCAGGGCACAGATGAGTTTTAGGGGCTAGGGCACGTGCATGCACTGCTTTTGTTATTAAAGTCAATGTTACACCTACAGAAGCTGCCTTTGTGCTCTGTCCAAAGCGTGCGGGGGTGTCATGTACGTTGAGCGCAAGTGTGTGTGTGAGGGGTGGTCTTACCTCGGCCCCAGGTGAGTCTGCCCCCTTCCCCCTGGGCCGCCATCAACATCCCCTGGGCAGAGGACGGAACCGTGCGCTGCAGTGTCACAGCCGCATGCAGGGATGGTCCGGGTGGATGGTGGTACTGTGGCCATGGGTCAGACATAGTCCAACGATGTGGAGCCAGGAGCTCATCGCAGGGCGGGTTGTCATCATCCTCCATGGCCTGCAATAGACACGTGTCCACCGGCGCCCGTGATAACCCGGCCATTGTGCCGCATGTGGATCGGCAATGGGGGGGGTGGTGTGCATGCGGGTGGGGTGGGTGGGGTTGGGGAGGGGAGTGAGGGTGCTGGGTGGGTGGATGGGTGGGGGGGTGAGGGTGTTCGGTTGTTGCCATGGTGTGCGGTCTGTGGCCATACTACCCGATTCCCACGCCCCTCTAGTCAGTGAAGTGGGCGTCTATCAGCCTGTCCCGTGCCCGCTGGCCCAGCCGGTAACGGTGGACAGCCACCCGCCCATGTCTAGCCCATCTGCCCTGACCATTGCCCCCATCCCCCTCATCTGGGGATGACTGCGCCTCTTCCTGCTGCTCCTCCACTCCGCCCTCCTCTGCCTGCGGCACATCGCCCCTCTGCTGGGCTATGTTGTGCAGGACACAGCACACCACAATGATGCGGCCGACCTTATCTGACCAATACTGGAGGGCGCCCCCAGAGAGGTCCAGGCACCTGAAACTCATCTTCAGCACGCCAAAGCACCTCTCGATCACACCCCTTGTCGCTACATGGGCATCATTGTAGCGGTTCTCCGCCTCATTGCGTGGCCTCCGTATAGGCTTCATCAGCCACGACCGCAATGGGTAGCCCCTGTCGCCCAGCAACCAGCCCCTCAGCCGGGGATGGCATCCCTCGTGCATGCCGGGAATGTATGACCGCGACAACATGTATGAGTCGTGTACACTGCCCGGTACCGGGCCCAGACGTGCAGGATAATCATGCGGTGATTGCAGACCACCTGGATGTTCATTGAATAGGTCCCCTTCCTATTGGTGAACATAGAACATAGAACATAGAAAATACAGCACAGAACAGGCCCTTCGGCCCACGATGTTGTGCCGAACCTTTGTCCTAGATTAATCATAGATTAACATTGAATTTACAGTGCAGAAGGAGGCCATTCGGCCCTTTGAGTCTGCACCGGCTCTTGGAAAGAGCACCCTACCCAAACTCCCCTCCCCGGCACGCACCTCCCCGTCCCCCTCCCCGTCGGTCATCCTCCCGTCCCCCATCCCCGGCACGAACCCACCCGTCCCCCTCCCCGGCACGCACCTCCTCGTCCCCCTCCCCGGCAGTCATCCTCCCGTCCCCCTCCCCGGCACGCACCCCCCCGTCCCGCTCCCCGGCACGTACCTCCCCGTCCCCCTCCCCGGCACGCACCCCCCCCCCCCCGTCCCCCTCCCCGGCACGCACCTCCTCGTCACCCTCCCCGGCAGTCATCCTCCCGTCCCCCTCCCCGGCACGCACACCCCCCGTCCCCCTCCCCGGCACGCACCTCCTTGTCCCCCTCCCCGGCACGCACCCCCTCGTCACCCTCCCCGGCAGTCATCCTCCCGTCCCCCTCCCCGGCACGCACCTCCCCATCCCCCTCCCTGGCACGCACCCCCCGTCCCCCTCCCCGGCACGCACCTCCCCATCCCCCTCCCCGGCACGCACCTCCCCATCCCCCTCCCTGGCACGCACCCCCCGTCCCCCTCCCCGGCACGCACCTCCCCATCCCCCTCCCCGGCACGCACCTCCCCATCCCCCTCCCTGGCACGCACCCCCCGTCCCCCTCCCTGGCACGCACCCCCCCGTCTGCCTCCCCGACACGCACCACATCGTCTCCCTCACCGGCACGCACCTCCCTGTCCCCCTGCCCGGCACGCACCCCCCCGTCCCCCGTCCCCCTCGCCGGCACGCAGCCCCCCGCCCCCCCCATCCCCCTCCCCGCCCTCCCCATCCCCTTCCCATGCACGCACCCCCCCCCTCCCCGGCACGCACCTCCCCGTCCCCCTCCCCAGCAGTCATCCTCCCGTCCCTCTCCCCGGCACGCACCCCCTCGTCCCCCTCCCCGGCACGCACCACCTCGCCTCCCTCACCGGTACGCACCACCCCCCCCCGGCACGCACCTAACCCTCCCCCTCCCCGGCACGCACCCCCCCGTCCCCCTCCCCGGCAGTCATCCTCCCGTCCCCCTCCCCGGCACGCACACCCCCCGTCCCCCTCCCCGGCACGCACCCCCCCCCGTCCGCCTCCCCGACACGCACCACCTCGTCTCCCTCACCGGCACGCACCTCCCTGTCCCCCTCCCCGGCACGCACCCCCCCGCCCTCACGTCCCCCTCCCCGGCACGCACCCCCCCGCCCCCCGTCCCCCTCCCCAGCACGCACAACCCCGTCCCCTTCCACGGCAACGCACCCTTCCCCCCTCCACGGCACGCACCTCCCCGTCCCCCTCTCCAGAAGTCATTCTCCCGTCCCCCTCCCCGGCACGCACCCCTCCGTCCCCCCCCCGGCACGCACCTCCCCATCCCCCTCCCCGGCACGAACCCACCCGCCCCTCTCCCCGGCACGCACCTTCTCATCCCCCTCCCCGGCACGCACCCCCCCCCCCCGTCCCCCTCCCCGGAACGCACCCCCCCGTCCGCCTCCCCGGCACGCACCTCCCCATCCCCCTCCCCGGCACGCACCTCCCCGTCCCTCTCCCCGGCACGCACCACCCCGTCCCCCTCCCCGTCAGTCATCCTCCTGTCCCCCTCCCCGGCACGCACCTCCGTCCCCCTTCCCGGCACTTAGCCTCCCGTCCCACTCCCCGGCACGCACCTCCTCGTCCCCCTCCCCGGCAGTCATCCTCCCGTCCCCCTCCCCGGCACGCACCTCCCCGTCCCCCTCCCCGTCGGTCATCCTCCCGTCCCCCTCCCCGGCAGGAACACCCCCGTCCCCCTCCCCGGCACGCACCACCCCGTCCCCCTCCCCGGCAAGCACGCCCCCGTCCCCCTCCCCGGCAAGCACGCCCCCGTCCCCCTCCCCGGCAAGCACCACTCCGTCCCCCTCCACGGCAGGCACACCCTCACCCCCCTCCCCGGCACGCACCTCCCCGTCCCCCTCCCCGTCGGTGATCCTCCCTTCCCCCTCCCCGACACTCACACCCCCGTCCCCCTCCCCGGCACACACCTCCACGTTCCCCTCCTCGGCACGCACGCCCCCCTCCCCGGCACGCACCTCCACGTCCCCCTCCCCGGCACGCATGCCCCTGTCCCCCTCCCCGGTACGAACCCCCCCCCGTCCCCCTCCCCAGCACGCACCCTCATCCCCCTCCCCGGCACTACCCACCCGTCCCCCTCCCCGGCACGCACCCTCATCCCCCTCCCCGGCACTACCCACCCGTCCCCCTCCCCGGCACGCAACCCCCCGGCCCCCTCCCCGGCACGGACCTCCCCGTCCCCCTCCCCGTCGGTCATCCTCCCGTCCCCCAACCCCGGCACGAACCCTCCACGGCACGCACCTCCTCGTCCCCCTCCCCGGCAGTCATCCTCCCGTCCCCCTCCCCGGCACGCACCTCCCCGTCCCCCTCCCCGTCGGTGATCCTCCCTTCCCCCTCCCCGACACTCACACCCCCGTCCCCCTCCCCGGCACACACCTCCACGTTCCCCTCCTCGGCACGCACGCCCCCCTCCCCGGCACGCACCTCCACGTCCCCCTCCCCGGCACGCATGCCCCTGTCCCCCTCCCCGGTACGAACCCCCCCCCGTCCCCCTCCCCAGCACGCACCCTCATCCCCCTCCCCGGCACTACCCACCCGTCCCCCTCCCCGGCACGCACCCTCATCCCCCTCCCCGGCACTACCCACCCGTCCCCCTCCCCGGCACGCAACCCCCCGGCCCCCTCCCCGGCACGGACCTCCCCGTCCCCCTCCCCGTCGGTCATCCTCCCGTCCCCCAACCCCGGCACGAACCCTCCACGGCACGCACCTCCTCGTCCCCCTCCCCGGCAGTCATCCTCCCGTCCCCCTCCCCGGCACGCACCCCCCCGTCCCGCTCCCGGCACGTACCTCCCCGTCCCCCTCCCCGGCAGTCATCCTCCCGTCCCCCTCCCCGGCACGCACCCCCCCGTCCCGCTCCCGGCACGTACCTCCCCGTCCCCCTCCCCGGCACGCACCCCCCCCCCCCCCCCCGCGGCACGCACATACCCATCCCCCTCCCCGGCACGCACCGCCGCCGTCCCCCTCCCCGGCACACCCCCCACCCGTCCCCCTCCCCGGCACGCACACCACCCGCCCCCCTCCCCGGCACGCACCTCCCTGTCCCTCTCCCCGGCACGCACCACCTTGCCTCCCTCACCGGCACGCACGTCCCTGTCCCCCTCCCGGGCACGCACCCCCGCCCCCCTCCCCGGTACGCACCACACCCCCCCGGCACGCACCTACACCTCCCCCTCCCCGGCACGCACCCCCCCGTCCCCCTCCCCGGCAGTCATCCTCCCGTCCCCCTCCCCGGCACGCACACCCCCCGTCCCCATCCCCGGCAGCCATCCTCCAGTCCCCATCCCAGGCACGCACCTCCCCATCCCCCTCCCCGGCACGCACCTCCCCGTCCCTCTCCCCGGCACGCACCTCCTCGTCCCCCTCCCCGGCAGTCATCCTCCCGTCACGCACCTCCCCGTCCCCCTCCCTGTCGGTCATCCTCCCGTCCCCCTCCCCGACACTCACACTCACACCCCCGTCCCCCTCACCGGCACGCACCTCCCTGTCCCCCTCCCGGGCACGCACACCCCCGCCCCCCCGTCCCCCTCCCCGGCACGCACCCCCCCGCCCTCACGTCCCCCTCCCCGGCACGCACCCCCCCGCCCCCCCGTCCCCCTCCCCGGCACGCACATCCCCGTCCCCTTCCACGGCAACGCACCCTTCCCCCCTCCACGGCACGCACCTCCCCGTCCCCCTCTCCAGCAGTCATTCTCCCGTCCCCCTCCCCGGCTCGCACCTCCGTCCCCCTCCCCGGCAGTCATCCTCTCGTCCCCCTCCCCGGCACGCACCTCCCCGTCCCCCTCCCCGTCGGTCATCCTCCCGTCCCCCTCCCCGGCAGGAACACCCCCGTCCCCCTCCCCGACACTCACACTCACACCCCCGTCCCCCTCCCCGGCACGCACCACCCCGTCCCCCTCCCCGGCAAGCACGCCCCCGTCCCCCTCCCCGGCATGCACCCCTCCGCCCCCCTCCCCGGCACGCACCTCCCCTTCCCCCTCCCCGTCGGTGATCCTCCCTTCCCCCTCCCCGACACTCACACCCCCGTCCCCCTCCCCGGCACACACCTCCCCGTTCCCCTCCTCGGCACGCACGCCCCCCTCCCCGGCACGCACCTCCACGTCCCCCTCCCCGGCACGCACGCCCCTGTCCCCCTCCCCGGTACGCACCCACCCCCCGTCCCCCTCCCCGGCACGCACCTCCACGTCCCCCTCCCCGGTATGCACCCCCCCCGTCCCCCTCCCCAGCACGCACCCTCATCCCCCTCCCCGGCACGCACCCTCATCCCCCTCCCCGGCACTACCCACCCGTCCCCCTCCCCGGCACGCAACCCCCCGGCCCCCTCCCTGGCACGGACTTCCCCGTCCCCCTCCCCGTCGGTCATCCTCCCGTCCCCCAACCCCGGCACGAACCCTCCCCGGCACGCACCTCCTCGTCCCCCTCCACGGCAGGCACTCCCCCGTCCCCCTCCCCGTCGGTCTTCCTCCTGTCCCCCTCCACGGCAGGCACTCCCCCGTCCCCCTCCCCGGCATGCACCCCTCCGCCCCCCTCCCCGGCACGCACCCCCCCGTCCCCCTCCCCGTCGGTGATCCTCCCTTCCCCCTCCCCGACACTCACACCCCCGTCCCCCTCCCCGGCACACACCTCCCCGTTCCCCTCCTTGGCACGCACGCCCCCCTCCCCGGCACGCACCTCCACGTCCCCCTCCCCGGCACGCACGCCCCTGTCCCCCTCCCCGGTACGCACACCCCCCCGTCCCCCTCCCCAGCACGCACCCTCATCCCCCTCCCCGGCACTACCCACCCGTCCCCCTCCCCGGCACGCACCCCCCCGGCCCCCTCCCCGGCACGCAACCCCCCGGCCCCCTCCCCGGCACGGACTTCCCCGTCCCCCTCCCCGTCGGTCATCCTCCCGTCCCCCAACCCCGGCACGAACCCTCCCCGGCACGCACCTCCTCGTCCCCCTCCCCGGCAGTCATCCTCCCGTCCCCCTCCCCGGCACGCACCCCCCCGTCCCCCTCCCCGGCACGCACCCCCCCCCCGGCACGCACCTACCCATCCCCCTCCCCGGCACGCACCGCCACGGTCCCCCTCCCCGGCACACCCCCCCCCCCATCCCCCTCCCCGGCACGCACACCCCCCGTCTCCCTCCCCGGCACGCACCCCCTCGTCCCCCTCCCCGGCATGCACCCCCCCGCCCCCCGCTCCCATAGAACATAGAACATAGAAAATACAGCACAGAACAGGCCCTTCGGCCCACGATGTTGTGCCGAACCTTTGTCCTAGATTAATCATAGATTATCATTGAATTTACAGTGCAGAAGGAGGCCATTCGGCCCCTTGAGTCTGCACCAGCTCTTGGAAAGAGCACCCTACCCAAACTCAACACCTCCACCCAACACCAAGGGCAATTTGGACATTAAGGGCAATTTATCATTGGCCAATTCACCTAACCCGCATTAGGCTGAATTTGGTGCTTTGTGAGTGCGATAGTGAGAGTTTGGTGACCGAGGGAGTTAGGTGAGGAGGGAGTAAGGTGCTCCTTTCATTTTGTTTCCGACATTTCCACAAAGAGTGTGAAGAGAGCCAGGAGTTTACAGGAAGTGTAGCTGACTGGGAGCAGAGTCGGAGGGCGGAGATCTAGTTAGTCCACACAGCAGCTATATTCTGTCAGGTAAGAGGGGATGGAGGCTAGGCCAGTTACATGCTCCTCCTGTAGGATGTGGGTGGCGAGGGATACCACCGGTGTCCCCGCTGACTATACCTGCGGGAAGTGCACCCAACTTCAGCTCCTCAAAGACCGTGTCAGGGAACTGGAGCTGAAGCTGGATGAACTTCGGATCATCCGGGAGGCAGAGGGGGTGATTGAGAAGAGTTACAGGGAGGTAACCACACCCAAGGTACAGGACAAGAATAGCTGGGTTACAGTCAGGGGGAAAAAAACAAACAGGCAGACAGTGCAGGGATCCCTCGTGGCCGTTCCCCTTCAAAACAAGTATACCGTTTTGGATGCTGTTGGGGGGGATGACCTACCGGGGGAAGGCCCCAGCGGCCAGGTCTCTGGCACTGAGTCTGGCTCTGGGGCTCAGAAGGGAAGGGGGGAGAATAGAAAAGCAATAGTTGTAGGAGATTCAATGGTTAGGGGAATAGATAGGAGATTCTGTGGTCGCGAGCGAGACTCCCGGAAGGTATGTTGCCTCCCGGGTGCCAGGGCCAGGGATGTCTCGGATCGTGTCTTCAGGATCCTTAAGGGGGAGGGGGAGCAGCCAGAAGTCGTGGTGCACATTGGTACCAACGACATAGGTAGGAAAAGGGGTGTGGAGGTAATAAACAAGTTTAGGGAGTTAGGCTGGAAGTTAAAAGCCAGGACAGACAGAGTTGTCATCTCTGGTTTGTTGCCGGTGCCACGTGATAGCGAGGCTAGGAATAGGGAGAGAGTGCAGTTGAACACGTGGCTGCAGGAATGGTGTAGGAGGGAGGGCTTCAGGTATTTGGATAATTGGAGCGCATTCTGGGGAAGGTGGGACCTGTACAAGCAGGACGGGTTGCACCTGAACCAGAGGGGCACCAATATCCTGGGAGGGAGGTTTTCTAGTACTCTTCGGGAGGGTTTAAACTAATTTGGCAGGGGAATGGGAACCGGATTTGTAGTCCAGCAACTAAGGTAGCTGATATTCAGGACGCCAAAGCTTGTAATGAGGCAGTGGGGAAGGGAACACTGACAAAGGAGAGTATTTGCAGGCACGGAGATGGGTTGAAGTGTGTATACTTCAACGCAAGAAGCATCAGGAATAAGGTGGGTGAACTTAAGGCATGGATCGGTACTTGGGACTACGATGTGGTGGCCATCACGGAAACTTGGATAGAAGAGGGGCAGAAATGGTTGTTGGAGGTCCCTGGTTATAGATGTTTCAATAAGATTAGGGAGGGTGGTAAAAGAGGTGGGGGGGTGGCATTTTTAATTAGAGATAGTATAACAGCTGCAGAAAGGCAGTTTGAGGAGTATCACCCTATTGAGGTAGTATGGGTTGAAGTCAGAAATAGGAAAGGAGCAGTCACCTTGTTAGGAGTTTTCTATAGGCCCCCCAATAGTAGCAGAGATGTGGAGGAACAGATTGGGAAACAGATTTTGGAAAGGTGCAGAAGTCACAGGGTAGTAGTCATGGGCGACTTTAACTTCCCAAATATTGAGTGGAAACTCTTTAGATCAAATAGTTTGGATGGGGTGGTGTTTGTGCAGTGTGTCCAGGAAGCTTTTCTAACACAGTATGTAGATTGTCCAACCAGAGGAGGGGCAATATTGGATTTAGTACTGGGTAATGAACCAGGGCAAGTGATAGATTTGTTAGTGGGGGAGCATTTTGGAGATAGTGACCACAATTCTGTGACTTTCACTTTAGTAATGGAGAGGGATAGGTACGTGCAACAGGGCAAGGTTTACAATTGGGGGAAGGGTAAATACGATGTTGTCAGACAAGAATTGAAGTGCATAAGTTGGGAACATAGGCTGGCAGGGAAGGACACAAGTGAAATGTGGAACTTGTTCAAGGAACAGGTGCTACGTGTCCTTGATATGTATGTCCCTGTCAGGCAGGGAAGAGATGGTCAAGTGAGGGAACCATGGTTGACAAGAGAGGTTGAATGTCTTGTTAAGAGGAAAAAGGTGACTTATGTAAGGCTGAGGAAACAAGGTTCAGACAGGGCATTGGAGGGATACAAGATAGCCAGGAGGGAACTGAAGAAAGGGATTAGGAGAGCTAAGAGAGGGCATGAACAATCTTTGGCGGGTAGGATCAAGGAAAACCCCAAGGCCTTTTACACATATGTGAGAAATATGAGAATGACTAGAGCGAGGGTAGGTCCGATCAAGGACGGTAGCGGGAGATTGTGTATTGAGTCTGAAGAGATAGGAGAGGTCTTGAATGAGTACTTTTCTTCTGTATTTACAAATGAGAGGGGCGATATTGTTGGAGAGGACAGTGTGAAACAGATTGGTAAGCTCGAGGAAATACTTGTTAGGAAGGAAGATGTGTTGGGCATTTTGAAAAACTTGAGGATAGACAAGTCCCCCGGGCCTGACGGGATATATCCAAGGATTCTATGGGAAGCAAGAGATGAAATTGCAGAGCCGTTGGCAATTATCTTTTCGTCCTCACTGTCAACCGGGGTGGTACCAGGGGATTGGAGAGTGGCGAATGTCGTGCCCCTGTTCAAAAAAGGAACTAGGGATAACCCTGGGAATTACAGGCCAGTTAGTCTTACTTCGGTGGTAGGCAAAGTAATGGAAAGGGTACTGAAGGATAGGATTTCTGAGCATCTGGAAAGACACTGCTTGATTAGGGATAGTCAGCACGGATTTGTGAGGGGTAGGTCTTGCCTTACAAATCTTATTGAATTCTTTGAGGAGGTGACCAAGCATGTGGATGAAGGTAAAGCAGTGGATGTAGTGTACATGGATTTTAGTAAGGCATTTGATAAAGTTCCCCATGGTAGGCTTCTGCACAAAGTAAGGAGGCATGGGATAGTGGGATATTTGGCCAGTTGGATAACGAACTGGCTAACCGATAGAAGTCAGAGAGTGGTGGTGGATGGCAAATATTCAGCCTGGATCCCAGTTACCAGTGGTGTACCGCAGGGATCAGTTCTGGGTCCTCTGCTGTTTGTGATTTTCATTAATGACTTGGATGAGGGAGTTGAAGGGTGGGTCAGTAAATTTGCAGACGATACGAAGATTGGTGGAGTTGTGGATAGTAAGGAGGGCTGTTGTCGGCTGCAAAGAGACATAGATAGGATGCAGAGCTGGGCTGAGAAGTGGCAGATGGAGTTTAACCCTGAAAAGTGTGAGGTTGTCCATTTTGGAAGGACAAATATGAATGCGGAATACAGGGTTAACGGTAGAGTTCTTGGCATTGTGGAGGAGCAGAGAGACCTTGGGGTCTATGTTCATACATCTTTGAAAGTTGCCACTCAAGTGGATAGAGCTGTGAAGAAGGCCTATGGTGTGCTCGCGTTCATTAACAGAGGGATTGAATTTAAGAGCCATGAGGTAATGATGCAGCTGTACAAAACCTTGGTAAGGCCACATTTGGAGTACTGTGTACAGTTCTGGTCGCCTCATTTTAGGAAGGATGTGGAAGCTCTGGAAAAGGTGCAAAGAAGATTTACCAGGATGTTGCCTGGAATGGAGAGTAGGTCTTACGAGGAAAGGTTGAGGGTGCTAGGCCTTTTCTCATTAGAGCGGAGAAGGATGAGGGGCGACTTGATAGAGGTTTATAAGATGATCAGGGGAATAGATAGAGTAGACAGTCAGAGACTTTTTCCCCAGGTGGAACACACCATTACAAGGGGACATAAATTTAAGGTGAAAAGTGGAAGATATAGGAGGGATATCAGAGGTAGGTTCTTTACCCAGAGAGTAGTGGGGGCATGGAATGCACTGCCTGTGGAAGTAGTTGAGTCGGAAACATTAGGGACCTTCAAGCAGCTGTTGGATAGGTACATGGATTACGGGAAAATGATATAGTGTAGATTTATTTGTTCTTAAGGGCAGCACGGTAGCATTGTGGATAGCACAATTGCTTCACAGATCCATGGTCCCAGGTTCGATTCCGGCTTGGGTCACTGTCTGTGCGGAGTCTGCACGTCCTCCCCCGTGTCTGCGTGGGTTTCCTCCGGGTGCTCCGGTTTCCTCCCCGGTACGCACCACCCCCACCCCCCCCCCCCCCGGCACGCACCTACACCTCCCCCTCCCCGGCACGCAACCCCCCGTCCCCCTCCCCAGCAGTCATCCTCCCGTCCCCCTCCCCGGCACGCACCCCCACCCCCCCCCCCCCCCGTCCGCCTCCCCGACACGCACTACCTCGTCTCCCTCCCCGGCACGCACCTCCCTGTCCCCCTCCCCGGCACGCACCCCCCTATCCACCTCCCCGGTACGCACCCCCCCCCCCGTCCGCCTCCCCGACACGCACCTCCCTGTCCCCCTCCCCGGTACGCACCCCCCCCCCCGTCCGCCTCCCCGACACGCACCACCTCGTCTCCCTCACCGGCAGTCATCCTCCCGTCCCCCTCCCCGGCAACGCACCCTTCCCCCCTCCCCGGCTCGCACCTCCCCATCCCCCTCCCCGGCACGAACCCACCCGCCCCCCTCCCCAGCGTCCCCCTCCCCCCCCCCCGTCCCCCCCTCCCCCCCGTCCCCCCCGTCCCCCCCTCCCCCCCGTCCCCCCCCCCTCCCGTGTCCCCCCCTCCCCCCCGCCCCCCCCCCTCCCGTGTCCCCCCGCCCCCCCTCCCGTCCCCCCTCCCCCCCCCCCGTCCCCCGTCCCCCCTCCCCCCCTCCCGTGTCCCCCCCGTCCCCCCTCCCGTGTCCCCCCCGTCCCCCCTCCCCCCCCCGTCCCCCCTCCCCCCCCCCCGTCCCCCCTCCCCCCCCCCGTCCTCCCTCCCCCCGTCCCCCCGTCCCCCCCTCCCCCCCCCTCCCTCCCCCCCCCGTCCTCCCTCCCCCCGTCCCCCCCTCCCCCCCCTCCCTCCCCCCGTCCCCCCCTCCCCCCCCTCCCTCCCCCCGTCCCCCCCTGCCCCCCTCCCTCCCCCCCCCGTCCCCCCTCCCCCCCCTCCCTCCCCCGTCCCCCCTCCCCCCCCTCCCCCCCCTCCCCCCCCCTCCCCCCCCCCGTCCCCCCCTCCCCCCCCCGTCCCCCCCTCTCCCCCCCCCCCCTCCCCCCCCGTCCCCCCCTCCCCCCCCGTCCCCCCCTCTCCCCCACCCCTCCCCCCCCCCCCGTCCCCCCCTACCCCCCCCCCGCCCCCCCCCCTCCCCCCCCCGTCCCCCCCCCCGTCCCCCCCCCCGTCCCCCCCCGTCCCCCCCCTCCCCCCCCCGTCCCCCCCTCTCCCCCCCCCGTCCCCCCCTCTCCCCCCCCGTCTCCCCCTCTCCCCCCCCCTCCCCCCCCGTCCCCCCCTCCCCACCCCCCTCCCCCCCCCCCGTCCCCCCTCCCCCCCCCGTCCCCCCCTCCCCCCCTCCCTCCCCCCCCGTCCTCCCTCCCCCCGTTCCCCCCTCCCCCCCCTCCCTCCCCCCCCCGTCCTCCCTCCCCCCGTCCCCCCCTCCCCCCCCTCCCTCCCCCGTCCCCCCCCTCCCCCCCTCCCTCCCCCCGTCCCCCCTCCCCCCCCCGTCGTCCCCCCCGTCCCCCCTCCCCCCCCTCCCTCCCCCCGTCCCCCCCTCCCCCCCTCCCCCCCCCTCCCCCCCCCTCCCCTCCCCCGTCCCCCCCTCCCCCCCCCGTCCCCCCCTCTCCCCCCCCCCTCCCCCCCCTCCCCCCCCCGTCCCCCCTCCCCCCCCCGTCCCCCCCCTCTCCCCCCCCCGTCCCCCCCTCTCCCCCCCCCTCCCCCCCCCGTCCCCCCCTCCCCCCCCCGTCCCCCCCTCTCCCCCCCCCCTCCCCCCCCGTCCCCCCCTACCCCCCCGCCCCCCCCTCCCCCCCCCGTCCACCCCCCCCCCGCCCCCCCCGTCCCCCCCCCCTCCCCCCCCGTCCCCCCCTCCCCCCCCCCGTCCCCCCCTCTCCCCCCTCTCCCCCCCCCCGTCCCCCCCTCTCCCCCCCCCGTCTCCCCCTCTCCCCCCCCCCTCCCCCCCCCGTCCCCCCCTCCCCACCCCCCCTCCCCCCCCCGTCCCCCCTCCCCCCCCCGTCCCCCCCCCCCTCCCCCCCGTCCCCCCTCCCCCCCCGTCCCCCCCCTCCCCCCCTCCCCCCCCCCGTCCCCCCTCCCCCCCCCCTCCCCCCCCGTCCCCCCTCCCCCCCCGTCCCCGTCCCCCGTCCCCCCCGTCCCCCCTCCCCCCCCCCCCCCGTCCCCCCCGTCCCCCCTCCCCCCCCCTCCCCCCCCCCCGTCCCCCCCCTCCCCCCCCCCGTCCCCCCCCTCCCCCCCCCGTCCTCCCTCCCCCCGTCCCCTCCTCCCCCCCCTCCCTCCCCCCCCCCGTCCTCCCTCCCCCCGTCCCCCCTCCCCCCCCCTCCCTCCCCCCGCCCCCCCTCCCCCCCCTCCCTCCCCCCCCCCTCCCCCCCCCCCGTCCCCCCCCCCTCCCCCCGTCCCCCCCTCCCCCCCTCCCCCCCCCCTCCCCCCCTCCCCCCCCCGTCCCCCCCTCCCCCCCGTCCCCCCCTCTCCCCCCCCCTCCCCCCCCTCCCCCCCCATCCCCCCTCCCCCCCCCCGTCCCCCCCTCTCCCCCCCCCCTCCCCCCCCCCGTCCCCGTCCCCCCGTCCCCCCGTCCCCCCCCGTCCCCCCCTCCCCCCCGTCCCCCCCCTCCCCCCCCCCGTCCCCCCCTCTCCCCCCCCCGTCCCCCCCTCTCCCCCCCCCGTCTCCCCCTCTCCCCCCCCCTCCCCCCCCCCGTCCCCCCCTCCCCACCCCCCCTCCCCCCCGTCCCCCCCCCCGTCCCCCCTCCCCCCCCCCCCCCGTCCCCCCCTCCCCCCCCCTCCCCCCCCGTCCCCCCTCCCCCCCCCCGTCCCCCCCCTCGTCCCCCCTCCCCCCCCCGTCCCCCCCTCCCCCCTCCCCCCCCCCGTCCCCCCTCCCCCCCCCCATCCCCCCCCCGTCCCCCCTGTCCCCCCTCCCCCCCCCCGTCCCCCCCGTCCCCCCTCCCCCCCCCTCCCCCCCCGTCCCCCCTCCCCCCCGTCCCCCCTCCCCCCCCCCGTCCCCCCTCCCCCCCCGTCCCCCCTCCCCCCCCCCGTCCCCCCTCCCCCCCCCCCGTCCGTCCCCCCCCCCCCATCCCCCGTCCCCCCGTCCCCGTCCCCCTCCCCGGCACGCACCACTCCGCCCCCCTCCCCGTCGGTGATCCTCCCTTCCCCCTCCCCGACACTCACACCTCCCCGTTCTCCTCCTCGGCACGCACCTCCCCCCTCCCCGGCACGCACCTCCTCGTCTCCCTCCCCGTCGGTCATCCTCCCGTCCCCCTCCCCGGCACGCACCTCCCCGTCCCCCTTCCCATCGGTGTTCCTCCCGTCCCCCTCCCCGACACTCACACCCCCATCCCCCTCCCCGGCACGCACGCCCCTGTCCCCCTCCCCGGCACGCACGCCCCTGTCCCCCTCCCCGGCACGCACGCCCCTGTCCCCCTCCCCGGCACGCACGCCCCTGTCCCCCTCCCCGGCACGCACCCACCCGTCCCCCTCCCCGGCACGCACCCCCCCCATCCCCGGCACGCACCTCCCCGTCCCCCTCCCCGTCCCCCTCCCCAGCAGTCATCCTCCCGTCCCCCTCCCCGGCACGCACACCCCCCCCTACCCGGCACGCACCTCCCCGTCCCCCTCCCCGGCAGCCATCCTCCCGTCCCCCTCCCCGGCACGCACCCCCCCGCCCCCCCGTCCCCCTCCCGGGCACGCACCTCCCCATCCCCTTCCCCGGCACGCACCCCCCCTCCCCGGCACGCACCTCCATCCCCCTCCCCGGCACTACCCACCCGTCCCCCTCCCCGCCACGCACCCACCCGTCCCCCTCCCCGCCACGCACCCACCCGTCCCCCTCCCCGCCACGCACCCACCCGTCCCCCTCCCCGCCACGCACCCACCCGTCCCCCTCCCCGCCACGCACCCACCCGTCCCCCTCCCCGCCACGCACCCACCCGCCCCCCTCCCCGGCACGCATCACCCCCGCCCCCCTCCCCGGCACGCATCCCCCCCATCCCCGGCACGCACATCCCCGTCTCCTTCCCCGGCACGCACCCCCCCGCCCCCCTCCCCGGCACGCATCCCCCCCGCCCCCCTCCCCGGCACGCATCCCCCCCGCCCCCCTCCCCGGCACGCATCCCCCCCATCCCCGGCACGCACACCCCCCGTCCCCCTCCCCGGCACGCACACCCCCCGTCCCCCTCCCCGGCACGCACCTCCCTGTCCCCCACCCCGGCACGCACCCCCCCGCCCCCCTCCCCGGCACGCACCACCTCGTCCCCCTCCCCGGCACACACCTCCCTGTCCCCCACCCCGGCACGCACCCCCCCGCCCCCCTCCCCGGCACGCACCCCCCCGTCCCCCTCCCCAGCAGTCATCCTCCCGTCCCCGGCAGGCACATCCCCGTCCCCTTCCCCGGCACACCCCCCCCCCTCCCTCCCTGGCACGCAACTCCCCGTTCCCCTCCCCGGCAGCCATCCTCCCGTCCTCCTCCGCGGCACGCACCCCTCCGTCCCCCTCCCCGGCACACACCTCCCCGTCCCTCTCCCCGGCACGCACCTCCCCGTCCCCCTCCCCGTCGGTCATCCTCCTGTCGCCCATCCCGGCACGCACCTCCGTCCCCCTCCCCGGCACTTAGCCCCCCGTCCCGCTCCCCGGCACGCACCTCCCCGTATTCCACCCCGGCAGTCATCCTCCCGTCCCCCTCCCCAGCACGCACCCCCCTGTCCCCTTCCCCGGCACGCACTTTCCCATCCCCCTCCCCGGCACCCACCCCCCCCCTCCCTGGCACGCACCTCCCCATCCTCCTCCCGGGCACACACCTCCCCGTCCCCCTCCCTGGCACGAAACCCCCCGTCCCCCTCCCCCTCCCCGGCACGCACCTCCTCGTCACCCTCCCCGGCAGTCATCCTCCTGTCCCCTCTCCCGCATGCAACCCCCCTCCCCTCCCCGACACGCACACCCCCGTCCGCCTCCCCGGCACGAACCTCCCCGTCCCCCTCCCCGGCACACACCACCTCGTCCCCCTCCCCGGCAGTCATCCTCCCATCCCCCTCCCCGGCACGCACACCCCCGTCCCGCTCCCCGGCACGTACCTCCCCGTCCCCCTCCCCGGCACGCACACCCCCGTCCGCCTCCCCGGCACGAACCTCCCCGTCCCCCTCCCCCTCCCCGGCACACACCACCTCGTCCCCCTCCCCGGCAGTCATCCTCCCATCCCCCTCCCCGGCACGAACCTCCCCGTCCCCCTCCCCGTCGGTCATCCTCCCATCCCCCTCCCCGGCACGCACACCCCCGTCCCGCTCCCCGGCACGCACACCCCCGTCCCGCTCCCCGGCACGTACCTCCCCGTCCCCCTCCCCGGCACGCACACCCCCGTCCGCCTCCCCGGCACGAACCTCCCCGTCCCCCTCCCCCTCCCCGGCACACACCACCTCGTCCCCCTCCCCGGCAGTCATCCTCCCCTCCCCCTCCCCGGCACACACCACCTCGTCCCCCTCCCCGTCGGTCATCCTCCCATCCCCCTCCCCGGCAGGCACCCCCCGACCCCCTCCCCGACACTCACCCCCCCCGTCCACCTCCCCGGCACGCACCTCCCGGTCCCCCTCCCCAGCACGCACGCCCCCGTCCCCCTCCCAGGCACGTACCCCCCCGTCCCCCTCCCCGGCGCGCACCCCCGTCCCCCTCCCCGGCACTCACCTCCCCGTCCCCCTAACCGTCGGTCATCCTCCTGTCCCCCATCCCCGGCACACACCCCCCTGCCCCCCGTCCACCTCCCCAGCACGCACCTCCCCGTTCCCCTCCCCGGCACGCACCCGCCCCCCCCTCCCCGGCACGCACCCCCCCATCCCCCTCCCCGGCACGCACCCCCCCGTCCCCCTCCTCGGCATTTAGCCCCCCGTCCCCCTCCTCGGCACTTAGCCCCCCGTCCCCCTCCCCGGCACGCACTTTCCCATCCCCCTCCCCGGCACCCAACCACCCCCCCCCCCCCCCCCTCCCTGGCACGCAACGCCCCATCCTCCACCCGGGCACGAACCCTCTCGTCCCCCTCCCCGGCACGCACCTCCCAGTCCCCCTCTCCTCGGCACGCACACCCCCGTCCGCCTCCCCGGCACACACCACCTCGTCCCCCTCCCCGGCAGTCATCCTCCCATCCCCCTCCCCGGCACGCACCTCCCCGTCCCCCTCCCCGTCGGTCATCCTCCCGTCCCCCTCCCCGGCACGCACCTCCCCATCCCCCTCCCCGGCACGCACCTCCCCATCCCCCTCCCCGGCACGCACCTCCCCATCCCCCTCTCCGGCACGCACCCCCCCATCCCCCTCCCCGGCACTCACCCCCGTCCCACTCCTCGGCATTTAGCTCCCCGTCCCCCCCTCTCCCCCCCCCTCCCCCCCCCCCCCCCCCGTCCCCCCCCCCCCCGTCCCCCCGTCCCCCCGTCCCCCGTCCCCCCGTCCCCGTCCCCCTCCCCGTCGGTGATCCTCCCTTCCCCCTCCCCGACACTCACACCTCCCCGTTCCCCTCCTCGGCACGCACCTCCCCCCTCCCCGGCACGCACCTCCTCGTCTCCCTCCCCGTCGGTCATCCTCCCGTCCCCCTCCCCGGCAGGCACCCCTCCGTCCCCCTCCCCGGCACGCACCCCCCCGCCCCCCTCCCCGGCACGCACCCCCCCGTCCCCCTCCCCAGCAGTCATCCTCCCGTCCCCGGCAGGCACATCCCCGTCCCCTTCCCCGGCACCCCCCCCCCCCCCCTCCCTCCCTGGCACGCAATTCCCCGTCCCCCTCCCCGGCAGCCATCCTCCCGTCCTCCTCCCCGGCACGCACCCCTCCGTCCCCCTCCCCGGCACACACCTCCCCGTCCCCCTCCCCGGCACGCACCTCCCCGTCCCTCTCCCCGGCACGCACCTCCCCGTCCCCCTCCCCGTCGGTCATCCTCCTGTCCCCCATCCCGGCACGCACCTCCGTCCCCCTCCCCGGCACTTAGCCCCCCGTCCCGCTCCCCGGCACGCACCTCACCGTATTCCACCCCGGCAGTCATCCTCCCGTCCCCCTCCCCAGCACGCACCCCCCTGTCCCCTTCCCCGGCACGCACTTTCCCATCCCCCTCCCCGGCACCCACCCCCCCCCCTCCCTGGCACGCACCTCCCCGTCCCCCTCCCTGGCACGAAACCCCCCGTCCCCCTCCCCTCCCCGACACGCACCTCCCCGTCCCCCTCCCCGGCACGCACACCCCCGTCCGCCTCCCCGGCACACACCACCTCGTCCCCCTCCCCGGCAGTCATCCTCCCATCCCCCTCCCCGGCACGAACCTCCCCGTCCCCCTCCCCGTCAGTCATCCTCCCATCCCCCTCCCCGGCAGGCACCCCCCGACCCCCTCCCCGACACTCACCCCCCCCGTCCACCTCCCCGGCACGCACCTCCCGGTCCCCCTCCCCAGCACGCACGCCCCCGTCCCCCTCCCAGGCACGTACCCCCCCGTCCCCCTCCCCGGCGCGCACCCCCGTCCCCCTCTCCGGCACTCACCTCCCCGTCCCCCTAACCGTCGGTCATCCTCCTGTCCCCCATCCCCGGCACGCACCCCCCTGCCCCCCGTCCACCTCCCCAGCACGCACCTCCCCGTTCCCCTCCCCGGCACGCACCCGCCCCCCCCCTCCCCGGCACGCACCTCCCCGTCACCCACCCCGGCACGCACCTCCCCATCCCCCTCTCCGGCACGCACCCCCCCGTCCCCCTCCTCGGCATTTAGCCCCCCGTCCCCCTCCTCGGCATTTAGCCCCCCGTCCCCCTCCCCGGCACGCACCCCCCCCGTCCCCTTCCCCGGCACTCACTTTCCCATCCCCCTCCCCGGCACCCAACCACCCCCCCCCCCCCCCTCCCTGGCACGCAACGCCCCATCCTCCACCCGGGCACGAACCCTCTCGTCCCCCTCCCCGGCACGAACCCCCCGCCCCCCCCCCGTCCCCCTCCCCGGCACGCACCTCCTCGTCACCCTCCCCGGCAGTCATCCTCCTGTCCCCTCTCCCGCATGCACCCACCCTCCCCCTCCCCGGCACGCACCTCCCAGTCCCCCTCTCCTCGGCACGCACACCCCCGTCCGCCTCCCCGGCAGTCATCCTCCCATCCCCCTCCCCGGCACGCACCTCCCCGTCACCCTCCCCGGCAGTCATCCTCCCGTCTCCCTCCCCGGCACGCACCTCCCCATCCCCCTCTCCGGCACGCACCCCCCCATCCCCCTCCCCGGCACTCACCCCCGTCCCACTCCTCGGCATTTAGCTCCCCGTCCCCCTCCTCGGCACGCACCTCCCCGTCCCCCACCCCGGCACGCACCTCCCCATCCCCCTCTCCGGCACGCACCCCCCCGTCCCCCTCCTCGGCATTTAGCCCCCCGTCCCCCTCCTCGGCATTTAGCCCCCCGTCCCCCTCCCCGGCACGCACCCCCCCGTCCCCTTCCCCGGCACTCACTTTCCCATCCCCCTCCCCGGCACCCAACCACCCCCCCCCCCCCCCTCCCTGGCACGCAACGCCCCATCCTCCACCCGGGCACGAACCCTCTCGTCCCCCTCCCCGGCACGAACCCCCCGCCCCCCCCCGTCCCCCTCCCCGGCACGCACCTCCTCGTCACCCTCCCCGGCAGTCATCCTCCTGTCCCCTCTCCCGCATGCACCCACCCTCCCCCTCCCCGGCACGCACCTCCCAGTCCCCCTCTCCTCGGCACGCACACCCCCGTCCGCCTCCCCGGCACACACCACCTCGTCCCCCTCCCCGGCAGTCATCCTCCCATCCCCCTCCCCGGCACGCACCTCCCCGTCACCCTCCCCGGCAGTCATCCTCCCGTCTCCCTCCCCGGCACGCACCTCCCCATCCCCCTCTCCGGCACGCACCCCCCCATCCCCCTCCCCGGCACTCACCCCCGTCCCACTCCTCGGCATTTAGCTCCCCGTCCCCCTCCTCGGCACGCACCTCCCCGTCCCCCACCCCGGCAGTCATCCTCCCGTCCCCCTCCCCGGCACCCACCCCCACCCCCTCCCTGGCACGCACCTCCCCATCCTCCTCCCGGGCACGCACCCTCCCGTCCCCCTCCCGGGCACGAACCCCCCCCGCCCCCCCCCCCGTCCCCCGTCCCCCTCCCCGGCACGCACCTCCTCGTCACCCTCCCCGGCAGTCATCCTCCTGTCCCCTCTCCCGCATGCACCCCCCCTCCCCCTCCCCGGCACGCACCTCCCTGTCCCCCTCCCCGGCACGCACACCCCCGCCTGCCTCCCCGGCACACACCTCCCCGTCCCCCTCCCCGTCGGTCATCCTCCCATCCCCCTCCCCGGCACGCGCCTCCCCGTCACCCTCCCCGGCACGCACCCCCCCATCCCCCTCCCCGGCACGCACCCCCGTCCCCCTCCTCGGCATTTAGCCCCCCTTCCCCCCCCCCCCCCCCCGGCACGCACCTCCCCGTCCCCCTCCGCGTCGGTCATCCTCCCGTCCCCCTCCCCGGCACGTACCTCCCCGTCCCCCTCACCGGCACGCACCTCCCCCCCTTCCCCCTCCCCGGCAAGCACGTCCTCGTCCCCCTCCCCGGCATGCACGCCCCTCCCAAGCACGCACCTCCCCATCCCCCTCCCCGGCACGCACCTCCCCGTCCCCCTCATCCGTCGGTCATCCTCCCGTCCCCCTCCCCGGCACGTACCTCCCCGTCCCCCTCACCGGCACGCACCTCCCCCCTGTCCCCCTCCCCGGCAAGCACGTCCTCGTCCCCCTCCCCGGCATGCACGCCCCTCCCAGGCACGCACCTCCCCATCCCCCTCCCCGGCACGCACCTCCCCGTCCCCCTCATCCGTCGGTCAACCTCCCGTCCCCCTCTCCAGCACGCACCTCCCCGTCCCCCTCCCCGGCACGCACCCCCCCCAGTCCCCCATCCCCGTCACGCACCCCCCCCCCGCCCCCCGTCCCCCTCCCCGACACGCACCTCCTCGTCTCACTCCCCGGCACGCACCTCCCCGTCCCCCTCCCCGGCACGCACTCCCCCCCCCTCCCCGGCACGCACCTCCACGTCACCCTCCCCGGCACGCATCCCCCCGTCCCCCTCCCCGGCACGCACCTCCCCATCCCCCTCCCCGGCACGCACCTCCCCGGCCCCCTCCACGGCATGCAACCCCCCGTCCCCCTCCCCGGCACGCACCCCCGTCCCCCTCCCCGGCATTTTGCCCCCCGGCACGCACCTCCCCGTCCCCCTCCCCGTCGGTCATCCTCCCGTCTCCCAGCCCCGGCACGCACCCCCCCCCCCGTCCTCCACCGCGGCACGCACCTCCTCGTCCCCCTCCCCGGCAGTTATCCTCCCTTCACCCTCCCCGGCACGCCCCCCCCCCCCCCCCGTCCCCCCGTGCCCCTCCCCGGCACGTACCTCCCCGTCCCCCTCCCCGGCATGCACCTCCCCCGTCCCCCTCCCCGGCACGTACCTCCCCGTCCCCCTCCCCGGCACGCACCTCCCCCCGTCCCCCTCCCCCGTCCCCCTCCCCGGCAAGCACCTCCCCGTCCCCCTCCCCGGCACGCACCTCCCCGTCCCCCTCCCCGGCAGTTATCCTCCCGTCCCCCTCCCCGGCACGCACCCCCTCCGTCCCCCTCTCCGGCACGCACCTCCCCATCCCCCTCCCCGGCACGCACCTCCTCGTCCCCCTCCCCGTCGGTCATTCTCCCGTCCCCCTCCCCAGCACGAAACCCCCCGTCCCCCTCCCCAGTGGGGGGTTGGAGAATCGCGCCCTCTGTTCCTAAATGTTGAACACTTCAGCACAAGAACACAAGTAAGAGGAGCAGTTGGTTATATATATATATAGATATAAATGATTTGGGTGAGAATGTAGGAAGCATGGTTAGAAAGTTTGGTGACATCAAGATTGGTGGCGTAGTGGACAGTGAAGAAGATTAGATAAGATTGCAACAGGATCATGACCAATTGGGCCAATGGGCCGATGAATGGCAGATGGAGTTTAATTTGGATAAATGTGAGGTGATGCATTTTGGTGGATCAAAATCAGGGCAGGACCTACTCAGTCAATGGTAGGGAGTTGGGAAGAGTTACAGAACAAAGAGATCTCGGGGTACAGGTTCATAGTTCCTTGAAGGTGGAGTCGCAGGTGAACAGGATGGTGAAGAAGGCATTCAGCCTGCTAGGATTTATTGGTCAGAATATTGGTCAGAGTTGAGACGTCTTGTTGAAGTTGTACAAGACATTGGTAAGACCACACATGGAATACTGTGTTCAGTTCTTATAGGAAGGATATTGTAAAACTAGACAGAGTGCAGAAGAGATTTACGAGGATGCTACCAGGACTTGATGGTCTGAGTTATAAGGAGAGGCTGGATAGGCTGGGACTTTATCCCCTGGAGCGTAGGAGACTGTGACAGTTGAGGAGTATTTATCTAAGATCTGACTGATTAGTCGAGGTTGTAAGCTACCAGACAAAGTCTTGTGAATATCTAAAGTAAGACTCGCTATATGGGAGATCCAATTATAGTATACACAATGTGCCTTGTGTTCACTACCTTCAGTGTACAGGAGAGACTGTGACTTCGATGACTATCTTATCCTTAACGTGACTAAATAGTTCTAATTCTTGAGAGCTAGGCATGGGCAAGTGACCCTCCAGATAGCCTCAAAGGGTGAGAATATGATGAGTCTTAGTTAAATGTCACTCTTATTTAGTAAAATAGACACGGATCTGTATGGTAAAATATATACGCAATTTATTTAAAGAAAAAGGGTTATACAAGTGTTTTGATAAATGATACAGTTTGACAGATACAGGATACGTGATGAGTTAGCCTGTGACCTTCTTAACTACATAATTAATTAAGCTACAAACGTTTCATACTCACAACGGCTAGTTGTCTCGGAATTCGATGCTCAGTCACGAGCAGAATTCTACGAGTCGAGACTGCAGTTTGAACACCCAGTAATATCCGAAACACTTCTCCAAGCGAAACTCTAACTTTCGCAGCTTTTGCTTGAATATTTATATTGTTTTTACACTCAGGGAGAGCTCGGGAGTTCGAGGGGAGCCTTAGCATAGCCCCTGCTTCTGAAAAACAAGTTAACTCCCCACAGTTATTTCGAGACAAAGAACAGTCTCTCTCTTGGTTGGCAAGGCCTTAGTTCCAGGGAGGCCTATCAGGGCACCTGTTTCTAAAGATTCGAGGTTGATACCTCTGGTAGCTATCTCCAGAAAATCACCAGCCTCCTTTCTTGGCAGGGTCTCTTGCCAAGGAGCAGCCTCCCTTAGTGGCAAGGCCACTAGACAAGCAATAACTTCCCTTAGTGGCAAAGCTTATTTCCAGACAAGGCCACAAGACTTGATGAGTTCACTGCATCTGCACTCTTACACAGATAATACATATTAAAAAACATTATTGCGATAAGTAATGGTTTACATTGATAATGGACTCATCAGTCATCAGTTTTTAATCTAGGGTTAAATAAATGATTTAATATCGCATCAGCTCTGATCAGCTTATAATATAAAGTGAATATATGATTTAATATAAAATCAGTTCTGATCAGCCTTTAATATAGGTGGATGCCGCCACAAGACTTAGGGGTGAACTTATAGAGGACTTTAAAATAATTGGGAGCATAGATAAGGTAGATAGTCAACATGTCAGGGGCTGTTTAGCACAGGGCTAAATCGCTGGCTTTGAAAGCAGACCAAGGCAGGCCAGCAGCACGGTTCAATTCCCGTACCAGCCTCCCCGAACAGGCGCTGGAATGTGGAGACTAGGGGCTTTTCACAGTAACTTCATTTGAAGCCTACTTGTGGCAATAAGCGATTTTCATTTCATTTCATTTTCATTCTTTTCCCAAAGGTAGAGGTGTCTAGAACTAGAGGGCACAGGTTTAAGGTGAGAGGGGAGAGATACAAAAGAGACCAGAGGAGAAATTTCTTCACACAGCGGGTGGTGAGCATCTGGAACAGGCTGGCAGAGGCAGTGTTAAAGGTGTGAAAGATTTTGCCTTTTATAAAGCAGTTAGACAGTTCCATGGGCAGGGTGGGTATAGAGGGATACGGGCCAAATGCAGGCAAATGGGACTAGCTTAGTGATAGAAACTGGGCGGCATGGACAAGCTGGGCCGAAGGGCCTGTTTCCATGCTGTAAACATCTCCTTAGCTCAATCCTAAATGATTGGCTGCTTATCCTAGCCGTGAATCTGTGATTTTGGATTCCCCAACCAGCAAGAACAAGCTCTTGGTCTCCACCCTCTCGAGCCCCCTCGGAATCTTGTACGTTTCAATGAGATCACCTCTCCTTCTTCTAAACTCCAGAGAACAAAGATCAATACAGCACAGGAACAGGCCCTTCGGCCCTCCAAGCCTGTGCCGGTCATGATACCACCCTTGGCCAAAACCCTCAGCACTTCCTTGTGCCGTATCCCTCTATACCCATCCTATCCAAGTGTTTGTCACGATGCCTTTTGAACGGCGTTAATGTATCTGCTTCCACAACCTCCCCTGGCAACGCGTTTCAGACACTCACCACCCACTGCATAAAAAACCTGCCTCGCATATCTCCTCTAAACTTTGCCCTATGGACCTTAAACCTATGCCCCCTGGTGACTAACCCCTCCATCTGGGAAAGAGTGCCTGCCCACCCACTCTATCCATGCCCCTCATAATTTTGTAGACCTCTATCAGGTTACCCCTCAACCTCCGTCTTTCTAATGAAAACAGTCCGAGTCTATTCAGATTCTCCGCATAGCTAACACCCTCCAGACCAGGCAACATCCTGGCAAACCTCCTCTGCACCCTCTCCAAAGCCTCCACATCCTTCTGGTAGTGTGGCGACCAGAATTGTGCGCAATATTCCAAGTGCGGCCTTACCAAGGTTCGATACAACTGTATACTCAGTGCCCTGTCCAATGAAGGCAAGCATTCTGTATGCTTTCTTGACTACCTTGTCCACTCGTGTTGCCACCTTTAAAGATCTGTGGACCTGCACACACAGATCTCTCTGACTTTCTATATTCCTAAGAGTTTTGCCATTTACAGTATATGTGCCCTCTATGTTAGACCTACTAAAATGCATTACCTCACATTTGTCCGGATTAATTCTCCAACCTATCTATGTTCTGCTGTATTTCTGACAATCCTCAACACTACCTGCCGCTCCACCAACCCTGGTGTCATCCACAAACTTACTAATCAGACCGGCTACATTTTCCTCCAAATCCTTTATGTACACTACAAACAACAGAGGCTTAAGCACCGATCCCTGTGGAACACCACTAGTCACAACCTTCCATTCAGAAAAACACCCTTCTACTGCTACCCTTTTCCTTCTGTGACCGAGTCAGTTCTGTATCAATCTTACCACCTCACCTCTGATCCCGTGTGACTTCACCTTTTGTACCAGTCTGCCATGAGGCACCTTGTCAAAGGCTTTACTGAAGTCCATGTAAACAACATCCACCGCCCTCCCCTCATCAATCATCTTTGTCACCTCCTCAAAAAACTTGATCAAGTTATTGAGGCACATCCTCCCCTTCACAAAACCATGCCGTCTATCGCTTATGAGTCCATTTGTTTCCAAGTGGGTGTAAATCCTGTCCCTGAGAATTATCTCCAATAATTTACCTACTACCGACGTGAGGCTCACCAGCCTATAGTTACCAGGATTATCCCTGCTACCTTGCTTAAACAGCGGAACCACATTAGCTATTCTCCAGTCCTCTGGGACATCACCTGTAGCCAATGAGGATACAAAGATGTCAGTCAAGGTCCCAGCAATTTCCTCCCTTGCTTCCCTCAGTATTCTGGGGTAAATCCCATCAGGCCCAGGAGACTTATCTGCCTTAATGTCTTTTAAATCACCCTACACCTCCTCCTTTTTGATGTCAACATTACCCAGACTATCCACACACCCTACCCAAGAATCATCTTCCACAAAGTCCTTTTCTTTGGTAAACACTGATGCAAAGTACTCATTTAGTACCTCACCCATTTCTGCTGTCTCAACGCATAGATTCTCCCCACTGTCCTTAAGTGGCCCAATCCTTTCCCTGACCACCCCCTTGCATTTTACATATGAATAAAAAGCTTTGGGATTCACCTTAATCCTACTTGCCAAGGACATTTCATGACCCCTCCTAGCCCTCCTAATTTCCTGCTTCAGTACCTTCCTACTTTCTTTATACTCTTCCAGGGTTTCGACTATCCCTATCCTTCTAGACCGTACAAAAGTCTCCTTTTTCTTTTTCACGAAGTTCACACTGTTTCTTGTTATCCAAGGCTCCCTAAACTTCCCATACTTATCCTTCGTTCTCTCGGGAACGTGACTTTCCTGATCAACTGTCACTTCAAAGACTCCCACATGTCCGATGTTGACTTACTATCCAACAGCCGCACCCAATCAAAATCTTTAATTCCTGTCTAATGTTATCGTAATTTGTCTTTCCCCAGTTTAGCACCTTAACACGAGGGTTACCCTCATCCCTGTCCAAAACCCTTAAAACCTACGGAATTGTGGTCACTACTCCCAAAATGTTCCCCTACTGAAATCTCAAACACGTGTCCAGGCTCATTCCGAAATACCTGGTCCAGTACTGCCCCATCCCTAGTTGAACTCTCTACATATTACATTAAGAAGGCTTCCTGGATACACCTTACAAACTCTGCCCCATCCTAACCCCTGACACTAAGTGAGTCCCAGTCAATATAGAGGAAATTAAAATCCCCTACCTGTTACTTTTGCACCTGTCCAAAATCTCTCTACTTACCTGCTCCTCTGTCTTTCGCATGCAGTTGAGAGGCCGATAATAAATGCCTAACATTGTGATTGCCCCCTTCCTGTTCCTGAGCTCTACCTAGATTGCCTCATTTTATAAGCCCTCCAAGATGTCCTCCCGCAGTACGGCTATAATATTCTCCTCAACCAGTAATGCTACTCCCTCTCCCCTTTTACAGCCCCCTCTATCTCTCCTGAAGCATCTATATCCTCCAACGTTCAGCTGCCAATCCCGCCCTTCCTTTAACCATGTTTCTGTGATACCCACAACATCGTAATTCCAAGTACTAATAAGTGCTCTATAGGCCTAATTTTCTCAGCTTCTCCTCATAGCACAACCCCATGTCCCAGGGACCAATTTAGTGAACCTTCACTTTACCACCTCCAATGCAAACATATCTTTCCTTAAATATGCAGACCAAAACCGCACGAGCTGGGAAAAGTTTGTTATCTCTGCCAGCCGGTATTGCCAGCATAATTGGTTTAAAACTTTCTGGACCCCACTTTTTGGGGCATGGGGATTTCCTGCAGGACCTGCCCGCGCCGGTTCTGTTGCAGATGGGTAGCATGCAAATTTGGTGTTCCTACAATTACCATAATTGTAGCTTGGGGCCAAGTGAGTTCCATGCTTCGTGCTGCTTCTGCACCCAGCAAGGGGTCGAGGAGCAAGTGCTAAGAGCATGAGCTGAAGCCAGTCTGCTTTACTTAAAAGCAGTCTATCTGTCTCAAACAGTAATGGTGTTGGAATTTAAAACATGCAGGGCAAACACCAGAGAAGAAGGAGGGTTGCAAAGTGACTCATGTGGCACTGGAGGCCTTGGCAGTTGAGGTGGACAGGAAGAGAGACATCATGTCTCCTTCGGGACCTAGGAGGCCTTAAGCACCACCCTCAGAGCAGACTGGAAGAAGATGGCCCGGCAGGTCAATTCGCAGAGTGTTGACCTGAGGACCTGACAGCGATGCTGCAAGAAACCTGATGACCTCACGCAAGTGGGCAAGGTCATTGAACGCATCTTCACATTGAATCTCCCAATCGGCCAGAACAGCAATCTCTCACAGTGCTTAATTCACCTTTCCCTAACACTCACCTTCTTGAGCCGGCACCCCAGCATCTACTGGAAGTCATTTGAGAAGGTGCCACATCAAAGGTTAGTGTGTAAAATAAAAGCTCATGGTGACGGGGTAACATATTGACATGGATAGAAGATCGGCTGGCTAACAGGAAACAGATGGTAGGCAGAAATGGGACTTTTCCTAGTTGGCCACAGGGGTGCCACAGTGATCAGTGCTGGAGCCTCAACCGTTTACACTTTATCCAAATGACTTGGATAAAGGGAGCAAAGGGATGGTTGCCAAATTTGCGGATAACACAATGATAGGTAGGACAGTAAGTTGTGAAGAGTAAGCAAGGAGGCTACAAAGGGATATAGATAAGGTAAGTGAGTGGGCAAAGATCGGGAAAATGTGGGGAACTGTCCATTTTGGAAGAAAACGTGAGGAAAAAAAATCATATTCTCTAAAAGGTGATAGATTTCAGAGATAAACGCAGGTTACTGCGGATGCTGGACTATGGAACAAAAACAGAAAATACTGAACAATCTCAGCAGGTCTGACAGCATCTGTGGAGCGAGAAGGGAGCTCATGTTTCGAGTCTGAATGACTCTTTGTATAAGCTGGAGAGAACTGGAAATAGGATGAGATTTATATTGTGGGCGTGGGGAGGGTAGAGTGGGGCAGTGGGGCTGGATGAGGGGGCCAGTGATAGGTGGAGATTGACAAAGATGTCATGGACAGTAAGACAAAGGGAGCGTAAATGGGGGTGATTAATGCTATGAAGGGTGCTGATAGTGGCACATAAAGAGATTAGAATGTGTTAATGGCAGAACAAAGGTGAGCAGTGTGTCAAAGGACAACTAGGAACGGGGAACAGATATCTCAAGTGGGGGAGGGGGGGCAATGGTGAGGGAAAAACAGATCAATGGAAGAAATGAAAATGAATTGATAGAAATAAAAATGGGGTGAAGGTGGACGAGAGAGTTCACAGTCTGAAATTGTTGAACTCAATGATAAGTCCGGAGGGCTGTAACGTGCCTAATCGGAAGATGAGGTGCTGTCCCTCCAGTTTGCGCTGGGCTTCACTGGAACATTGCAGCAGGCCAAGGGCAGACATGTGGACGTGAGAGCAGGACGGTGAGTTGAAATGGCAAGCGACAGGTGGAGCTGGGTCCCGCTGTGGACGGACCGGAGGTGTTCTGCAAAGCGGTCACCCAGTCTGCGTTTAGTCTCTCCGATGTAAAGCTCTTGGGGGGGGTTTCTCCGGGTCTGCTAGCCAGCCATGAGAATCATGATGGCACTTAGACAGTGCTTTGCATGACCAACGGACATTCACAGTCGACGAGGTAGTTTTGAAGGATCATCACTGGTGCTTTGTACAAAACCTGGCAATCAATTTGCTCACAGCAAGGTCTGACAAAGTTCAATAACGATCAGCTGATATTGGCCAGCACACCAGAGACAACCATCCTGCTCTTCTTTAAAAGCAGTGGTTAGCACTGCTGCCTCACTGCGTCAGAGACCACGTTTCAATTCCAGTGGTGTCACTGCACTTGTAATCCAGAGGCCTAGGCTAACGCTCGGGGGTCATGGGCTCAAATCCCACCACGGCAGCTGGTGGAATTTCATTAATCTCTGTGGAATATAAGGTTTGTGTCAGTTATTGCGACCATGACAACTATCATAAATTGTTGTCAAAACCCACCTGGTTCACTTTAGGGAAGGAAATCTGCCGTCCGTACTTGGACTTAATTGGCTGCACTGGGCTTTGGAATGCCCAGTGGTCAGGAAAGGTGCTACATAAATGCAAACCTTTCAAGTAATTGTCATCTTGCCTGGAAATCTCGAAAGCTGTTTTGTTTTTACTGAAGAACATTCAGCTCGAGTTGTCCTACCTCGTCGCTTCAGGAACTCCATCGTCCGATATATAAAAAGGCTCCAGATCATTATATTCTTCAAACACTCCCCACCGAAATAGGGCCCACTCGTGAACGAATACTCGCCCTGCAAAAACAAAGTGTGTTTGTTGTTCAAAATTGTGAAAATTGCTTTCACTTTCTGTGAAGTAGCAATGGTGCTTCAGAAAAAATAAACTGGGCCAAGGTCCTCTCAGGCATGTTAAATGCACCATCAGCGGCATGAGGTTATTCTGTGGCATGACAAAAATAAAGAATATTCAATGCCCCCCTGTTCATGGTGGTTTCTGCAGCAATGTCACTGAGCATGGCACAGAATTGGGGTGTCAAAGGATCCAGCCGAAAACTTTAGTTCTCTAACTTCCTGATGGGAAAGGAGCCTGGAAACTATGTTTTTCAGTTGTAACATTGCGGGGCGCAGTCCAGAGAAGGGTGGCCTGGATGGCACAGTGTTTACCACTGATGCCTCGCAGTGCCAGAGATCAAGATTCAATTCTGGCCTCCGGTGACTATCTGTGTCGAGTTTGCACTTTCTCCCCATTGTAATGATATGTATATAGTCAGTATAGTGAAGGGTTAATAATCACATCTATGTTTAAATCAAACAGTGGAGGGCATTACTAATTCACTGTATAAAAGACAGCGGGCGGGATTCTCTGATCCTGAGGCTAAGTATTGACGCCATCGGAAACGCCGTCACCCAAGATCCGGGTTGGAGAATCGGCGGAGGGCCGCGCAAATTGCAACCCGCCGCCCCGATGCCGGGTCGCAATTCTCCGCAAAATCCGCACCATTGGGGCCGGCGTGGTTGGCGCGGCGCCGGTCGGGGGCCGTTCTATGCAGCCCCTCCCCCTGCGATTCTCCGGCCCAGATGGGCCGAGTGGGCGTACAAAAATACCCGAGTCCCGCCGGCGGCATTCTAACAAGCTCTGAGCCAGCGGGACCTCGGCGTTGAAGGGTCCGGGAGCGGCCTGTGGGGCCGGTGGGACTGCGCATGCGCGTGTTCGTGCCTCCAAGGGCCAGAATTGCTGATGCTGGGGCCGTGTTGACGCCATCAAGAAACGCCACGCCGTTTCCGATGGCGTCAACACTTAGCCTCAGGATCAGAGAATCCCACCCAGCAATTCTGGCCCCTACAGGGGGCCAGCACGGCGTGGAGTGCTTCACGCCGCTCGAGCTGCTGATCCGGCTGGAGCGGAGTGGGTCCGGCGCGAACCCACACTTGCGGGTGTGTTTAAGGCCACCTAAAAGTGCGCAAAGCCCCTCCAAGTATAAGAAGGAACCCCCACGAGAGATTCGCTCCCTTGGATTCGGCTCTCAAGTGGAGAGACCCATCGACCAGCATCACCAGAAACAAGTAAGTTCAAGGTCAATGCTCGCTACCAGACGGACGACCTTAGCTGTTCTCCTGCTACCTCTTCGAACCCAACAGCCTCAGATCCGAACAACGGCCATTGTTTCTCTGACTAAGTGGGCACACGAAGTTAAGTATAGGCGTTAGCGTTAGAGATAGTTTAGTTTGTAGTACTGTTGTGCATGAGTAGATCTTACTGTGTGTGTAAATCAATAGTATTGACTTTGAACTAACTAACTGGCGTATTGGCTCTTTGATCAGTATTCGGGTTGAACCTTGTGGCGGTATCGAGAGATACCTGGCGACTCTGAAAGTAGAAACATAATTAGGATTAAGAAAGGTGACCATATTGACCGCCATATTTATAACCAGATAAACAGAGCAACATTACTGGCGACATCTGATGGGACTCGACCTAGAAGTGGCTTTGTCACTCCGAGAGAACCCAAATTTGAATTAGAATCCAATTGGAAAAAGAAAAACCACAAGCGTAAGACCAATACCGGTCAGACCTCCAAGATTCGGAAGTGTGTTATTTGCATGCGTACTAACAGGGGTATAAGGTAAACCTGAGAGATTTTGTTGCGTTAAAACTGTCGGGAGTTTTATAGACCGGAAATTAGCTTGAGCCGTACCCATGTTTGCATCACCACTTTATTCCCCCCTGTTCCAAATTCGATAGAAACCCCAGAGATAGAGATAGAAATGGCAATGAAGGCAATGGAATGCCTTATGAACCCCCAGGAATTCGAGATCGCAGCGACCAGTAGAGTAGGACAGTGTCCCGTATGGGAAGAGGAAATTCGAAAATATCTCAAAGGGAAAGGATGGCCCCTTTGGAGTGAATTTTGTGCGACCGATGAAACAGGTCCCGGAAGTATAGGGCATACTTGGTGGGAGAACCTGACAGAGATCCATAGGAAGAGCTTCGGGAAAGCTCGTAAGCCGATGCCAATCGTGTCCTGCTTGGCATAATTGCGAGGCACAGAGGAGGTTGTGAGGACGCTCCGCAGAGAGATTGAGGAGAGAGACAAGAGTAGTGACGGAGACGTGAGTAAGTACAAGAAAGTTAACAGGGAACTGAGAGAGCAGTTAGCGGCGAAGGACAAGGAGATGGCGGATGTCAAACGGGCACACCAATCTTGTCTCGCCCATTTAAGCAGCTTTCAGTCGCAATATGATAAGGCCTACCAAGACACGCAAGGTAAGAGAAGAAACAGAACACCAAGTCGAGCAGTTACAGAAACAATGTAACGATTTAAAAGCAGCCCCACGAGCACTCCACAGTTCCACGACGGAACAAAGGCAGAGCTCGGTAGACCACGCTAAATGCCGAAAGCAAATTGCAGACCTGCAATCCCTGCTTTCTGGACAAATTGCCTTGAGAGGGTCGGTACAAGGGTTCTTTAGGCGGTGGCAACCGTTCTTAGACTTTCTGGCAGAACGCTAGACATTGGTCAATGGCAGCAGCAGCTCAGGGGGTGGAGGGGGGTTACTTTATTTTTGTTTATGTTATTTACACTGGAAGGGTCTGAGGGAGTGTATACACCTGTTGTCTTAAGTTGGGGTGTTAATGTTAATTTAATGTTTAGGTACGGAGTTTGGGGGGTTGCTTTTTTAGATTGTGTTTTGTACTTACCCCTGTTGGGTTCTTTTTTCTTTCTCATTTTGTTATTGATATTTTATGAAAACCTTTAATAAAAATTATTTTTTTAAAAAAATCATAGATGGCTGGTGATGCGCCCTCCAACCAGCAGGTGAAAGTACAGACACACCATGTGGTCTCAAGACAGTGGTCATGTGACAAGGCACTCCGCTATAAGTGGGGACACATCCGGTCATCAGCAGATGGTTGTAAGACGTACATGAGGGTAGTACAAAGAAACTCCATGATAACTTGCTCTGTAACAGATCGCTATCTTACAACGTGATTCAATAAAGATCCTGGTTTGGACAAGTCTCAAGTCATTTGGTAGATTCCTTGCTAGACATCGAACACAGAACAAAACAAAGGTAGGTAAAGAGTGTCAAAGTAACTGATCTGCTCCTTTCCTCTGTAATCAGTGATGAAGTACATACTTACAAGGGTTAATTACCTTTTGAGGCAAAAACAGGAATAAGACTGTTTAGTATAAAGTTTGGGGTGAAGTGAATATACCGGCCCTTCTCTCCACATCCACCATACTGTAGAGTGTACGGGTCATCTCCATATTTAAGGTACGATTCAGCAACGATCACATCAGCCTAGGGAAAGACAAATGGATGTTTTCATATGAGAATCACTGCAACAGAAACACACGCACACACATAACAAAAGGAGTACGCTACCTAGAGCAGAAATATAAATATTAGTAAATATCCTTGCAACACTTGGAGTTGAATTTTTGTGGGGTTTTCCCAATCTGTTGCCATGACTTTGTCCTGTGATTTGGCAAATGTCCACATTATGAGTAATTATAGCCGTGTTACTGAAAGGATAAGTAACCATCCAGGGACTACAGTGTTAAAGTGCCTTGTGTACTCAAAACTGGCTGGACATTCATCATAGTCCGAGAACTTTGTCCCATGGTGCCGAGTGGCCTGGAACAGTCCAGCATTAATAAACTGCTCTGGGTCCCTTCTCCCCTTTGACACCTGCCTCTGGCTCCTCCACTATTGGTGTCGGATCTTAATTTCAATGAATATTTCTGGAGCGGTTCATGTGGGCGGCACAGTGGCGTAATGGTTAGCACTGCCTCTTCACAGCGGCAGTGACCCAGGTTTCTGTTGCAGCGTTGGGTGACTGTGAAGTTTGCACACTCTCTGTGTGTCTGCGGGTGCTTCCTCCGGTTGCTCCGGTTTCCTCCCACACTCCAAAGATGGGCGGTTTAGGTAGATTGGCCAGATACATTACACCATAGGATCCAAAGATGTGCAGGTTAGGTGGAGTTATGGGATTACAGGGACAGAGGAGGGGGAGTGAGCCTTGGAGGGTCAGTGCAGACTCAGTGGGCCAAATGGCCTCCTTCTGCACTGTAGGAATTCTCTGTTTCGACTCCACCTCCTCCCACCCTCCTGGAGACAGGTGCCCGATTCATCAATGTCCCTTGGATCCAGCAGCGTATTTTCTAATTTTTTTCCCCATGTTCCCTGATGCCAGAAACCCATTCCGAGGTCTCCGATGGCCCCTCTATTCTAATATTTAATGGCAACCCCCATGTAATGCTCCTAGACTTTGGTCCCGTAACTGTTATGCTTCCTTATGTCATAAACTCCATTCTCAATACAGTACACAGCCCTGGATCAATGGAACCGAGACTCCTTGCCCCAATGCAGATTCCCAGAAGATCCAATGTGCAATATGGAGAGATGCTGGCCTCTACCCAGTCAGTGCTGTCAGAGCCTGTCACCTGGCTTTCCTCAGTACTACCATCTCCTGGAATGGCCTCTGTAAGGATCCTCCTGCTTAAACCTGGTTTCCCCCGTGTATCCCCTTTATTTTCTGTTATTTCTGGACAGTTGCTCGGACCTATGCCTTTCAGAAGGACTTCACTTTAATTTTAAAAACAATGGACCCCACCCCCGGCACAATGTACTGTTTGGTCTGGTCTCTGGACATCCCCGATACAATGTACTGTTTGGTCTGGTCTCTGGACATCCCCGGTACAATGTGCTGTTTGGTCTGGTCTCTGGACATCCCCGGTACAATGTGCTGTTTGGTCTGGTCTCTGGACATCCCCGGTACAATGTACTGTTTGGTCTGGTCTCTGGACATCCCCGGTACAATGTGCTGTTTGGTCTGGTCTCTGGACATCCCCGATACAATGTGCTGTTTGGTCTGGTCTCTGGACATCCCCGGTACAATGTGCTGTTTGGTCTGGTCTCTGGACATCCCCGGTACAATGTGCTGTTTGGTCTGGTCTCTGGACATCCCCGGTACAATGTGCTGTTTGGTTTGGCCTCTGGACACCCCCGGTACAATGTGCTGTTTGGTTTGGCCTCTGGACACCCCCGGTACAATGTGCTGTTTGGTTTGGCCTCTAGACATCCCCGGTACAATGTGCTGTTTGGTTTGGTCTCTGGACACCCCCGGTACAATGTGCTGTTTGGTTTGGCCTCTGGACACCCCCGGTACAATGTGCTGTTTGGTTTGGCCTCTGGACACCCCCGGTACAATGTGCTGTTTAGTTTGGCCTCTGGACACCCCCGGTACAATGTGCTGTTTAGTTTGGCCTCTGGATACCCCCGGTACAATGTGCTGTTTAGTTTGGCCTCTGGACATCCCCGGTACAATGTGCTGTTTGGTCTGGTCTCTGGACATCCCCGGTACAATGTGCTGTTTCGTTTGGCCTCTAGACATCCCCGGTACAATGTGCTGTTTGGTCTGGTCTCTGGACACCCCCGGTACAATGTGCTGTTTGGTCTGGTCTCTGGACACCCCCGGTACAATGTGCTGTTTGGTCTGGTCTCTGGACATCCCCGGTACAATGTGCTGTTTGGTCTGGTCTCTGGACACCCCCGGTACAATGTGCTGTTTGGTCTGGTCTCTGGACACCCCCGGTACAATGTGCTGTTTAGTTTGGCCTCTGGACACCCCCGGTACAATGTGTAATTTGGTTTGGCCTCTGGAGATCCGGTATAATGTCCATCCTAAAGCACCAGAACAATTTCACAAATATCATGTAACAAAAACAGAACTTATTATAAACAAACACGTTAGGAGCGGGAGTAGGTCATCCAATAAGATTTTGGCTGACCTGATTGTGCCCTGAGTGACACTTTCCTGCCATCCCTGATACTCTTTGACTCCCTTGTGAGTCAAGAATCTATCTACGTCTGCCTTAAAACTATTCAATGACCCTGCCTCCTCTACTTCCTGGGAAAGAGAGGTCCACAGACTCATGACCTTCTGCGGGACAAGAATTTCTCCTCCACTCTGTCGTAAATGGCAGATCCCTTGGGCGGGATTCTCCGCCCGCCAGCCCTGTTTTCCAGCGTGGCGCCCCCTCGCCAGCAGCGGGATTCCCCGCCACGCTGCCAGCGAATGGGGTTCTCCATTGTGGCCACCCCAACGCCGCCGGGAAACCCGCGGGTGTGGGTGCGTTGCGGCGAAGAGGAGGCTCCCACCGACGGAGAATCCCGCAGCTTATATTGAAAACCATGTACCCATTTCTCAACTCTGACACAAGCGATTGACACTTTAAGAGTTCATTGCAAAAGATTTCCTCTTTTCTTGTTAAATAGGGTATTCTTTAACTCACTATGGGTGAGTTGTTCAGTAATAGATAGTCAGTGCGACAACATGCACATTTAATCAAACCTTTAGGAAGTGTCAGATTCCGCTGGGAATTTCCGTGGAATTGCACCGGTTCTGCCGGAAGTTTGGCAGAAGCTTGGTGCAAAGATCCACTACCAAGTGTTAACAGGTTTTCAAGAGAATTCCCAGGGGCCAACAAGGATCAGGCTTGAAGGGATTTGTCAGTCTTCGCCGCTCACGTCTTACCTTCTCGTAGGATTCAGTCGTGGGTCTGTGAATGGAGCTGGAATTAACCGGCCATGTTCGAGGCAGCAGGATTTTCACATCCGAATAATAAACCTGTTGCTTGGTTGCCTGGTGAAGGTAGGAGGAGGCAGCTGTCACTATTTCCTGTGAAGCAAAGGCAAACTTGAAATCATGATCTTGCTTCATTAATGGAATGATCGCCGTAGAATTCTGTTCGGTTGGCGGTCGGCAGCACCACCCAAAGCTGCAGGCTGGCTGTCCGACCTCTCGGAATCTTTCCAAATGGAGAAAATCAAATTCGCCATCCGAGGGTCAGACGACGGCTTCCACAGAATGTGGGAGCCATTCACCCAATTGTTCCGGGACCTGTTTGTGGCCAACGAACAAGCAGAAGAATGGCCAGGTAGCCAAGAACCAGGGGAAAGTAGCCAAGGCGTGAGAGGGAGCGATAGACCCAGGGGAGAGGGCGGGGGGGGACAGCTAAACCTAAGAGAAAAGAAAGGTGAACCACCAGGAGAAGGGGAAGGGGGGCAGATGGGGAGGGAAGAGGACGGAGACAGGAAACAATAGAGGGGAAACAGAGATGGGAGAGGGTAGGCAAGGGAATAATAGCCGGAAGGAGAGCATGGGAGATGATAGCAAACTTGGCAAACACAGGAACAGAGAGCAAGGAAAATACGGGCAAAAGACGGGACGAGCGGCCGAAGCGGAGGTGAATGCGAGACGACAACGGCAGCGAAATCCGTCCGGGAGAAGCAAGTGACAACACCAACACCAGATCCATTCCCGTATTGCCCTCTCTGTATTGGACATAACCAATGTAATTGTTTCTCCGGCACCCAAATGTATATGCACCTCCCCAGTTCCCACCCCCCCCCCCCACAAACAGGTGCCTTAGGTGTTAAAAATAATATTGCTAACTGTACAGAGTTGCTGTTGTTGAGCTAGTGTACAATATCATACCAGTTTTTTTTTTCTTTAGTTTTCTTCTCTTCTCTGTATATGAATTTTATTCTGTGTACATAACTGTAAATATACTTTGTTCAAAAACCCAATAAAAAACATTTATTTAAAAAAATTAATGGAATGCTGGCAGGGAAGAGGACTTAACATATTTCTTTCATTCTTCCCCCTTCTCATTCTAAACAAAGCAGAGGCTATTACACTTCTTCAGATAGCACATCAATATCTCACCTGAATATTTCCAATCATCTTGTCATTATATTGGATTCCGGGGTTAATGGCAATAAGTACGTCTCTATATCCATTATTCTCCAACTTTAGTCCAGAACCGTTTGTAATATAATCACACAGAAGATAGCTGAGCACCAAGTCAAAGGTTTTTTGAACCCTCATCATTGCACTCTGGCTTTGGTCTGCTCAAGAATACTTCCTGTGTATTAAATGACACATTGGCTGTGTCACTCACATCCTGAGAATGAGTTGAAAATAATTATTGGAGGGCTGTGCTTGTACTAAGAAGAGAGTGAAATGACACCAGAAGATTCAGAGTCTGCGACCATGACCAGGAGTTGGATTAGGAATAAATCTAAAACCACCAAACCAAACAGAAGGCATGAGTCCCTTCACACATTAAATTTATAAAAAGTCCCTTACTCTGAGGGGCCAGATGAGTGAAGTTTGAAGTGAATTTAATTTATGGCTTCAGTTCGAGGGAAGTCATTTTCTCATCAAGGTTTATACAGCCCAGACAAATTGATGATCAGAAGGATGCCTACCTAAACTTCTCGCCTTAACATACTCTGCACTTCAACACAGCGTAGGGCAATCATGTGGGAACGTGTTCTGTGGTTAGGTTTATTCATGTTGCAATCCTGTCAGAATTAAGTGCATGCTCTAATTATAAGTGAGAGCAATTGTTACTAATTGGGAAAAGGTTAGGGCGTTATAGAAAATAGGATCAGGGGTAGTCCATTCGGCCCTTTCACTCTGCTCTGCTATTCAATATAATCATGGCTGGTCCTCTTGCCGGGGTTTTCTGGCTATCCCTCGGCAGTTTTCTCCAGGTGAGTGTTAATGGTGCCATTAAGGGATGAAGAGTGTTTATGGCAGCAAAAGGTGAGATAGCAGAATGTGTTAATGTCATGGACATAGACAAGGGGGAGTGTGAATTGTGCCATTTCATGGACATAATGGCTCGTTTGCCCTTTCAACTCTTGCATGTCCACACGTCTGCCCTGAGCCTGCTGCATTGCTCCATTGATGCCCAACGCAAACTGGAAGAACAAAGCCTCATCTTCTGATCACCCCGCCCCCCCCCCACCTTTTCATTGTTTGGTGTTAGTAGTTTTTACGCACCTTGGCCTGCCCAACACAGCCCCACCTCTCCCCCGTTTGCCACCTGCCCCAGGTTGCTCAGTTTCTCCCATTAACACATTCTGCTATCTCACCTTTTGCCACCAATAGCACTCTTCATCCCTTAGAGGCACCATTGACACTCCCCTTTGTGTCATGTCTATGACATATTTGTCAATGCCTCCTTTTCCCCGACCTATCCTTTGTGGCCACCTAAAATGGTGTCCAGCAAGGGATGCTGGGAAAAGTGGTCAAGCATGTGGTCAAGCAGGCTGCAGGCAGATCAAATAAAACTACAGAAAAAGGCTTCGCAGACTTCAAACAAATTCACAGCTTGATGCGAATAACATAAGTAAAGGACTATCTCCAGGCCACCAACAGGATCAATAGAGCTGTCTTGTTAATCACAATTGTTTACCAGGCACAGCGTCACCTAACTTCCTTATTTGGATGGGCCTACATGTTTCCAACACTTTCAAGCATGGCCACTGAGTGCCCACCCCAAAATTGATGTGGCAGCCCCTGATTGGACTTTATCGATCAGGCTGATCGAGCCCTGATCAATTGATTGACAAATGACCCAGAGACCGCCCACCAAAAGAGTCACGAAATGCAAACAGCAGAAGAGTTACTGCACTGATTCATTCTTTCTCTGAGCAGCAGTAACTAACAACGGTGACGTCCACCAGCCGACGAAGGAGATCATCCACACTACCAACAGAAGGAAGACCAGAGCCAGAAGAGAACCAGATTGATAACCAACTACAGACAACAGGCCTGTATCTGCCCAATGCTTGTCAGCCTTTGCCAAGTCAAGTTCAGATCTTGGAACTATTGGGGTATAGTGTCACCTATGATTGGGAGTGTTTGATTGAATAACCATAAGCATTGTGTGAGCGTGAATAAATATTGTTCATTTTTATAAACTGAGTCTCTTAGTCATCTGTCCACCGTATACGAGTTAAGACACACTGTGGTTTAGAAAGGGCAACATGTTGGCACCCCAGATGGGACGCGATTAGCAGTAACGATTGTTGCTCTGAAAGATCCCACAAATCTAATTAAAATCAGAAACCACAGGCGTATACGATTAGGATCGGAAAATAGGTCATAAACCGGACCCGTAGTCCAATCAACCCCCCCCCCCCCCATAGCCAGAGATGAGCGACCGGAGTTCGCAGGTAGCAAAGTGTCCCATATGGGAGGAGAACATTTGGGAATATATGAAGAGAAAGGGATGGGTCCTTTGGGCAGAATTTTGTGAGAATACAGAGACAGGTCCCGGAGCAATAGGACGAACCTATTGTGAGCACCTGAATAAAGCGCATGGAAAGCGCGTGCTAAAGTATAAGAAAGTGATTGCAGTAATGTGCTGCATGGCGCAACTAATGGGAACAGAGGAGGTCTTATCGACCGTCCGCATGCAACTAGCAGACGGAAAAGAGGAAGTAAAGAAATCATAGGAGCATTAAGAGAGGAAATAAAGCATTTAAACAAAGCACATCAGCAAGAGCTAATTCAAGTAACAAATGCCTGGAAGGAAGAAGGGAAGGTAAGCAGCACATGGCAGGGCGAGGTAGATAGAATAAAGAACGAATGGCAGGGAGACGCAGATAGAGCAAAAAGTGCCTGGCAAGGAGACGTCGATAGGGTAAACAACGCACACCAGCAGGAGATAGCAAAGCTGCAGGACGAGATAGCACAATTAAAAGTGGAAGGGCAAAAGGACGTGGCAAAATTAAAAGATGAGAGTCAGGATTAGGTGAAGGAATTAAAAGAGGAACAGCAGACAGAGATAAAAAGATTACAGAGAGAGCTGAAAAAGACAGGGAGATTAGAGATCTAAAATGTTCAAACCAGGCTAACGTGGTGCATTTAGGCAGCTTTCAAACTCAATGTGAAAAAGCTTACCAAGAGACCCAACGGGCTGCCGTGGTAAGAGATGAGGCCTAGCAGAAGGTCACCCGCTTAGACGTGAAGTGCAGCAATCTGCAGGCAGCATTAAAAGCGCTCCATCAGACCAGTCAGGATCAGCGACAAGCGACCGCTGACCATTCTAACTGCCAGCGCAAAATTAATAAATTAAAATCATTGCTCTCGGTCCAAGATGGTTTTCCAAGAAGTAGATTTAGGACTGAATTTAGGAGGAACTTCTTCACCCAAAGGGTTGTGAATCTATGGAATTCCTTGCCCAGTGAAGCAGTAGAGGCTCCTCCATTAAATGTTTTTAAGATAAAGATAGATAGTTTTTTGAAGAATAAAGGGATTAAGGGGTATGGTGTTCGGGCCGGAGAGTGGAGCTGAGTCCACAAAAGATCAGCCATGATCTCATTGAATGGCGGAGCAGGCTCGAGGGGCCAGATGGCCTACTCCTGCTCCTAGTTCTTATGTTCTTATGGGTACCTTCGGGACAGTTGAGTTAGGAGAGAAACAGAGGGCAGATTGGGCAGATCTTCATGAAAAGGCAAAAATGTACGTCATGGAGACCGAGAGTTGGGATCCCCCACCACAACCCCCAGAAATAACCATACCGAACGCGCCACCACTAACCACAGAGAAAGTTGTACCCGTTAAACCACCGGATTCACCGCCAGTGCCAATGCACCCAGTCAGCACCGAGAGGGAGGGAGGGGATAGCCTAAGCCGGGCAATTACCAAGACAACTCCACTTACAGTGACCCAACTGAGTGATGCCTGTAGTAAAATCACCACTACCGCAGACCCACACTGCTTCTTTGAGGAGATTAGACAACAGAAAATAATGTCTGGGCGAGGCAAAAGGGAGGAAGTAAAACGCATAGTAACGTGCCTTAGTCTGTCAGTCAGGCCAGCATTACCATCACTCCAAAACGTGGGACAAGGAACTTTAGAGGACATGAAAGAGGCCATATCAACAGCAGTGGGATATAATAAGGGAGATCCCGTAGATGGTTTAAACAAATGTAGGCAAAGGAAAGGGGAACATCCGGCCGCCTTCGCTAGTCGGCACTGGATTCATTTTAAAGGGGTGTATGGAGACTTGCAGTGCTCTGCATTAGATAACTCCGACTCCTCCAAATGGGCACAGATGTTAGTATCCCACGCTACCGAGGCAGGCAAAAAGGCTTGCATAAATTTTGACTCCGCCTACCACACGCACAATGAAGCACAGGTTCTTCACCGCTTATCCAGAGTTTGGGAACAGTCAGTCCAGGAGACCCACGAGCACGTATCGATAAGGAGGCAACTATGCATCCTCTGAGGGCTAACCAGGGTCCAGCGTGGCGAAAGGAGTGTAGAGAACCCCAGTACCCAAGGGATCCGGCCCCGCCGTACATGCCTCAGGGAAGGGATAGGGTAGTATGGTTTAATTGTGGACAATCAAGCCATTTTGCTCGTGATTGCGGGAGTCCCCCAGCATCGTACACACGACCCCCGAGACCACCCGTCCCCTTGCCTAGATCAAACCCCAGATGTGACCGGGAACGCTACCCACGCCAGTTTGAAGAACCCAGCCGCCCCATGCATAATGTGGATACTTACGCGCACAAACTTGCCTATAACTCACTAGACTGACGGTGTCCGGCCTCTCCGATGTGGGTTTGCGATACCCGGTGGGATTGAGTTGGAAGACCACTGGTTATAGGAGAGGTCAGAGGCCACCCCATTGAATTCCTTTGGGATACTGGAGGCTCCCAGTCTACCATTAATACATCCACTTTGCACACACGCGTCCCATGGCCGACCACAAATACTATTACACTTAGTGGGTATACTGGACATATGCAAGAGAGTCGTATCACGGCATAGGTAACATAGACACTGATCATTCAGTGGTATTAATCGACCTTCCCCCACCCACCGAGCACATTTTAAGGGTAGATTTCATAAATCGGCACAATCTCTCTTTTGATCCAGTAAGTCGCTGCATCTGGCAGATGGCCACTATCCGTCGCGCCCCATCAATTGTTCCTGTTGGAGAATACGTAAATCGAGTTTGCACAATAGGGGAGTTTTGGTTTTACCCCTGAGCTATTAGCACCAATCCGACAATTAGGGAAATCCTTCAAAAGAACACAGGGTTGTTTGCCCGACATAAACATGACTGTGGGCAAATGACAGGGGAGGTATGAATCGTGGGGCCAGATCCAAAACTTCAAAAACAATATGGGTTCCCTGGACAAGCGGAGGATGAGATTGCTAAGGTGATTGATAGCTTATTGCAGCAGGGAGTAATCAGACCAGTAGCATCTACAAATACTGCACCAATTTGGCCAGTCAAAAAGCCAGACGGATCATGGCGTCTGACTATTGATTATAGAGAATTAAATAAGGTAACCCCACTCACAGCCCCTACTGTAGCCACCAGCCCTGTGACCATGATGAAACAAGGGGTGCAGGCAAAACTTTTCACCGTGCTGGATATCAGCAATGGGTTTTGGTCCATTCCTCTAGACCGAGCCTGCCAGTATAAGTTTGCCTTCACGCTCCAAGGCCAACAATATACTTGACGGTGGAATATACTTGGACGTGCCTTCCACAGGGTTTTCACAATTCCCCTTCTCCGGATGCGAGGGGCACTTGCTAGCTGTATTCTGGGCCGTACAATATTTTGCCTATATTACTGGACACAATCCAGTTACCATTCTTAAAGAGCACACTCCAACCCAACTCCTCTTCGACGATAGACTAAAAGACGGGTCAGTATGTCAGGTCCGTGCTGCACGTTGGACATTATTACTGCAGAGTAGGGATATTACGGTAAAACGAACTAAGGTCCCCACTTTTCTGGTGCCTCACCATGAGTGCTAGATTTTAGCAACCAAACACCCTACAGGTCCGTTTATTCCCAAACCTCTAGAACGACAGACACCTAACAAACAGCCGGCCACCCCACACAGCGACCATGCCCCACAAATTTATGTGAACGGTTCATCCTCAATAGAGGACGGTAATAAAATAACTGGTTGTGGGATTGATGTAGAGGATGCACACGGATGCCCGTTAGAGGAAATAGCCCGCAAACTACCTGGACATCTTGGTGCACAAGCAGCCGAGCTAGCTGCAGTAGCTTATGTGGCTACCCACCCCGATTCGTTTCCCCCTCCAGCCAACATGCATTCTGATAGCGTGTATGTCTGTAACAGCCTCACAGAGTTCCTTCCCCTCTGGCAATCCCGAGGTTTTGGCTCTGTAGGTGGCAAACCTCTGCCATCAGCCCCTTTGTTAAAATATATTTTGCAGGAGGCTGCTGGTCGCATATATGGCATTGTTAAAGTCAAGAGTCAGCACCGTGCCTCCCCTCACGGTAACTGTAAGGGTGACGTCTCAGCCAAAGCCGGTGCCCGAAATGGGTACATCTGGCAACTATCCGTAGGTGAATCGATAAGCGCAGTCCCCGTTTCACAGACCAATATTTCTGACTTAGCCCAGGCCCAGCGCTTCGACAGAGATCTCAAAGCAGTCCTAGACGGAACATGCCCGGCCCCATATGGCAAGTGGAGAGATAAACTCGATATCAGGGATTGGCTGATTTTGAAAGATGGTAATTATGTGGGCCCCACTCAGGATCGGAACCAGCTTATTTACCAGTTCCACGAAGGACAGGGACACCAAGGCATAGATGCCACATTAAACCACCTGAAGACATTCAGTTGGTGGCCGGAACTTAGGGACGATGTCACGTATTGTTGAGTGCCCCGAATAACCCCGATAGATATACCAGGAAGGGACAATTGAGACACACTCGCCCCTGGCCAAATCTACAGGTGGACTATATCGGCCCCCTCCCGCAATGCAGGAATGGTTTTAAGTATACGTTGGTAGTTATTGATACATTCACTAAATGGGTTGAAGCATTTCCTGCCTGGTCCAACACAGCCAAGGCCACCGCAAAAATCTTGACCCACCAAATCTTTGCTATGAGGTCTTCCCCGCTGTATAGAGACCAACCAGGAAACACATTTTACAGTGATGCAAAACGTTATGGCCATGTTTGGGGTTAAACAAAAGTTCCATTTTGCATACCACCCCCAGCCCAGTGGAATTGTGGAGCGGATGAACAGCACTTTAAAGGCTATCATTAGGAAGACAGTGCAGCAGAACAACACCACCTGGGACACAGTGCTTCCCTTTGCCCTGATGATCATTAGAAATACTGTTTCCAGCTCCACAGCATTCACCACACACCGGTTATGACGGGTCAACCTATGAAGGGTGATGAATACCTGTTAGGGCTTGATCTTGCCGACCCAACTATTGCAGCCCTGACACATGAGAAGGCCGCCCAGCAACTAACCGACAATATTAAAGCAGCCCAATTAGCTGATGCAGTCCGGTTAGGAGCTCCGAAGAGTAATCCCTATTTTGATAAGCAAGTGCACTCGGTCGAATGCACAGTCGGACAGCAAGTGATGGTCACCCTCTGCAACCCCAGTTCCTTCCTCTCCCCAACATTTGCAGGTCCTTACACTATAACAGACAAAGTTAGTCCCTCAGTATACAAAATCCTTTATACTAATGGAAAGGCTGGTTGGTTCCATTTTAAATCAGCTCAAAGCTTACGGGACCCAATATAGCCACGCCCATCATCTTACGTTAGCAATGGGGGAAGATGACACCTCTGTTTACATCCCTTCATGGTTCCGCCTCTCAAGTGGCGTTCTGCCTCGACCTCATGTTCAACCCATAGTCCAAGTCCCTCCACCTGATTTGGGCGTAGCACATAAACTCTACATTTGAGGATGGCCGTATTGTGTCGGTTATTCTTCCCTCACCTGGACGTGTTGTACCTGTGGCCTCTGGTCAGCAACATTCCGATCTCCCTGTACTTCACCGGACCTCTTTCACGTTCACTCCCGCCACATCCCCCTCTTGGGCAAGGGATCATACCAGTCGTCTTGTTCGTATACCTGATGATGACACTGAACAGACCTCTCAGGAGGATAATGACCAATGGCAGGTTTGGAAACCAGGCAAGTCCTGTGATTCTGTGGATGAGCCTCTCCTGGATGAACTACAGAATGTAATGTGGCACGTGGATTATTGACATGTCCAGATAGAACATAGAACATAGAACAATACAGCGCAGTACAGGCCCTTCGGCCCACGATGTTGCACCGAAACAAAAGCCATCTAACCTACACTATGCCATTATCATCCATATGTTTATCCAATAAACTTTTAAATGCCCTCAATGTTGGCGAGTTCACTACTGTAGCAGGTAGGGCATTCCACGGCCTCACTACTCTTTGCGTAAAGAACCTACCTCTGACCTCTGTCCTATATCTATTACCCCTCAGTTTAAAGTTATGTCCCCTCGTGCCAGCCATATCCATCCGCGGGAGAAGGCTCTCACTGTCCACCCTATCCAACCCCCTGATCATTTTGTATGCCTCTATTAAGTCTCCTCTTAACCTTCTTCTCTCCAACGAAAACAACCTCAAGTCCGTCAGCCTTTCCTCATAAGATTTTCCCTCCATACCAGGCAACATCCTGGTAAATCTCCTCTGCACCCGCTCCAAAGCCTCCACGTCCTTCCTATAATGCGGTGACCAGAACTGTACGCAATACTCCAAATGCGGCCGGACCAGAGTTCTGTACAGCTGCAACATGACCTCCCGACTCCGGAACTCAATCCCTCTACCAATAAAGGCCAACACTCCATAGGCCTTCTTCACAACCCTATCAACCTGGGTGGCAACTTTCAGGGATCTATGTACATGGACACCTAGATCCCTCTGCTCAGCCACACTTTCAAGAACTTTACCATTAGCCAAATATTCCGCATTCCTGTTATTCCTTCCAAAGTGAATCACCTCACACTTCTCTACATTAAACTCCATTTGCCACCTCTCAGCCCAGCTCTGCAGCTTATCTATATCCCTCTGTAACCTGCTACATCCTTCCACACTATCGACAACACCACCGACTTTAGTATCGTCTGCAAATTTACTCACCCACCCTTCTGCGCCTTCCTCTAGGTCATTGATAAAAATGACAAACAGCAACGGCCCCAGAACAGATCCTTGTGGTACTCCACTTGTGACTGTACTCCATTCTGAACATTTCCCATCAACCACCACCCTCTGTCTTCTTTCAGCTAGCCAATTTCTGATCCACATCTCTAAATCACCCTCAATCCCCAGCCTCCGTATTTTTTGCAATAGCCTACCGTGGGGAACCTTATCAAACGCTTTGCTGAAATCCATATACACCACATCAACTGCTCTACCCTCGTCTACCTGTTCAGTCACCTTCTCAAAGAACTCAATAAGGTTTGTGAGGCATGACCTACCCTTCACAAAGCCATGCTGACTATCCCTGATCATATTATTCCTATCTAGATGATTATAAATCTTGTCCCTTATAATCCCCTCCAAGACTTTACCCACTACAGACGTGAGGCTCACCGGTCTATAGTTGCCGGGGTTGTCTCTGCTCCCCTTTTTGAACAAAGGGACCACATTTTCTGTCCTCCAGTCCTCTGGCACTATTCCTGTAGCCAATGATGACATAAAAATCAAAGCCAAAGGTCCAGCAATCTCTTCCCTGGCCTCCCATAGAATCCTAGGATAAATCCCATCAGGTCCCGGGGACTTATCTATTTTCAGCCTGTCCAGAATTGCCAACACCTCTTCCCTACGTACCTCAATGCCATCTATTCTATTAGCCTGGGGCTCAGCATTCTCCTCCACAACATTATCTTTTTCCTGAGTGAATACTGACGAAAAATATTCATTTAGTATCTCGCCTATCTCTTCAGACTCCACACACAATTTCCCATCCCTGTCCTTGACTGGTCCTACTCTTTCCCTAGTCATTCGCTTATTCCTGACATACCTATAGAAAGCTTTTGGGTTTTCCTTGATCCTTCCTGCCAAATACTTCTCATGTCCCCTCCTTGCTCGTCTTAGCTCTCTCTTTAGATCCTTCCTCGCTACCTTGTAACTATCCATCGCCCCAACCGAAACTTCACACTTCATCTTCACATCGGCCTTCTTCTTCCTCTTAACAAGAGATTCCACTTCCTTGGTAAACCACGGTTCCCTCGCTCGACGCCTTCCTCCCTGTCTGACCGGTACTTACTTATCAAGAACACGCAGTAGCTGATCCTTGAACAAGCCCCACTTATCCAGTGTGCCCAACACTTGCAGCCTACTTCTCCACCTTATCCCCCCCAAGTCACGTCTAATGGCATCATAATTGCCCTTCCCCCAGCTATAACTCTTGCCCTGCGGTGTATACTTATCCCTTTCCATCATTAACGTAAACGTCACCGAATTGTGGTCACTGTCCCCAAAGTGCTCTCCTACCTCCAAATCCAACACCTGGCCTGGTTCATTACCCAAAACCAAATCCAACGTGGCCTCGCCTCTTGTTGGCCTGTCAACATATTGTTTCAGGAAACCCTCCTGCACACACTGTACAAAAAACGACCCATCTATTGTACTCGAACTATATATTTTCCAGTCAATATTTGGAAAGTTAAAGTCTCCCATAATAACTACCCTGTTACTTTCGCTCATATCCAGAATCATCTTCGCCATCCTTTCCTCTACATCCCTAGAACTATTAGGAGGCCTATAAAAAACTCCCAACAGGGTGACCTCTCCTTTCCTGTTTCTAACTTCAGCCAATACTACCTCGGAAGAAGAGTCCCCATCTAGCATCCTCTCCGCCACCGTAATACTGCTCTTGACTAGCAGCGCCACACCTCCCCCTCTTTTGCCTCCTTCTCTGAGCTTACTAAAACACCTAAACCCCGGAACCTGCAACATCCATTCCTGTCCCTGCTCTATCCATGTCTCCGAAATGGCCACAACATCGAAGTCCCAGGTAGCAACCCACGCTGCCAGTTCCCCTACCTTGTTTCGTATACTCCTGGCATTGAAGTAGACACACTTCAAACCACCTACCTGAACGCTGGCCCCCTCCTGCGACGTCAAATCTGTGCTCCTGACCTCTATACTCTCATTCTCCCTTACCCTAAAACTACAATCAAGGTTCCCATGCCCCTGCTGCATTAGTTTAAACCCCCCCAAAGAGCACTAACAAATCTCCCCCCCAGGATATTTGTGCCCCTCAGGTTCAGATGTAGACCATCCTGTCTGTAGAGGTCCCACCTTCCCCAGAAAGAGCCCCAGTTATCCAAAAATCTGAAACCCTCCCGCCTGCACCATCCCTGTAGCCACGTGTTTAAATGCTCTCTCTCCCTATTCCTCATCTCACTATCACGTGGCACGGGCAACAACCCAGAGATAACAACTCTGTTTGTTCTAGTTCTGAGCTTCCATCCTAGCTCCCTGAAAGCCTGCCTGACATCCTTGTCCCCTTTCCTACCTATGTCGTTGGTGCCAATGTGGACCACGACTTGGGGCTGCTCCCCCTCCCCCCTAAGGACCCGGAAAACACGATCCGAGACATCACGTACCCTTGCACCTGGGAGGCAACATACCAAACGTGAGTCTCTCACGCTCCCACAAAATCTCCTATCTGTGCCCCTGACTATAGAGTCCCCAATTACTAATGCTCTGCTCCTCTCCCCCCTTCCCTTCTGAGCAACAGGGACAGACTCCGTGCCAGAGGCCCGTACCCCATGGCTTACCCCTGGTAAGTCGTCCCCCCCACAAGTATCCAAAGCGGTATACTTGTTTCTCAGGGGAACGACCGCAGGGGATCCCTGCACTGACTGTTTTTTCCCAGTCCCTCTTACAGTTACCCACCTATCTCCAATCTTTGGTGTAACTAATTCCCTGAAGCTGCTATCTATGACCCCTTCTGCCTCCCGAATGATCCGAAGTTCTTCCAACTCCAGCTCCAGTTCCCTAACTCGGTCTTGGAGGAGCTGGAGATGGCAGCACTTCCTGCAGGTAAAATCAGCAGGGACACTAACTGCATCCCTCACCTCAAACATCCTGCAGGAGGAACATTGCACTCCCTTCCCTGCCATTCCTCTAACTTTCTACCAAGATCTGGCTAACAACTAAATTAAATTTTTATAAAAAATAATAATAATATAATAAAAATATGGTACTTACCTCAGACCAATGGGTTTTATTATTAGGTTAGAGGAGGAGGGTGGGTGGGAGACACTACACGTGTAGTGTCTCGGGTTTCCTCTCCACCAGAATTTATTGGTGAGGGTCTTCCCAGACGTCCGCGGGTCGACTTCCTGATCCCGCCTAAAAAACTAATTTAAAAAAAAAGAAAAATTCTCAGCTCCTGCTGAAATTGACTAACCAGCCAGCTCCACTCCCGCCGAAATCGACTGGCCTGCCCCTGCAAAGAGAAGTGCTTTTAAAGGTTGACTTACCTCCCAGCAACCTCCTTCCGCAATGCTCCCGCTGAAATTGACTAACCAGCTGCTCTCACGCCGCCGAAATGGACTGGCCTGCCCCTGCAAAGAGAAGTGCTTTTAAAGGTTGACTTACCTCCCAGCAACCTCCTTCCGCAATGCTCCCGCTAAAATTGACTAACCAGCTGCTCTCACGCCGCCGAAATCGACAAGATGATGATGTTCAGCGTACCTCTTCACAATCCTCAGGTAGCAGAATTTCTGATGGTGCCAGCCCCACCCAGTCATCACTACCTGCGCTTTCGTTACATTGCAGTGGCAATATCGAAACACTTTTGCTTGTTAAGGTGTTTGCTGTTTTTACATTCCAAAACATGTGTGTGCTGCTTAATTGGACCCATCTGATTGCCCTGCATTTGGCCTGATAGAAACCTCCTTGCTCCCGGGATGAAACATTATAAAACTGACCACCCTAAAATTCGGCCAGTTAAGCAGGTTGCACTCTAAGCATCGACCGCAATCGGGTGTGTTTCAAGTTACGATAAGTGCCTTGTCTCCTTTGGTTTTATTAAAAGAAAACAGGGTTGGGGGGGGTGGGGGGAGTGACAATATAAATTCAGATATTAAACATGCAGTAACAGAAACTATGCTTCATTTCCTCAGGACAGCACGGTAGCACAAGTGGCTAGCACTGTGACTTCACAGCGCCAAGGTCCCAGGTTCGATTCCCCGCTGGGACACTGTCTATGCGGAGTCTGCACGTTCTCCCCGTGTCTGCGTGGGTTTCCTCCGGGTGCTCCGGTTTCCTCCCACAGTCCAAAGACGTGCAGGTTAGGTGGATTGGCCATGCTAAATTGCCCTTAATATCCAAAAAGGTTAGGAGGGGTTATTGGGTTACAGGGATAGGGTGGAAGTGAGGGCTTAAGTGGGTCGGTGCAGACTCGATGGGCCAAATGGCCTCCTTCTGCACTGTGTTCCAAGTTCTATGTACATCGGTCTACTTTTCATCGGATTCGCCGGAATCAGCACTCAGTACATTCCAAATCAGACAAACGTTTTATATCCGGGTTAATTATGGTTTGCTCCGCCTGACGCAGGGGAATGTGAGGATGGTGTATTATGGATACACCCCAATAAAAGTATCATGTTTGTGTGTAATAATCAGAGGCTTATTTACAAAAAGCCAAATGGAAGCTCAGTTGAATGCTACCTGAGCGTCACCATTAAAGGGGATTGGTGGGGCTTTTCAAATAATGTGTGTCCCGCAATTGGATGTTTAGCTAATAGCCGCGAGAAAGGATTGGAACTTGGGCAGAGGTGCCCTGGGACATTGATAGAGGGTAATTTTGCCCTATACAAGATCAGGACAGGACCAAAGCCAGCACCAGACACACCATGCTCTATTTGTCCTGAAGCCACACCTGGGCCACAAAATAGATTAGTCCTAAAACACACAGGGAAAATCCTGTATGATAACATTGTCTATGAATTGGTACCTGTGGTGGTGAACATAGCTGGAACCCAACGGCCAGAGTGGTGCTCTCCTCAACTTAAAAGACTTTCAGTGGGATTTTCCGACCCCCGCCGGGTCGGAGAATCCCGGGGGCGGCATGAATCCTGCCCCGCCGCTCCGTCGCCGGCTGCCGTATTCTCCGGCGGCGCTTTTCCGGCGGGTCGGGGATCACGCCACGCAGGTCAGGGGGATGTTGGATGTTGGCAGCGGTCCCCCCGGCAATTCTCCAGGCCCCGATGGGCCGAGCGGCTGTCGGCTTCTGGCCAGTCCCGCCGGCTTGAAATGGACATGGTCCCACACGGCGGGACCTGGCTGGTAGGCCGGCTGGTGCGGTCCTCGGGCGGGCACGGGGGAATCCAGCCCCCGGGAGGGGGGGGCACAATGACCTGGCCTGCGATCGGGGCACACCGATTAGCGGGCGGGCCAGTGCCGTAGGGGCACTCCTTCCTTCTGCGCCGGTCTCTGTAAGGCTCCGCCACTGCCAGCGTGGTGAAGACACCCCCCCCTGCGCATGCGCAAGAATACGCCGGCCGGTCTGCGCATGCGCGGAACCACGCCAGCGGTTCTGCGCCTGCACTAACTCGCGCCGGCCCTTCGCCACTGGTTGGCGCGGCGCCAACCCACCGCCGGCCTATACCCCGGAAGTGCGGAGGATTCCGCAACTTCCGGTTGGCCCGACGCTGGAGTGGTTCCTGCCATTTTTTTACCCCGCCGTCGTGCCACCGGGGGATTCGGGAGATTCCCGTCCCTGATCTTCATCTGACCCACCGACTGTTAGGAAGGAAGGTAGAAATGGACGAGAGGCAGGACCAAGTTTAAAGAGGATTAGTGAATGATGTAGCAACAGCATACGGAGCAGGAGTATCCACTATTAATTCCCTTGGTTTGGCTAATTTGGACAATAAACTTAGACGCCTGACCCGGCAGGTAAAACATGCTCTAAATTCCATCAATGAGGACAGGCGACAGGACGCAGAGGGAGAAGTAACTGGAAATGCAGCCAACAGCCATATAGTAGCTGTGTTAGAGGGACATGCCAGAACCATAAATCAACCTTGTGCACTGTAAATTCTATGATTCTAAAAGGAAAAATTGGAAGGCTATGACCCACAGCAAAATAGGACCCTCTGTCGTGTATATGGGCAGTGGATGATAGAACATCTGAGGGAAAATTTGGAACAGGCACAAAGAAGACAGGTCCCATTGTGGATCAGTGACGAGCAGATGGAGCATTTATTCATCGGGGGCAAACATCCAAAGTTATCTCGCTGCCAAATGAGACAGTTGACTGAAGTTTGGTTCAATGATGACTGCAGAGGAACCCCAGGGAAGGCTCTGGGAATGATCTTAGGGCTCCCCATCATCACCAGTGACCAAGTAGGGTTTAGAGCTTTTGAGGTAGACAATACAGGGACCATACAGGAGGACATCTGGATTGGACATGACGTAACTTTATCGTACGCAGTAGAAAAGGAAAGGAGGCTTATAGGGACCACTGCGGACAGATGTCAGCAAACTGATGACATTATTGCATGCCCGTACCCAGTCTATCTCAATGAGCATGCATTATGTGGCTTCCGAATGAACACCACACTGAGCTGCACAGTAGAAGCTCGCAGCTTGGACACAGACATCACTCGGGTAGCATGCAAGGGAGCAGGAGAATACTGCCTGTCTACCTCCTTGACACAATACCAATACGGGAACACACACTGCGACATTACTAACAGCACATTTTGTATTAAACCAGACATGCCAGCCAGGGTGGGTCTTAAACAATTAATTGACATACATAAAAGAGACAGGGTGGACGTAAACGCTACTGATGAGCTCCAGCAGCACCTGGGGGACTATTAATAGGCAGACAATACAAAATTAAAACCCCTGCCAGAAGAACTAAACCAAATTCGGCTGAAATTGTCTACTGCCCACAGAACCTTCGCCAAAATAGTCCAACTAACCCAGGACTTACAAAGGCAAATTGCTGAAATTAAAGTCACCAACTGGTGGGATGATTTTTGGAACTGGGGCTCAAATATACAAGTACATCCATTCATTCAACTCATCTCACATTTGGCTATCATCCTGATCCTGTTCACGTTAGTCTACCTCATCATCCTTACAGTCAAATTTCGCCATTGGCAAGCGAAAGTCACTCAAGGTCAGGATATGAGACCCATGCTTGCAGCTCGGGCTCCTCTGTTGACACCATCTTAAGAATCTTTGGGACTCATGTATTTTTGCGATGTTTGTACTCATCGTACCTGCTGAAATAGTTTTTGATATTTCCGTGATTTTATATTTCATTGTAATAAGCTGTGTTGTAACTTGTAAGTTTACTTTTCATTAATGTACCTGCATCTTTTGTCGTTTATTAGCTGTATCGGTAATGTTATTTGTATTTTGTAAAAAGGATGGGTTATTGGGTGGTTGTACCAAGACGGACTTGACTTGGCAAGTGACTGGGGATGCTGGACAGGTGTTGGCCTCGAGTCTGTGGAGGAGCGATATGTGGCCACCTAAAATGGTGTCCAGCAAGGGATGCTGGGAAAAGTGGTCAAGCATATGGACAAGCAGGCTGCAGGCAGATCAAATAAAACTACAGAAAAAGGCTTCGCAGACTTCAAACAAATTCACAGCTTGATGCGAATAACATAAGTAAAGGGCTATCTCCAGGCCACCAACAGGATCAATAGAGCTGTCTTGTTAATCACAATTGTTTACCAGGCACAGCGGCACCTAACTTCCTTATTTGGAAGGGCCTACATGTTCCTAACACCTTCAAGCATGGCCACTGAGTGCCCACCCCAAAATTGATGTGGCAGCCCCTGATTGGACTTTATCGATCAGGCTGACCAGCCCTGATCAATTGATTGACAAATGACCCAGAGACCGCCCACCAAAAGAGTCACGAAATGCAAACAGCAGAAGAGTTACTGCACTGATTCATTCTTTCTCTGAGCAGCAGTAACTAACAACGGTGACGTCCACCAGCCGACGAAGGAGATCATCCACACTACCAACAGAAGGAAGACCAGAGCCAGAAGAGAACCAGATTAATAACCAACTAAGAGAGGACTACAGACAACAGGCCTGTATCTGCCCAATGCTTGCCAGCCTTTGCCAAGTTAAGTTCAGATCTTGGAACTATTGGGGTATAGTGTGAGCATGAATGAATATTGTTCTGTTTTATAAACTGAGTCTCATATCATGTCCACTGTATACGAGTTAAGACACGCTGTGGTTTAGAAAGGGCAACACCCTGATCTTCTATTCAGCTCCACCTCCTCTGCCCCCTTTCCAGTTATATAACTTTGTATATTTTTACGATGTTTCAGTTCTGTAGAAGAGTCATTTAGTTCCAAAATGTTAACTCTGTTTCTCTCTCCCCAGATGCTGCCAGACCTGCTGAGTTTATGCAATATTTTTGCTTTTTCTTGTGCCCTGCACTCTGCAGTTCTCTTCCAAAATCATTAGCCCCCCCCCCCCCCCACTCCGTTCATTTCTTTCTGCCTCCAATTGGCCATTAAACATTTTGCCTGTTTCAGTGTTGCCTCAGTTCCCAAACTGCCTTCCATGTCCCTCTCCTAGAAAACATCCTGTAAGGAGAACGTTCCTTTCTGCCACAGGAGAACCACATAAACACCAGTAGCTGTCGCGTGAAAGGCTTGCTGGTTTCGTCATCACAGAAGAGTTCAGAAAGGAGAGTCAAAAAGGTGGTTTATTTCCGAAAGAAAGTATTCACAAGTAGCAGTCCCAGTCTCAGTCGGAACAGCACTGTAGTTCAGCTCCTACCTGGGCCTCCTCTTATGGTACTGAATAACCTACCCATTGAGGGCCTCTGCCGCTCACCTGGTGGTCAGCAGCACCACCCAACAGCTGCAGGCTGGCTGGCAGACCTGTCGGAATTTCACCACCTGGAGAAGATCAGGGATAACATCCGAAGGTCGGACGATGGCTTCCACAAAGCGTGTGGGCAATTCATCAGCCTATTCCAAGACCTATTTGAAGCCAATAACGGAGAGAAAGTGAGGGGGACAGGGGGACGTATAGAAAGCACCAAGGTCACATAAAGCAAACAGAAACAAGGGGGTGGGGGGGGTGCAGGGGAGGGGAGAGCAGACACCGGGTAGATACCCAGGGTGACATCTCCTGTACAGTATACAAATGTAAACTTCAATAAAAAGTATTTATTAAAAAAAGATGACATCAAGACTGTATTGAGTAATGATACTAGCACTAAGGGCCAAAATGTTGAATCGATCTGGGTGGAAATAAAAAAACATGGGGAAAAACTCCTTGGTAGGAGTAATCTACAGGCCCCCAAGCAATACTTCCAAACTAGGGCATAGTATAAACCAAGAAATAATGAGGGCTCGTGAGAAGGGCACAGCGGTAAGCATTGGTGATTTTAATATGCATATTGACTGGATTAATCAAATTGGCAAGGGTAGCCTCGAGGGAGGTTTCATAGTGTATGAGGGATGGTTTCTTATAGCAGAATGTTATCGAGCCAACCAGGGAGCAGGCTATTTTAGATTTAGTATCATGTAACGAAGCAGGTTTGATAAATAGTCTTGTCGTTGAGGATCCTCTTGGAAGGAGTGATCGCAGCATGGTAGAATTTCAAATTCAGATTGAGCGAGAAGAGACAGAGTGCCATATAGAATTTTAGCATTGGGCAGAGGTAATTATAGAGGCCTGAGGAAAGAAATGGCTCAAGCAGACTGGGCACAAATAATTGATGTTAGGACAGTTGAGGAACAATGGCGGATGTTCAGGGAGATATTAAATACTTTTCAATTAAAGTATATTTCTGAGAGGATGAGGAATTGTAAAATGGAGAAAAACATTCCATGGCTGAACAAGGAAGTGAAGGAAGACAAAAACTAGGGCATATCATACTGCAAAAGCTAGTGGTAATCTGGAGGATTGGGAGAGCTTTAAGGTTCAGCAAAAGGTTTTAAAAATAAAATCAAAAGAGCTAAGATGAACTACGAAAGAAAACTACAGAAAACATAAACACTGACACGAAATGCTTCTATAAGAGGAAGAGAATAGCAAAAGTAAATGATGACCCTTTAGAGGACAATACTGGTGAGGTAATGGGGAACACAGAGACGGTGGAGGCACTGAACCAACATTTTGCCTTTGTCTTCGTGGTAGAGGGTAATTAAAAAATTCTAACTACTGCAGTTAATGCAGCGGAAGATGGTATTGAATAAAGTGATGGGATTGAAGGCAGATAAGTCTCCAGGACCTGATGGCCTGTGCCCTTGGGTATTAAAGGAGGTGACAGCAGAGATAGTGGATGCATTGATTCTGATATTTCAGAACTCCCGAGATTCAGGAAGGGTCCTGGTGGATCGGGAACACGCTAATGTGATGCCCCTATTCAAAAAGGGAGAGAGGCAAAAAGTAGGAAACTACAGACTGGTTAGCTTGACCTCTGTGGTTGGGAAGTTGTTGGAATCAATCATTAAGGAGAAGATGACTGAACATTTGGAAAGACAAAGCTCAATCCACCAGTGTCAGCATAGTTTTATGAAGGGTAAGTCATGCTTGACAAACTTGCTTGAGCTCTTTAAGGATGTAACCAGCATGGTGGATAATGGGGACCCTATGGATGTGATATATCTATAATAATAATAACTCTTACAGCAGCAGGTTTATTTTTAATCACTAGCTTTCGGAGCACAGCTCCTTCATCAGGTGAATGAAGAGGTGGGTTCCAGGAACATATGTATAGACAAAATCAATGATGCAAGATGATACTTTGAATGTGTGTTTTTACAGATAATTAAGTCTTTGCAGGTCCAGAGAGTGCGACTGGAGAGAGGGATAGTCACAAGTTAAAGAGGTATGAATTGTCTCAAACCAGGACAGTTGATAGGATTTTGCAAGTCCAGGCCAGATGGTTGGGGGGTGAATGTAATGCGACATGAATCAAAGGTCCCAGTTGAGGCCATACTTCTGTGTGCGGAACTTGGCTAGCAGTTTCTGCTTGGCGATTCTCCGCCTCCTCTGCAATGGAGTCATCGCGCAGCGCACAACGTTGGGCCGTGTTCCTGACCGCGCAGGTGGCGTGTGGTCTCAGCGATCGGGAACCCGGCGTGGCGGCTGCATTCTGTGTTCAGCCAGGAGCTGTGCTCGTGGCCGGGGAGGGGCTTGCGCAAGAGCTGCTGGAGGTGGGGGGGGGGGGGGCAGGGGTGGGGGGCGAAAGGGGGTACCATTTGGCATGTCGGGCCGTGCATGGCAAGCGCCATGTTTTACGGCACGACCGCTGCAGGTCATTGCCCTGGGCGTGAGCGGCCATGGACCCTGTCATTCTACAGCCGTTTATATCATGGGAGCCGGGGATGAAGGGGCTGACGTATGAGGAGAGATTAAACAGTTTGGGCTAATACTCGCTGGAGTTTAGAAGGATGAGAGGGGATCTGATTGAGATGTATAAAATACTAAATGGGATTGACAAAGTAAACGTAGACTAAATGTCCCCCCTTGTGGGGCAATCTAAAATGAGAGGTCACAGATATATGTTGAGAGGGGGTAGACTTAGAACTGAGATGAGAAGGAACTACTTCTTGTAGATGGTGTTGAATTTGTGGAACTCACTGCCCCATAGTGCGGTGGGGGCTGCATCATTAAATGGCTTCAAGAAGGAGATAGATATATTTCTGATTTTAAAAATGGGTTAAAAGGGATATAGGAAACAGGTCGAGGAGGTGAATTTGAGACCAGGAAGAGATCAGCCATGGATCTGATTAAATGGCGGAACAGGCTCGAAGGGCTCAATTGTCGACTTTTGCTTCTAATTGCTGTGTCCCTATGTTCCATACCCCAGATGGTCTTGGGTAGGGATGGCCTATCATCGCAAAACCCCACCAATTTGCATAATAGTGCCATAAACCCGACAATGGACTCCTTTGTGGTCCTCTCGGCCGTATTAAATTGGTACCTCTGTACGATAACCCACGGGTTGGGATCGTAGTGGTTTGCCACGAGTGGCGCTAACTCTTCAAACACCTTGGAGCCTGGGCCGGGAGGTATGCTAGGCGCTTTAGCTGAAAGTGGGGACCCGCAGACAGTCAGAAGAATCAACGTCTGATGATAATCCCCAACGAAAGTGTTCACCTTGAAAATATAGAGCATGCGCTCCGTGTGCTGAGCCACCCGGTACTCTACACCCACATTGAATGCATCGAATCTGCCAAAAGAGTGCAAACCTCATTCCGTCATGAAGAGGGGTGATCGTGCTCCAAATGGTTAGCAGCTCCGACTGTAGCTCCGCTTAATCCTTATCGCCAATTTAGTAGTCCGGTGTCCGGAAAGGAGAGTCAGAAAGGTGGTTTATTTTCAATTGGGAAGTCTTTACAGTCCTATAGCCCTGCTGCCTCATGGCGCCGAGGGCTCGGTTCGATCCCGGCCCCGGGTAACCCTCCATGTGGAGTTTGCACATTCTCCCCGTGTCTGCGTGGGTCTCACCCCCACAAACACAAAGATGTGCAGTGTAAGTGGAGTGACCACGCTAAATTTCTCCTTAATTGGAAACATTTTGGAAAAAGGAAAAAATGAAAATAATAAACAGCCCCAATATCAGTCGGGAGTACTCTGCAGTTCGGCGCCTACCTGGGCCGGCTTTTGTGGTACTGAACTAAGTATCCCGCTGACGGGCCTCCGCCCCTCCTCGGGGGAGCCCGTACTGCAGGGAAGATTAATCGGGCCATCCACGTGGGGGTTACAACAACTGACTTGATGCCTTCCTTCACCACCATTGTTGGGTTTAGTGTAAACATTTATGGCTTATCTACGACAATCATTCTGTAACATTCTTCTGAAGAATCTGTAAAGTAGAGGCTGGCCTTCAAGGCATCATGGTCCTTGGTCCCAGGTTCAATTCCGGCTTGGGTCACTGTCTGTGCGGAGTCTGCACATCCTCCCCGTGTGTGCGTGGGTTTCCTCTGGGTGCTCCGGTTTCCTCCCACAGTCCAAAGATGTGCAGGTTAGGTGGATTGGCCATGATAAATTGCCCTTAGTGTCCAACATTGCCCTTAGTGTTGGGTCGGGTTACTGGGTTATGGGGATAGGGTGGAGGTGTTGACCTTGGGTAGGGTGCTCTTTCCAAGAGCCGGTGCAGACTCGATGGGCCGAATGGCCTCCTTCTGCACTGTAAATTCTATGACTCTATGGTCAGCCTCACTGAAATGTGTCAATTTGTAATTGGTGGAATATATTTGTGTGTGGAAGTGTGCACAGCCTCTATAAAAAGTGGAAGTGGAAGCAGGGGGGGGGGGGGGGGGGGGGGGTATATACCAACTTACCAATTATTACAGGAATGATGTGGTTTAATTTAGAAGCCAGAGGCTATGAAGTACCTCATTCTTGTTAAAAATAAGGCAATTCAACTCCAGCGCCAGATATAAATTACGAGTTAATTGAATTTGAATGAATACTACAGCAATGAGATAAATGACAAGATATACAGTTTTCGAACATACTCTCAATACTAAAACATCTTCCACAGTGGTTAGCACAGTTGCTTCACAGCTCCAGGGTCCCAGGTTCGATTCCAGGCTTGGGTCACTGTCTGTGCGGACTCTGCCCGTGTCTGCGTGGGTTTCCTCCGGGTGCACCGGTTTTCTCCCACGAGTCCCAAAAGACGAGCTGTGAGGTGAATTGAACATTCTGAATTCTCCCTCTGTGTACCCAAACAGGCGCTGGAATGTGGCAACTAGGGGGTTTTCACAGTAAATTGATTGCAGTGTAAATGTAAGCCTGCTTGTGACACTAATAAAGATTATTATTATTACAGTAGCAATGGAAGAGATAAGGACTTTAAGGTTAATGATATAAAAGTGACAACAACGTTTAAAGTGACCGAAACAGAGGTAATGGTGTGTAGTCAAACCATTACATAACCTCACTATGAAAGCTCAGGAAAGCCAAGAAGGTAGGTTAGGCAGTATTTAACAAACCAACACAAAGTAAAAACCACCACCTGGTACAAAGGACCCAGCCGGGGCGACCGATCACCGTGGTCCCAGTCTGGGCCGGCTTTCATTAGGTTGATTTACAAGGCCCAGGTGGGCAGGCCGCCACCCACAGCCGAGGGAGCTTGTATTCCACGGGTCCCATTGAGATCAGTTGAGGTGTCTCCATGGGTCTCATGAGAGTTATTACACTCACCTCGAAAATTACAAATCTATCAGGATAGAGACGGCTGTCTGGGAGGAGCCCGCTCGGGACAATCGGATGAAACAAGTGTGAATGACTCTTGACCCTTGAATTATTCCCAGATCCCTGTTGATTCAAGTGGGTGCACACGGAGCTGTTAAAAGTCAATCATTTTGGACAATGGGCTCCAGCTGAGAAGTGGAATCCACTGACCCTGTAATCTAATCACTTTAAACAATGCACCTGCAATGTGGGCTCTGCAATTCGCTGTAACAATGTTTGGGAACTTTCCACTTTGTGAATAGAGGTCACGTGGTTCGAAGTTAACCCTTTGTGTTTAAAGAAAGAGTTTTTTTCAGGGGTAGCAAGAACAAATACACCCAGGGTAACAGAGAGAAGAGAACTCATCATCCCTCTCTCTCTTTCTCTCTAACCATCCTGTAAATGTGTCCCCTATCTGTATCTGATCAGTCAAATATTCCAGGAAACATCTTCAACATAAACCAAACAGCTGATAACTTCAGACAAAAATGCAGAGACCGTCTGTCAAGTCTTTAAATTGTCACGGCGGAGAATCCAGAAAAGAAATCACTGAACATGGTCTGAATCTTTGATCCCCTTCTCTAAGGAATGATATACCGGCATTGGAGGCAGCATAGAGAAGGTTCACTAGGTTGATCGCAGGGTATGGAGGGATTTTACTATGAGGAGGTTGTGTAGGTTGGGCCTGTACACATTGAAGTTTAGAAGAATGAGAGGTGACCTTATTGAGGCATGTAAGATTCGCAGGGGTTTGGCAGGGTCGATGGTAAGGTGTGCTTTCTCCTTACGCCAGCCGCACCCCCGTACAAAGGAGAAGTTCAGGGGTCATCGGGCACCCCGAGGGAGGAGGAGTTGATGGGGCCCCAACCGTGGCCCCTGCAGGGGAGGTGCTGAAACATTATAGTGCATCAGCTGCTCCCCTCCCCTTTCCCCTTTCCCTGGTGCATCAGATTAGCAGTAGGGAGAGCAGGATGGCATCGCGCCACTTAGGATACCCGAGCGATTGCCGGACACATCCAAGCCCGGTTGCTCCAGAAGACGCCCGCCAAAAGGGGTCCAGGTCACAGGGCGGGCGTCATAGCAGACCACCTCCACCCCTGATGTACCACGTGTGGAGCCACCTAGATGGAGTGTCAGGGCCGGTAAGGCCAGAGAGTTAGACAGCAGTTAAGTTGGCATCTGTGCAGCACATAGGATAGCAATAGGGGCTAGGCATGTTCACCTGTTCACAATAAAAGCCTTTCACAATGTTCCAACCTGCCTCAGTGCTGTGTCAGAAGAGTGTGAGTTATGGGCTGGTCTGGCCTCAGAGGGGATACTAGGCAGCATGCCACCACGATGTGGGAGACCCTCCTGGGGCTATATTGGAGGGCCACTCCAGAGCAGTGCAGGCACCTGATCTGCATCTTCAGGAAACCGATGCAGTGATCGATCATGGCCCTGGTTGTGGCATGGGTACCATCGTAGTGGGTCTCCACATCGATCTGTGGCCTCCGGTAGGCATTTTCAGCCACGACCACAGCGGATAACCCCTGTCGCCAACCCCTCACCAGGGGGAGGGCCTTGAAGATGTCGCATACCGTCGAGTCTGCCAGGATGAAGGCGTTGTGCATGCTGCCTGGGTATCGGGCATGATGTGCAGCTCAAGGTCACACACCAGGTACACGTTCATGGAGTGGAACCTCTTTTGGTTCATGAAGAGTACCCTGTCATGTGCTGGTGCTCGGGGTGTTGGGGGACATGCATCCCCCTGGACTTGTGGCTTCCTGGTGATGGCGGGGATTCCCACTGCCCGAGGAACTCCAAGGCTTGGTCCACAGGCTGATGTAATGCCCCGACCGGGCACATAGACCCGCCGTTACAGCGCAGATACACCTGTGCAACGAAGTCTGAGAGATCTGCTTGGAGGCCGAAGGGCCTGCACCTGTGCTGTATTGTTCTTTGTTGTTTGAGATCCCAGACAGGTCGTCCCTCAGCGTCAGCAATGCTCCAGTGACGAAAATGTCCAGGGCAACCGTGTCCTTCATGTCCACCGGGAGTGGGTGTCCTCCTCCATACCCCCATGGTTCCTGGTGCGCCATGATGTGCGCCATGATGCGGCAGATATGCCATACGGTGTCCCTGCTCAGCCGGAGTCTTCAACGACAAGCCCAGTCCGGCAGGTCAAAGAACAAAGAACAATCCTGCACAGGAACAGGCTCTTTGGCCCTCCAAGCCTGCACCGGTCATGATATCACCCGTGGCCAAAACCTCAGCACTTCCAAGTGCCGTATCCCTCTATACCCATCCTATCCATGTATTTGTCAAGGTGCCTTTTGAACGCCATTAATGTATCAGCTTCCACAACCTCCTCTGGCAACACGTTCCAGGCCCTCACCACCCTCTGCGTAAAAAACATGCCTCGTACATCTCTACTTTGCCCCACGGACCTTAAACCTATGCCACCTAGTGACTGACCCCTCCACCCTGGGAAAGAGTGCCTGTCCATCCACTCTATCCATGCCTCTCATAATCTTGTAGACCTCAATCAGGTCACCCCTCAACTTCCATCGTTCTAATGAAAACAGTCCGAGTCTGTTCAGCCTCTCCGCATAGCTAACGCCCTCCATACCAGGCAACATCCTGGTAAACCTCCTCTGCACCCTCTCCAAAGCCTCCACACCCTTCTGGTAGTGTGGCGACCAGAATTGTGCGCAATATTCCAAGTGCGTCCTTACCAGTTAACTTCATTACAGTGTTAATGTAAGACTACTTGTGACAACAATGAAGATTATTATGAGATTATTATTATTACAACTGTAGCATGACTTGCCAGTTTTTATACTCGAAGCCCCGTCCAATGAAGGCAAGCATTCCGTATGCTTTTTTGACTACCTTGTCCACTTGTGTTGCCACTTTCAAGATCTGTGGACCTGTACGCCCAGATCTCTCTGACTTTCTATATTCCGAAGAGTTTTGCCATTTACTGTATATTTCGCCTGTTTGTTAGAATAACCAAAATGCATTACCTCACATTTGTCTGGATTAAACTTCATTTGCCATTTCTCTGCCCAAGTCTCCAACCTATCTATGTCCTGCTGTATCTCCTGACAATCCTCAACACTATCTGCCACTCCACCAACCTTGGTGTCATCCACAAACTTACTAATCAGACCAGCTGCATTTTCCTCCAAATCGTTTATGTATACTACAAACAACAGAGACCCCAGCACTGATCCCTGTGAAACACCACTAGCCATAACCTTCCATTCAGAAAAACACCCTTCCACTGCTACCCTCTGCCTTCTGTGACCAAGCCAGTTCTGTATCCAGATTGCCACTTCACCTCTGATCCCGTGTGACTTCACCTTTTGTACCAGTCTGCCATGAGGCACCTTGTCAACGGCTTTATTGAAGTCCATGTAAACAACATCCACCGCCCTCCCCTCATAAATCATCTTTGTCACCTCCTAAAAAAACTCAATCAAGTTGGTGAGGCACTACCTCCCCTTCACAAAACCATGCTGTCTATCGCTAAGGGCGGCAGGGTAGCATAGTGGTTAGCACTGTTGCTTCACGGTGTCAAGGTCCCAGGTTTGATTCCCAGCTTGGGTCACTGTCTGTGTGGAGTCCTCACGTTCTCCCCGTGTCTTCGTGGGTTTCCTCCGGGTGCTCCGGTTTCCTCCCACAAGTCCCGAAAGACGTGCTTTTGGGTAATTTGGACATTCTGAATTCTCCCTCTGTGTACCCGAACAGGCGCCGCAATGTGGCGACCCGGGGCTTTTCACAGTAACTTCATTGCAGTGTTAATGTAAGCCTACTTGTGACAAAAAAGATTATTTTATTTTTTTTTTAAATTTTAAATTTAGAGTACCCAATTAAGGGGCAATTTAGCATGGCCAATCCATCTAGCCGGGACATCTTTGGGTTCTGGGGGTGAAACCCACACAGACATGGGGAGAATGTGCAAACTCCACACGGACAGTGACCCAGGGCCGGGATTCGAACCCGGGTCCTCAGCGGCGCAGTCCTAGTGCTAACCACTGCGTTACATGTCGCCCTAATTTTAAAAATCAATGAGTCAATTTGTTTCCAAATGGGTATAAATCCTGTCCCTAAGAATTCTCTCCAACTACTAACCACTGACGCTCACCGGCCTATAGTTTCCTGGATTATCCCTGCTACTTTTCTTAAACTGCGGAACCACATTAGCTATTCTCCAGTCCTCTGGGATCTCACCTGTAGCCAATGAGGATACAAAGATGTCAGTCAAGGCCCCAGCAATTTCCTCCCTTGCTTCCCTCAGTATTTTGGGATAAATTCCATCAGGCCCAGGAGACTTATCTGCCTTAATGTCTTTTAAATCACCCTACACCTCCTCCTTTTTGATGTCAACATTACCCAGACTATCCACACACCCTACCCAAGAATCATCTTCCAAAAAGTCCTTTTCTTTGGTAAACACTGATGCAAAGTACTCATTTAGTACCTCACCCATTTCTGCTGTCTCAACGCATAGATTCTCCCCACTGTCCTTAAGTGGCCCAATCCTTTCCCTGACCACCCTCTTGCATTTTACATATGAATAAAAAGCTTTAGGATTCACCTTAATTCTACTTAAAAAGGACCTTTTCATGACCCCTCCTAGCCCTCCTAATTTCCATTTTAGGTACCTTCCTACTTTCTTTATACTACTCAAGGGTTTTGACTGTCCCCACCCTTCCAGACCGTACAAAAGCCTCCTTTTTCTTTTTGACGAGGTTCACAATATCCCTCGTTATCCGAGGCTCCCTAAACTTCCCATACTTATCCTTCGTTCTCTCAGGAACGTAGCTTTTCTGAATCCTAAATTAACTGTCGCTTGAAAGATTCCCACATGTCCAAATGTTAATTTGCCCTCCAACAGCCGCACCCAAATTCTTCAATTCCTGTCTAATGTTATTATAATTTGCCTTTCCCCAGTTTAGCGCCTTACCCGCATCCCTATCCAAAGGTATCCTAAAACTTATGGAATTGTGGTCACTACTCCCAAAATGTTTCCTTACTGAAACCTCAACCACGTGTCCAGGCTCATTCCCCAATACCAAGTCCATACCACCCCTTCCCTAGTTGGACTATCTACATATTGCATCAAGAAACCTTCCTGGATACACCTTACAAACTCTGCCCCACCCAAGCCCTCAGCACTCAGTGAGTCCCAGTCAATATAGGGAAGTTAAAACCCCCTACCACAACAACCTTGGTACTTTTGCACCTGTCCAAAATCTCTCTACTTATCTGCTCCTCTATCTCTCGCTGGCAATTTGGGGGGCCTGTAATAGACCCCCAACATTGTGATTGCCCCCTTGTTGTTCCTGAGCTCTACCCAGATTGTCTCAATGTATGAACCCTCCGAGGTACCCTCCCGCAGTACGGCTGTAGTATTTTCCTTAATCAGTATTGCTACTCCCCCACCCCATTTACATCCCCCTCTATCTCTCCATAAGCATCTATATCCTCCAACATCCAGCTTCCAATCCTGCCCTTCCTTGAACCGTGTTTCTGTGATAGCCACAACATCATAGTGTACTAATAAGTGCTCTAAGTTTGTCTTCCTTACCCGCTATACTTTTGGCGTTGAAGAAAATTCACTTCAAACCATTGTGTTTGAGCAGATAGGATGATGTTGTTGTTCTCTTATTTTGGTTCTCTATTTCCCCATCAGTTATTACACCTTCTAAGCTCACATTCTGGTTCCCACCTCCCTGCCATATCATTTTAAATCCTCCCGAGTGAATCGAGCAAAACTCCCAGCCAGGATATCAGTGCCACTCCAGTTTAGATGCAACGCATCCTTCTTGTACAGGTCCCACCTGCCCAGGAAGAGATCCCAATGGTCCAGAAATCTGAAACCCTCCCTCCTACACCACCAGTTTATCCATGTATTTAGCCGCACGATCCTCCTATTTCTAGCCTCACTGGCACGTGGCACAGGGAGTAATCCTGAGATTGCAATCTGAGAGGTCCTGCTTCTTACCTTACTGCCTAACTCCCTGAACTCCTTCTGCAGGACCTCATCACTCTTCCTGCCTATGTCATTAGTACCTATGTGTACTACGACCTCTGGCTGTTCACCCTTCCCCTTCAAGATTCTTTCTGCCCGTTTAGCGACATCCTGGACCCTGGCACCAAGGAGTCAACATACCATCCTGGAGTCTCTTTCACGTCCACAGAAGCGCTTATCTGTACCCCTAACTATAGAGTCCCCTATAACTATTGCTCTAGCACACTTTGTCCCACCCTGCTTAATAACAGAGCCAGTTGTGGTGCCAGTGTTCTGGGTTGCTGATGTTTTCCCCTGATAGTCCATCCCCCCCAACAGTATCCAAAACGGTATACTTGCTAGAGATGGGGATGACCACAAGGGATTCCTGAACTGACTGCCTGCCCTTTCTAGCGGTCACCCATCTGTCTGCCTGCACTTTGGGTGTGACCACATCCCTAATACTCCTGTCTATGACGCATTCCGCCACCCTGATGCTCCCAACTGCATCCAACTGCTGCTCCAACCTCACTGGTCTGTGAGGAGCTGCAATTGGGTGCACTTCCTGCAGATGTAGTTGTCCGAGATGCTGGGAGCATCACGCATCTCCCAAATCTCACAAGTGCAGCACTTAACCCCACTGACCGATATTTCTATCACCAATTAAAGAAAATCTATTATACTCTTACCTTCACTTATCGCTGCAGATACCTGAGATATATCATTTACCTTCCCTGGATGCTCTCTGGATCTCTCCCTGCAGATTAACAGTTACAAAGCAAGAAGAACAAAACAAAAAGGGAAAAAGCACCTCCTCCCACTCTGCACCGAATTACCACGCTGCTCCAAATTACCAACTTTCAATCCCCACTCTGGCTGCCTCACTCAGGATGTCTCCAACGTTGCGTGCGCAAAGCTTGAAGGACAGGCGCTGCCGGTACTCATGGGGCCCAATGCGGCACCTCCTTCCCATCTCCTCCTCAACCTGTTGAGTGGCTAACTCTACATCCACACCGGCTGGCTCCCATTCCTCTGGGACAGGCTCCCCTGATGCAGCCCCTCCCCGAGCAGCTCCTGCTCGTACAGCCTCAGCATCCGTCAGGGCTGCGGCGGCCAGGCAGGTGCCAATTATTCCTGGTTGGATTCCAAAATCCATTGTCTGCAGAGAGTGAAAGGCAGGCATGTTAGCATGGTGCATACCCTCTTGCCCAACCAGATCCAATAGGCTACGCGGTGGCCCCAGCCTGCACTGCAGCCCCTTCCCACACATGTCAAACTCCACCCTCCCTCCTCTCCTGTGCCCACACCTACCCTTGGCAATCTGCCATCCACACCGCACCCCTCGACCCATCGGTGCCCGGCATCACCTGGCACCTGTCCCTGACGGCAGGGGTACTGGTAGCTAGCGCTTCCTATGCCAGATGTACGCCCTGCGGCCCTCATCCAGCCGCTTCATTTCGGTCTACTGTGGGCGTTCCTCTTTGGTGGGGCATGTGATGCCCCGCTGGGAGGTTGGCACCAGGTTGGGGGGTGGAGTGGGGGAACCCGTTCGGCCGGTGTCACTCTGCACAACCACGGGCCATGGTGGCTGGTCTGTGGGCTGCGCAGCAAGATGTTTGCCTTGCGGGCCGATGCAATGGTAGTCCATGCCTGAACACCCCGGTCCCAGAGGTCACTCCAGCCTCGAGGTCCATCTCCTGGTCACCCCCCTACCCCCCGCTACTTCCAACCCCCGGCTCTGGCAGACGCCCTCCTCCAGCGAGCCAGCCCAGCCAACGGCAAGACCGGCAGCCCACAGTCATGCCTCTGGGAACATGTCCTGCTTCCTCTCTCTCCCTCAGCAGCCATGATGCCTGTTTCCTGAGAAGTGATAAGAGGGAGGTGGGAGCCATTCTCCCACTTCTCACTTCGCTGTAGCACCAGAATAAATGCAGAAGTTCAGCTATTAAAAGAAACTGAGGGGAAAACAAGAAGTGGCCCGAAGTGCCTATTATGCTGTAATGTATGCAGTGTTTTTCAAACATTTTTTTCCGGGGACCCATTTTTACCAACTGGCCAACCTTCGGGACCCAACCCAGCCAACCTTCGCAACCCACGCCGGCCGACCTTCGCGACCCACGCCGGCCAACCTTCGCGACCCACGCCGGCCGACCTTCGGGTCCCAACCCAGCCAACCTTCGCGACCCACGCCGGCCGACCTTCGCGACCCACGCCGGCCGACCTTCGCGACCCACGCCGGCCAACCTTCGCAACCCACGCCGGCCGACCTTCGCGACCCACGCCGGCCGACCTTCGGGTCCCAACCCAGCCAACCTTCGCGACCCACGCCGGCCAACCTTCGCGACCCACGCCGGCCGACCTTTGCGGCCCACAATTTTCTCTTACCTTGTTTGATACTGACAAAAATGGAGAAAATGGTTTTGGGTCCATTTGGCCCCAATGGTCCCTTTGTCCCTTTCGTCCCCCGAACTTGAAAAAAAAGGCTGCGACCATATTAAAAAAAATGCGTCCGCACTGCGCATGCGTGTCTGATCATCGGTGCGCATGTGCATAGTTTTGCGCATGCGCACCGTTGATCGGGCATGCATGCGCAGTGCGGCCCAATTTTTAAATTTGTTCCTGGCCATTTTGAAGGCCGCTCGCCGCCGGCATTATTAAAAGCCGGCTGTTGCGCGCGGATTTGCGCGATAGGGATGGCCGCGACGGACGGCTCCCTGACCCTTCCGACACCCACCCGCGATCCACCGCGGGTTGCGCCCCTGAGTTTGACAATGCCTGATGTATTGGGTCGATGTCCTAACAATTACATCACATTGGCCCAAGCACCTTACCAAGGACAAGTTTACCCTTATAGGGTCCAGGGACAAAGACGAAAGAAGGACACTTGGGACATCTCAAGAGTTCCTCAGGGGAGCGTCCTCAGCCCCGCCATCTTCAGCTCCTTCATCACCAACCCTCCATCTCACATAAAGACGGGAATGTGGTTGGTGTTTATTGCACAGTATTCAGTTCCATTTGTAACTTTTATGATAATAAAGCAATCTGTAGCTGCATTCACAAGACCAGGGAAAGATTCAAACTTGGACTGGAAAGTAACAACTAATACTTGCACCAGACAAGTGACAATAATTATCTCCAGGAGAGGAACAACCTCCTCCCTGACCAATTACTGAAATGGACCCTGAAGTGTTGGGTGCTCTGCCACACAGATGAACCAACACGGTTGTGAATGGTACAACGCAGTTTTATTTCAAACATCTATTTACACTGGTAAACTGTTTACTGAGGTTCGATTATGACCCTTGATTCTGTGAACCTATTCCTAATTCTATCTTGTAGTGGCACTCAGCACATGGTGGATGTCTGAGTGGCCTGCACTGAGCTCTGTGTCCGGAGCCGCCTCCTGCTCGAGTGCCCAGGAAGCGTCGTATTCCCTGTTTTGTACTGTGTATGCTCTTGACTGTGATTGGCTGTTGTGTTGTGTGTGTTGATTGGTCCGTTGATCTGTCCATCAGTATATCATATCATAGAATTTACAGTGCAGAAGGAGGCCATTCGGCCCATCGAGTCTACACCGGCCCCCGGAAAAGTACCCTACCCAAGGTCAACACCTCCACCCTATCCCCATAACCCAGTAACCCCACCCAACCCAACACTAAGGCCAATTTTGGACACTAAGGGCAATTTATCATGGCCAATCCACCTAACCTGCACATCTTTGGACTGTGGGAGGAAACCGGAGAACCCGGAGGAAACCCACGCACACACGGGGAGGATGTGCAGACTCCGCACAGACAGTGACCCAAGCCAGAATCGAACCTGGGACCCTGGAGCTGTGAAGCAATTGTGCTATCCACAATGCTACCGAGCTGCCCATGCATATGTATGCATGCATGTGCTATGATGGTTACCTGAATATCATGACATCCCCCCCTTTTTTTTACAAGAACATGTGCCTACGTGGTCATAAATAGAGATGTGTACTGAGTGCAGCTAAATGTGTGTGTGTGTAATATTTACAGCATGTACATGGGGCTAAACTATATACAAGGGGCGATGTCGGGTGCGACATAACAACGAGGTTGTACCATAAACAAAGAACGGTTGAACGATAGAACAAATTCCTGTAACGATAAGAACATAAACATATTAACACAGTGGTAGTATGAGTTCAATGTATAAACAGTCTCATAAGTCCAGTCTAGTAGGTGGGCGACAAATTTGGGTTGACCGTTAGGGTGGCACACCATTCATCACCCGGATTGATTGTGTTAACTTGCACCGGCTGGTGGGTCCTGGGTGGAGACATTCGGTTCCCATCAATGACCGCAACACGGAAGGCGTCCTGGTCGTCTGTGTCACTGGTCTGGATATCGTCTGGGCACGATTCGTAATAAGGAGGCTGAATGGTCCGCACGTCCCTGCGAGGTTGTCGGAATTGGGGAACATTGACAGGTTGAGCTGCTCGACAGCAGGCAGCGTAGTGGCCCATCTTGCCACAACGGAGGCATTGTCGGGTTCTTGCGGGACATTGCCGCTTTAAATGTGCGGCTCCACAGTTGCCGCACGTCGTGACGTCATGGCGTTCGTTGCGACACTGCGCATGCGCGGTTCGGTCTTGCGTCGAGTGCGCCTGCGCATCACGTCCCTCAGTGTTGCCGTAGTTTTTGGCGCGCACAAGCGCGGGAAGCCTCAAAAAGCGAGTGAAATGTCCGCCCTCGTCCGGGCTGCGGGCCGGGAGGAACCCGATCGCCTGGGCCCGTTCAGCCTCGTAGGCTGCCTGCCTCGCCGATCCGGCCGCGTAGGACCCCTGCCGCGACGATTCGGCCGCCTGAAATTGGGTATAGCGGCTAGTCGCGTTTTCGTGCAGGACACAGGCTTCGATTGCGGAGGTTAAGGTGAGGCCTTTTATTTTTAAGAGCTGTTGGCGTAAGGTGCCCAAGGCGACCCCAAAAACGATCTGGTCCCGAATCATGGAATCTGAGGTGGTGTCCTATCCGCAGGACTGCGCGAGGATGCGGAGATGCGTAAGGAATGACTGAAAGAGCTCATCCTTACCTTGCAGGCGCTGCTGGAAGAGATACCTCTTGAAGCTCTCTTTGACCTCGACGTTGAAGTGTTGGTCGAGCTTGAGAAGGACCGTCTTGTATTTGATCTTGTCCTCGCCTTCCGCGAACACCAGGGAGTTGTAGACATGGCTGGCGTGTTGACCTGCGGTGGGGAGGAGGATGGCGATCTTTCTGGTGTCCGAGGCGCTTTACTTTTCGTTGGCTTCCAGAAAGAGCTGGAAGCGCTGTTTGAACAGCTTCCAATTAACACCGAGGTTTCCAGCGACTTGCAGCGGCTGCGGTGTGCTGACGGTGTCCATGGCGCAGGATGGCAGATTCCGGAGGATCTGTAGGTAGGTACCAAATTCACTCCTGGTACTATGAAGTGTTGGGTACTCTGCTACACAGATGAACCAACACGGTTGTGAATGGTACAACGCAGTTTTATTTCAAACATCTATTTACACTGGTAAACTGTTTACTGAGGTTCGATCATGACCCTTGATTCTGTGGACCTATTCCTAATTCTATCTTGTAGTGGCACTCAGCACATGGTGGATGTCTGAGTGGCCTGCACTGAGCTCTGTGCCCGGAGCCGTCTCCTGCTCGAGTGCCCAGGAAGTGTTGTGTTCCCTGTTTTGTAGTGTGTATGCTCTTGCCTGTGATTGGCTGTCGTGTTGTGTGTGTTGATTGGTCCGTTGATCTGTCCATCAGTATGTATGTATGTATGTGCTATGATGTTTACCTGAATATCATGACAGGCCCCGGGAGGCCAGCAAAATGCCACGGCTACAATTGCAGGGCAGTGGCTGAGTATTCTCCAGCTGGTACCTCATCCCCTGACTTCCCAAATATTCTCTGCCACCAAGAAAGACAAGCCAGCAGGTGCCTGGGAACACCACCGGCCCCAAGTTCTCCCTCCAGGTCGCTCGCCACCCTGACCTGAAATATGTTCACCATCTTTTTACTGCCCTTGGGTCTAAATGCTGCAATCCTGTTTTTAACAGGACTGTGGGTTCACCGATTCTTTATGGATTTGTTCTCGGACGTGGGCATCACTGGCTGGTTGAGCATTTATTGTCCATCATTAATTGCCCTTGAGTAGTTGGTGCTGAGCTGTGTCCTTGAACTGCGCAGCCCATGTGGCGTAGGTTCACCCACCATGCTGTTGGAGAGGGAGTTCCCGGATTTTGAACCAGCGACAGTGAAGGAACAGCGATATATTTCCAAGTCAGATTGGTGAGTGACGTGGAGGGGAACTTGCAGGTGGTGGTGTTCCCGGGTATCTGCTGCCCTTGTCCTTCTAGATGGTGGAGTTTGTGAGTTTGAAAGGTGCTGTCAAAGGGAACTTGGTGAGTTGCTGCAGTGCATCTTGTAGATGGTACACGGTGCTACCACTGGGCATCGGTGGTGGAGGGAATTAATGTTTAAGCTGGTGGATGGGGTGCCAATCAAGCGGGTTATTTTTTACTAGATAGTATTGAGATTCATGCTGTTGGAGCTGCAAGCATCCCGGCAAGGGACCTTTCACCATGAACTCCCGGAGACCACATAACTTCCCCGTCCAAGGTTGCAGCAAATCGCGGAGGCTACGTGACTCCCAGTCCATGGGATGAGAGTGGATCAAAGCTGAGCCTGGGCTTTAATATCCACAGTTAATAATGGGACTGAGGGATTGTAGGAGTTATGCTGTTACTGTGCCTTGTAAATAGTTGCTTGTAAATAGCCTGTAAATAAATAGTTGTTGCCTTTATCCATTGCTGGTCACCTGTGCTTTTGTTGCTACATTGGCAACGAGGAGAAAATAAATTGTTGCTCCATTTGCAAGGACAAGCGAAGGTGGCCTTTCCGACTGATTCAAAGCAACTCCAGTATACTGCAAAATATATACTATCATGCCGGTTTTTAGAAAGTTCAAATCTTTTGATGTGAATGAGGATAATTGGGTACAATGTGCAGAATGAATGCATTATATTTTGGAGAAAATAATATAGAGAAGATAATTATTTTTCTCACAGCTTGAGACACCCAGACATACAGTTTAGTAAGAGGTTTGACCTACCCAGGGGCCCCTGATTAAAAATCATTTAGCGAATTTGTGCAGTTGGTTAAGAATAATTATCATCCGCAACCCTCTATCATTCTTCAGAGGTACACATTTAATTAGAAGGGGAGGGTCTTGAGAGAAACTGGTGCGGTATTAAGGAAACTGGCAGAATATTGTGAGTTTGGAACAAGGGGCGGCAGGGTAGCACAGTTGTTAGCACTGCTGCCTCACAGCAATCGCGACCCAGGTTCGATTCTGACCTTGTGTGAGATTCCTCCAGGTGCTCCAGTTTCCCACTCCAGTCCAAAGATGTATAGGTTAGGCTACAGGGATGGGGTAGGGGAGTGGGCCTAGGTAGAGCACCCTTTCAGAGGGTCGGTGAAGACTTGACAGGCCGAATGGCCTCCTTCTACACTATAGGAATTCTATGATCCCTGAGTGATAATAAGAAGTCTGAACACATCAGGTTAAAGTCCAACAGGTTTGTTTGAAATCACTAGCTTTCGGAGCACTGCTCCTTCGTCAGGTGAATGGAGAGGTATGTTCCAGAAACATATATATAGACAAAGCGAAAGATACAAGACAATGCTTGGAATGCGAGCATTTGCAGGTAATTAAGTCTTTTCAGATCCAGAGAGAGGGGTAACCCCAGGTTAAAGAGGTGTGAATTGTATCAAGCCTTCAGGACGCGCAACAACGCAGAATCGCCAAACAGAAACTTACAGCCAAGTTCCACACACATGAGTGCGGCCTCACCCGGGACCTTGGATTCATGTTTCATTACATTCATGCCCCACCATCTGGCCTGCGAAATCCTACCAACTGTCCTGGCTTGAGACAATTCACACCTCTTTAACCTGGGGTTACCCCATCTCTGGATCTGTAAAAAGTTAATTACCTGCAAATGCTCGCATTCCAAGCATTGTCTGGCATCTTTATCTTTGTCTATATAAATGTTTCTGGAACGTACCTCTTCATTCACCTGAGGAGGGAGCAGTGCTCTGAAAGCTAGTGATTTGAAACAAACCTGTTGGGTTTTAACCTGGTGTTGTAAGACTTCTTACCCGCAGATCCGACCAAGGAACACATCCGCCATCTTAACAGACTGATCAATACCTTGGATCCAGATCTTCAGAGCACCCTACGTGCTCTCATCCCACGTACTCTACTGCGAGATCTCTACTGCCTCCCGAAAATACACAAGGCCAACACACCAGGCCGTCCTATCATTTCAGTCAATGGGACCCTGTGTGAGAACCTCTCTGGCTACATCGAGGGCATCTTGAAACCCATCGTACAAGGTACACCCAGCTTCTGTCGCGACACGACGGACTTCCCACAGAAACTCAGCACCCATGGACCAGTTGAACCAGGAACATTCCTCGTCACAATGGACGTCTCGGCACTCTACACCAGCATCCCCCATGACGACGGCATTGCTGCAACAGCCTCAGTACTCAACACCGACAACTGCCAATCTCCAGTCGCAATTCTGCAACTCATCCGCTTCATTCTGGATCGCAACGTCTTCACCTACGACAACAAGTTCTTCATCCAGACGCACGGAACAGTCATGGGGACCAAATTCGCACCCCAATACGCCAACATCTTCATGCACAAGTTTGAACAGGACCTACTCACCGCACAGGACCTACAACCGACGTTATACACCAGATACATCGATGACATTTTGTTCCTTTGGACCCACAGCAAAGAATCACTGAAACGACTACACGATGACATCAATAAGTTCCATCCAACCATCAGACTAACCATGGGCTACTCTCCAAAATCAATGGCATTCTTGGACACACTCGTCTCCATCAAGGACGATCACTTCAGCACTTCGCTTTACCGCAAACCCAAGGATAACCTCACGATGCTCCACTTCTCCAGCTTCCACCTAAACACATTGAAGGAGGCTGGAGAGGAAATTGCTGAGGCCTTGACAGAAATCTTTGGATCCTCACTGTCTTCAGGGGATGTCCCGGAGGACTGGAGAATAGCCAATGTTGTTCCTCTGTTTAAGAAGGGTAGCAAGGATAATCCAGGGAACTACAGGCCGGTGAGCCTTACGTCAGTGGTACGGAAATTACTGGAGAGAATTCTTCGAGACAGGATCTACTCCCATTTGGAAGCAAATGGACGTATTAGTGAGAGGCAGCATGGTTTTGTGAAGGGGAGGTCGTGTCTCACTAACTTGATAGAGTTTTTCGAGGAGGTCACTAAGATGGTTGATGCAGGTAGGGCAGTAGATGTTGTCTATATGGACTTCAGTAAGGCCTTTGACAAGGTCCCTCATGGTAGACTAGTACAAAAGGTGAAGTCACACGGGATCAGGGGTGAGCTGGCAAGGTGGATACAGAACTGGCTAGGCCATAGAAGGCAGAGGGTAGCAATGGAGGGATGCTTTTCTAATTGGAGGGCTGTGACCAGTGGTGTTCCACAGGGATCAGTGCTGGGACCTTTGCTCTTTGTAGTATATATAAATGATTTGGAGGAAAATGTAACTGGTCTGATTAGTAAGTTTGCAGACGACACAAAGGTTGGTGGAATTGCGGATAGCGATGAGGACTGTCTGAGGATACAGCAGGATTTAGATTGTCTGGAGACTTGGGCGGAGAGATGGCAGATGGAGATTAATCCGGACAAATGTGAGGTAATGCATTTTGGAAGGGCTAATGCAGGTAGGGAATATACAGTGAATGGTAGAACCCTCAAGAGTATTGAAAGTCAAAGAGATCTAGGAGTACAGGTCCACAGGTCATTGAAAGGGGCAACACAGGTGGAGAAGGTAGTCAAGAAGGCATACGGCATGCTTGCCTTCATTGGCCGGGGCATTGAGTATAAGAATTGGCAAGTCATGTTGCAGCTGTATAGAACCTTAGTTAGGCCACACTTGGAGTATAGTGTTCAATTCTGGTCGCCACACTACCAGAAGGATGTGGAGGCTTTAGAGAGGGTGCAAAAGAGATTTACCAGAATGTTGCCTGGTATGGAGGGCATAACCTGGGGTTACCCCATCTCTGGATCTGTAAAGATTTAATCACCTGCTAATGCTCGTATTCCAAGCATTGTCTGGCTTCTTTGAATCTGTCTATATATATGTTTCTGGAACATACCTCTTCATTCACCTGAGGAAGGAGCAGCACTCCGAAAGCTAGTGACATCGAAACAAACCTGTTGGACTTTAACCTGGTGTTGTAAGACTTCTTACTGTGATATTATCAGGTATTACGGTACCTGAGAGGCTGAAGTACCATTGGTTAAACCTAGGGTTTTACCATTGGCTGTAGAGTATGGTAGTTCCGTCCCGATAGGTGGGGTATAACAACTCCTGCCGTCCCAGCAGCCCTCATTCTGTACCTGAGCTGTTGGGGAATACTTCTAGCTTATTAAAGCCTTCAGTTGCACTACAACCTCGTTTTAGTAGTTATTGATCGTGCATCAATTTAATAAGCTAGATTTAAGAAGAAAGGATGGAGCTCCGAATCAAGTCGGAGTGTCTGCAACTCAGTCCCCACGCGGCGAACTCAGCGGCGATCTTTAAGCACTGGCTGCCGTGTTTTAAAGGCTACCTGGAGACGGCCGAAGGCACACCCTCGGGGGAGCAGAAACTGCACGTCCTGCACTCAAGGGTAAGTCCAGAGATCTACACCCTCATCGAGGAGGCGGAAGACTTTGATGCAGCAATCGAACATTTAAAAGGACACTATATTCGCCCAGTAAACCAGGTCTACACTCGTCACCTGCTGGCAACAAGACGACAAACCCCCAGGGAATCGTTGGAGGAATTCTACCGCGCGCTACTGGTGCTGGGCAGAAGCTGTGGCTGCCCGCAAGTTTCGGCGAGTGAGCACACGGAACTCCTAGTCCGGGACGCCTTGGTAGCAGGTATGAGTTCTTCACTAATCCGCCAGCGTCTTTTAGAAAAAGACACCCTGGGGCTTAGGGAGGCACGGGCCCTTGCAGGGTCCATGGACGTGGCCTCCAGGAACGCATGAGCCTACGTGCCTGACCGCGCGGCGGCCCCCTGGGCAGCGTGGAATCCCGCAGCGGCTGATACAGAGACCTTCCCCGTTTCCCCGCAAGCCTGCGCCGTAAGGCGGCCTGCCAACCCCGATGGGCCCCGTTGTTTCTTTTGTGGGCAGGAAAAGCACCCCCGCCAGCGCTGCCCGGCCCGCACATCCATCTGCAAGGGATGCAGCAAAAAGGGCCATTTCGTGGGGGCCTGCCAGGCATGAGCGGCGGCCGCGGTCTCCAGCGGCGACTCCGGACCGCCACAGCAAACATCTCCACGGGCCCCGTGCGGCCAGCGGTCGCCGCCACCCCCATATCCAAGGGCCACGTGCGGAACTCGGGTGCCGCCATATTGTTCCTCTGTAACCACGCTGAAAAGATGGGCGTCGCCATTTTGTGCACCCCCGACCACCATGTGCGACCAATGGGAGGCGCCATCTTGGATAGGGCCCCAGGACTCCAGCTCTGCCGACCACGCACTGCCTGAACAAAATCCACAACTACTGCATCTGGCCTCGGTGACTCTGGACCAAACTTGACCTCGAACACTCTCAACAGCAACAACGACTGTCTTCATCAACGGCCGCGAGACGTCCTGCCTGATCGACTCTGGGAGCACGGAGAGCTTTATACACCCCGACACGGTAAGGCGCTGTTCCCTCCTTATCCATCCTGTTAATCAAAGAATCTCACTGGCCTCCGGTTCCCACTCAATGGAGATAAAGGGGTTCTGTCTAGCAAACCACACAGTCTAGGGAAGAGAATTCAAAAATGTCCGCCTCTATGTCCTTCCCCACCTCCGCGCGGCCACACTCCTGGGTTTAGACTTTCAGTGTAACCTGCAAAGTCTGACCTTCCAATTCGGCGGCCCTATACCCCCCCGTACTGTCTGCGGCCTCGCGACCCTGAAGGTCGACCAGCCTTATAAGGTCTTCTCCACGGTGGATCTCAAGTCCGCCTACCACCAGCTCCCCATCTGCACTAGTGACCGCAAATACACTGCTTTCGAGGCAGACGGGCGGCTCTATCACTTCTTAAGGGTTCCCTTCGGTGTCACTAACGAGGTCTCAGTCTTCCAGCGCGAGATGGACCGAATGGTCGACCGGTACTGTTTACGGGCAATGTTCCTGTCGTGTTGGGTGCTCTGCTACACAGACGAACCAACACGGTTGCGGATGGTACAACTCAGTTTTATTACCAACAATATTTACAATGGTAAACTGGTTACTGTGGTTCGTTCATTACCCTTGAATCTGTGGACCTATCCCTAACACTATCTTGGAGAGGCAGTCAGCACATGGTGGATGTCTGAGTGGCTTGCTATGAGCTCTGTGCCCTCAGCTGTCTCCTGCTGGAATGCGCAGGAAGTGTCGTGTTCCCCGTTTTATAGTGTGTATGCTCTTGCCTGTGATTTTGTGTGTGAATTAATTGGTCCGTTGATCTGTCCATCAGTATGTATGTATGTTTGCACCATGATGTTTACCTGAATATCATGACATCCCCCCTTTTTTTTACAAGAACATGTGCCTATGTGGTTATAAATAGAGATGTGTACTGAGTGCAGCTGGATGTGTGTGCGTGCGATATCTACAGCATGTATATGAGGCTTAACTATATACTTGGGGCGATGTCCGGTGCGACATAGCAACGAGGTTGTACCATAAACAACACATGTGGAAATGTTAAACGTCAAAACGACAAGGAAAAAGAGAAACATATTAACACAGTGGTATGATACATCAGTGAGTTCAATGTGCAAACAGGCTCATAAGTCCAGCCTAGTAGGTGGGCGACAAATTCGGGTTGACCGCCTCAAGGGTGGGTCAGGATCCACCGGCTGAGGAATGGGCCTGGCCACGGCAACGACGGAATGGGCATGGTGGCAGGAAGCCTCCACGAAGTCGACATCAGGAACAACAGGAGGGCGTGGCACCGGTGTAAGTTCCCGTAGCGAGCGTGGAAGCAGGTGAAGAGCCCGGCGATTGCGCCTGCGAATGGAGCCATCAGGCATGCGAACCAGGAACGAGCGGGGAGCCACGCGTCGGAGAACTTCGGCAGGTGCTGACCAGCCACCTTCTGGTAGATGAATGCGGACGTTGCCCCCAGGCGCCAGTGCGGGAAGATCAGTTGCCCGTGTGTCATGTGCCACCTTCTGGCGAACACGCTGCTGTCGCATCCTGTGCAGTACTGGATGGCGCAGTGGTCCTGAGGGCGCGACCCATCAACAGCTGGGCTGGTGAGAGGCCAGTGGCTAGTGGGGCCGAGCGATAGGCTAGCAGAGCTAAGCAGAAATCCGATCTGGCAGCAGCAGCCTTGCAGAGGAGCTGCTTGACGATGTGAACGCCCTTCTCCGCCTTTCCATTGGACTGCGGATGCAGAGGGCTGGACGTCATGTGTGTGAAGCCATACGAAGCAGCAAAGGAAGACCATTCCTGGCTGGCGAAACTGGGCCCATTGTCCGACATGACAGTCATCGGAATGCCGTGGCGAGCGAAGGTGTCTTTGCAGGCCCTTATGACAGCGGATGATGTCAAATTGTGCAGGCGTATGACCTCTGGATAGTTTGAAAAGTAATCTATGACGATTACATAGTCCCTGCCGAGCGCGTGAAAAAGGTCCACACCCACCTTCGCCCAGGGGGACGTCACCAGCTCATGGGGCTGAAGCGTCTCAGGAGGTTGCGCCGGCTGAAACCTTTGGCAGGTGGGGCAGTTGAGCACCATATTGGCAATGTCATCACTGATGCCCGGCCAGTATACCGCCTCTCGGGCCCTCCGTCTGCACTTCTCGACCCCCAGATGGCCTTTGTGTAGTTGGTCGAGGACCAGCTTGTGCATGCTGTGTGGAATCACAATCCGGTCCAGCTTTAGGAGGACACCATCAATGACGGCCAAGTCGTCCCGGACATTGTAGAACTGTGGGCACTGTCCTTTGAGCCACCCCCCATCATGTGGTGCATCACACGTTGTAGAAGGGGGTCAGCCGCAGTCTCCCGGCGAATACGGGCCAGACTGGAGTCATCGGCTGGCAGATTTGCCGAAGTGAAGGTCACCTGCGCTTCGACCTGACAGACAAACCCCTCCGAGTCGGGCGGTGTGCTCACTGCTCTAGGTAGGGCATCCGCAATGATATGGTCCTTTCCCGGGGTGTAGACCAGTTGGAAGTCGTACCTCCTGAGTTTGAGTAGGATGCGCCGGAGGCGAGGGGTCATCGCGTTCAGGTCATTATGTATGATGCTGACCAGGGGGCGATGGTCAGTCTCAACGGTAAACTGGGGGAGACCATACACGTAGTCATGGAACTTGTCTATTCCGGTTAGCAAACCTAGGCACTCCTTTTCGATCTGCGCATAGCGCTGTTCTGTGGGGGTCATGGCCCGCGAGGCTCAGGCGACCGGGGCCCATGACGCAGTGTCATCCCGCTGTAGGAGTACCACCCCAATGCCAGACTGGCTGGCATCAGTCGAAATTTTAGTGTCACGAGATGTGTCGAAAAACGGCAATACCGGGACTGTGGTGAGCTTAATTTTGAGCTCCTCCCATTCCTTCTGGTGTGCGGGCAGCCACTGGAACTCCGTGGACTTTTTGACGAGGTGGCGCAGAGTCGTCGTGTGGGAGGCAAGATTGGGAATGAACTTCCCCAGGAAGTTGACCATGCCTAGGAAGCGTAGCACTGCTTTCTTGTCTGCCGGCTGCAGCATGGCTGTAATGGTGCTCACCTTGTCTGCATCCGGACGGACCCCTGACCGGGAAATGTGGTTCCCCAGAAACTTCAGCTCGGTTTGGGCGAAAGAATGCTTGGCTCGGTTGAGGCGCAGGCCGTTTTCCCGTATCCGCGCAAAGACGCGCTGGAGACGATTGATGTGCTCCTGTGCTGTGGTGGACCAGATGATGACGTCGTCAACGTAGACGCGCACCCCTTCGGTGCCCTCCATCATCTGTTCCATGATCCTGTGAAAGACCTCGGATGCCGAGATGATGCCAAACGGTATTCTGTTATAGCAGAAACTGCCGAAAGTGGTGTTGAAGGTGCACAGCTTCCTGCTGGACTGGTCCAGTTGGATCTGCCAAAAATCCTTCGAGGCATCCAGCTTTGTAAAGATTTGAGCCCAGGCCATTTCGCTCGTGATTTCTTCCTGTTTGGGTATGGGGTAGTGTTCCCTCATTATGTTGTTGTTCAGGTCTTTCGGGTCAATGCAGATCCGGAGTTCGCCAGAGGGCTTCTTAACACACACCATGGAGCTGACCCATGGCGTGGGCTCCGTGACCCGGGATAGCACCCCTTGGTCCTGGAGATCCTGCAGCTGCTGCTTGAGGCGGTCTTTGAGTGGCACTGGGACCCTGCGAGCTGCGTGAATGACCGGGGTGGCGTCTGGTTTGAGTCATATTCTGTAGGTATAGGGCAGTGTGCCCATGCCCTCGAATGCCTCCTGGTTGTGGCGAGGAGCGATTGAAGCTGTGCCCTAAATTCTGCATTCGGGAAGTCTGATGTGCCTTCTGGAGACAGAGCATGGACCCGCTGCACGAGGTGGAGAACCTTGCATGTCTGTGCGCCTAGCAGGGAGTCCTTTGATGTTCCGACTATTTTGAATGAGAGTGTGGCCGTGTATGTGTTGTGTGTCACCTGGAGCTGGCCGGATCCCATGGCCGGGATAATGTTTCCATTGTAGTCGACCGTCTTGCAACGGGATGGCCGAATTGGTGGTCTGACCTTAAAGTCGTAGAAGGCTGACCATGCTATTAGGTTGGCGGAGGCACCAGTGTCCAGACGGAATGTTATCGGTGATCGGTTGACCGTTAGGTGGCACACCATTCATCACCCGGATTGACAGTGTTCACTAGCAACGGCTGGTGGGTCCTGCCTGGAGACATCCAGTTCGTATAAATGACCGCAACACGGAAGGCGTCCCGGTCGTCTGTGTCACTGGTTTGGATATCGTCTGGGCACGACTCATAGTACGGAGGCTGAATGGTCCGCACGTCCCTGCGAGGTTGTCGGAATTGGGGAGTATTGGCAGGTTGAGCTGCTCGACAGCAGGCAGCGTAGTGGCCCATCTTGCCACAGCGGAGGCAGTGTCGGTTTTTTGCCGGACATTGCTGCTTTAAATGTGCAGCTCCACAGTTGCCGCACGTCGTGACGTCATGGCGTTCGTTGCGCATGCGCAGTTCGGTCTTGCGTCGAGCGCGCCTGCGCATCATGTCCCTCTGCGTCGACGTCTTTTTTGGCACGCACAAGCACGGGAGGCCGCGGAAAGCGCGCGAAATGGCCGCCCTCGTCCGGGCCGTGGGCCGGGACGAACTCGATCGCCTGGACCCGTTCGGCCTCGTAGGGAGCCTGCCTCGCCAATCCGGCTGCTTGGGACCCCTGCCGCGCCGATTCGGCCGCCTGAAATTGGGAGTAGCGGCTAGTCGTGTTTTCATGAAGGACACAGGCTTCGATTGCGGAGGCTAGAGTGAGGCCTTTAATTTTGAGGAGCTGCTGGCGTAGGGCGCCCGAGGTGACCCCAAAAACAATCTGGTCCCGAATCATTGAATCGGAGGTGGTGTCGTAACCGCAGGACTGCGCGAGGATACGGAGGTGTGTAAGGAAAGATTGAAAGGGCTCACCCTTATCCTGGAGGCGCTACTGGAAGAGATATCTCTCAAAACTCTCATTTACCTCGATGCTGAAGTGTTGCTCGAGTTTGAGAAGGACCGTCTTGTACTTGGTCTTGTCCTCACCTTCCGCGAACACCAGGGAGTTGTAGATATGGATGGCATGTTGCCCCGCCGTGGAGAGGAGGAGGGCGATTTTTCTGGTGTCCGAAGCGCTCTCCCTTTCGGTGGCATCCAGGAAGAACTGGAAGCGCTGTTTAAACAGCTTCCAATTGACGCCGAGGTTTCCAGCGATTTGTAGCGGCTGCGGCGTGCTGACGGTGTCCATGGCGCAGGATGGCGGATTCCTGAGGATTCGTAGGTAGGTCTCACAATTACCAGGTTCCAATCCTGGTACTATGTCGTGTTGGGTGCTCTGCTACACAGACGAACCAACACGGTTGCGGATGGTACAACTCAGTTTTATTGCTAACAATATTTACAATGGTAAACTGGTTACTGTGGTTCGTTCATTACCCTTGTGGACCTATCCCTAACACTATCTTGGAGAGGCACTCAGCACATGGTGGATGTCTGAGTGGCTTACTGTGAGCTCTGTGCCCTGAGCTGTCTCCTGCTGGAATGAGCGGGAAGTGTTGTGTTCCCCGTTTTATAGTGTGTATGCTCTTGCCTGTGATTGGCTGTGGTGTTGTGTGTGTATTGTTTGGTCCGTTGATCTGTCCATCAGTATGTATGTGTGTTTGCACCATGATGTTTATCTGAATATTATGACAGTTCCCGTATCTCGATAATGTCACCATCTGTGGCCACGACCAGCAGGACCACGACACCAACCTCCGAAAATTTCTCCAGACCGCTAAAATCCTTAACCTAACATACAATAAGGATAAATGCGTGTTTAGCACCGACCGCCTAGCCATCCTTGGCTACGTAGTGCAAAATGGAGTTATAGGCCCCGACCCTGAACACATGCGCCCCCTTATGGAGTTCCCCCTCCCTCACTGCCCCAAAGCCCTGAAGCGCTGCCTAGGGTTTTTCAGTTATTACTCCCAGTGGGTCCCCAACTATGCAGACAAAGCCCTTCCCCGATCCAATCCAAACTTTCCCCCTGTGGATAGAGGCCCGCCAGGCCTTCAGCCGCATCAAAGCAGACATTGCAAAGGCTACGATGCACGCCATCGACGAGTCCCTCCCCTTCCAGGTCAAGGGTGATGCATCCGACGTAGCTCTGGCGGCCACCCTCAACCAAGCGGGCAGACCCATGGCCTTCTTCTCCCGTACCCTCCATGCTTCCGAAATTCGCCACTCCTCAGTCGAGAAGGAGGCCCAGGCCATAGTAGAAGCTGTGCGACATTGGAGGCATTACCTGGCCGGCAGGAGGTTCACTATCCTCACTGACCAACGGTCGGTGGCGTTCATGTTCGATAATACACAGTGGGGCAAGATAAAAAATGAATTGTTCTTGCGGTGGAGGATCGAACTCTCCACCTACAACTACGAGATCTTGCATCGTCCCGGGAAGCTAAACGAGCCTCCTGACGCCCTGTCCCGCGGCACAAGTGCCACCGCACAAGTGGACCGCCTCCGAGCCCTCCACGAGGACCTCTGCCACCCGGGGGTCACTCGCTGTTTCCATTTCGTTAAGACCCGCCCTACTCCATCGAGGAGGCCAGGACAGCCACCAGGGACTGCCAAATCTGCGCGGAGTGCAAACCGCACTTCTACAGGCCAGAGAGAGCGCACCTGATTAAGGCTTCCCGTCCCTTTGAACGCCTCAGCATGGATTTCAAAGGCCTCCTCCCCTCCACCGACCACAACATGTATTTCCTGAACGTGATTGACGAGTACTCCCGGTTCCCATTCGCCATCCCCTGCCCCGACATGACCGCAACCACCGTCATCAAGGCCCCCCATAGCATCTTTGCACTGTTCGGTTTCCCCGCTTACATACACAGTGATAGGGGTCCTCCTTTATGAGCGATGAACTGCGTCAATTCCTGCTCAGCAAGGGCATCGCCTCGAGCAGGACGACAAGTTACAACTCCCGGGGAAACGGACAGGTAGAGAGGGAGAACGGAATGGTCTGGAAGATCGTCCTACTAGCCCTACGGTCCAGGAACCTCCCAGTCTCCTGCTGGCAAGAAGTCCTCCAGGAGGCCCTCCATTCCATACGGTCACTGCTTTGTACGACCACCAATCAGACACCTCACGAACGTCTCCTCGTCTTTCCGAGGAAGTCCTCCTCCGGGACCTCGCTCCCGACCTGGCTGGCAACACCCGGACCCATCCTGCTCCAAAAACATGTGCGGGCGCACAAGTTGGACCCGTTGGTCGAGGGAGTCCATTTGCTACACACTAACCCCCAATACGCCTACATGGCGTTCCCTGACGGCCAAAAAGATATGGTCTCCCTACGGGACCTGGCGCCTGCCGGAATCCCATGTACATCCCAGCCACCAGTCCCACCCCCCCCCCTCCACCGCAGCACCTTACAGGAGGATCAGTCCTCCCGCCGCCCCTGCCTAGGCCCCCCCCCCACCGACGCCCCCTACAGGCACCCCCTTCCCGGGTCAGCCGTTTTTCCCACCAGCGCCGTCTAGGGGTGACAAAGCTGCCATGGAGGCCGAAGCCACGCTCCCGGAGTCGCAGACGCCCGAGCCCCCACCGGAGGCACCACCGAGGCTCAGACGATCACAGAGGACGACCAAGGCGCCCGACCGACTGATTGCAATATTTTAACTGATCTGTAAATATTAAACACTGAATGTACATGTCTGCCATGCTTGTAAATAATCACTAAACACTGTAAGGAGGTATCACGGTACCTCCATAACTGATCATACTATGTTGTTATATTTTGTAGTTGCTGACCACCACCCCCGCCGGACTCTTTTTTTAACAGGGGGTGAATGTGGTATTATCCGGTATTACGGTACCTGAGAGGCTGAAGTACCATTGGTTAAACCTAGGGGTTTCACCATTGGCTGTAGAGTATGGTAGCTCCGCCCGGAGGGGGGCCTGTATTAAATGTCATCCGGAAATACTCTGAAGTTTTCCAAGAAGAACTAGGGGCACGATTTAACAGAAAATTTCTAAATGTCATTCCAGCGCGGTTGGCCGGGTGTTTCCTGACGGTCAAGTAGGCAAGATCACGGTCCATATTTAACAGCACTTAGTGCCGGAAATGAACCCCCGCAAGCTTCACGCCATTACTGGCTGTCCCACTGTTGGACTGGCCAGATTCGTGCCTCGACAGCTCTCCGCTAAGGGGGAGATGCTTTTAAACGCTCCCTCGCAACCCACCTCCAGCCAGCACACAAGCCTGGCACCATGCAGGCCTGCTCCCCGCTTTGGTGATACTGACGTGGCCAGGTTTCTGGACACCGTGGATGTGAGGCGGGACATCCTGTCCTCCCAAAAGGGTCGGAGGACCAACACTGGGGCCACCAATTCCGCCTGGGAGGCAGTGGCAGCGGCCGTCAGTTCGGGCAGCCTGGCGAGGAGGACCGCTGTACAGTGCAGGAAGAAGACCAACGATCTCCATCGATCGAGCAGCAAGGGCAAGTTAGCACCAGCCCACTGGCATCACTCCGCCTGCCACCCCCCACCCCCAGACCTCCAACCCCACCCCCAATCAGGTTAGCGGCTGGCACCTCACACCACCCACCCAGGCAGGAGAAGTGAGTCCATAATAGATGTGAAAGGGCCCAGACGGCTGGCGAAGTCCTCACCCACTATGAGGAATGGGTCCTGGAGACCGCGGGGTTGACTGAGGAGATAGCGGTCACCGATAGCATACTGCATAAGTGAGGATCCACTGCCCCCTCCCCAAATGGCCTGGCTCAAGTGAAGTGTTCACGTCAGACAAAATGATCCCTCCCTCTTACTGACCACATGTCTCTTCTGTCACAGGATCTCCACCTGATGGGGCCAGGCCATCTGGTGTCACCCCCACACCTGACGCCCAAGAGAGCACCTCAGAGGAGAGCTCCGAGGAGATCACCATCAAGGTGTCACAGCTATCATCCCTACCTTCCATCAGCACAAACCTCGGTGGGCAACATTAGTGACCGGCTTTTGGGACACAATCTGGTGAGCACAGGCAGGAACATCCAGGGAAGTCAGCAGTCGGAGGCCTCCTGGATCCCAGGACTGAACTGAGGCCCAGTCAGATGCTGAGCCTCTGGCAAAGTTATCCCGGAGCTAGTGCTGGGACACGGTCATGTGATTCAGGCGGGGATGCCAGTGCCAGTGAATGCATAGCCGATTGGAGGAGTCCCAAATGCCATGGGCGCAGGAGTTGGAACCGGCAATGAGTGGCACCGAGGCCAAAACTGCTCGGGCGGGAAAAAAAACAGAAAATACGAGACAATCTCAGCAGGTCTGACAGCAACTATGGAGAGAAAGGTTGTGGTGATATGCATGTGCACATCAATGTATCCAGTTATCTATCAATGTATATAGTTATTGGTACAACCTCGATCCATCCTGTGACTTGAGAGATTCAACAGTTGGTAGTAAGTCGTACTAGAGGACAGTCATACAAGAAGTATCTTCAGGAGACTTCAATGAATTGATTTATCAGAGATCCACCATGTGACTCGAGAGGTTCAGCAGTTGGTAGTAAGTCGTACGGGAGAACAGTTGCACTAGAAGTAGCTCTAGGAGAATTCACTGAATTAATTTATGAGTTACCCTTTGTATTATAGTTCATTAGTTATCTTTCCATGTGTTCATCGTGTTCACAAATTATCTTACGAGTCAAAGAACTGGATGTTCTCATAGATTATCCTAGAATTTACAGTGCAGAAGGAGGCCTTCGGCCCATCGAGTCTGCACCGGCTCTTGGAAAGTGCACCCTACCCAAGGTCAACACCTCCACACCCTATCCCCATAACCCAGTAACCCCACCCAACACTAAGGGTAATTCTGGACACTACAGGCAATTTTATCATGGCCAATCCACCTAACCTGCACATCTTTGGACTGTGGGAGGAAACCGGGGCACCCGGAGGAAACCCACGCACACACGGGGAGGATGTGCAGACTCCGCACAGACAGTGACCCAAGCCGGAATCGAACCTGGGACCCTGGAGCTGTGAAGCAATTGTGCTAACCACCATGCTACCGTGCTGATCTGTGTTGATCTTTACCACGATCAAAACATCGAACATAACAAAAGGGAGATAACGTTTTGAGTCTGGATGACTCTTTGTCAAAGCTAGAGAGAACTGGAAATGGAGTCAGGTTTATACTGTACTGGGGGTGGGACATGGAGTGGTGGGGCTGGATAGGGGGCCAGTGATAGGTGGAGATTGACAAGGATGTCTAGGACAGGAGACAAAGGGAACATAAATGGGGGTGATTAAGGCTAAGAAGGGTGCTGATAGTGACACATTCAGAGATTATAATGTACCAATGGGCGAACAAAGGTGTGTCAAAGGACAACCAGGAACAGACGGCCCAAGTTGAGTGGGGGGAGGGGAAACAATGGTGAGGGAAAAACAGATCAATGGAAGAAAATAAATTGATAGAAATAAAAATGAGGACTAGAAAGGGAATAGATAGGGTGATCAGTTGGAGGCTTTTTCCCAGGGCGGAAATGACAATTACAAGGGGGCACAAGTTCAAGGTGAGGGGGGGATAGGTTCAGTGGAGATGTGCGGGGGAAGTTTTTTACACAGAGGGTGTGGTGGCCTGGAATGCACTGTCAAGTGAGGTGGTTGAGGCAGATACATTAGCGACCTCTAAGATTTATTTGGATAGGCACATGAACAGACGGGGTATAGAAGGACACAGCCGGTTGGTCTAGAAAGGGTACCTGAAAGGCTTTGAGGGCCGAAAGGCCTGTTCCTGTGCTGTATTGTTCTTTGTTCATGTAACTCCGCTGTTTAGGAAGGGAGGGAGGCAGAAGACGGGAAATTATAGGTCGGTTAGCCTGACTTCGATCATTGATAAGATTTTTAGAGTCCATTATTAAAGATGAGATCACGGAGTACTTGGAGATGCATGATAAAATAGGACTGAGTCAGCACAGCTTCGTCAAGCGGAGGTCATGGCTGACAAATCTGTTCGAGTTCTTTGAGGAGGTAACAAGGAAGATGGACAAAGGAGAACCAGCGGACGTGATTTATTTATATTTCCAGAAGGCCTTTGACAAGGTGCCACATAGGAGACTGTTAAATAAGTTAAGAGCGCCCTGCTGCCTCACGGCGCTGAGGTCCCAGGTTCGATCCCGGCTCTGGGTCGCTGTCCGTGTGCAGTTTGCACATTCTCCCCATGTTTGCATGGGTTTCACCCCCACAACCCAAAGATGTGCAGGGTAGGTGCATTGGCCACGCTAAATTGCCCCTTAATTGGAAAAAATGAATTGGGTATTCTAAATTTACAACAAAACATTTTTTAAGTTAAGAGACCATGGTGTTAAGGGTAAGATCCAGTACCAGCCTCCCCAAACAGGCGCCGGAATGTGGCGACTAGGGGCTTTGCACAGTAACTTCATTGAAGCCTACTCGTGACAATAAGCAATATTTTTTTTTTAAGATCGTGGCATGGATAGAGAATTGGCTGACTGGCAGAAGGCAGAGAGTGGGGATAAAGGGGTCTTTTTCAGGATGGCAGCCGGTGACTAGTGGTGTGCCTCAGGGGTTGGTGCTGGGACCACAACTTTTCACAATATACATTAACGATCTGGAAGAAGGAACTGATGGCACTGTTGCTGAGTTTGCAGATGATGCAATGATCTGTAGAGGGACTGGCAGTATTGAGGAAGTAGAGGGGCTGCAGAAGGACTTGGACAGGCTAGTAGAGTGGGCAAAGAAGTGGCAGATGGAATACAGTGTGGAAATGTGTGAAGTTCTCACTTTGGAAGGAGGAATAGAGGCATAGATCATTTTCTACATCGGGAAATGCTTAGGAAATCAGAAGCACGATTCTCTTAAGGTTAATTTGCAGGTTCAGTGGGCAATTAGGAAGGCAAATGCAATGTTAGCATTCATAGATTATCATAGAATTTACAGTGCAGAAGGAGGCCATTCGGCCCATTGAGTCTGCACCGGCTCTTGGAAAGAGCACCCTACCCAAGGTCAACACGGCCACCCTATCCCCATAACCCAGTAACCCCACCCAACACTAAGGGCAATTTTGGACACTAAGGGCAATTTATCATGGCCAGTCCACCTAACCTGCACATTCATGTTGAGAAGGGATATACTTCTGAGGCTGGAAAAGGCTCTGGTCAGACTCCATTTGGAGTACTGTGAGCAGTTCTTTGGGCTACGTACCTAAGGAAGGATGTGTTGGCCTTGGAAAGGGTTCAGAGGAGGTTCACAAGAATGATTCCTGGAAAGAAGAGCTTGTCGTATGAGGAACGATTGAGGACTCTGGGTCTGTACTCGTTGGAGTTTAGAAGGATGAGGGGAGATCTTATTGAAACTTACAGGATACGGACTTCCGGTGGCACCCTTGAGGAAGCAGGTCGCAGGTCGGATCGCTCCCGCCCGCGATGGGCAAACGGACCTGTTTCGCAGGATTTTTTCGGGACCTGGCGACCTGAATCGGTAGAGGGGACGAAAGGAAGAGGTCCCCCCCCCCCCCCCCCCCCCCCGGGTATAGACAGTTGGACCAGAAGTGGTCAAGTGGAGCGGCGAAGTTCGAAGCGGGAGCAGCGGGGACCCCAGACCGGGCAGCGAAGCATGGCGGACGGCAGGGACCAGGGAGCAGAGGCTCACTGGCCAAGAGAGCAGCAGATGGAGTTTTTTAAGAGCTGCTTCACCGAACTGAAGAGGGACACGTTGGACCGATGAGGGCGGTGATGGATCGAATGGTCGAGGCACAGGCGGTCCAAGAGAAGGCGCTCAGGGAGGTCGAGGTGAAGCTCTCCACCCAGGCGGAAATGGTAACGGAGCTGGAGCACGAGGTGGAGGAGCTGAACTCTCGCCAGAGGAGGATGCAGGAGCAGCTTGAAGAGCTGGGGAATAGAGCCAGGAGGCAGAACCTGAGGATCGTGGGCCTCCCCGAGGGCTGTGAGGGATCGGAGACGGGCGCATACGTGTTGGGTATGCTCGGGGCGCTGATGGGACAGGAGGCCTTCCCTCGACCCCTGGAGTTGGATGGGGCGCATAGAGCCCCCGCAAGGAAGCCCAGGACGGGCGACAGACCGAGGGCTTTGGTGGTTCGCTTTCACCGGCTTGCCGACAGGGATCGTGTGCTGCGATGGGCCAAGGGGAGAGGAGCAGCAGATGGGAGAACTGTGAGGTGCGCATCTACCAGGACTTGGGAACGGAGCTGGCCAAGAGGCGTGCAGGATTCATCAAGAGGGGGGCAGCCGGAAAGGAGAGCAGAGAATACTTGAGGGCAAGGGGGGGGCGGGTGATCAGGGATCCCCGGGGCAGAAAGTCGCTTGCAGGGGACAACGTAGGAAACCGACAGCAGCAGCATCCGGGGGGGGGGGGGAAGGTTAGTACCACGTTAGCTTAGTTGAACACGTGGGGCATGGGCAAACAGAGCTGATAGGGGAAGTGCCTTATTAACATGTTTATTCTATCCCACTGTTCGTTTTCAATATGTTAAGGCTTTTGTATATGGCCTTGTTTCTCTGTAAATGTTACAAATCTGTTTTAAATAAAAAATTTCAAAAAGAAACGTACAGGATACTGCGAGGCCTGGATAGAGTGGACGTGGAGAGGGTGTTTCCACTTGTAGGAAAAACTAGAACCAGAGGACACGATCTCAGACTAAAGCGACGATCCTTTAAAACAGAGATGAGGAGGAATTTCTTCAGCCAGAGGGTGGTGAATCTGTGGAACTCTTTGCCGCAGAAGGCTGAGGAGGCCAAATCACTGAGTGTCTTTCAGACAGCGATAGATGGGTTCTTGATAAATAAGGGGATCAGGGGTTATGGGGAGAAGGCAGGAGAATGGGGATGAGAAAAATATCAACCATGATTGAATGGCGGAGCGGACTCGATGGGCCGAGTGGCCTAATTCTGCTCCTCTGTCTTATGGTCTTATGGGTGAAGGTGGGGGAGAGAGTTCACAGTCTGAAATTGTTGAACTGAATGTTAAGTCCGGAGGGCTGTAACGTGCCGAATCGGAAGATGAGGTGCTGTCCCTCCAGTTTGCGTTGGGCTTCACTGGAACATTGCAACAGGTCAAGGACGGACATGTGGACGTGAGAGCAGGACGGTGAGTTAAAATGGCAAACGACCGGGATGACTGGGTCCTGACTGCGGACAGACCAGAGATGTTCTGCAAAGCGATCACTCAGTCTGAGTTTAGTCTCTCCAATGTAGAATAGACCGTACTTGGAGCAGCGAATGCAATGGGCCAGATTGAAGGAGGTGCACGTGAAGCGCTGCCTCACTTGAAACGAGTGTTTAGGGCCTGAGAAGGTGAGCAGGGAGGAGGTAAAAGGGCAGATGTTACACCTTCTGTGATTGGGTGGGAAGGTGCCGTGCGAAGAGGGTGAGGTGTTGGGGGTGATGGAGGAGTGGACCAGGGTATTCCGGAGTGAATGGTCCCTGTGAAATGAAGACAGTGGGAATGAGGGCAAGATGTGTTTGGTGGTGAAATCATGCTGAAGTTGGCGGAACTGGCAGAGGATGATTCTTTCAATTAGATTACAAAAGCAAGGAAGTCATGTTGGACTTGTATAGAACGTTGGTGAGGCCACAGCTGGAGTACTGTGTGCAGTTCTGGCGCCACATTATAGGAAGGATGTGATTGCTCTGGAGGGGGTGCAGAGGAGATTCACCAAGATGTTGCCTGGGATGGAGCATTTTAGTTATAAATAGAGGTTGGATAGGCTTAGGTTGTTTTGTTGGAGCAGAGAATACTGTGGAGTGACCTGATTGAGGTGTACAAGAGTTTTAGGTGCATGGACAGGGTGGATAGGGAACAGCTGTTTCCCTTAGTTGAAGGGTCGGTTACAGGGGACACAAGTTCAAGGTGAACGGCACGAGGTTCAGGGGGATTTGAGGGAAAATGTTTTTATCCAGAGGGTGGCGATGGTCTGGAACGCACTGCCTGGGAGGGTGGGAGGGGCGGGTTGCCTCACATCCTTTAAAAAATACCCGGGTGAGCACTTAGCACATCTTAACATTCAAGGCTACGGGCTAAGTGCTATCAAATGGGATCAGGGTCGGCAGATCAGGTGCCTTTCATGCGGCAGTGCAGCCTTGATGGGCCGAAGGGCCTTTTCTGCACTGTATTTTTCGGTGATTCTGTGGAGGCTGGTGGGGTGGAAAGTGAGGACAAGGGTCGGAGACCACAGTGGAAAGCCTGGGGCACGAAGTCAGCCTCTTGAGTGGCGGTGTCCGAGGCAAGGTTCAGACAGTGACGGCCATGGTGGAGGGGATCAACATCATGGTGCAGACAATGGGGAGCCGCCAGGGCTGGCAAAGCCAGATGACTCAGAGGCCTCTGGAGTTCACTCCAGCTGCCCCTCCATCCCATGGAGACCCCCCAGGGCCCTACAGGCATCGTCAAGAAGGAGGAAGCACTGGAGGCCGACCCAGAGATGATGATGGTCTCCAGACCCTCCGCTTCCCCCTCCCCTGACACCAGCGCGATTCAAGGTCAGCGGATGGAACAGGGTCACACGGCGATGCCTGTGACATCAGTTAGTTAGCCGGGGCCTTCCGACTCCAGGCTCGCTAGAGGACGTCTGCCAAGGGCACCAAAGGCCACAGAGAGCAGCAGGCTGCCTCCACCTCCTATGTGCATCCTGGGGATATACCGAGATGTGGCAGTAGAACACGAAAGATTAAGAAGTTTAAGGATCACGGAGTGGGCACTGGGGGTGGGGTCTCTGTCGCTTGGGACAATGGAAATATCAAATGTTCACTATTAAAACATGTAACACCTGAAACATGTGAAGGCCCTCTGTCGTGTTAATCTTCACAGTGCGCCTGTTGCACCCTCACCTCCTGTTGTCCTCTGCTCCCTGCATCCCCCGTCCTCGGGCACAGTGGTCCAAGATCAAAGCCCCGGACGCAGACCCCATTTAGAGGATGGTGTGTGAGCGCGCTGTCAGCAGAAAGACAGGAGACAGACTTTGGCAGAAACTGAGGAGCACCAGAGCGAACCTCATTCTCCTGCCTCGTATAGTGACCGCTGACAGTGCCGACACAGGCCCATCACCCTTGCAGCGGGGAAACAGGGTGGTTGGGGAGGATGGGGTGTGGGAGGGAATGGGTGGAAATGATGGGGATGGGTATGGGGGGTGGCTAATGGGAGGAGGCGGTGAATTTGGGGGAGTTGTGGGAGGAAGGGGATGAGCTGACGGACAAAGACTCGTCCTATGAGAAGTGGGCCAGGCTGAGGGCCTCGCTGGCTCTCCGGGCATGCCCGTCCCTGTCCTCCATCCTCCAGCTGTTCCCATGGGACTCCCCAGGCTTGTCCTCCATTCGCTCCCGGTCCAACTCCTTGGATGAGGCTGCATGTCGCTCCTCCTCCTCCAGCACGTCGCCCCGCTGCTGTACTATGTTGTGGAGGGCAGAGCACACCACCACAAAGCAGTAGACCCTCCGAGGGGTTCACGATCGAACAGTTCAAAAGCTGCCTTAACCTGAGGAGGGGCGGAAACCATGCTACTGCACTAGTTGCGTCTTTGTATAATTTCCCAGGAGGCCGCCTGGTGAGTCGAAAGGTGACAGACCTTCTCCCCGTATTGGTAAATCATACCCCTTGAGCGCCGCAACTGCTGACTACCCTGCCAATAGTTCGAACTGTGTTTCCCGCTTTTTCCTACTTGCCAGGAGCTCTGGGGTAGGGTCAAGTGAGTACTGGTGGTCCAGCTCAGGAATGGAGTCTGCCAGCCTCTGCTGCTCCACCCTCACTGTTCTCACAAAATGGAGCTTTATAGGAGATTATTTGCCCCTTAAGGACCTCCCGCAGCATGGAAGGTGATACAGATTTGGTTTCATTAAATTTGATATGGTCCTCTATGGCAGTGGACATACAAATTTATGCGCTCGGGGTGTTGTGCCCAACCTCCGTGCCGGACATTGGGTCGGGCCAGACACCAGCACCAAATCAACCAAGTGCGGGGCATGGTCCGAAATAACAAACGCCGAGCACTCAGCCATCACTGAAGAGAGGAGTGACCTATCCACCACGAAAAAGTCAATCAGCGAATTTATCCGATGAACATGTGAGGGGAACAAAAAAATCTTTATTTTGGAGGAAGAAGTTTCAAAGATCTAACCCCCCCCCCCCACCGCACCCCCCACCCCCACCCCCCCCCCCCCCCCCCACCCCCCCATCCATCTGCTCCTTGAAAGACAATAAAGCCCTGGCCATCCCCTGATGGAGTCATAGATTTGAGCTTGGGTCCAATCTAGGGTCCAGGACACAGTTGAGATCCCCATCCAAAATAAGCTGACACGAGTCTAAATGGGAAGGTCAGCACGGTATTAATAAAATTCGTACTGTTCGAGTTCGGGGCATAAATATTAACCGTACGCCACTGGAATGCCGTAGGTGTCAGCCAAAATCTTTAGAGGCCAAAAACTGAACCCTTTTATTAATATTGCACAGTGTAACAGACAACCATTCTTCCGTGTTCATATATAAGGGGCGGAATTCTCCGAACCCCCGCCGCGCGAATCGCGCCATGCCACCCCAACGCCGGGACGCAATTCTCCGCAATGTGGAGAATCGGCACCATTGGCGCCGGCGTGGTCGGCGCGGCGCCGGTCAGGGTATGCGCCAATTCTCCGGGCCGGATGGGCCGAGCGGTCGTCAACAAAAAGCCGAGTCCCGCGGGCGCCGTTCGAACCTGCTGTGGGCCGGCGGGACCTCGGCGTTGAAGAGCACGGATGCGGCCTGTGGGGGGGGAAGGGAGGGTCCAACCCCGGGGGGGCGTCCGTAGAGGCCTGGCCCGCGATCAGGGCCCACCGATCGGCGGGCCGGCCTCTCTGCCCCCCCGGCCTCCTTTCCTCTGCGCTGGCTCCTGTAGCCCTGCGCCATTTGGCGTCGGGGCCGCCCCGGGGAAGAAGGCCACTGCGCATGCGGCAGTCGGCACCGGCTCAACTACGCATGTTCGGACCCCGCGGCACCGGGTTCAGGCTGGGATCGGCAGCTGGGGCGGGGGAGGCTGCTCCAGCGCCGTCCTAGCCCCCTGTCGGCCGCAGAATGGGGTTCGGGAACGAGTGCCGACGCCAGAGTAAAACACTCCCCGTCTTTACTCCAGCGTTGGCACGTAGCCGCCTGTTGGGAGAATCCCGCCCCCTAAGTCTCACGACACCAGGTTGAAGTCCAACAGGTGTATTTGAAATCACTAGCTTTCGAAGCGCAGCGCCTTCTTCAGGTGAAGTGGAGGCAGGTTCACAATCACACCATATATAGGAGAGACGTGTCCAGCCACCTCCAACACCTCACGACGAGCATCGAGGACAAGATAAGGCAAGACCAGTGGTCAGGGTCGCCAACCAACCGTAGGCCTCAAAATCAAATATATTGCCCTCCGCCGGACTCGAAACAGCCTTCAAATCGAGGTTGCAGAAGCATAGCAACCAACTCTCAAAATCGGCCTGGAATTTGCCCCCCTCTCCTCTCAAGAGACCGGGTGCACGAGTGCTCCCTATCTGCCCCCAACTCCCCAAGTCAATGGGAATAAATTATAGGAATTATCAAGGTGAGCTCCGACCAGGGAAATTGCCCTATCGAGTGACGGCTTTCGCTTCTCCACTTCCACTATTCTCCCAAGGGTATTTCGCAGTTCATTAAAATGGGCGTGTATGTTGACGATGTCATAATCTGGTCCACAACTCCTAAGAACACATTGATCACCTCAAGCAGGTATTCCACAGAATCCATGAGCATGGCCTCCGACTCAACAGAGCCAAGTGCTCATTCGGTCAATCAGAAATCAAATTCCTTGGTAACCACATCTCGCAGCAAGGCGTGCGGCTAGATGCTGACAAGGTCTTGGCGATCAACTCCATGAAGACCCAGAGGACGATAAGACAGTCCTCCGCTTTCTAGGGATAGTCAACTTCCTCGGGAAGTTCATTCCCAACATGGCGGCACACACCACAACCCTCCGCCATCTTGTCAAAAAGTCGACGGAATTCCAGTGGCTGCCCGCTCATGAGAATGAATGGCGTGAGCTCAGGGCAAAACTCACCACAGCCCCGGTTCTGGCGTTCTTCAACCCTACCAAAGAGACCAAAATATCCACTGGCACAAGCCAGGATGGTATTGGGGTGGTGCTCCTCCAACGGGCTGACTCCTCCTCATGGGTCCCAGTTGCGTATGCCTCCAGAGCCATGACGCCCACTGAGCAATGGTACGCTCAGATTGAGAAGGAATGCCTGGGCCTCCTAACGGGAATCGACAAATTTCACGACTATGTGTATGGCCTCCAAAAATTCAAGGTTGAGACGGACCACAGGCCATTAATCCCCATAATCCAGAAGGATTTGAATGACATGACCCCTCGGTTACAACAAATCCTTCTCAAGCTACATCGCTATGATTTTGAACTTGTCTACACGCCAGGCAAAGAACTCATTGTTGCAGATGCCCTTTCCAGATCTATCACCACACCGTGTGAACAAACTGACTTTGTCTGCCAAATCGATGCACAGGTGCAATTGTGTGCCGCCAACCTTCCGGCCACTGATGAGAGGGTCATCCAAATCCGTGAGGAAACAGCCAAGGATCCTCTGCTGCAGCGTGTGATGCAGCACCTCACGACTGGCTGGCAGAACGGACAGTGTCCCCAGGTTTACAACATCAAGGACGACCTGACGGTGGTGGACGGCATCCTCATGAAGCTCGATAGGATTGTGATTCCGCAGAGCATGTGAGCTATGGTGCTCGGCCAACTCCATGAGGGTCACCTGGGGGGTCGAGAAATGTCGACGCAGAGCTCGGGAGGCAGTCTATTGGCCGGGCATCAGCCAGGACGTTGCCAACACGGTCCTCAACTGCCCCACATGTCAGAAATTTCAGCCAGCTCAACGCAAAGAAACTCTGCAGCAACATGAGATAGTGACCTCACCATGGTCCAAAGTCGGTGTCGACCTTTTCCACGCCAAGGGGCGTGACTATGTCCTCCTGGTCGACTACTTCTCCAATTACCTTGAAGTGGTGAAACTGTCCGACCTCATGTCGAAGGCGGTGATTAAAGCATGCAAAGAAACGTTTGCCAGGCATGGGATACCGCTCACGGTGATGAGTGACAACGGTCCCTGTTTTTACAGCCAGGAATGGTCTGATTTTCCCCGCCTGTACAACTTCCGTCACGTAACCTCCAGCCCCCACTACCCGCAGTCAAACGGGAAGGCCGAAAAAGGGGTCCATATCGTCAAGAGATTACTATGCAAGGCTGCAGACTCAGGCTCCGAATTCAACCTGGCGCTGCTGGCATACAGAGCATCCCCGCTGTCCACTGGGTTATCTCCCGCGCAGAAGCTCATGAATCGCACTCTGCAAACCACGGTTCCAGCCATCCATATTCCAGACCTTGACCACCTCACGGTCATACAAAAGATGCAGCAGTCTCGGGCCCAACAGAAATCAGCATACGACGCTCATGCCACGGATCTCCCCGAGCTGGTCTCAACTGATCGTGTTCGTGTGCAGTTGCCTGATGGCGACTGGTCCACCACAACTGTGGTGGTCAAGCAAGTGGCCCCGAGATCGTTCCTCATCCGCATGGCTGATGGCTCCTTCCTACGATGCAACAGACGGGCGCTGCGCAGAGTTCCACGCCCGCCACCTAACCATGATGTCCCGCCTCACACAATGCTTCCTCTGGACGTGCCCGACCATGAGGCCACCGATCTACCAGCAATCCTGCCGACCTCTGCAACCACCACATTGGCGGCGGTCCCGCCTATCCAAGTGCAGGCGGCCCCTGATCCACCCTTGAGGCGGTCAACCAGAATTCGTCGCCCGCCGCAGCGACTAAACTTACAGACTGAACTTTTGCACAACTGTGTTACCTTATCGTTTTGACCTCTGTAAATATCGTTGTTACCGTTTCATCTGCCCTATATTTGCACTAGCGACACCTTCCTGTGTACATAAGGTCATTTTAGCACATTCTGTACATAGTCACACACATATACACATCCACACGCTCATGTACCTTAATATTTATTATCTCAAAACACACAATATAGAAAAAAAAAGGGGGGGAGATGTCATGATATACAATGGAGTGCAGACAGGCAGTCATTGACACACAGGATGACCAGTAAGCACACAGAACAGAGCGGCCAATCATCAGACAGGACACGACCACTATAAAGCCTGAGGGCACCAGTTTTCCCGCTCTCTCGGGACCCAGCCTCTGAGACAGTCAGAGCTCGTGAGCTAGCCAGTGCCTACACCATGTGGTAGCTAGGTTAGTCTGGTCAGGCTAGTGCCAGGCCTCCAGTCAAGTCAGCATAGTGTCAACCCACAGTTGAACATGTACAATAGTTTGGATGTTGAATAAAACCGTGTTGCATTTTATCAAGTGTTGGAGGTCTGTCTCTCGCTACACTGCATCAAGTGCAGTCCACATCGACCCAGCCTACCCAACACATCAAATACAGCTGCCCCTGTGCGGAGATCACGTGAACCACGAGTTGGAGCATTTTAATTATTTGTGATAGATCGATTGTTGAGCACAATAAAGATCATTTCCTTTTTCTTTTAAACTTACAAATAACGTTGGGCGGGATTCTCCGGTCCCCCAGCCGCGTGTTTCTTGGCGGCCCGCTGTTCACTGGCGGAGAGATTCTCTGCTCCTGCCACTCGTCAAAGGGATTTCCCATTGAAGCCTCCCCCCCCCCTCCCGCCCCCCCCCCGCCCCCCCCGCCCCAACGCCGCCGGGAAACCTAGGCGGCGCTGCGCTGCTGGTGGGGAATGTGAATCACAATAGCCGGAGAATTTTGGCTCTGTCTGTGTGCGCCCATTAGAGTCAAAGCACTTAAACAGTTAAGCACTCACCAAATTGATAAGCAGATTTTTGGAAAAACTCATGTTGCGGTCACCCGAGGCGTGAAAAGAGGGGAAGCCATTCTACCACTTCTCACTTCACTGTAACCCCAGAATAAGCTGCAGAAGTTCCGCTATTAAAAGAAAACCCAGGGAAATACAGGAAATGCCCGTCAGTGCCTCTGTGCCAGGACGTGGCGGGTCTCTTTCCCAACGATGGCTTAACATTGGCCCAAACACCTTACCAAGAACAAGTTTACCCTTATCGGCTCCCCGGAGAATGAGAAAAGTTGGACACTTTAGGACGTCTCAGGAGTTGCTCAGGGTTGTGTCCTCGGCCCCGTCATCTCCAGCTGCTCAATCGGCAACCATCCATCCAACAGAAGGGTCAGGAATCGATGTTTGGGAGACAGGTGGCGGAATTCTCCACACCAGAAACTAAGCGTTGACTTTGGAACTGAGTGGGTGGTGTTCTAGTATCAGTATTGGCACCATTCCCAGATCAATCCAGCGACCGTTAATGGACGAGCACCCTGTACCTCGGGCTGGGGAGGGGGTCATCACCCTCCACTGTGTTGGACCTGGGCGCAGATGGGAGAGGTCATGAGGACCGTGGGGAGCAGTGCGGCAGTAAACTGCAGGAAGTCCTCAGGGCGGCCAGGGTGAGTAGGCAGCACTGTGCCCCTGGCAGTAATCCCCGTCCCACACACCCATAATACCCCCTACCCCACCCTCCTGGCCGGGGGACGATGACACACCAAATCCCCACGCTACACCACTTGCCCTGGCCACGAATGCCACCAACCCATGTGCTGCATGCGTGCGACTGCCTAACGCTGTGCATTTTCTGTCTCCCCCCCCCGCCCTTCAGGAGAAGGCAGCACACAATCGCCGGGAACAGGGGAAAAGCGGAGGGGACTGCTGGACCTGAGGCCCCTAACTGCAGCTGAGCAGCGGGCCCTGGACCTGATCGGCAGGCCCAGAGAGAGAGCAGTCACTGAGGCAGAGGGCAGCATCGGCCAAGTAAGTGAGACCCCATTGAGTTGCGGCTCCCCAGACACGTGTGTCATCACACCCACCCCCACAACCACCCCTCCACCTCTCCCCACACTCACACCACCCCCACACCCCCACGGCCCACTCCGCCACCCCCACACCCACAGACCACCCTACACTGCCCCCGCCACCACCCTCTCCGCCCCCCACACTGCCCCCTCCACCACCCTCACCACCCCAACACTGCCCCCTCCACCACCCTCAGCACCCCCACACTGCCCCTCCACCACCCTCACCACCCCAACACTGCCCCCTCCACCACCCTCACCACCCCCACACTGTCCCCTCCATCACACCCATAACCCCCCCAACACTGCCCCCTCCACCACCCTCACCACCCCCACACTGCCCCCACCACCACCCTCACCACCCCAACACTGCCCCCTCCACCACCCTCACCACCCCCACACTGCCCCCTCCACCACCCTGAGCACCCCCACACTGCCCCCTCCACCACCCTCACCACCCCCACACTGCCCCCTCCACCACCCTGAGCACCCCCACACTGCCCCCTCCACCACCCTCACCACCCCCACACTGCCCCCTCCACCACCCTGAGCACCCCCACACTGTCCCCTCCACCACCCTCACCACCCCCAACACTGCCCCCTCCACCACCCTCTCCACCACCCTCTCCACCCCCCACACTGTCCCCTCCACCAGCCTCACCACCCCCACACTGGTCCCTCCACAACCACCTGCAACCCCTCCCCCCACTCCCCAGCGGTCCAATACGCGTCTTGTCTTGTGTCTTGCAGGATCACACAGCGATGATGCCCGACCCCAACCACAACCCCAGGAGGAGAGTGGCGAGGAGGAGGGAGAGGACACGGACATGAATGGATGCCCTTGACCCACTGCCAAAGACACCCTGGAGCACCAGTCCTGGGACGACACAGATTTCCCGTCACAGCTGTCTCCAACACCCTTCACCATCCCTCGGATGGGCACTTTAGTGAAGAGGCTCCTGGGGCACTATCTGATGCACACCACACACATGTCGCAGTACAGCAGGTGGATGTAGGAACCCTCGAGGGGGGGGTGGGACAGTCGGTGAGCTGCCCAAAGCCAGGAACTAGCTGCCATCCAATCGGGTTTCAGGCTTCAGGAAAGGACAGTCCCATCTATTATGGAGATGCAGAGTGGAGTGTCAGAGCTCGGGATTGCATGAGGGGCTGTCAGCAACCATCCAGCACCTGAAGCTGTCCAACCACCTGTAGGAGCAGGAGGTGGTGCCAACAATGTATGCCACCCAGGCCGACACCGCATGGGTGGCGTCTTCGGTGGAGGCCTTGGTGGCAAAGATTTCAGCCATGGGTCAGGATGTCCTAGGCCGGGGTACTCTGTGAGGGCATTGAAATAGACCCAGGACAGGGCTGCCCTATCACAGGCAGCCATGTGCCAGGGCCACCTGGACGTTGCAGCGGCACTGCAGAGCGTGGCCCAGTCACAGCAAGCCACGGCGGCATTGCCCGAGCGCTGGCCGATGTGACGCAGTCCCAGAGGGAGGTGGCACAGTCACTGTCTATGTGTCACAGACCTAGAAGGTGGTGGTACAGTCGCAGCATGATGTGGCGCAGTCCCAGAGGGAGATGGTCAATTCCTTATGCTCCATGGCCACTAGCATCGAGACCCTGGTCGGGACAGGCGTGGGCCTCCAGGACTGGCAGCACCAGGTGGCAGGGGAGCCTCAGGGGTTATCTCCGCTCGCCCCCCGTCCCAAGGAGTAGTTTGGTGGCCATTGGGCACCCCGCGGGAGGTAGAGGTGCTGGAACCAGTGCCAATGGCTCGAACAGCACAACGCCCCAGACTCAGCCAGTCCTGTCTCTGGTGCATCAGATGGGCAGTGGGCAGAACAGGGTGACATCATGCCATCTGGGAGACGCGGGTCCATCCAGGCACGGTCGCCCCAGAAGACGGCCACCAAAGGAGACCCAGGTCAAAGGGCAGGAATCACCTCCACTCCTGGTGTACATCCTGAGGATCCACCCAGGCATAGCATCAGGGCTCGTAAGGCCAGAAAAGTAGACACCAGTTCAGTTGGCAGCACAGTAAAACGTTAGGGGCTAGGGCACAAAGCTGTATATATTTGGTCACATTAAACACCCGGGCACAACATTACAACCTGCCACGGTGCTCTGTCAGATGGGTGTGAGGGGTGGGCTGGTTTGGGCTGGCCGTGGGGGGAGGGGGGGGGGGGGGGGTGCAGTTGGGCGGACGTTGCGGATGGGCTTGGCCCCGGGACCGCAGTTCAGGCAGCGCTTGCCACTCCGGTGTCCCGCCTCTGTCCCACTCTGCTTGTCCACAGCCCAATTGACTGGCACCTGCACTCACCACTTTACACGTCCGCTCCTTCCACCACCGGTCAATCCACAAGAGACACAGCAGCAACTCGCCAAGGCTCCTTTGAGAGCACATTCCAAACATGTGGCAGCCGCCACCTAGAAAGACAAGCCAGCAGGTGCCTGGGAACATCACCAGCTCCACGTTCTCCCTCCAGGTCGCTCGCCACCCTGACCTGGAATGGGTTCACCATTCTTTTACTGTCCTTGGGTCTAAATGCTGCAATCCTGTTTTTAACAGGACTGTGGGTTCACCGATTCTTTATGGATTTGTTCTCGGACGTGGGCATCACTGGCTGGTTGAGCATTTATTGTCCATCATTAATTGCCCTTGAGGAGGTGGTGCTGAGCTGTGTCCTTGAACTGCGCAGCCCATGTGACGTAGGTGCACCCACCATGCTGTTGGAGAGGGAGTTCCCGGATTTTGAACCAGCGACAGTGAAGGAACAGCGATATATTTCCCAGTCAGATTGGTGAGTGACGTGGAGGGGAACTTGCAGGTGGTGGTGTTCCCGGGTATCTGCTGCCCTTGTCCTTCTAGATGGTGGAGTTTGTGAGTTTGGAAGGTGCTGTCTAAGGGAACTTGGTGAGTTGCTGCAGTTTATCCTGGAGATGGTACACGGTGCTACCACTGGGCATCGGTGGTGGAGGTGTCAATCATGCGGGCTGCCTTGTCCCAGATGGTGTTGAGCTTCATGGGTGTTGTTGGAACTGCGCTCATCCAGGCAAGTGGAGACTATTCCATTACACTCCTGACTTGTGCCTTGTTGATAGGGACAGGCTTTGGGAAGTCCGGCAGTGAGTTTCTGGCTGCAGAATGCCCAGCCTTTGGCCTGCTCCAGTAGCCATGGTATTGATATGGCGAGACCAGTTCAGTTTCTGGTCAATGGTAACCCCCCCAAGATGTTGATATTCGAAGCCTCAGTGATGGTTCTGCCATTGAATATCATGAGGAGATGGTCAGATTCTCTCTTGTTGGAGATGGTCTTGCCTGGCACTTGTGTGGCACGAATGTTACTCGACGCTGACCAGCCAAAGCGGAGTTTCGGCCAGGTCTTGCTGCATATGGATACAGATGCTTCAGTATGTGAGGAGTCCCGAATGGTGCTGAACATTGTGACCATCCCCACTTCTGACCTTCTAAGGGATGGAATGTCATCATGAAACAACTGAAGATCATTGGGCCCGATGAACCCCTGCAGCAATGTCCTGATTGGCCGCCAACATCAATAACCATCTTCCTTTGTGTTTGGTATGACTCCAACCATTGGAAAGTATTCCCCTGATTCCCAATGGCTATAGTTTCTCTAGGCAATGCCACACTCGGTCAAATCCATCCTTTATGTCAAGGGCAGTTACTCTCACTTAATCTCTGGAGTTCGGCCCCTTTGTTTATGTTTGAACACAGGGCCGTGAGGAGGTCAGGAACTGAGTAGCCCTGGTAGAACCAAAACTGAGGGCAGTGAGCAGGTCATTGCTGAGTACGTGCCACTTCATTGCACTGTCAACGGCCCCTTCCATCATAGAGTCATAAAATCTTCACAGCACGGGACGAGACTCTTCGGCCCATCGAGTCTGTGCCAGTCATCAAGCACCTATCTAATCCCATTTACAAGCACTTGGTCCGTAGCCTTGTCTGCTACAACATTTCAAGGGCTCAGCTAAATGCTTCTTAAATATTGCGAGGGTTCCCGCCTCTACCACCCTGTCCTGGCAGCGAGTCCCAGATTCCCACCACCCTCTGGGTGATAAAGGCTTTTCCTCACATCCCCTCTAAATCTTCTGCCCTTTACCTTACCTATATCCCCTGGTTATTGCCCCCTCCGCTAAGGGGAAATGTTCTTTCCTGTCCACCCTATGCCCCTCATAACTTTATGCACCTCAATCTGGTCCCCTCTCAGCTTTCACTGGTTCAAGGAGAATAATACCAGCCTAACCAGTCTCCCTTGATAGCTGAAACGCTCCAGCCCAGGCAACATCCTGGCGAATCTCCACTGCACCCTCTTTAGTGTAATCACCTCCTTCCTCTCTTGTGGCAAACCAGTGTTTTATACAGCTCCAACATAACCCCCTGCTCTTGTATTCTATGCCTCGGCTGATAAAGGCAAGTATTCCTTTTGCCTTCTTAACCACCTTATCTAAACAGGTGTTTCAACCTCGAAACAGGTCTTCACTCTCTGACTCCTGGATCCACTCTGCCTGTGCCCTTTCTGCCAGGGCCCCGTGCTTTTTCCTCATTGTGCGCTCTCGCGAGATAGGCCCCAAGTCGGACACATGAACTGCACGGGCTCACCCCTTAAAGGTGCCACGCTACCAAATCAAGTCCCTCAGTGATATATTTACAACATGGGCTATTTACAGTCACTACATACAAGAAAAGGGTGTGAGTCCATAGCAGTCCTACAAAGAGTTAATCTGTCAGAAGACTTCTCCGGTCTCAGTCCCCTAACCGCTTTCTCCACCTCTGAGGTAGCATCGTTGTCATGTGTGGAAGGTTGCCTCGAGGATTCGGCCAATACTTCAGGGGTGTTCACCTCTGCAGCTCCCTCAGGGGTCATTGGCAGGACATCTATGGACCTCCCAGGCTCCGTCTGTTCTGTCTGTGCCGCGGGGGCGCTGGTGCTGCCTGCCGGCTCCAACTGTCCCAAAATTAAGGTTGCAGTCCCCCAACTCCTTATGTGGTCAACGTGCTTCCGCACTGTCCTGCCTCGCAAACCCACCAAGTGCAAGACCAGACCTGACTTCGCTACAATTCTGCCGGGTGGCAGCCAAATGGGCCTGAGGCAAAGTTTCTTACGATAATCAGACTTGAGATGACCGGTCTCCTTTTTGGCGCTTCTTCCTTTGGGAGGCCTGGCGTGTCCCCAACCTCCATGCCAAATGTGGGAAAAATAAGTCGAATCGAGTCCAGAGACGATGACCCATCAGGAACTCTGCCAGGTGACTCTCGTGGTGATATGGGGATAGTGTTAGATGAGAGAAGAAAGTTGGTCAATTAATGCGTTGAATTGTTTCTTCATTGCTGCCTTACACGTCTGAACTGGTCTCTCTCTGTTTGAGGCTGGGTTATAAAAGGCTGCTCTAATAAGGTGGATGCCGTTTGTTTTGAGGGAGGGTTGAAACTCCTCCCCGGTTAAAGCAGTACCATTGTTGCGCACCAATCCTTCAGGGAGGTCGTGGATAGCGAAGACCCGCCGTAGAGACCCTACGGCGGCTGATGAAGTTGTCATCCCCATCTCCTGAACCACTTGGAGTGGGCGTCAACATTTTTCCCAGGAAAGGGCCTGCGAAGTCCATGTGTAACCTTAGCCACGGATGGCCAGGCCATTGCCATGGATGTAGGTCGGCCGTGGGTAGCAATGTTTGCTGTGCTGGCAGAACCTATCAATACCGGGCCACCAAATGTAGCTCCTGACCGACGTTTTCATCTTTACCTGGCCAGGGTATGCACTGTGCAACTCATGCAGCTGTGGCTCTTGCTGGGACCCCCAGAATAAAACTCTGTCCTCACAACGGAGTTTAACTTTATGAACAAAGCCTTAACTGGTCTTGACGCTGTAGATTACAGCAAGGCCTTCTTTCTCAATCTGTGCGTATTTCCATTCACTGTTGGAGAGAGCTCGGGAGGCAAAGGCAGTGGACTTCTCTTATCCGTCTTCCATTTTAAGGGACAGAGTCGCCCCTATTCCATATGGCGATGCATCGCAAGTTAAGATGATTGGCTTACTTGGGTCAAAGTGAACCAACAAATTCTATGACTGTAGGGCCTGCTTGGAAGGCCTGCTTCTGGGTTTCCTTCCAATGCCAGCTTTGGTGCTTCTTTCAGTATAAATGTAGCGGCGCCAATCTTGTTTCCGTGTTGGGGGTGAACTGACCATAGTAGATTACCATTCCCAGGAAAGAGTTTAGTTCTGCCATGTCCATGTCTCTGGGACTTCTCTTATGGCTCTCACCTTGTCCTCTTTGAATCTGGAGGAAGTGACCTCGCCAGCTTGGAATATACACTTCTCGGACTTAAATCTGATGCCAGCATCTCTGAATCATCTCAGAACCCATTCCAGGCTTGCTTGGTTTCATGTGACGTCTCTGTCACTAAAACATCATCCAGGTAAACCACAACTTTCAGGATGCCTTGGAGTAGATTTTCCATTGTGTGTTGGAATATCGCACAGGCCGAAGAGATTCCAAAGAGTAACCTGGTGTATAGAAATAGGCCTTTATGTGTATGAGATACCCTCAATTACAACTCGAGCGAGATGATTGGTAATACAAAAGCTTTAATTAGCAGAGAACCAGACAGCTGCCCAGAAGTGTGCTCACTGCATGCTCCCACTGAACATTACCTTATATATGGCTCCCTGAGGGGTGGAGCCAGAGGCGGAGTCCCCCAGGGTTCCAAACCCGGTCTTAAAGGGATCACAGAGTCCATCGGGGGTGAAGTGGAATTACATGTCCAGTCTTTTGGGTGGTTTGATTGTCCGAGTTGACCTTCTCAGCTCCAGCGGTGGTGCGGCGGACACGGTCGTCTTCAGTGTGGGTATATCCGGGAGCACGGTGGTCAAAGCCTTTGCCCTTGTTGGAGCAGGGGGGTATCCGGGTTGACTAGGGTAATTGGTTCCGGCACCGGCAGGGGGGGAGGGGGCACTAGAGGGGAGGCGCTGTCGGTGTCGGCAGCCGGTACGGGGGGGGGGGGGGGAAGAGCGTCGGTAGAGGGGGGGGGGACATCGGTGGGAGAACCAGCGGGTGCCAGGTCTCGCAGGGAAACTGTGTCTTGCCTTCCGTCGAGGTGCTCGACGTAGGCGTATTGAGGGTTCGCATGCAGCAGCTGGACCCTCTCGACTAGAGGGTCCGTCTTATGGCTCCTTGCGTGCCTCCGGATTAGAACTGGTCCCGGAGTCGTCAGCCAACGTGGAAGCGAGACCCCAGAGGTGGACTTCCTGGGGAAGACAAACAAGCGATTGTGAGGGGTCTCGTTCGTGGCCGTGCAGAGGAGCGACCTAATGGAATTTAGGGCATCGGTAGGACCTCCTGCCAGCGGGTGGTTGGGAGACTTCTTGACCGTAGGGCTAGAAGGACAGCCTTCCAAACTGTCGCATTCTCCCTCTCCACCTGCCCGTTTCCCTGTGTGTTATAGCTGGTCGTTCTGCTTGAGGCGATGCCCTTGTTGAGCAGATACTGACACAGCTCATCGCTCATGAACGATGTACACGCTGTGGATATAAGCGGGGAAACGAAACAGGGTGAAGATGCTGTGCAGTGCCTTGATTACGTTGGCCGAGGTCATATCGGGGCAGGGGACAGCGAATGGGAAGCGGGAGAATTTGTCGATGACAGCGAGGAAGTAGATGTTGCAGTTGGTGGACGGGAGGGGCACTTTGAAGTCCACGCTTAGTCGCTCAAAGGGCCCAGAGGCTTTCACCAGGCGAGCCTTGTCTGGTTGGTAGAAGTGCGGTTTGCACTCTGCACAGATCTGGCAAGCCTTGGTCATGGCCTTGACCTCCTCGGTGGAGTAACGTAGATTGCGGGACTTGATGAAATGAGCAAGCCGGGTGACTCCCGGTGACAGAGGTCATCGTGGATGGCCTGCAGACGGTCTTTCTGCGCATTGGCGCACGTGCCGCGGGACAGGGCATCTGGGGACTCATTGAGCTTGTGAGAAATGAACATTCTGTGTTGTTTTTGTGTTGTTTTTACATGTATATACTCTGGTTTACAATTAAGATGTCAACAATGAAGCATGATGGGAAAATTAACATGTCAAGTTCTGAGTAAGCTATAGTGAGCGAATTATTATAACGATGTACCAGAATGACCTTCAGGGAAGAACGGAATGAACAATAACAGAGCTTGCTAAGCAAGGGGGAGATAGCAGGTGCAAGCAAAGGGCCTCATTCTTATCTTTAACTGCCGGTCCAAGGATATACCAGGAGCGGACAGAAATCACTATGCAAGGGGGAGGCCAAATAAGGGATCACTGATAAGGGAACTGCCCTTTCTATAGTTTGTGGGATGTGTTTCTCACAGATTGTTTCCCACGGATTGTATTTTCATGGATTGTATATAACAAAGTGATGCTGTGTGAATTCTGTGTCTCTGCTGTTGCTTACTGGAGGCACCCGCTCTTGCAAGATCGATAATAAAGGCTTCTTCAGAATTTGACTAAGTATAAATCTTTTATTAAGTGAGCAGTGTTTCTCACAATTGGGGGCTCGTGGCCGGGATAGTTTTTCATTGATCAGGGGGGGCGGCTCAAGAGGAACCGAGAAGACGCGTCCTGTTATTTAAACGGTCTCGTACTTCGTCTTGAGTGGTTACCCACGGTCAACTGAACACGCTCCTAGGGTTGTCATTCTGAAGAAGCAAATAACGGATTATAGTGGCAGGCACGCCGTGAAAGTGAAAGTCAGGCAACTCTGTGCACAGAGCAAGGTAAGAAAAACGGCTTTTAAGTGCTACCTTGTTGACTTGGGTTTGTATCTAAACATCCGCAGGGGCGGGTTGATGATATAAGGACTCTGGCGTTTATATCTAGACATCTGTATAAGTGTATGGGCGGATTGATGATATAAGTGCTTTCAGGATTGTGATTGTTGTGACAGGGTCATAACTAGACACTTTACTTAGAAATAAGTGAAAGTTGAGTACATTACAATGGGAAGTAAAAACTCGAAACAATGTTGTGAGAAACAAGGAGACTGCGTTGATAAGAGAATCCCTAAGAATATCCCACCAGAAAGCCCAGTGGGTCGGATGTTAGTGAATTGGGATTCTGAGAGCCACGTACAAGAATATATATGTCAATGATAAAAGACCCTGTTCAGATAAAGAAGTAAGCTGCGCGAGTTGTTGGCTTCCCAGCAGGAACGCCACCCGAATATATCCATTAATCCCACAGGGCGAAGACGTTCGCACAGCCCCTCTTAAATGGGACGTCCGAGATAATTTGCCGCCCCCTTATAAGAATAAGTCAAACGACGATGACTCGCCAAATGACCAACAAATGAATAATGGCAGATCAGAGAAAGTCCCTGAAGAAGGAGGGAGTCAAATGATATTAAGATCCACAAAAGGACAGGGAAAGGAACCAGAAATAACGAAACCGAACCCCCTTCGGGAAGTCCCGATTGGAGATGGAGACATAGGGGGCGTCATTCTCCGACTCCCCGCCGGGTCGGAGAATGGCCGTTGGCCGCCGTGAATCCCGCCCCCGCCCCCGCCGAAGTCTCCGAAGGGAGAAAAGTCGGCGGGGCGTTAATGGCGCCGCTGCCGCGGAGAATGTCACGGGTCTGCGCAAGGCAGCCGATTTTCGGCCTGCCGATATTCTCCCTTCCGGATGGGCCGAAGTCCCGTCGACGTGATGACCGTTCACGTCGACGTGAATCAAACCTCCTTTTCATCGGCGTGACCCGGTGCTCCAGGCTCACGCCGACCAGCGAGGAGGTGAGTGACGGCCTGGGGGGTTGGCTCTGGGCAGGAAATGGCGTGGCCGCAGACTGATTGCCTGAGGAGAGGTGTGTCTCGGCTTGTGTGTGTGTGCGGCGGGGGGGGGGGGGGGGGGTGGTTAGAGTAGGCTGGGCTCCGGGGGAGTGCCGGGAGGGGGTCCGTGCCGGGGTGGAGGTTGGGGGTTGTGGAGGGGGTCCGTGCCGGGTGGAGGTTGGGGGGGGGGTCCGTGCTGGGGTGGAGATTGGGGGTTGGGGAGGGGGTCCGTGCCGGGGTGGAGGTTGGGGAGGGGGTCCGTGCCGGGGTGGAGGTCGGGGGGGGGGTCCGTGCTGGGGTGGAGGTTGGAGGGGGGTCCGTGCTGGGGTGGAGGTTGGGGGTTGGGGAGGGGGTCCGTGCCGGGGTGGAGGTTGGGGGGGGTCCGTGCTGGGGTGGAGGTTTGGGGTTGGGGAGGGGGTCCGTGCCGGGGTGGAGGTTGGGGAGGGGGTCCGTGCCGGGGTGGAGGTTGGGGAGGGGGTCCGTGCCGGGGTGGAGGTTGGGGGGGGGTCCGTGCTGGGATGGGTGTTGGGGAGGGGGTCCGTGCCGGGGTGGAGGTTGGGGGGGGGGGTCCGTGCCGGGGTGGAGGTCGGGGGGGGGTCCGTGCTGGGGTGGAGGTTGGGGGGGGTCCGTGCTGGGGTGGAGGTTGGGGGTTGGGGAGGGGGTCCGTGCCGGGGTGGAGGTTGGGGAGGGGGTCCGTGCCGGGGTGGAGGTTGGGGAGGGGGTCCGTGCCGGGGTGGAGGTTGGGGAGGGGGTCCGTGCCGGGGTGGAGGTTGGGGGGGGGGTCCGTGCTGGGATGGGTGTTGGGGAGGGGGTCCGTGCCGGGGTGGAGGTTGGGGGGTGGGTCCGTGCCGGGGTGGAGGTCGGGGGGGGTCCGTGCTGGGGTGGAGGTTGGGGGGGGGTCCGTGCTGGGGTGGAGGTTGGGGGGGGGGGTCCGTGCTGGGGTGGAGGTTGGGGGTTGGGGAGGGGGTCCGTGCCGGGGTGGAGGTTGGGGGGGGGGGGGGTCCGTGCCGGGGTGGGTGATGGGAGGGCAAATGAGTTGGTCCACCTGGCCAGGTGCCAGCCTCCAACAGTTGGACCCATGCGGTCCATGCCACCTGGCTGGGGGGAGGAGGGGATATGGGCAATGATGACATGTCGTCGTTCCCCTCCCCCCCACCAGGCCGTCATGTTTTCAGACCATCCAGCGATGTTGGCCGCCGTGGTGGCAGCCGCTCATGTCTATGTTGCCCTGGATGAGGAGGAGGAGGAGGAGGAGGAGGAGGAGGAGGAGCAGCGTGCCAGAGAGGCGGCGCAGGCTGCCGCAGAGGGGCAGGCGGCAGCCGCCCAGGCTGGAGGGACACCTGACCGACAGGACGAGGAGGGGGAGGAGGACGTCGCGGCCCCACGGCAACGGAGGCACCCGAGGGCGCCCCGTGTGTACCGGCCCCGGCAGTCATACCAGGACCTCACGGACCGGGAATGCAGGAGGAGACTCCGGATGAGCCGGGAAACCGTGGCACACATCTGCCACCTGCTGGCACACCTGTCACCGCGTGGCACTGGCGGGGGACACCCTCTCCCCGTGTCCGTCAAGGTTACGGTGGCCCTGAACTTTTATGCAACGGGGTCATTCCAGGCACCGAGTGGGGACCTGTCCGGCATATCGCAGACATCGGTGCATCGGTGCATCCGGGCAGTGACAGATGCCCTTTATGCCATGGCGCACCGCTACATCCGCTTCCCCGTGGACCGGGCCAGCCAAGATGCCCGGGCCGTGGGCTTCTCTGCCATTGCCGGGTTCCCCATGGTCCAGGGCGCGATCGATGGGATGCACGTCGCCGTGCGGCCACCTGCAGATAACAGGGCCGTGTTCACTAATAGGAAGGGGACCTATTCGATGAACGTACAGGTGGTCTGCGACCACCGCATGATGATCCTGCACGTCTGCGCCCGTCACCCAGGCAGTGTACACGACTCATTCGTGTTGTCGCGGTCATCCATCCCCGGCATGTACGAGGGACGCCATCCCCGGCTGAGGGGCTGGTAGCTGGGCGACAGGGGCTACCCATTGCGATCGTGGCTGATGACGCCTATACGGAGGCCACGCAATGAGGCGGAGAACCGCTACAATGATGCCCATGTAGCGACAAGGGGAGTGATCGAGAGGTGCTTTGGCGTGCTGAAGATGCGTTTCAGGTGCCTGGACCTCTCTGGGGGCGCCCTCCAGTATCGGTCAGATAGGGTCGGCCGCATCATTGTGGTGTGCTGCGTCCTGCACAACATAGCCCAGCAGAGGGGCGATGTGCCGCAGGCAGAGGAGGGCGGAGTGGAGGAGCAGCAGGAAGAGGCCCAGTCCCTCCCTAGATGAGGGGGATGGGGGCAATGGTCAGGGCAGACGGGGTAGACACAGACGGGTGGCTGTCCACCGTTACCGGCTGGCCCAGCGGGCACGGGACAGACTGATAGACGCCCGCTTCACTGACTAGATGGGCGTGGGAATCGGGTAGTATGGCCACAGACCGCACACCATGACAACAGCCGACCACCCACACCCCCCCACCCATCCACCCACCCAGCACCCTCACCCCCCTCCCCAACCCCACACACCCCACCCGCATGCACACCACCCCCCCACTCCCAATTGCCGATCCACCGGCGGCACAACGGGCCGGGCTCACCCAGTTGCGGGTGGACGCGTGTCTATCGCAGGCCATGGAGAATGATGACAACCCGCCTCCGATGAGCTCCTGGCTCTACATCGTTGGACTATGTCTGACCCATGGCCACAGTACCACCATCCACCCGGACCATCCCTGCATGCGGCTGTGACACTGCAGCGCACGGTCCCGTCCTCTGCCCGGGGGATGTTGATGGCGGCCCAGGGGAAAGGGGGCAGACTCACCTGGAGCTGAGGTAAGACCACCCCTCACACACACACTTGCGCTCAACGTACATGACACCCCCGCACACTTTGGACAGAGCACAAAGGCAGCTTCGGTAGGTGTAACATTGACTTTAATAACCAAAGGAGTTCATGCACGTGCCCTAGCGCCTAAAACTCATCTGTGCCCTGCACCCGTGCCAACTTACTCAGTGTCTAATTGTTTGGCCTTACGGGCCCTTTGACTACGTCTATGTGGTTCCCCAGACGGTACAGCAGAACTGGAGGTGGACTCCTGTGATTCCTGCCCTCTGACACTGGATCCCTTTGGCGGCCGTTTCCTGGGGCGTCCTGGCCTAGATGGGCCAGGCTGCGGCCCGGGCGACTGGGATGGCGAGCTGCCAGCCTGTCCTGCCCGTTGCCCACCCGATGCACCTGGGACGGAAGGGGGGGGAGTCCGAGGTGTCGCGGTGTACCGGGACCTCCCCTACAGAGGGAGCCGGGACGGACCACACCACCTCCTCCTCCCTCGGGGTGCCCGATGGCCCCCAGGCCTCTACATGGGTGGGGGATGCGAACGGACTGGCCATCCGACGCGCCCCCGACATCTGGCGCTGCCAGTCCTGGAGGCCCGTGCTGGTATCGACAGGGGTCTGCAGGTTTGCAGCCATTGAGCCCAGGGGGTTGTCGAACCCTGTCTGCGACAGTGCGACGCCAGCTCGCACATGGCCACTGGCGCCGATGCCCTCAGCGATGGCCTGCTGAGACTGGGCCATGGCCTGCAGAGACTGGGCCATGGCCTGCAGAGACTGGGCTATGGCCTGCTGAGACTGGGCCATGGCCTGCTGAGACTGGGCCATGGCCTGCTGAGACTGGGCTATGGCGTGCTGAGACTGGGCTATGGCGTTGAGCGCCTCTGCCATCTGGCGCTGGCACTGGCTCATGGCCTCCTGTGAGAGGGCAGCCATTTCCTGGGCCACAGACGCCGCCTGCACGGAAGGCCCCAGGCCTCGCAAACCGTTCCCCATGTCTGACACCGTCGCACCCATTGCCTCCACCGCGGACGCCACCCGTGCGGTGTCAGCCTGGGTGGCACGCATGACCGGGACCACTCCCAGCTCCTGGACGCGGGTGGACTCCTCCACCTGCGACCGCAGCCGCCGCAAGCCACCCGTCACCCTATTCGCTCGTCTCCGTGTCGGTGGTTGCATCGGATCTATGTGTGGGTGTGGTAACTGCAGGAACCCGGGATCCATCTGGGCGGCAGATGTTCGCTTGGCCTGGGCTGCCCTCCGACCGCCCGGTCCCTCTGCTGCTCCTACCTCCACCTGCTGTACCGGGACGGCTGTGTTGTGCGCACCAGTGAGTGTACCAGACGCCTCATCACTAAAGTGCCCAACCGTGGTGAGTGTTTCTGCGATGGTGGAGGGTGTTGGTGACAGCAGTGGCGTTGTGTCGTGCTCTTCGTCCCACTCTGAGTCCATGGCACTTTGGGGTGGGGGTTCGTCTCCACCCATCCACTCTGAGTCACTGTCCGGTATTTCGTCTTCCCGGGTAGGGGTGTCCCGGGTAGTGCTGTCCCGGGTAGTGCTGTCCCGGGTAGTGCTGTCCCGGGTAGTGCTGTCCCGGGTAGTGCTGTCCCGGGTAGTGGTGTCCCGGGTAGGGGTGTCCCGGGTAGGGGTGTCCTGGGTAGTGGTGTCCCGGGTAGGGGTGTCCTGGATAGTGGTGTCCTGGGTAGTGGTGTCCTGGCTCGGATGTGACGGGGGCCTGTGGCTGCCCCCCTCATCGCTGGGTGGTCGCTCCCGCACGTGACGGGGGTGTCGTCTCCCTGTTGCTCCAGGTCTCTCCGTCTCCCGTGGTCTCCGAGGGGCATCCTGCGGGCGTCGCATGCTGGAGGGTGCGGGTCTCTCCGTCTCCCGTGGTCTCCGAGGGGCATCCTGCGGGCGGTCTGCATCTGCGGGGATGGGTGCCTGGACGTTTGGTCCTGCGATACACAATGAAGCATGCATGGTTAGACATCAGGCAGTGATCAGGTGATACGGGAGAGGGGGATATAGGGGAGGGGGGATATGGGGACGGGCTGTTGGTGGCTCACTTGCTCGTGGGGCCCCGACCTCTGCATCAGCAACCTCCCGGTCCTCAGGTCCGCCAGCCAGTTCCAGGGCCCTTTCCTCGTGTACGGTCAGTGGCCTCTCATCAGCGGGCCCTCCTCCAGTCCTCACATGCTCCCTATTGTTGTGTGCGCGCTTCTCCTGGGGGGGGGGGGGTGGTGGCAGGGGTAAAAGGCAACAGTGTTAGGCAGGTATATGAATGCACGCCATCGGTTGCGCGTGCATTGCAGAGGTTAAGGTTAGGGCTGGATTCACTTGGGGATATGGGGGATATGGGGGAGGGGGGAATATGGGGGAGGGGGGATATGGGGGATATGGGGGAGGGGGGATATGTGGGAGGGGGGGATATGGGGAGGGGGGAATATGGGGGATATGGGGGAGGGGGGATATGGGGGAGGGGGGATATGGGGGAGGGGGGATATGGGGGAGGGGGAATATGGGGGATATGGGGGAGGGGGGATATGGGGGAGGGGGGATATGTGGGAGGGGGGATATGGGGAGGGGGGAATATGGGGAATATGGGGGAGGGGGGATATGGGGGAGGGGGGAATATGGGGGATATGGGGGAGGGGGGATATGGGGGAGGGGGGATATGGGGGAGGGGGGAATATGGGGGATATGGGGGAGGGGGGATATGGGGGAGGGGGGATATGGGGGAGGGGGGATATGTGGGAGGGGGGATATGTGGGAGGGGGGATATGGGGAGGGGGGGATATGGGGAATATGGGGGAGGGGGGATATGGGGGAGGGGGGAATATGGGGGATATGGGGGAGGGGGGATATGGGGGAGGGGGGAATATGGGGGATATGGGGGAGGGGGGATATGGGGGAGGGGGGATATGGGGGAGGGGGGATATGTGGGAGGGGGGATATGTGGGAGGGGGGATATGGGGAGGGGGGGATATGGGGAATATGGGGGAGGGGGGATATGGGGGAGGGGGGAATATGGGGGATATGGGGGAGGGGGGATATGGGGGAGGGGGGATATGGGGGAGGGGGGAATATGGGGGAGGGGGGATATGGGGGATTTGGGGGAGAGGGGATATGGGGGATATGGGGGACGCTCACCCTGCCTGCTCTGACGAGGTCGTTCACCTTCTTGTGGCACTGGGTGCCTGTCCGTGGTGTTAGGGCCACAGCGGTGACGGCCTCTGCCACCTCCCTCCACAGACGCCGGCTGTGGCGTGGGGCAACTCTGCGGCCGTGCCCGGGATACAGGGCGTCCCTCCTCTGCTCCACCGCATCCAGGAGCGCCTCGACATCGCGTGACTCGAACCTCGGGGCTGAGCGACGGCCAGCCATCAAGTCGGGTGTTGCGGTCGGCTGTTCCGGTCGGGTGGGGGGGAGCTGCGCGGCCTTATGAGCCGTCACGCCGTGCAGCGCATATGACGCTGCACGGCGTGAACCACTGCGCAAGCGCGGATCCCGTTACGTCGCTGCTAGCCCATTTCGGGCCGCAGACTATCGGCCCATTTTTATGACGTGACGCAAGTGGGATTTGCGCCGTTTTTTGCGCCGATCGGCGGAGTTTCCGCCGATAACGGAGAATTTCGCCCCTGATTTGTAAATTCTCCTTTAAATTCAGGAGAAGTCAGAGCATTCAAAAAAAAAGAACAGAAAACGAAAATGATGGTTGCAACTGTAAATGAGGTAGTGAGCAAACACAGACAGACAGAGAGAGAGAGAGAGAGAGAGACAGGCAGAGAGAGAGACAGGCAGAGAGTGAGTGATACAGAGAGAGAGAGAGAGAGAGGGAGAGAGATACAGAGAGAGAGAGAGAGAGAGATACAGAGAGAGATACGGAGAGAGAGAGACAGAGAGGGAGAGAGATACAGAGACAGAGAGAGAGACAGAGAGAGAGATACAGAGAGAGAGAGAGAGAGATACAGAGAGAGAGAGAGAGAGATACAGAGAGAGACGGAGAGAGAGAGACAGAGAGGGAGAGAGATACAGAGACAGAGAGAGAGAGAGATACAGAGAGAGAGAGAGAGAGAGATACAGAGCGAGAGAGAGAGAGAGAGAGACAGACAGAGAGTGAGAGATACAGAGAGAGATACAGAGAGAGAGAGACAGGCAGAGAGTGAGAGATACAGAGAGAGAGAGACAGAGAGGGAGAGAGATACAGAGACAGAGAGAGTGAGAGAGAGAGATACAGAGAGACAGAGAGAGAGAGATACAGAGAACAGAGAGAGAGAGACTGAGAGAGATACAGAGAGAGAGAGACAGGCAGAGAGAGAGATACAGAGAGAGAGAGACAGAGAGGGAGAGAGATACAGAGAGAGAGAGAGAGATACAGGGAGACAGAGAGAGAGAGATACAGAGAACAGAGAGAGAGAGACTGAGAGAGATACAGAGAGAGAGAGACAGGCAGAGAGTAGAGATACAGAGACAGAGACAGAGATAGAGAGACAGAGAGCGAGAGATACAGAGACAGTGAGTGAGAGAGATACAAAGACAGAGAGAGAGATACAGAGAGAGAGAGACAGGCAGAGAGAGAGAGAGAGAGACAGAGCGATACAGAGAACAGAGAGAGAGAGAGAGATACAGACAGAGACAGAGAGAGATACAGAGACAGAGAGACACAGAAAGAGAGAGAGAGACAGAGACAGAGAGAGATACAGACAGAGAGAGACAGAGACAGAGAGAGACAGAGAGAGAGACAGACAGAGAGAGAGATACAGACAGAGAGAGACAGAGACAGAGAGAGATACAGAGACAGAGAGATACAGAAAGAGAGAGAGAGACAGAGACAGAGAGATACAGGGAGAGAGATACAGACAGACAGAGATACAGAGACAAAGAGATACAGAGAGAGAAAGACAGAGAGAGAGATACAGACAGAGAGAGACAGAGACAGACAGAGAGAGAGAGAGAGACAGAAAGAGAGAGAGAGACAGAGACAGAGCGAGAGAGAGAGAGATACAGGGAGAGAGATACAGACAGAGAGAGAGAGAGAGACAGAAAGAGAGAGAGAGACAGAGAGAGAGATACAGGGAGAGAGATACAGGCAGAGAGATACAGAGACAGAGAGATACAGAAAGAGAGAGAGAGACAGAGACAGAGAGAGAGATACAGACAGAGACAGACAGAGAGAGAAAGAGACAGAGAGAGAGAGAGAGAGACAGAAAGAAATAGAGAGAGAGACAGAAAGAGAGAGAGATACAGGGAGAGAGATACAGACAGACAGAGACAGAGACAGAGAGATACAGAGAGACAGAGAGAGAAAGAGACAGAGAGAGAGAGATACAGAGAACAGAGAGAGAGAGAGAGATACAGAGAGAGAGAGAGAGAGACAGAGAAGGCTGCAACATGCCTGGAGTCACTGTTTCTGTCATGATATTCAAACACACACATCATGATAGACACACCAATAGACAAATCAGAACATACAACACCACAACCAATCACAGACAAAGACAGGGACAGTATAAAAGGACAAACACGACACCTGGTGGGCAGTAGATCTGGGGACAAGGACAACGACAAGACCTGTTTTAACATCACACACAGGGAGTCCCCACGTGCAGAGTATCAAGACAAAACTGTAGATAGTAAGTTTGAATAAAACAGCGTTGTACCAAATACAACTGTGTTGGCTCATCTGTGTGTCAGAACGCCCAACACCACAGTTTCAATACAGAGAGACAGAGAGAGACAGAGAAGGCTGCAACATGCCTGGAGTCACTGTTTCAATACAGAGAGAGAGACAGTTTGTTACAGAGAAGGCTGCAAATACTGAACTATCACCCGTGAATAGGCTGAAATAATCATTCGGGAGCAAATAGTTCCCCGATACGGGTTGGTAGAAAATATAAACTCGGACAGGGGAAGTCACTTTACCTCTAAGGTCTTATCAACCGCAGTGTCAGTTCCCTGTCCGGCAAGTACCCAATATAGCATACAACCCTGCCAACCGCAGGGGCCCAACAACCAGGCATTTCAAAATAATTATTATAATTAATAAATTAATCAAATTTGATACTACTGATTCAGTAATAATAAATTATACAATATAATAGTCAAACAGTTGATTGATCAGTAACATTTCAATAATAGTATTTCAGCTCAAATTCATCGATTGTAAGGGTTGGATTGCTGCCAAATTCCCATTATCAGATGTCCCTGAACGATCTGTTTTTTTTTAATCAAAGTTGTTTTGGGTTTTTTTTAAGACCAGCTTCCACATGGTTTGAAGTTTTGATTTCCAGGCTAATTCTAAACATTTATTTTAAAATACCAAACACAATAACTTATTAAACATATAGGTTTTCTGTAGATGAATTCGTCGATTCTATTAAAGAAGTCACTACTAGAGGTTTGGAGATAAATTGGGACTTCCACACCCCTTGGCAGCCCCCCTCATCGGGACGGGTGGAAAGGATGAATCAAACTCTTAAAAATCATTTGTCAGAAATAATACTAGAAACTAGGCTCCCCTGGACAAAATGCTTACCGATAGCCCTTCTAAGAAAAGATTTGGGGCTGTCCCCATACAAAATGTTGTTCGGATTGCCATACCTTGGAACAATGGGAGAATGGCCCATTGCAGAATGTAAAGATATCTATGTAAAGAAATATATACTGGCACTGTTCCTCATTATCATTACTCGGGAGACAAGGACTGCTAGCGCAGACACCTCCCCTTGAATACGCAGTCCACAAATTTAAACCAGGAGATTGGGTACTGGTGAAATCGTGGAAAGAAAACAAGCTTCAACCCACTTGGGACGGGCCGTTCCTGGTCTTGTTAACCACAGAGACTGCCATACGAACTGCTGAAAAAGGTTGGACTCATTACAGCAGAACGAAGGGTCCCGTTAAATCACCGTCGGAACAGGAACAATGGCATGTGGAGGCCACTGAGGAACCATTAAAGATAAGATTGAAAAGACACTAAATCCTGAACTGTTCAATAATATGACGAAACTACAGCTAAAATGGACTATGCAATGTATAATAATATTAATGATGTGGGAGTTTGGAATCGGTCGTATGATTACATTGACAATCCCTGAAAGTCGCTACCCTCAGGTAATACGGACTGATCTGTGCACCCTCAGACTGCGTGTCAGCGGGGCAGGGAAAGGAGTTTAGGGTAGACTCTCTTCATTGTTACCGAGGGGGGATGATTACGGAGAGGGAGGGTTGGCTGAAAAAGGTTCTGCCAATTGCCCAGAGGGGCACCACTGGTCGTCTCCATTCACCAGATTAATGGTTATTCCCCCTCAACGTTCAATGCTGGTTCTTGTCACCCCGCATACATCACCGTAAAACACACGGCCTGGATGGAGTCAGGCAATAGGGTTTGTTCACTTAGAAATGAGATATTCGGGGTGATCATGAGAAATGGCAAGACTGAATGCTGCTTCCGTATTTTATTAGACCAGGGATCAACTCCCACTAATGACACTAGGGGCGACACGGCGAAGAAAGAGAAAGAACAGGGAGTCAAAATAATTGAAGTAAAAGATTTAGAGCAAGCCTTTGAGATAGAGACCGGCTATGAGGGACAGAATGCGTGGATTGAGTGGGTGAGGTACTGGGCCCAGACGCTGAAGAAAGACAATTGTTATGCTTGCGCATCAGGTAGACCACAGGCCCATCTGGAGCCCTTTCCACTGGGGTGGACAGAAAATAGAGGGAGCATGGAATGTATGATGGCCCTGTACCAAGATGAGAACGCCTGGGGCAACAAGACCTGCACTGCCCTATCTCTGATGTTTCCTCCTGTTAATAAGAAACTATCAGCAAACCCTCCCTCCTTCTTGGTTACCGTGACGCATCACAAATCGTGCATAAGTCGTTCTGATACGGGGCGAAGTAAAGATATGGGAGACCTCAAGACTTGTATTGAGACTAAGAACGTGACCACCCAGGGCAATTACTCATCACTAAAAATACCACGTGCAGATATATGGTGGTATTGCGGAGGAAAGATTCTAAGGCCCACTCTACCCCCCCAATGGAAAGGGACATGCGCATTAGTTCAGCTCGCCATACCGTTCAGTATAGCCTATGAAAGACAAGAGGAGAGGGGGAGTGTAAAAGGGGGACGATCTAAACGGGGCACACCCACCTCATTTGATGACAGAATTTACCTGGACTCCGTTGGCATTCTCAGAGGAGTACCAGATGAGTTCAAAGCCCAAAATCAGATTGCAGCTGGGTTCGAGTCCCTCTTCTGGTGGGTTACGATCAATAAGAATGTGGATTGGATAAACTATATATACTGTAATCAACAGAGGTTCATCCATTATACCAGGGATGCCGTGAAGGGCATAGCAGAACAACTGGATGCAACCAGTAGAATGGCCTGGGAGAATAGATTGGCTCTGGATATGATTTTGGCAGAGAAAGGTGGTGTATGCGTTATGCTCAAAGGACAGTGTTGCACGTTTATCCCCAACAACACGGCACCCGACGGATCGATTACCCGTGCGCTACAAGGGTTAACCACTCTGGCTGTGGAAATGGCAGACAATTCAGGGACAGACACATCCATGACTGGGTGGCTTGAATCATTGTTTGGGAAATGGAAAGGGTTAATTGTATCCATCCTCACCTCCATCATCGTGGTGATAGGAGCATTGGCGGCAATAAGCTGTTGCATCATCCCGTGCGTAAGAGGCTTGGTGCAGAGGCTCATCGAAACAGCCTTGACCAAGCAGATGCCCCTGGGTCAGGATACAATTTGCCTACTAGAAAGTGGGGAGAATGAAGGGGGGGGGGGGCCCAATAGAAAGGGAAGTTGAGAGGATGTTGGACAATTTTGGGGTAGCTTAGAGGAGACTACGAAGTGTAAAAAGCAACAAGAGTAAAAAGAAAAAAATGGGGATTTGTGAGAAATGAACATTCTGTGTTGTTTTTGTGTTGTTTTTACATGTATATACTCTGGTTCACAGTTAAGATGTCAACAATGAAGCATGATGGGAAAATTAACATGTCAAGTTCTGAGTTAGGTATAGTGAGCGAATTATTATAACGATGTACCAGAATGACCTTCGGGGAAGAACGGAATGAACAATAACAGAGCTTGCTAAGCAAGGGGGAGATAGCAGGTGCAAGCAAAGGGCCTCATTCTTATCTTTAACTGCCGGTCCAAGGATATACCAGGAGCGGACAGAAATCACTATGCAAGGGGGAGGCCAAATAAGGGATCACTGATAAGGGAACTGCCCTTTCTATAGTTTGTGGGACGTGTTTCTCACGGATTGTTTCCCACGGATTGTATTTTCATGGATTGTATATAACAAAGTGATGCTGTGTGAATTCCGTGTGTCTCTGCTGTTGCTTACTGGAGGCACCCGCTCTTGCAAGATCGATAATAAAGGCTTCTTCAGAATTTGACTAAGTGTAAATCTTTTATTAAGTGAGCAGTGTTTCTCACAAGCTTCTCCGGACGATGTGTAATATCGGAAGCATAGGTGGAGAGTTCGATCCTCCACCTCAAAATTTTATCATTTTTTATTTTGCCCCGTTGTGCATTATCAAACATGAAGGCTACCGACCGTTGGTCGGTGATGAGGGCGAACCTCCTACTGGCTGGGTAATGCCTCCACTGCCGCACGGCCTCCACAATGACTTGTGCCTCCTTCTCGACTGCAGAGTGCCGAATTTCCGAGGCGGTGAGGGTTCGGGAGAAAAAGGCTACTGGCCTGCCTGCCTGGTTGAGGGTAGCAGCCAGGGCGACGTCTGATGCATCGCTTTCTACCTGGAAAGGGAACGGTTTTGTCCACCGCGTGCATGGCGGCCTCGATGATATCGGTTTTGATACGACTGAAGGCCGACCGGGCCTCAGCCGTCAGGGGAAAAAGCGTGGTCTTAATGAGTGGTCGGGCTTTTTTCCGCATATCTGGGGACCCACTGGGCGTAATAGGAAAAGAGCCCAAGGCACCGTTTGAGTGCCTTGAGGCGACGGAAAAGTGGAAGTTCCTTTAGCATGCGGTCGGTGTCTGGGCCGAGGAGCCTGTTTTCCACGACGTAGCCGAGGATGGCTAGTCGGGTTGTGTGGAAAACGCATTTCTCTTTGTTGTAGGTCAGATTGAGGGCCCGGGCGGTCTGGAGGAACTTCCTCAGGTTTGCGTCGTGGTCCTGCTGGTCATGGCTGCAGATGGTGACATTGTCCAAGTACGGGTATGTAACCCGTAAGCCGTACTGGTCCACCATTTGGTCCATCGCCCTTTGAAAAACGGAGACCCCATTTGTGATGCCAAAAGGGACCCTGAGGAAGTGGAAGAGCCGACCGGCTGCTTCGAAGGCCGTATAGGGGAGGTCCTCCGGGCGGATAGGGAGCCGATGATAGGCGGATTTTAGGTCAACCGTGGAGAATACCTGGTACTGGGCGATCTTGTTCACCATTTCTGCTATGCGGGGAAGGGGGCACACATTGAGTTGTGTAAAACAGTTTATGGTCTGACTATAGTCCACCACCATTTGTTTCTTTTCCCCAGACCGGACTACCAGTACTTGTGCTCTCCAAGGGCTGTTGTTAGTCTCTATGACCCGTTCTTTCAGTGACCGCTGAACCTCTGACTTGATAAAAGTCATATCTTGGGCACTGTACCGCCGACTCCTGGTGGCGACGGGCTTACAGTCGGGGGTGAGGTTCGCGAAGAGGGGGGTGGTGCAACTTTGAGTGTTACCAGGCTGCATACTGTGAGTGGGGGCAGGGGTCCACCGAACATCAGTGTCAGGCTTTGGTGGCTACACTGAAAGTCCAGACCGAGCAGGAGGGGGGCGCAGAGGTGAGGGAGGATATAAAGTTTGAAACGGGCGTATTCGGCGCCCTGGATCGCGAGGTTCGCGACACAATACCTCGTGATTTGGACCGAGTGGGACCTGGACGCGAGGGCGATACTTTGGGAGACGGGATAGGTGCGCAAGGAGCAACGCCTTACCGTTTATGGGTGAATAAAGCTCGCCGTGCTCCTGGAGTCAAAAAGGCAGGGGGTGTCGCGCACGCTGATTTGGACCTGCATCATGGAGTTCCGTAGATGCTTTGGCCGTGATTGATCGAGAGTGATCACTCCCAGTTGCGGGTAGATGGAGTCCTCAATTGAGTCAGACTCACAAAATGGCCACCCGGAGTCACAAAATGGCCGCCGCCGTCGGTTGCACTTGCTGGATTTTGAAGATGGCCGCCGCCAAGACGGCCGCCCCCATGACTCACACGAGGCCAATGACGCGTCAGAAGAGGCGTGTCCGGACGGCATCAGCCGTGTTGCGGGGCCTGGGAGCTCGATTTTTGGGCCTGATGAGACTTTTGTTTCTGGACCTTGCGCCCAGCTAGGCAGACCTTTGCGAAGTGCCCCTTCCTTCCGCAGTCGTTGCAGATAGCGAAGCGGGCTGGGCAATGCTGACGTGGGTGCTGGCCTTGCCAACAGAAATAGCACGGAGTGCCCCCTGTGTGAGCGGGTCGCCGCGCGGCGCAGGCCTGTAGCGTGGCCGAGTCTGGAGGGGATCGAGGGAGGCTCGCAAGGTTCGCAGAGCACGTGCGGAGATTATGGTGAGCCACTTCCACAGAGCAGGCGAGCGTTACCGTGCTTTGGAGGTCTTTTGCTCTGTCTTCGAGGAGTCGCTGCCTAATCTATGTGGATCGTATACCGGACACAAAAGCATCTCGGATGTGCAAGTTCATATGGACTTCTGCCGTCACCTCCTTGTGGTCGCAGTTCCTAGCGAGCGCGGTGAGTCTTTCTACGTACTCGTCCAGCGTTTCCCCGGAGTGCTGCCAGCAGGTTGAGAGCAAATGCCGGGCGTGTACCTCGTTTATTGGCTTAACGAAGCACTTCTGCAGGATTTCGACTGCTGCCTCGTACGTGGTGGCCTTTTCGATCGCGGAGGAGAGTCTGTGGCCCACCCGGGCATGTAGTAAGCTCAGCTTGCGAGGTCCGTCGACTGGAGAGTCTGAGGAGTTGAGGTAGGCCTTGATGCACAATCAATGACCACTTGAGACCCAGAGTGTCTTTTTCTTGCAGTCGCTGGTGGATTTGTGAGGCTAGCATACCTGCCACGAAAGCGCCCCGGACCAAGAGTTCAGTGTGTTCGCTCGCCGAAACTTGCGGGCAGTTGCAGTTTCTCCCCAACACCAGGAGTGCAAGGTAGAATTCTTCCAGTGATTCCCCAGGGGTTTGTCACCTTGTTGTAAGCAGGTGCCGGGCGTAGACCTGGTTTACCGGGTGAATATAATGTCCTATTATCAGCTCTATTGCTGCATCGAAGACTTCCACTTCCTCGATGAGGGTGTAAATCTCCGGGCTCACCCTTGAGGGCAAGACTTGCATTTTCTGCTCTCCTGTGGGTGCGTTTTCGGATTTCCCGAGATACCCTTTAAAACACACCAGCCAGTGCTTGAAGATTGCCGCTCAGTTCGCCGCGTGAGGACTACGTTGCAGACACTCCGGCTTGATTCGGAGCTCCATCCGTTTTTAAAAAAAACTAGCTTATTAAATTGATGCGCAATCAATGACCACTAAAGCGAGGTTGTAGTCCAACTAAGGCTTTAATAAGCTAGATGTTTCCCCAGCAGGTCAGGTACAGAATGAAGGCTGCTGGGGCGGCACGGGCTCTTATACCCTGCCTAGCAGGGCGGAGCTACCATACATCTTAACCAATAGAAAGCACACAGTTTCCACCAATGGTGCTCCAGCCTATCAGGTACCGTAATACCTCTACTACCACAGGCCTCAAAACACCGAAGCGTGTATTTTAAAATGTCAGCGGCCTCCGGCGACCGAGCACCCAAATTGAGTTTCTCCGGCTTTAGACCGCTGTCCATCTTGAAGTAATCTGCCAATTAAATTGAGACACCCTCAATTACAACTCGAGAGAGATGATTGGTAATACAAAGGCTTTAATTAGCAGAGAACGAGACAGCTGCCGAGACGTATGCTCACTGCACACTGAACATTCCCATATATACGGCTCCCTGGGGGGTTGGAGCCGGAGGCGGAGTCCCCCAGGGTTACAAACCTGATCTTAAAGGGATCATTACATTAAAGGTGCAGTAATCAATCATCACAGTGTATGAATGGTCACATACTGCTGGGAATCCTTGTCCAGTTCCAATTGTAAATAGGCGTCGTGGTTGTCCTCAAGGTTTTCAGGGTTTCCCCCATATATGTCACCAAATTGGTAGTGGTGCTGGTCAGGTTCCAAGGCTGAACTCCTTATCGAAGATATTTGAATGTTCTTTCACCCAACGCTATAGCCGAAGCCCTGGCATTGACCTCCAAACTTAGTGGCGTCCCATTTATCATGAGGACTATTTCTATTGGAGCCGTTTTACTCACTTTTACCATATTCAGCCTGTACATTTCTGATTCTTCATTGGAGTTCTTCTCCACACAATCTCTGCAGTGACATGCTTCTTGACGGGGAATTCCCCCACATCTGTTGCATTCGTCATAATTTCTGGGTTGACGACCCATTTTCATTCCTGGGCGCTGACTACGGTCTTGCTCCTGGGATCATGGCTGAACTTCCTCTGTGCTTGTTGACCTGGTGGTGCGCCTTGCGGCCATACCGCTGCACAGTTGGTTTACCTCACCCTTTTGCACTCTTTGAAGCTCTAACGCATTCGGTGCATTTGGTTGTCTGGGTTATTCCAATCACTGTGCCTAGGGAAATCATCATCTCAGCGAGTAGATTGTTCTGTATCTCTATGTTGTTAATGCCGCATACTAAGCGATCGTGCAGCATGTCGCTGAGTGCTGTGCCAAACTCGCAATGTTCGGCCATTTGGCAGAGCCTGCCAAGAAAAGCTGAGATTGTCTCTTCTGGGTCCCTGACAGCCGAATTAAACCTGTAGCGCTGGAGTACGATGGAGGGTCTGGGGTTGAAGTACTCCTTCCCAAACATCACAACTTAGATTTTGTGTTGGGAGCCTCCAGAGACGTGAAATTCCTTATGAGATTGTAGATTGGGGCCCTCAAACCATTGACAAAATAACCTTTTGCTTATCTTCCCCCGATTTTGTTCGCTGTAAAGAAATAATGGAGCCACTCGATGTACTGGCGCCAGTCTTTGGCCTCCTGGTCGATCGGATCAAGTTTCCCAATCACGGACATTTCATTATCTCACTGTTTTTCGATTACTTTAACGCTTTCCGTTTTCTCTGTTCTTTTTGAAGGCCCCCCTTTCCCCTCGAATTTTGAGACTCATGAGGACTTGCAATCGTCGTCACATTTACGCTTGTCGCCAATGCGGTGGTTCGAAGCAGTATCGTTGAGCCTCTTGGATAACAAGGGTTTATTGATAACAAGGAAGAGGCTAACTTACACAGGCACTGACTCTCTAAATGGATCTTCTCTGAATCCCGGGTACACACTGCCCAGGCCCCGCTCCCAAGGCCCTGTGCTTTTCCCCCATTGATCGGGGCTCACGTGCTCTCACATGATAGGCCCCATGCTGGTCAAGTGGACCGTGAGGGCCCGCCCCTTCAAGGGGCCATGCTCCACATCTATCAGCATCTTTCAAATTCTCTGCAAAGCACATATCCCTCAAACAATGGAACCGTATGTTCATGTTTGGAAGGCAGCAAAGAAAATCCATCTCTTCCTATGTACTTGGTACAGCTGACGCTGCAGTGAATAATGAACACCGACTTCATGTTACCCGACTGCAGACAATATATTAATCTATTAAAGTCAAAAATAGTTCCTTACATTCAAAGTACTGATCATAGCTAAAATGTAAGCACCATTCTAACCCTCCCCCTTCCTTCAAAACACCTCTCAAAACCTACCTCTTTGACCAAGCTGTTGATCACCTGTCTTAATGTTTCCTTCATGTCAAATATTTTGCTTGTTAACACTCAGGCAAAGCCCCTTGGGGTGGTTTACTATATTAGTGGTGCGATATCGTTGGAAGTTGTAATATCAAAGCAATACATAACTTTAAGGTGTAGAAATCATGTTCACTGATGCATCCCACCTGCAAATCATGCTCAGATGATCAACCTTGATGTCGAGATGACCAGTGTTCTCAGTCATTAACCTGACAGGTCTGGCACCATAAAAGTTGTTAATGCTTAAGCCGGATATCGGGTTCACCCTGGACACCAATTAGAGGCAAATTCAAAGTCAATTGTTAACACCTGGGAATTCACAAACAGGCTCAGTTCACAGACAAGAAACAAGTAATGACCAGGAATTAAACCTTGGGCAATCTTCGCAAGTCAGGATATATCATATTATTGAGGAGCAGATTTGAAAAAAAAATGTCAAGTTTTTTTATTTATTCGTTTGTCAGATGTGAGAATCATGGCAACGTGCCCACTGTACAGTCCTTGTGAATGTGAAGTAGCGTCTTCACATTGAAGATACCCTCCATCGTGTTGGGTGGCACGACCACTATACTAATTGGGGTAGGTTTTGGACAGATTAAGTCACTTAAAACTGGGTATCCATGAGGCTCCGTGGGCCATCAGCAGACCACAGAATTGTACTCAACCACAATCTGTAGTCTCATGGCCCGGTATATTCCCCACTCTACCATTAACACCAAGCCAGGCGATCGACCTTGGTCCAATGAAGGGTACAGGAGGGCACGCCAGGAGCAAATTCAGGCAGACCAAAAAAATGAAATGAAATGAAAATCGCTTATTGTCACAAGTCGGCTTCAAATGAAGTTACTGTGAAAAGCCCCTAGTCGCCACATTCCGGCGCCTGTTCGGGGAAGCTGGTACAGGAATTGAACCCGTGCTGCTGGCCTGCCTTGGTCTGCTTTAAAAGCCAGCTCTTTGGCCCTGTGCTAAACCAGCCCCTATGTGCTAACCTGACGAAGCCACCTGCCTGTCAAACAGACAGAACAGGGCAACCCCACAGCTTCCACATCCAGTTGTCAATGGCGGTGGACAAATAAGCAGCTAACTGGAGGAGGAGGCTCCACAAATATCCTCATGCTCAATGATGGGGGAGGCCCAGCACGGCAATGCAAAAGTAAACACGGCAGCATCTGCAGCCATCCTCAGCCAGAAGTGCCAAGTGGTTGACTCTTATCTTGAATTCCCTAGCATCACGGATGCAATTCGATTCACTCCACGTAGTATCAATAAACAGCTGAAGCCACTGGACACCGAAAAGGCTGACAACATTCCAGAAATAATACTGAAGACTTGTGCTCCAGAACTAGCTGAAATCCTAGCCAAGCTGTTGCAGTCCAACTACAACCCAAGCATGTACCCAGTAATAGAACATAGAACATAGAACAATACAGCGCAGTACAGGCCCTTCGGCCCACGATGTTGCACCGAAACAAAAGCCATCTAACCTACACTATGCCATTATCATCCATATGTTTATCCAATAAGCTTTTAAATGCCCTCAATGTTGGCGAGTTCACTACTGTAGCAGGTAGGGCAATCCACGGCCTCACTACACTTTGCGTAAAGAACCTACCTCTGACCTCTGTCCTATATCTATTACCCCTCAGTTTAAAGCTATGTCCCCTCGTGCCAGCCATTTCCATCCGCGGGAGAAGGCTCTCACTGTCCACCCTATCCAACCCCCTGATCATTTTGTATGCCTCTATTAAGTCTCTTCTTAACCTTCTTCTCTCCAACGAAAATAACCTCAAGTCCATCAGCCTTTCCTCATAAGATTTTCCCTCCATACCAGGCAACATCCTGGTAAATGTCCTCTGCACCCGCCCCAAAGCCTCCATGTCCTTCCTATAATGCGGTGACCAGAACTGTACGCAATACTCCAAATGCGGCCGTACCAGAGTTCTGTACAGCTGCAACATGACCTCCTGACTCCGGAACTCAATCCCTCTACCAATAAAGGCCAACACTCCATAGGCCTTCTTCACAACCCTATCAACCTGGGTGGCAACTTTCAGGGATCTATGTACATGGACACCTAGATCCCTCTGCTCATCCACACTTTCAAGAACTTTACCATTAGCCAAATATTCCGCATTCCTGTTATTCCTTCCAAAGTGAATCACTTCACACTTCTCTACATTAAACTCCATTTGCCACCTCTCAGCCCAGCTCTGCAGCTTATCTATATCCCTCTGTAACCTGCTACATCCTTCCACACTATCGACAACACCACCGACTTTAGTATCGTCTGCAAATTTACTCACCCACCCTTCTGCGCCTTCCTCTAGGTCATTGATAAAAATGACAAACAGCAACGGCCCCAGAACAGATCCTTGTGGTACTCCACTTGTGACTGAACTCCATTCTGAACATTTCCCATCAACCACCACCCTCTGTCTTCTTTCAGCTAGCCAATTTCTGATCCACATCTCTAAATCACCCTCAATCCCCAGCCTCCGTATTTTCTGCAATAGCCTACCGTGGGGAACCTTATCAAACGCAATAATGTGAAACATTGCCCAGGTTATCCTGTTTATCTAACTTTACTCACTGTCCCAGCATCCACCCCACTCTGGGGTAGCGAATTCCACAGATTCGCAACCCTTCGGGAGAAGTAGTTTCTCCTCAACTCTATTTTAAATTTGCTACCTCTTATCCTGAGGCTATGACCTCTCGTCCCAGAATGCCCCACAAGAGGAAGCAGCTGCTCCACGTCTACTTTATCCATTACTTTTCATTATCTTGTATACCTCAATTTGATATCTCCTCATTCTTGTAAGCTCCAGATAGTATAGGCCTAAACTGTTTTATTTCTCTTCAAACGACAAACCCCTCATCCCTGGATTCAACCTAGCGAAGCTCCTCTGAACTCCCTCCAATGCCACTACATCTTTCGTCAAATAAGAGGACCAAAACTGTGCACAGTACTCCATCTCACCAATGAAGTAAGAATGACAGGTTTACTTCCCTAAAGGACATTACTGAACGAGGTGTGTTTTTCTCCAGTTAACAATGGTCATCATATTTCATCATCTGCCATGGTGGCATTCGAACCAAAATCCCAAGAGCATTGCCATGGGTCGCTGTGTTACTAGTCCAGCAACAATAATACAACATCCGCTACCTCTGTCATGGCGCCTGAGGTCTGCCCATTGCAGATACTGGGTCATTTGGCATGCAAAGTGTAAGGGCAAAGGGTGGATGGAGATGATGGGTTGGCATTAGTTGGGACTAATGTTTCATTGGTGTGATAAAAGGCTATGGGGATGAGAGGGACATGGATTGTCATGAGTTGGCATGGATGGGGTATAAATGAAAAATGAAAATGAAATGAAAATCGCTTATTGTCACAAGTAGGCTTCAATGAAGTTACTGTGACAAGCCCCTAGTCGCCACATTCCGGCGCCTGTTCGGGGAGGCTGTTACGGGAATTGAACCGTGCTGCTGGCCTGCCTTGGTCTGCTTTCAAAGCCAGCGATTAAAGAGCATGAAGGGGTGTTGAGTGTTGGTGAGGGCAGTCTTTTATTTTCTTGTTTTTGCACACAGCTGGGACAAAGTCCCAGAGGAAGGAAGCCAGCCTTTCATCCAGCCCGCCACTGCACCCGGCAGTGGCCACCCCCGCACTGTTTAGGGGGCAGCAGGCCTGAGTTCCATCAGCCCTCACCCCACGAGAACAAAACTCCAGACTTGGATTGTAAACCGAGCCCCAACTACAGACTAGCCTAGATCGGGAGCACTCCCTCAAGAATCACCCTCACCCCAGTTCAAGGCAGCCACTTATTTTGGGGCTCAGAATATGAACCACATCTCCCTCAAAGAAAGCGACTATTCAGAGATATTGGTCGGAATTCCCCGGCCATTGGGAATCTCATTTCTCGCTGGCAACGCACCTCCGCCCACAGTTTTCCCGGGGATGTGGGGTGGCTTCAATGGGAAATCCCATTGACAAGCTGCGGTAAGAGTGAATTCCAGCGCCAGCGAAAAGCACACTGCCGGAGAATCCCGGCCATTACCTTTTCCCAGATAACCGGCTGAATAATCTGTTAGCCAAGTTATAACTACCCAAATATTATAAGGGTGCGGGCGTCCCTCTCTTTCCACTTTCTGAAAATACAAGAGGGTGGGTTCTTACACTGCATGCAGAAAACTACAAGGAAATTATACTTTCCCAACTTATTTATAAGTTGATGGCTGAACTATTTAACACGCAACCCACTTTGAAATGAGTAAGTACATCACGACATTAATGACTATTTCGAGCGAGGGTAAGAATCCACTTGACATAACACAGTTCAACAGGGTGATAATCGGCTGGGGAATCTTTCCACCACTTCCCCCACTATCCCCCAAAGGGACAAATGTGTGTCTGGAGATAGGCGGAAAAAAAACCTCTTTCTGTGTGGACTGGACTACATGGTCTCCCAAAAATGGCACCCACAAGGATGTCACTAATATGTGCTGGAGGCCTGTGCAGCAGCTCCATCTTGAGGTTACACAGTGTTATGGGCCAGGGTTTAGAGAACACCAAAATACATCATGGAGTTCACCTGACCCACAACTTTTAATAGATTTTGGTTATGGGGAGCACACGGGACCAGCCTGACATAGTCATACTCACGGAATCATACCTTACAGACGGTGTCCAGACACTACTCTCACCATTCCTGGGTATGTCCTGTCTGACTGGCAGCAGAGGTGGCAGCACAGTGGTATACAGTCGGCGGGAGCTGCCCTGGGAGTCCTCCACATTGACTCTGGACCCCCATGAAGTCTCATGGTTTCAGGTTAAACTCATGGGCAAGGAAACCTCCTGCTGATTACCACGTACCGGCCACCATCAGCTGATGAATCAGTTCTCTTCCATGTTGAACACCACTTGGAGGAAGCACTGAGGGTGGCAAGGACGCCGAATATGCTCTGGGTGGGGGACTTCAATGTCCATCACCAAGAGTGGCTCGGTGGTACCACCACAGACCGAGCTGGCTGGGTCCTAAAGGACAGAGCAGCTAGACTGAGGCTGCAGCAGGTGGTGAGGGAACCAACAAGAGGGAAAAACATACTTGACCACATCCTCACCAATCTACCTGATGCAGTTGTATCTGTCCATGACAGGATCGGTAGAAGTGATCACCACACAGTCCATGTGGAGACAAAGTCCCATCATCACATTGAGGATACCCTCCATCGTGTTGTGTGGCACTACAACCGTGCTAAATGGGACAGACTTTGAACAGATCTAGCAACTCAAAACTGGGCATCCATGAGGTGCTGTGAGCCATCAGCAGCTGCAGAATTGTATTCAACCACAATGTGCAACCCATTGGCCTAGAATATCCCCCACTCGACCATTACCACCCAGCCAGGGGGTCAACCCTGGTTCAATTAAGAGTGCAGGAGAACATGCCAGGAGCAACATCAGACATACCGAAAAATGAGGTATCGACCTGGTGAGGGTACAACACAGGACTACTTGTGTGCCAATCAGCATAAGCAGCAAATAAAGACAGAAAAGCAATTCCACAACGAACACATCAGATCTAAGCTCTGCAGTCCTGCCACATCCAGCCGTGAATGGTGTTGGACAATTAAACTACTCGCTGGAGGAGGAGGCTCCACAAATATCCTCATCCTCAATAACGGAAGAGCCCAGCATATCTGTGCAAAAGACAAGGCTGAGGCATTCGCAATAATCTTCAGCCAAAAGTGCTGAGTGGATGATCCATCTCTGTCTCCTCCGGAGGTCCCCGGCATCACCGATGTCAGTCTTCAGTCAATACGATTCACTCCACATGATATTAAGGAATGGCTGAAGGCACTGGACACTGCAAAGGCTATGGGCCCTGACAATATTCTGGCAGTAGTGCTCAAGACTTGTGCTCCAGAACTTTCCGCACCCCTCGCCAAGCTGTTCCAGTACAGCTACAACACTGGCATCTACCCAGCAATGTGGAAATTTGCCCAAGTGTGTCCTGTACACAAGAAACAGGACAAATCCAACCCAGTCAATTACCGTCCAATCAGTCTACTCTCCATCATCAGCAAAGTGATGGAAGGAGTCATTAGCAGTGCTATCAAGCAGCACTTGCTCAGCAATAACCTGCTCACGCAAATTCAATTTGGGTCCCACCAGGGTCACTCAGCACCTGACCTCATTACAGCCTTGGTTCAAACATGGACAAAAGAGCTGAATGCCAGAGGTGAGGTGAGAGTGACTGCCCTTGACATCAAGGCAGCATTTGACTGAGTGTGGCATCAAGGAGGCCTAGCTTAACTGGAGTCCATAGGAATCATAGGAATCTCTCTGCTGGTTGGAGCCATACCTGGCACAAAGGAAGATGGTTGAGGTGGTTGGAGGTCAATCATCTGAACTCCAGGACATCACTGCCTCAGGCTAGTGTCTTAGGACCAACCATCTTCAGCTGCTTCAGCAATGACCCCCCTTCCATCATAAGGTCAGAAGTGGGGATGTTTACAGATGACTGCACAATGTTAAGCACCTTTCACGACTTCTCAGATAATGAAGCCATCCATGTCCAAATGCAGCAAGAGCTGGACAATATCCAGGCTTGGGCTGACAAGTGGCAAGTTACATTCGCGCCACACAAGTGCCAGGCAATGATCATACAAGAGAGGATCTGACCACCGCCCCTGACATTCAATAACATTACCATTGCTGAATCCCCCACAATCAATATTCTTAGGTTACTATTGATCAGAAACTGGACTGGACTAGCCACATTAATACTGTGGCTACCACGGCAGGTCAAAAGCTAAGAATTCTATGGTGAGTAACTCACATCCTGACCCCCCAAAGCCTGTCCACCATCTATAAGGCACAAGTCAGGAGTGTAATGAAATACTCTCCACTTGCCTGGATGAGCGCAGCCCCAACAATACTCAAGTAGCTCGACCCCATCCAGGACAAGTCAGCCCGCTTGATTGCTTCCCCTTCCACAAACATTCAAACTCTCCACCACCGACGAACAATGGCAGTGGTGAATACCATCTGCAGGATGCACAGCAGTAGCTCACCAAGGTTCCTGAGACAACACCTTCCAAATCCACCACCATCTCGAAGGACAAGAGCAGCAGATACCTGGGAGCCCCACCACCTGGAGGTTCCCCTCCAAGTCACTCACCACCCCGACTTGGAAATATATCTCCGTTCCTTCACTGTCGCTGGGTCAAAATCCGGGAACTCCCTTCCTAACAGCACAGTGGTGCACCTACACCTCAACGACTGCAGCAGTTCAAGAATACAACTCACTACCACCTTCTGAGGGGCAATTAGGGATGGACAATGTGATTGCTGGCCTAACCAGCGACACCCACATCCCGTAAATGAATTTTTAAAAAGTTGGATTTGGATTTATTGTCACGGTTACACGAGGTACAGTGAAAAGTATTGTTCTGGATACAGTCCAGGCAGATCGCTCCATACGTGTCAAAGAACATACGATAAATACACAATGTAAATACATAGACACAGGCACCGGGTGAAGCCCATAGAGGGTTAGCTTCTGGCTGCTTTGAGTAAAGAGTCAATAGTTCTGCTCCTTTATTTTCCTTGAACATTGCATACAAAACTCTATCACCACACACCACAAATGCCACCTGCAATCTCCTTACATAGCAGTGTCAATTATTGGATACTTAACATCAATTTGACATGTGATTGGAATGCCTCTTAACCCATTCCTAACAGTCTCGCCTTCCTTGGCGAGAAAAATAAATTTGGTAAATATTTGGGCAGCACGGTAGCATTGTGGATAGCACAATTGCTTCACAGCTCCAGGGTCCCAGGTTTGATTCCGGCTTGGGTCACTGTCTGTGCGGAGTCTGCACATTCTCCCTGTGTGTGCGTGGGTTTCCTCCGGGTGCTCCGGTTTCCTCCCACAGTCCAAAGATTTGCAGGTTAGGTGAATTGGCCATGGTAAATTGCCCTTAGTGTCCAAAATTATCCTTAGTGTTGGGTGGGGTTACTGGGTTATGGGGATAGGGTGGAGGTGTGGACCTTGGTAGGGTGCTCTTTCCAAGAGCCGGTGCAGACTCGATGGGCCGAATGGCTCCTTCTGCGCTGTAAATTCTATGAAATCTATGGTGTCCCCCCCGAAAAAACAAAATTACAAGAAACTCAAAAACACATGCAATTTCCCCCTTCCTGCCATCTTTTTGTTATAATTCATTTTTGTAAAGAAGAAAAAAGTCACAGAAACAGGTGTTAGCAGTTTTAGTTACTGTGGTATGAAGATTCTAAAGTACTTGTTCTTTTTCACCAAACACCCTTTATTTCACTTCCACAGCCTCTGCACAAAACTCTTAACAACACACCACCTGACGAGGCCACCTGAAGTCCCTTTACATATCAATGTCAATTAATGGATACTTGACTTCCGGGTGCGGCGATAACCAGCTGAGTCGCACGTTTCGGCAGCTCCCGGTGGAACGGACTTTTGGGCTCTTAATAAGAGCCCCAACGGCAATTTTAACGGCTAAAAGTACTGTGCGGTGAACCAGAAGGGAATCCCCCCTGAATACGGATGAAAAAAGGAGAGGAAGGTGGCCGGATTGCGGTGGATCCTTTAGAGCAGCGGCAAGGAAGGCAAGCAAAAACCAAGATGGCGTCGGAAGGTGGCAGTTTAATATGGGGCCCTGAACAACACGAGTTTTTGAAACGCTGCGTGGAAGAACTCAAAAAGGAAATGAAGAAGGAGCTGTTGGCCCCGATATTACAGGCGATTGAAGGGCTAAAGGAGGAGCAAAAGACCCAGGAGCGGGAGCTTCGGGTCGTGAAGGCAAAGGCTGCCGAGAATGAGGACGACATACAGGGCCTGGTGGTGCAGACGGAGATGCACGAGGCACACCATAAACGATGTGTGGAAAGGCTGGAGGCGCTGGAGAACAACGCGAGGAGGAACAACCTAAGGATTCTTGGTCTTCCTGAAGGTGCGGAGGGAGCGGACGTCGGGGCATAGGTGAGCACGATGCTGCACTCGTTAATGGGAGCGGAGGCCCCGGCGGGTCCGCTGGAGGTGGAGGGAGCATACCGAGTGATGGCGTGAGGACCGAGAGCAGGAGAAATTCCGAGAGCCATAGTGGTGAGATTCCTCCGTTTTAAGGATAGAGAGATGGTCCTTAGATGGGCAAAGAAAACTCGGAGCAGTAAGTGGGAGAACGCGGTGATCCGCGTACACCAAGACTGGAGTGCGGAGGTGACGAGAAGGAGGGCGAGCTTTAATCGGGCCAAGGCGGTGCTTCACAAAAAGAAGATAAAATTCGGAATGCTGCCCGGCAAGACTGTGGGTCACATATCAAGGGAGGCACCACTACTTTGAGACGGCGGATGAGGCGTGGACTTTTATCGTGGAAGAAAAATTGGAATGAGCGGGTTATTAAAAAAAAGAACGTTTGAAACAAAGTGGTGGGGCGAGTATGGGGGGCGAAGAGGGGGATAAAAAGGGGGGAAAGAGGAGCTTTATGTTATTAATCCTGCGATGTGGTAACTTTTCTCTCTTCCACAGGAGGTGGTGGGGGGAGGAAAGGAGGTGGAGGAGATGGGGCGTTGGCCATTGGGGGCGGGGCCAAGGGGGAAGCGCGGGCTCGGTTCCTGCGCTAGGATAATTATGGCGGGAATAGGGAAGCAGGAAGGAGGGGGCGTCTCACGGTGCAAGCCCAGGTCACAGGTGGAAGCCAAGGTCGGCCAGAGTTTGCTGACTTCTGGGAGCAACATGGGGGGTGTAACTACGTTAGTGGGGGATCTAGCGGGGGGGGGGTGGGTGGGGGAAATTATTGGGCTGCTGCTGCTGGGGAGAGGGGGGAGCTGGCATGGGGTGGGATGGGCGGGGGGGCACCGCCTTGGGTGGACACAGCTGCGTGGGAACCGGGTGAGGAGCTGGAAAAAGGGGGTGGCTAATCAACAAGGGGGGGGTGGGTAAAAAGCCCCCCAACCCGGCTGATCACGTGGAACGTGAGAGGGCTGAACGGGCCGATAAAGAGGGCACGGGTACTCGCACACCTTAAGAAACTTAAGGCAGACGTGGTTATGTTACAGGAAACGCACTTGAAACTGATAGACCAGGTGAGACTACGCAAAGGTTGGGTGGGGCAGGTGTTCCATTCGGGGCTAGATGCGAAAAACAGGGGGGTGGCTATATTAGTGGGGAAGCAGGTAATGTTTGAGGCAAAGACTATAGTGGCGGATAGCGGGGGCAGATACGTGATGGTGAGTGGCAAACTACAGGGGGAGACGGTGGTTTTGGTAAACGTATATGCCCCGAACTGGGATGATGCCAATTTTATGAGGCGGATGCTAGGACGCACCCCAGACCTAGAGGTGGGAAAGTTGGTAATGGGGGGAGATTTCAATACGGTGTTGGAACCAGGGCTGGACAGGTCGAGGTCCAGGACTGGAAGGAGGCCGGCAGCAGCCAAGGTGCTTAAAGATTTTATGGAGCAGGTGGGAGGAGTAGACCCGTGGAGATTTAGCAGACCTAGGAGTAAGGAGTTTTCGTTTTTCTCCTATGTCCACAAAGTCTATTCGCGAATAGACTTTTTTGTTTTGGGAAGGGCGTTGATCCCGAAGGTGAGGGGAACGGAGTATACGGCTATAGCCATTTCGGATCACGCTCCACATTGGGTGGACTTGGAGATAGGGGAGGAAACAGAAGGGCGCCCACCCTGGAGAATGGACATGGGACTAATGGCAGATGAGGGGGTGTGTCTAAGGGTGAGGGGGTGCATTGAAAAGTACTTGGAACTCAATGATAATGGGGAGGTCCAGGTGGGAGTGGTCTGGGAGGAGCTGAAGGCAGTGGTTAGAGAGGAGCTGATATCAATAAGGGCACATAAAGGAAAGCAGGAGAGTAGGGAACGGGAGCGGTTGCTGCAAGAACTTCTGAGGGTGGACAGGCAATATGCGGAGGCACCGGAGGAGGGACTGTACAGGGAAAGGCAAAGGCTACACGTAGAATTTGACTTGCTGACAACGGGTACTGCAGAGGCACAGTGGAGGAAGGCACAGGGTGTACAGTACGAATATGGGGAGAAGGCGAGCAGGTTGCTGGCCCACCAATTGAGGAAAAGGGGAGCAGCGAGGGAAATAGGGGGAGTGAGGGATGAGGAAGGAGAGATGGAGCGGGGAGCGGAGAGAGTGAATGGAGTGTTCAAGGCATTTTATAAAAAATTATACGAAGCTCAACCCCCGGATGGGAGGGAGAGAATGATGGGCTTTCTGGACCGGCTGGAATTTCCCAAGGTGGAGGAGCAGGATAGGGTGGGACTGGGAGCACAGATTGAAATAGAGGAAGTAGTGAAAGGAATTAGGAGCATGCAGGCGGGGAAGGCTCCGGGACCGGATGGATTCCCAGTGGAATTTTACAGGAAATATGTGGACTTGCTCGCCCCGCTACTGATGAGGACCTTTAATGAGGCAAAGGAAAGGGGACAGCTGCCCCCGACTATGTCTGAGGCAACGATATCGCTTCTCCTAAAGAAGGAAAAGGACCCGCTGCAATGCGGGTCCTATAGACCTATTTCCCTCATAAATGTAGACGCTAAGATTCTGGCCAAGGTAATGGCAATGAGGATAGAGGATTGTGTCCCGAGGGTGGTCCATGAGGACCAAACTGGGTTTGTGAAGGGGCGACAGCTGAATACGAATATACGGAGGCTGCTAGGGGTAATGATGATGCCCCCACCAGAGGGGGAAGCGGAGATAGTGGTGGCGATGGATGCCGAGAAAGCATTTGATAGAGTGGAGTGGGATTATCTGTGGGAGGTGCTGAGGAGATTTGGTTTTGGAGATGAGTATGTTGGATGGGTGCAGTTGTTGTATAGGGCCCCAGTGGCGAGTGTGGTCACGAATGGGCGGGGATCTGCATACTTTCGGCTCCATAGAGGGACAAGGCAGGGATGCCCTCTGTCCCCATTATTGTTTGCACTGGGGATTGAGCCCCTGGCAATAGCATTGAGGGGTTCCAAGAAGTGGAGGGGAGTACTTAGAGGAGGAGAAGAACACCAGGTATCTCTGTATGCAGATGATTTGTTATATGTAGCGGACCCGGCGGAGGGGATGCCAGAGATAATGCGGACACTTCGGGAGTTTGGAGAATTCTCAGGATATAAACTGAACATGGGGAAAAGTGAGTTGTTTGTGGTGCATCCAGGGGAGCAGAGCAGAGAAATAGAGGACTTTCCGCTGAGGAAGGTAACAAGGGACTTTCGTTACTTGGGGATCCAGATAGCCAAGAATTGGGGTACATTGCATAGGTTAAATTTAACGCGATTGGTGGAACAAATGGAGGAGGACTTCAAGAGATGGGACATGGTATCCCTGTCACTGGCAGGGAGGGTGCAGGCGGTTAAAATGGTAGTCCTCCCGAGATTCCTCTTTGTGTTTCAGTGCCTCCCAGTGGTGATCACGAAGGCTTTTTTCAAAAGGATCGAAAAGAGTATCATGAGTTTTGTGTGGGCCAGGAAGACCCCGAGAGTGAGGAAGGGATTCTTACAGCGTAGTAGGGATAGGGGGGGGCTGGCACTACCGAGCCTAAGTGAGTACTACTGGGCCGCCAATATCTCAATGGTGAGTAAGTGGATGGGAGAAGAGAAGGGAGCGGCGTGGAAGAGATTGGAGAGGGCGTCCTGTAGGGGGACTAGCCTACAAGCTATGGTGACGGCCCCATTGCCGTTCTCACCAAAGAAATACACCACAAGCCCGGTGGTGGTGGCGACTTTGAAAATTTGGGGACAGCGGAGACGGCATAGGGGAAAGACGGGAGCCTTGGTGGGGTCCCCGATAAGAAATAACCATAGGTTTGCCCCGGGGAGAATGGATGGGGGATTTGGAATATGGCAAAGAGCAGGAGTAACGCAACTGAAAGATCTGTTTGTGGATGGGAAGTTCGCAAGTCTGGGAGCGCTGACCGAGAAATATGGGTTGCCCCAAGGGAATGCATTCCGGTATATGCAACTGAGGGCTTTTGCGAGGCAACAGGTGAGGGAATTCCCGCAGCTCCCGACGCATGAGGTGCATGACAGAGTGATCTCAAAGACATGGGTGGGGGACGGTAAGGTGTCAGATATATATAGGGAAATGAGGGACGAGGGGGAGATTATGGTAGATGAGCTGAAAGGGAAATGGGAAGAAGAGCTGGGGGAGGAGATTGAGGAGGGGCTGTGGGCGGATGCCCTAAGTAGGGTAAACTCATCGTCCTCGTGTGCCAGGCTAAGCCTGATTCAATTTAAGGTGTTACACAGGGCGCATATGACTGGAGCACGGCTCAGTAAATTTTTTGGGGTAGAGGATAGATGTGCGAGATGCTCGAGAAGCCCAGCGAATCACACCCACATGTTCTGGTCATGTCCGGCACTACAGGGGTTCTGGGTGGGGGTGACAAAGGTGCTTTCGAAAGTAGTGGGGGTCCAGGTCGAACCAAGCTGGGGGTTGGCTATATTTGGGGTTGCATAAGAGCCGGGAGTGCAGGAGGCGAGAGAGGCCGATGTTTTGGCCTTTGCGTCCCTAGTAGCCCGGCACAGGATACTGTTGATGTGGAAGGAAGCCAAGCCCCCGGGGGTGGAGACCTGGATAAATGACATGGCAGGGTTTATAAAGCTGGAACGGATTAAGTTCGTCCTAAGGGGATCGGCTCAAGGGTTCACCAGGCGGTGGCAACCGTTCGTCGAATACCTCACAGAAAGATAGAGAGAATGGAAAAGAAGAAGGCAGCAGCAGTTCAGGGGTGGGGGGGGGGGGGGGGGGCGGGTGGGGGAGGAACCAGAAGGACTCTCAGGGTTGTTAATATATATGTATAATATGTATAGGTCGTTGCTATAAATAATTGTATATTGGACTGTTAAATCATATTTTTGGAGAGTGTTTATCTGAGATAAGGCAGTTGCCATTTAGTTTTAGTTTTCGTTTTTGTTATATATTATTTATTCTTTGTTTATAAAACAGGTCATTGTTATTTATACTGTTATATTATTGCGTAAAGGATACACAATGTACTGTGATGGTTGACCAAAAATTTTCAATAAAATATTTTTTTTTAAAAAATTAATGGATACTTAACATAAATGAGACAACTAATTGCAATGTCTCTTGTATTGGATTGGATTGGATTTGTTTATTGTCACGTGTACCGAGGTACAGTGAAAAGTATTTTTCTGATTTTTGGAGATGTGCTTAACCCATTACTTAAAAGTCTCCCCTTGCTTGGAGAAAAAATAATAATTAGGTGAAAACAAAATTTCAAGAAACTCAAAAACACACACATGATTTGCCCCCCTTTTGTTTTTTTTTGTTTGGATGAGAAAGAAAAAAAAAACAGTCACAGAAACAAGCGCCCTTCATTAACAATATCCAAACGTTTCTGTGAACTCGCCCCTCTTTTCGTAAAACAGTCTGACAGTTGATAGCTCCTGTCGACCCATTTAATTTTTGTTATTTCCCCTCTGTCCAACATCTGCTTCAAACTTGCGGTGTCTATCCGTAACCTCTTTTCATTGACACGTTTTGCAGAGTGCACATTTTCCCACAAGGATTTATTGTCAATGTGACAGTCAATAGGTATATTACCCAAATCCCCTAATTCCAAAATTTCTGTCAATATCATACTTATATAAAAAGCCATATCCACCACCTCTACAAGGCTTAACGTCTCAGCAGCCTAAGTGCTTTTTAACCACTCTCCTTATTTTCTTTGTTTCCCACACAAGCGGGCAACATTTACCATTGTTCCCCAAAAGGAAAATTATAAAACCTCCTGCGCTTGAAACCCCATCACATAAATTTGCGTAGGACGCATCACTATAAACTATGAGTTTCAAGTGCTTACGGTCATATAAAACCGGGAACTTCAAAACACACTCCTGCATTTTTAGTTTGGCCAACGCTTTATTTGCTCTTATTATGTCTTCCACTTTGGGATCATTCATTTTTGTACTCAACTCTAAGATATCAAAACTCATGTCCGGTCTAGTCTGTCTACCTAACCAGTTCAGTTGCCCAATTAAACTTCGCAGTTGCTCTTTTTCTATCTTTGAAACCATTGCGTCTTTTTGTGAAACTCGGCCACGACTAATTGCTATTGGGGTGATGCTTTCCAAATAGGATTGCTGACATAAAGTTGCCCCTAACTTACTCTGTCCAATTTCCAGTCCAATATATTTAAATGCACCGGAAGCCTGACTTCCAACCCTGAATTCTTTCCTCAAACCAGAGATTACAATAGCTTCAAAATCACTAGCCCCACCCCACAAAAAATCATCGACATGCATCATAAAAATGCCAGAAAGATTTCCTTTATAGTGCCAGTAAAACATTGCAGGATCTGCTTTCGACTGGCAACAGCCTAACTTTAACAAAACTGACCTTACCGAAAAATACCAGACTCTAGATGCATCATTTAATCCATATACACATTTGTTCAACTTCCAGAGTATCCTTTCTGCGTTAGCTGCTTCTTTAGAACGGAGAAAAATGTCTCTCTGGAGCTGATGCCCCTGCAAAAAGGCAGCTTTTATATCTATAGATTTGCATTCCCATGCCTCTGTGGCTAATAGAGCCAAGAAGATCTTTAAAATAATCATTCTCTGCTACCAATTGTTAGCCGTTTTAGTTACTGTGATATGAAGAGCCTAAAGTTCTTGTTCCTTTTCACCAAACACCATTTATTTCACTTCCACAGCCTCTGCACAAAACTCTTAACAACACACCACCCGACAGAGGCCACCTGAAGCCCCTTTACATATCAGTGTCAATTAATGGATACTTAACATAAATGAGACAACTAATTGCAAGGTCTCTTAACCCATTACTTAACAACAGGCGCCATTCATTAATAATATCAAAATTTTCCTGCAAACTCACCCCTCTCTTCGTAAAACAATCGGACAATTGATAGCTACTGTCGACCCATTTAATTTTTGCTATCTCCCCTTTGCCCAACATCTGATTCAAACTTGTGATGTCTATCCTTAACCTTTTCTCATTCACACTTTTTATGGTGTGCACAATTTCCCACAGGGATTTATTGTCAATGTGACACTCAGTGGGTATGTTCTCCAATCCCCTAATCCCAAACAGTCTGTCAATATCTGGGATATATAAAAGACCATATCCACGCCTCTACAAGGCTTAATGGCTCAGCGGCCAAAGTTCTTTAGACCACTCTCCTTATTGTCTTTGTTTCCCACACAAGGAGGCAACATTTACCATTGTTTCCCAAAAGGAAAATTCTAAAACCTCCTGCGCTTGAAACCCCATCACATAAATTTGCACAGGACGCATCATAATAAACTATGAGTTTCAAGTGCTTAAGACCACCTAAAACGGGGAACCTCAAAACACACTCCTGTATTTTTAGTTTGGCCAATGCTTTATTTGCTCTCATTATGTCTTCCACTTTAGGATCATTCATTTTTGTACTCAACTCTAAGACATTAAAACTAGCGTCCGATCTACTCTGTCGACCTAACCAATTCAGTTGCCAAATTAAACTTCGCAGTTGCTCTTTTTCTGTCTTTGAAACCACTGCATCTTTTTGCAAAACCCGACCACGACTAATTGCTATTGGACTGATGCTCTCCAAGTAAGATTGCTGACATAAAGTTGCACTTAACTCAGTCTGTCCGATTTCCAGTCCAATATATTTAAATGCACCGGAAGCCTGACATCCAACCCTGAATTCGTTCCACAACCCAGAGATTACAATAGCTTTGAAATCACTAGTCCCGCCTCACAAAAAATCATCGACATGCATCATAAAGATGCCAGAGAGATTTCCTTTATAGTTCCAGTACAACATTGCATGATCTGCTTTCAACTGGCAACAGCCTAACTTTAACAAAACTGACCGTACCGAAAAATACCAGACTCTAGATGCATCATTTAATCCATATACACATTTGTTCAACTTCCAGAATACCCCTTCTGTGTTAGCTGCCTCTTTAGGAGGACGGAGAAAAATGTCGCTCTGAAGCTGATGCTCCTGCAAAAAGGCAGCTTTTATATCTATCGATTTGCATTCCCATGCCTTTGTGGCTAACACAGCCAACAAGATCTTTAAAATAACCTTTCCTGCCATAGGTGAGTCTACCCTTAAATGCTGATCTTCTAAGTTTTCTTCAAATCCCCTCACCACAAGCCCGGCCTTTGCCTTATAAGTTCCATCTGGAAGAACCTTTTCCGTGCAAATCAATCTGGGGGATAGAGCTCTTTGACCCCTATCCGGTACTTCCGTGTATACCCCAAATTCATTTCAACTATGCAGTTCTTGTTGTTTGGCATCTTTGATAACTTTTTCGTCTAATTTACTGGAGGCCACCAAAATCTCACGAGCATGTGGTCTTCTACTCCTAGTAGCATTTGTAGTCTTCCCCATCTTCCAAGAGCTTGACAAACTATATCCCCTATCCCGCCTGGTATCTTGTTCTGTACTGCTACTGCTTGATCTTTCCCTCCTGCTGTGGCATGTCCTTTCACTAGTTCTCGACCTTTTCCTGTGAACCTGTTCACTATCCAATTTACCATCTGAACTGGCACTGCGTTTCTGTGCTCTCCATTTTTGAACTTTGTGTTCCCAATCCATTGTCCTGACACCCTCCCCTGTATGCTGTACATTAAACCAGTGTTTCTCCTTTCCAGTGGCCTTCCCTGCTCTACTAAGAACAGTTGCATCCTTCCATTGGCTAGACACTTCAGGCAAGTATGTCACTTTTGTACCAACTTTTTGCAGTTGTCCTTTCGGAAAAATGGCCTGTTCTAGTTCATCAGAAATTTTGTGTTCCTCTACAGAAACCTTGTCTATCTCAGTTAACTGGTCCTCATAGTTCTGTAACACGTGCATATCAGATGACCCTGGTTCCTCACCATATACATCTGCTCTGTTTAAATTTGAAAGTTTGCAATCTGTACCCATTATCCTTGATGAATGTACCCTAATAGCCTGATTGCCATGTTGCAAAACAATTGTTTTGCCATCCATGCCTATGATCTTCCCTGGGCCTTTCTATTCATAAAAATTGTCTCTCTTATAGTATACTTTGTCTCCTTGCTGAAAATCGGTATTTAATGGCTGTACATTATGCCTTCAAGCTCTCTGTGAATTCTTTCAGAGACTTCTGCTTCCAAAAAAGCTTTCCTATTGCTATGTAATGCATTTAAATGCTCAGCAAAGGCAGAGCAAATTGTACTCCCTTCCCAAGATGGTCATCCAAAATGGACGGAATTATAGGATTTCTACCAAACACTAATTGATTGGAAATATAGCCCCTAACCATCTGCAACAAATTCTTCGAATGTACCGCCCATGCGAAGGCTGAATTTAACTTGCAATTTGGTCGATCTGCCAAAATTTTCCAGAGCATGTCATCTATTACCGCATGGTATCTTTCACACACACCATTGCTAAGTGGGCTTTGCGCAGCCGTATTCATAACTGGGATATTCATGTTTTCACACATATCCCGAAACTCATCATTAGCAAATCCTGCCCCCCCCCCCCCCCCCCCCCCGCTGTCTGTAAGGAATTTTCCCCCCGCTGTCTGTAAGGAATTTTGCCGGTGGGCCCATTCCTTATTTCATAGAATTTACAGTTCAGAAGGAGGCCATTTGGCCCATCGAGTCTGCATCGGCCCTTGGAAAGAGCACCCTACCTAAGCCCACACCTCCACCCTATCCCCCCACACCTCCACCCTATTCCCGTAACCCCACCTAACCGTTTTTGGACACTAAGGGCAATTTAGCACAGCCAATCCACGTAACCTGCACATCTTTGGTCTGTGGGAGGAAACCGGAGCACCCGGAGGAAACTCACTCGAACACGGGGAGAACATGCATACTCCGCACAGACAGTGACCCAAGCCAGGAATCGAACCTGAGACCCTGGAGCTGCGAAGCAACTGTGCTACCCACTGTGCTACCGTCCTGTCCCTATCCATTTTCCATTATCTGATCCAGGATTACTCTCATTTCTTCACTGCGTACCATGGTTGATTGACTAACTCTGGTCGCTAAATCTGCAAAATGCAAAATAAATATATTGTTAGCTTTATCCCAGATCTTAAGATCCACAGCCACAATGTTGTTAAAATCCCGGGCCAAAGGTAGGGTTATTATCGGTCGTTATGGTGTCCTGCTGTACTTCCTACAAACCTCACAGCGATCACTAACCTGTCCTATCAGCTTCATCCCTTACCCCTACATCCTATAATAAATTTTTATCAGCTGAAGTCCCATTTCCAGCTGCCAATAACACATCCTTAACTACTGCACCCGAAATATTATTTGTCAGTAATGGAATACAATAGTGTCCCCGACTGTGTAAATTGTAGGTCCACCGTCTTTCCAAAAACTGTTGCCTTATCCTGTTCCATATTCAGTTTCATGTGTGCTTTCTTCATCGATGGTCTGCTCAGAAGCAAAGGTATTTCACTTGATACAACATCCGTGCTAATGAAATGATTCACTCCGGCAATATTGCAAGGGATCACCACTCTTTTCAGCGACTTCAGGGTATTATCATCCCCAAATCTGAAACTTGTGGAACTTTCAAATTCCTTAACCTTATTACGACTTTCAGCATTCAAAGAGTCCAGGTAACATTTTAACCCGTCAATTCCACACACAGTAGATGTACAGCCACTGTCCAATACAGCACAATTGAAGGATTCTGCAACCAAAACTCTCATTACCGGCGTAAAACTGCTTGTTAATAGGACAATACCTTCTTTCTGGTCACTATCTTTTTCCTCTTCTGACTCTTCCGTGTCACGTGTAGCTTCAAACACTCTATTGTACCGTGTTGGACAGTTGAAAGCATAATGGTATTGAGAGACACACCGAAAATATCGATTTATCATACCCCGGGCATTTCTGGGGTTCATTTTCCTCTTACCATTCTCCATGTCCCTCCTGTTATTGGTTTTAAATGGGTTTCCTCATAATTTCCGGGTCCCGATCTCCTTCTATACTCTCGTAACCTGTTTGTAGCCGTACGATCTCGCCATCCTGTCAGTAGTGCATCTATCGTCTGCTTTATTGCTGACTGACCCATTTTTGCCATAAGGGCCATAGGAATTCAACGTTTCCCCAAAAACTTTTTTAAGGCCTCTGTCGTCTGATCGAATAAGGTATCATTATCTGTAAACTTAACTCCTATCAAAACCAGGATCCTATCCATATTAGTTACTCTAGCACAGTCCAGTAACTTAAATGCCAACACGGACTGTGGAAATTTCAGGCGGTGTTTGTGCAGCCTTCTGTATAGTCTGCTAAATTCCATTATATGGTCCTCCATAGAGATATCCTCTGTTTTCCAGAATCTATCAAATTCTGACCAGGCTTCATAAGCACTTAATAAGTCATACTTTTGATAAATCTTATCCATAAAACACAATAGAGTCTCCAGACCTTCTTCTGAGTCTAACTCTTCCAATTCCAGTTCAGAAAACACTGGTCCTGATTTTACTCTCGTAAGGTAGAGAAAGAGCCAATGCCTTGTTTCCTCTTTCCCAAGGCAGTTACCTCAGTCCACATAACAACTTCAGTTCTCCATTTGTCATACGATCCCCTTTCAGAAAATAATGGTAGACAGTCATATCCTGACATCTTGGGCGGGAGTCTCCGACCCCCCCCCCGCCGGGTCGGAGAATCGCCGGGGGACGGCGTGAATCCCGCCCCCGCCGGCCGTCGAGTTCTCCGGCACCAGATATTCGGCGGGGACGGGAATCGCGCCAGGCCGGTCGGCGAGCCCCCCCCCCCCCCGGGCGATTCTCCGGCCCGCGATGGGCCAAAGTCCGCTGCTGTAATGCCGGTCCCGCCGGCATGAATTAAACCACCTCCGTTACCGGCGGGACCAGGTGGCGCGAACGGGCTCTGGGGTCCTGTGGGGCGATCTGGCCCCGGGGGGTGCCCCCACGGTGGCCTGGCCCGCGATCGGGGCCCACCGATCCGCGGGCGGGCCTGTGCCATGGGGGCACTCTTTCCCTCCGCGTCGTCCATAGCCTCCGCGATGGCCGGCGCGGAGGTGACCCCCCCTGCACATGCACGAGGATGATGTCAGCAGCTGCTGAGGCTCCCGCGCATGTACGGACTTCCGCCGGCTGGCATGGCGCCAAAGGCCTTCCATGCCAGCCAGCGGGACGGCAACCACTCCGGCGCGGGCCTAGCCCCTAAAGGTGAGGGCTTGGCCCCTAAAGGTGCAGAGAAATCCATACCTTTGGGGGGGCCCGACGCCGGAGTGGTTCACGCCACTCCATCACGCCGGGACCCCCCGCCCCGCCGGGAAGGGGAGAACCCCGCCCCTTTAGTCTAGGTTCAGCCATATTTTTTTTTTTTTCTTCTCACTCACTCCTTGATTGATGCAGAATTTTTTTTTTCTTCTTCATGAAAAGTTGTATCTTTCAACCCATTACTTTTTCCCAGCAACCATCCTCTGCTACCAGTTAGCTTCTGTTGAGTAAAGAGTCAAGCGTTCTGCTCCTTTCCCAAGACACCTTTATTTTCCTTGAACACACCCTATACAAAAATCTTATACCACACACCACAAATGCCACCTGCAACCCCTTTACATAACAGTGTCAATTAGTGGATACTTAACATCAATTTGACATGTAATTGGAATGTCTCTTAACCCATTGCTAACACGGAGTGTAGTACTACTCAGCAGAGACGATGTGTGAAGATTCAGTCTGTAAGAGGGTAATTTAGGAGTCTGGTAACAGCGGGGAAGAAGCTGTTTTTGAACCTGTTAGTTCGTGTTCTCAGACTTTTGTATCTCCTGCCTGATGGAAGAGGTTGGGAGAGAGAATAAGCCGGGTGGGAGGGGTCTTTGATTATGCTGCCTGCTTTCCCCAGGCAGCGGGAGTTGTAGGCAGAGTCAATGGGTGGGAGGCGGGTTTGCGTGATAGATTAGGCTGTATTGATGACTCTCTGTAGTTTCTTACGGTCTTGGGTCGAGCAGTTGCCATACCAGGCTGTGGTGCAGCCAGATGAAATGAAATGAAAATCGCTTATTGTCACAAGTCGGCTTCAAATGAAGTTACTGTGAAAAGCCCCTAGTCGCCACATTCCGGCGCCTGTTCTGGGAGGCTGGTACGGGAATTGAACTGTGCTGCTGGCCTGCCTGGGTCTGCTTTAAAAGCCAGCTCTTTAGCCCTGTGCTAAACCAGCCCCAGGTAGAATGCTTTCTATAGTGCATTTATAAAAATTGGTAACAGTCAATGTGGACATGCCAAATTTCCTTAGTTTACTGAGGAAGTATTGTCGCTGTTGTGCTTTCTTCGTTGTAGCGTCAATGTTGGTGGACGAGGACAGATTGTTGGTGATGTACACACCTAGGAATTTGAAGGTGTCAACCATCTCCAGCTTGGCACCATTGATGCAGATAGGGATGTGTACGATAATTCGGCTCCTGAATTCAATGGCCAGTTCCTTAGTTTTGCTGACATTGAGGAGAGATTGTTGTCGTTACATCACTCCACTCGGTTCTCTATCTCCCTCCTGTACTCTGACTCATTGTAGTTTGAGGTCCGACCCACTTCGCTCGTGTCATCAGCAAACTTGAAGATGGAGATTGAGCCAGATTTTGCCACATATAGGAAGTATAGTAGAGGCCAATTACGGATCATTGCAGTGACCCGGTATTGACGACTATTATGGAGGATGTGTTGTTGTTTATCCTTACTTATTGTGGTCTACGGATCAGGAAGTCAAGGATCCAGTTGCAGAGGGAGGAAACAAGTCCTAGATTTTGGCACTTTGATATGAGTTTGGTTGGGATTATGGTGCTGAAGGTGAAGCTGTAGTCAATGAATAGGATCTGATGTGGGAGTCCTTGTTGTCGAGATGCTCCAGGGTTGATTTGATTTGATTTATTATTGTCACATGTATTAGTACACAGTGAAAAGTATTGTTTCTTGCATGCTGTACAAACAATGCATACGGTACACAGGGAAGGAAGGAGAGACTGCAGAATGTAATGTTACAGTCATAGCTAGGGTGTAGAGAAAATATCAACTCAATACGAGGTCGGTCCATTCAGAAGTCTGATGGCAGCAGGGACGAAGCTGTTCCGGAGTCGGTCGGTACGTGACCTCAAACGTTTGTATCATTTTCCTGACGGAAGAAGGTGGAAGAGAGTATGCGTGGGGTCCTTAATTGTGCTGACTGCCTTTCAGAGGCAGTGGGAATTGTAGACAGAGTCAATGGATGGAAGGCTGGTTTGTGTGATGGACTGGGCTACATTCACAACTTTTTGTAGTTTCCTGCAGTCTTGGGCAGAGCAGGATCCATACCAAGCTGTGATACAACCAGAAAGAATGTTTTCTATGGTGCATCTTTAAAAGTTGATAAGAGTCGTAGCTGACATGCCAAATTTCCTTCGTCATCTGAGAAAGTAGAGTCATTGGTGGACTTTCTTAACTGTAGTGTCAGCATGAGGGGACCAGTGCAGATTGTTGGTGATCTGGACATCTAAAAGCTTGAAGCTCTCAACCCTTTCTACTTCGTTCCCATTGATGATTGATGTAGACAGGGGTATGTTCTCCACTACGCTTCCTGAAGTCAATGACAATCTCCTTCATTTTGTTGACATTAAGGGAGATATTATTGTTGTCGCACCAGTTCACCAGATTCTCTATCTCATTCCTGTACTCTGTCTCGTCATTGTTTGAAATCCGACCCACTATGGTGGTGTCATCCGCAAATTTGAAAATCGAGTTGGAAGGGAATTTGGCCACACAGTCATAGGTGTACAAGGAGTATAGTAGAGGGCTGAGGACACAGCCTTGTGGGGCACCGGTGTTGAGGATGATCGTGGAGGAGGTGTTGTTGCCTATCCTTACTGATTGTGGCCCGTGGGTTAGGAAGTTCAGGATCCAGTCGCAGAGGGAGGAGCCGAGGCCAAGGCCACGGAGTTTGGAGATGAGTTTTGTAGGAATAATGATGCTGAAGGCTGAGCTGTAGTCAATAAATAGGAGTCTGACATAGATGTCTTTGTTATCAAGGTGTTCTAGGGTAGAGTGCAGGGCCATGGAGATGGCGTCTGCTGTGGACCTGTTGCAGCGGTAGGCGTACTGTAGTGGATCAAGGCAATCCGGGAGGCTGGAGTTGATTCGTGCCATTACTAACCTTTCAAAGCGCTTCATAATGATGGATGTCAGAGCCACTGGCGAAAGTCATTAAGGCACGCTGCTTGGCTTTTCTTTGATATAGGGATGATGGTCGTCTTCTTGAAACAGGTAGGGACCCCAGATTGTTGTAAAGAGAGGTTGAAGATGCCTGCGAATACCCCCGCCAGCTGACCCGCGTCTAGGTACCCCATCCGGGCCAGTGGCTTTCCGTGGGTTGACCTTCGAGAAGGCTGCTCTGACATCTGCAATGGTGACCTCAGATACAAGTTCATCAGAGGGTTCTGGGGTGGAGGGCGTGCTCTCGCTGACCTCTTGCTCAAAGCGTGCATAGAGTGTGTTGAGCTCATCAGGGAGGGGTGCATTGGAGCCGGTGATTTTACATGCCTCCATCTTGTAGCCCGTTATGTCTTGCGGACCTTGCCACAGTCGGCGGGGTTCCGTGTGGCTAGCCTGGGACTCGAGCTTGGTCCGGTACTGTCTTTCGGCATCTTTTTTTTTGGCAGGCAGAATAGAAATAATTTTATTGGTGCACAAGTACAAGTCAGGAAATATTTAATTTCCAACATCAAACTAGATTACAGAAACAAAAAAACTCAAAAAAGCAAAGTACAAAAAAGGAATGGAACAGAGGGCAAACAGGTCAAATCAAACAGGTCAAATCAAGCAGGTCAAATCAAACAGGTCAAATCAAACAGGTCAAATCAAACAGGTCAAATCAAGCAAGTCAAATCAAACAGGTCAAATCAAGCAAGTCATGTAAAAACTGAACAACTTGCAATGTTTCTGAAAACATTTCTTGTAAAACAAAACAGCTCTAAATATGCTGCAGGAAATCATACAAGCATAACTTCAGACTTGTAGTTACATGGTCAAGAATGTTTGCCCCCGCGTTCCCAATACAACGACTTGCTAACCCGGTGCAATCTTAGGAACTGACTTTCTCTGCAACAAATGATCAACACTTGGTAAGTGACTGTGCGACAAAAGATTCCCATGGTTATCCGATCAGGAGAGCTGGCCAAATGCCTTTAACAGGAGAAGGAAAACCAGCATATGGCCCTTTGAGAAACAAATTCTTTATTAGCACGGTTATAGGCAATGCATCCACCTTATTTCCAAGTCTTCGGTCAACAGTCCCAAACAAGCTCTTAAGCATGACTGGCAGGCTGAAATTTCTTTATACGGTAAGACATGCCGAAAAAGCGCAGTCACAAAAAACACACACGGTTTAATTGATTAAAACAAAACGCGGAGAAGAGTGCCAGCTCCTAATCATTTGCAGAGCACCCAGTCGACATCACCCAAAAGCATAAATCAACAGCTTAAAAATATAACCCAAGAAAAAGTTTTAAGTACCATATACCAGATTTAAAACAGATGACCATCAAATTAAACCAGGCTTAAATTATATTTATATTGATTTCTAAATCCCGGCGTTGGACTGGGATGAGCACAGTAAGAAGTCTTACAACACCAGGTTAAAGTCCAACAGGTTTGTTTTGAATCACTAGCTTTCAGAGCGCAGCTCCTTCCTCAGATGAATGACGAGGTGGGTTCCAGAAACATTGATATAGACAAAGTCAATGATGCAAGACGATACTTTGAATGCGAGTCTTTGCAAGTCATTAAGTCTTTACAGGTCCAGATGGAGCGACCGGAGAGAGGGATAATCGCAGGTTAAAGAGTAGTGAATCGTCCCAAGCCAGGGCAGTTGGTAGGATTTTGCAAGCCCAGGCCAAATGGTGGGGAGCGAATGTAATGCGACATGTAGCCAAGATCTCGGTTGAGGCCATAGTCATGTGTGCGGAACTTGGCTATCAGTTTCTGCTCAGCGATTCTGCGTTGTCGCGCATCCTGAAGGCCGCCTTGGAGAACACTTACCTGGAGATCAGAGGCTGAATGCCCTTGACTGCTGAAGTGTTCCCTGACTTGAAGGGAACATTCCTGCCTGACGATTGTCGCACAATCTTCGTTCATCCGTTGTCGCTGCATCTGCATGGTCTCGCCAATGTACCACGCTTCGGGACATCCTTTCCTGCAGCGTATGAGGTAGACATCGATGGCCGAGTCGCATGAGTGTGTACCGCGTACCTGATGGGTAGTGTTCTCACGTGTAATGGTGGTATCCATGTCGATGATCTGGCACGTATTGCAGAGGTTGCCATGGCAGGGTTGTGTGGTGTCGTGGTCACTGTTCTGAAGGCTGGGTAGTTTGCTGCAAACAATGGTCTGTTTGAGGTTGCGTGATTTTTGAAGGCAAGTAGGGGGGGTGGGGTTGGCCTTGGCAAGATGTTCGTCTTCATCATTGATGTTTTGAAGGGTCAGAAGAAGATGTCGTAGTTTCTCCACTCCGGGGAATTACTGGACAACGAAGGGTGCACTGTCGGTTGTGTCCCGTGTTTGTCTTCTGAGGAGTTGGTGCAGTTTTTTGATGTGGCGCGCTGGAACTGTCGATCGATGAGTTGAGCTCCATATCCCGTTTGTACGTCCAGTACTTCCCTGGAGCTCAAGCAGGGGTAATGCTGGGCCAGCATTTATTGCCCATCCCTGGGCAGGTGGCATGGTAGCTCAGTGGTTAGCACTGTCGCTTCACAACTCCAGGGTCCCAGGTTCAATTCCCGACTTGGGTCACTGTATGGACTCTGCACGTTCTCCCCGTGTCTGCGTGGGTTTCCTCCGGGTGCTCCGGTTTCCTCCCACAATCCAAAGATGTGCAGGTTAGGTGGATTAGCCATGCTAAATTGCCCTTAGTGTCCAAACAAATTAGGTGGGGTTACGGGGCTAGGGTGGAGGCGTGGGCTTAAATGGGGTGCTCTTTCCAAGGGCCGGTGCAGAGTCGGTGGGCCGAATGGCCTCTTTCTACACTGTAAATTCTATGATTCTATGATTCGACACATTCTTTCTTAAAGCTACATTGCAGTATTTTGATTTTAACACAATGCCAACTTTAATGAGATTTAACATTCCAGTAATTCATACAGATTAAGGTTGTTCATCATTAAGCTTCGGTATAGTACAGTTCGATGACTTAAGCCTCACTAATTGCACAACTACGTCAACCAGGTAAGGTCTAACAGCACAGTAAGGCTTTATGATATGGATTAGTTTTTCCAGATCATTGAAACTGAGACAGTAGGGATGGAACTCCTGCGGATTTGCTGACAGTGAGATGGAGGATATGATGTAATTTTGGAAGAGGTTTGGTGACCCAGTCTGAAATAGGTGGATAATGAAGCTTTAAAAAATTTAATTTCTGAGCAATCTGGGTAAATCAAAAAGCCAGTTTAATTGCACCGTAGGAAACTCCAAAACTTAAGTGCTGAATATTTAGTTTATTGCAAATGCGCTTACCCTAGTACTAGCAGCACTTTATCAAAGGAGTTATTGTTCTATAAAGACTAATTAGTTATGTCTAGTTGCCAAGGCCACCAGCAAATTTCTGATCTAACTTAGGCCGGGTTTGGCCATGAAGTAAATATTTCCTGGAACAGACTTGTGGAGATGCAGCTTCGAATAAAGGAATGCGGTGGGGTTGAGTGATGGAGACTTCCTTGCACCAGATATTCCTGGACCTCAGCTCAGAGTTTGGACCTGATGCAGTTCTCCCCAGACATACGGGGGAGGATTAAATACAATCACTATTACCAGCGAATTAGTTTTAGGCAGATTAATAGGGTTGAAGTAATATGTTCTAAGTCCCCTGAACCTGATGATTTTCACCCCAGGAGCTTAAAGGAGATAGCTACAGAATCATGGGTGCATTGATTGTCATTTTCCAAAAACCCTTGGGTTCTGGAACGGTGCCAAAGGATTGAAAACCTGCCATTGTGTTACCCTTATTCAAAAAGTGATGGAAACAAACTGCAGGAGACTGTTCCGTATTGGGAGAATATGAGAATTGATTATTAAGAGAGAATAGCAGTGCATTTGGAAAGTCATAATCTGATCAAGCAGAGTCAGCATTGGCTTCATGAAGGGGAAATCATGTCTGACAAATTTACTAGAGTGCTTTGAGGAGACATCAGCTAGAGTCGATAGGGGAGAACCAGTCGATGTGATATATTTTGATTTTTCAAAAGGCATTTGATGAGGTGCAACGCAAAATACCATTGCGCAAGATTTGAACTCATGGTGTTCAAAGTAATATTCTGGAAAGGTTAGAGGATTGGTTAACCAACATGAAGTAACGAGTAGCAATAAGTGGGTCCTTCTCAGATTGGAGGCAGTAACCAGCGAAGTGGCACCGGGATCAGCGCTGGGGCCGCAGCTCTCCACAGCATGTGTCAATGATTTGGAGGAAGGAACACGGTGTGCTGTGGCCAAATTTGAGGATGATACAAAGGTGAGAGGGAAGGCCGACTGTAAGGAGGATGTAAATAGTTTACAGAGAGATGATAGGTTAAGTGAGTGGGCCGAGTATTGGCAAATGGAATTCAATGTTGGAGAATGTTCATTTTGGAAGAAAGAATGAGAAGGCGGGATTATTATTTCAATGGAGGGAGATTGTAGGAAGCTGTCGCACAAAGGAACTTGGGGGCTGTAGCACCGCCAATATGACGCGAGGCAGGTTGAGGTAATGTCAATTGAAGGCTTTATTAAGCAGAACTTTATTCCCAGCAGCGTGGTTACAGAATGCAGCTGCTGAGGGAAATGGAGGGAAAAGCTGAGTTCTTACACCGGCATTTCTGGGTGGAGTCCAGTAGGTGGCAGATCCTATCAGGATCTGGCATCCCTCCACCAATAGCCTGTCGACACGTGGTGTACCGTATTACCCCTAATACATACCACCACAGGAGGTATGTGGTGAGGAGACGCAAAAAGCTACCCTACAGCTGCACAAGGTAATAGGGAGGGCAAATGGAATGCTGGCTTTTATTTCAAGGGGGCTGGAGTACAAAAGTAAAGCTGCTGCAGTTAGAATGTTGTGTGCAGTTTTGCCCCCCCTTTTTTAAGGAGAGCTATATTATCATTGGAGGCAGTACAGAGGAGGCTTATTAGGATGATCCTGGGCGTGGAGGGACTGCCACGTGGGGAAAGACTAAACAGATTGGGTCTGTGCTTCTTGGAGTTCAGAAGAATGAGAGGTGACCTGACTCAAACATATCTGATTCTGAAGGAGTTAGGCAGGGTAATTGTTGGGAGGATGTTTCCACTCATGGGAGAGTGTAGGTCCAGAAGGCATCGTCGCAGAATAAGGGGGTGCTCATTAAGACGAACGTGAGAAAGAATTTCTTCTCTGAGTGTGGTGAATCTTTGGAATTCTTTATCCCAGGAAGCTGTGGAGGCCGAGTCCTTGAAAATTCGCATGGCTGAGGTCAACAGGTTTTAAATCAATGGGGGAGTTAAAGGTTATGCAGCTAAGGGCAGGAAAGTGGACTTTGTGAGTGCCAGATCAGCCTTATTAAAGGGCAGAACAGGCTCAAAGGGCTGAATGGCCTCCTCCTGTCCTTATTTCATGCAGTCTTATGGTTTTTCTGAGGGTGGTTCATGCTGGCTTCTTGGTTTCACGACCCGCCTCCCAACTCCTGACCCCCAATTAGAACTCTTGCCTCCCCCCTCAACCCCTAAGACCGGCTGCATCAGTGACCCTAGAGTGTTCTTTCAGACACCATCTGTGGAGAGAAAAGGGAGCTGACATTTTGAGTCTGGGTGACTCTTTATCAAAGCTGGAGAGAACTGGAAATAGGCCGAGTCCCTGAACATTGTCGAGGCTGAGATCGATAGGTTTTTAATCAGTAGGGAATTAAGCATTAAATAGATAAGACTCCAGTTCTCGCCAGCATTGATGGAGAGTCATCCAGGCTCCAAACGTTAGCTTCCTTCACACTCCACAGATGCTGTCCGACCTGCTAGCGATGGTCCAACATTTTCTGTTTTTGTTTCAGCTTCCAGCATCCGCAGTAATTTGCTTTGAGCTTTCTTTCAGCCCTCATTTCCTATTTCCTGTGTTTTGAATTGCCAAACAGTGTTCAACAGCAGCCTCCCAGAACTCAATGCAAGTCCCCTTTAGAAGGGACAGACTTCCTTTAAGAACAGAAGAGTGGCTGCAGCACTGTTTGGCATCTGCTGAACATAGAGGCAGTGCAGCAGGCACTCACTCCTGTGTTCTGTGTGTAACTGAGGTGACAGCACAAGGTTTACGTGTTGCCTACCTTCACTAAACCTGACACGGGCAAGTCACGAATTGTGATTACTGTGGCCGTAAAATGCCACAACCCGATTTCTAGTCTTAAGATTGTTATTTACATCAATAAATTGAAGGGAAGCCTCTTGTGCATTACCTTACCAAAAGCTTTTTGGGCCTCTAGGCTGGCAAAGGCCAATGGGTCAAGCTGGTAGCTATCAAATCAATCAGGCATCCCTCATCGAACATCTTAGTGACTTACTCAAAACATGTAATCCAGGACCACCTGTTTTGAAACCATGTTGAATGACCCTTGACCTGATCAGACATTGAGTGAACTTTGGGTCAGGATTCAATTTAATGGGTCCAATCTGGAATGGTTACTGACACTTACGTCTTAGATTCAAGCATGAAGAATTACATTTATGACACTTTCGATGGCTCACAGCAAATGATCTAGTGAGTAGCCAAGATATACGGACCAGGGCAATCCCAGGTTAGAATCCCTAATTAAGGTAGCTGATTGTGTGTGGATGAAAGCACCAGTGCAAAGCCCCTAAATTAGGGAGTAATTCCCCAGCTCCAGCAACTGAGCACCCTTTGCCACCCTCAGTGCTTCTTCCAAGTGATGCTCAAACATGGAGGAGTATTGATTCATCAGCTTAGGGGGCGGCATGTTATGCGGTAATCGGCATCAGTTTTCCTTGCCCATGTTTGACCTGATAACTTGGAATTAAATACTTCCAGTCAAAGCCAGAGCATTCTGCACAGGACCTGGAATCTAATCCAAAGATCCATCCATTAGCCACGTCATCAGCAATTTCACATTCTGTTGCAATGAAGACACAATTATATATCTGCGCGGTCAGTGGTTATTCGTATTTGTTCAGGTGCAACATTTTTTAAAGTAAAAATATTTGTGGTAGTCAGAAAACAGATTTTCATTTGCAGTCTTGTCTTGTCTTGTCTTTCATCCATCCTCATTCTGAGGATTGGCCGCACTATGACCAATCTTTCTCCACTGACTTCTATTCTTTGCTGTGCTCACTGCCTGTCCTGTCGAGAGGCTAGTCCACATTCTGATATTATCCATCCATCCTTGGCTCTTCCTTCGGCATCTTTTCATCTATTTCTAAACAGTTCCTCTTGTTCACATCACATGTCCAAAGTATGAGGGCTTCCTCGATATCACTGCCTCAAACAAGTTCCTGTTCACACTGGCTTAGTTGAGCACCCACCCCTTGGCCGTCCATGACGTGTGTAATATCTGTCAGTCTTTTCATTTCAAACGTTCTTATTCGAGGCTCAGCATTCTTCCTGTTGGTGCAGCTTTCACAGGCGTACATTGTCACTGGCTGCACACGGGCTTTCTAACATGAATCTTTACTTGTAGGTTAAGTAAAAGCAGGTAAAGTCGCCCTAGTCCTAGCTGACCAGAGGCTACTTTCCCCTTTGAGGAGGACAGCTGACTGGTGGTTCCCGGGTTCGAATCCCGGCTTGGGTCACTGTCTGTGTGGAATCTGCACGTTCTCCCCGTGTCTGCGTGGATTTCCTCCGGGTGCTCCAATTTCCTCCCACTAGTCCCGAACGACATGGGCCTGGATTCTCCCAAAATGAGACTGTCTCCACGCCGGTGTAAAAACGGTGGAGTTTTACTCCAGAAATTCCTGCAAAACAAGTTCAATGAATTCTGAGCCCTGCAGGGGGCTAGCAGGGACCCCGAGTGAATCTCGCAGATTTTGCTGCAGATACGGGTCCCCCGCACTTCTGCGGCCCTGCCGTGTTCCATGGCAGACTCGGATCACGGAGCCACACCGAAGAAAGAGACCCCTCAATCAGCGCGTGCCCGACCCTCAAACCCTGCGCTTTTAATCGCCGGCCGCCTATAAGCAGCCCCCCCGCCCACCCCCCCCCCCCCCCCCACCCCCCCACCCCCGGTCTCTGATCCGCCTTTCCCCAACCAAGGCGACCGCGGACTGAGTCCGCAGCAGCCACGCGAGCACCCGACCGGCAATAGGTGGTTTCCATGCCATCAGGAACTCGGCCAGTCGGGGGCAGAGAATGTCGGAGCGGGCCTCTGGCAATGGCCCCCCGGTGGAGCGACGTACTCTTCGGTGCCGCCGATTTTCGGTGCCTGGAGAACCGCCGAACCAGCGCCCGGCCCGATTATGGCGTCAAAGTGGATTCTCCGCCCCCTCACCGGCAGCGATTTTGGTGTAGGGCTGCGGAGGATCCAGCCCGTGCTGTTAGCTGAATTGGACATTCTGAATTCTCCCTCTGTGTACCCGAACAGGTGCTATAGTGTGGCGACGAGGAGATTTTACAGTAAATTCATTGCAGTGTTAATGTAAGCCTACTTGTGACACTAATAAAGATTATTATTATTAGTTAACCTGAGCATCACCACACTTCAGGCACGGGGCAAGGTTGAGAAGGCAGTGCCTTCATGAATAACCTTTAGATTAAGTATATCAATGGGAAGAGAATTACCAGGGAAAGTGTAGGGCCCATTCGACACCAAGAGGGCAATCTGTGGGTGGAACCAGAGGACAGCACGGTAGCATTGTAGATAGCACAATTGCTTCACAACTCCAGGGTCCCAGGTTCGATTCCGGCTTGGGTCACTGACTGTGCGGAGCCTGCACGTTCTCTCCGTGTGTGCGTGGGTTTCCTTCGGGTGCTCCGGTTTCCTCCCACAGTCCAAAAATGTGCAGGTTAGGTGGATTGGCCATGATAAATTGCCCTTAGTGTCCAAAATTGCCCTTAGTGTTGGGTGGGGTTACTGGGTTATGGGGATAGGGTGGAGGTGTTGACCTTGGGTAGGGTGCTCTTTCCAAGAGCCGGTGCAGACTCGATGGGCTGAATGGCCTCCTTCTGCACTGTAAACTCTATGATTAAAAATTATGATCTATGACATTGCTAGGGTGTTGAAAGAATACTTCAGCCAAGAGAATGAGGAGGTAGGTATGGATCTCAGGGAGAGAGACTGCGAGGTTCTTGAGCAAATTGTCATAGGGAGTGACAAGGTATTGGAGGTTTGGTAGGCTTAAAAATTGGACAAATCTCCAGGTCTGGATGAATTGTATCCCAGGATGCTGTGGGAGGTGAGGGGGCAGATTGCTTGGGCTTTGACCCAAATCTTTAGTTCCTGTCTGGCCATGGGGGAAGCGCCAGAGGACGTGAGAGCAGCTAATGTGGTTGCACTATTTAGGAAAGATTGCAGAAAAAAGCCAGGGAATTGCAGACCAGTGAGCCTCACGTCAGTGGTAAGGAAACCATTGGAGACAATTCTGAAGGAGAGATCTATCTTCACTTGGAGAGGCAAGGTTTGATCAGGAATAGTCAGCATGGCTTTTTCAGAGGGCGGTCATGCCTAATAAAGCTGATTGAATTTTTTTGAAGGGGTTACCAGGTGTGTAGATGAGGATAGTGCAGTTGATGTAGTTTACATGGATTTCAGCAAAGCTTTTGACAAGATCCCACATGGAATATTGATAAAGAAGGCTAATGCGCTGGGATACAGGTGAACTTGATAAGGTGGATTCAAAATTGGCTTAGTTGTAGGAGACAGAGGGTGATGACAGACGGCTGCTTTAGTGACTGGAAGCTAGTATCCAGTGACGTACCACAGGGATCTGTGCTGGGTCCCTATTATTCATCATTTATATAAACAACATGGATGACTGTGTGTGGGGGTAGGGTCAGTAAGTTTGTGGAAGACACTAAGATTGGCCGGGTGGTTAACAGTGAGGTTGAGTGTCTTGGGTTACAGGAAGATATTGACGGGATGGTCAGATGGGCAGGAAAGTGGCAGATGGAATTTAACTGAAGAGTGTGAGGTGTTACACTTTGGAAGGAGTAATGTGACAAGGAAATATTCATTGAATGGCCTGACACTGGGAAGTTCTGGGGAACAAAGGGATCTCTGAAGATGGAAGGGCAGGTTAATAGGGTGGTGAAAAATGCATATGGGAAAATTGCCTTTACCAATCGAAAGCAGGGAGGTCATGTTGGACTGTATAGAGTATTGGTGAGGCCACAACTGGAGTACTGTGTGCAATTCTGGCTGCCACGTTATAGGAAGGATGTGATTGCACTGGAGGAGGTGCAGAGAAGATTCACCAAGATGTTGCCTGGGATTGAACATTTAAATTACGAAGAGAGGTTGGATAGGCTTGGGGCGTTTTCACTGGTGCAGAAAAGACTGAGGGGCGACCTGATCAAGGTTTAAATGATTACGAAGAGCATGGACAGGTTGGATAGGGAACAGCTGTTCCCCTTAGTTGAAGGGTCAGTTATGAGGGGACACCAAGGTCAAGGTAAGAGGCAGGAGTTTTAGGAGGGATGTGAAGAAATCCTTTTTACCCAGAGGGTGGTGGCGGTCCGTGTTATAACCCCCTCGAAGACCACAGGTAAACCATCATTGATCTCCCCATGGGACTTGTGGAGTACGAGCTTCCCAGATCTGGGGCAGAGGCCATCAGAATGAGGCTTAGAATGGACCAATATAAAAGCCGGCCCTAAGCAGGGCCTGATGTGGTTAGTTCTCCCAGCAAGGACTGTACTGAGAGCGAGATGCTGCTTTGAGCAGAACATTGCAAACAGCTAAATAAACCTCTGTTTATTCACTGCTGCCTTCCTCAAGTCACTAAAGTCTGGAATGCAAAAGAAACAGACTGTCAGACGGGCGGTTCCATTGCGATTTTCAAATTCAAGTCTGAAGCTCAGTCAAGGTGTCATTTACAACTCTTAGCTCAGGGCTTTCACTGAACCTCGGGCTCCATTGTTTGGCACCAACTGAACCCCCTTCCCCCGGGCCCAGGCTCCAGGTCAAGGAAGTATAGGACAAGCAGAAACCTTGGATTGGATTGGATTTGTTCATTGTCACGTGTACCGAGGTGCAGTGAAAAGTATTGTTCTGCGAGCAGCTCAACAGATCATTTAGTACATGGAAAAAAAAGAAAATACATAATAGGGCAACAAAAGGTACACAATGTAAATACATAGACACCGGCATTGGGTGAAGCATACAGGGGTTTTGTGTTAATGAGGTCAGTCCATAAGAGGGTTGTTTAGGAGTCTGGTAACAGTGGGGAAGAAGCTGTTTTTGAATCTGTTCGTGCGTGTTCTCAGACTTCTGTATCTCCTGCCCGATGGAAGAAGTTGGAAGAGTGAGTAAGCCGGGTGGGAGGGATCTTTGATTATGCTGCCCGCTTTCCCCAGGCAGCGGGAGGTGTAGATAGAGTCAATGGATGGGAGGCATGTTTGTGTGATGGACTGGGCTGTGTTCACGACTCTCTGAAGTTTCTCGCAGTCCTGGGCCGAGCAGTTGCCATACCAGGCAGCCTGATAGGATGCTTTCTATGATGCATCTGTAAAAGTTGGTAAGAGTCAGTGTGGACATGCTGACTTTCCTTAGTTTCCTGAGGAAGTATAGGCGCTGTTGTGCTTTCTTGGTGACTGAATAATGCATTAAAGAGGTGTTTCTCGGCGCTAAGACCCCACTATTCAACAGCACTTTGCCTTCTCTTTGGCCTCGGCGAAGAACTCCCGTCAAGGCCACTCTTTAAGTCATTTCCTGCACTGGCATGCTGAGCTCACCAGTGCAGGAAGACTACTCATGGATTGGGGGTGCCATTTTTAAAGGCCTCAAGACACCCTCTCACACTCTACCCAATGTACCACATCCAGGGTTCTTGAGCTCCAGCTCACCCCATCTTTTATGGACAAGGCCCCTCCCTGGATCAGACCCCTGGCATGAGCAACAAGGAACCTGGGCAGCTTTAAACTACCAGCCTGGCACTCTGGCAATGCTCCTGCCAGCCTGGTGGGGGCTGCCTGGCACTAACATGGTGCCTGGGTGGCAGTGCCAAGGTGCACAGCTGCCATGGGGAATGCCAGGCTACCACCCTGCCCAGTGCCCAACCACCCCGAGCTGCCATCACCACTGGCTCACGACTTTATGAACCAGTTCCAAACGTGTCCTAATCAGCCTAATAGCTCATTTAAATTTGCAGGCCTGGATCTCACTCAGTGGGAGCGCGGTCCAGATCACGGCACACGTCGAGATTCCATTGAATCTCAAGAGACGTTTCGACTGTCGCAATTTGTGATGAAGGCCTCGCGCAACATGTGTGTGTGTGTGTGTGTGTAGGTATGTGTATGTGTGTATGTTTGTGCGTGCGTGTGTGTATGTGTGTGGGTGTGTGCTTGTGTGTGTGTGTGTGCACATGTGTGTATGTGTGTGTATGTGCGGGTGTGTGTGCATGTGTATATATGTGTGTGTATGTGTGTTGGGTGAATACGTATGTGTGTGTGCATGCGTGTGTGTGTGTGTGTGTGTGTGTGTATATATGTGTGTGTATGTGTGTTGGGTGCATACATGTGTGTGTATGTGTATGTGCAAGCGTGTGTGTGTGCATGTGTTTGTGCGTGTGTGACTCTACATCAGCCTCTTCCTACTCTATTTACTTCACTTCATCTTTCCAACTTAACCTTTTATTCATTTTCCCTTCATGTAATTATCTATGATGTGGAGATGCCGGCGTTGGACTGGGGTGAGCACAGTAAGAAGTTTTACAACATCAGGTTAAAGTCCAACAGGTTTGTTTCAATGTCACTAGCTTTCGGAGCGCTGCTCCTTCCTCAGGTGAATGAAGAGGTATGTTCCAGAAACATATATATAGACAAATTCAAAGATGCCAGACAATGCTTGGAATGTGAGCATTAGCAGGTGATTAAATCTTTACAGATCCAGAGATGGGGTAACCCCAGGTTAAAGAGGTGTGAATTGTGTCAAGCCAGGACAGTTGGTAGGATTTCGCAGGCCAGATGGTGGGGGATGAATGTAATGCGACATGAATCCCAGGTCCCGGTTGAGGCTGCACTCATGTGTGCGGAACCTGGTGGGTACAACCACACAACACTGCCATGGCAATCTCTGCAAGACGTGCCAGATCATCGACATGGATACCACCATTACACGTGAGAACACCACCCACCAGGTACGCGGTACATACTCGTGCGACTCGGCCAACGTTGTCTACCTCATACCCTGCAGGAAAGGATGTCCCGAAGCGCGGTACATTGGCGAGACCATGCAGACGCTGCGACAGCGAATGAACGGACATCGTGCGACAATCACCAGGCAGGAATGTTTCCTTCCAGTCGGGGAACACTTCAGCAGTCAAGGGCATTCAGCCTCTGATCTCCGGGTAAGCGTTCTCCAAGGCGGCCTTCAGGACGCGCGACAACGCAGAATCGCCGAGCAGAAGCTTATAGCCAAGTTCCGCACACATGAGTGTGGCCTCAACCGGGACCTGGGATTCATGTCGCATTACATTCATCCCCCACCATCTGGCCTTCGAAATCCTACCAACTGTCCTGGCTTGACACAATTCACACCTCTTTAACCTGGGGTTACCCCATCTCTGGATCTGTAAAGATTTAATCACCTGCTAATGCTCACATTCCAAGCATTGTCTGGCATCTTTGAATCTGTCTATATATATGTTTCTGGAACATACCTCTTCATTCACCTGAGGAAGGAGCAGCGCTCCAAAAGCTAGTGACATCGAAACAAACCTGTTGGACTTTAACCTGGTGTTGTAAAACTTCTTACTGTGTAATTATCTAGTTTCCTCTTAAAATGTATCTATAGCATCAGCCTCGACTACTCCACGCAGTTGTAAGTTCCACTATTGACTCATGGGTTTCTCCGGAATTCCTTGTAGGATTTACACTTGGATTAGGGCTATTTTACACGAAGGACCTTATTATTTTTTACACCCCCTCACGAATCAAAATATATTTTCTCCTTGTTGAATGTTTTCACAATTTTACATCGTCCTTTCAGGCCATTCCTCAATCTCCTCTTCATCCAGTTTTGAAAAGACGAAGGGCAATTGAATTACGGAAAAGGTGAAAAAAATATGGAGTTAGCAAAGTAAACTAATGGGATGATGACTAATATTTCAGTACAACTCTTTTCAATGCTCAGATTAAAATACACCTTTGCCTGTCAACACTAAGTCTTTCCAACTGTGATTTCCCAGAAGTATCAGCTGCCATCTGGGCGTAGCCTTTTGTTTATTGTGAAAGTATCGTTTTTTGCTTTTATTGGAATCGGGACAAAGTTAAAGATCAGTCAGTAGTTTAATTCTCTTTGTTGATGGGGTATGGGCCCTGCTGGCTCGGTCAGCAAGAATGGCCTGTCCCTGATTTCCCGTGAGAAGCTGGTGGTGAGCTGCTTTCTTGAACCGCTGCAGTTCATACCATGTAGGCACACCCATTGGGCTGTTAGGGAGTTCCAGTTCCGTGGGCGGTGCAGTCGCACAGTGGTTAACACTGTTGCTTCACAGCACCAGGGCCCCGGGCTCGATACCCGGCTTGGGTCACTGTCTGTGCGGAGTCTGCACGTTCTCTCCTTGTCTACGTGGGTTTCCTCCGGGTGCTCCGGTTTCCTCCCACAAGTCCTGAAAGACGTGCTGTTAGGTGAATTGGACATTCTGAATTCTCTCTCTCTGTACCCGAACAGGCGCCGGAATGTGGCGTCTAGGGGCTTTTCACAGTAACTTCATTGCAGTGTTAATATAAGCCTTCTTGTGACAATAATAACATTTATTATTATTTTGGCCCAGTTAAAGTGAAGGAACGGTGATATATTTCCAAGTCACGGTGGGGTGTGGCTTGCAGGGGTAACCTCCAGGTGGTGGTGTTTCCATGTGTCTGCTGTCCTTGCCCTTCTAGGTGGTAGAGATCATGGAAAGGATGTCCCGAAGCGTGGTATATTGGCGAGACCATGCAGACGCTGCGACAATGAATGAACGGACATCGTGCGACAATCACCAGGCAGGAATGTTCCCTTCCAGTCGGGGAACACTTCAGCAGTCAAGGGCATTCAGCCTCTGATCTCCGGGTAAGCGTTCTCCAAGGCGGCCTTCAGGACGCGCGACAACGCAGAATTGCCGAGCAGAAGCTTATAGCCAAGTTCCGCACACATGAGTGCCCCCTCAACCGGGACCTGGGATTCATGTCGCATTACATTCATCCCCCACCATCTGGCCTGCAAAATCCTACCAACTGTCCTGGCTTGACACAATTCACACCTCTTTAACCTGGGGTTACCCCATCTCTGGAGCTGTAAAGATTTAATCACTTGCTAATGCTTGCATTCCAAGCCTTGTCTGGCGTCTTTGAATCTGTCTACATATATGTTTCTGGAGCACACCTCTTCATTCACCTGAGGAAGGAGCAGCGCTCCGAAAGCTAGTGACATCAAAACAAACCTGTTGGACTTTAACCTGGTGTTGTAAAACTTCTTACTGTGTAATTATCTAGTTTCCTCTTAAAATGCATCTATAGCATCAGCCTCGACTACTCCACGCAGTTGTAAGTTCCACTATTGACTCATGGGTTTCTCCGGAATTCCTTGTAGGATTTACACTTGGATTAGGGCAATTTTACACTGAGGACCTTATCATTTTTTACACCCCCTCACGAATCAAAATATATTTTCTCCAACCCCCTTGTTGAATGTTTTCACAATTTTACATCGTCCTTTCAGGCCATCCCTCAATCTCCTCTTCATCCAGTTCTGAAAAGACGAAGGGCAATTGAATTACGGAAAAGGTGAAAAAAATATGGAGTTAGCAAAGTAAACTAATGGCATGATGACTAAAATTTCAGTCCAACTCTTTTCAATGCTCAGATTAAAATACACCTTTGCCTGTCAACACTAAGTCTTTCCAACTGTGATTTCCCAGAAGTATCAGCTGCCCTCTGGGCGTAGCCTTTTGTTTATTGTGAAAGTATCGTTTTTTGCTTTTATTGGAATCGGGACAAAGTTAACGATCAGTCAGTAGTTTCATTCTCTTTGTTGATGGGGTGTGGGCCCTGCTGGCTAGGCCAGCAATGGCTGCCCGTCCCTGATTTCCCGTGAGAAGCTGGTGGTGAGCTGCTTTCTTGAACCGCTGCAGTTCATGCCATGTAGGCACACCCATTGTGCTGTTAGGGAGGGAGTTCCAGTTCCGTGGGCGGCGCAGTCGCACAGTGGTTAACACTGTTGCTTCACAGCAGCAGGGCCACGGGTTCGATACCCGGCTTAGGTCACTGTCTGTGCGGAGTCTGCACATTCTCCCCTTGTCTGCGTGGGTTTCCTCCGGGTGCTCCGGTTTCCTCCCACAAGTCCCGAAAGACGTGCTGTTAGGTGAATTGGACATTCTGAATTCTCTCTCTCTGTACCCGAACAGGCGTCAGAATGTGGCGTCTAGGGTTTTTTCACAGTAACTTCATTGCAGTGTTAATATAAGCCTTCTTGTGACAATAATAACATTTATTATTATTTTGGACCAGTTACAGTGAAGGAACGGTGATATATTTCATCGTCACGGTGGGGTGTGGCTTGCAGGGGTAACCTCCAGGTGGTGGTGTTTCCATGTGTCTGCTGTCCTTGCCCTTCTAGGTGGTATAGATCATGGGTTTGGAATGTGTTGATGAAGGAACCTTGGTGAGTTCCTGCAGTGCATCCTATCGATGGTGAACATTGCAACCTTGAATGACCTCCTTCAGTCTTGTGTGATTCTATGTCTAGGAGTATCTGGGTCAAGAAATCCGCAGGGATACTGCAGTGTGACTTTCCGATTCTCTGAGTAGTGTAATTTTGTTTAAATAAAGTTTTATCAATCTGAAATGTTAATTCTACGTAATTATATAGTTGTAACCCTCCATATTTTGAAATAATTAATCAATGCGTGGGGATATTTATGTTAATTGTGGGAACAAAATAGACAGCGATATAAATACCATTGTGGGTGACATTTAGGTTAGACGTAAGTAAGGGATTGGTCTTCAGTCACCAGTGGCCCTGCACCCTACAGCCACTTAGTGAATTGGCAACTCTACGCCACTAACCACTCAAAGGATCTGAGGGGGTTTAAAGCCTTGTGTTGTGGTTTTAGCTTTCTATGAAGTACCAGCTGCTGCTTTCTGCACCTCTGTCTGAGGCAGCTGGTGTAAGGGACAGGTATGTGAAAAAGCAGTGACTGCTCTTCATTTTTCAGGCAGGGGTGACAGATGAGGGGGGTCTTTAATATAAGGGATCTCTGAAATGGGGGGGCTCTTATATGGGAGGGGCTCTGATATTGGGGGTCTCTGATGTGGTTTCTGATGGGAGGGTCCGGGGAGGGGGGGGGGGGGTCGGGTCGCCCTCATGCGTGCGTGCTGTGGGGTGGGTGACCCAGCAATTCCCGTGATGGGTGCAGGGGGAAGGATGTCTCTACTTGTGAGGGGGGGGGCAAGATCTGTGTTGCTGGGGAGGAGGGAGGGCATCCTCCAGCCCTCGGCATCGAGCTGCCCTCTCAAAACGGTGGCCCAAATGAAGATTTCCCCTTTACACCTCACCTGATCCTTTAAACATTTACTCATTGACCAGGCTCTCAGTCATCTCACCTCTTCCCCAGTCCCCCCCCCCCCAACCCATCCAAGGTTCAGCCTTCCTTTCCACCTTTATTTCCATCTGTGGTCCCCATGGACACATTTTGCTACATTAAGGACAGAATTTATACGTACCTTTTTGTTGTTGATGGTGGCCCGTATGGAAGTTGAATTATATAAATTTGTAACTTTTTGTGTGTGGATCTCCTCCAAATAATGTCAATGTCCTTGGGACCCTCTTTATAAACCTCTGATGGCTGGTATCAGCCACTCCATGAAATCATTATACTCAGATTACAAGAAATATTATTCATTCATGCAAAATTACATCAATTATACAGAATCCTTCCTTGTAAGAACACCCAAAATTACCAAAGTCCAGAGAAATGCTGGAGTGCGCCTACGATACTATTGGGGTTTAAACACATGCAGATTTCCCAACTCTTCCAATCCAATGAAAACTCTGGAAAATGGAATAAATATTGGAGAAAACCTGTAGATTTCCCCCCCCCCCTTCCGACCCCCCCCCCCCCCCCCACCACACCATGTATTTATTTATACAATTTGTAATCTGATCGAGTGTTTGAATGGTCAATCTCATTAACTGCATGCTTCATATTCATTCCTATTGCAAGGTGTCAAGTAGCTTGAATAAAGTAAAGACTTAAGATTTGGATAAAAAATCTTTGAATAATGGGATGAAAGGGGAACTGATGAGAGTGCAGCTGTCTGCGAATTAGCTGAGAAGCAGGGTGAACAACAATTTACTTCAGTGAAGTGGGGAACAACGGAGCATAAAATTGTAGGTGTTAAAACTGCAGGAGAGATGAGTTCAAAGTGGAGACTTAAGAATACAGTTCACACTTATATGCTAAAACCCTTATTTCTAACGCAAGTTGTTTCGATAGAAGGAGATCAAAAGGAAAATATGGTATATCAGTTGCACATAGCTCTGAACTGACAGGAGAAGTGGAGAGGAGAAAGAGAAGCTGCTGGAAAACCTGATCATAGCCACACCAAACTGGAAAGAGGAACTCTCCCAGAAGGCAGATTGCTAGGCTACAAATTGCTGATTTGAAAACCTCAGACAATTACAAGGTTAAACCGAAGAAAGGTTTCCTGAACCTAAAGGTAACTCCATAGAACCATAACATTCTGACAGTGCAGAAGGAGGCCAAACAGCCCACCGGGTCTGCATCGACCCTCTGAAAGAGCATTCCACCCAGTCCCACACCCCACCTTATCCCCATACCCCACCTAACCTGCGCATCTTTGGACACAAGGGGATTATTGTATCTTGGCCAATCCTCCTAACCTGCACATCTTTGGACTGTGGGAGGAAACCGGAGCACCCGGAGGAAACCCACGCAGACATGGAGAGAAAGTGCAAACTCCACACAAACCGTCACTCAAGGCCGGAATTGAACCCGTGTCCATGGCACTGTGAGGCAGTGGTGCTGACCACCGTGCCACAGAGCCACCCACTCATGGGTGGTAACTATTTTCTGGCTTTAGCTCATGAAGTTATACTGCATGGGTTGTTGGTTTGTGACGAGACATTTCTCAGTGTCCAGTGATGTAGATAGGTGGTAACGAAATGAATTCCAGAATATAATTGTAGTTAAGTGTACCTTTGGTGAAAATTGTGACTTTTCCTGTTGTGTGTGTTTACATAATTATAGTACGAAGTCTTACAACACCAGGTTAAAGTCCAACAGGTTTGTTTCGATGTCACTAGTTTTCGGAGCGCTGCTCCTTCCTCAGGTGAATGAAGAGGTATGTTCCAGAAACACATATATAGACAAATTCAAAGATGCCAAACAATGCTTGGAATGCGACCATTAGCAGGTGATTAAATCTTTACAGATCCAGAGATGGGGTAACCCCAGGTTAAAGAGGTGTGAATTGTACCAAGCCAGGACAGTTGGTAGGATTTCGCAAGCCAGACGGTGGGGGATGAATGTAATGCGACATGAATCCCAGGTCCCGGTTGAGGCCGCACTCATGTGTGCGGAACTTGGCTGTAGGTTTCTGCTCGGCGATTCTGCGTTGTCGCGCGTCCTGAAGGCCGCCTTGGAGAACGCTTACCCGGAGATCAGAGGCTGAATGCCCTTGACTGCTGAAGTGTTACCCGACTGGAAGGGAACATTCCTGCCTGGTGATTGTTGCGCGATGTCCGTTCATTCGTTCTTGCAGCATCTGCATGGTCTCGCCAATGTTCCACGCTTCGGGACATCCTTTCCTGCAGCGTATGAGGTAGACAACGTTGGCCGAGTCGCACGAGTATGTACCGCGTATGAAACGACTACACGATGATCTTAATAAGTTCCATCCAACCATCAGACTCACCATGGACGACTCACCAAAATCAGTTGCATTCTTGGACACACTCGTCTCCATCAAGGACAGTCACCTCAGCACTCGGCCAACGTTGTTCAGGAACGTTCCCTCCCAGTCGGGGAACACTTCAGCAGTCAAGGGCATTCAGCCTCTGATCTCCAGGTAAGCGTTCTCCAAGACGGCCTTCAGGACGCCCGACAACGCAGAATCGCCGAGCAGAAACTTATAGCCAAGTTCCGCACACATGAGTGCGGCCTCAACCGGGACCTGGGATTCATGTCGCATTATATTCATCCCCCACCATCTGGCCTGCGAAATCCTACCAACTGTCCTGGCTTGACACAATTCACACCTCTTTAACCTGGGGTTACCCCATCTCTGGATCTGTAAAGATTTAATCACCTGCTAATGGTCGCATTCAAAGCATTGTTTGGCATCTTTGAATTTGTCTATATATGTGTTTCTGGAACATACCTCTTCATTCACCTGAGGAAGGAGCAGCGCTCCGAAAGCTAGTGACATCGAAACAAACCTGTTGGACTTTAACCTGGTGTTGTAAGACTTCGTACTGTGCTCACCCCAGTCCAACGCCGGCATCTCCACATCATACATAATTATAAACATTCTTTTATTTGAATGGGTACAAGATTGAACTTTCCTCACTGGTTTTCATATCTTTCCTCACATTATACCAAATTGACAAAATACATTCTTAAGACCCGCATTCCAAGTAACCCTTCTAGGTTTTAAGAACCTGGAACATACAGTGCAGAAGGCCATTCGGCCCATCGAATCTGCACCGACCCACTTAAGCCCTCACTTCCACCAATAACCCATCCTAACCTTTTTGGGCACGAAGGGCAATTTATCATGGCCAATCCACCTAACCTGCACGTCTTTGGACTGTGGGAGGAAACCGGAGCACCCGGAGGAAACCCACGCAGATACGGGAAGAACGTGCAGACTCTACATAGACAGTGACCCAGCGGGGAATCGAACCTGGGACCCTGGTGCTGTGAAGCCACAGTGCTAGCCATTGTGCTACCAAACTGCCTTAATACCATTGGGGTACTAAGGATATCTTATTTCTTCTTCCAAAAATAAGGTACTCAGTCCAGTTGATGTCGGTGTCCAAAACACACTTTATTACTAAAATTTCACTCAATACACTTGTGCAAGAACTGAATCAAACCTTAGAGCAAAATAATACATACACTTGTCAGAATACAGCAAAAAATCATTAAAAACATTAACACAAGAAAAAGGTAAAGAAAATACTTCAAAATAAAAGTAATTTCAACAGATTATTAAAGAATTCCGGAAGGCTAGAATTCCTCAGAAAAATTATTCATACAATCATTTTCTTAAAGAAATCCTTATCTATAGTTTAGCCCCATACTCATTTTTCATTGTTTTTTGGTCTCAGCTGAGACCCCCTGATTCATTCAGAAAGATGTCAATCACTCAACAACTGATTAGTTAATTAGACATTAATCATTTACTCAAGATTAATTAATGTTTCCCATGCGCTTTCTCCCGGTTTAAAGTCTTTATGTCATTATTAGTTTCTCGCCTAACTATGTTACTAGATTGTTGCAATTCTCTGAATGTGTCTTCATATTGTTTCTTTAGGTGGGGCTTACATAGTATATCCTTCAAAACATTGTTAGTATCTGCAGACATGACCTCTAGGGTTCAATAGTTCACTCATTTATTATAATATAATAATCTTTATTGTCACAAGTAGGCTTACATTAACACTGCAGTGAAGTTACTGTGAAAAGCCCCTCATCGCCACATTCAGGCACCTGTTTGGGTACACTGAGGGAGAATTCAAAATGTCCAAATTACCTAACAGCACGTCTTTCGGGACTTGTGGGAGGAAACCGGAGAACCCGGAGGAAACCCACGCAGACATAGGGAGAACGTGCAGACTCTACACAGACAGTGACCCAAGCCGGGAATCGAACTTGGGACCCTGGCGCTATGAAGCAACAGTGCTAACCACTGTGCTACTGTGCCGTGCCATATAAGTTGATTCTACTTTTTGCAGACTCAGTATTTCTAAGAATCATTTTGTTCTCCAGTATGTGTTTAGTTCATTCCTTAAAGGCCCCAAACAATTAGTAAATCCTACAGATACCCTCACATCTAACATCAGCGGAGTTCTTAACAAAGGACATTATGCTGGTACATAAGTTCTACATTTTCTTCTCTGCACCACGTAATTAATGACCCAAATGATCAAACACACAAGAATCGTGACAACAATTACACTGCAAACAACCTCCAACCTACCATTATTGCCTTTTGGGTGCTCAATCCATGGTACATAGACAGAAATCTTGGCTACATTAGATATTGCAGAGGGCTGATTGATTTTATCATATGCACAAAGAGCAAAATAGACAGTTGTCCCATTTTTCAATTCTGTATTTTCAGGAACAAATGCGACAGTTTCCCTCGAGCCAAATGGTTGCGGGTTCATGCTGGTCAAGTTAACCGGCGCAGTTGTTGAGAAATTGTCCCGTAGCTGTAGGAGGCTGTCACTCATTCTCATCTCATAGCGAGACGCTAAGAAACAAAAACAAAAAAGGAAATTAATGCATTCACAAAGCATCATAAAAATATAGGTGATCTTCGACTTGATAAATCGGATAGTATTTACTCCACCTCGAAATGCTGCTTGAATAAGGCTGAAAATATGACCGGGCGATAGGGGAAGGCCATTTGACCTGTCAAGCCTGTGTGAGATATCTCCACTGGTCATCAGCATTCATCAACAATCTGTTCAAATCACTGCTGCATAGAAATGGTCTTTATAAGCAACTTCAATTGAGCAACAATTACCTGCTCCCTGATCGTAGTCTTCTCCTGGCGCTGTCCATTCCAGCTCAACTTTATTTTTGACGATTGTTGCTTGAAGGTCTGTGATTTTGCACGGTGGAACATCAACAGGGGGTGTTCCTGCGGGAACTGAAATTGCTCCTCCTGATTTGACCCTGCTGAAATCTCCTAACTCAGTCGCAAGACCTTCCAAGTTGATTGGAGGCTGTGGTGGGTTTATTTGAATCACGCCTACATGGAAAGGGAGACATGTCTTTCTTATACCCAAACGTAACTGGCAATACCCTTCAACAAAAAGACTTGATCTACCTGAGTAGCCTGCAATTTCCCACAGGACAATTTTCTGGCTTTGGCTAAACAATCTGAGGCCAAGAAAGGTACCGTTTAATGACAGACAGTTTGAGGATCAATCAGCAAATCCTTCCAACATACCCCAATGGTGGGCATTAAGAATGGGAAAGAGTCAAAGGAACATAGGAATTCGGAGCAGGAGTGGGCCATTCAGCCCCTCGAGCCTGCTCCGCCAATCAATAAGATCAACGCTGCTTTTGATTGAAATGTCAACCCCACATTCCCGCCTAACCCCGATGACCTTTCATCCCCTCGCTTATCCAGAATCTAACTCTTAAAAGTACTGAAAGGTTCTGCTTCTGCCGCGTTTTGAGGGAGAGAGTTCCAAAGGCCCACGACCCTCAGGGAAAAAATTCTCCTCATCTCCATCTTTAATGAGCGACCATTTATTTTTAAACAGTGACTCCTAGTTCTAGGTTCTCTCCCAAGAGGGCAGCACGGTAGCCTTGTGGATAGCACAATTGCTTCACAGCTCCAGGGTCCCAGGTTCGATTCCAGCTTGGGTCACTGTCTGTGCGGAGTCTGCACATCCTCCCCGTGTGTGCGTGGGTTTCCTCCGGGTGCTCCGGTTTCCTCCCACAGTCCAAAGATGTGCGGGTTAGGTGGATTGGCCATGATAAATTGCCCTTAGTGTCCAAAATTGCCCTTCGTGTTGGGTGGGGTTACTGGGTTATGGGGATAGGGTGGCGGTGTTGACCTTGGGTAGGGTGCTCTTTCCAAGAGCCGGTGCAGACCCGATGGGCCGAATGGCCTCCTTCTGCACTGTAAATTCTATGATAACCTCTCCACATCCACCCTGTCAAGACCCCTCAGGATCGTAACTATTTCAATCAAGTCGCCTCTTACTCTTGTAAACTCCAGTGGATACAAGCCCAACCTGTCCAACCTTTCCTCACAAGACAACCCGCCCATCCTCGGTATTAGAATTTCCAAAGATTCATAACCCTCTGAGTGAAGAGATTTCTCCTAATCCCAGTCCAAAATGGTCAATGCCTTGGGCGGAATCTATCCGCCGCGCCCGAATTGGGGCGCGACGCAGCCGGCAATTACGGGTAATTACACACTACGTAGCAGGATTTGCCCGGCTTGCCACGCCTCCTGTAATCTCGCGAGACGTCACGATTTGGATTCCGTCCACAATGAACGGGATCAGTATTTGGCAAATCGGCATGTTAGATGGAGTCTCACTCTATATACATATACCTGATCCACCCAAGGAATTGGGATCAAATCCCTTTGCAATAGAGTCCTGTTGGATGGCATGGTCTTTTACGGCATGGCACACCCGGTTAAATGAGTTCGACACGGGACTCAGTTGCAATTCGGTTAGATCGCGTCCCTTACCCTGAATTGAAGATCTTGGGGCTGGATTCTCCGTTTGCCGACGGCAAAATCATGAAACTCGATTGGGTGGAGAATAACTTTTGACGCCGAAATGGCGGTAGATGCTGGTTTGACGCTAAATCGGATGCTCCGACCCCCGCAAAATGGTGTAAAAGCGGCACTCAGCACGCAGCTGAAAGTACAGTACGCTTATCATTAGCGGGCCTGACACTTGATGTTCCGGGGCCTCCACGATACACCGCCTCTGATGGGCCGAGTTCCCGACAGCGTGGTTCACTTGTGGTAGGAAATGGCGTGGAGTGACTGCAGGCTGCTGGCCAGGACACCGGCCGTGCTGGTCATGGCGGGGAGGGGGGGGACCTTGCCAGGGCCAGGGGAGGGGAGGAGGAGTGGAGGGTAGGGGGAGGGCGGGCCGAGCAGCCGTTGTGTTCCCCCCCCCCACACACAGGATTGGGGCGGTGCCCAGGCACCGAACGCAATTACAGCATCCAGCTTGCTCACCACCCACTCCAGCCTCTAGTTCTACACAGTGGCACCGGCCGTATGGGTGCGCCCACCCCACGCCCTGCCACAGCGTGCACCCCCTGCCCCTGAAGACCCCGCGCAACCAGCAGCCACCCACCAGGGGACCATCCAGAGCCACACTCAAGGCAACCCCTAGTGAGGGCAGTAGGGATGGGTGCCAGGATCAGTGGTACCCACAGGGCCAGATACCGACGGGGCAGAGGTGAGGGGGGGGTCATGCGTGGGTGGGGCCCGCAGTGCCAACCGGGGCCACGATGTAGCCCATGGTACCTGGGTGGGCACAGGAGTATGCGGCATTCTAACATGTTGGCCTTTCACCCCCTGCAGAGAATTTCGGACACCAACCCATAATGCTGGTCGCCATGGCGATGGCTGCAGCTCTGCGAGATGACCTGCGGCAGCATGAGCGGTGCCCTCTCAGAGAGGAGGAGGTGGCTGCAGAGGGGCAGGGCTCAGGCTTGGAGGGCTGGCCGCCCAACAAGCCGAGGAGGAGGAGAAGGTGCCAAGGGGGCACCGCATGAGACCTCGCGTGTACCGCAACCGCATGCACCGGACCGGGCATGCAAATACTACGGAGGAGCAGAGGGACAGATAGCACATCTGGCACCGCAGGAGTGTGGGGGAGGGCACCCGCTCCCGGTGACTGTCAAGGTGATGATCGCGCTGAATGTCTATGCCACGGGGTCGTTCCAGTCGCTGAGTGGGGACCTGTCCGCGATATCGCAGACATCGGCGCACAGGTGCATACGTGCTGTCACGGAAGCCCTATATGCCCAGGCGGGCCAGTACATCCACTACCATGTGGACCACAACCACCAGGATCCCCGGGCAGCGGGGCTCGCTGCCATCGCCGGGATGCCCCGGGTCCAGGGGGTGATCGAGGGGATGCATGTCGCCCTACGGCCACCTGCGGATAACAGGCCGCTCTACACAAACAGGAGGGGCTACCACCCCAGGGGCTGTTTAGCACAGGGCTAAATCGCTGGCTTTGCAAGCAGACCAAGGCAGGCCAGCAGCGCGGTTCAATTCCCGTAACAGCCTCCCCGAACAGGCGCCGGAATGTGGCGACTAGGGGCTTTTCACAGTAACTTCATTTGAAGCCTACTTGTGACAATAAGCGATTTTCATTTTCATTTTTCATTCATTTCATTTTCATGAACGTACAGCTGGTCTGTGACCAACCTCTGCGCATCATGCCCGATACCCGGGCAGCATGCCCGACTCCTTCATACTGGCACACTCGGTGATCCCCGACATGTTTGTGGGGTACCAACCCGGCTGCGGGGCTGGCTACTGGGCGACAGGGGATACCCGTTGTGGTCATGGCTGATGACGTCTATCTGGAGGCCACAGACCGACGTGGAGACCCACTACAACGATGCCCATACAACCACCAGGAGTGTGGTGGAGAGGTGCTTCAGGGTCCTGGAAATGCGCTTCAGGTGCCTGGACCGCCCTGGCGGGGCACTGCAGTACGAGGCAAGGAGGGCCGGCCGCCTCGTGGTGGCCTGCTGCATCCTCCACAATATAGCCCAGCAGAGGGGTGATGCGCTGGAGGAGGATGAGGAGGAAGGGCAGACCGTGTCAGACGAGGAGAATGCGAGGGAGGGGGACAATAAGCGGGACATGACACCCCAGGCAGGCACGGGAAGCTACACAACGCCATCGCCATGACCAGCACGCACGGGATTCCCTCGTCGCCTCATGTTTCACCGACTGGGGGGGGGGGGGGGGAGGGGAAGGGGGGCAGCTGGTCAGGGGCACAGACACCACCATCCCACACCCACACCCCCTCACCACCCACACCACCAAATCCCCTCACCTCCCACACCACCAAACCACCCGCGTGCACACCCTCTCCACGACACATACCTGTGGCGCAATGAGCTGGGAGCACTGGCTTGGCAGTGACAATGGGTCTGGTCCATGGGATGGAGGATGATGACAACCCGCTCTGCGACGAGTTCCGTGCTCCACATCGTTAGACAATGTCTGACTCAAGCCCACAGTAGCACCTTCCACCTGGGTCATCCCTGCATGCGAGCTGACCAGTCCATCACACGGTCCCATTGAATCCCTGGGGTGGGGTGCTGGGAACAGTCGGGGCGGGGGGGGGGGGGGGGGGGGGGGAGGGGGGGGGAGGGGGAGCACGGTCCACCAACGGGGCCTGCACTCGTCACCCACCCCCCACTCCCACTGACCAGCACTGACCATCCCACCCCCACACTCATCAGACAGAGCACTGGGGCAGGTTTCAACGGTGTTAACAGGTGTTTATTGTGGACAAATATACACAGTCTGTGCCCTAGCTCATATTACTAAACGGTGCCCTGCACCCTTGCCAACTTAACTGGTGTCTAACTTTCTGTCCTTACAGGCCGCTGGTAATGTAGTTCTAATATCTCTGTTGAATAGCATTGTGGTAAAAGTCCTGAAACTAATGGAATTGCTCTGTATGATAATAAAGCTAAATGTATGTCAAATTGTGAATCATTCGCTTTACTGATGGGTTGTTTAATGATGTGAACACCTTTTTCTACCTCCCATTGGATTGTGGATAGTGTGGGCTGGACGTCACATGTCGAAAATTGTTGTTGTTTGAAAATTCTGACCATTCCCAACCAGCAAAACATGGACCATTATCGGACATTACCGTTTGTGGAATCCCATGTCGCGAAAATGTTTCTTTACATGTTTTGATGGCTGAAGACAATGTTAGATCTGGAAGTTTCATAACCTCCGGGTAGTTTGGATAGTAATCCATGATGAGAACGCAGTCATGACCAGTTGCATGGAAGAGGTCGATCCCTACTTTTGTCCATGGTGATGTGATGAGTTCATGTTGTTGAAGTTTCCCTTGCATTGTGCAGGTTGGTGTCTTTGACAGGTTTTGCATGTTATGACCATGTCAGTGATATCCCTGTTGATCCCAGGTCAATAAACCGCTTACCTTGCTCTCCTTTTACGAGTTTCTCAATACCGAGGTGTCCCTCGTGAATTTTCTGTCGGATTTCTGAACAAAGACTTTGCGGGGTAACAATTTGATCTTGGCTTAACAATAGACCATTCACTGTTGTTAAATCTGTTTGAATGTTGTGGTATTGAGGACAACGCCCTTTCGGCCACCCATGTTGTAGATGGTGCATTACCCACAGCAGAGTTGCTGCTTTCTTTGTTTCTTGCTGTATTAACTTGAGTTTTTCCATCAGATCCCAGAAGATTCTCCGTGCATAGTTGAGCCTGAGCTTCTATGTCTCTGATGAATTCCATTGGTGTGCTCTCTGTGGCAATGGAACGTGATAGAGTATCTGCAATGATAAGCTCTTTCCCTGCTGTATTTGTCAAGTTGAAATCATACCTTCGGAATTTCATCATGATACACTGGAGTCTAGGTGTCATGTCGTTTTTCTCAATGATGTGGACCAACGGCCTATGATCCGACTCCACAGTAAAGGTTGGCAGTCCATAAACATAGTCATGGGGCGGGATTCTCCACCGCGCCACATTTATGCCCCGACCCGCCGGCGGGATTCTCCGTTACGCCAGCCGATCAATGGGGTTTCCCATTGTGGGCAGCCCCACGCCATCGGGAAACCCCCGGGCGACAGCGTAACGGAGAATCACGCCGGCGAAGAATCCCGCCCATGGAATTTAAGTATTCCGGTCAATAATACAAGATATTCCTTTTCTATCTGTGCATATCTGCACTCTGTTGCAGGCATAGCTCTTGAAGCATATGCTACAGGTATCCAATCTGAGTGTTTATCTTGCTGTAAGAGAACTGCTCCTTGGCTTGCATCAGTGGATATTTTAGTTGCTCTTTATCGGGTCGAAGAAAGGGAGTATCGGTGCGGTCATTAGTTGTTGTTTCACACCTGTCCATTCGTTTTGATGGCTTTGTGTCCATTCAAATGTGGTTGATTTTTTGATCAGATTTCTTAATGCAGACGTTCTCGATGACAGGTTTGATATAAACTTGCCCCAAAAATTGACAAACCCAGAAGCCTCAGAAGAGCTTTCTTATCTTCTGCCGTTTTCATATTTTGAATTGCTGCCATCTTTGTATCGTCAGGTTTGACTCCTTGAGAGGATATGGTCGCTCCCAGGAATTTCAAAGATGATTGTGCAAATGTAAACTTTGCCTGGTTCAATTTTAATCCAAACTTGTTGATTGTCCCAAATACTTTTCTTAAGCGTTTGATGTGTTCTTCCTTGGTCGTGGACCAAATGATGATATCGTCAACATACACCCATACATTCAGATATATAGATCACTACAGAGGCGGCCTGCTGTGACTCCTGCCCTATGACAAGGATCCCCTTGGTGCACGTCTCCTGGGGCGACCCGGCCTGGCTGAACCCCTCTGCTGCTCGGGCGTCACGGTTGGCGTGGTGCCGCCCTGTTCTGCCCGCTGTCCACCAGATTCACCAGGGACAGGAGGGGGGGGTGAAGTCCGAGGTGCTGCGCTGTTCCAGCACCTCCCCTGCGGGAGTCCCAGTCCCAGAGAGAGGTGTCCCAGCACCTCCTTCTCCCTCGGGGTGCCCGATGGCCACCGGGCTACTCTATGGGATGGGGGTGCGAGCGGAGCCATCCACTGAGACCCCCCATGCCAACTGGTGCTGCCAGTTCTGGGCATCCTCTCTGGTCTTGACCAGGGTCTGCACGTTCATGGCCACGGAGCACAGGGTGTGGACCATCTCCGTCTGGGACTGTGTCACCACGCTGAGGGTCCGTGCCACATCAGCCAGTGACTGGGCCGCGTCCCTCTGGGACTGGGACACCTCTCTCTGGACTGGGACACCCCCCTCTGGGACTGGGACACCCCCCTCTGGGACTGGGACACCTCTCTCTGGGACTGGGACACATCCCTCTGGGACTGGGACACATCCCTCTGGGACTGGGACACATCCCTCTGGGACTGGGACACATCCCTCTGGGACTGGGACACCACCCTCTGGGACTGGGACACCCCCCTCTGGGACTGGGACACCCCCCTCTGGGACTGGGACACCTCCCTCTGGGACTGGGACACCTCCCTCTGGGACTGGGACACCACCCTCTGGGACTGGGACACCCCCCTCTGGGACTGGGACACCTCCCTCTGGGTCTGGGACACATTCCTCTGGGACTGGGACACCCCCCTCTGGGACTGGGACACCCCCCTCCGGGACTGGGACACCCCCCTCTGGGACAGGAACAACCCCCTCTGGGACAGGAACAACCCCCTCTGGGACTGGAACACCTCCCTCTGGGACTGGAACACCTCCCTCTGGGACCGGGACACCTCCCTCTGGGAACGGGACACCTCCCTCTGGGAACGGGACACCTTCCTCTGGGACTGGGACACCACCCCCTGGGACTGGGACACCCACCTCTTGGACGCGGCCACCCCGCCCAGTGTTTGCACCACGCCAGCCATCGCCTGGGCAATGCCGCTGACGCTCTCAGCCATGGCCTACTGTGACTGAGCCACGCTGAGGATCGCCGCTGCGATGTCCAGGTGGCTCTGGCACATGGCTGCTGTGAGAGGGCGGCACTGCCCTGAGCCTCAGCCCTTAACTGGCACAGAGTGCCCCAGGTCTTGCACACTCTGACCCATATCCGACACCACCGCCCCCATTGCCTCCACCGCGGACGTCACACCCGTGCGTTGTCGGCTTGGGTGGCAGCCATGACCGTCGCCCACTGCTCCTGCAAGGGGGACTCAGCAGGTGCTGGTAGCCGGCTGTCATCCCCTCCTGTAATCTCTGGGTCTCTGACTGCATCTCCACTGTGGTTTAGACTGGATGTTCCAGGAGCCCGGGACACGTCTGGGGCTGGTCATCCCTCCGACGGTCTGGCCCCTCAACTGCCCCTTCCTCCAACCGCTGTACCGGAGGCGATGCGTGGTGCGCACCAGATAGTGTCCCAAGAGCCTCTTCACTAATGTGCACAACTGAGGTGATGGTCTCTGAGATGGTGGAGTGTGTTGGAGACAGCTGTGATGGAAAGTCTGTGTCCTCCTCCGACCCGAGCTCCAGGGTCTCCAGTTGTGGCTGGCATGGGTGCGGGCATGTGGGGCAGGGTGGGGGATCAGCCGTCCCCTGGGGGAGGGGGGGGGAATATCTGGGTTAAATGTGTTTGGGGGGGGAAGGGGGGTTGTGCCAGGGCCCCAGCGCTACCTACTCACCCTGGCCGCCCTGATGAGGTCATGCAGTTTCTTCCTGCACTGGATGCCAGTCCGGACAACGTTGCCCATGGCGCAGACCGCCTCTGCCACCTGTGCGCAGGCATGGCGAACGGTGATGCATGGTGGCCTTCCTCCCGGGCCAGGGTACAGGGTCAACCGCCTCTCCTCCACAGCGTCCAGGAGGGTGTCCCGCTCAGCGTCCCTGAACAGTGGCTCTGCTCTCCTTCTAGCCATCTTGTTGGCTGGGACGGTGTGTGTGTGGGGGGATGGATCGTTTCAGTGCGGCTGCAGCGTATGAGCCTCTTGCGCGGCAATCACAGACCCGACGAATCCAGCTCCGTTTCTCTTGGAACCGGTTGCGTCCACGTGGTGATGGTGCGTGCCCATTTAGAGTTGTTGTATCGGTGCAGCTGTTGCATCGTTTCTGCTGTCATAAAACACCACTGTTTCCACGCCGGCGTCTGCACTTAGTCTCAAAATCAGAGAATCCAGCCCCTTTACATTAAGATATCCCAGCCAGGGGAAACATCTGCCCAGCACGTAATCTAGCAAGTAGCATGTTTTCCCGAATAGTTATAGACCTTAAAAACTATCCCTTACATTTCTCTTTCCACAAAACTGCTTTCCCTGCAGAATGTTTCCAGCATTTTCTGGGTTCATTTCTCCCTCTTGTTTTATCCTGAATTTCTTCTCTTTGTTTAACTTTCTTCTTAACCTGACTGTTATTTCTCTCTGCTGGTTAATTTGCTTGTTTTATTTTATTTTGTATCATTTCTCTAGTTTTGTACCATTTATCTAACCATTCCATTCAAGCTCTCTTCTGTTTCTTTCTGAACGTTATTAACAATGAATATTTGTGGTCTGATTAGGTTCGTGATTAATAAAGGGGATCAGAGGATATGGGGAGAAGGCAGGACAATGGGGATGAGAAACATATCAGCCAGGATCTAATGGCAGAGCAGACTCGATGGGCCGAGTGGCCTAATTCTGCTCTTATATCTTATGGAATATTTTGCTGTTTTGGCTCTGATCCCTTATAAAAGGAACAGAATACATCAGCCTCCCAGATAGTTCCAGGTGGCAAATTCAGTGTGGCTTGGATGAGGCAAATTATTTTTATTCTATAGCAAATGTTTTGGTGGGATTGTGTTGATTCTTAACATTAATGAACTCAACACCAGCTACGATTCCGGAGATACTGCCATCCGTTACAGTTCAACATTTGCTGGATTACATCAAGATCATACAATGATATCTCTCTCCAAGGATTAACATATATTGATTATAAAATAGAATCTTCGGTCTGTACACATTCAGGACCCTGACCTTCCTGTTGCTTTCCATTTTAACAAAAGACCCTGCTCTCATGCCCACATGTCTGTTCTTGGCCTGCTGTAATGTTCCAGAGAAGCTCAACGCAAACTGGAGGAATGCCTTCCGGCCTGAACATCGAATTCAACAACTTCAGAAAATCAGCCCCACCTCGACCCATTTGTTTCCATTTCATTTTAACTGTCTTTTACCATTTCTTTTTTTCTTAATATACATTTCATTTCCCCCCCCCAATCTTATCCACCGTTCCTGCACCTTTCTCCTCTTTGCTTCCCCCTTCCCCTCCCCCCACATCTACAGTTCACCCTCTGATGTTAGTTTCCCTGCTGTTTGACCTTTCACACCTTTTGTTCTCTCTGGAGACTGCCATTAGCACTCTTTCCCCTTGGTTTCTGTGGCCATTAGCACCCGGTTTCCCTGGGCTTCTGTGGCTATGACTCATCTTTCATTCTCACTCCACAGTATAAATATTTCCCACTTTCTCTGTCTGTTAGCTTTGACAAAGAGTCATCGGACTCGAAACGTTAGCTCTTTTCTCTCGCTACAGATGCTGCCAGACTTGCTGAGATTTTCCAGCATTTTCTCTTCCGTTTCAGATTCCAGCATCCACAGTAATTTACTTTTATTACTGGTACCATGTTAGAATACGCAAGGTGGTATTGTATAGAATTATTTAACATTGGGTTTGCATTGTTGTGTGGAATCTTAGAGAGATGACGGGGGTCTTGGCTGGAGGGCCGCTGAGATCCCTGTGTCTCCTCTTCAAGAAAGTCCAATGGATCTTGGGCGCGATCTAACAACCATGTCGTACCCGGCATGAATCGGAGCCGGCCGGTTATATCGCCGGACAGTCCGAAATTGGGAAATCGATGAAAGATAGGGATCCTGGAAGGGGAAGCCTGAAAGGGGGCATGGGAAGGGCTGAAAAGGGGGCCCCTCAGCGATCCCATAGTGGGGTGCCAAAACATGGCAGTTATGGGGCAATGCCCATGTGTGTGGGGGGTGACATTGCCCATGGGTGAGTGGGTCTCCAACATTAGCCAACGCCATTATTTAACTTAGGACTTAATATGGGTTGTTAGGATCGGTATGATTTCCTGCAATTAATTACGAGAAGGTTTATGCATTATGCAAAATATCTTCCCAGCTGCAGCTACAACTGACAGCACTCAATGCACACGGAGAACTTACACCTCAATAGTTCATCACAGTATAAAATCATACACCACTGCAATTGGCTTTCTGCACAATCTTCTTTGGCATTTTACCATTTTCCGTGTATCCTGGTATGTAAAAGGCACGTGCCCCTGTTCGGATTGCCTTCTTTGTAGCCCCGTCCTTTCCCTCTACACGCACTTTAAAGTTGTATCTTCCAAATCCAGAAAACTTAAAGACCTTCTTGGTGTAGATACCATCATTCTTGACGACATCAGCACCTACAAGCAGGAAAGGGTAAACATCTGGGCACTGAGAGGAGAATGGAATAACAATACTGTGCTTGGGTTCATTCATTGATGACAAGTGCAAAATAGAATGATCAGGGAAGAGCTCATTTCAAATCCTAACATGCATATTTCACTGATGAATTACTGTAATTGTAGCATATTGATACACATTGCATCATTTATTGATGTAAATAACAATCTTAAGACTAATAATTGGGTTGTGCCATAATCCAGCCACAGTAGTCACAATTCGTGACTTGCCCGTGTCAGGTTTGGTGAAGGTAGGCAACACGTAAATCCTGCGCTGTCACCTCAGTTACACACAGAACACAGGAGCGAGTGCCTGCTGCACTGCCTCTATGTTCAGCAGAGTGTCAAACAGTGCTGCAGCCACTCTTCCATTCTTAAAGGAAGTCTGTCCCTCTTAAAGGGAAATTGCATTGAGTTATGGCAGGCTGCTGTTGTATACGGTTGAAACACAGGTTATGGAATTCCAAGGCTGATAGAAAGCTCCAGGGTCACTCGGGTTTACACAAGTCAATGTAATGATAACAATAAAACTGTCAGTATCGAAAACAACATAAATCGAATAAAAGGTTTACTCAAACACCCATCACCTCCCAAACACCATCTTCCATCCAGTCCTGGACCCTCGGCTGGGTCCCCTGCTGACCAGTTGCCTAAAACGTGTCTGGGGAGAGCTGACGTAAGTCCTCTGTTTATGTATCAGGTCCGAACTCTGAGCTGAGGTCCAGGAATGCATCACGTAAGGAAGTCTTTGTCACTCAACCCAACCGCATTCCTGATGTTAATGCTTTATTCGAGGCTGCATCTCCACAAATCTGTTCCAGAAAATGTTTGCCTCATGGCCGAACTTGGCCTAAGTTAGATCAGAAATCTGCAGGCAGCCTTGCCTACTAGACACAGCTCATCTGTCTTCATAGAACAGTGAATCCTTTGATAAACTGCGGCCAGTACCAGGGTAAGCCCATTTGTAATAAACTAAATATTCTGCACTTCAGTTATTATATTTTGGAGTTCCCCACACTGCAATAAAACTAGCTTTTTGATTTACCAAGATTGCCCATAAAGTTATGTTTTTTTAAACTTAATTATCCACCTATTTATAATAATCTGTATTATTGTCACAAGTAGGCTTACATTAACACTGCAATGAAGTTACTGTGAAAATCCCCTAGTCGCCACACTCCAGCGCCTGTTCGGGTACACAGAGGGAGAATTCAGAATGTCGAAATTACCTAACTTTCAGACTGTGTCACCAAATCTCTTCCAAAATTATGTCATATCCCCCATCTCACTATCAGCAAATTCACTGGAGTTCCATCCCTATTGTCTGTTTCAATGATCTGGAAAAATTAACTCACATCATAAAGCCTTTCTGTGCTGTTAGACCTTACCTTGTTGACGTAGTTGTGTAATGAATAAGGATTGAGTCATCAAACTGTGCCATACCTAAGCTTAATGGTGAATTATTTTTATTTGTATGAATTACTGGAATGTTGTTCAGAAGTCTTTAAGTTGGCATCTCTTTTGTCAAAATTCTGTAATGTAGCCTTAAGAAATAATGCACTGAAGTATTGTTGGGGAACATTTGCACATTTGTGCTCCAGTGAATCCAGCATTAGCAGCAAGCAGAAGCCAAAACCGCGATGCTGATTGGCTATCAGGATGGCCTAAGGGCTAGAATTGTAAGTAAAAGTAGAAGGTGACGTTAGTTTATTGTAGAAAAACCAAAGCACACTTCCTATTGGTCAAGGATTGTAAATGTTGGGTACAAGCTCAGGTTAGGTTGTTTTCGGAAAGCCAGAAGCACTTTTTCAATTGCAAACATTTGTTTAGAAGTTATTAGTTGTGTCGACTTGGGCTGAATGTTGCAAAAGCTACTTGCGAAAAGGGTATAAAAATAGGTCACGTATCAGGGGTCTTGCCGGGGGATAGCATTTGTCAGAGAACAAATTTAGGAGTTAATACCTGGCAGGCCGCTGGGTGGTGAGCATTTATTCAAGACATGGCCAGTCCACGGGTAATTGTCAAACGTTGGGGATTCTTGTAAGAATCCAGAAGTTACCTATTTTTTATTCGTTCTTGGGATGTGGGCGTCGCTGGCTGGGTCAGTATTTGTGGCCCATCCCTAATTGCCGTTGAATTGAGTGGTTCGCTAGGCTATTTCGGGGGGAGGGAGGCGCAGTTAAGAGTCAGCCACATTTCTGTGGTTCTGGAATCAAATGTAGGACATACCAGGTAAGGAGGGCAGATTTCCTTCCCTGCAGGACATTAGTGAACCAGTTGGGATTTTACCACAATCGACAATGGTTTCAGGGTCATCATTAGACTTTTAATTCCATATTTTTGTTGTATTCAGATTTGACCATCTGCCCTGACGGGATTCGAACCCGGGACCCCAGAGCATTACCCTGGGTCTCTGGATTACTAGTCCAGTGACAATACCAGTGACAATATCACTCCACTTTTGTGGGCAGCACGGTAGCACAAGTGGCTTCACAGCTCCAGGGTCCCAGGTTCGATTCCCCGCTGGGTCACTGTCTGTGTGGAGTCTGCACGTTCTCCCCATGTCTGCGTGGATTTCCTCTGGGTGGTCCGGTTTCCTCTCACAGTCCAAAGACATGCATCTTAGGTGGATTGGCCATGATGAATTGCCCTTAGTGACCAAAAAGGTTTTGATTGGTTATTGGTGGAAGTGAGGGCTTAAGTGGGTCGGTGCAGACTTGATGGGCCCAATGGCCTCCTTCTGCACTGTATGTTCTATGTTCTCTGTACACAACCACCTCCTATGATAGTCATAGGTTTGCAGTAAGAATCAATTTACTTATTAGTATCCAGCTTGAGGGCCTTAAGAAAAAAAAAGTGAACAATCTTTCTCAGGAAGTTGCTTTCAGTTAGAAAGAGAGAGAGAGCGAGAGAGAATAAAGCACTTAGCGAGTAGCGGAAAAACATGCAGTTCCAGCAGTTAAGGTAGGCTGGGAACATAGAGCTAAATTTTTAATGCTGAAAAAGGGTTTTACATGTATGTTATAAGTAGATTGACTATGTTTAAAACTTGAAGAAGAACTGTCTCATGAGACCAGGGTAAAGGAACGAAGAGGAAAAGACCCCAGATGTCCGAGGATTCACGACCATGCCTTGACTAGTGACATTAGATTGTATAATACAACTTACGAGCTTGCATTCCAAAATAAGTTATTATCCTTTTTTGTGGGTAAGGTTATTCCCCAGCCATAATTTTCTTATTCTGGTGTTTAGGATCGGGTCCAAATCCCAACAGTCCTTTTTTTGGAAGACATTTGATGTAGCAGAAGTTAAAATTGGAAAAAAAATCCACATTTCAAACATTTACAATTTCAGTATATGTTCGATTTCACAGTGTTACATTGTGTATCCTACCTGTACCATCATCAGAAAGGCGCTCTTCAATTGGACGACCAGTGGGCCGTTCAATAATGGCTGTCACATTTGCAAACATGACTGGTGAAAATCCCTGACTGATTTCTGCATAGATTGTCCTTCCACCGTAAGAATCCTTTTCACTGATAAGCACATTGACTGTCAACGGGGGAATCTTCTCATCTGCTGCTCGGGATGTTACTGTGATAGTTATGATCTGGTCGCTTCCAGGATTCAGGATGCTGTACTTCCAATGTCCTGCCTGGGAAACAAATATTCATTGTTAATTATAGGACAGATAGGGGTTCCCTGAACTTGTCAATGTTTTTTGGAGCAGCACAGTAGGCTTATATTAATACTGCAATGGAGTTACTGTGAAAATCCCCTCGTCGCCATACTGCAGCGCCTGTTTGGGTACACGGGTGGGAGAGTTCAGAATGTCCAATTCACACCTAACAAGCACGTCTTTCGGGACTAGTGTGAGGAAACCGGAGCACCTGGAGGAATCCCACGCAGACATGGAGAGAACCCCTGTGCAATAGTCAGGATGTGGGGCAGAACATAAATCAGGAGATTGAAAAGGCATATAAAGAAGGCAATATTACAGTAATCTTGGAGGACTTCAATATGCAGGTGGACTGGGAAAATCAGGTTGGTAGTGGATCCCAAGAAAAATAATTTGTGGAATTGTGTGTCACTCTTCTGTTCTTAAAGGAAGTCTGTCCCCCTTAAAGGGAAATTGCATTGAATTATGTGAGGGTGCTGTTGAATACTGTTCGGTAATTAAGTGTGTCTTAGAAGGTTTTTAGGATCAATATGTAGACAGTCTATATTGGACCTAGTACTAGGGAACGAACCCGGCCAGGTCATCAAAGTTGTAGTGGGAGAACATGTGGTAAACAGTGCCCACAATTCCGTCAGCTTTTGGATACTCATGGAAAAAGACGGGTGTTGTGCTAGGGTGAAGGTGCTAAATTGGGAGAAGGTTAACTACAACCAGATTAGGCAGGATTTGGAGGCTGGTGTTTAGGAGAGGCTGTTTGAGGGTAAATCCACATTTGGCATGTGGGAGACTTTTAAGGAGCAGTTGATGGGTGTGCAGGATAGGCATGTGCCGGTAAAAAGGAAGAACAGAATTTTGGATGACCAGGGAAATTAAGAATATTGTCTAAAAGAAAAAAGATGCATATGTGAGGTACAGGCAACTAAAAACCAGATGAAGCACTTGAAGAATAGAAGGAAAGTAGAAACGAGCTCAAGCAGGGAGTTAGGAGGGCAAAAAGGGGCCACAAAATGTTCTTGGCAGACAGGATTAAGGAGAATCCCAAGGCATTTTATACGTATATTAGGAACAAGAGGGTAGAAGGAGAAAGAGTTGGCCCACTCAAGGACAAAGGAGGGAAATTATGTGTAGAACCAGAGGAAGTAGGTGAGGTCCATCATGAGTATTTGGCATCGGTATTTACCAAGGAGAGGGACATGCTGATTGGTGGTGTCTCAGAGGGACGTGTAAACACTTTAGAATAGGTCATTATTACGAGGGAGGAAGTGTTAGGTGTTAAAAAGCATTAAGTTCGACAAATCCCCAGGGCCAGATGGCATCTATCCCGGATTACTAAGAGAGACAAGAGATTAAATCGCTGGGCCTCTGACAAAAATCTTTGTGTCCTCATTGGCCACAGGTGAGATCTCAGAGGATTGGAGGATAGCCAAAGTTGTACCATTAGTTAAGAAGGGTTGCAAGGATAATCCAGGTAATTATAGGTCAGTGAGCTTGATGTCAGTGATAGGGAAATTGTTGGAAAAGATACTCAGAGATTCGCAGAGATAGTGGGCGGAATTCTCTGTTAATGGGGTTATGTCCCCACGCCCGGGAGAAAACGGGCGTGAATCACTCTGGATGTTCCTGGAGAATCTTGTCCCTCTCTCTCGTGAATACTGAAACAAAACATTCATTTAGGGCCTCCCCTATCTCCTCAAACTCTAGGCACAAGTTACCTCCACTATCCCTGTTCGGTCCTACTCTCACTCTGATCATCCTCTTATTTCTCACATAAGTGTAGAACACCAGGTTTTTTCATGCCCCCTTCTAGCTCTCCAAGTCCATTTTTGAGTTCATTCATAGCTACCTTGTAACCCTCTAGAGCTATGCCAGATCCTTGCTTCCTCAAGCTTACATAAACTTCCTTCTTCCTCTTGACTAGAAGCTCCATTCTCTTGTCATCCAACACTCCTTCACCTTACCATTCCTTCCTCGTCTCAGTGGAACAAAACTATCCAGCACTCGCAGCAAGTGCTCCTTAAACAACCCCCACATTACTGTTGTGCATTTCCCCAAGAACAACTGTTCCCACATTATGCTCCTCAGCTCCTGTCTAACAGCAGTGTAATTTCCACCCCCCAAATAAATACTTCCCATGCTGTCTGTTCCTATCACTCTCCATGACTGTGGTAAAGGTCAAGGATTTGTGATCACTGTCACCGAAATGCTCTCCCACCGAGACATCTGACACCTGGCCTGGTTCGTTGCCAAGCACCAAATCCAATATGGCCTCCCCCCGAGTCAGCCTATCTACATATTGAGTCAGGAATCCTTCCTGTCCACTCCTGACAAAATCTGCTCCATCCAAACCATTTGATCTAAGGAGGTTCCAGTCAATATTAGGGAAGTTGAAGTCACCCATGACAACAACTCTGTTACTTCTGCACCTTTCCAAGATCTGCTGCCCAATCTGTTCCTCCATCTCTCTGCTGCTGTTGGGGGGTCCATATAAAATTCCCAATAAAGTGACTGCTCCTTTCTTGTTTCTGACTTCCACCCATACTGACTCAGTAGACAAACTCTCCTCAACCAACTCCTTTTCTGCAGCTGTGGTGCACTCCCTAATTAACAGTGCCACTCACCCACCTCTTTTACCTCCCTCCCTATTCTTCTTAAAACATTTAAACCCCAGAACATCTAACAACCACTCCTGCCGCTGTGAATTCCATGTCTCCTTAATGGCCACAACACGTAGTTCCAAGTACTGATCCTTGCTCTAAGTTCATCTCCCTTATTCCTGACACTCGTTGCATTGAAACAGATAAGGGGATCAGGGATTATGGGGAAAAGGCAGGAGAATATGGATGAAAAAAATATCAGCCATGATCGTATGGCGGAGCAGACTCGTTGGGCCGAGTGGCCTAATTCTACTCCTATGTCTTATGGTCTTATAGTAAATGAGCCTTCACCCTCAAAGGGATGAGACAATGCAGTAGACGCTATGGCACAGTTGTATAGCGCTCTGGGTAGACCACATCTAGAGCACTTTGTTTAGTTCTGACAATCAAACATCAGGAATGACATAATGATCTTGGTGAAGATACAAGTACAGATTCTCCAAAATGTTTCTGCAGCTAAAACGATTAACACATGAGGAAAGGTTACAAAGATTAAGGTAGTATTTATTTGAGTATGGAAGATTAGGGTGATCTAATTGGGATCTAATTAAGACAATTAAAAATTTGATCATGTGGTTAAACTCCACTGCGAGCATCTAGAACAAAGGAGATCAGTCATAAGGGAGTGAAACCCCTTCTTCAACAAGCAGTAATTGAATCCTGGAGTTCTCTGGGGCTAGGAGGCAAAGTAAACTTTCAAAACTAAGGTCGATTGATTTTTGGGAAGCAAGGAATTCGAGGGGTATGGAATCAAGCTGAGTAAATGGTGTTAAGATACAGGTCAGCCATAGTTTATTGAAATGGCACAACACGTTTAAAGAGCTGACGGTCTTTGTCTTTTCATATGCTATCCAGGCATCAGACCATAAGATCACAAGACAAAGGAGCAGAACTAGGCCAATCGGCCCATTGAGTCTGCTCCGCCATTCAATCATGGCTGATATTTTTCTCATCCCCATTCTCCTGCCTTCTCCCCATAACCCCGACTCCCTTATTAATCAAGAACCTATCAATCTCGATCTTACAGACACTCAGTGATTTGACTTCCACAGCAAAGTGTTCCACAGATTCACCACACTCTGGCTGAAGAAATTTCTCCTCATCTCGAGGAGCTATAGTTTGAAATTGTGTCCTCTGAGAAATATGCGTGCGCGAGAGTCAGGTGAACTCAGGATTGAACTGTGATGCCACCATGAGTTAAGTCCCAAGGCTGACATTCAGATTGAATGAACATTTCCCAATGCCCGGCCTTCTCACCAATTGATGGAAACAGAAGTCATACATTTCCCACCGTAGAAACGGCCAGGAAGACAACCCATTGGCTTCTTTCAATTTGCATCGTGGACTCAACTGGCCGATGACAGACAGCACATGAAGGACTGTTGTACGGAATGTGACCTTGTCAAAATCAAGGATAGATAGCAGCAGGAAAGCTGAACTTAGCACTACCAGACAAAAACAATTTGTTTGAGAGGAATTACATTGCAGAATGTAAAGAATAAAGAATGCATTTTGATCCATACCTGTGCGGTGCCATCAATGTTAAGACGGGCTGTGAGTAAAGTCTCATCTATCACAAAGTCATCTTTGTTGTAAACCTTTCCACTGGGGTCAGCTACAAATATATCTGGGATCTGCTTCTCCCATGTAACTACAAAAAATGTATCATTCCCAACAGTCTTATCGATAGGCACTGTATCATTCATCCAATCTCCATCATAAATCATTGTTCCAAAGCTTTCAAGCTGGAATCAAATAAATAGAATTATTATATTTTACTATTGGGTTGGCAAAGGAACAATTCGAAATTCATTTTCTGAGCGTAATCCGACCTGAATAGACTGTTGACTAATGTCATCATTTCCTGATACTAATCCAGTGAAGGCATCGATTAATCCACTTGTATCCACGTTGTCAGTGGCTGCAAAATGTAAACCCCCTGAAGAATGGAAAGAGAAAAACATGTCATCAACATTGAAAAAACATGTGGTTCATGTTAGCTTCTGCCTGCTGTTGAGTAAAGAGTCAATAGTGCTCCTCCTTTCCCAAACACCTCTATTTTCCTTTAACGCACTCTACAAAACTCTATCACCACACCACACCAAAAAAAGTGCCACCTGCACTCCTTTATATACCAGTGTCAATTATTGGATACTTAACATCAATGAGACATCTAATTGGAATGTCTCTTAACCTATTCCTTGAAGTTAATGCCAATTAAGAGAGGAATTCCTGCAATGTGATAGAAACTTCCTAATGAAAACTGGTTGTCAATTAAAGTATTCAAAAATTTGGCCCAAATTTTAACCCAGCCGTTCAGCATGAGCAATGAGTGTGGGGGTGAGGGAGAGGGTGTTAAGGGATACGTGGCCATAATTGTGGGGTACTAAAAACACTGCTGAGAGGGCAAGAATAGGTTGGTGGGTCCCCTTTCCTATGTATTGTAGTGTCACTTCCTTATCTATATTCATCTGTTTGCGCACATTGTCACACACACAGGCATGTATTGATACATTATTGATACAGCCTGAGTGCATCCTGGCATTAAAAGGAGTCACGATTTGAAGTTAAATAAGGTCTTTTAGGATTTTAAACTGAGTAAGGGTATTTTTAGGCACCAAGATTCAAAGTCATTTGGCATTCGTTTACTCCAGGGTATAAATACGCAGGAGAGCTATCGTACTTTGGATTCTCGCCCTAACCCCTGGTTAGGCGCGGTCTCCCCTTGTGGCAAGTAAAATAAATTAACTGTTGATGTGAACCTGTATTTTGTTGTCTGAGTCTTACTCGGAGAGAGGTTTTCGACAAATGCCACCAATCTCCCATCAGGTGTCTCCCCAGTAATTGGAACGCAATTTCTTATTTCAGCTGAGAGCTGGCCAAATCATTTTAAACATCCTAATGTTTCCACCACAATGGAAGGGCCTTTCAGCGTTTATTACCTGTCATGTTTGACAGCTGTTCCAACTCTGCGGCCGCACTTGGTCCTAATGCTATAGTGTGGACAACTGCCCCACTTTGTTTAACCTCGGCGAAGCAACTGCTTATTCCACCGTCCTCCCCATCAGTCAACAAAACGATTTCTTCACCGCGCGTGGCACCGTCGTCATCGCGAAGTACCTACAAAACAGTTAGTTCCTGTCAACATGGGGAAAATGTAATAACAGCAAATAATGTGTTGTTGAAAGTTCCTTCAAGCTTTTCAGATGTTACCTCGAATCCAGCCTGAACACCGGCACAGATATTTGTTCCGCCTGAAGCTGATGTCGGTAGCAGTAGGACAAGTTCTTTCCTCACATCATCATTATCAATCAATTTCAAATGTGTTTGAATACTGGCATCGCTGCTAAAAGTGACAATTCCAACTTTCGATTGCACTTCAACGATCTGCAGTAAGAATATCGCTGCTGCTTGTCCGAGTCTGTTAATACGATTCTCCTATTTAATAGAGAGAACAATGCAATTGTTCTGCAATCTCAGGACAAAGGAACGTGAACAAAGAACAAAGAAAAGTACAGTACAGGAACAGGCCCTTCGGCCCTCCAAGCCTGCGCCGACCATGCTGCCCGTCTCAACTAAAATCTTCTAAACTTCCGGGGTCCGTATCCCTCTATTCCCATCCTATTCATGTATTTGTCAAGATGCTCCTTAAACGTCACTATCGTCCCTGCTTCCACCACCTCCTCCGGCAGCGGCTTCCAGGCACCCACTACCCTCTGTGTAAAATACTTGCCTCGTACATCTCCTCTAAACTTTGCCCCTCGCATCTTAAACCTTTGCCCCCTAGTAATTGACCCCTCTACCCTGGGAAATAGTCTCTGACGATCCACTCTGTCTATGCCCCTCATATTTTGTAGACCTCTATCAGGTTGCCCCTCAACCTCCGTCGCTCCAGTGAGAATAAACCGAGTTTATTCAACCTCTCCTCATAGCTAATGCCCTCCATGCCAGGCAACATCCTGGTAAATCTCTTCTGCACCCTCTCTAAACCTTCCACATCCTTCTGGTAGTGTGGCGACTAGAATTGAACACTGTACTCCAATTTGTAGCATGTGTGGTTCAATGCAAATAACAACAACGATGTATTGAACAGTGGCTAACTCTACAAAAGCTTGATCTGGACTGAGGGAAAGTATGCCGATGACATCACAAACTATACACGTGACTAGATTCTTAAATTGACCAAGTAACAATACAACCCCAAATGTATAACAGCAATATGCTGCACTAAGTAATTTATTTGACTTAATTTTTATACATTGCATTAAAAAAATAAGATTTAAACTTGGAGCTGCTCAACTGTACCAGATCCAATTTCAAACAAAGAACAAAGAACAAAGAAATGTACAGCACAGGAACAGGCCCTTCGGCCCTCCAAGCCCGTGCCGACCATGCTGCCCGACTAAACTACAATCTTCTACACTTCCTGGGTCCGTATCCCTCTATTCCCATCTTATTCATGTATTTGTCAAGATGCCCCTTAAATGTCACTATCGTCCCTGCTTCCACCACCTCCTCCGGTAGCGAGTTCCAGGCACCCACTACCCTCTCCGTAAAAAACTTGCCTCGTACATCTACTCTAAACCTTGCCCCTCTCACCTTAAACCTATGCCCCCTAGTAATTGACCCCTCTACCCTGGGGAAAAGCCTCTGACTATCCACTCTGTCTATGCCCCTCATAATTTTATAGACCTCTATCAGGTCTCCCCTTCGTTCCAGTGAGAACAAACCGAGTTTATTCAACCGCTTCTCATAGCTAATGCCCTCCATACCAGGCAACATTCTGGTAAATCTCTTCTGCACCCTCTCTAAAGCCTCCACATCCTTCTGGTAGTGTGGTGACCAGAATTGAACACTATACTCCAAGTGTGGCCTAACTAAGGTTCTATACAGCTGCAACATGACTTGCCAATTCTTATACTCAATGCCCCGGCCAATGAAGGCAAGCATGCCGTATGCCTTCTTGACTACCTTCTCCACCTGTGTTGCCCCTTTCAATGACCTGTGGACCTGTACTCCTAGATCTCTTTGACTTTCAATACTCTTGAGGGTTCTATCATTCACTGTATATTCCCTACCTGCATTAGACCTTCCAAAATGCATTACCTCACATTTGTCCGGATGAAACTCCATCTGCCATCTCTCTGCCCAAGTCTCCAAACAATCTAAATCCTGCTGTATCCTCTGACAGTCCTCATCGCTATCCGCAATTCCACCAACCTTTGTGTCGTCTGCAAACTTACTAATCAGACCAGTTACATTTTCCTCCAAATCATTTATATATACTACAAAGAGCAACGGTCCCAGCACTGATCCCTGTGGAACACCACTGGTCACAGCCCTACAATTAGAAAAGCATCCTTCCATTGCTACTCTCTGCCTTCTATGACCTCGCCAGTTCTGTATCCACCTTGCCAGCTCACCCCTGATCCCATGTGACTTCACCTTTTGTACTAGTCTACCATGAGGGACCTTGTCAAAGGCCTTACTGAAGTCCATATAGACAACATCCATTGCCCTACCTGCATCAATCATCTTAGTGACCTCCTCGAAAAACTCTATCAAGTTAGTGAGACACGACCTCTTCTTCACAAAACCATGCTGCCTCTCACTAATACGTCCATTTGCTTCCAAATGGGAGGAGATCCTGTCTCGAAGAATTCTCTCCAGTAATTTCCCTACCACTGAAGTAAGGCTCACCAGCCTGTAGTTCCCTGGATTATCCTTGCTACCCTGCTTAAACAGAGGAACAACATTGGCTATTCTCCAGTCCTCCGGAACATCCCCTGAAGACAGTGAGGATCCAAAGAGTTCTGTCAAGGCCTCAGCAATTTCCTCTCCAGCCTCCTTCAGTATTCTGGGGTAGAACACCTCGTCTTTTTGGATCTCAATGTGACCCAGGCTATCTACACATCCTTCTCCAGACTCAACATCTACCAATTTCTTCTCTTTGGTGAATACTGATGCAAAGTATTCATTTAGTACCTCACCCATTTCCTCTGCCTCCACACATAGATTCCCTTGCCTATCCTTCAGTGGGCCAACCCTTTCCCTGGCTACCCTCTTGCTTTTTATGTACGTGTAAAAAGCCTTGGGATTTTCCTTCACCCTATTTGCCAATTACTTTTCGTGACCCCTTCTAGCCCTCCTGACTCCTTGCTTAAGTTACTTCCTACTTTCCTTATATTCCACGCAGGCTTCGTCTGTTCCCAGCCTTTTAGCCCTGACAAATGCCTCCTTTTTCTTTTTGACGAGGCCTACAATATCTCTCGTTATCCAAGGTTCCCGAAAATTGCCGTATTTATCCTTCTTCCTCACAGGAACATGCCGGTCCTGAATTCCTTTCAACTGACACTTGAAAGCATCCCACATATCAGATGTTGATTTGCCCTCAAACATCCGCCCCCAATCTATGTTCTTCAGTTCCCGCCTAATATTGTTAGAATTAGCCTTCCCCCAATTTAGCACATTCATCCTAGGACCACTCTTATCCTTGTCCACCAGTACTTTAAAACTTACTGAATTGTGGTCACTGTTACCGAAATGCTCCCCTACTGAAACATCTACCACCTGGCCGGGCTCATTCCCCAATACCAGGTCCAGTACCGCCCCTTCCCTAGTTGGACTGTCTACATATTGTTTTAAGACGCCCTCCTGGATGCTCCTTACAAACACCGCCCCGTCTAAGCCCCTGGCACTAAGTGAGTCCCAGTCAATACTGGGGAAGTTGAAGTCTCCCATCACCACAACCCTGTTGTTTTTACTCTTTTCCAAAATCTGTCTACCTATCTGCTCCTCTATCTCCCACTGGCTGTTGGGAGGCCGGTAGTAAACCCCCAACATTGTGACTGCACCCTTCTTATTCCTGATCTCTACCCATATAGCCTCACTGCACTCTGAGGTCTTCCCGCAGTACAGCTGTAATATTCTCCCGAACCAGTAGCGCAACTCCGCCTCCCTTTTACATCCCCCTCTATCCCACCTGAAACATCTAAATCCTGGAACGTTTAGCTGCCAATCCTGCCCTTCCCTCAACCAGGTCTCTGTAATGGCAACAACATCATAGTTCCAAGTACTCATCCAAGCTCTAAGTTCATCTGCCTTACCCGTAATACCTCTTGCATTAAAACATACGCACTTCAGGCCACCAGACCCACTGTGTTCAGCAACTTCTCCCTGTCTGCTCTGCCTCAGAGCCCCACTGTCCCTATTCCCTAGTTCTCCCTCAATGCTCTCACCTTCTGACCTATTGCTCCCGTGCCCACCCCCCTGCCATACTAGTTTAAACCCTCCCGTGTGACACTAGCAAACCTCGCGGCCAGGATATTTATGCCTCTCCGGTTTAGATGCAACCCGTCCTTCTTATATAGGTCACAACTGCCCCAGAAGAGCTCCCAGTGGTCCAGATAACGGAAACCCTCCCTCCTACACCAGCTGTTTAGCCACGTGTTTAGCTGCTCTATCTTCCTATTTCTAGCCTCACTAGCACGTGGCACAGGGAGTAATCCCGAGATTACAACCCTAGAGGTCCTGTCTTTTAACTTTCTGCCTAGCTCCCTGAACTCCTGCTGCAGGACCTCATGCCCCTTCCTGCCTATGTCGTTAGTACCAATATGTACAACTACCTCTGCCTGTTTGCCCTCCCCCTTCAGGATGCCCTCTACCCGTTCGGAGACATCCTGGACCCTGGCACCAGGGAGGCGATTGAGGAAAGCAGCCACTGATAATTGATTTTTATTTCAGCAAACAGACTGTTTGGCCCTGGATGGTCATTGTTCTTCTAGCTGCACTCAGGCAAGTGGAGAGTGTTCAGGCACACTCCTGATTTGTGTCTTGTACATGCTTCTGTAGACATGAAAGAGACTCCAAGATGAGATGTTGCCCCCCTGGTGCCAGGGTCAAGGATGTCTCTGAACGAACACAGGACATTCTGAAGGTGGAGGGTGAACAGCCAGAGATCGTAGTACACATAGGTATTAACGACATAGGCAGGAAAAGTGATGAGGTCCTGCAGAAGGAGTTCAGGGAGTTAGGCAGTAAGCTACAAAGCAAGACCTCTAGGGTTGTAGTCTCAGGATTATTCCTTGTGCCACATACCAGTGAGGCTAGAAATAGGAGGATAGTGCAGCTAAACATGTGGCTAAACTGATGGTGTAGAAGGGAGAGACCATTGGGATTTCTTCCAGGGCTGGTGGGACCTGTACAAGAAGGAGGGTTACATCTGAACAGGAGGGGCACGGATATCCTGGCTGGGAGGTTTGCTAGATTCACTCGGGAGGTTTTAAACTAATATGGCAGGGAGGTGGGAACCAGAATGTGAGCTTAGAAGATGTCATAACTGATGGGGGAGTAGAGAACCAAAATAAGAGAACATCATCATCCTCAGGCAGAGCAAAAAAGGTGACAAGTGTGAGAAGGGAGGTGGTCAATGCAGGACAAGGTAAATGAGCTTGTTGCGCACATTGAAATTGGCCGGTACAATGTTGTGGGCATCACAGAGACGTGGCTGCAACTGGATCGGGGTTGGGATCTAAATATACAAGGATATGTGTCCTATCGAAAGGAAAGGCAGATGGGCAAAGGGGGCGGGGTTGCATTGTGTAGTGGTATGTATTAGGGGAAATGTGGTACCTGTGAAGCCAAGAGGCTATTGGCTGACAGGTCCCGGGTCCTGGTTGGATCTGCCGACTTCTGGCTCCACCCTGAAGGCGGAGTATAAGAGCTCGAGCTTCTCCCCGCAGCCTCATTCTGTTGCTGAGCTGCTGGGGACAAGTCTCGCTTAATAAAGCCTAGATAGACTTCATTGCTTCTCGTCTCGCGTAAGTCATTGTACGCTACACATTGTCAGCAAGGAATGAAGTTAAATTGACAGCAAGGCGCGATATAGAGTCAGAAGGCATACAGACCACCTAGCAGTAGTCAGGATGTGGGGCGGAAAATAAATCAGGAGATAGAGAAAGCATGTAAAAAAGGCAATATTACAATAATCATGGGCGACTTCAATATGCAGATGGACTAGGAAAGGTTGGTAGTGGGTCCCAAGAAAAGGAATTTTGTGGAATGCCTGAGAGATGGGTTTTTTGGAGCAGCTTGTGACAGAGTCTACAAGGGAACAGGCAATTCTGGAATTGGTAATGTGTAATGAGGCAGACTTGATTAGGGAACTTTTTTAAAGAAAAATTTAGAGTACCCGATTCACTTTTTATCCAATTAAGGGGCAATTTAGCGTGGCCAATCCACCTACCCTGCACATCTTTTGGGTTGTGGGAGCGAAACCCACGCAAACACGGGGAGAATATGCAAACTCCACATGGACAGTGACCCAGGGCTGGGACCGAACCTGGGACCTCGGTGCCGTGAGGCAGCAGTGCTAACCACTGCGCCACCGTGCTACCCCTTTGATTAGGGAAATTAAGGTGAAAGAAACCTTAGGGAGCAATGACCACAATATGATAAAATGTATCCTGAAGTTTGAGAGGGAGAAGCTGGAATCAGATGTAACGGTATGACCATTAAATAAGGGTAACTACAAAGGCATGAGGGACGAGCTGGCCAGAGTTGATTGGAAAGGGAGCCGGGCAGGGAAGACAGTGGAACAGCAATGGCAGGAGTTTTGGGGGGTTATTCGGGAGGCACAAATGAAATTCATCCCAAGGAGGAGGAAACATGCTAAGGGGAGGACAAGGCTTCCATGGCTGACGAGGGAAGTCAAGGACAGCATAAAAGCAAAAGAAAAAGCATACAAAGTGGCGAGCATTAGTGGGACGCCAGAGCCTTTAAAAGCGAGCAGAGGACAACGAAAAAAGCAATAGCGGGGTGGGGAGAAGATGAAATATGAGAGCAAGCTAGCTTGTAATATAAAAAAGATAGGAAGAGTTTTTTCAATATATAAAAGGTAAGACAGAGGCAAAAATAGACATTGGACCACTGGAAATGTGGCTAGAGAAGTAATAATAGGAAGCAAAGAAATGGCAGAGAAACTGATTAGTTACTTTGCATCAGTCTTCATGGTGGAGGACACCAGTGGGAATGCCAGAGCTCCAGGAGAATCAGGGGGCAGAGATGAGTGTAGTGGCCATCACTAAAGAGAAGGTTCTGGGGAAACTGAAAGGTCTGAAGTTGGATAAGTCACCTGGACCGGATGGGCTACACCCCAGGGTTCTAAAAGAGATCGCTCAGGAGATTGTGGAGGCATTGGTGATGATCTTTCAGGAATCACGGAGGCAGGAAGGGTCCCAGAGTACTGGAAAGTGGCTAATGTAACACCACTGTTTAAGAAGGAAGGGAGGCAGAAGATGGGAAATTATAGGCCGGTTAGCCTGACTTCGGTCATTGGCAAGGTTTTAGAGTCCATTATTAAAGATGAGATCGCAAAATGCCAATTCGGGGGAATCACAAATTTTAGCCAGGGAAGTGGGATGCGAGTTTTCGGAGATGGGAGGAGATGGGAGTCAGGGCATCAAAGGATTTGTTTCTAGGGGGCTGTTTGCGGGATTGAAGGAGCTGGGGGCGAAATATGGGTTGGGGCGGAGGGTAATGTTTAGGTATGTGCAGGTCCAGGATTTCGCTAAAAAGGAGATATAGAGCTTTCTGGTGGTGCCGGCCTCCACATTGTTGGAGGAGGTGCTAATGACAGGGGGAATGGAAAGGGGGTGGTGTAGTCAATTAATGGGCCGATTCTGGGAGAAGAGAAGGCCCCGCAGGAGGGGATTAAGGCAAAGTGGGAGGATGAGCTGGGAGAGAGCATGGAGGAGGGGTTGTGTTGTGAGGTGCCCCGGAGGGTAAATACCTTAACTTTGTGCGCGAGGTTGGGCCTGATACAGCTGAAGGTGGTGATAAGGCGGACCTCACAAAGGCGAGGATGAGCCGACTCTTTGAGGGGGAGAGGATGTTTGTGAATGTTGCGGGGGTGGGGGGTGGGCACAAACCACGTTCATATGTTTTGGTCCTGTCCAAAGCTGGAGGAGTATTGGAAGGAGGTGTTCAGGATAATTTCGAAGGGGGAACAAGTGAGGCTTGAGCCGGGTCCTCTGGAGGCCATATTCGGGGGATTGCCTTTGCCTCGCTTATCACTGGAAAGCAGATCCTGTTGGGGTGGAGGGTGGAATGGTTCAAGACTCTGAGTCTGTACTCTTTGAATTTAGAAGGATGAGGGGGAATCTTATTGAAACTTACAGGATACTGCGAGGCCTGGATAGAGTGAACAGGGAGAGAACGTTTCCACTTGTAGGAAAAAACAGAACATGAGGACACAATCTCAGACTAAAGGTCTGATAGAGGCCTCATACAGATATGAGGAGGAATTTCTTCAACCAGAGGGTGGTGAATCTGTGCAACTCTTTGCCGCAGAAGGTTGTGGAGGCCAAATTACTGAGTGTTTTTTTTTTAAATAATTTTTATTAAAGGTTTTCATAGAATATCAATAACAAAATGACAAAGAAAAAAGAACCCAACAGGGGTAAGTACAAAACACAATCTAAAAAAGCAACCCCCCAAATCCCTCCCTCCCGTACCTAAATAATAAATTAACATTAACACCCCGACTTAAGACAACAGGTGTATACACCCCCTCAGACCCTGCCAGTGTAAATAACATAAACAAAAATAAAGTAAACACCCCCCCCACCCCCCGAGCTGCTGCTGCCATTGACCAATGTCTAGCGTTCTGCCAGAAAGTCTAAGAACGGTTGCCACCGCCTAAAGAACCCTTGTACCGACCCTCTCAAGGCGAATTTCACCCTCTCCAATTTAATGAACCCTGCCATATCGCTGATCCAGGATTCCACACTTGGGGGCCTCGTATCTTTCCACTGAAGGAGAATTCTCCGCCGGGCTACCTGGGACACAAAGGCCAGAATTCCAGCCTCTTTCGCCTCCTGCACTCCCGGCTCCTCTGCCACCCCAAATATTGCGTGTCCCCAGCCCGGTTTGACCCTGGATCCTACCACCCTCGACACCGTCCTTGCTACGCCCTTCCAAAATTCCTCCAGCGCTGGGCATGCCCAGAACATATGGGTGTGATTTGCTGGGCTCCTTGAGCACCTAACACACCTGTCCTCACCCCCAAAGAACCTGCTCATCCTTGTCCCGGTCATGTGTGCCCTGTGCAGCACCTTAAACTGTATGAGGCTGAGCCTCGCGCATGAAGAGGAAGAGTTCACCCACCCTAGGGCATCTGCCCACGTCCCCTCTTCGATCTCCTCTCCCAACTCCTCCTCCCACTTACCTTTCAACTCCACCACTGAGGCCTCCTCCTCCTCCTGCATCACCTGGTAAGTTTCCGAGATCTTCCCCAATCCCACCCACCCCCCCGAGAGCACCCTGTCCTGTACTGTGTGTGGCAGTAGCGGTGGGAATTCCACCACCTGCCGTCTGGCAAACGCCCTTACCTGTAAGTACCTGAAGGTGTTCCCCGGGGGGGAGCCCGTACCTCTCCTCCAGCTCACGCAAGCTCGCGAACTTCCCGTCCACAAACAGGTCCCCTAACTTTCGTATGCCTGCCCTGTGCCACCCCGAAAACCCTCCACCTGTTCTTCCTGGGGCGAACCGGTGGTTCCCCCGTAATGGGGCCCACGCCGAGGCCCTAACTTCCCCCCTATGCCGCCTCCACTGCCCCCATATTTTGAGGGCCGGCACCACCACCGGGCTCGTGGTATACCTCCTTGGAGGGAGCGGAGGCGGCGCCGTTGCCAGCGCCCCCAGACTCGTACCCACACAGGATGCCGTCTCCAGCCTCTTCCATGCAGCCCCCTCCCCCTCCATCACCCACTTGCGCACCATTGTCGCATTGACGGCCCAGTAGTACCCACAGAGGTTGGGCAGCGCCAGCCCCCCCCTATCTCTACTCTGCTCCAGGAACACCCTTCTCACCCTCGGAGTCCCTCGCGCCCACACAAACCCCATTATACTCCTGTTAACCCGCCTGAAAAAAGCCTTCGGGATAAACACGGGGAGGCATTGGAACAGGAACAAAAACCTTGGGAGCACCGTCATTTTAATTGAGTGCACCCTACCCGCCAGGGACAGCGGCAATGCGTCCCACCTCTTGAACTCCTCCTCCATTTGCTCCACCAGCCTTGTAAAGTTAAGCCGATGCAGGGCCCCCCAGCTCCTGGCCACCTGGACCCCCAAATATCTGAAACTCCTCTCCGCCCTTTTTAGTGGGAGCTCGCCAATCCCCCTCTCCTGGTCCCCTAGCTGAACTACGAACAGCTCGCTCTTCCCCATATTGAGCTTGTACCCCGAAAAGTCCCCGAATTCCCTAAGCATCCTCATTACCTCTGGCATTCCTCCCACCGGGTCCGCCACATACAGCAGCAGGTCGTCCGCATAAAGCGACACCTTGTGCTCCTCCCCACCCCGCACCAACCCCCTCCAGTTCCTCGACTCTCTCAGTGCCACAGCCAGGGGTTCAATCGCCAGTGCGAAGAGCAGGGGGGACAGGGGACACCCCTGTCTCGTCCCTCGGTGCAACCGAACGAACTCGGACCTCCTCCTACTTGTGGCCACACTCGCCATCGGGACCTCGTACAACAGCCTAACCCACCTGACAAACCCCTCCCCAAACACAAACCTCTTCAGCACCTCCCACAGGTACCCCCACTCTACCCTATCAAAGGCTTTCTCAGCGTCCATCGCCACCACTATCTCCGCCTCCCCCTCCCTCGCAGGCATCATGATAATGTTCAAAAGCCTCCGCACATTCGCGTTCAACTGTCTCCCCTTCACAAACCCCGTCTGGTCTTCATGGATGATCTGCGGCACACAATCCTCAATCCTCGTGGCTAAGACCTCCTACATTTAGCAAGGAAATCGGTCTGTAAGACCCACATTGCAGGGGATCCTTGTCCCGCTTCAGGATCAAGGAGATCAGTGCCCGGGACATCGTCGGGGGTAAAGCCCCCCCCCCCCCTCCCTTGCCTCATTAAAGGTCCTAACTAACAGCGGGCCCAACAGGTCCATATATTTTTTATAGAACTCGACCGGGAAACCGTCCGGCCCCGGTGCCTTCCCCGCCTGCATGCTTCCTATCCCTTTGATCAGCTCCTCCAGCCCAATCTGGGCCCCTAGTCCCGCCACCAGCCCCTCTTCCACCTTTGAAAACCTCGGGCGAAATTCTCCCTAAACGGCGCGATGTCCGCCGACTGGCGCCCAAAACGGCGCCAATCAGACGGGCATCGCGCCGCCCCAAAGGTGCGGAATGCTCCGTATCTTTGGGGGCCGAGCCCCAACATTGAGGGGCTAGGCCGGCGCCGGAGGGATTTCCGCCCCGCCAGTTGGCGGAAACGGCGTTTGTTGCCCCGCCAGCTAGCGCGGAAATGACATGTCGGGGCGGCGCATGCGCAGTGGGGAGAGTCTCTTCCGCCTCCGCCATGGTGGAGACCGTTGCGGAGGCGGAAGGGAAAGAGTGCCCCCACGGCACAGGCCTGCCCGCGGATCGGTGGGCCCCGATCGCGGGCCAGGCACCGTGGGGGCACCCCCCGGGGCCAGATCACCCCGAGCCCCCCCCCAGGATCCCGGAGACCGCCCACGCCGCCTTGTCCCGCCGGTAAATAGGTACTCTAATTTACGCCGGCGGGACAGGCAATTTCTCAGCGGGACTTCGGCCCATCCGGGCTGGAGAATCGAGCGGGGGGCCCGCCAACCGGCGCGGCCCGATTCCCGCCCCCACCCAATCTCCGGTACCGGAGACTTCGGCAACCGGCGGGGGCGGGATTCACGGCGGCCAACGGCCATTCTCCGACCCGCTGGGGGGTCGGAGAATGACGCCCCTCAATTGGTCCAGGAAACGGCCCAACCCTCCCTCCTCCCGTGGGGGCTCGGATCGGTACAATTCCTCGTAAAAGTCCCTGAAGACCCCATTGATGCCAACCCCACTTCGCACCACGCTCCCTCCCCTGTCCTTAACTCCCCCGATCTCCCTAGCTGCGTCCCGCTTCCGAAGCTGATGCGCCAGCATCCGGCTTGCCTTTTCCCCATACTCGTAGACCGCCCCCTGGGCCTTCCTCCACTGTACCTCCGCCTTCCTGGTGGTCACCAGGTCGAATTCGGCCTGGAGGCTGCGCCTCTTCCTCAACAATCCTTCCTCAGGTTCTTCCGCATACCTCCTGTCTACCCTCACCATCTCCCCCACCAGCCTCTCCCTCCGCTCCTTGTGGGCCCTGATGGAGATCAGCTCTCCCCTCACCACCTCCTTCAGTGCCTCCCATACCATCCCCTCTCGGACCTCCCCGTTGTCGCTGGTCTCCAAGTACCTCTCTATACTTCCTCGGACCCGCTCGCTCACCTCCTTGTCCGCCAACAGCCCCACCTCCAAGCGCCACAGCGGGCGCTGGTCCCTCTCCTCCCCCATCTCCAAGTCTACCCAATGCGGGGCGTGGTCCGAAATGGATATTGCCGAATACTCGGTATCCTCAACTCTCGCTATCAGCGCCCTACTCAAAATGAAAAAGTTGATTCGAGAATAAGCCTTATTGACATGTGAGAAGAATGAAAATTTCCTAGCCCCCAGCCTTGCAAATCTCCAAGGGTCCACCCCTCCCATTTGGTCCATAAATACCCTCAACACTCTAGCCGCCGCCGGCTTCCTACCCGTCCTAGACCTGGAGCGATCCAGTGCAGGATCCAACACCGTGTTAAAGTCTCCCCCCATTATCAGGCCCCCCACTTCCAAGTCTGGGATCCGACCCAACATACGCCGCATAAAACCCACATCGTCCCAGTTCGGAGCATACACATTGACCAGTACCACCCTCTCTCCCTGCAACTTACCACTTACCATTATGTACCTACCGTCATTATCTGCCACAATGCTCGACGCCTCGAATAACACCTTCTTTCCCACGAAGATCGTCACCCCTCGATTTTTGGCATCTAGCCCCGAGTGAAACACCTGACCTACCCACCCTTTCCTCAGTCTTACCTGGTCTGCCACCTTCAGGTGTGTCTCCTGGAGCATAACCACATCCGCCTTGAGCCCCTTCAGGTGCGCGAACATGCGGGCCCGCTTAACCGGCTCATTCAGTCCCCTTACATTCCAGGTTATCAGCCGGATTAGGGAGCTACCCGCCCCCCTCCGCCGCCGACTAGCCATGACCCCTCCTCGGCCAGCCACACGCCCGCACCCCACACCTGGCCCGTTCCCCAGAGCGGCATACCCCCGTCTTGACCCACCCCACTCGCTCCAGCTCTTCCTTGATCTTAGCAGCAGCAACTCAATTCCCCCCCCCCCCCCCCCCCCCCCCCCCGGCTAGGACCCATCCTAGCTGGTTTACTCCCCCCATTGCACTTCCGCAAGTCAGCTGACTCCTGCTGACCCCGGCCACTCCCGCCTCCCCTTCGACTCCTCCCATTGTGTGGCACACCCTGCTCTCCCGCTCCCCATTCACAGGCTCTCCCCCTCCGTTCTAAGTGCGGGAAACAATCCTCGCTTCCCCGCCCCGGTCCCGTCCCCCCCAGTCTTCAGCGCGGGAAGAAAATCCCGCGCTCTCCACCTACCAGGCCCCGCCACCAACCAAAACAGTGCCCAACCCGCCCCATCCACCCTCCCCAACCCGAAAGAGAAAAACACAGAGAAAAAGAAACCCAAAACAATGAAAAGGCCCCCCCCCCCACTCCCGAACCAAAAATAGGCATAACATATCCACGGCAGTCCCCAATCGCCCATCCCGACCCTCAGTCTGTGTCCAGCTTCTCGGCCTGAACAAAGGCCCACGCCTCCTCCGGAGACTCAAAATAATGGTGCCGGTCCTTGTAGGTAACCCACAATCGCGCCGGCTGCAACATGCCAAACTTAACCCCCTTCCTGTGCAGCACCGCCTTCGCTCGATTGTACCCAGCCCTCCTCTTCGCCACCTCCGCACTCCAGTCCTGATATATCCGAACCTCCGCGTTCTCCCACCTGCTGCTCCTCTCCTTCTTGGCCCACCTGAGCACACACTCCCGATCGACGAACCGATGGAACCCCACCAGCACCGCCCGCGGAGGCTCGTTAGCCTAGGGCCTCCTCGCCAACACTCTATAGGCCCCTTCCAGCTCCAGGGGCCCCTGGAAGGACCCCGCTCCCATCAGCGAGTTTAACATGGTGACCACATAGGCCCCCACGTCCGGCCCCTCCAGCCCCTCCGGGAGGCCCAGAATCCGCAGATTCTTCCGCCTCGACCAATTCTCCATCTCCTCGAACCGCTCCTGCCATTTCTTGTGGAGCGCCTCGTGCGCCTCCACCTTTACCGCCAGGACTAAGATCTCGTCCTCATTGACAGAGATCTTTTGTTGAGCCTCTTGGATCGCCACCCCCTGGGCCGTCTGTGTCTCCAGCAGCTTATCAATAGAAGCCTTCATCGGCTCTAGCAGGTCCTTTTTAAGCTCTCTGAGGCAGCGCTGGATACCCTCCTGTTGCTCCTCCGCCCACTGCCTCCACGCTGCCTGGTCTCCGCCCGCCGCCATTTTGTCCTTCTTCCCTCCCTTCTTCAGGTCCACCACCACCTTTTTTGTCACCCCGCTCCTAGTTAAAGCCATATACTGACGGGGAACTATTATTAACTCCTTCCCACACCGGGAAACGTCGAAAAAGTGCCCTTGGGGGCCCTGAAAAGAGCCCAAAAGTCTCGAGAGGGAATCCTTTTGGCAGTGTTCGCTTCACCAATCTGCCCCAAAATGTCCGTGGAAACTCCTGAAAAAGGTCTAAGTGTCCGTTCCAGACGGGAGCTGCCGAATGCGTGACCGACTCCTCCATGGCCGCCACCGGAAGCCTCGTCCCCGCTTCTTCAGTGGTCCTGGTGAGATCTTTTCACAGTTGTTCCCTCTGCTGTTAGAATTCACTTTTGATAAAGGTCCTCAGGACTGTTTGCAGCTTTAAGCTTGCCCTTCCCCCGCTTGCATGCTGCAAACTGCTGCAAATGCTGTTTATCCTGTTGCAGCCAAATCTTCCACTGCTTCTGCCGGGCCTGGCAGCCAAAAGACACAACACTCCTGGGGGACACCATCAGGAGAGTGTTGCAGTCCTCTTGCCACACCGGGAAATGTCAAACAAATGCCGTGGGGGCCCTGCAAAAGAGCCCAAAAGTCCGTTCCAAGCGGGAGCTACCGAATATGCAACCTAGCTCTGCATAGTCGCACCCGGAAGTCATTACTGAATGTTTTTAAGAAAGAGATAGATAGGTTCTTGATTAATAAGGGGATCAGAGGTTATGGGGAGAAGGCAGGAGACTGGGGATGAGAAACATATCAGCAATGATTGAATGGCGGAGCAGACTCGATGTGGCGAGTGGCCTGTTCCTATGTCATGTGGAGAGGATTCAGGCGCCAGGAGATGAGTCAGTCACCACAATGCCCAGCTTCTGAACTCCTCCAGCTTCCCGCCTGAAACGACACGACAGCCCAGACTGGGGTCCAAAACAACACTTTCGATGAAATATACTTTATGAAAGGTCTTACCGAATCCATGCTTCCGGATGTATCAAGGACTAAGGAGATCACACGGTCTTTGGCCTGTAGGATTGTAAATGTCGGTGTCACCGAACCAGTGTGGGGTGGGCGATTGTTTCTGAAATCCTCTGACTCTCTGATCACTTCCCAAATGCTCCTGTAATTGCACATTTTGTTCTGCATGGTCGGTGCATCAGGATTGTGACTTTTTTTGTCACAGAATTCAGTCACCTGGATATTAAAGAAAAAATGGCATGGGTTAAAGGGGCTTCAGGGCAAACCGCTCTGATTAAAAACCAGGCTGACACATAGGGGGCGGGTCACTTTTACCTTTGTCACCCAGTCAGTGAACTGTCCCAGCCTGTTATAAAACCCTGTGGATTGGCATCCCACTGACTCTATTGGATATCGGGTAGATTCTCTAACATGAAGGAATCAAAAATCAAGGTGTACATCTGGGGGCACCGTTCATAATAAAATCATAATGGGCCACATTGTCTGCTCTCCGGATCATCAGACACCGGACGTGTAGCTAAGGTACACATCGGGAACTTGAAGCAGTTGTGATGTGAGAAAATTTCCTGGGAAGTTTCAATCTCGATGAGCAATTCCCCTGCTCTGCAGGACCCTCCATGAATGTCTCTGACTCTGAATTAGTGTTGGAGACTTGGAACAGTTGCGATGTCCTTTTCCACCTCGTTACCCAGGAAATGTTCAATTGAAAATTCCTGTTCTAACACCTGGGTAATGACAGAACTGATCCCCAACCACTCATGATGAACCGCTGACTTGCCCTTCCTGGACCCCAGACTAGCCCGCTGGCCCTTCCTCTACACGTCCTGACCCTTTAACTATTCTCCTGACAATGCAAATAACTTCCTGCCTCCCCCCCCCCCGCAGCTAACCATACTGACCACCCACCTACCCTCCCGATCTGCTGCCCACCCACCACAATTACGCAACTACCCCTGGCATGATGTGACTAGCCCCCTCATCGAGCCGACTAACCTCCCGACCACCTGACTACATGTCTGACCACACCCAAGCACTCTCCCGATGAGAAAACCTACTCACCAACCTACCCTTTACTCACACTTAACCACTTACTCTCCACCTACACTTATCTACCTACCGCCTACCCACACTTACCCACCTACCCTCTACCCACACTTATTCACCTATCCCTTCTCCACACTTACCCACGCACCCCCTACCACATCTATCCACCGACCCACCTACCCCTACCCACACTTACCCTCCTACCCACACTTTCCCCCTACCTGTATCCACACTTGTCCATCTACCCCCAACCCAAACTTATCCATCTAACCTCTACCACACCTTACCCACCTACCCACACGTACCCAACCTCCCTGCCCTTACCTTAGACTTATCCATCTACCCCCACCAGATAGGGTACTATTCAGTGAAGCCACATTCAAAGCTGAGAGGGAGTTGCCGAGTGAAAAACCAGAATGTTATCAGAAGTGATTCTAAGGATTGTAGCCGGTGAAGCAATAGTTGAAGTATTTGTGGAGAATTCAGTGGCTGGATCTCAAGAGTTTGTGTAAAAGCATGCAAGACGAAGGAATTCTGAAAGGAGAGTTGGAAAATCTGGAGGAGGATCCTTGTTAAAACAGTGGGGAGGAGGCCTTATTTGAAAGGAACATCTGGAGGCCGATCATTGATGATAACATCTGAGGGAAAGCATTGTTTGAAAGATGTTAAAGCAAGTCTTTTTGAGGGGGCAGTTTAGAATGACTTGTGTAACAATCATCTGGGTGGAATTTGAGGAGATATCCACAGAAGTTTAATTGAGTAGCGTCTGCCCTTGGTTTCAGAGGGGAATGCACCTAACAACTGTCAGCATGTGGGGTTAAAGAGGCTGTGCGTTTATTGAGGCCATTATAATATTACATTTATTATGTAAACTGTATTATCATTTAACTCTACCTACATTTGTGAAGATAAGGGGGAGTAGAGGAGTGTTGTATTATAGACAAACTTTTCATATTTAATAAATGTTTTTACTTTGTTGTTAAACACTAATTGGCATTCCGAGAACTCTGTTCCTCCATGTTTTCTGACAAAAAGTACAAGTTCCCTTCTAAGCCAGGGATCTATTCTGGAATTTTCCTGTCCAGTTATAACATTAATTGGCATCATAAGGGATATGATAAAATGAGAATGAGTTGCTGGAACAAAGTGTTAATGATATTTGAGAAAGTACCTCTTAGTGACATTACTTACCTGTGGCAGCCCCTGTATGTACATTATTGAAGAGGTTGCAGTCTGGTCTTTATCTGGATAAAATTGACAATCGCCTTTTGGTAATCCTGAGTTGGGATCAATTTCACATGATTTACAGTCGCCACCTGTGCAATCGCAATTCTTGCCGATTATTTCCTTTGAACATCTGAAAGCCAAAATAATCAAAGAAACTATTTATTTCTGAGTAACATTTCTAGAATGAGAATCATTTAATAAAATAGAAACAGAAGCCGGGGTGTTCCGATGTGGGCCCAGAAATTCCTGCCCAATATCAACGGACCTTTGGTTGGTCCATCAAACTTTCCGCCCTTTGGGATCGGAAAATCCTGGCCATGGAAAATAGGCAACTGACTGCACAGCACGAGGCCACTCAGTCCATCATATCCTTACTGAATAAGGAAAGAGTCATAGAACATAGAACATAGAACGATACAGCGCAGTACAGGCCCTTCGGCCCACGATGTTGCACCGAAACAAAAGCCATCTAACCTACACTATGACATTATCATCCATATGCTTATCCAATAAACTTTTAAATGCCCTCAATGTTGGCGAGTTCACTACTGTAGCAGGTAGGGCATTCCACGGCCTCACTACTCTTTGCGTAAAGAACCTACCTCTGACCTCTGTCCTATATCTATTGCCCCTCAGTTTAAAGCTATGTCCCCTCGTGCCAACCATTTCCATCCGCGGGAGAAGGCTCTCACTGTCCACCCTATCTAACCCCCTGATCATTTTGTATGCCTCTATTAAGTCTCCTCTTAACCTTCTTCTCTCCAACGAAAACAACCTCAAGTCCATCAGCCTTTCCTCATAAGATTTTCCCTCCATACCAGGCAACATCCTGGTAAATCTCCTCTGCACCCGATCCAAAGCCTCCACGTCCTTCCTATAATGCGGTGACCAGAACTGTACGTAATACTCCAAATGCGGCCGTACCAGAGTTCTGTACAGCTGCAACATGACCTCCTGACTCCGGAACTCAATCCCTCTACCAATAAAGGCCAACACTCCATAGGCCTTCTTCACAACCCTATCAACCTGGGTGGCAACTTTCAGGGATCTATGTACATGGACACCTAGATCCCTCTGCTCATCCACACTTTCAAGAACTTTACCATTTGCCAAATATTCCGCATTCCTGTTATTCCTTCCAAAGTGAATCACCTCACACTTCTCTACATTAAACTCCATTTGCCACCTCTCAGCCCAGCTCTGCAGCTTATCTATATCCCTCTGTAACCTGCTACATCCTTCCACACTATCGACAACACCACCAACTTTAGTATCGTCTGCAAATTTACTCACCCACCCTTCTGCGCCTTCCTCCAGGTCATTGATAAAAATGACGAACAGCAACGGCCCCAGAACAGATCCTTGCGGTACTCCACTTGTAACTGAACTCCATTCTGAACATTTCCCATCAACCACCACCCTCTGTCTTCTTTCAGCTAGCCAATTTCTGATCCACATCTCTAAATCACCCTCAATCCCCAGCCTCCGTATTTTCTGCAATAGCCTACCGTGGGGAACCTTATCAAACGCTTTGCTGAAATCCATATACACCACATCAACTGCTCTACCCTCGTCTACCTGTTCAGTCACCTTCTCAAAGAACTCAATAAGGTTTGTGAGGCATGACCTACCCTTCACAAAGCCATGCTGACTATCCCTGATCATATTATTCCTATCTAGATGATTATAAATCTTGTCTCTTATAATCCCCTCCAAGACTTTACCCACTACAGACGTGAGGCTCACCGGTCTATAATTGCCGGGGTTGTCTCTGCTCCCCTTTTTGAACAAAGGGACCACATTTGCTATCCTCCAGTCCTCTGGCACTATTCCTGTAGCCAATGATGACATAAATATCAAAGCCAAAGGTCCAGCAATCTCTTCCCTGGCCTCCCAGAGAATCCTAGGATAAATCCCATCAGGACCCGGGGACTTATCTATTTTCAGCCTGTCCAGAATTGCCAACACCTCTTCCCTACGTACCTCAATGCCATCTATTCTATTAGCCTGGGTCTCAGCATTCTCCTCCACAACATTATCTTTTTCCTGAGTGAATACTGACGAAAAATATTCATTTAGTATCTCGCCTATCTCTTCAGACTCCACACACAACTTCCCATCCCTGTCCTTGACTGGTCCTACTCTTTCCCTAGTCATTCGCTTATTCCTGACATACCTATAGAAAGCTTTTGGGTTTTCCTTGATCCTACCTGCCATATACGTCTCATGTCCCCTCCTTGCTCGTCTTAGCTCTCTCTTTAGATCCTTCCTCGCTACCTTGTAACTATCCATCGCCCCAACTGAAACTTCACACCTCATCTTCACATAGGCCTCCTTCTTCCTCTTAACAAGAGATTCCACTTCTTTGGTAAACCACGGTTCCCTCGCTCGATGCCTTCCTCCTTGCCTGACCGGTACATACTTATCAAGAACACGCAGTAGCTGATCCTTGAACAAGCTCCACTTATCCAGTGTGCCCAACACTTGCAGCCTACTTCTCCACCTTATCCCCCCCAAGTCACGTCTGATGGCATCATAATTGCCCTTCCCCCAGCTATAACTCTTGCCCTGCGGTGTATACTTACCCCTTTCCATCAAAGAACAAAGAACAAAGAACAAAGAAATGTACAGCACAGGAACAGGCCCTTCGGCCCTCCAAGCCCGTGCCGACCATACTGCCCGACTAAACTACAATCTTCTACACTTCCTGGGTCCGTATCCTTCTATTCCCATCCTATTCATATATTTGTCAAGATGCCCCTTAAATGTCCCTATCGTCCCTGCCTCCACTACCTCCTCCGGTAGCGAGTTCCAGGCACCCACTACCCTCTGCGTAAAAAACTTGCCTCGTACATCTACTCTAAACTTTGCCCCTCTCACCTTAAACCTATGCCCCCTAGTAATTGACCCCTCTACCCTGGGGAAAAGCCTCTGACTATCCACTCTGTCTATGCCCCTCATAATTTTGTATACCTCTATCAGGTCGCCCCTCAACCTCCTTCGTTCCAGTGAGAACAAACCGAGTTTATTCAATCGCTCCTCATAGCTTATGCCCTCCATACCAGGCAACATTCTGGTAAATCTCTTCTGCACCCTCTCTAAAGCCTCCACATCCTTCTGGTAGTGTGGCGACCAGAATTGAACACTATACTCCAAGTGTGGCCTAACTAAGGTTCTATACAGCTGCAACATGACTTGCCAATTCTTATACTCAATGCCCCGGCCAATGAAGGCAAGCATGCCGTATGCCTTCTTGACTACCTTCTCCACCTGTGTAGCCCCTTTCAGTGATCGGTGGACCTGTACTCCTAGATCTCTTTGACTTTCAATACTCTTGAGGGTTCTACCATTCACTGTATATTCCCTACCTGCATTAGCCCTTCCAAAATGCATTACCTCACATTTGTCCAGGTTAAACTCCATCTGCCATCTCTCCGCCCAAGTCTCCAGACAATCTAAATCCTGCTGTATCCTCAGACAGTCCTCATCGCTATCCGCAATTCCACCAACCTTTGTGTCGTCTGCAAACTTACTAATCAGACCAGTTACATTTTCCTCCAAATCATTTATATATACTACAAAGAGCAAAGGTCCCAGCACTGATCCCTGTGGAACACCACTGGTCACAGCCCTCCAATTAGAAAAGCATCCCTCCATTGCTCCATTAACGTAAACGTCACCGAATTGTGGTCACTGTCCCCAAAGTGCTCTCCTACCTCCAAATCCAACACCTGGCCTGGTTCATTACCCAAAACCAAATCAAACGTGGCCTCGCCTCTTGTTGGCCTGTCAACATATTGTGTCAGGAAACCCTCCTACACACACTGTACAAAAAACGACCCATCTAATGTACTCAACTATATCTTTTCCAGTCAATATTTGGAAAGTTAAAGTCTCCCATCATAACTACCCTGTTACTTTCGCTCTTATCCAGGATCATCCTCGCCATCCTTTCCTCTACATCCCTAGAACTATTTGGAGGCCTATAGAAGACTCCCAACAGGGTGACCTCTCCTTTCATGTTTCTAACCTCAGCCCATACTACCTCGGAAGATGAGTCCCCATCTAGCATCCTCTCCGCCACCGTAATACTGCTCTTGACTAGCAGCGCCACACCTCCCCCTCTTTTGCCTCCTTCTCTGAACTTACTAAAACACCTAAACCCCGGAACCTGCAACATCCATTCCTGTCCCTGCTCTATCCATGTCTCCGAAATGGCCACAACATCGAAGTCCCTCTTCCTTTTTTATTCATTCATGAGATGTGTGCACCATTGGCTACACCAGCATTTATTGCCCATCCCTAATTGCCCTTGAGAAGGTGGTGATGAGATGCCTTCTTGAACCGCTGCAGTCCATGTGGTGTAGGTACACCCACAGTGCTGTTAGGGAGTGCGTTCCAGGATTTTGACCCAGCGACAGTGAAGGAACGGCGATGTTGTGAGTCTGGTGTAGCCACCCCCCGTCCTCAAGGCGGGTTCTGAGGCCGGGGTGGGAGTATATAATTGAATGGACAGGATTCCCCCGCGCCCCTGTCTGCTCAAGCCCAGAAGCAATTTTAAGTTTGAGCAGGCAGGGCCTCGGGTGCGAATCCTGCTCATTTACCAATTAGAGTCGGGGGGGGGTCCACGTTTGGTTGTGTCGAGTCGAGCCTTTTGTGGGGCCAGTTGTGGTGCAGCAGTCAGGAGTGGGGGAGTCCTGTCAGGGGGTGTGGGGAGTCCCACGGGGGGGGGGGGCGGTTAATCCCATGTGATGGGGATGGCCTGTGGGGGGGTCGCAGTGCAGGGCATTTTGGAGGATGAAGTGACGTGGAAGGAGGTGGATGAGGGGATGGTGGTTGTGTCCGATTGGGAGGAGCCCTGTGGAGGGATTGTGGGGGAGTCTCATAGGGGGTCCCTATGGAGGGAGTCCCATGGGGTGGCAGAGCAGGGGCCGTGTCGGTGTACCCAGAAGCTAGAACTGGTTTTAATTGTTCTAACATGTGGCACTGTCGGAATCATCCAAGGTTTGCAATTTACACCATAGTTTTTGGGTGGTTCCCAATGCAGAGAAACATTGCCCATCGGAAGTTTACTCTTCCCAGGCAATTACCTTGCAGTCCTCACCTGGGAATTTGGATTGGGTTGGATTTGTTTATTGTCATGTGTACCGAGTGAAAAGTATTGTTCTGTGTACAGTCCAGACAGATCGTTCCATACATTAAAATACATAGGGCATACATAAATACACAATGTAAATGGTTTTTATGATATTCGACAATGGTTTCATGATCATCATTAGACTTCTAAATCCAGATTTTTAAAAATTGAATTCAAATTTCACCATTAGCCAGGGTGGGATTTGAACTCGGGTCTCCAGAGCATTAGCCCTGCGACACTGCCTCCCCTATGCTGATGCTGATTATGATCCACAATGCAGAGTGTCCGTGGAACTTGATCTTAGATTGAAGGCATTAAAAGTGCCTGGAATATTTCCCTAGATTTGAGTTAGAGAAAGAAATCTATGGTATAGCCCTCACAGTGAGATAATTATGTGATTAGAGGTTACCCAGCTGGGAAGGTAAAAAAGTAACAATCCAATAGAAGCTTAGAGTTTTCTATAAGAACTATAACCCTGTGGAGAGTGTGATGTATCATAATTAATGAGGAACCATTTATTCCCATAGTTTAAGGAATACGGTGTTGACAGAAGAAAAATAGTATTTAGTCAAGAGTATATTTTAGTCATTTCATACAGTAAATGCATAATATATAAAATTTTAATGTATCATCCTTTCAGCTATCGAACTGGAAGTTCCAATTTCTCTTTAAAACCTATGGGTCTCTACAGAGATTGCAATATATGTCAGAGGATCCAAATTCATACGTAATTGACAAGGTGCCTCATGGCAGACTGGTACAAAAGGTGAAGTCACACGGGATCAGAGGTGAGGTGGTAAGATGGATACAGAACTGGCTCGGTCACAGAAGGAAAAGGGTAGCAGTAGAAGGGTGTTTTTCTGAATGGAAGGTTGTGACTAGTGGTGTTCCACAGGGATCGGTGCTTAAGCCTCTGTTGTTTGTAGTATACATAAACGATTTGGAGGAAAATGTAGCCGGTCTGATTAGTAAGTTCGCGGATGACACCAGGGTTGGTGGAGTGGCAGATAGTGTTGATCATACAATTTACAGTGCAGAAGGAGGCCATTTGGCCCATCGAGTCTGCACCGGTCTTTGGAAAGAGCACCCTACCCAAGCCCACATCTCCACCCTATCCCCACACCTCCACCCTATCCCTGTTACCCCACCTACCCTTTTTTGGAGACAAGAGGCAATTTAGCATAGCCAATCCACCTAACCTGCCCATCTTTGGACTGTGGGAGGAAACCAGAGCACCCGGAGGAAACCCACGCAGACACGGGGAGAACGTGCAGACTCTGCACAGACAGTGACCCAGCAGGGAATCGAACCTGGGACCCTGGAGCTGTGAAGCAACTGTGCTAACCACTGTGCTACCGTGCTGCCCATACGTTGAGGACTGACAGAAGATACAGGACATAGGTAGGTTGGAGACTTGGGCAGAGAAATGGCAAATGGAGTTTAATCCGGACAGATGTGAGGTAATGCATTTTGGTAGATCTAACATAGAGGGGAAATATATCGTAAATGGCAAAACTCTTAGGAATATAGAAAGTCAGAGAGACCTGGGCGTACAGGTCCACTGATCTGTGAAGGTGGCAACAAGTGGACAAGGTAGTCAAGAAAGCATACGGAATGCTTGCTTTCATTGGATGGGGAATCAAGTATAAAAACTGGCAAGTCATGCTACAGTTGTATGGAACCTTGGTAAGGCCGCACTTTGAATATTGCGCACAGTTCTGGTCACCACACTGCCAGAAGGATGTGGAGGCTTTGGAGAGGGTGCAGAGGATGTTTACCAGGATGTTACCTAATCTGGAGGGTGTTAGCCATGCAGAGAGGCTGAATAGACTCGGACTCTTCTCATTAGAAAGTCAGGGGTTGAGGGGTAACCTGATAGAGGTCTACAAAGATTATGAGGGTCATGGATAAAGTGGATAGGCAGGCACTCTTTCCCAGGGCGGAGGGGTCAGTCACCAAGGGGCATAGGTTTAAGGTCCATGGGGCAAAGTTTAGAGCAGATGTGCGATGTAAGCATTTTACGCAGGGGGTGGTGAGTGCCTGGAACGCTTAGCCAGGGGAGGTTGTGGAAGCAGATACATTAACGGTGTTCAAAAGGCATCTTGACAAATACATGGGTAGAATGGGTATAGAGGGATACGGCACGAGGATGTGCTGCGGGGTTTGGCAAAGGTTGGTATCCTGACTGGTACAGGCTTGGAGGGCTGAAGGGCCTGTTCCTGCGCTGTTTGTTTGTTCTTTGTTCTAATGAGGCTCAGGTCTTATTCAGAGGAAGAAAATGCACCTGTAGCAGACAAAATGCTTTGGTTCACGATGCATAATGTGGGTGGAGCTTGCGCTCAGATTGAAGGCTGAGGTTGTGAAGAGTTATAAGAGGCTGGAAGATTTGCCTAGCTTGGACCCAGAGGAAGAAATTTACAGTGTAATCCTCACAGTGAGAGATTGTTATTAATGAGTGCCCATAAGAAGGACCCATGGAAAGTGGACCTGGGCAATCCATACTCCACACCTGGATAGCCTACATTGCACAATTTATAATGGGTACGAGTCAACGTGGCTAGGAAGAACCTCACCACCTATGATGAGTCATTGGCAGAAACAAGAGTCCTTTCCCGTCCATGACATAGCAACACCAAAAAGCTGCCTAAACAATTTGCTGCCTTAATTGTGCCAATACATTTACCACAGCAGATTTCTTGGATATCATACTTTTATCTGGAAAAGGTACATTTTTCAGTGACAATTAGAATGGACCTACCTTGTTGCTTCATACTTTCCATTAGATAAATAGTAAGGCACCAGCTGATTATATTCATCAAAAACTCCCCACTGAAGATGGGCCCATTCATGAACAAAAACTTTATCTGCAGAAACAGAAGCCCTTTTGTTTAAAGTGAGACCAATGCTGTCACTTTCTGTGGGGTATAAATAGAACTGGTTCTTGGGATATATTAAATATTGGCATTTTCCACTCGTATGTAAAATACCCTCAGTGGTATGAAGTTACTTTGTGATATCGCAGAATGATCAATTCTCTTTCCCATTAGTTAGTGGTGGTATTGATTTCTGTCGCAATATTTCTGAGTATTGGTTAGAATTAATCTGGTCAAGGGTTTAGCTGACGTAGTATCGATTGACCTGATGGGAAAGGACCTAATAAAAAATATATTGTTTCATTGGTAACACTGCTGTTAATTCTTTCACCAAAGCCACATACTCACAATTTTGTCTTAATTTTACCTCCTTTGTTAGTTGTCATAGAAACCACTGCACTCAAATTCATCATCTTCAGGGTCATCAAGTGGGATGATGGTCTTTTTTCTTATTTATTCATTCACAGGATGTTGGTATCACTGTCTAGGCCAACATTTATTACCCTTCCCCAATTACCCTTGAGATGTTGATGCTGAGCTGCCGTCTTGGAACCGCTGCAGTCCATGTGGTGTAGGTACATCCACAGTGCTGTTAGGGAGGGAGTTTCAGGATTTTGGCCCAGTGATAGCGAAGGAACGGCGATATATTTCCAAGTCAGGATGGTGTGTGGCTTGGAGGGGAACTTGCAGGTGGTGGTGTTCCCATGTGTCTGTTTCCCCTGTCCTTCTAGCTGCTACCAATCACGGGTTTGGAGGGTGCTGAATAAGGCACCTTGGTGATTTGCTGCAGTGCATCTTGTAGATGGTACACACTGCTGCCATTGTGCACCAGTGGTGTAGGGAATGAACGTTTGTGGATGGGGTGCTAATCAAGCATGCTTCTCTGGATTGGATTGGTTTGGATTAGTTTATTGTCACATGTACCAAGGTGCAGTGAAAAGTATTTTTCCAAAAGCAGCTCAACAGATCATTAAGTACATGGAAAGAAAAGGGAATAAAAGAAAATACATAATAGAACACAAAGTATACAATGTAACTACAAAAGCACCGGCATCGGATAAAGCATAGAGAGGTGTAGTTTTAATGAGGTCAGTCCATAAGAGGGTCATTTAGGAGTCTGGTAACAGCGGGGAAGAAGCTGTTTTTGAGTCTGTTTGTGCGTGTTTTCAGACTTCTGTATCTCCTGCCCGATGGAAGAAGTTGGAAGAGTGAGTAAGCCGGGTGGGAGGGGTCTTTGATTATGCTGCCCGCTTTCCCCAGGCAGCGGGAGGTATAGATGGAGTCAATGGATGGGAGGCAGGTTCGTGTGATGGACTGGGCTGTGTTCACGACTCTCTGAAGTTTCTTGCGGTCCTGGGCCGAGCAGTTGCCATACCAGGTTCTGATGCAGCCGGATAGGATGCTTTCTATGGTGCATCTGTAAAAGTTGGTAGGGGCTAATGTGGACATGCTGAATTTCCTTAATTTCCTGAGGAAGTATAGGCGTTGTTGTGCTTTCTTGATGGTCGCGTCGACGTGGGTGGACCAGGACATATTTTTGTAGATGTGCACCCCTAGGAATTTGAAACTGCTAACCATCTCCACCTCGGCCCCGTTGATGCTGACAGGGGTGTGTACAGTACTTTGCTTCCTGAAGTCAAGACCAGCTCTTTAGTTTTGCTGGCATTGAGGGCGAGATTGGTGTCGCTGCACCACTCCACTAGGTTCTCTATCTCCCTCCTGTATTCTGACTCGTCGTTATTCGAGATCCGGCCCACTATGGTCGTATCGTCAGCAAACCTGCAGATGGAGTTGGACCCAAATTTTGCCACGCAGTCGTGTGTGTACAGGGAGTAGAGCAGGGGGATATGTACGCAGCCTTGCGGGCCCCCGGTATTGAAGACTATTGTGGAGGAGTTGTTGTTCATTCTTACTGATTGTGGTCTGCGGGTCAGAGAGTCGAGGATCCAGTTGCAGAGTGGGGAGCCAAGTCCTAGGTTTTAGAGCTTTGACAAGAGCTTGGCTGGGATTATGGTGTTGAAGGCGGAGCTGTAGTCAATAAATAAGAGTCTGATGTAGGAGTCCTTGTTGTCGAGATGCTCGAGGGATGAGTGTAGCACGAGGGAAATGGCGTCTGCTGTGGACCAGTTGCGGCAGTGTGCGAATTGCAGTGGATCAAGGTGTTCTGGGAGTATGGAGGTGATGCGCTTCATGACCAACCCTGGAGGGTATCTAGTTTCTTGAGTGTGGTTGGAATCTCACTCATCCAGGCAAGGGATGACTATGTAATCACACTCCTGACTTGTACCTTGTAGATGGTGAACAAGCTCTGGGGAATCAGGAGGTTAGTTACCCGCTGCAGAATTCGTAGCCTCTGACCTGCTCTTGTAGCTGCAGTATTCACATGGCTGGTCCAGTTCAATTCCTGAGCAATAGTAACACCTGTGGAGATTGATAGTGGGGACTTCGGCAATCATAATGTCATTGAATGTCAAGGGGGGATAGTTTGATGCCTATTTATTGGAAATGGGCACTGCCTGGCATTTATGAGCCACCTATCTGCCCAAGCCTGAATGCTGTTTAGGTCTTATTGCAAATGAACACAAACTGTTTCAATGGACAAACTGTTTCAATATCTGAGGAGTCGCGGATTGTGCTGAATATTGTGCAGATATCCCTATTTCTGACCTTATGATGATGGAGGGAAAGTCATTGATAAAACTTCTTACGTTGTTGAGCCTAGGACGCTCCCCTGAAGAACACCTGCGGTGATGCCTTGGGACTGAGATGATTGACTTCCAACAATCACAACCATCTTCCTTTATGCAGGTATGACTCCAGTCAGCGGAGAGTTTTCCCACATATTCCCATTCAGTCCTGTTTTGCAAGGACCCCTTGATGCCACACTCCTGTCTTGATGTCAAGGGCAGTCATTCTCATCTCACCTCTTGATTTCAGCTCCTTTGGCCATGTATGGACGAAGGCTTTAATGCGGTCAGGAATTGAGTGGCCCTGGTGGAACTCAAACTGAGGTTATTCCTGAGTAGATGCTGCTTAATAGTGGTGTTGATGACCCCTCCATCACTTTGCTGATAATCAAGACTAAACTAATGGGGCAGTAATTGGCTATATTGTTTTGACATGCCCTTAATGGACAGGACATACCTGGGCAATGTTCCACATTGTCGGATAGATGCCAGTGTTGTGCTAGTTATACAGCGGTTAACCAATGTGCAGCATCTACAGTACTGTTGTAGTGGAACAGCTTGGCTAGGGGTGCGGCAGGTCCTGGAGCAAAGGTCTTCAATTCTATTGGCGGACTGGTGTCAGGGCGATAGCCGTTAAAGTGTCAGCAGTTTCCTGATACCACATGAAGTGAATCAAATTGGCTGAAGACTGGCACCCAAAATACTGGGTGTCATAATATACACACAGGTATATGATGGTGCACAGACAGGCAGTGATTGACACACAGGATGATCAGTGAACACACAGAACACAGCAGCCAATCACCAGACAGGACACGACCACTATAAAGCCAGGGGGCACTAGTTTTCCCGCGCTCTCGGGATCCAGCCTCTGAGACAGTCAGAGCCCGTAAGCAGCAACTAGAACATCCACCATGTGGTAGTAAGATAGTCTGGTCAGGTTAGCCTCAGGTCTCCAGTCAAGTCAGCATAGTGTCAACCCACAGTTAAAGTATGTATGATAGTTAAGAATTCAATAAAATCGAGTTGCATTTCTTCTTCAAGTGTTGGAAGCCTGTCTCTCTCACTGCTGCAGTAAACGCAGTCCTCGCAGATCCGGCATACCCAACACATCATAGTACCAGTGAGTCATGCTCGAGTTTGACGGACCCACCTTGAGATAGTCTACCTTTGACCAGCAATCAGCCATCCGGTAACATGGACAGCGTCCGCCCTCCCCCGCAGCTCCACATCGCCGGCAACCTCGGTGCTAACTGGAGGATTTTCAAGCAGAAGTTCCAGCTGTATCTTGACGCCACCGACCTCGAAACCGCAACGGATGACAGGAAGATTGCTCTCTTCCTCTCTACAGCCGGGGACCACGCTATCCACATCTTCAACTCCCTCACCTTTGCTGAAGGCGAGGACAGACAAAGTTTAAAACTGTCCTGCTGAAGTTCGACAGCCACTGGGACATCGAAGTCAACGAGAGCTTTGAACGCTATGTGTTCCAGCAGAGGCTTCAGGGTAAGGATGAACCTTTTCAGTCCTTCTTAACCCATCTCCGTATCCTCGCTCAGTCCTGCAACTACGGCTCCACTTCCGACTCCATGATCAGCGACCATATTGTTTTCGGGGTCCACTCCGATCCCCTTCGCCAGCAGCTCCTTAAAGTTAAGCAGCTCACCCTTCCCATCGCCATCGAAAGCTGCGTCCTCCACGAGCACGCTAACAACCGGTACTCCCATATCAAGGCGGCAGAGATGGCGCGGCAAGGCCCCCACGATGCGGAGCGGGTGCAGGCCGTAAAACAGCTCCAGGGCCTGAGTCTGGATGAGGGCAGCCATTTTGCACGTATTCCCGGGCTCCTGCGTATGCGCACAACGACCAAGGGGATGGCGAGGCCGAGGATCGAACTGCGCATGTGCGCACATCTTTCGACCGCACCGCGCATGTCCGGTGGTGCATGGAACGTCCTGACATGCACCAACTGTGGCTCCGCCCACTTAAAGCTGCAATGTCCCACGAAATCTCAACGCTGTCTCCAGTGTGGCAAACTTGGCCACTACGCAGCCCTGTGCAGATCTGCTCAACTGCCCAATACATAGCGATCCCAGTCGCAGCGCAGGAACGTCCGGTCAGTGCAGCAACCCGTTGCAAACTCCGACTTCGACATGGTTCCAGATCCCGACACCAAGGATCTCACATCCCCCTTCTGGGTGGGCATCATCACCAAGCATACGATGCTTTCCAAAAAAAAGGCTAACCCACTCCCAGTGCTGAGCATTGTTCCGGACAACGAGTAGTGTGCCACCCTTACGGCCAACAAATCTCGCATACGCTTCAGGCTGGGCACCAGCGCTTCAGCGAACCTCATTTCGAAGTCTGACCTGCATACCATCCACGTCAAGCCCAGCATTCTTCCATCGGCCTGCCAGCTCATCGACTACAATGGCAATGCCATTGCTGCCAGTGGCTCATGCCAGCTTGTGGTTTCTCATCGTTCCTCAAGAGCCACCCTGCGTTTCGAAATAATAGCGTCCAACAAAGCTTCCTTGCTCGGTGCTCAGGCCTGCAAATTCCTGAATCTTGTGCAGCGGGTTCACTCCATGTCGCCCACTGAGGCATCAGCCTCACCAGATGCCAACTTTCAAACCCAATTAGATGACATCATAGCACGATACCACAACGTCTTCAAGGGTATGGGCACACTCCCCTACACATACAAGATACTTCTGAAGCCGAATGCCACACCCGTGGTTCATGCACCGCGTCGGGTGCCGGCACCCCTTATGAACCGCCTCAAGCAACAGCTGCAAGACCTCCAGGACCAGGGCGTCATTTCTAAGGTCACGGAACCCACGGACTGGGTTTAGCTCCATGGTTTGTGTCAAAAAACCGTCAGGGGAACTTCGCATTTGCATCGACCCCAAAGATTTGAACCGTAACATTATGAGGGAACACTACCCCATCCCTAAGCGAGAAGAGCTCACTAGCAAAATGGCTCACGCCAAGTTATTTACGAAGCTGGATGCCTCCAAGGGGTTTTGGCAGATACAGCTAGACGCATCCAGACGAAAGCTCTGCACTTTTAACACCCCATTTGGTTGTTACTGTTACAACGGGATGCCCTTTGGCATCATCTCCGCCTCGGAGGTGATCCACCGAATAATGGAGCAAATGATGGCGGGCATCGAGGAGGTGCGAGTGTACGTTGATGACATCATTATCTGGTCCATAACTCCTCAGGAACACATCGATCACCTCAAGCGAGTGTTCCACAGGATCCACGAGCATGGCCTCCACCTCAACAGAGCCAAGTGCTCGTTCGGCCAACCAGAATTCGGCGCCCGTCACAAAGACTGAACTTATAGACTGACTGTTGCATTGCCTTGTGCTTCATTTACACATCTGTACATATTGTTTCTTCCTAATTTGTTATATGCACTCGATCTGCACTAGATACCTTCCCATGTAAATACGTTCACGTATTTTGTATATAGGTCAGCTCCTACTCATGCAAATACGCTCACATACTTTGTACATAGTCAGGCTCATACACACACCCACTATTTATTGACACATACACACATTTTTTGAAAGGGGGGAGATGTCATAATATACACACAAGTACATGATGGTGCACAGACAGACAGTGAGTGACACAAAGGATGACCAATGAACATACAGAACACTGCAGCCAATCACCAGACAGGACACGGCCACTATAAAGCCAGAGGGCACTAGTTTTCCCGCTCTCTTGGGATGCAGCCTCTGAGACAGTCAGAACCTGTGAGCAACAACTAGAACATACACCATGTGGTAGTAAGATAGTCTGGTCAGGTTAGCCTCAGGTCTCCAGTCAACTCAGCATAGTGTCAACCCAGTGTTCAAGCATGTTTAATAGTTAAGAGTTTAATAAAATAGAGTTGCATTTCTTTAAGTGTTAAAAGCCTGTCTCTCTCTTTGCTGCAGTAAACGTAGTCCTCACAGACCCAGCTTCCCCAACACATCAGATGGCATATTAATGAAGCTGGGCAGGATAGTAATCCCACAGAGCATGCGAGAGCTGGTCCTCGGCCAAATCCACGAGGGTCACCTGGGGTCGATAAAGTGTCGCCATCGAGCCCGAGAGGCAGTATATTGGCCAGGCATCAGTCAGGATATTGCCAACACGGTCCTCAATTGCCCAATGTGTCAAATGTTCCAGCCGGCTCCGCCCAAAGAGACTCTACAGCCGCATGAACTGGTGTCCTCCCCATGGTCCAAAGTTGGTATTGACCTCTTTCATGCAAAGGGCAGAGACTATGTCCTCCTCGTGGACTACTTTTCCAACTACCCCGAGGTGGTCAGACTGACTGACCTCACTTCAGCAACTGTCATCAAGGCATGCAAAGAGACTTTTTCCCGTCATGGCATTCCACTTACAGTTATGACTGATAATAGCCCTTGTTTCTTCAGCCAGGAGTGGACGGATTTTGCCTGGCTGTACAATTTTACGCACGTCACTTCAAGCCCCCACTACCCCAGTCGAATGGGAAGGCTGAAAAGTGGGTCCACATTGTTAAAAGACTGTTGTGCAAAGCTGCTGACTCGGGTTCGGATTTTAACCTGACGCTGTTAGCCTACAGGGCAACTCCTCTGTCTGCTGGCCTGTCCCCAGCACAGCTGCTAATGAACCGCACATTATGGACGATGGTGCCAGGTATCCACATCCCAGACCTTGACAATTTTCCGGTCCTGCAGAGGATGCAACAGTCTCGGGCTCAATGCAAGTCGGCGTACGACATCCACACCACAGATCTCCCTGCTCTGGCTCCTGCTGACCGAGTTTGTGTTCAGCTACCTGACGGTGGCTGGTCTGCCGCGACTGTGGTGGTTAAGCAAGTGGCCCCGAGATCGTTCCTCGTTCGTATGCATGATGGCTCCTTTCTTCGGCGTAATAGGCGGGCACTGCGGCTACTTCCACGCCCGCCACCTGAATGTGATGTCCCGCCTCGCATGCTGGTTCCTCAGGATGCGCCCTTCTACGAGGCCACCAATCTGCCAGTTCTTTTACCGACCTCTACATTGGAGGCAGTTCCGCCTGTTCAAGTGCAGACGGCCCCTGACCCACCCGTGAGGCGGTCAACCAGAATTCGTCGCCCGCCACAGAGACTGGATTTATAGACTGAATGTTGCATTACCTTGTGATCCGTTTACACATCTGTACACATTGTTTCTCCCTAATTTGTTATCTGCCCTCTATCTGCACTAGACACCTTCCCATGTGAATACGTTAACATACTTTGTGTATAGTCAGGCTCCTGTACACACACACTCACTATTTATTGACCTACGCACATTTTTTTAAATAAGTTTTAAAAAAAGTGGGGGGGGAGATGTCATAAAAAACAGGTATATGATGGTGCACAGACAGGCAGTGATTGACACACAGGATGACCAGTGAACACACAGAACACAGCAGCCAATCACCAGACAGGACACGACCACTATAAAGCCAGAGGGCACTAGTTTTCCCGCTCTCTTGGGATCCAGCCTCTGAGTCAGTCAGAGCCCGTGAGCAGCAACTAGAACATCCACCATGTGGTAGTAAGATAGTCTGGTCAGGTTAGCCTCAGGTCTCCAGTCAAGTCAACATAGTGTCAACCCACAGTTAAAGTATGTATGATAGTTAAGAGTTCAATAAAATCGAGTTGCATTTCTTCAAGTGTTGGAAGCCTGTCTCTCTCACTGCTGCAGTAAACGCAGTCCTCGCAGATCCGGCATACCCAACACATCACTGGGGACCTCCGGGGGAGGCCGAAGTGGATCATCCACTCAGCAGTCCTGGCTGAAGATAGTTTATTAGGTTTAAATTCCACCCGCTGCTCTGGTAGGGTTTGAACCAGTGTCCACAGCACACGTTGGCCTAGGCCTCTGAATCACTAGCAGACCACATTATAATCATAGATCATAGATCATAGGATTTACGGTGCAGAAGGAGGCCATTCGGCCCATCGAGTCTGCACCGGCTCTTGGAAAGAGCACCCTACCCAAGGTCAACACCGCCACCCTATCCCCATAACCCAGTAACCCCACCCAACACTAAGGGCAATTTTGGACACTAAGGGCAATTTATCATGGCCAATCCACCTAACCTGCACATCTTTGGACTGTGGGAGGAAACCGGAGCACCCGGAGGAAACCCACGCACACACGGGGAGGATGTGCAGACTCCGCACAGACAGTGACCCAAGCTGGAATCGAACCTGGGACCCTGGAGCTGTGACGCAATTGTGCGATCCACAAGGCTACCGTGCTGCCCGTGCTATAATCTTTATAGTAGGCTTACATTAACAATGTGAAAGGCCCCTAGTCGCCACATTCTGGCGCCTGTTCGGGTACAGAGGGAGAATTCAGAATGTCAAAATTACCTAACACTACATCTTTCGGAACATATGGGTGGAAACCGGAGCACCCGGAGGAAACCCACGCAGACACGGGAAGAACGTGCAGACTCCTCACAGAGAGTGACCCAAGCCGGGAATCGAACCTGGGTCCCTGGCACTGCGAAGCAACGATGCTAATCACTGTGCTACTGTGCCACCCACATTTAGCACAATAAATGTGTTTACTCACTTAAATTAATTTACCTTTTCGGCCATAGATTTCACCCAGACTGCTGTTTAGTATAAAATTTGGGGTGAAGTGAATATACCGGCCTTTCTCTCCACATCCACCGTATTGTAGAGTGTAAGGGCGATCGTCATGTTTCAGATACGGTTCAGCAATGATCACATCAGCCTAGGGAAAGACAAATAAACATTTTCATGAGAGAATCACTGTACCTGTGCTTGTGCGTGCACGCATACACACACACAACAAAACACACACACACACGCATGTTTTGGTACTGGACAAGACCCCAATCAATTAATGTTAAGAAACCAGGTGAAACCCCAACAATTTTTCAATTTGTAAAATGTGAGGAAAGGATATTTCGCTCCAGGAGGGAATCCACTGACAAATAGGGGTCTTTGGTATAAAAAAAACTGTATTATTAACACAGGAGTAACCACATTAACATCCCAAAAAACAGCTTTTCAATTAACAGTTAAATAATTCTTAAACTCAAAGGAAACACTTTGACTACTAACATATACCTTCTCTATCACCAATTAAGCAAAGCCCGTTACAGGTCAAAAGCCACTTGTAAATAAAGTGAGCAAAGACAGGGTTACTTGCTGTACTCTTGTGGAGAGCTTTAATGGAAAGACCACTTGGAGAGAGAGAGACCCTTACAGGAAGAGTCTGCAGATTCTTCTGTCTTTGTGAGACAAAAAAAATCCTACAACCAAAACTGCTTGCTGTGGCCTGGCTCCTCCCAATAAACCCGTGCAGACACAGGGAGAATATGCAGACTCCACACAGAGAGTGACCCAAGCCAGGGATTGAACCTGGAACTTTAGCGCAGTGAAGCAACAGTGCTAAACACTCTGAACACACCCCGACACACACACACAAACACACCTACCCAACACACACATACCTGACACACACTAACACATATCCAAACGCACACACACACCCTGACACATGCACACACACACACACCAACACACACACCAATATAGAATCATCAAACACAACACATTCACACCCGAATAAACACACACCCCCAACAAACACAAGCGCGCACACACCCAACACACACACTAACATACACATTCCCACATACACAACACATATGCACTCACACATACATACACACCCAACACACAAACCCAACACACACATACCAAACACATACACGAACGCACAACCAACGCCCACACCCCAACACACACACATTCCCACATATACACCCCAACATACATACACATCTGACACAGTCACACACATCCAACACACACATACACCCTTCATACACACCCCAACACACATTCCCACATACGCGTACACACACTCGTACACATTCACACACAATTAAGGAGTGATGAGTAATGTAAATATCCTGGCAGTTCCTGTGGTTGAACTTCTGTGGGGCTTCTTCAAACTGTTGCAACAACTTTGGCCTCCGTTCCCAAAGTGCAAACATTCCGAATAATTATGGTTGTGTCAGTAATAGACTAATTACACAGTCAGCAGCCGCGGTGTTGTGTCACCATAGTTGCCGATTCACTTTTCCCGGCTGCCGTGCTCCCCCACCCCTGGGTTTCCCGGAGGTGGGGGTGGCTTCAATGGGAAATTCCAAGCGGCGGAGAAATGGAATTCCGCCATCAGCCGAGAAACACGTGACTGGGGGTACGGAGAATCCTGGAATGCTTCACCCTGACCCAGTGCTGTTAAAAACAGAATAACTGTTTGCTTTCTCATATCCAAAATAGATAACCCCACTTCCTGTGTGTCTGCCAGAATAATAATGTGATATAAATAGAGCTGTTGACTTCCGGTGGTGGCATGTAGAGGGGAAGTCTCTTGGGTGGGGCTCCCGTTTGAGATGTATTTGTAACAATATGTATATATGTATACACGTAAAAGGTTAATTATTACATCTCGGTGTAATACAAACTCTAGAGGGCACCACCAGTTCCCAGTATAAATATATTTTTTTAATAAATGTTTTTTTGTTGGGTTTTTGAACAAAGTATATTTACTGTTATGTACACAGAATAGAATACAGATATATATATATACACAGAAGAGAAGGGAACACGCACAAAAACCCCCCAAAAAAGTTAGAACAAAATAACTGGTAGTGTATTATGCGTTAGCTCAACAACAGCAGCCCTGTACAACTGGCAATGTTTTTAGCACATAAGTAGGCATCTGTTTGTGGGGGGCGGGGGGTGGGGGGGAGAACTGGGGGGTACATATACATTTGGGTGCTGGAGAAACAATTATAGAACAATTACAGAGGGCAATACACTAATGGATCTGGTGTTGGTGTTGTCGCTTGCTTCTCCCGGACGACTTTCGCTGCCGTTGTCGTCTCGCAATCACCTCCGCTTCAGCCGTTCATCCCGTCTTTCGCCCGGATTTTCCTTGTTCTCTGCTCCTGTAGTTGCCAAGTTTGTTATCGTTTCCCGTGCCCTCCTTCCGGCTGCCATTCCCTTGCCTCTCCCCCACCTCTCTGGTTCCCCCCTATTCTTCCTTGTCTCCTCCCTCTTCCCCCCCCTCCCACTTCTGCCCCCTCCCCCCCCTCCTTTTATCCTGTGGTTCGCTTTTCTTTTCTCTTAGGTTTAGCTGCTATCCCCCCCACCCCCCAGTCTATCCCTCCCTCCCCCGCCTCGGCTACTTTCCCCTGACTCTTGGCTACCTGGCTATTCTTCTGCTTGTTTGTTGGCCCCAAACAGATCCCGGAACAATTGGGTGAATTGCTCCCACGTTCTGTGGAAGCTGTCATCTGACCCTTGGATGGTGAATTTGATTTTCTCCATTTGGAGAGATTCCGCGAGGTCGGACAGCCAGCCTGCAGCTTTGGGTGGTGCTGCTGACCGCCAGCCGAACAGGATTCTACGGTGGGCGATCAGGGTGGCAAAGGCAAGACCCTCCTCCCCAGGAATAGATCTGGCTGGCCTGATACCCCAAAGACAGCCACTTTCAGGCATGGCTCCACCCTCATCCCCACCATTTTGGACATTGCCTCGAAGAAGGCTGTCCAGTACCCCGCAAGTCTGGGGCAAGAACAGAACATGTGGACTTGGTTGGCCGGGCCTCCTTGGCACCGTTCACGTCTATCCTCCACCTCCGGGAAGAACCTATTCATACAAGCTCTATGTACCACTTTTAGTTGCGTCAGGCTGAGCCTTGCGCACGTGGGGGTGGAGGTGGAGTGCTTCACTCCAGAGTCCCCTCCCGATTTCAATCTCACATTTATTTCTTGTTGCGTCCAGTACGGTGTCAGCCCTCTCTACCAGTCGGTCATACATGTCGCTACAGTTCCCTTTATCTAGGATTCTTGCGTCCAGTAACTTTTCCAGTAATGTCTGTCGTGGAAGTTGTGGGTACGTCCTTGTCTCCTTTCGTAGGAAGTTTTTGAGTTGCAAGTACCTTAGCTCGTTCCCCCTGGCTAGCTGCAATTTCTCTGTCAGTTCGTCCATTGTTGCGATCCTGCCGTCCGTGCATAGGTCCCTGACTGTCAGTGCCCCTCCGTCCTGTCCCCACTTTTTAAAGGTGGCGTCAGTCAGCGCTAGTGTGAACCTAAGGTCCCCAGTATAAATATAAGGGGCTGGATTCTCCGCAGCCCTGTCCCCAAATCACGGTTGGCACGGCAGCGGAGAATCAAGTTCCCCGACGGATCGGGCCCGACGCCGCTCCGACGGTTCTCCGGGCCCTGAATATCTGGGCGTTCGCAAATTACGCCACACAGCTGGGGGGCCATTGCCAGAGGCCAGCCCAGCGAACCTCCGCTCCCAACTGGCCGAGTTCCCGACGTCGTGGAGGTAACATGGTATGGCCGGTCGGGACTTTCACGTGGCGGCTGTGGACTCGGTCCGTGGCTGCCCTGGTGGTGGGCGGGGGGATCTGGAACGGGGGGGGGCCTTATGTGTTGCCGGGGAAGAGATCGGGCCGGACGGATCCTCGGGCATGCGGCCTATCAGGGGGGGCCTAGTTTCTTTATGTGGGTCCGGTCCCGGGTCCGCCATGGCGCTTAGCATGGCCGCTGGAGGCCATCGCCGTGCGCATACGCGGACTAGCAACCGGAGGTGTGGGGGCCCGTATCCGCAGTCAAAGCTGCGTGAAGCACTCCGGATCCCGCTAGCCCTCTGAGGGTAAGTGAATTGGCTGGTATTTTTTTCAGGAAACTCGGGAGTGCAACACCTGCGTTTTTACGCCGGCATGGGGACACAGCCCCATTTTGGGAGAATCCATCCCTAGAACTCAGGGAATCTTAGGTAGTCAGTTGAGTGGTAGCAATAGAGAGAGATAGGTCACAGCATAGTTAAACATAGAAAACATAAAACATAGAAAATACAGCACAGAACAGGCCCTTCGGCCCACGATGTTGTGCCGAACCTTTGTCCTAGATTAATCATAGATTATCATTGAATTTACAGTGCAGAAGGAGGCCACTCGGCCCTTTGAGTCTGCACCTGCTCTTGGAAAGAGCACCCTACACAAACTCAACACCTCCACCCAACACCAAGGGCAATTTGGACATTAAGGGCAATTTATCATTGGCCAATTCACCTAACCCGCACATCTTTGGACTGTGGGAGGAAACCGGAGCACCTGGAGGAAACCCACACAGACACGGGGAGGACGTGCAGACTCCGCACAGACAGTGACCCAAGCCGGAATCGAACCTGGGACCCTGGAGCTGTGAAGCAATTGTGCTATCCACAATGCTACCATGCTGCCCTTGAGAACAAATAAATCTACACTATATCATTTTACCTTAATCCATGTACCTATCCAATAGCTGCTTGAAGGTCCCTAATGTTCCCGACTCAACTACTTCCACAGGCAGTGCATTCCATGCCCCCACTACTCTCTGGGTAAAGAACCTACCTCTGATATCCCTCCTATATCTTCCACCTTTCACCTTAAATTTATGTCCCCTTGTAATGGTTTGTTCCACCCGGGGAAAAAGTCTCTGACTGTCTACTCTATCTATTCCCCTGATCATCTTATAAACCTCTATCAAGTCGCCCCTCAGAGTAGATAGAACTGTAGTTCATTAGTTATTACTTAAACATAGATTACTTTATTGATAGTTATAGATCTGTGGAGTGTGCAAACTCAATATAAATTTAATCGTTATTCAATAAGTCAGTTTTGCTTTAAGTTAGAGATTGGCGGTTTCTTTATAGGGCCTGGTTTAGCACAGTGGGCTAAACAGCTGGCTTGTAATGTAGAAGAAGGCCAGCAGCGCGGGTTCAATTCCCGTACCGGCCTCCCCGAACAGGCGCCGGAACATGGCGACTAGGGGCTTTTCACAGTAACTTCATTGAAGCCTACTTGTGACAATAAGCGATTTATGAAAATGAAAAATGAAAATTAACACCATCAGACCATTCTGGATTACGAAGCAAAGAGTAAAAATATATTAGCAAAGACGGATATAACATGGTACCAGTGACTGGCTACAGAAACAAACTCGGATAATTTAGTAAGATTAGAGTAAGGAAACTAAGAAGCTATTATTCGACTTGCGAAGCACAAACCTGTGACTGCAGAACTTTGATGAATCCAGGATCGATGGACAAAGCTCAAGCTCTACGAAGACACCGGATCCACAACAATCGTAATTATAATTGGCGCGTGTTTAAACAAGTGTTTCAACTGTATCTCTCATCCTCTAATCCTAGAAACTGCCAGGGACGAGCAAAAAACTGCCAAATTACTACTCGTTGCTGGGCAACAAGCCTATGTATAACATTTTGAGAATGATGGTGATAAAAAAAACTTTGAACTGTAGTTTAAAAATGTGATCATCATTGTGAAAGTGATGAAGAGTTCATCAAAAGACTGCAAAAGCGACAAAAAGTGCTGTATCAAGAATCGTTTAAAATAGGCAATGCGATGAATCAATATAAAAATAGAGGTGCCAAACTGTTCCATTGCCAAAGTGAAAATTGTTTTCAGTCCGTTGAAGCTATTGCGCAACAGAAAAATATTCGCGCTCAAATAGACGAATGTGGGCAAGCGCACCCGAAAAAACACGCAAATTATATGCTGAGCGTTTCTGCGCATGTGCGGGACCAGCACGCACATGCGCACTTCCAAAAAAGACACAAACCAGAGAAAGACTGTTCTGCGCAAGCACCAGAAGCTGCGCATTTGAAAAAAAGAGTGCACTCAGGAAGAAGATCGATTTGCGCATGCGCAATCGAAAATTACGTACGACGTCACGAACGTCAGAACGTCAGAACATTATGGACACGCCCACTTAAAGGGAAACTGCCCGAAAATTAAAAATAACAATTTTAAAGACACAAAACACAAGTTTCTGTTTACCCCGCAAGGCAGAACATTGCCTGAATTTCAACAAACAGTTGAAGAAAACATTTGCAGCACCATGTAGCAAGATGTTTGCAGCATTCAACATGAAGAAAATAATAACAAATCTAAAACTAAAGAAGATGATTTGTACATTGAAGAATACTACTCAGACAAGGCAGAGATATTCAGATATAATGATCATAGTATTAGCAACACAGTTGAAAACTGAATACCACTCTACTAATGGGAGATGAATGCAGTACCTTGATGGAAGGGCAGATCGTTGATACACTGGACGACAGTAACCTGTCAAATAAACAAGAAGAAAACGACTCCACACAGAGAGCACTGAACAACTCCACACAGAGAATACTGAATGACTCCTCAGAGAGAGCATTGATCAACTCCACAGAGAGCATTGATTGACTCTACAGAGAGAGCATTGATCGACTCCACAGTGAGAGCGATAACAGACTCCAGGATGGGAGCAATGAAAGACTCCAAAGAGAGAACAATGCAAGAAGAAGACTACGAAGGTCTCTCTAGCTTATTTGATCAACAAGAAGAAGACTGTGATTGTCTACCCACTGTATTTGTGAATAGTGACAAAGCAATCACAATTAGCATACGAGATGTGCAAGACCGCAGCGAGACTGACTGATCTCAGCTCGACTGTACAAAAGAACATGACAATCAAAGTAAAACAATAAATGATTCAATTGAAATCACATCTATTCTAAACAACCTGCAAGAAAAAGAAATCTTCGAGAAGTTCAATTGCAAAGAGGAGCACCAAGAAATCAAACAGACATTAGATCAACCAGAAGTGACTGATGTCACCAAGATCAATGAAATATCAGATCATTCAAGTGAAGCTCAGATCATAAATCTCAATGCAACATCAAATAACACAAAGAACAATGATATTAAAAAGTTTGAAAATGATTCAAACAATCCAGACGGAACAGTTATTGAGCACAAAAACAGAAACTACGAAACAACAAACTCTACACAATGGTGCAACTGTGCAACTGAAGGCCAACTGACCAGCACATTCCAAAACAATGCCAACAGTAGAAACATAACATGGACATTGTTCAGACAAAACAAATGTCATGCCAACAAATTTCATGAATTCATATTTGCTCCAAGACAAAAAAGCAAACCAGTATTTAAGGTAACTGACATACAAAATCAATAGCACAAGCACGGAAAGAAGACCAGGTCACACAACAAAAATGGTTCAACCAAAAGAACACCTGATGATGACTTATTGGTACTTCAACCACACCACGAATGAAGACTAAGGACAATCTCAATTTGTAAATCGTTTGCATTGAACTCTGTTTTCATTATTAATTTTTCACTATGTTACAAAGATATATACATATCATGTATTGTACTAATATTATTATACATTTTTTCCTTTGTTGTGCATAGAAAAGAAATGTTAAAAAAAGGGGGATGTAACGATATGTATATATGTACACACCTCAGTGTAATACAAACACTCGAGGAAACCACCAGTTCCCAGTATAAATATAAGACCTCAGGGAACCTTGGGTACTCAGTTGAGTGTTAGCAGCAGAGATAGATCACAGCATAGCTAAGACTAGATAGAAGTAGCATGTGTAGTTCATTAGTTATTACTTAAACATAGATTACTTTATTAACATCTATAGTTCTGTGGTTGTGGCATTGGATGCCGAGAAAGTGTTTGACCGGGTAGAATGGGGATACTTGATGGCAGCTCTGGAGCGGTTTGGGATTGGATCACGATTTGTGGACTGGGTAAAGCTACTGTATACGGAGCCGAGGGCGAGTGTCTGCACAAACCACATCAGCTCAGAATACTTTTCTTTCCACCTTGGGACTAGGCAGGGATGTCCTATATCCCCCCTGCTGGTTGCACTCGCGATTGAGCCATTGGCTATCGCGTTAAGACATTCGGAGGTATGGAAAGGAATAGTGCGGGGGGGGGGGGGGGGGGGGGGGGGGGGGGGAGGTAGAGCCGATGACTTGTTATTATACATGTCGGAACCAAGTGTGTCAATAGTGGGAATATTGGAGCTGCTTCAGGTGTTTGGGTCTTTCTCGGGGTACAAGTTAAATATAGACAAGAGTGAGTATTTTGTGGTGTCTCGGCTGGGGGTGGGGGCATGAGTGGAGGGGCTGCCATTCCGTAGGGCAGGGACTTACTTTAGATACCTGGAGGTGCAGGTTGCTCGGGATTGGGGGGGCTCCGTAGGTACAATATTACTAGTTTGGTGGGGAGGGTGAATGCTGGTCTGGCAAGGTGGGATGGTCTCCCTCTGTCACTGGCGGGTCGGGTACAGGCGGTTAAAATGAACGTGTTGCTGTGATTTTTGTTTATTTTTCAATGCCTGTCAATTTTTCTGCCAAAAGCATTTTTTAGAGAGATTGAAGGGATGATTCCTCATTCAGCTGGGGAGGGAAGATGGCCAGAATTAGAAAGGTGCTACTACAGAGGGGAAATCAGGCAGGGGGTTTGGGTCTTCCGAACCTGATGTATTATTATTGGGCGGCGAATGTGGAGAAGGTGCAAAGACCCATTCAGGGGGGTTGATTCCCAGTGAGTTAGAATAGAGGTGAATTTGTGTAGGGAGTCGGGATTGAAGGCCCGATGGTCCCGAGGAAATACTCAGGGAGTCCGGTAGTAATAGCTTCACTGAGAATCTGGAGGCAGTTTCGAAAGCACTTCGGGTTGGGTACAGGGTCAAGGGAAATGCCGATTCGGGGGAACCAGGGAAGTGGTGTGGAAATTTTCGGAGATGGGAGGAGAAGGGAATTAGGACACTAAAAGATATGTTTTTTGGGGGTCGGCCTGCAGGGTTGAAGGAGTTGGGAGCAAAATACGGGCTGGAGCGGGGGAAATGTTTCGATACATGCAGGTTCGAGACTTTTCTGGGAAGGAAATACAGAGCTTCCCATATTGCTGGAGGAGGTGCTGACGACAGGGGGACTTGTAAAGGAGGTTTACGGGGATATTTTGGAAGAGGAGAAGCGCCGTTGGAAGGGATCAAAGCAAAGTGGGAGGAAGAGTTTCATAGAATTTACAATGCAGAAGGAGGCCATTCAGCCCATCGAGTCGGGCACCGGCTCTTGGAAAGAGCACCGCACGCTAGGTCAACACCTCCACCCTATCCCCATAACCCAGTAACCCACCCAACACTAAGGGCAATTTTGGATACTAAGGACAGTTTATCATGGCCAATCCACCTAACCTGCACATCTTTGGACTGTGGGAGGAAACCGGAGCACCCGGAGGAAACCCACGCACACACGGGGAGGATGAGCAGACTCCGCACAGACAGTGACAGTTGGAAGAGGGCATGGAGGAGGGGTTCTGGTGTGAGGTGCTCCAGAGTGAATGCTTCCACCTCATATGCGAAGTTGGGGCTGATACAGCTGAAGGTGGTGTATAGAGTGCACGTTCAAGGGCGAGGATGAGCCGGCTCTTTGAGGGGTAGAAGATATGTGTGAACATTGCAGGGGGGAGAGGGGGTGGGGTGCAGGGTTCCGCAAACCACGTTCATATGTTTTGGTCCTGTCCAAATCTGGAGGATTACTGGAAGGAGGTGTTTCGGGTAATCTCTAAAGTGGTGCACATGAAACTGGACCCGGGCCCTCGGCAGGCCTTATTCAGGTGTCAGACCAGCCAGGGTTGGAAACGGGCGCGGAGGCAGCTGTTGTAGCCTTCGCCTCATTGATCGCCCAAAGGCGGATCCTGCTAGGATGGAGAGCAGCCTCTCCACCCTGTGCCCTGGCGTGGCGGGGGGACCTGCTGGAATTCTTGACTCTTGAGAGGGTTAAGTTTGAACTGAGGGGAAGGATGGAAGGGTTCTACAATTCAAGAATTGGATTATATCGAACATTGGGGGGTTGGGGAAGGTTGGGGGGAGGGGGACTGTATGTGTGAATGGTGACTACGGGTGTCTCCTGATTGTTTCTTATTTTTACATTTATGTCACCATGCGGGCTGTTGTTTGGGGGTTGGTGGGAGGATGGGATTGTTATTGTTGATAAGAACATAGAACATACAGTGCAGAAGGAAGCCATTCGGCCCATCGTGTCTGCACCGATCCACTTAAGCCCTCACTTCCACTCTATCGCCGTAACCAAATAACCCCTGCTAACCTTTTTGGACACTAAGGGCAATTTAGCGTGGCCAATCCACCTAACCTGCACATCTTGGACTGTGGGAGGAAACCGGAGCACCCATAGGAAACCCACGCACACACGGGGAGGATGTGCAGACTCCGCACAGACAGTGACCCAGCGGAGAATCGAACCTGGGACCCTGGCGCTGTGAAGCAATTGTGCTATCCGCAATGCTACCGTGCTGCCCGCACATTGCTGGAAGAGGAGACGGCACCATTGGGAGGGATCAAAGCAAAGTGGGAGGAAGAGTTGGGAGAGGGTATGGAGGCGGGGTTCTGGTGTGAGGTGCTCCGGAGAGTGTACGCTTCCACCTCGTGCGCGAGGTTGGGGCTGATACAGCTGAAGGTGGTATATAGAGCGCACGTCACAAGGGCGAGGATGAGCCGGCTCATCAATGACTATGTATTCGTTACTGTTTATTGTTCGTTGATGGGTGTAAATTTGGAAGAAAACGTGAAAAAGGAGGAGAATAATAAAACTGTTTTCCTTTCCTTCCGGAACTCAAACAAGTGGCGCCGTGCATTTAGGAACAGGAGAAGGCTCTGCTGCTGATCTGTCCATTAACTCTGTCTATACGCTTTGGTTTTGTAATCTGTAATACAGATAAAATACTAATCCCAATTTTGGACATTGCGATCAGCCCGCAGCCTGGGGAGAGAAAGCCAGTGTCATCTCCACATTCCATATTATGCATCTTTCGAAATTAAACACTTCGGCTGCATTCACCGCTTTCGAGCCTAAGTACGGAGGATCTGTGGCGTTTTATGTCCCAAAAATCGGCGGCGCCCCCTCACCCATCCTGTGCCCGCTGAGGGGCCAGCAGCCATGCCGCATAAAACTCCCGGCTCCCACGATAAAACCGACTGGAGAATGGCCTGGCCCGTGGCCGCGCATGCGCACAGCGGCGGCCTGCAGCGGTCACGCCATAAAACATGGCACCGGCCGTGCGCGGACCCAACCTGCCAGATACTGCACCCCTGGCCTCCCCGTGGTCACCCCCCCTAGCCCTCGCGGAAGCCCCCCCCCCCCCCCCCCCCAGCCAGCAGCACGACTGGGGCGGTGCTGGACACAGGCCGTAGCCGCCACGCCGGGTTCCCGACCGCTGAGACCACACGTCAATCGCACGGTCAGGAACCCGGCCCATCGGGGGCGGAGCATTGGGGGAGGGTCTTCAGGTGACGCCCTAAGGCCGTCCCAAGCGGAATGGCCTGGAGGTGACACCTATACGACCCATGGCCCTACGTTCACAGTGGACAGACAGCGGCGTGCACAGTTGCATGGATGCCTTGCCAGCTGTGGCAATGACGTTCCATGCCCGTCCACCCCGACTCCCCAGTCCACCTCCTGGCCACCCCCCACTACTTCCCCCGGCCCTGGCAGAACCCCCCTGGCCAGCGGCACAACTGTCAGCACACTAAGGCGATGTTGGACACTTTCGGTAACCCTCCTGTCTCTCCCTCTACAGCCACGAAGCTGGTTTCACGATTTTAAAACGCTCAAGTGAAACATGTCTTCGGGAACTCGGCCCATCGGAGGCGGAGAATCGCAGAGGCCCTGGTGGATACCGGGTCGGGCCCGCTAATGACATGCAAATGGTGTTTTCTGTATGTGCGTTCCGGGCTGCATTGACGGCGACGGAGAATTGCGATTAGGCAGCAAATAACACCCACCGCGATTTTGCCATCGAAACCTATTCGCCGCCCAATCCTGTTTCGCGATTTCGGTATTAGCCCATGGAGAATCCCACCCTTCATCTTTCCTCTTTTCCAAATGTTTAAACAAAGGTATGTAAATGTAAATAATCTCGATTGTCACAAGTAGGCTTACATTAACAATGCAATGAAGTTACTGTGTAAAGCCCCTAGTCGCCACATTCTGCCGCCTGTTCGGGTAGACCGAGGGAGAATTCAGAATGTCCAAATGACCTAACAGCCTGTCTTTCAGGACTTGTGAGAGGAGAACGGAGCACCCGGAGGAAACCCACGCAGACACGGTGAGAATGTGCAGACTCCGCAAAGACAGTGACCCAATCCAGGAATTGAACCTGGGACCCTCGAGCTGTGAAGCAACAGTGCCAACCACTGTGCTACTGTGCCGCCCCACGGTAATGTTAGGCTTTCAAATTGGAGAGAGAGAAAAATCGCAACACCCAGTTATAATGTTCCAAACAACTAACGCATTGTTTTCATGACAAAATAGGCAACGGTGTGGGTCTCAATCCCCAAAGACCATCACTAATTCTCCAATGAAATTCTGACACCACTGACTGTTCATTGCGAAGTATCGTGTCGTCAACAAGCTTGTTGTGGGACAGCTGTTGGGTGGTGGTTGACCTTCAGGTGAAGTCCACATTTGCAGAAAGTGTTCAGAAATCTAACGGGCCAGATTCCCGCTGAGAATTCTCTTGAGGCTGCTCCCCCGCCCTTGAAACCTCGGTAGAAATTCGGCCCCCACTCGAGTGTTGAAGGGGGTTTGTGAAGTTCCAGGGCAGAGCTGAGGCTGGGAGGGATTTGTCAGTCTTCACCGCTCACTTCTTACCTTCTCGTAGGATTCAGTCGTGGGTCTGTGAATCGAGCTGGAATTAAGTGACCATGTTCGAGGCAGCAGGATTTTCACATCCGAAAAATAAACTTGCTGCTTGGTCGCGTTGTGAAGGTAGGAGGAGGCAGCTGTCACTATTTGCTGTGAAAGCAAAGACAAACTTAAAATCATTGACCTTGCTTCATTAGTCGAATGGTGACATTGAAAAGGATATAACAAATTCCTTTAATTCTTCCCACTTTTCACCAATTCCTGAATTCTAAACAATAACTTACAACACCAAGTGCAAACAAGGTCACAAAACAAGGGCTATTAACTCTTTTGGAACAGCATCAATGCCTCACCTGAATATTTTCAATAAGGTTGGTATCATTTTTGATTCTGGGGTTAATAGCAATAACCAAGTCTCTATATCCATTCTTCTCCAACTTTGCTCCAGAAGAATGGATAATATAATCACACAGAATGCAGCTGAACACCAAGCCAAGGAGTTTTGGGAACCACATTGTTTCGCACTGACTGTTTGGACAAATATCTTCGGGACACTGGTTTGCTAGATTTATATAGCTTCTGATGTCATGATATGTAAATAAGGTCTCTTGGCAGTATCATTCCCACTCTGGGCAAGACATCAAGTGGGATTAAATAGATTGCAATAGTTGTAAGAGAGTCAGCAGGACATGGGCGGGGAGGAGGGAATCAACATACATTTAGTCTGCAACTTTGTACCGGGCATCACAGAATCATAGAATTTACAGTGCAGAAGGAGGCCATTCGGCCCATCGAGTCTGCACCGGCTCTTGGAAAGAGCACCCTACGTCAGCCAATGCCTCCACCCTATCCCATAACCTTTTTTGGACACAAAGGGCAATTTAGCACGGCCAATCCACCTAACCCGCACATCTTTGGACTGTGGGGGAAAACCGGAGCACCCGGAGGAAACCCACGCAGACACGGGGAGAACGTGCAGACTCCGCACAGACAGTGACCCAAGCCGGGAATCGAACCTGGGACCTTGGAGCTGTGAAGCAACAGTGCTAACCACGTGCTGCCCCCTACTCCTGGGTGAGTGATAGCGCTTTGGGAAATTTCCAGTGGCTGGTCCCATGGGGGTGAGGGAGATAAAGCTGCCGATAGCATTGGTGGGTTTACGTGCTGTGGGCAATATTCACCGTTGCCCGACGCCGATATTGTAATTGGTGATCGGGCGGAGAATCCATTTTGACGCCCAAATCGGGGGCGGCACCGGTTTGACGGTGGTTTTCTATCCTCCGACCCCCTTCGAAATGGCATCATTGCAATGCGCACCATTGGAACAGCATTGGCGCGTCAACTTAAGAACCTCCCCCAATGCTCCAACCCCGATGGGCCGACTGTGGTGGCGCTGGACACAGTCCGTAGTCGCCACGCCGGGTTTCCGACCGCTGAAACCACACATCAACCGCACGGTTGGGAACCCGGTGTGGCGGCTGCGGACGTTTCCAGTGCCGCCATAGTCAGCCGGGAGCCATGCTGCTGGTTGGGGGGGGCTTCCCCAAGGGCTGGTGGGACTGGTGAGGGGTGGCCTGAGTATTGAGCCAGCTTTTACGTGGGGTTCCTCCCTTTTAGTTATGGCTCAGTTAGTACACAGCTCAGCAGACACACATCAACCTCGTTAAGACGGCTTTATTATTCCAAGCTTGGTCACATGTACATGGAGATAGATCTGGATAAATGCCACTATCAACCTGGCTAACATTGATAAAAACATCTGAGGTATAGGATTTTCCAAAAATCAATAGCCCACCCCAGTTGGACTTGATCCAATCCTTGAAGCTGGCATTTCTATATTATCCAGTGAAATTACTTTAAACAAAATAATAACTTGTGATCAGCTCATGATTAACCCCATCCTATCACTTGTTGTTTCCCAGGATCTTGTGTCCATTATAAAGTTGTTTCTCTGACATTCCCATCCTGCGTATCACAGTCAGTTCCTGTCCACCTCATTGTTCATCCAGGGGCAGGATGCTAAAGCTGGTTTCCTCTTTACTCCATGGATTGTCTGAGACAGGATATTGGGGGGCACCGATAAGGGCTGTTTACTGAGTTGACTGTGTTATTTGCTGACCACACAACCCCGTTTGTATCAAAAACATGGGCAAGTTAGCTAGCTTAAATCCCATCATGCATTGTGGCCACTGCTTGTAGCAAGAGTTTAAAATGCTTATTACTGCTGTGTCCTAAAAATACAGGTTTAATGGTTAATAACGATTACTGGGTATACTTTCTATAATTAATCTCAATCCTTAATAAACTAACTTATGTGGAACTATTCTAGTGTTATCCTAGATATTCAGTTTAAAGCGGTCTCATCTCTGGACACCTCCTTCACCATGTGTGCCACCCACACCAACACCGCACAGGTGGCATCCATGGTGGAGGACTTGGAGGGGCGATGGTTTTGGCCATGGATCAGCGTGTCCAAGGCGTGGGCATTCTGTGAAGGCGGAGGCCAAAGCCCAGGACAGGGCTGCCTTCGCACAGGCAGACATGTGCCAGAGCCACCTGGACATTCCTGCGGCGCTCCTGAGCATGACCCAGTCACAGACTGGGAGCAGAAGCTGGCCGATGTGGCACAGACACAGAGGGAGATGGCGCAGTCACTGGCTGATTTACCAGACAGAGGTGGTCCACTCCGCGTGCTCCATGGCCGCGAGCATGCAGACCCTGGTCGAGACGGCAGCTGGCCTCCAGGACTGGCTGTGCCAGGTAGTGGGGGAGCCTCAGTAGTTAGCTCCGCTCGCACCCCAGTCCCATGGAGTAGCCAAGGCCATCGGGCACCCCGATGGCGAAGGAGGTGATGGGGCCCATGCCGGTGACTCCTGCAGGGGAGGTGCACCGCAGCACCTTGGAATCACCCCCTCCTGTCCCTGGCACACCTGGTGACAGCGGGCAGCACAGGGCTGCACCACACCTCCTGGGACACCCGAGCTGTAACCGGGCCCATCCAGGTCAAAGGGCAGGAATCACAATCGGCGGCCTCCACCCCTGCTGTGCCATCTGGAGATCCACTTAGGCATAGCTTTAGGGCCCAGAAGGTCAGAAAGTTAGAGACCAGTTAAGATGGCACGGGTGCAGGGCACAGTTTAGTGATAAGAGCTAGAGCACAAATCTGCATATATGTTTTCAATATATGTGCACAATGTTACAACCTGCCTCAGCACTCTGTCAGATGGGTGTGAGGGGTGGGTTGGCCTGGGCTGGCCAGAGAGGGGGCACGGGTTGACAGGGCCCAGGTGCTGCACCATCCCCTTGGTGAGGCAGAGCCTCCTGCGGCACATGCTGTCCGGCATCGGTTGGAAAGACCAGCGACGCCTGTGCACCTTGGGCTGTTGCAGGCCTCTCCCTCTGGGCCCCCCCTGGCCTGATGGGTGGCAAGGTCCACAAGGTGTGGGGCGTGCCCTGCACATAGGCCGCTGCCTCCAGCCTCTGTCAGCGCTGCTGCCGCCACCTTATCCACCATCTGGCCACCCGGCCAGCCAGCAGCACCACTAGGGCAAATTCCGCAGGGTCCAAGATATCATCCACACCGTGTAATATCTGTAAGGAATTGGGAGAGAGTGTGAGACTGACAACCAGCGGTGACCCTCCAGGCCCCCATTGCTCTCCTCCCTTCCCCCCATCCGGCAGGCCGTGCACACGCAACCCCAGTTGCAGCCGGGGCCTCTGCTCACCGGATCCCAGAGCCTGTACCCCAGACACCCGCATGAAATGTTACCTGGACTGGGCGCAAGCTCCCTCCCCGGTGCACTCACACATGCTCCGGCTGCGGAAATGTCCCCAGTGCTGGGTGTGGTAGTCTGTGTAGAGGTATTACGGTACCTGGTAATGCTGGAACACCATTGGTAGATATTGTATGCTTCCTATTGGTCAAGCTGTATGGTAGCTCCGCCCTGCAAGGCGGGGTATAAGAGCCGTGCCGCCCCAGCAGCCTTCATTCTGTACCTGAGCTGCTGGGGGAAACATCTAGCTTATTAAAGCCTTCAGTTGGACTACAACCTCGCTTTAGTGGTCATTGATCGTGCATCAATTTAATAAGCCAGATTTAAAAGGATGGAGCTCCGAATCAAGCCGGAGTGTCTGCAACTCAGCCCCCACGCGGCGAACTCAGTGGCAATCTTCAAGCACTGGCTGGTGTGTTTTAAAGGATATCTCGGAACGGCCGAAAACACACCCAAGGGAGAGCAAGTCCTCCACTTGAGGGTGAGTCCGGAAATTTACACCCTCATCGAGGAAGCGGAAGACTTTGATGCAGCAATAGAGCTGCTAAAAGGACATTATATTCGCCTGGTAAACCAGGTCTACGCCCGACATCTGCTAGCAATGAGGCGACAAATCCCTTGGGAATCGCTGGAAGAATTCTACCATGCGCTCCTGGTGTTGGGGATAAACTGCAGCTGCACGCAAGTTGCGGCGAGCGAATACACAGAACCCCTGGTCCGGGACACTTTCGTGGCAGGTATGCTGTCCTCCCAAATCCGCCAGCGATTGCTGGAAAAAGACACCCTAGGCCTCAAGGAGGCATGGGCCCTTGCAGGCTCCCTGGATGTGGCCTCCTGAAACGCTCGCGCTTACGTTCCCGACCGCGCGGCAGCCCCCTGGGCAGCGTGGAACCCCTCCGCAGCCGACCCCGAAACATCCCCCATCCCCCCACAAGCTTGTGCTGCAAGGCGGCCTGGCAACCCCGGGAGCCCCGCTGCTACTTTTGCGGACAGGCCAAGCACCCCCGGCAGCGCTGCCCGGCCCGCGCATCCACCTGCAAGGGATGTGGTAAAAAGGGCCACTTCGTGGTGGTATGCCAGGCCCGTGCGGTCGCCGCGGTCTCCAGCGGCGAATGCGGACCGCCACCACAAACCTCTCCACAGTCCCCGTGCGGCCAGCGGGTGCCGCCATCTTCCTACTCCAGGGCCACGTGCGGCCCCCGGGCACCGCCATCTTGTCCCGCTGACGCCACGCTCGATGGATGGGCGCCGCCATTTTGTTCAGCCCCAGCCATGTGCGACCAAGGGGAGCCGCCATCTTGGATGGACTCCCAGGACCCCAGCTCGGCTGACCACACACCGCACAAAGAAAACACTCAACTGCTGAGATTAGCCTCGGTGACCCTGGGTCAGTCCCGTCCTCGAAAACTCTCAACTGCTACAACAACTGTACTTATCAACGGGCACGAGACGTCCTGCTTTAATCGACTCTGGGAGCACGGAGAGCTTCATACACCCCAACACGGTAGGCGCTGTTCTCTCCTCGTACACCCCGTTAATCAAAAAATCTCCCTGGCCTCCGGTTCCCACTCAGTAGAGATAAAGGGGTTTTGTGTAGCAAACCTCACAGTCCAGGGAAGGGAGTTCAAAGATTGCCGGCTCTACGTCCTTCCCCACCTCTGCGCGGCCACACTCCTAGGTTTAGACTTCCAGTGTAATCTCCAAAAACTAACTTTCAAATTTGGCGGCCCTATACCCCCCCCCCCTCACTGTCTGCGGCCTGGTGACCCTCAAGGTCGACCCGCCTTCCCTGTTTGCGAACCTCACCCCGGATTGCAAACCCGTCGCCACCAGGAGCAGACGGTACAGTGCCCAGGATCGGAGCTTTATTAGGCTAGAGGTCCAAAGGCTACTGAGGGAAGGAGTCATTGAAGCGAGCAACAGTCCCTGGAGAGCTCAAGTAGTGGTGGTAAAGACCGGGGAGAAGCATAGGATGGTCATCGACTACAGTCAGACCATCAACAGATTTACGCAGCTGGACACGTACCCTCTCCCCCGCATATCCGACCTGGTAAACAGGATCGAGCATTACAAGGTCTTCTCCACGGTGGATCTTATGTCCGCCTACCACCAGCTCCCCATCCGCACTCGTGACCGCAAATACACTGCCTTCGAGGCAGATGGGCGGCTCTATCACTTCTTAAGGGTTCCCTTCGGTGTCACCAACGGGGTCTCAGTCTTCCAGCGCGAGATGGACCGAATGGTTGACCGGTACAGTTTACGCGCAACATTCCCGTATCTCGATAATGGCACCATTTGCGGCCATGACCAGCAGGACCACGACACCAACCTCCGAAAATTCCTCCAGACCGCAAAGATCCTTACCTTACATACAACAAGGATAAATGCGTGTTTAGCACCGACCGCCTAGCCATCCTCAGCTACGTAGTGCGAAATGGAGTTATAGGCCCCGACCCTGAGCACATGGGCCCCCTTATGGAGTTCCCCCTTCCCTCACTGCTCCAAGGCCCTGAAGCTGGCTAGATGGATTGTGAGCAATTCTGATGCAGGAGCTGGTCACAGACCGCTGGTTCTGTGGCTGAAATGTGACATTGTGACTCCCCAGAGCCGGTCCACCACATACAAGAGCTTGAGGGGATACTCGTTTGGATGAGGGTAGATCCCACAGAAACTGGAAACCATCCAGGGTGAAGCAGGCCACTTGGTTGGCACCCCATCCAACACCGAAATCCTCCACCACCGACCCACTGGCAGCTGTGTGAAAGATACACTGCCACTAGTTGCTAGGGCTACTTCGGCAGCCCCTTCCAAACCCGTGAGCTCGAGCAGGACAAGGGCAGCTCCAAAAACATGATATCAGCAGCACGGGAGCACAGTGGTTAGCACTGTTGCTTCACAGCGCCTGACTCCGAGGTTCGATTCCCGGCTTGGGTCACTGTCTGTGCGGAGTCTGAACGTTCTCCCCGTGCCTGCGCGGGTTTCTTCCGGGTGCTCTGGTTTCCTCCCACAAGTACCCGAAAAACGTGCTTGTTAGGTAATTTGGAAATTCTGAATTCTCCCTCTGTGTACCCGAGCAGGTGCCGGAATGTGGTGACTAGGGGCTTTTCACAGTAACCTCATTGCACAGTGTTAATGTAAGCCTACTTGTGACAATGAAGATTAATATTATATGAGAGGTGCCCACTGCTCCAACCCCCCACTCCCATAATAGCTATGTATTGAATATGGTTGTGTGAGAAACCCGCATTTGCCTCCCTACCAATAGGCCATATAGACTTGCGCAGGTCAAAGAGACACAGCCTGAGTGGGTAAGACACATCCAGAGTGGGAATTTGAAACTTGGTAATTTGGTGCAGTGAGGTAACCAGGAAAGGTAAGTGGTAAATCTAATTCTGTTGTTTTTCAGTTAAAAGTGCAGTGTAGATTAGTGTCTGATTGGCTGAAGCTGCCCCCACCCTAATTGCTGAGAGGCAGTTATCTGGCAGCCACCTGAAGCCTGTTTAGGGGCACAAAGGTACACATTGTATTCTTCTCTTTGAAGTTTAAGTAGTGTGAGTCATCCTGAAGTCTGTATAAATGACAGACAGAAAGCGCACTCAGTAAGCGTTGCGCAGGTCAAAGAGACACAGTCTGAGTGAGTAAGACACATCCAGATGGGGAATTTGAAACTTGGTAATTTGGTGCAGTGAGGTAATTCGGTGCAGAGTGGGAGAAGGTGCTTTTCCCCTACTGTTTTGTTCTCTCTCTTTCTTCTGGCCTGTAACTTTTAATCTGCAGGGAGAGAATCAGAGAGCATTTGAGACTCTCAGAAGGTAAGTAAGTGATTTTTACTCATTTTTACTTTTATTACCTTTTCAAATTGTGTGTGTGTGTGTGTGAGGGGGGGGGGGAACTGAAGTGACATCACAGAAAAGCTATGGCCTGAGTGGCTGGTTGGGAGTCTACACTAAATTTTAAAAAATTAAGCATTGGTAAACTAATTAAACATAATTACTTAATTATAATTTAGAGGGGTATCTAAGCCAGAGATCGGAGAGTACTGTATTTAGCTTTCACGTTTATAGTAGAAATCTAGTACTAGGAAACAGATAGTTAACAGTAACTTTTTGTAAAATTTTAACTTTTAACTTTAATTTACTAATTAATTGACGCAATGTCAGTTAGAGGGGGTGCAGTGCTCTGACTGTGAGGTGTGGCAGGTCCGGGAGGCTCCCAGCATCCCGGATGGCTTCATCTGCAAAAAGTGCACCCGACTGGAGCTCCTCAAAGACCGCATGGTTCGGTGTAGCAGCAATTGGATGCACTTAGGAGCATGCAGGTGGCAGAAAGCGTCATAGCAGGAGTTCAGGGAGCTAGGCAGAAAGTTAAAAGACAGGACCTCTAGGGTTGTAATCTCGGGATTACTCCTTGTGCCACGTGCCAGTGAGGCTAGAAATAGGAAGATAGAGCAGCTAAACACGTGGCTAAACAGCTGGTGTAGGAGGGAGGGTTTCCGTTATCTGGACCACTGGGAGCTCTTCCGGGGCAGGTGTGACCTATATAGGAAGGATGGGTTGCATCTAAACTGGAGAGGCATAAATATCCTGGCCACGAGGTTTGCTAGTGTCACACGGGAGGGTTTAAACTAGTATGGAAGGGGGTAATAGGTCAGAAGGTGAGAGCATTGAGGGAGAACTAGGGAATAGGGACAGTATGGCTCTGAGGCAGAGCAGACAGGGTGAAGTTGCTGAACACAGCGGGTCTGGTGGCCTGAAGTGCATATGTTTTAATGCAAGAAGTATTACAGGTAAGGCAGATGAACTTAGAGCTTGGATTAGTACTTGGAACTATGATGTTGTTGCCATTACAGAGACCTGGTTGAGGGAAGGGCAGGATTGGCAGCTAAACGTTCCAGGATTAGATGTTTCAGGCGAGTAGAGGGGAACGTAAAAGGGGTGGCGGTGTTGCGCTACTGGTTAGGGAGGATATTACAGCTGTACTACGGGAGGACACCTCAGAGGGCAGTGAGGCTATATGGGTAGAGATCAGGAATAAGAAGGGTGCAGTCACAATGTTGGGGGTTTACTACAGGCCTCCCAACAGCCAGCGGGAGATAGAGGAGCAGATAGGTAGACAGATTTTGGAAAAGAGTAAAAACAACAGGGTTGTGGTGATGGGAGACTTCAACTTCCCCAATATTGACTGGGACTCACTTAGTACCAAGGGCTTAGACGGGGCAGAGTTTGTAAGGAGCATCCAGGAGGGCTTCTTAAAACAATATGTAGACAGTCCAACTAGGGGAGGGGCGGTACTGGACCTGGTATTGGGGAATGAGCCCGGCCAGGTGGTAGAAGTTTCAATAGGGGAGCATTTCGGGAACAGTGACCACAATTCAGTAAGTTTTAAAGTGCTGGTGGACAAGGATAAGAGTGGTCCTCGGGTGAATGTGCTAAATTGGGGGAAGGCTAATTATAACAATATTAGGCAGGAACTGAAGAACCTAGATTGGGGGCGGATGTTTGAGGGTAAATCAACATCTGACATGTGGGAGGCTTTCAAGTGTCAGTTGAAAGGAATTCTGGACCGGCATGTTTCTGTGAAGAAGAAGGATAAAAACGGCAATTTTCGGGAACCTTGGATAACGAGAGATATTGTCGGCCTCGTCAAAAAGAAAAAAGAGGCATTTGTCAGGGCTAAAAGGCTGGGAACAGACGAAGCCTGTGTGGAATATAAGGAAAGTAGGAAGGAACTTAAGCAAGAAGTCAGGAGGGCTAGAAGGTGTCACGAAAAGTCATTGGCAAATAGGGTTAAGGAAAATCCCAAGGCTTTTTACACGTACACAAAAAGCAAGAGGGTAGCCAGGGAAAGGGTTGGCCCACTGAAGGATAGGCAAGGGAATCTATGTGTGGAGCCAGAGGAAATGGGTGAGGTACTAAATGAATAATTTGCATCAGTATTCACCAAAGAGAAGGAATTGGTAGATGTTGAGTCTGGAGAAGGGTGTGTAGATAGCCTGGGTCACATTGAGATCCAAAAAGACGAGGTGTTGGGCGTCTTGAAAAATATTAAGGTAGATAAGTCCCCAGGTCCCTGATGGGATCGACCCCAGAATACTGAAGGAGGCTAGAGAGGGAATTGCTCATGCCTTGACAGAAATCTTTGGATCCTCACTGTCTTCAGGTGATGTCCCGGAGGACTGGAGAATAGCCAATGTTGTTCCTCTGTTTAAGAAGGGTAGCAAGGATAATCCAGGGAACTACAGGCCGGTGAGCCTTACGTCAGTGGTAGGGAAATTACTGGAGAGAATTCTTCGAGACAGGATCTACTCCCATTTGGACGCAAATGGAGGTATTAGTGAGAGGCAGCATGGTTTTGTGAAGGGGAGGTCGTGTCTCACTAGCTTGATAGAGTTTTTCGAGGAGGTCACAAAGATGATTGATGCAGGTAGGGCAGTGGATGTTGGCTATATGGACTTCAGTAAGGCCTTTGACAAGGTCCCTCATGGTAGACTAGTACAAAAGGTGAAGTCACACGGGATCAGGGGTGAGCCGGCAAAGTGGATACAGAACTGGATAGGTCATAGAAGGCAGAGAGTAGCAATGGAAGGATGGCTTTTCTAATTGGAGGGCTGTGACCAGTGGTGTTCCGCAGTGATCAGTGCTGGGATCTTTGCTGTTTGTAGTATATATAAATGATTTGGAGGAAAATGTAACTGGTCTGATTAGTAAGTTTGCAGACGACACAAAGGTTGGTGGAATTGCGGATAGCGATGAGGACTGTCAGAGGATACAGCAGGACTTAGATTGTTTGGTGACTTGGGCGGAGAGATGGCAGATGGAGTTTAATCCGGACAAATGTGAGGTAATGCATTTTGGAAGGTCTAATGCAGGTAGGGAATATACAGTGAATGGTAGAACCCTCAAGAGTATTGAAAGTCAGAGAGATCTAGGTGTACAGGTCCACAGGTCTCTGAAAGGGGCAACACAGGTGGAGAAGGTAATCAAGAAGGCATACGGCATGCTTGCCTTCATTGGCCGGGGCATTGAGTATAAGAATTGGCAAGTCATGTTGCAGCTGTATAGAACCTTAGTTAGGCCATACTTGGAGTATAGTGTTCAATTCTGGTCGCCACACTACCAGAAGGATGTGGAGGCTTTAGAGAGGGTGCAGAAGAGATTTACCAGGATGTTGCCTGGTATGGAGGGCATAAGCTATGAGGAGCGATTGAATAAACTCGGTTTGTTCTCACTGGAACGACGGAGGTTGAGGGGTGACCTGATAGAAGTCTACAAAATTATGAGGGGCACCTTGACAAATACATGAATAGGATGGGAATAGAGGGATAAGGACCCAGGAAGTGTAGAAGATTGTAGTTTAGTCAGGCAGCATGGTCGGCACGGGCTTGGAGGGCCGAAGGGCCTGTTCCTGTGCTGTACTTTTCTTTGTTCTTTGTTCGTTGTTCTTTGACTGTCGAGGAGAATGAGGCAGGTCCCCAGCACCTTACAAAGAGCTTTTAGGGATGCGCAGCACAGATGCTGGATTTGCCATTGACACCTACGTCCCACGACGGATTCAGAAAATGGTGAGGCGTGTATAGAGAGTAGGAGGTTCATTTACCCTGGCGGCCTTTATTAAATTGTTCCGCCGTTTCCTGCACTGCATGTCCTCCTCTGCACCCCTATGGCACCAACCACCCTGGCGACCTCCTTGCAGGCTGCTGTGGTGAGTTGAGAGGGCTTCCTGTTTCCATCGCTGCGGACAGAGGACATCCTTCCTGTCCTCCATGGCCTGGAGGAGAGTCTCTAATGGGGCCAACGCATGCTGCTTCCTGGGGGCCATCGTGGTACCCTGATGTCCTGGCACGCTGGATCTTTGGCATTGGACATGATGGTGGGGCGCGCAACATCCTGGCCACCTGGCCACGCGATGCAACGTAATTGTCCTGGCGGCATTACTAACCAGGTGAGCAGCGCACGACTCAACATGCTCACCTGCCCTGCTCTCCAGCAGAAGTCAGTCTGACTTCCGGTCCAATCAATGGACTTTACCCCAGAGTGGAAAGTTATGCCCTTCATCTTTGCTCCAGATGTTAAGCAGATCTATTTTGTTATCAGATCTCTGTTACCTAATTCTGTAACAAATACATTGAGCTGGATTCTCCGCACCTCAACGCCAAAATCGTGGCCGGCGCTGGGGCAGAGAATCCAGTTTGACGCAGAAATCGGGACGGGCGCCGGTTTGCCGATTCTCCAGGCACCGGAAAGTGGTGTCACTGGGGTTTATGCCGCGCCGCCTGGAGCCATTGCCAGACGCTCGCTCCAGGATCCTCCGCCCCCGATCAGCCAAAGTCCCAACGGCGTGGATCTAACCTGGTCCTCCCAGTCGGGATGATCGTGTGACAGCTGCGGGCTCAGTACGCGTCTGCCCTGGTCGGGGGCAGGCGGATTGGAGGCCAGTGGGTGGTGCTTTTCGATGGTCGGGGAATGTTTCTCGGGTGTTGAGAGTCGGGCACGCGGCCGATCGGGGGGTCTACCTCTGAGGTCCGAGTCCACTGGTCCGCTGGAGGCCGCCACCATGCGAATGCATGGCCTCTGACCCGGAAGTGCAGGGGCCCGTGTCTGCGGCAAAAGCTGTGAGATTTACTCCAGGTCCCTGCTAGCCCCCTGCAGGGTTGGGAATTCGTGTCCCTTTAATCAAGGATTTTCAGGAGTAAAACCCCACACTTTTGATGCTGGCATGGGAACATTGTTCCAATAATGGAGAATCCAGCCCGTTGTGCCAACAAGCTGAGATATTCCCATGAAATGTGTGGGCTTGGAAAGACTGTTGCAATGAGCTTAATTATATATATTGGTGAGCTTGTTTGGTCAGATATCATTTGACTTGTCACCCGATGGATTGTTGCCTCAACAAAGTATTCTGTTCTATCAAACTATTAGAATTTGGGCAGCAATCCCAATTCTGGTTTGGACTGATGGGCTGATTGTGAAACCTTAAGGATCTTGTCACAGTTCAAACGAACAAATTCAATGAACAAATTTGCTGATGACAAATCTAATTGCACTTAATTATTCAAAATCCTGGATTTCTCCCAAGAGAAAATGGTGTGCCTTTCCACCTTTTAATTGGCTTTGCCTAAGGTGCTGTCACTCCTGAAGTGATCCGATGCCTTTCCATTGTGGGTCATCCACCTACTTTGCAGTGTAGAACTCTGCTGTCAGAAATGTTGCAGGATTTGGAAGGTATTCCAGTAAACGCATCAATTTTTAAAGATGTATTCTTTTACGGTATATGGATGTCACTGGCTAGGCTCGCATTTATTACCCTTGCGGAGGTGATGATGGGCCACCTTGTTGAACCACTGCAGTCCATGTGGTGTAAGTGCACCCTCAGAAGATGCTGCTGAAGGAGCCTTGGCGAGTGGCTGAAGTTCATCTGAAAGATGGTACACACTGCTGCAGTTGTGTCGGTGGTGGACGGTAGATGGGGTGCCAATCAAGTGGTGAGTTTTCCATCACGCTCCTGACTTGTGCCTTTTAGATGGTGGGCAGGCTTTGGGGAGTCAGGAGGTGAGTTACTCACTGCAGAACACCCAGCTTCTGACTTGCTCTTGTAGTCACAATTTTCATATGGCGAGTCCAGTTTAGTTCCTGGTTGAAGGTAACCCCCAGGATGTTGATCATGGAAAATTTAGCAATGGCAAGGGCCTTGAATGTCAAGGGAATTGCTTGGCACTTGTGTGGTGTTATTCGCCACTTATCAGCCTGAGACTCAATGTTGTCCAGGTCTTGCTGTATTTGATACAAGAATGAGTGCAGTCATCAGGGAACACCCCCCCCCCCCCCACCTTCTGACCTTATGATGGAGGAAAGGTCATTGAAGAGGCAGCTGAAGGTGGTGGGGCCCATGACTCTCTCCTGTGAAACTCCTGCTGTGATGTCCTGGGACTGGGATGATTGACCTCCAATAACCATCTTCCTTTGTGCTAAGTATGACTCCAACCAATGGCGAGTTCTGATTGATCCCTATTAGCTCTAGGTTTGCTAGGGCTCGTTTGAAATTGAAATTGAAATTGAAAATCGCTTATTGTCACAAGTAGGCTTCAAATGAAGTTACTGTGAGAAGCCCCTAGTCGCCACATTCCGGCGCCTGTTCGGGGAGGCTGGTACGGGAATTGAACCGTGCTGCTGGCCTGCCTTAGTCTGCTTTCAAAGCCAGCGATTTAGCCCTGTGCTAAACAGCCGTTGACGCTGCACTTGGTCAAATGCTGCCATAATGTGAAAGGCAGACACTCTCACCTCACCTCTTGAGTTCAGCTCTTTTGTCCATGTCTGAACCAAGATTGATATGAAGTCAGGAGCTGAGTAACCCTGGTAGAATTCAAACTGAGCATCAGTGAACAGGTTATCACTGAGTAAATGCTGCTTGATGGCACTATCGATGGTGCCTTACATCACTTTACTGAGAGTAGACTGATGGGGCAGTAATTGGCCAGGTTCGATTTGTCCTAATTTTTGTGGACAGGACATAGCTGGGCAATTTTCCACATAGCCAGGTAGATGCCAGTGTTATAGCTGTATTGGAACAGCTTGGCCACACCAAGTCATAGAGGTCTACAGCACAGAAAAGGCCCTTCAGCCCATTGCATCTGCACCGGTCAAAAACAACCGCGTAACTATTCTGACCCCATTTTCCAGCACTTGGCCCATAGCCTTGTATGCCCTGGCATCGCAAGTGCACATCTAAATACTTCTTCAATGTTATGAGGGTGTCTGTCTCCACCACCCTTTCAGGCAGCGAGTTCCAAACTCCCACCACCCTCTGGGTAAAAAATGTTTCCTCACATCCCCTCTAAACCTCCTGCCCCTTACCTTAAGTCTATACCCCCTGGCCATTGATCCCTCCACCAAGGGGAAAACTTTCTGCCTGTTTATTCTTTCAATACCCCTCATAATTTGTACACAGTTCTAGTTGTGGTCTAACCAACATTTTATACAGTTCCAGCATAACTTCTCTGCTTTTAAACTCTATGCTACGGCTGATGAAGGCAAATATACCATATGCTTTCTTAATCACTGTATCTACCTGCTCTGTTACCTTAAGAGATGGGTGTACATGCACACCAAGGTCCCTCTGATCCTCAGTGCTTCCCAAGGTCCTGCCGTTTATCATGTACACCCTTGCCTTGTTTGTTCTGCCCAAGTGCATCACACTTACCCGGATTGAATTCAATTTGCCACTGATCAGCCCACCTGTATCCCCCTGTTATCTCCTCATTATTTGCCACCCTATTAATTTTCGTATCATCTGCAAATTTATTCACCAACCCTCCTACGTTTATATGTACATCATTTATATAAACCACAAACAGCAAAGGCCCCAACACTGATCCCTGGAGGACCACAGGCATCCAGCCAGAAATAACACCCCTTTGTGGTGTTGGGTGTTCTGAGGTACAGATGAACCAACACGGTTGTATTTGGTACAACGCTGTTTTATTTCAACTTGTTATTTACAGATCTGTCCTGGTACTCAGCACGTGGTCCTTGTCCTGGTCTCCAGATCTACTGGCCACCAGGTGTCGTGTTTCTTCTCTTATACTGTCTCTGTCCTTGTCTGTGATTGGCTGTCGTGTTATGTGTGCTGATTTGTCTGTTGGCCTGTCTATCATGATGTGTGTGTTTGAATATCATGACACCCTTGATCATCACCCTCTGCTTCCTGCCACTTCTGGAACATAAATCTTCAGTTCAAATGTCGGGACATTGTCAGGGCCCATAGCTGTTGAAGTATTCAGGGCCTTCAGCCACATCGCATGGAGTGAATTAAATTGACTGAAGTATGAGATCTGTGAGGTAGAGATCGAGATGGATCTTCCACTCGGCACTTTTGCAGAAGTCGGTTGCAAATGCTTCCATCAAAGAACAAAGAACAGTACAGCACAGGAACAGGCCCTTCAGCCCTCCAAGCCTCTGCTGACTATGCTGCCCGTCTAAACTAAAACCTTCTACACTTCCTGGGTCCGTATCTCTCTATTCCCATCCTATTCATGTATTTGTCAAGATGCCCCTTAAATGTCACTATCGTCCCTGCTTCCACCACCTCCTCCGGCAGCGAGTTCCAGGCACCCACTACCCTCTGCGTAAAAAACTTGCATCGTACATCTACTCTAAACCTTGCCCCTCGCACCTTAAACCTATGCCCCCTAGTAAGCATCCCCATCCACTGAGGATGGGGATGTTTGTGGAGTCTCTTCCGCCCGTGAGGTGCTTAATTGTCCACCACAATTCACAGTTGGATATGGCAGGGCTGCAGAGCTTGGATCTGATCCATTGGTCATGGAATCTGTCTAATATGTGCTGCTTCCGCTGTTTGGCATGCGAGTAGTCCTGTGTTATGGCTTCAGCAGGTTGACACCTCAGTATGTCTGGTGCTGCTCCTGGCATGTGTTCCTACACTCTTTGTTCAACTAGGATTGTTCCCTGGCTGGAGTGGAGGGATATTGCCAGGCCAGGAGGTTGCAGATTATGGTTGAGTACAATACTGCTGCCCCTGAAGGCTCACAGTGTCTCATGGATGGCATATTTTGAATTGTTGTATCTGTTTGAAATCTATTGCATTTAGCACAGTGGCAGTGCCACACGACACGATACAGACTACCCTCAATGTGAAAGTGTAACTTCATCTCCACAAGGACTGTGGATTGGTCATGCCAACAATACTGTCATGGACAGATGTATCAGCAAGATTGTCCAAACCAAGTGTAGGAAGAGGACACAGCACCAGACAGTGTATTTTTTTTAACGTTATTATTGGGGCTAGGGGAAGCAGGACTGCCCAAGACTAGATCATAGACACATAGAATGCCTACAGTGCAGAAGGAGACCATTCAGCCCATCGGGTCTGAAAGAGCACTCTACCTAGGCCCATTCCTTGCCCTATCTCCGTAACCCCATCCATTGATCACGGCCATCCACCTAACCTGCACATGATTGGACTGTGGGAGAAAACTGAAGCAACCGGAGGAAACCCACGGAGATAGAGGGAGAAAGTGTCAACTCCACACAGACAGTGACCCAAGGCCGGAATGGAGCGGTAGGAACCACTGCACCTCTTTACTTAAGATCTCTTTATTCAAGTCAATGCAAATGACTAACCTTTTCTAGAATTTGCAATCCCTGCTGACGTTGGGAATGGAAGCAGACAGAGCTCAAAAATACCAGCACTGGCCGGCATGCCGGTTTCCCAAGAATGTTCCTGGTGCCAGCCAGTTTAATGGGGGCTGATCTGGGTGCCCGCTCCCATCAGGCGGGCAGCCAATTAAGCTCATTTATAGCCTTAATTAGACAAAGAGCAGTTCAGCAACCTGGGTGTAGCGCAACAATTACTCACTCAAGTCGAGAAGAGATGAAATCAATCGAGGCTTTATTAAGCAAGACTTGTTCCCCAGCAGCTCAGTTACAGAATGCGGCTGCTGGGAGAACTCGAGCTCTTATACTCCGCCTTCTGGGCGGAGCCAGCAGGCGGCAGATCCAACCAGAACCCGGGACCTGTCAGCCAATAGCCTCTGACTCAAACAAGCCTCCCATAGTACTACCCCTAATGCATACCACCACACTGGGGAAGAGCTTCAAGTGGCCTTGTGCTCCAGGCATGACTGCAGGATCTCCCTTGTCCACCTGGGTATGGCTGCTGCCAAAAGGCACCGTGTATAAGGAATGCTCCCCCTCACCCCCAGAGCTGGCTGGCTGCTTTTTCTGTTCTTTATTCTAATTTTTGATTTGCGCCCTCACTTACGTAACCTTCACTGCAGCATGCTGCTCTCTCAAGCTGGAAGAGTACTAATTGGCCCTCCAAGAGCCTGCCTTCCACATTTCATTGGATTGGGAATCTATCACCATGTCACTTCAATCAGGGACCGTTTCTCCTCTTTGGTGATGATTTGGGGATGTGGATATTGCCATAGCTCCTGTTGTCCACCTCCAAAGTGTACATTCAGCTCCTCGATTCAATTAAATAAGTTCGGACAAAGCCTGCACATTCTGTACAGGACCTGGAATCTGTGTATACATTAGCAATGTCATGAGGAATTTTAAATTCTGTTGCAATAAAGACAGAACTGCGCTGTCAGTGTTGAATACTGTTTGTTCAGATGGAGCATGTTTTAAAATATTTATGGTAGTCATAAAATAGATTTTTATTTGCAGTCTTGTCTTGTTTTGTTTTGTCTTTCATCATTCTCATTCTGAGGATTGGCCGCACTATGACCAATCTTTCTCCACTGAATTCTATTCTTTGCTGTGCTCACTGCCTGTCCTGTCGCGAGGCTAGTCCACATTCTGATATTATCCATCCATCCTTGGCTCTTCCTTCTGCATGTTTTCATCTATTTCTAAACAGTTCCTCTTGTTCACATCACATGTCCAAAATATGAGAGCTTCCTCGATATCACTGACTCAAACAAGTGTTATGGACCAGGGTTTAGAGAACCCCAAAGTGTATTATGGAGTTCACCTGACCCATGACTTTTACTAGATTGTGGTATGGGGAGCACACGGCCCACTCTACAGGTGTGGTACAGCAGAAATTTTAAAAGTAATTATTAAAGCAAAACAATGTTTATTCTATGAACTCAGTTACCTTTTTCAAAACATAGTGAACATCTTAGCAACCATCAATTCAAATACACCCCCAAAGACTACAACACTCTAAGTAATCCTTAAACTTTCGTTTTAACATCCACGAGACAAAAAACCTTTTTACAGAAGCTCATCAGGTTTAAATTTTCTGCTGAAAGCAGTTATCACTCTGAATTCACCAAATGATCTAGAGATAGTCTTTAGATGGCAGAGAGATCTAAACTACACCTTCTTTGGCTGGCTTCAGCTCCAACATTAAAACGAAACTAAAAAACACAGACACACCCAAGCTTTTCCTCAAAGCGAATCAAAAAAGCAGAGCCAGAGCTCAGCTCCACCCACACTCTGACATCACTGCAGCCACTTGAGCAGACAATCATTTCTTAAAGTGACATTCCCATGACTCCTCCCCCAAGAAAAGAAATAGACCATCAACTTCAAGATGGTTTCATTTTTCACCTTATCACACTCCTTTAAGAAATGCAGACAGTAAATATATTTTTTCGTTTAAAAAAACACACGCAAACAGGCATAATAACACAGTCCATTTTAGTTCTTCCTCCTCCAACTGGAATCCTTCTCGATTGCCAGTCTCTTTGAACAAGAAGGTCTCTGCACGATCCATCCAGTTCTCTACACCTCGGCATTTCTCTATAAGGTCAGATACATTAGTTCAATCTGATTACAGAGTCCCTTGTAATTCTCCAACACAGGAGCATTGGTTATCACAGCTTTCAGGCAGTCAAATGCCTGTTAAAAGTCCGCTGTCCACTGAAATTTTTGACGTTTCTTCAGCAAGTCCATCAGTTGCATTAAATGTTCTGTCCATGTCTGGCTAAAAATGACCAGATCGTCGATATATACCGCACAATTGGGTAATCCTGAAACAACTTTGTTAGTTCACCGTTGAAATGTGGCTGGGGCGTTTTTCATTCCAAATTGCATAACTTTGAATTGGTACATACCATCTGGAGTCACAAACGCTGAAATCTCCTTCGCCCTTTCGGATAAAGGTACCTGATAGTAACCTTTGAGTAAATCCAATTTGGAAATACAAGCTGATTGTCCCATTTTCTCAATGCAATCGTCCAAACATGGGATAGGATAAGAGTCCGTTATTGTAACTGCATTAACCTTTCTATAATAATAATAACCTTTTATTGTCACAAGTATGAAGTTGACAAATCTGTGATGGGACCCAGCTATTCACAATATATATTAATGATTTGGATGAGGGAACAAAATGCAACATCTCAAAGTTTGCAGATGATACCAAGTTAGGGTGAATTGTGATGAGGATGCAGGGATCCTTCAGCATGATCTGGACAGGTTGGGCCAGTGGGAAAATCAATGGCAGATGCAGTATAATTTGGATAAGTGTGAGGTTATTCACTTTGGAAGCAAAAACAGGAAGGCAGATTACTATCTGAATGGTTGTAAATTGGGAGAGGGGAATGTGCAGTGGGACCTGAGTGTTCTTGTGCACCAGTCGCTGAAGGGAAGCATGCAGGTGCAATAGGCGGTAAAGAAGACTAATGGTATGTTGGCATTCATTGCGAGAGGTTTTGAGTACAGAAGCAGGGATGTGTTGCTGCAGTTATACAGGGCCTTGGTGAGGCCACACCTAGAATATTGAGTGTTGTTTTGGTCTCCTTCTCTGAGGAAGGATGTTCCTGCTCTCGAGGGCAGCACAGTAGCATAGTGGTTAGCACAATTGCTTCACAGCTCCAGGATCCCAGGATCGATTCCCGGCTGGATCACTGTCTGTGTGGAGTCTGCACGTTCTCCCTGTGTGTGCGTGGGTTTCCTCCGGGCGCTGCGGTTTCCTCCCAAAGTCCAAAGATGTGCGAGTTAGGTGGATTGGCCATGATAAATTGCCCTTCGTATCCAAAAGATGTTAAGTGGGGGTACTGGGTTACAGGAATAGGGTAGGTACATGGGGTTCAGTCAGGTGCTCTTTGTAAGGGCCGGTGCAGACTCGATGGGCTGAATGGCCTCCTTCTGCACTGTAAATTCTATGATTCTATGAGGGAGTGAAGCGAAGGTTTACCAGACTGATTCCAGGGATGGCGGGACTGTCACATGAGGAGAGATTGGCTAGGTTGGGATTGTTCTCGCTGGAGTTCAATAGAATGAGGGGGGAACTCATAGAGCCTTATAAAATTCTAATGGGACTAGACAGGGTAGATACAGGGAAGATGTTCCCAATGGTGGGTGTGTCCAGAACCAGGGGTCACAGTCTGAGGATTCGGGGTGAACCATTTCGGACAGATATAAGGAGACATTTCTTCACCCAAAGAGTGGTGAGCCTGTGGAATTCATTACCACAGGAACATGGAACATAGAAAAATACAGCACAGAACAGGCCCTCGGCCCAAGATGTTGTGCCGAACTTTTGTCCGAGATTAATCATAGATTATCATGGAATTTACAGTGCAGAAGGAGGCCATTCGGCCCACTGAGTCTGCACAGGCTCTTGGAAAGAGCACCCTACCCAAGGTCAACACTTCACCCAACACTAAGGGCAAATTTGGACACTAAGGGCAATTTATCATGGCCAATCCACCTAACCCGCACATCTTTGGACTGTGGGAGGAAAACGGAGCACCCGGAGGAAACCCACCCACACACGGGGAGGATGTGCAGACTCCGCACAGACAGTGACCCAAGCCGGAATCGAACCTGGGACCCTGGAGCTGTGAAGCAATTGTGCTATCCACAATGCTACCATGCTGCCCTTAGAACAAATAAATCGACACTATATCATTTTACCGTAATCTATGTACCTATCCAATAGCTGCTAGAAGGTCCCTAATGTTTCCGACTGAGCAACTTCCACAGGCAGTGCATTCCATGCCCCCGCTAGTCTCTGGGTAAAGAACCTACCTCTAACATCACCCCTATATATTCCACCATTCATCTTAAATTTATGTCCCCTTGTAATGGTTTGTTCCATCTGGGGAAAAAGTCTCTGACTACTCTATCTATTCCCCTGATCATCTTATATACCTCTATCAAGTACCCCTCATCCTTCTCCGATCTAATGAGAAAAGGCCTAGCACCCTCAACCTTTCCTCGTAAGACCTATTCTCCATTCCAGGCAACATCCTGGTAAGTCTCCTTTGCACCTTTTCCAAAGCTTCCACATCCTTCCTAAAATGAGGCGACCAGAACTGTACACAGTACTCCAAATGTGGCCTTACCAAAGTTTTGTACAGCTGCATCTTCACCTCACGGCTCTTAAATTCAATCCCTCTGTTAATGAACACTAGCACACCATAGGCCTTCTTCACAGCTCTATCCACTGGAGTGGTAACTTTCAAAGATGTATGAACATAGACCCCAAGATCTCTCTGCTCCTCCACATTGCCAAGAACTCTACCGTTAACCCTGTATTCCACACTCATGGTCAGACACATCCCACTCCAAAGTGGCGATTCTGCAGGTTTCTCAGAAGCCACCCACTTGTCACACCGTGAGCCAACCAATCTCACTGAAACTCTGGGCGGAATGTTCCCATTTTTCACCAATTGTGCTTTCAGGCGGGAAAAGTGGAGATTAGGCTGCCGATGGCATTGGTGGGTTTACTTGCTGTGGGCAGGATTCACCGTTGCCCGACGCCGATATCGTAATCGGTGATCGGGCGGAGAATCCCTTCCAATGCCCAAATCGGGGGCGGCGCCGGATTGACACCAGTTTTCTAGCTTCCGCCCCCCCCCCCTGAAATGACTTAACTGCGTTGCGCGCTGCTGGAATGGCGTTGGCGCGTCACCTGAAGGCCCACTCCTGATGCTCCACCCCCAATTGCCCCACTGTGGCGGCGCTGGACACAGTCCATAGCCGCCACGCAGGGTTCCCGACCGCTGAGACAACACATCAACTGCGCAGTCGGGAACCCGGTGTGGTGGCTGTGGCCTGTGTCCAGTGCTGCCAATCAGCTGAGAGCCATGTTGCTGGTTGGGGGGGGGGGGGGGCGTCCCCAAGGGCTGGGGGCCTAGTGAAGGGAGGCCTGTAGGAGTGTTTCCAAGGCTTGAGTATTGAGCCAGCTTTTACATGAGGTACTTCCCTTTTAGTTATGGCTCAGTTAGTACACAGCTCAGCAGACACGTATCATCCTGGTTAAGACGGCTTTATTATTCCAAGCTTGGTTTAATGTACATGAGAGAGAGATCTGGATAAATGCCAAGATAAATCTGGCTAACACTGATAAAAACACACCAATTATAGGATTTTCCAAAAATCAATAGGCCACTCCATTTGGACTTGATTCAATCCTTGGAGCTGCCACTTTTATATTATCCAGTAAAATTCACTTTAAGCAAAACGATGACTTGTGATCAGCTCATGATTTAACCCCATCCTGTCACTTGTTGTTTCCCAGGATCTTGTGTCCATTATAAAGTTGTTTTTCTGACATTCCCATCCTGCGTATCGCAGTCAGTTCCTGTCCACCTCATTGTTCATCCAGGGGCAGGATGCCAAAGCTGGTTTCCTCTTTACTCCATGGATTGTCTGAGACAGGATATTGGGGGGCACCGATAGGGCTGTTTACTGAGCTGACTGTGTTATTCGCTGACCACACAATCCCGTTTGTCTCAAAAACATGGGCAAGTTAGCTAGCTTAAATCCCATCATGCATTGTGGCCACTGCTTGTAGCAATGGTTTAAATGTTTATTACTGCTATGTCCTAAAAATACAGGTTTAATGGTTAATAATGATTACTGGGTATACTTTCTATAATTAATTTCAATCCTTAATAAATAATAAATCTTCCCCACTGTCACCTGACTCCTAAATGACCCTCTTATGGACTGACCTCATTAACACTACACCCTGTATGCTTCATCCGATGCCGGTGCTTATGTAGTTACATTGTATATGTTGTGTTGCCCTATTATGTATTTTCTTTTATTCCCTTTTCTTCTCATGTACTTAATGATTTGTCGAGCTGCTCACAGAAAAATACTTTTCACTGTACCTTGGTACACGTGACAATAAACAAATCCAATCCAATCCAATAACTTATGTCAAACTATTCTAGTGCTGTCCTACCTATTCAGTTTTAAGAGGTCTTCCCAGCTTTCTGTATCACCTGTAATTCCCTTGAGTTCCCAACTGCTCTAGGGCCTAGGTATTTCGGAATTGCAAGTAATTCGTATAAGCTGCCCCGCAGGGACGTATAGAGTCCCGTTTGTGCATACGTCCTGAGTCCTGTCATAATAAAAACCTATACCACTCCTTCCCTTCACTTCCCTCATAACATTTACAGCATTCCAATGCACCCGCGTGACGTTAGTCTACATGAGGCCATTGTTTTTTGTTTCAGCACTTTCCGGCTCCTTCCGTGTTCATGGTGAGGTGGTCGATGTCGATGGTTGCAACCAGAGATGAAGTGGGTCCCCAAAGTTTGCTGGCCTCAAGAAAACTGTACATAACAAGTGGTGAGAATATGCAAATCTGCACACTGTGAAAATGATAAGAGTAATACAGAAACAATTGACTGTGTTGTGAGTCCATCGTGAGAAATGTCCATATTCGTCTTGTGGGTGTGTTGAAGTGTCATCACAAATCTAGCGATCGGGTGCCTTACAGCTTCTGCTGGAGCGTCTTAACGGTGGTGGTAGGGATGATGGTTTGATGTCATCAAGAGTACTGTCTGGCGTTGTGTGGCGAGGAACGTCCTGTGGACAAATGGAATCGGTCAAGCCCAGTGTGGGAAATACTGGCGTTGTAGGTCGAATCTCTAATAGATCCCGGAGGTTACGGCGAAAAAGTCTACTCCCGCAGGCGATTGACAATGTAGGACCGTCGTGCCTCCTGCCTGATCACCGTGGTTGACTCAGACCATCCACCTTCTGAGTCCTTGATTCTGATGGTGTCACCTATTGTCAGTCGCTTGAGTGGGATGGCATGTTGATCGTAGTATAGTTTTTGTTTGGAGCATAGTGCCCGCATGTCGCGTTGCTGGGGTCTCGAAATTGCTTTGCCGGTAGGGTTGTCCGGATGTCTCTGCCGAAGAGCATTTGCGCTGGCGACAGTCCTGAGCTCAATAGGGTTGCTCGGTACGATAACAGAGCTAGGTTGATGTCGGAACGTGACTCGGCTGCTTTGCTGATGAGTCGTTTAAATTTTTTTTTAAATATATATTTTATTAAATTTTTCAAACACAATTTTTTCCCTTACAAGTCAAAGAAATAAAAATACAAGTAACCTGATAACTGCAACATAACATTGTGTAACTAACATGGTAAACTAACCAAATAACTCGAAGTAATACTCCCCCCCTGCCCCCTCTCCCCCTCCAAAAACCCAAACAATCTCCCTCGCCGCTGTCCTCTTTCGCAGCTGATGGGCCAACAGGCAACTCGCCTTTTCCCCATATTCATATCTCATCCCCTGTGCCTTCCTCCACTGTGCCTCCGCCCTCCTTGTGGTCAACAGGTCGAACTCCGTCTGGAGTCGTCGCCTCTCCCTGTATAGTCCTTCCTCTGGGGCCTCCGCGTATTCTTTATCTACCCTCAAAATCTCCCCCAGTAGTCTTTCCCTTTCCTTGGCCTTTATTTTCCCCTTGTGGGCCCTGATGGAGATCAGCTCTCCTCTGACCACCGCCTTTAGTGCTTCCCATACTACACCCACTTGGACCTCCCCGTCGTCATTGGCCTCCAGGTATCTTTCGATACATCCCCGTACCCTTCCGCAGACTCCCTCATCCGCCAGTAATCCCACATCCAGTCGCCAAAGTGAACGCTGCTCCCTCTCCTCTCCTAGTTCCAGGTCCACCCAGTGTGGGGCATGATCTGAAACAGCTATGGCTGAGTACTCAGTTCCTTCCACCCTTGAGATCAGTGACCTTCCCAAAACAAAGAAATCTATCCGGGAATACACCTAGTGAACATGGGAGAAGAAGGAGAACTCTTTGGCCTTCGGCCTAACAAATCGCCACGGATCCACTCCCCCCATTTGGTCCATAAACCCCCTAAGTACCTTGGCCACTGCCGGCCTTCTTCCGGTCCTAGATCTAGATCTATCTAACCCTGGGTCCAACACGGTGTTGAACCATTATCAGATTTCCTGCCTCCAGGTCCGGGATACGTCCCAGCATCCGCTTCATAAATCCCGCATCATCCCAATTCGGGGCATATACGTTAACCAACACGACCTCCATTCCCTCCAGTCTGCCACTCACCATCACATATCTGCCTCCGCTGTCTGCTACAATGTTCCTAGCTTCGAATGACACCCGTTTCCCCACCAGTATGGCCACCCCTCTGTTCTTTGCATCCAGCCCTGAGTGGACCACCTGTCCCACCCATCCTTTCTTTAACCTAACTTGGTCCGCCACCTTCAGGTGCGTCTCCTGGAGCATAGCCACGTCTGCCCTCAATCCTTTCAAGTGCGCGAACACTCGGGCCCTTTTAATCGTCCCATTTAGGCCTCTCACGTTCCACGTGATCAGCCGAACTGGGGGGGCTACCTGCCCCCTTCCCGTGTCGACTAGCCATCACCCTCTCTAGGCCAGTCCCACGTCCCGGTTCCGCGCACCCACCCATTCCCCAGGCGGCACATTCCAGCACCGAAAACCCTTTCTTTTACCAGTTCCTCTTTGATTTCTGCAGCAGCAATCCAGTTATCCTCCCCCCCCCCCGCTCCCCCCCCCCCCCCCCGCTAGATCCCCATCTATCATGATTGCTCCCCCCATATTGCTTCCGAAAGTCAGCTGACTTCAACTGACCCCGGCTTCTCCCGCTCTCTCCTTGTCCCCCCCGTGTGGGGAACTCCCATCTACCTTGCGCCTATCTTCCCGCCATCATCTTTCTGGCGCGGGAACAAGAACAGTAAGCCCCGTGTTCTCTATAGTTGTCCCGCCCCTTGTGGCGCAGCTCCCTCTGCCGCCCCACTCCCATTCCCCATCCCCCGCCTATGTCTCTTCTTCCCCCCCACCGGCGCCCACATTTCTTAGTGTCCCCCCTCCCCAATTTACATCTCTATATACATCGGCATTGTCATTTCCCCTCTAACATCAGTCCCTCAGTTCTGATCCAGTTTCTCGTCTTTAATAAAGGTCCATGCTTCTTCCGCCGTTTCAAAGTAGTGATGCCTCTCCTGGTGCGTGACCCACAGTCGCGCCGGCTGCAGCATACCGAACTTCACCTTCTTCTTGTGTAGCACTTCCTTGGCTCGATTAAAACTCGCCCTCCTTCTCGCCACCTCCGCACTCCAATCCTGGTACACCCGTACCACCGCATTCTCCCATCTACTACTTCGTACCTTTTTGGCCCATCTCAGAACCACCTCTCTGTCATTGAAGCGATGAAATTGCACGATCGTCGCCCTAGGTGGTTCTCCCGCCTTTGGTCTTCTCGCAGGGACCCGATGAGACCCTTCCACTTCCAAGGGGCCCGAGGGGGCCTCAGCTCCCATTAGCGAGCGTAGCATCATGCTCACGTAAGCCCCGCCGTCCGCTCCTTCCACTCCCTCGGGGAGACCCAGGATCTGAAGGTTCTTTCTCCGTGATCTGTTTTCTAGGACTTCAATCCTTTCAATGCACTTTTTGTGGAGCGCCTCGTGCGTCTGCGTTTTGACCGCCAGGCCCAGGATCTCGTCTTCGTTGTCCGTCACCTTCTGCTCCACCACGCGGGGCTCCATCTCCTGGGTCTTTTGTGCCTCCTTAAGCCCCTCAATTGCCTGTAGCATCGGGGCCAGCACCTCCTTCTTAAGCAGCTCCACACACCGTCTCAAAAATTCATCTTGGTCCGGCCCCCATGTCGCCTGGGCTCTCTCCGCCGCCATCTTGCTCCTTTTTTCTTCTGCCCCTGTCCTCGAGGATTCTTCGCGATCTGGCTGCCGCCGCCGATATTTTTCTTTTTCGTTGGGGAGGACTCCCTGGTGTCTCACCCCACGTCCCGAAAAAATTCCCCGTTGGGGCTCTTAAAAGAGCCCGAAGGTCCGTTCGAGCTGGAGCCGCCAAAACGTGCGCTTAGCTGGTCATCGCCGCAACCAGAAGTCATGAGTCGTTTAATGATGTGGACACCTTTTTCCCCTGTTCCATTTGATTGTGGGTAGCGATTCTGTGTCGCACCGTTGTCTGCCCTTGACTTTTTCCTGTGTTTGTGGTATTGATTCTGTATGTCATCATTCGTGAAAGCTGTTTTGCTTGTTTATTCTGGAGCAGATGTGAATTCATGAAATTCTTTATCATGCCATGGCATGTTTGTAGTCTTGTCATTGTTTCGCAGTGTGCCATTGCATTTTCGTTCACGTGCAGAGTTGTACCATGTTGTACAGGTCGTTGTTTCATTGTTGGTGTTTCTGTCGTTTCTGTCTTGGTTGTTTTCATTGGCGTTCTTGTTGTTGTCATTCTTGTTGTTCTTTTTGTCATGCTTGTTGATTCTGTTTTTGTTGCTTTCGTTTTTATTCTTGTTCTTTTTCAGCCACCCCTGTGGTATTAACTTGAGATTTGTAATAAAATCAGAGATGGGCCCTCCGTTTCTCTGACAAGAAGAATTCTTTCCAGCATCTCACCAGACGGACTCTTACAGCGTTCATCAAATTCTTTGAGTATAACTTCTAATTTGGTGTTGCCCTCACCTTCTAAGTAATTAAAGCAATTATAGATTTCTCTAGCTTCATGCCCTCCTGTTGAGAGTAGTAGGGCTATTTTTGTTGCGTCAGAGGCAGTGCTTAAATCATTAGCTGTAATAAATATTTGGAAGAGCTGTTCAAACATTTTCCAATTATAACTTAAATTACCGGCTGTTTCCAGCTGCCATGGAGTTCCAACAAGTTCCATCGAATCAGTTAGTCGTCGAGGATCCATTTGCTGTGAAGTCTTCCACAGTCGAATATCCGGTTTAAGTTTTTCTTCTCTTGCTGGTGTCTAGCTAGCTTTCTGAAATCACTCCTGGTATCATATGTTATTCTCTAAGTCTGAATAAAGATTGTAGACTTCCAGTTAACACAAATACTTTATTCAGTAGGTTCGTTCTGTTTCCAGAGCTTAACTAGATATAATACAGTCAAGAGGTATGACCAGTGAAGCTAAGATAAGCTGCCTATGCTGAGCTGTCTCTGTGTGCTGCTGCTCACTCGCCCTGTGCTTCTGAAAGAGGCGGATCCTCCCTTTGGCTGGACCCTTTATGCCCGCCTCTGATGCCCTCTAGTGATGCTGTGGCTATTACATCTGTGCTTTAGTCCCTGGTGTATGTACAGATGTATGTACAGATGTACAGATCACTACAGTTATCACCTCCTCCGGGAGGCGCATTGCTCTTCCTGTCATTCACTCAAAAGGGGCTCGACCCATTCCCCGGGTGGGGGTGGCTCTTTGTCACAACAATTTTGCATGCAGGGCCCGCACCCAATTATTCCCTTCCTGCAATATAGCTTTGCCTAGGCTGTTTCTTAAGGTTTGGTTCTTCCCCTCTACCATTCCTGAGATCTGAGGATGGTATGGGACATGGAATCTTTGCCGGATTCCCAAAACCTTACAAGCCTCCTTCACGGCTTTTCCTGTGAAATGGGCCCCTGGGTCAGAATCCGGTTGGAGGGGCACCCTCCCCCCACCGTGGTATTATTGCATTAGCCAATACCAAAGCCACGGTACTAGCGGTGGAATGATTCCACCTACCGGGTGAATTGATCTACAATCACCAAACAGTATGTTCTACCCTCCACCCGAGGCAAAGGCCCAGTAAAATCTAGTTGCAAATTTTCCCATGATTCCTTGGGCCAGGGCTGACTTCCCATTATTATCTTGCAGGGACGGCCTGATTCCACCAGGGTGCACTGTATGCATCGCTGGCTGAATTTGACCAGATCCCTGCCCATTCCCTTCCACCACCAACATTCCTTTAATCGTTTGATCATACTGTCTCTCCCTGTGTGCGCTTGTCCATGGTGTATGTCTAACAGGGATTGTTGCAAGGCCTCGGGGGCTATTATCGTTCCCTCTCTCCTCCATATTCCATCATGGGCTGTTTAGCACAGGGCTAAATCGCTGGCTTTGAAAGCAGACCAAAGCAGGCCAGCAGCACGGTTCGATTCCCGTAACAGCCTCCCCGAACAGGCGCTGGAATGTGGCGACTAGGGGCTTTTCACAGTAACTTCATTTGACAATATGGTACGGCCGCATTTGGAGTATTGCGTACAGTTCTGGTCCCCGCATTATAGGAAGGACGTGGAGGCTTTGGAGCGGGTGCAGAGGAGATTTACCAGGATGTTGCCTGGTATGGAGGGAAAATCTTATGAGGAAAGGCTGATGGACTTGAGGTTGTTTTCGTTGGAGAGAAGAAGGTTAAGAGGAGACTTAATAGAGGCATACAAAATGATCGGGGGTTAGATAGGGTGGACAATGAGAGCCTTCTCCCGCGGATGGAAATGGCTGGCACGAGAGGACATAGCTTTAAGCTGAGGGGTAATAGATATAGGACAGAGGTCAGAGGTAGGTTCTTTACGCAAAGAGTAGTGAGGCCATGGAATGCCCTACCTGCTACAGTAGTGAACTCGCCAACATTGAGGGCATTTAAAAGTTTATTGGATAAACATATGGATGATAATGGCATAGTGTAGGTTAGATGGCTTTTGTTTCGGTGCAACATCGTGGGCCGAAGGGCCTGTACTGCGCTGTATCGTTCTATGTTCTATGTTCTAATAAGCGATTTTCATTTCATGACCTATCCGTCCCCCGTTATTTCTCCACTCCTCCTTTTCCTCCACTAGTTCTTGTTCTTGCACCTGCGTTACTTCAATATCAGCATTGCCTGCAGCCTCCACGGCTGCTATTCCTGGAGTCTGCATTTCCACCCGTTCCTGCTCTAATAGGTCTTTCGCTGTCTGGGCGGCCCAACTATTACCTTGCTGTGCATAATTCTCAATTTTCCGATGGGCTTGGACCTTAATCCTCCTCACTCCACTCTATTTTGTCTTTGCTCGCCCTTCCCCCCCTTTGCTAAATCTTGTTGGGGTTTCGCAAGGGTTGCTGACTCTTCCACTAGATTTTAAATCATGCCGACTATTGCTGCACTATTAAAAGTCACTTATAAATTCTCAAATTCTCGAAGCTACTCTACTGCAAATCTCGTTCCACTTACAGTCACCTAGACAGTAAAACACAAAAGATCCATTCTGCTTGGGGCAAACTGGATTAATTAGTCTGGACATATCTGACAATTCAAAGTTAAAATTCTCAATTCCTGTAAAAAAAAGCATCTTCAGCTGTTAACAGGCAAGGGTTCACTCTCCGATGCGGGGTAAAAGTTTTCAACTGGACGTCATTACGTCATCACCCTCCTTTGTTTGACTTAACCAGAAACACGATGAGGGACCTTCATTATTCTCAACTTTGTTTCCTTTCTTCCCAGTTGTATCAGTTGTGTCAGGAATAATTATTTTTAAACGTGACCCAAAGTTTTAACCCAAAATCAATCCAATACAGGATCAGCCATAATCATTTCAGATATCCCACAACTCCAATCAATCCTATTGAATTAAAATGGTCTCCTTCTTACATGTGTGAATTTGTATCCGGATTAAAATTCCCACATATTGTTCAACATATCCTGGAATCATGCCTCTGGCCAGAAAACATGACTGCAGGGTTTTTGTCAACTGTTTGGACTGAAATCACTTAAATGATTAAACTTCAAAAATCACAACTTCAGACAGCAAGTGTTTTGAAACAAAAATAACCAACATGAATTACATAAATATCCTGCATTTTCTTCTCTACACTTCCGGCATCTGTAATTTAAAAAACTCAAGGTTAATACCCCAGGAAGATAAACCTTAATGATAACGTTAGTCTACGAATCTCCCCAAAACAAATGAAACATGATACTTTTGCTCGTAAAGTTCACAGATAATCATTAGCCTCTGGTGCTGCCCTGCAAGCTGACACTCTTTTGGCTAAAATAATAAACAAGGTTCACTATTCTTTCTATTATAAGACTTAAATTATTTATTTGATTCATTTATCATTTTCTTTTCATTTAAACCAATCCTCAACACCTGATTTCATAGGCATCACCTATCCTTTAGTAAATTCACATCTCAAAGGCATTATGCTCAAACACATTATGAGCTACAAAATCTTTGTTCCCTAACGGGGGTTATGTGATGTTCCAAATTCATATAGACCATGCTTAAAATTTTTACTTTTAACTGGTGTTATTGAATTTCCATGAATCCACAATTTAATCTTGTATCAAGTAATTTACACACATGTGTCGTGCCAATTTAAAAACCAATAATTAGCATGCTGAATAGTTAACTTTTCTTCAAACCAATTCAAGTTCTGTTACTTCACCAATTTTGAAATAAATTAGTACGTTCTCAATGTTGCGTGCATCTGCCGCTACCTACTCACAACTTTCACACCTTGGGCGGGATTCTTCAACCTCCCGCCGGGTCGCAGAATCACCGGGGGCTGGCGTGAATCCCGCCCCCGCCGGTTGCCGGATTCTCCGGCACCGGAGATTTGGCGGGGGTGGGAATCGCGGCGCGCCAGTTGGCGGGCCTCCCCCACCCACCCCCCCCCCCCCGGCGATTCTCCAGCCCGGTAGGGCTGAAGTCCCGCTTCTGGAATGCCTGTCCCGCCGGCGTGGATTAAACCACCTCTCTTACCAGCGGGACAAGGCGGCGCGGGCAGGCTCCGTCGTCCTGGGGAGGGCGCGGGGGCATCTGGCCCCGGGGGGTGCCCCCACGGTGGCCTGGCCCGCGATCGGGGCCCACCGATCCGCAGGCGGGCCTGTGCCGTGGGGGCACTCTTTTCCTTCCGACCTCGCCATGGTCTCCACCATGGCGGAGGCGGAAGAGACCTCCTCCACTGCGCATGCGCGGGGATGCCGTGAGCGGCCACTGACGCTCCCGCGCATGCGCCGCCTGGCAATGTCATTTCCGCACCAGCTGGCAGGGCACCAAAGGCCTTTCCTGCCAGCTGGCGGGGCGGAAATCAGTCCGGCGCGGGCCTAGCCCCTCAAGGTTAGGGCTCGGCCGCTTAAGATGCGGAGGGTTCCGCACCTTTGGGGCGACGCGATGCCAGACTGATTTGCGCCGTTTTTGGTGCCGGTCAGCGGACATGGCGCCGATTACGGAGAATTTTGCCCCTTGTTCGGGTCGCACAACCTATCGATCCGGCCTGGTTAAGACGGCTTTATTATTCCAAGCTTGGTTTAATGTACATGAGAGAGAGATCTGGATAAATGCCAAGATCAATCTGGCTAACACTGATAAAAACACACCAATTATAGGATTTTCCAAAGTTCAATAGCTCACCCTAGTTGGACTTGATCCAATCCTTGGAGCTGTCACTTCTATATTATCCAGAAAAATTTGCTTTAAGAAAAATGATGATCAGCTCATGATCTAACCACATCCTGTCACCTGTTGTTTACCAGGATCTTGTGTCCATTCTAAAGTTTTTTTCCGGACATTCCCATCTGACGTATCACAGTCAGTTCCTGTCCACCTCATTGTTCAGGATGCCAAAGCTGGTTTCCTCTTTACTCCATGGATTGACTGAGATAGGATCTTGGGGGCACCGGTAAGAAATGTTACCAAAGAGAAAATGCGGGAAAATCTCAGCAGGTCTGGCAGCATCTGTAGGGAGCGAAAAGAGCTAACATTTCGAGTCCAGATGACCCTTTATCAAAGTGGGAAATATTTCAAAAGGTTCAAGAAGGCAACTCACCACCACCGTCTGAAGGGCAACTAGGGACGGGTAATAACTGCTGGCCTAACCAGCGACGCCCTGTAAGTGATGGGTTAATTCTGTCAACTGTGAGGATACTTGGCAGCTCTCCAGGGCCAGGATGTTGACTGGGACATAAAGCGCCATGTGTTCAGACTCTGGTGTTAGAACATAGAACATTACAGCGCAGTACAGGCCCTTCGGCCCTCGATGTTGCGCCAACCTGAGAAACCACTCAAGGGCTGGATTAGCACAGGGCTAAATCGCTGGCTTTTAAAGCAGACCAAGGCAAGCCAGCAGCACGGTTCAATTCCCGCACCAGCCTCCCCAAGCAGGCGCCGGAATGTGGCGAGTAGGGGCTTTTCACAGTAACTTCATTTGAAGCCTACTTGTGACAATAAGCGATTTAGGGGCTGGTTTAGCACAGGGCTAAAGAGTTGGCTTTTAAAGCAGACCAAGGCAGGCCAGTAGCAGGGTTCAATTCCCGTACCAGCCTCCCCAAACATGGCGCCGGAATGTGGCGACTAGGGGCTTTTCACAGTAACTTCATTTGAAGCCTACTTGTGACAATAAGCAATTTTCATTTTTCATTTCACTCTAAAGCCCATCTACACTATTCCCTTATCGTCCATATGTCTATCCAATGACCATTTGAATGCCCTTAGTGTTGGCGAGTGCACTACTGTTGCAGGCAGGGCATTCCACGCCTTTACTACTCTCTGAGTAAAGAACCTACCTCTGACATCTGTCCTATATCTATCTCCCCTCAATTATCCAATCCTCTGATCATCTTGTATGCCTCAATTAAGTCACCTCTTAACCTTCTTCTCTCTAACGAAAACAGCCTCAAGTCCCTCAGCCTTCCCTCATAAGATCTTCCCTCCACACCAGGCAACATTCTGGCGTTCGCATACATCTTGCTGACTTTCCAAGCCGCTTATCTCTCCATGACCTATTAACTACACTGTATAAGTATGAGGCCTTTTTGCTCGCTCATTGGGCTTCACCTCGGACCTGAGTCGCAACAAGTGTCAGGAGCCGAATCTCGAAGCCACCGCCGACACCGGGGTCCCCGATGAACAGATGGGCGAGAGATTCTTGTGTTGTATTCATATCTTATATTATTCATATATTATATTCTTCTATCATATTATTCTTATCAATAAAGTAGGGTAGACAAACTTCTGTCCTTGTTCTCTTAATTACATTGTGTCGGAATCACAAAGAACCCTTGGAGTAATCCAAGACATATTTGGCGTAGTCGGTAGGATTCGGTAGCAATGTTTTTTAAGTAAAAACCTTTTAATAATTTATCGTTAGCAGAAATGTCTAAAAGAAAATCACAATGATAAAAAATGCATCAAAACCAATTTTGTCCATCCATTCTTTCACTTCAGATCAAGAGAAATATTTTCCTATTGCAACAATTCCCAATTGTTGGCCAACAGAGTGTCAACAAGTCAAATTCACTGATTAAAATGACCAAAGATTAAATTGTAATTGTTGTAGATTTAGGGACCAAGACCATTTTTAATCAAGTTATTCTCTGATGTGATCTCCTGTATACCATCCAATGGTTCATTACATTACTTCATACTGCATAAAAGGTCAACTGCGAAAGAGTCTTTTATAATTTACTGCAAACACCAGCAGGCCAGAAACCCAAAGTCAAATGCAGTTATAGGTGAATGCAGGTATTTCTGTTTCTAACCGTGTGAGAGTCACTTGAATCCTCAATGATGCTAATTTATGGACCATTTGTGAAAGGAAGCCTGCTTATTCCAAATAACAATCATGAGCAATTAGTCACACAAGGATTATACAATTAACTGAGGTATCTCTCAATATTCTGTATTTTGATGCGTCAGAACTATTAAAAAATAGATACAACATTGCACAACGCCTCAACAGCATTCTCAAAACAACTCTCCACAAGCAAATCAATTCACAGCATCGGTCACATGTTGCTGCTCAGAGTACGAAAGTTGGCAATATTCCATCTTCAAATTGTAAACTTGCAACCCTGGAAAGCTTTTTATTAAAATAATTTTTATTAAAGGTTTTCATAAAATATCAATCACAAAATGAGAAAGAAAAAAGAACCCAACAGGGTTAAGTACAAAACACAATCTAAAAAAGCAACCCCCCAAATCCCTCCCCGCCGTACCTAAATAATAAATTAACATTAACACCCCGACGTAAGACAACAGGTGTTTACACCCCCTCAGACCCTTCCAGTGTAAGTAACATAAACAAAAATAAAGTAAACCCGCCCCCTCCCTCACCCCCCGAGCTGCTGCTGCCATTGACCAATGTCTAGCGTTCTGCCAGGAAGTCTAAGAACGGTTGCCACCGCATAAAGAACCCTTGTACCGACCCTCTCAAGGCGAATTTCACCCTCTCCAATTTAATGAACCCTGCCATATCGCTGATCCAGGATTCCACGCTTGGGGGCCTCGTATCTTTCCACTGAAGGAGAATTCTCCGCCGGGCTACCAGGGACGCAAAGGCCAGAATTCCGGCCTCTTTCGCCTCCTGCACTCCTGGCTCCTCTGCCACCCCAAATATTGCGAGCCCCCAGCCCGGTTTGACCCTGGATCCTACCACCCTCGACACCGTCCTCGCTACGCCGTTCCAAAATTCCTCCAGCGCTGGGCATGCGCAGAACATATGGGTGTGCTTTGCTGGGCTCCCTGAGCACATAACACACCTGTCCTCACCCCCAAAGAACATGCTCATCCTTGTGCCAGTCATGTGTGCCCTGTGCAGCACCTTAAACTGTATGAGGCTGAGCCTCGCGCATGAAGAGGAAGAGTTCACCCTCCCTAGGGCATCTGCCCACGTCCCCTCTTTGATCTCCTCTCACAACTCCTCCTCCCACTTACCTTTCAACACCACCACCAAGGCCTCCTCCTCCTCCTGCATCACCTGGTAAGTTTCCGAGATCTTCCCCACTCCCACCCACCCCCCCGAGAGCACCCTGTCCTGTACTGTGTGTGGCAGTAGCCGTGGGAATTCCACCACCTGCCATCTGGCAAACGCCCTTACCTGTAAGTACCTGAAGGTGTTCCCCGGGGGGAGCCCGTACTTCTCCTCCAGCTCACGCAAGCTCGTGAACGTCCCGTCCACAAACAGGTCCCCCATCTTTCATATCCCTGCCCTGTGCCACCCCGAAAACCCTCCACCTGTTCTTCCTGGGGCAAACCGGTGGTTCCCCCGTAATGGGGTCCACGCTGAGGCCCTAACTTCCCCCCTATGCCGCCTCCACTGCCCCCAAATTTGGAGGGCCGCCACCACCACCGGGCTCGTGGGATACCTCTTGGAGGGAGTGGCAGCGGTGCCGTTGCCAGCGCCCCCAGACTCGTACCCACACAGGACGCCGTCTCCAGCCTCTTCCATGCAGCCCCCTCCCCCTCCATCACCCACTTGCGCACCATTGTCACATTGGCGGCCCAGTAGTACCCACAGAGGTTGGGCAGCGCCAGCCCCCCCCCATCTCTACTCCACTCCAGGAACACCCTTCTCACCCTCGGAGTCCCTCGCGCCCACACAAACCCCATTATACTCCTGTTAACCCGTCTGAAAAAAGCCTTCGGGATAAACAGGGGGAGGCACTGGAACAGGAACAAAAACCTTGGGAGCACCGTCATTTTGATTGACTGCACCCTACCCGCCAGGGACAGCGGCAACGCGTCCCACCTCTTGAACTCCTCCTCCATTTGCTCCACCAGCCTTGTAAAGTTAAGCCTATGCAGGGCCCCCCTGCTCCTGGCCACCTGGACCCCCAAATATCTGAAACTCCTCTCCGTCCTTTTTAGTGGGAGCTCGCCAATCCCCCTCTCCTGGTCCCCTAGCTGAACTACGAACAGCTCACTCTTCCCCATATTGAGCTTGTACCCCGAAAAGTCCCCGAATTCCCTAAGCATCCTCATTACCTCTGGCATTCCTCCCACCGGGTCCGCCACATACAGCAGCAGGTCGTCCGCATAAAGCGACACCCTATGCTCTTCCCCACCCCACACCAACCCCCTCCAGTTCCTTGACTCCCTCAGTGCCATAGCCAGGGGTTCAATCGCCAGTGCGAAGAGCAGGGGGGACAGGGGACACCCCGTCTTGTCCCTCGGTGCAACCGAAAGTACTCGGACCTCCTCCTATTTGTGGCCACACTTGCCATCGGGACCTCGTACAACAGCCTAACCCACCTGACCAACCCCTCCCCAAACCCGAACCTCTTCAGCACCTCCCACAGGTACCCCCACTCTACCCTATCGAAGGCTTTCTCAGCATCCATAGCCACCACTATCTCCGCCTCCCCCTCCCTCGCCGGCATCATGATAATGTTCAAAAGCCTCCGCACATTCGCGTTCAACTGTCTCCCCTTCACAAACCCCGTCTGGTCTTCATGGATGATCTGCGGCACACAATCCTCAATCCTCGTGGCTAAGACCTTCGCCAGCACCTTGGCATCTACATTTAGCAAGGAAATCGGTCTGTAAGACCCACATTGCAGGGGATCCTTGTCCCTCTTCAGGATCAAGGAGATCAGTGCCCGGGACATCGTCGGGGGTAAAGCCCCCCCTCCCTTGCCTCATTAAAGGTCCCAACTAACAGAAGGCCCAACAGGTCCATATATTTTTTATAGAACTCGACCGGGAAACCGTCCGGCCCCGGTGCCTTCCCCGCCTGCATGCTTCCTACCCCTTTGATCAGCTCCTCCAGCCCAATCGGGGCCCCCAGTCCCGCCACCAGTCCCTCTTCCACCTTTGGAAACCTCAATTGGTCCAGGAAACGGCCCATCCCTCCCTCCTCCCGTGGGGGCTCGGATCGGTACAATTCCTCGTAGAAGTCCCTGAAGACCCCATTGATGCCAACCCCACTCCGCACCACGCTCCCTCCCCTGTCCTTAACTCCCCTGATCTCCCTAGCTGCACCCCGCTTCCGAAGCTGATGCGCCAGCATCCGGCTTGCCTTTTCCCCATACTCGTAGACCGCCCCCTGGGCCTTCCTCCACTGCACCTCCGCCTTCCTGGTGGTCACCAGGTCGAATTCGGCCTGGAGGCTGCGCCTCTTCCTCAACAATCCTTCCTCAGGTTCTTCCGCATACCTCCTGTCTACCCTCACCATCTCCCCCACCAGCCTCTCCCTCTCCCTCCGCTCCTTGTGGGCCCTGATGGAGATCAGCTCTCCCCTCACCACCACCTTCAGTGCCTCCCATACCATCCCCACTCGGACCTCCCCGTTGTCGTTGGTCTCCAAGTACCTCTCTATACTTCCTCGGACCCGCTCGCTCACCTCCTCATCCGCCAACAGCCCAACCTCCAAGCGCCACAGCGGACGCTGATCCCTCTCCTCCCCCATCTCCAAGCCCACCCAATGCGGGGCGTGGTCCGAAATGGCTATTGCCGAATACTCGGTATTCTCTACTCTCGCTATCAGCGCCCTACTCAAAATGAAAAAGTCGATTCGAGAATAAGCCTTATGGACATGTGAGAAGAATGAAAATTCCCTAGCCCCCGGCCTTGCAAATCTCCAAGGGTCCACCCCTCCCATTTGGTCCATAAATCCCCTCAACACTCTAGCCGCCACCGGCTTCCTACCCATCCTAGACCTGGAGCGATCCAGTGCAGGATCCAACACCGTGTTAAAGTCTCCCCCCCATTATCAGGCCCCCCACTTCCAAGTCTGGGATCCGACCCAACATACGCCGCATAAAACCCGCATCGTCCCAGTTCGGAGCATACACATTGACCAGTACCACCCTCTCTCCCTGCAACTTACCACTTACCATTATGTACCTACCGCCATTATCTGCCACAATGCTCGACGCCTCGAATAACTCCTTCTTTCCCACCAAGATCGCCACCCCTCGATTTTTGGCATCTAGCCCCAAGTGAAACACCTGACCTACCCACCCTTTCCTCAGTCTTACCTGGTCTGCCACCTTCAGGTGTGTCTCCTGGAGCATAACCACATCCGCCTTGAGCCCCTTCAGGTGCGCGAACACGCGGGCCCGCTTGACCGGCCCATTCAGTCCCCTTACATTCCAGGTTATCAGCCGGATTAGGGGGCTGCCCACCCCCCTCCCCCGCCGACTAGCCATGATCCCTCCTCGGCCAGCCACGCGCCCGCACCCCACACCCGGCCCGTTCCCCACAGCGGCATACCCCCGTCTTGACACACCCCACTAACCCTGGAAAGCTTATTCAGCAAGAGCTCATCAATCCGAAGCAATGACAGCCAGAAACATGAAAAGCAAATCACATCCACCATCCTTTTCGATTTTTTTATGGAGAATCGCAATCTAATATTTGTCTCGTCCTTTACCCAGCACAACATGAAAGCTTAGAGCAAATTCTAGGAATCATAAATGAAATGATGGTCAATACAAACACAATGGCTGGAAATACTCAGCAGGTCAGGCAGCATCTATGGAAACAGTTAACATTTCAGATCAGGGCAGCACGGTGGCGCAGTGGTTAGCACTGCTGCCTCATGACGCCGAGGTCCCAGGTCCGATCCCGGCCCGTGGTCACTGTCCGTGTGGAGTTTGTACACTCTCCCAGTGTTTGTGTGGGTTTCTCCCCCGCAACCCAAAGATGTGCAGGGTAGATGGATTCTACACGCTAATTGCCCCTTAATTGGAAAAAAATAACTGGGTACTCTAAATTTAAAAAAAACATTTCAGATCAAGAGGACCTTTCGTCAGAACTGAAACAGTAACTGCTGTGTAATACTTCCAGTGATTCTATTTCAGGTTTCCAGCATTCGCGGTGTTTAGCTTTTCAACAATTGTTGATTTATTCGGCCTCAGGTTTTGGTCCTTAATTTGCATATTTAACTGAATAAATAAGTAGTCAGTGACACTAGTTCAAATATTGTGCAAACCAAAACTCCAAACTCAGTTGTAGTAACTGGATTTCATCTCCACGTACATCTTGAGTCATGATCTACTCATCACTCCTTCGTAGAGCACGTCTCATGTATTCGTCAGATCTGCGCAGTCTTTGCAATTAGCATTTCATTTTTTTCCAGTTTATCTGTAGTCACTGATGCGACCATCAATTCACTCGAAGGCAAGTGGAGAAGTAAACTGTGGTTTTAATCAGCTTAGAACTGTGCCTGCCTGCGACTGGGACAATACTGAAGGTGGCCCCACAGGTCAGCTGCTCTTATACTTCCTCTAAAGGGGTGGAGCCATGGGCGGAGCCTGTACATGCCCCAACATATCCCCCTGTGGATGAAGCCACACAATGGCCCATAGGTGGAGCCCACAGGGTTAATAACATAACATAACAAAATACAGTGCACTGGTGAATTATCCGTAATTATACATTCACCATATTCACCCCCTGTTTAAAAATGAAGTCCGGCGGGGGTGACGGTCTCATAGATTCAGTCGGTCCGGTGCCCGGATCGTACGTTGCGACCGCCGAAGCACTGGTGTTGCAGCCACTTCGGGTGGCTGTGGAAGTGGGTCCCGAGCAGGCACAGGCGTGGACTCCGGGAGCGGCTCTTCCGGAGCTTCATTCCTGTGGACCGGTGCGGCGGGTGGGAGGGAGCGCGGGAACAATATAGGGGTGGAGGCGGTGAACATGGGAGGTTGGACGGGACATAGTGTGGTGGATGCAGTAGTGATAGTGGTGTTGGAGCCTGCGGGCGCCAGGTCCCGGAGTTAGACGGTATCTTGCCGGCCATCGGGGTGTTCGACGTACGTATAGTGTGGGTTGGGGTGCAGGAGCTGGACCCTCTGTACCAGGGGGTGGGTCTTCTGGCTCCAAACGTGTTTTCGGAGGAGGACCCAGTGTCATCAGCCAGGGTGGAAGCGAGACCCCTGAGGTAGCTCCCCTAGGAAAAACAAACAAGCGGTCATGAGGGGTCTGGTTTGTGGCCGTGCAAAGGAAGGACCTAATAGTGTGGAGCGCATCGGGGAGGACCTCCTGCCAGTGAGAAACTGGGAGATTCCTGGACCGTAGGGTCAGTAGGACGGTCTTCCAGACCGTCGCTTTCTCCCTCTCCACCTGCCCGTTTCCCCTGGGTTATAACTGGTAGTCCTGCTCGAGGCGATGCCCTTACTGAGCAGGTACTGACGCCGTTCGTTGCTCATGAACGACGAGCCCCTGTCGCTGTGGACATAACTGGGGAAACCAAACAGGGTGAAGACACTATGCAGGGCTTTAATGACAGTGGGGGTGGTCATATCGGGGCAGGGGATGGCAAACGGGAAGCGGGGGAACCCGTCTATGATGTTAAGGAAGTACGTGTTGCGGTTATTGGAGGCGTTCAAAGGGCCGGGATGCCTTTACCAGGTGGGCCTTATCCGGTCGATAGAAGTGCAGTTTACACTCCGCACAGATTTGGCAGTCTCTGATTATAGCTCTGACCTCCTCGGTGGAGTAGGGCAGGTTGCGGGCCTTGATGTAATGGGCGAGCCGGGTGACCCCCAGGTGGCAGAGGTCATCGTGGCTAGCCCGTAGTCGGTCATCTTGCGCGCTGGCGCATGTGCCGCGGAACAGGGCATCTGGGGGCTCGTCAAACTTCCCAGGATGATACACTATATCGTAGTTATAGGTGGTATCCTCCACCCCACACCCCTCACCCCCTCACCCCACACACATCACTCCCTCACCCCACACGCCTCACCCATCTCACCCCACACCCAACACCCCGCACCCCACACCCCTCACCACTCATCCCACACCCCAAACCCCACACCCCACACTCCTCCACCCCTCACCCCACACCCTTCGCCCCCTCACCCCACACACCTCACCCCCTCACTCCACACGCCTCACCCATCTCACCCCACACCCAACACCCCGCACCCCACACCCCTCACCACTCATCCCAACCCCCTCACCCACACCCACCCCCCCAACCCCACTCCCCAACCCCCTCACCCACACCCACCCCCCCACCCCACTCCCCAACCCCCTCACCCACACCCACCCCCCCCACCCCACTCCCCAACCCCCTCACCCACACCCCACACTCCTCGCCCCACATCCCAACCCCCTCACCCACACCCACCCCCCCACCCCACTCCCCAACCCCCTCACCCACACCCACCCCCCCACCCCACTCCCCAACCCCCTCACCCACACCCCACACTCCTCGTCCCACATCCCAACCCCCTCACCCACACCAACCCCCCCTCACCCCACACCCAAACCCCCTCACCCACACCCCACACTCCTCACCCCACATCCCAACCCCCTCACCCACACCGCAACCCCCCTCACCCTACACCCCTCACCCCCACAATCCACACCCATCAGCTCCTCACCCCTTTATCCCAACGCCCCTCATCCCACACATCAACAGCCCTCACCATCACGCCTCACCCCCGTATTCAACCCAGTGCCCCCAGCTCGTTGTGCCGCAGGTATATATAATGTAGAGGGGTGCATGCTGGTGGTTCGGGGCTGTGGAAGGTGATGGTGTTCGGTGGTGATATTGTGGTGTCCGTGCCCCTGCCGGGCAACCCCCCCGCAATTGGTGAAATGTGCCTTGACTAATGCATCTTCAGGACCCCGAAGCACCTCGACCACACCCCTGGTCACACAATGGGCAATATTGTAGCGGGTCTCCGCGTCGCTCTGTGGCCTCCCTGTAGGCATCATCAGCCACGGCGGCAATGAGCAATGCCTGTCGCCCGGCAACCAGCCCCGCAGCCGGTGGGGAGGCATCCCTCGAACATACCGGTGATCACAGATTGGGCCAGTATGAAGGAGTCATGCATACTGCCTGGGTTTCGGGCGCAGACGTGCAGGATCCTCATCTGATGGTCACAGGCCACCTGAATGTTCACGGAGTGGTCCCCCTTCCTGTTCGTGAACAGTGGCCTGTTATCCGAAGGTGGCGACATGCATCCCATCGATGACCCCCTTGACCCGGGGCATCCTGGCGATGGCAGCGAACCCCGCAGCCCGGGCATCCTGTTGGACGCGGTCCACAGGGAACTTGTATGAACATGTCCACCAGGGCACACAGGGTGTCAGTGATGGCACAGATGCACCTGTGCGTCGATGCCTAGGAGTTGCCGGACAGGCACTCGGCAACTGGAACGACCCATGGAATAAAGGTTCAGGGAGACCATCATCTTGATGGCCACCAGTAGCGGGTGTCCTCCCCCACTCCCAGGCGGTGTCAGGTGCGCCATCATGTGGCAGATGTGTCGCACTGTCTCCCTGATCATCCGCAGTGTCCTCCAGCATGCCCGGTCCGGGAGTTCCTCAAAGGACATGCGGCGCCGGTACACACGGGGCCTCATCTGGCGGCTCCCCGTCCTCCTCCTAGTCCCGCTCCAGCCAGCGCCAAAGGGGTGGCGCGAGTTCGCGCATCGCCAAAGGGCCGGCGTGACCTCTCGCATGCGTGGAACCGCCGGCGTGGTTCCGCGCATGCGCAGACCAGCCGGCGTATTTTGCCGCATGCGCGGTGAGTTCTCTTCTCCGCGCCAGCCATGGCGGAGCCCTACAAGGGCCGGCGCATAAGGAAGAAGTGCCCCCATGGAACAGGCCTGCCAGCAGATTGGTGGGCCCTGATCGAGGCCCCCCCGCGCCACCTGGAGGACCACCCCCGACGACTTACCTGCCAGGTCCCACTGGTACGTGAGCCGAGTGATTCACGCCGGCGGGTCTGGCCAAAAACAGATGGCCGCTCGGCCCATCGGGGCCCAGAGAATTGCCGGGGGAGCCACTGCCAACGCCCCCGACCGGCGTGGCATGAATCCTGCCCCGCCCGAAAAATGGTGCTGGAGAATACGGCAGCCGGCATCGGGGCGGGATTTGCGCCGCCTCCTGCCGATTCCCCGACCCGGTAGGCGTCAGAAAATCCCGCCCATTGTTCTAGGAAATTGGCCCGAGGAAAAGTTGAGTCTGTACTCATTGGAGTTTAGAAGAATCAAAGATGACCTTATTGAGATGTATAGTTTTGCAAGGGACTTGATAGGGTCAATGCTGAGAGGATGTTCCCCATTGTGGGAGAGTCTAGGGCCAGAGGGCATAAATTCAAAGTAAGGAGTCACCCATTTAATGCGGAGATGCGTAGGAATCTGTGGAATTCTTTACCACAGAGAGCAGTAGTGGCTGGGTCGTTAAGTGTGTGCAAGGTTAATAGACAGATTTTTAATCAGTAAGGGAATAAAACTTTATTGGGATAAGGCAGGAAAGTGGAGTTGAGGACTGATGCACAATCAATTACTCTCGAGACAAGGTGAGTCATAACTAATCGGCTTTAATCAGCTAGAACTGTACCCAGCAGCTTTGATACAGAAAGTGAAGGCTGCTGGGACGGCATTGTTTCTTATACCCCGCCTCTCAGGGCGGAGCTATGTACGTTAGCCAATGGTAGACTCCTAGGTCTAGCCAATGGTCATCCACCTCTTAGGTACTGCAATATCTGGTATTACCACATTCACCCCCTGTTAAAAAGAACCCAGCGGGGTGATGGCCAGCGTTACTGTCGCCTTTTGCATGGTAGGACCAGGTATGGAGGTACCGTGATGTCGAGGTTAACAGAAAAAGTGTTTATGGTGCAGCAATCAGACGATCCGGTGGCCTGGCCGTCCTTCTGGAGAGTCTGGGCTTCGGCGATGATCCTGGTGGGGGCCCCGGCGGTTGCGGCTCCGGGAACGTGGTGTCTTCCTCCCAGGCAGCTTCACCACCCCTAGGCGGCGCTGTTGGGGCGAAAAGTGGGCAGGGGGAAGGGGTGCCTGTAGGGGGCGTCGGTGCCTGTTCGGTGCTGGGTAGGGGCGGCGGCAGTACTGACCCTCCGGTCAGGTGCTGCGGGGAGGGTGGGGGTGGGGGCAATGGTGCAGGTGCACGTGGGGCTCCGGCGGGCGCCAGGTCCCGAAGGGAGACCGTGTCTTGGCGGCCGTTGGGGAACGCTACGTAGGCGTACTGGGGGTTGGCATGCAGCAGGTGGACCCACTCGACCAACGGGTCTGACTTGTGCGCCCTCACATGTTTCCGCAGCAGGACGGGTCCGGGTGTCGCTAGCCAGGTTGGGAGCGAGGTCCCGGAGGAGAACTTCCTGGGGAAAACAAGGAGACGTTCGTGAGGTGTCTGGTTGGTGGTAGTACAGAGCAGCGACCGGATGGAGTGAAGGGCCACTAGGAGGACCTCTTGCCATCGGGAGACTGGGAGATTCCTGGACCGTAGGGCCAGCAGGACGGTCTTCCAGACCGTTCCGTTCTCACTTTCTACCTGCCCATTTCCCCGGGGGTTGTAACTGGTTGTCCTGCTGGAAGCGGTGCCTTTGCTGAGCAGGAATTGACGTAGTTCGTTACTCATAAAGGAGGACCCCCTATCACTGTGAATGTATGCGGGGAAACCGAACAGTGTAAAAATACCCTGGAGGGCCTTGATGACGGTGGTTGTGGTCATGTCCGGGCAGGGGATGGCGAATGGGAACCGGGAGTACTCGTCAATCACATTCAGGAAATACGTGTTGCGGTCGGTGGAGGGGAGGGGGCCTTTGAAATCCATGCTGAGGCGTTCAAAGGGACGGGAAGCCTTTATCAGATGCGCTTTCTCTGGCTGGTAGAAGGGCGGTTTGCACTCCGCGCAGATTTGGCAGTCCCTAGAGACTGTCCTGACCTCCTCAATGGAGTAGGGCAGGTTGCAGGTCTTGATGAAATGAAAGAAACGAGTGACCCCCCGGGTGGCAGAGGTCCTCGTGGAGGGCTCGGAGGCGGTCCACTTGTGCGGTGGCACAAGTGCCACGGGACAGGGCATCAGGAGGCTCGTTCAGCTTCCCGGGACGGTACAAGATCTCGTAATTGTAGGTGGAGAGTTCGATCCTCCACCGCAAGATCTTGTCATTCTTAATCTTGCCCCGCTGAGCATTATCGAACATGAAGACCACCGACCGTTGGTCCGTGAGAATGAATCTCCTGCCGGCCAGGTAATGCCTCCAGTGTCGCACAGCTTCTACTATGGCCTGGGCCTCCTTTTCAACCGAGGAGTGGCGAATTTCAGAAGAATGGAGAGTGCGGGAGAAGAAAGCTATGGGCCTGCCTGCCTGGTTGAGGGTGACCACCAGAGCTACGGCGGACGCATCGCTCTCGACCTGGAAGGGGAGGGACTTGTCGATGGCGCACATCGTGGCTTTTGCGATGTCCGCTTTGATGCGGCAGAAGGCCTGGCGGGCCTCCGTCGACCGGGGGAAAGTTGTGGACTGGATCAGGGGTCGAGCCTTGTCGGCGTAATTAGGGACCCATTGTGCATAATAGCTGAAGAAGCCGAGGCAGCGCTTTAGGGCCTTGAGGCAGTGAGGGAGCAGGAACTCCATGAGGGGGCACATGCGCTCGGGGTCGGTGCCTATGACTCCACTTCGCACTACGTAGCCGAGGATGGCTAGACGGTCGGTGCTGAACACGCATTTATCCTTATTGTAGGTCAGATTAACGGCGCGGGCCTAGCAGACCGCGACATAGTGGCCTTTCTTGCCGCACCCTTTGCAGGTGGCGGCACGGGCCGGGCAGCGCGTGCGCGGATGATTTGCCTGCCTGCAGAAGAAGCAGCGTTGGCCGGCGGTGATAGCGGGCCGTCTCGCCGCGCAGGCCTGCGGGGTTAGCGGGAATGTCTGGGGGGCTGCCGCGACGGGGTGCCACGCAGCCCAGGGGGGCGCCGTGCGTCCGGGAGCAAAAGCCAGTGCGTTTTTATACGCAACGTCCATGGACCCCGCCAGGGCCCGTGCCTCAGTGAGGCCCAGTGTGTCCATTTCAAGGAGCCTTCGGCGGATGTCGGGGGAAGTCATACCAGCCGCGAAAGCATCCCGAATTAAAAGTTCCGTGTGCTCGTTCCCCGTAACTGGGGGGCAGCCACAGTTTCGGCCCAGCACTAGTAGTGCCCGATAGAAGTCTTCCAGTGTTTCTTCTGGGCTCTGCCTTTTAGTTTCCAGCAAGTGACGGGCGTAGACCTGGTTCACAGGACGAATGTAATGTCCTTCTAGCAGCTCGATAGCTGCAGCATAGTTCGCCACCTCTTCGATCAGAGGGTAGATCCCAGGGCTGACCCGCGAGCGTAGAAGGTGCATTTTCTGCCTTTCCGTGGGGGTGTCGGCGGCCGTGTCGAGGTAGCCCTTAAAACACGCCAGCCAATGCTTGAAAATAGCAGCGGAGTTGTCTGCGTGGGGGCTGAGCTGAAGGCACTCTGGCTTGATGCGGAGATCCATCCTTTCAGAAGTAATAGCTGATTAAATTGATGCACAATCAATTACTCTCGAGACAAGGTGAGTCATAACTAATCGGCTTTAACCAGCTAGAACTGTACCCAGCAGCTTCGATACAGAAAGTGAAGGCTGCTGGGACGGCATTGGTTCTTATACCCCGCCTCTCAGGGCGGAGCTATGTACGTTAGCCAATGGTAGACTCCTAGGTCTAGCCAATGGTCATCCACCTCTCAGGTACTGCAATACCTGCTATTACCACAAGGACTATCATCAGATCAGTCATGATCTCATTGAATGGTGGAGCAGACTCGATAGGCTGAATGGCCCACTTCTACTCCTATGTCTTCTGGTCTTATGGACACTGTACTGAATAGATCCATGGTGGGGTGGCTCGTGGGTAGCCTTCCCATCTCTCTCCGAATTGGATGAATACCAGCAATAGGTGGAGGGCACCAGGGGATGTCTTGCATTCAAAGGAACTCAGTGCCTGATCAAAGGGCCAGGCATCAGGAGATTGGAGCTGGCTGAAAGTCTCACCCCTGTCATTACTCGGAGCCCCCACAAGCCCCTCACTCCCAGGGCCCCACCCCGCAATCCCTATATTCACCTGTGGGCTGCGTTCCTCGATGTTTTGGGGCCTCAGGTGGGGGTGGGACAGTGACACAGTGGTTAACACTGCTGCTTCACAGCGCAGGGACCTGAATTTGATTCCGACCTCGGGCGACTGTCTGTGTGGAGTTTGCACATTCTTCCACGTGTCTGCGTGGATTTCCTCCGGGTACTCCTATTTTCTCCCACAGTGCAAAGATGTGCAGGTTAGATGGATTGGATGTGATAAATTGTCCCTCGGCGGGGTCACAAGGATAGGGTGGGGGAATTGGTCCGAGGTTAGGGTGCTCTTTCAGAGGGTTGGTGCAGGCTCAATGGGCCGAATGGACTCCTTCTGCACTGTAGGGTTTCTATGATGATCACCAGCAGCTGCCACCACTTCCATGGTGGCACTTTTGAGCAATGAAGAGCCCCGGAGATCCTTAGTCCTGAGTAGGCCTGCCTCTGCCCAGTTAAGTTCCTGAGAGGCTGACCTTCCCAAAAGGAGGTGATGCGTGCTTTCCAACTTGCACAACAGACCTCCCCCTCATTAAATTCCACCCAATATGAGCAATGCGTGCAAAGGGACAAACAAACTGGAACAGATTAGAAAGTCCAACGTTTGTTTGTTCACGATTGATCATTTGTTTTGGGGGAGGTATGTGTAGACCGAGTGCTCACATGATAACGTGTTGACCCAACTAGATGAAGGGTCACGTTTTGGGAGCGTGGGAGTTTCCCCCAGAAGTGCAGTCAGGGCACAAGCCTGGAGTAACTGCTCAGCCAGTGAATGAAGTATTGTTTGTAACAAGTCCTTGTTGGCAGTTTTGGGAAATGGTGTCAGAGGTTGGCAGTATGGCACAAGGACTTTACTGCACAGACCCACTGGTCCACGGAGAAAGCATTGCAGACAAAGTTTGAGAAGTTGTGGCGCATTTACTGTGGTGCTGCATTATCTGACAAGTCAAAAAACGGTTCAAGCTTATGTGATGGATATCACGTTCACCGCAGAAGTCGGTTTGAAATAAGGCAACAGAAATTAATATGCCAAGTATTTTAATTCAAAGTGGAATAAAACCACTTTAGCTGAAGGTTGTCCAGAAGTCACCATTTGCTGGGAGAAACTCCTGGCTGACTTCAAGGATCATTAGGACATTCCAAACAAGTACAGGATAAGGAAATCCTTGCATTGACACACTGTAAATTCTCTAAATCACCCCCCTACAATTATGATTACTCAAACCACGAAGACAGGAACATTCTTCAGATAAACAAGACAACAAATCTTTCCTTAGCTATATAACTTTTGACACTTAGAATAACACCCTCAAAGAAGTGTCTGTTTGACAATCTATGGGTGGGATTCTCCACCACCCCGCCAGGTGGGAGAATCGCCGGGGCGCTGCGGGAATTGCGCCACGCCGCCCCGAGCCCCGCACGCGATTCTCCTAACCCCCCGAAACCAGTGCCGCGCGAATCGCGCCACGCCGCTCGGAGAATCGCCGCAAACGGCGAGCGGCGATTCTCCGGCCCGGATGGGCCAAGCGGCCGCGCGTAAAAGGCCTAGCCCCACCGGCGCCGTCTACACCTGGTCGCTGCCGGCGGGTACTTGTCGCGAAGGCTTGGGGTGGGGGAGGGGGACTCCGTTCCTGGGGGGGGGGTCCGATGGGGTCTGGCCCGTGATCGGGGCTCACCTGCTAGCCCCACGGAGGGCGGAGAATAGGGATCTGGGAACGGGCACCGACGCCGGAGTAAAACACTCCGGTTTTTACTCAGGCGTCGGCACTTAGACTCCCATTGGGAGAATCCCGCCCTATATATCTAAGAAACATGACAACATTGAAAAGAGACAAATCTCGCCAATATATATTAAGGCACCTGACGTTCACGCAGACACTAAGATCATTATAACACATATTGATGATAATACATCAAATTAGCCATTTGGCTATAGGCAATAAACCAACAATAAATGATAAGATAACTGGAAAAGTCTTTGACTGAATAGAAGGTTTTATGTACATAAGGAGGAGGCACTTTAGTGAAAGTTACCTCTCTCCTTCAGTGCTACTGAAGGAAGTAAAGCTCTGTTCAAACCAGCTTGCCTCGTCAGACAAAGTCCTCGTGGTTTTTGTAAGTATTTTTCTGTGAAACTTCTGAGAAATGTATCAGAAATTGATAGGAGATACTTTAGGATTTTCCATGTTTTAGAAAACTCATTCTCTTAAGAGAAGTTAATGTGTTGGCAGATAACAAAGGACTGTTAACGGTTTTATATTATTAACAGATAACTAAAGACTGTTAATCAATTTATATTTTTAACTCTGCAATTCTGTATGTATCAATTGAGAGTATTTTACCAAAAAAATACTTTTATTAAAAATTAGACTGTGTAGACTTACTCTCAAAGTTTAAAATCTTAGACACTCATTTAGGAAATCTTAAATGATTAGGACCCACGACGACAGAGGTAACAATTTAGTTATGAGTGACGCATCTGAACTTTTCCCATAAAAAGTAACTGAGATTCTGTTTAACTGTCTGAGACCCGGAAAAGCCTTCTCCCTTCGTGAGATCTATTCTGAGTCTTAGCAGAGAAACGGATTTCCCTCTTTTGGTGGCTTAACCTAACTCATAGGTCAGTAAGAAAGTGTTATCAGGTCCGGAATAACCTAAATCCGTCACACTTACACCTGACTAAACTCAGTGGGTCCTGCGGCCATCGAGAATTTCGAGTCATTTTCCAAATGGAGGAGGAGAAAGAGGACCCGCAGATAATTCCAAAATGTTTGAGAGCATTTGTTTTCCGTCAAATAATGTTCAAGAGGCATGGGTTTAATTCGACACACCAAAGAGTAGCTGAATCAATTCAAGCTTCCATGGCCACCTTGAAAGCCTTAGCAAAGAAATATGCATTTGGCACCCTCACTGATGAGTTAGTCAGGGATTGAATAGTCTGTGGGGTTCAAAGTGATCTTGTCCATAAGCAACTGCTGCAAGAAAAAAGTTTAACACGTCAAACAGCCATTAATAACTGCACGTTAAATGAGCAGTCGGAAAAAGGCAATACAGATTTTAAGCGGAAAATAGAGGGCAGGATTCTCCGACCCCACGCCGGGTTGGAGAATCGCCGGAGTGCCGCGCAAATTGAGCCACGCCGCCCCGACGCTGGGGCGCGATTCTCCACAGAGCGGAGAATCGGCGGCATTGGGCCGGCGTGGTCGGCGCGCCGGCAGTCGGGGGCCAACTCTACGCTGCCCCCCTGCGATTCTCCGGCCCGAAGGGGCAGAGCAGCCGTGGCAAAAAACCCGAGTCCTGCCAGCTCCATTCTAACATGCTCTGAGCCGGCGGGACATCGACGTTGAGCGCGGCATGTGGGGGAGGGGGGGTCCGACCCTCGGGGGGGGGGCTCCGTTGTAGCCTAGCCCACGATCGGGGCCCACCGATCTGCGGGCAGGCCTCTTGGGCTGGGGGCCACCTTTCTTCCGCGCCGGCCCCGACGCCAAATGGCATAGGGCTTCAGGAAGAAGGGAGCCACTGCGCATGCGCAGACCCCGCAGCGCCCAGTTGACACCGGGGTCAGCAGCTGAAGCAGCACGGGCCGCTCCAGCGCCGTGCTGGCCCCCTGTGGTCCAGAGAACCGGGCGCCAAAAAGCCTGTTGACGCCGGAGTAAAACTCTCCCGTTTTTACGCCGGCGTCAACACTTAGCCGCGCGATGGGAGAATCCCAGCCAGGGATTTTCACAGTACAGGGCACACACCCTGGGTGGAATTCTCTGACCCCCCCGCCGGGCCGGAGAATCGCCGGGGGGTAGCGTGAATCCCGCCCCGCCGCCACGACGCCGGCTGCCGAATTCTCTGGCGCCGTTTTTTTGGCGGGGGCGGGAATCGCGTCGGGCCGGTCGGGAGCCGTTGGCGGTGCCCCCCCCCCAGCGATTCTACGCTCTGCGCTCGGCCGAGTGGCCGCCCATTTTTGGCCATTCCCACCGGGATAAATCAAACAAGGTCCTTACCAGCGGGACCTGGCTCTGTGGAGTCATCGGGGGGCATGGGGAAGGATCTAGCCCAGGGGGTGGGGGGTGCCCCCACGGTGGCCTGGCCCGCGATCGGGGCCCGCCGATCTGCGGGCAGGCCTGTGCAGTGGGGGCACTCTTTCACTCCGCGCCGGCCGCTGTAACTGTCCGCCATGGCCGGCGTGGAGATGAACCCCCCTGCACATGCGTTGGGATCACGGCAGAACATGCTGGCGCTCCCGCACATGCGCCGGCCAGCGGAGGCCCTTCGGCACCGGTTGGCGCGGCGCCAACCCCGTTGGTGCCGGCCTAGCCCCTGAAGGTGCGGAGGATTCCGCACCTTCCGGGCGGCCCGACGCCAGAGTGGTTCACACCGCACCTCGGCGACGGTACGGCGCACCCAGACGGATAGCGGAGAATCCCGGCCCCTATTTCTACTGCTGTGGCCATCACCCTCAGAACAAAACAGGGTGCCTCCACCTGGCAAACACTGCATTAAATGTGGCGAGTGGAATCATTCCGCAAAATGCTGCAGATCGAAACCACAGCCTCCGTCCTTTGCCACCGGTCACACTGCAGCCAGTCGGTCCTCCAAGGGGTAGCAGGTAAATGAACTGGTGCTCAGCCAAAGCAGCAAAACCATCGAGCCTCTGGCAACACTCTATCATGAGACTGTTGGCACCATCACAACAAAGCATGAGATCTTCACCACCCTCCACATGATTTGCAGCAACACAAGACTGAAGGTAAAGATTGGCGTTGGAGAAAAGTGTAATAGAATTCCCACAGGTATCTCCAGCCAATGCTTCAGGGACCAGACTCAATGAGAGCACCAGATCCCTACTCCCAGGTGGATCTTGTGGCTTTTGGCGGACAAACCATCCACGACGAAGATGGTAGACTTTATGATGGGAGACTTCAACTTCCCCAATATTGACTGGACTCACTTAGTGCCAGGGACTTAGACGGGGCAGAGTTTGTAAGGAGCATCCAGGAGGGCTTATTAAAACAATATGGAGACAGTCCAACTAGGGAAGGGGCTGTACTGGACCTGGTATTGGGGAATGAGCCCGGCCAGGTGGTGGAAGTTTCAGTAGGGGAGCATTTCGGGAACAGTGACCACAATTCAGTAAGGTTTAAAGTGCTAGTGGACAAGGATAAGAGTGGTCCTAGGGTGAATGTGCTAAATTGGGGGAAGGCTAATTATAACAATATTAGGTGGGAACTGAAGAACCTGGATTGGGGGCAGATGTTTGAGGGTAAATCAACATCTGACATGTGGGAGGCTTTCAAGTGTCAGTTGAAAGGAATTCAGGACCGGCATGTTCCTGTGAGGAAGAAGGATAAATACGGCAATTTTCGGGAACCTTGGATAACGAGAGATATTGTAGGCCCCGTCAAAAAGAAAAAGGAGGCATTTGTCAGGGCTAAAAGGCTGGGAACAGACGAAGCCTGTGTGGAATATAAGGAAAGTAGGAAGGAACTTAAGCAAGGAGTCAGGGGGGCTAGCAGGGGTCGCGAAAAGTAATTGGCAAATAGGGTTAAGGAAAATCCCAAGGCTTTTTACACGTACATAAAAAGCAAGAGGGTAGCCAGGTAAAGGGTTGGCCCACTGAAGGATAGGCAAGGGAATCTATGTGTGGAGCCAGAGGAAATGGGTGAGGTACTAAATGAATACTTTGCATCAGTATTCACCAAAGAGAAGGAATTGGTAAATGTTGAGTCTGGAGAAGGGTGTGTAGATAGCCTGGGTCACATTGAGCTCCAAAAAGACGAGGTGTTGGGTGTCTTGAAAAATATTAAGGCAGATAAGTCCCCAGGGCCTGATGGGATCTACCCCAGAATACTGAAGGAGGCTCGAGAGGAAATTGCTGAGGCCTTGACAGAAATCTTTGGATCCTCGCTATCTTCAGGGGATGTCCTGGAGGACTGGAGAATAGCCAATGTTGTTCCTCTGTTTAAGAAGGGTAGCAAGGATAATCCAGGGAACTACAGGCCGGTGAGCCTTACGTCAGTGGTACGGAAATTACTGGAGAGAATTCTTCGAGACAGGAAATGGACGTATTAGTGAGAGGCAGCATGGTTTTGTGAAGGGGAGGTCGTGTCTCACTAACTTGATAGAGTTTTTTGAGGAGGTCACAAAGATGATTGATGCAGGTAGGGCAGTGGATATTGTCTACATGGACTTCAATAAGGCCTTTGGCAAGGTCCCTCATGGTAGACTAGTAAAAAAGGTGAAGTCACACGGGATCAGGGGTGAGCTGGCAAGGTGGATACAGAACTGGCTAGGTCATAGAAGGCAGAGAGTAGCAATGGAAGGATGCTTTTCTAATTGGAGGGCTGTGATTGGGGTGTTCCACAGGGATCAGTGCTGGGACCTTTGCTGTTTGTAGTATATATAAATGATTTGGAGGAAAATGTAACTGGTCTGATCAGTAAGTTTGCAGACGACACAAAGGTTGGTGGAATTGCGGATAGCGATGAGGACTGTCAGAGGATACAGCAGGATTTAGATTGTTTGGAGACTTGGCAGAGAGATGGCAGATGGAGTTTAATCCGGACAAATGTGAGGTAATGCATTTTGGAAGGTCTTATGCAGGTAGGGAATATACAGTGAATGGGAGAGCCCTCAAGAGTATTGAAAGTCCGAGAGATCTAGGTGTACAGGTCCACAGGTCACTGAAAGGGGCAACACAGGTGGAGAAGGTAGTCAAGAAGACAAACGGCATGCTTGTCTTCATTGGCCGGGGCATTGAGTATAAGAATTGGCAAGTCATGTTGCAGCTGTATAAAACCTTAGTTAGGCCACACTTGGAGTATAGTGTTCAATTCTGGTCGCCACACTACCAGAAGGATGTGGAGGCTTTAGAGAGGGTGCAGAAGAGATTTACCAGAATGTTGCCTGGTATGGAGGGCATTAGCTATGAGGAGCGGTTGAATAAACTCGGTTTGTTCTCACTGGAACAAAGGAGGTTGAGGGGAGACCTGATAGAGATCTACAAAATTATGAGGGGCATAGACAGAGTGGATAGTCAGAGGCTTTTCCCCAGGGTAGAGGGGTCAATTACTAGGGGGCATAGGTTTAAGGTGAGAGGGGCAAGGTTTAGAGTAGATGTACGAGGCAAGTTTTTTACGCAGAGGGTAGTGGGTGCCTGGAACTCGCTACCGGAGGAGGTGGTGGAAGCGGGGACGATAGTGACATTTAAGGGGCATCTTGACAAATACATGAATAGGATGGGAATAGAGGGATACGGACCCAGGAAGTGTAGAAGATTGTAGTTTAGTCAGGCAGCATGGTCGGCGCAGACTTGGAGGGCCGAAGGGCCTGCTCCTGTGCTGTACTTTTCTTTGTTCTTTGTTTGTTCTTTGAAGGTGAAGCCACTCTCCACTGCACACAGAGCAGTTCCAAGTTTTGTCTTACTGCAGTTGCACAGGACCTGCATGAGACCACATCTCCAGTATTGTGTGCAGTTTTGTTCTAATTATCTAGGAAAGGATATACATTCCAGGGAGGGAATGCAGTGGAGGTTCACCAGTCCGATTCCTGTGACGGCAGGATTGTCGTATGAGGAGAGATTGGGTCAATTCACCCTGTGTTCACTGGAATGAAGAATAAAAGTGGATTGAACTGAAATGTCTAACACTCTGACGGGGCAGGAGAGACTGGGTGCAGGGATGTTGTTTCCCCTGGCTGGGGGTCTATAACAAGGGGCCACGGTCTCAGGACATGGGCAAGATGATTTAGGACTGAGGTGGGAAGAAACTTCTTCACTCAGAGGATGGTGAACTTCCGGAATTCTGGATTTGGAGGCCAAATCACTGAATGTATTGAAGAGCCATTTAGATGAGCTCTTGAAATGCCTAGAGTACAAGCGCTGGAAAATGGGATGCGAATAGATAGGTGTTTGATGGCCAGCACAGACACGGTGGGCCGGAGGGTTTCTTTCTGTTTTGTAGAACTCTATGGCTCCAAAATATTGTTTGTCACAAGCCCTTGTTGTTAGTGTTTGGGAACGCAGCACACCTCATAGAATCACAGAATCCCTGCAGTGCAGAAGGAGGCCATTGGGGCCATCGAGTCTGCACCAACCCTCCGGAAGAGCACCCTACCCAGGCCCCCACCCTCTCCCAGCAACCCAGCAACCCCACCCAACCCTTGGATTTAAGGGGCACTTTATTTAGCGCAGCCAATCCACTTAACCTGCACATCTTTGGACTGCACCTACACTATGTATGCAGAGTAAACAATCCTGCATATATTTTTTTATATGAAAAGGGAGATGTCGGGATAAATGACTTGTACTCCGTGGCTTTCCGTATTTATGTAACCTCAGATGCCCTGTTGGGAAACTCAAACACTTTTGGGCAGGAGCCTTGTGCATACCAGACGGAACTTTGTTGAATAGTCCATCCGGCACTTAAATTACACAATTTGCAGTGCTGACCGAATCCCTCAGATGTATTTTTAAATTTACAAACAACCTCAGGACTTTGAGAGGGTGTGACGTGAAATTGGAACAATTGCTCAATGTTTACCAGTTCCAACCTGACAGGAGCTGAACAGAAAGTACCAACTCTGCAAGCAAATGTCCCTGGAATTAATCCAACCAAGCCGGTCTTTTCGGGATAAATTGAGTCTATCGTTGTCTTTCAATCCCAACAGAGTTGACGTCCTGCTCACTAAGATGTTTACACAATGGACAAGTAATGGTCAGAAGGGGGCCAGTCAGCCACTATCCTTCCCTCTTCATAAACTGCATTCCACATTTGCTTTTCACAACCCCCAGACGTCTCAAAGTGTTTTGCTGCCAACGAATTACTTTTGGATGCGTAAACACTCTGGTAATGTAGGGCACATTACAGCTAATCAGTGCACCCTTCCATCAGGAGTGATGTGATGACAGTCACATAACCTGTCCTTTTGTGAAGTTGATTGAGAAATTAACAGTGACCAGGGAGCCAGGGATCACTCCCCTACCCTCCTTCAGAACAGTGCCCTAGATATCACTTAGATTCCCACGAGCAGTCAGAGCCTTGGCTTAGCACAGAAACTAGGAGCATGTGTCGGTCATTTGGCTCATCGAGCCTGCTCCACCAAAGAACAAAGAACAAGGAACAAAGAAAAGTACAGCACAGGAACAGGCCCTTCGGCCCTCCAAGCCCGTGCCGACCATGCTGACCGTCTAAACTAAAATCTTCTACACTTCCTGGGTCCGTATCCCTCTATTCCCATCCTATTCATGTATTTGTCAAGATGCCCCTTAAATGTCACTATCGTCCCTGCTTCCACCATCTCCTCGGGTAGCGAGTTCCAGGCACCCACTACCCTCTGAGTAAAAAACCTGCCTCGTACATCTCCTCTAAACCTTGCCCCTCTCATCTTAAACCTATGCTCCCTAGTAATTGACCCCTCTACCCTGGGAAAAAGCCTCTGACTATCCACTCTGTCTATGGTCCTCATAATTTTGTAGACCTTGATCAGGTCGGCCCTTAACCTTGTTGTTCCAGTGAGAACAAAACAAGTTTATTCAACCGCTCCTCATAGCTAATGCCCTCCATACCAGGCAACATCCTGGTATGTGATCATGCTGATCTTCTATCTCAATGCCCTATTCACCTATCCCATCCCCCCATACTCCCTGATGCCTTCAGGGTCTAGAAATCTATTTCCTCCTGAATACATTCATTGATCAGGACTCCACAGCCTTCTGTTGTTGGTATCACGACTGGTACAGGCTTGGAGGGCCGAAGGGCCTGTTCCTGTGCTGTATTGTTCATTGTTCTTCGGTAGTAAAGAATTCTACATGCTCACTGCCCTCTGAGTGATGAGGTTTATACTCATCTCAGTCCTAAATGGCCTGCCCTGTATCCTGAGACTGTGTTCCCTGGTTCTAGAACCCCCTCCCCAGCCAGAGCATACAGCATCCTTGCATCCAATCAAAATTTTAGACTTTTCAACGCACAGCCTGGAAGTGTAGTGAGACTCCGCACGGACAGTGACCCAAGCCGGGAATTCGAACCTGGGACCCTGGAGCTGTGAAGCAGCAGTGCTGCCCATTCCAAGTCCGAGGCGGATTTACAATGAAACGCACCATGCCTTGCCTTGGCACAGAGCCCCGATATATGGCCGGGGCGGGGGGGAGGGGCACTCTGGTGGGGCCATACACTGGGCATCCGATTGGCGGCCGATTACTCTGTGTTTGCTGACAGACCCAACGAATTCAAAGGAAACCTATCAAATGCAAATGCAGAGCGAAATCAGACTCTGATTGGTGAGTCCGAAAGGGCGTGGAAACTGATAATGAACGGTTAACTTGACGCGTGCGAGGCCGTGACGAGAGGCTGCTGAGGTTTGCTAATCAAGCCCCGAGGGACCGAGCGGGTGAGCGGGTGGTGCTTGGCACGGGCACCAGTGGACACAGGCCAGCAACAGGTGTGCGAAACGTGACCATCGAACCAAGCCACGAGGTCAGCCGCCGAGCAGGCGAGAGGCAAGAAGGTGTGCACCGGGCCCTCGCACTGGTGGACCGCGGCCAGCAGCAGCAACAGGCACTTGAACCAAGCCACGGTGAGCAGAGGAGCAGGCCCAGGCGAGCAACACTCACATGACAATCTCCCGAGGAGAGGCAGAGGCCTTGCGGCCATGGTGGGTGAGGCAGGCTGCCTCGAAGACTCCAGGCGAGCGAGGTGAGTGGGATTGTGGGAATGGGAAGGTGTGAGTGTGAGGATACGGGAGGTGGGGGGGGGGGGGGTGAGAGTGTGGGGTGAGGAGCGCGTGTGAGGGGATTGGGTTGCAGACTTTAAGGGAGGGAGACGGTGTGAGAGCCAGGTCGCATTATGGAGGGAGGAAGAGTTTGTGATGGGGTTGGGGGTCCAGGGGGAGAGAGGGTTTGTTACAGGAATAGGCAGGAAGAGATTAGAGTGAGCTTTGCTTGAAATCCACGATCGGAATCCCAGTTTCATAGTTAAAATGTTAATCCATTTTCGGCAGATCTTGACCCCGTTTAAAAAGGCCTGCTCCTTCAGACACTTAATTGGATTGGATTGGATTTGTTTATTGTCACGTGTACCGAGGTACAGTGAAAAGCATTTTTCTGCGAGCAGCTCAACAGATCATTAAGTACATGAGAAGAAAACGGAATAAAAGAAAATACATAATAGGGCAACACAACATATACAATGTAACTGCCTAAATTCAAGATCAGTTTCTTCTGCAATATGAAGTGAGACTATCAATCTGGTGGTCAAAAGCACAGAAAACTGAAGATGAGGCAAGAGGATGAAGCTAGGGAAAAAGACACTTCGTCATTTCACTTTAAAAAGCTTGGAGTATTGAAAAGTGCACATTTATCCTCATTCAAAAGTATGAGTGTGTTATTGATGACCAATTTCCCGAGATGCCATATCGCCTGAAGAAGTTGAACAAGAAGTACATTCTGAAATGACGGCGGAATACAAGTTGTTGTTGATCATGAAACTTCCAAACGCTCATATTAAAGCTATGCATGCATTCGTTCAAACTTGTAAATTATCTGGAGGAATTGATGCTGTGTTATCGGCTGAGTTTGAAACGGAGTGTTCTTACTGGAGGAAAGTGCTGAGACGTGTTGTTCCCACGGTCACACAGCTGTCTTCTTTGGGGCTACCTCTAAGAGAACATGATGAGTCATCATTGTCAACTCAAAGAGGCAATTTTATAACCTGCCTTTAATGTCTCAGTGAATTTGACATGCTTCGCAAAGAGCATTTGAAAAGTTATCGATATTGTGGCTCAGGGGAGACCAGGGATGGAATTCTGTGAAAATGGGGCTACGCCCCCCCACGCCCACGTGAAAACGGGCGCGAATCACTCTGGACTTACTTAGAGAAAGTCCAAAGTGTTTCTCCGTTTTGCAGGGGGTTAGCAGGCCCGGGAGTGCTCCTCGCAACTCCGGCTGCCGATACGTATCCTGCACTTCCGGCCGCGGGTCCACGCATGCATGCGGCGGCGGCACCACGCAACATGGCGGACCCACACCACGGGCCGGCCCTGGCCATATAGGCCCCCACCCACCCCGAGACCGCGCACTCCGCCCGCCGATCGGTGACCCCCGATCGAGAGCCTCTCCCTCCTGGACGCCCTCCCCGGTGACGGATACCCCCGCCCCCACCAGCCATCCCTCCAAGCTCCTGCTGGGTGGAACCATGAATGAACCACGCCGGCGGGAACTCGGCCAGTTATCGGCGGATATTCACCGCGGCGGCCTCTTTCAATGGCACCCGACCGGCGCCACGTCGACCGTGCACGATTGGCAGCGATTCTCCAGTCCACGGAGAATTGCGGGAGCGCCGTCGGCCTCGATCCCGCCCATTCTCCACCCCGACCCCCCAAGCGCGATTGCGACACAGAGGGTCGAAGAACCCTGACCCAGCTTTCTAACGCACCAAATCTACGATGACTTCATCGTTGCAATGGCAGAGCGACTCAGAAACCAATCCACTAATGAAGTAAAAGGTGCCAAATACTATTCAATAATAGCTGATTCAGCGATCCTAGAACGAGAGACCACGGCTGGATTCTCCAATCTCCAACGCCGAAATCGCGTTCAGCGAGGGGGCAGAGAATCCCCGATGATGACAGAATCGGGGGCGGTGCCGCTTTCACGATGCCCCGCCCGCTGAAACACGGCGTACTCGAGGAGTATTGCCTGAGGCGCGCCCCCGATGCTCCGTCCCCGACCGGCCAAGTTCCCGACGGGGCGGGACACGTGTGTTCTCATCCGTCGGGAACTCAACGTGGCGGCTACGGACTCAGTCCAGCGCCGCCACAGTCAGGGGAGGGCCGATCTGCGGGTTGGGGGGGCTTTAATCGGGGCTGGGGACACTGTGGGGAGGTGGTCCAGGGGGCGCAAGACGGCCGTAAGAGGGACTATTTTTGCGGACCGGGTCCACAGGCTGCGTCTGCCATAAAGCATGACACGGCCGCTGCAGGCCGCCACCATGCACATACGCAGCCACGGACCCAGCACAGCTCCTGGCTGCATCGGCAGCTAGAGCTGGGAGCTCTACGCTGCCTCCCTGCTCGCCCCTCCCTCCGGAGCAGGGAATCGGTGGCCGTTTTGCTCCAGTTTTCCTGGCGTAAAATACCACCGTTTTCACGCCGGCATGGGGACTTAGTCTTCCATACGGAGAATCCAGCCCCGTGGTTTTAGGAGTAGGGGCAGCAGATTTTAAATGCAGATGAGAAGACATGACTTCTCTCAAAGGGGTGGTGAATCTGAGGAATTCAGGACCCCAGGGTGTGCTGGATCTGGGGCATTGAGTAAATTTGAGGAGATAGACAGATTTTTAATTAGTGATGGGTTGAAGGGTCATGGAGAACGGGCAGGAACGTGGAGCTGAGACCCAGAGGAGATCAACCAATGATCGTATTGAATGTCGGAGCAGGCTCGAGGGGCTGAATTGCCTCCGCCTGCTCCTAGGTCTTATGTAACACCAGATGGGAGTAATTTGGACCAAATCAACATTAATTAAAATATATATATTTTCATTAGAGTTTGCATTTCTACACTGTACATGAAATGGTGATAATTGACATGTTGCTACTTTTCGGGCCCCTGACCCCTCACCTCCCCTTTTCTGCTGTCTCCTATCATTGGCCCGTCCTTTCACCGTAGATGGTTTGTTCTGGCGTTTGTTTTGCTCTGACAGCTTTGCCGGGGGCCCCTCTGGTCCTCGTGTCGGTCTCTCCCTGGGCTCCCCTTTGGCGTTTCCTTGCGTCTTGTCCCCCTATTGTCACCCCCCTCCCCCATTTTCTTTCTGCTTTGTGGGGCCCTGGTGGTTCCCATGCGTCCCTCCACAACACCCCCCCCCCCCCCCCCCCGCCGCCCCCCCCCCCCCCCCCCCCCGTTCTATTTGTTGGCTCTGTGGAAGTCATCGTCCGACCCTCAGATGGTTTTTTGATCTCCTCCAGGTGAAGAAATTCCGACAGGTTTGCCAGCCAGTCTGTGGGTGGTGCTGCCGATCGCCAGCCGAGCAGGATTCTCCGGCGTGCGATTGGGAAGCGAAAGCTAGAGCGTCGGCCCTCTTCCCCATATGTACCTCTGGCTGCTCCGATACCCCGGAGACTGCCACTCTTGGGCACAGCTTCACCCTCACCCCCGCAACCTTGGACACTGCCTCGAGGAAGGCTGTGTCCAGAATCCGACAAATCTGGGGCATGCCTAGGACATGTGGGCATGGTTGGCTGTGCCTCCCTGGCACCGTTCACATTTGCCCTCTACCTCCGGGAAGAACCGATTCATTCGGGTTCTTGGCAGGTGCGCTCTGTGCACTACTTTCAGTTGCATGAGGATTAGCCTTGTGCAGGAGGAGGTGGAGATGGCCCTGCTCAGTGCCTCGCTGATGGGGATATTTGTGACGCTTCCTCCTCCAGTGAGTTGCTTAGTAGTCCACCTCCATTCACGGCTGGATGTGGCAGGACTGCACAGCTTGGATCTGATGCATTGGTTGTGGAATGGCTTAGCTATGTCTATTACTTGCTACTTATGCTGTTTGGCACACAAGTAGCTTCACCAGATCGACACCTCATTTTTCGATATGCCTGATGTTTCTTCTGGCATGCTCTCCTGCACTCTTCATTCAGCCAGGGTTAATCCCCTGGCTCGGTGGTGAAGTAAAAAAATCTCACCACTATTCTTAGTATTCCCCCTATACCAAAAAGGTCAATAAGACATTCTAAATGGTGAACAGGGATTCTCACTCCCTGACTCCTATGCAGACTTAGGTGGGTGCTATTTGAGTCAATCTATATTTTCAAGTTATCCTCCGGTATAACCCATATCTTCATCGAAAATGTAATCTATTTACCACTTAGTAGCCTGGGTCCCGCGTTGCTAAGTAAGTAAAGTAGACTTTGTAATAACCATTGTTTCAGGTTAAAACTTTAAGTTATTTTATTATTATATTTTTTCTTTTGAAAGATGCAATCGCTGTCTTTACAGAAAAGTAAAAAGATCTTGCTTCTGGATTCTCCTGGTTGGTTCAGGTCTACCTTGGCAATCTCTCTTCTTTATCATTTGGTTTTCTCCTGATGGATTTGCTGTTCTGCTCGGATGAGGGCAGCTACGAGAGCTGACTCTGCTGGCTGTTACCGATTTAGGGTTTATATTTTCCTTCTCGCAGTTATTACATTTATATGACATTATCATAAAGTAACTTTGTTTTGCTCTTGATTGGTCAATGTACCTTTAATCTTAATTACTTCTAACACGACTATGTATTCATGTTGAGCATGACATTAGCTCATCGAACTCTGATTACATTTTTTTCCCTTGTAATGTTCAAAAGTGCTTTGATCCTAGAGGGATTCTGGTTCCTGTCACTTCTAAAGTTGCTTCATGACCAAACAGTGCCCTTAGCTTGTCAGAACCCTGACTCCGATTTGGGGTTAACTTGTGCTCTCGTAGACACGGCGTCTAAGGCTTCCCATATTCAACTGGTGTCAGCAGGATTTCACACCTAAACATTTGTCATCCAATTCAACTGAAGATCCTGGCAATTCTTTAATAACTGCTTACTAAAATAATTAACTTCAAAGAAGGTGCAAAATATTGTTTCTCTTCATGTAACTAAAAGTTCAATCTGTTTTAACTTGAAAGACAGGCATCAGTTTTGCAGCTTGAGCAGTCACAAGCCGTTTTCTTAACGCCTGTTTGATAAAGGCTATCTGCATTTCAAAACCTTCTTTTGCAGCTGCTGTTAACCCTGCGTGGGAGTTTTCCCTACATTTTCTCATGTACCCTCAGGTCAGATTTTGCCAGACTTCCATGTTTCAGATGACATATTTTCCCATTTTTACTTTACAGTGGTAATGGTCGATTGGGGGATTTGTCGAGTCATGAGGTTGCACATTGTGGTTGAATACAATTCTGCTGCTGCTGAAGGCTCACAGCGCCTCATGGATGACCAGTCTTGAGTTGCTAGATCAGTTCAAAGTCTATCCCATTTAGCACAGTGGTTGTGCCACACAACATGATGGAGGGTATCCTCAATGTGTAGACGGGAATGTGCAGTGGTCACTTCACTTCTACCGATAATGCCATGGACAGATGCATCTGCAGCAGGCAGAACAAAGAACAAAGAAAAGTACAGCACAGGAATAGGCCCTTCGGCCTCCAAGCTTGTGCTGAATATGCTGCCCGTCAAAACTAAAATCTTCTACACTTCCAGGGTCTGTATCCCTCTATTCCCATCCTATTCATGTATTTGTCAAGATGCCCCTTAAATGTCACTATCGTCCCTGCTTCCACCACCTCCTCCGGCAGCGAGTTCCAGGCACCCACTACCCTCTGCGTAAAAAACTTGCCTCGTACATCTCCTCTAAACCTTGCCCCTCATACCATAAACCTATGCCCCCTAGAAATTGACCCCTCTACCCTGGGAAAAAGCCTCTGACTATCCACTCTGTCTATGTCCCTCATAATTTTGTAGACCTCTATCAGGTCGCCCCTCAACCTCCGTTGTTCCAGTGAGAACAAACCGAGTTTATTCAACCTATCCTCATAACTATTGCCCTCCATACCAGGCAACATCCTGGTAAATCTCTTCTGCACCCTCTCTAAAGCCTCCACTTCCTTCTGGTAGTGTGGCGACCAGAATTAACACTATACTCCAAGTGTGGCCTAACTAAGGTTCTATACAGCTGCAACATGACTTGCCAATTTTTATACTCAATGCTCCGGCCAGTGAAGGCAAGCATGCCATATGCCTTCTTGACTAGATCTCTCTGACTGTCAATACGCTTGAGGGTCCTACCATTCACTGTATATCCCCTACCTGCATTCGATCTTCCAAAATGCATTACCTCACATTTGTCTGGATTAAACTCCATATTGGTGAGGATGAGGTTAAGTATGTTTTTCCCTCTTGTTGGTTCCCTCACCATCTGTTGCAGTCCCAGTCTAACAGCTATGTCCTTTAGGACCCGGCCAGCTCGGTCTGTGGCGGTACTACTGAGCCACTCTTGGTGATAGACATTAAAGTCCCCCACCCAGAGTGTATTCTGCACCCTTGCCACCCTCAGTGCTTCCTCCAAGTGATTCATCAGCTGATGGTGGCCGGTACGTGGTAATCAGCAGGAGGTTTTCTTGCCCATGTTTAACTTGAAGCCATGAGACTTCATGGGGTCCAGAGTTGATGTTGAGGGATCCCAGGGCAACTCCCTCCTGACTGTATACCACTGTGCCGTCACCTCTGCTGGGTCTGTCGTGGCGGTGAGACAGGACATACTGAGGAATGGTAACTGTGATGCGCCGCGGTCTCCCCCTCTTTCATACTTCCTGGAGCTAACTTACCCCGCTAGTATAGTGGCCCTCGTCCCGGGGTTGCTCTGTACCCCTCCTATGCCCATGCATTGCTGTCCTCTCTGTCTCCTCCTCACCCTCCCTGTGCTCCGCTGTCCTCACCCCTTCCTCCCTCTGAGATAGTGCTCCTGCTCATAGCGATGCCGTCCTGCGCAAAACTCGTCCATGTCCGAACATTTGACAAGTTCACCCATATTGACAATTGAAAGTACATCTTTACAAGATTTTACTTACGATGATGTAATTGATGATTTTATAAAGTATAGAGAAAAAGCTATCTAAATTGCCATGCCAAGAAGGGATAAAGAAAGAACATCTTAAAATCTGCCCCTCGTCCATATTCTCTTGTTTAAATTCTGTTTTTCAAAATGGATCATTGCTGGTCTGATATATTGGCTGTTGCCGGTCACATGATGGTAGATCTAACCACCATCATTCTCAAGACTGGCCTTCAGAAAGTCTCTGGGACAAAGAACGGTATCCTGGCAGACAAAGCCTGGACTTGGAATCACTGGACTCCACTCATGTGAATTTACGGCAATAACTTCTTTGATTTTGTGAGTGGAAGTCAGGAAGTTAACTTTTATTTTGGAAACTGAATGAGACTCTGTGAAACATACTGAATGGCAGTGTATGCATGTTGTTGATTGGAGTATTTCCTCTGGACTGGCACATTCTGTCTTGCACTGGCCTGTGCTGCAGCAATGTCATTGTCTGATTTTTCCATCTCACTACCCACCAGCAAGTTACATGCTTGCTCACCTCAAGGCTCACATTACAACATTACCCATGTTTACCATAATTCTGATAAGAGGTAAGCTTGGAACTCAATTCAGAAATTATTTATACAGGCGTGGTTTTACAAGTTAAAAAGCACTGATCAATTTATGTATTTTTGTTGAAAACAATCACTGATGTTGTTCATACAAAGTCAGAAATGCCAGAGGCTACAATTAGAACAAAGAACAAAGAAAAGTACAGCAGAGTAACAGGCCCTTCAACAAGCCTGTGCCGATCATGATGCCCTAACTGAAAAAAGAATCTGCCCTTACTCGGTCCGTATCCCTCTATTTCCTCCCTATTCATGGACCCATCCAGATGCCTCTTAAATGTTGCTAATGTGCCTGCTTCCACCACATCCACTGGCAGCGCGTTCCAGGCACCCACTACTCTCTGCGTGAAAGACCTAACCCGCAAATCTCCCTTAAACTTTCCCCCTCTCACCTTGAACCTGTGCCCCCTTGTAATTGGCACTTCCACCCTTGGAAAAAGCCTCTGACTATCCACCCTGTCTATGCTTCTCATAATTTTGTAGACCTCTATCAGGTCTCCCCTCAGCCTCCGTCTTTCCAGTGAAAACAATCCTAGTTCATTCAACCTCTCCTCATAGCCAACACCCTCAAGACCAGGCAAAATCCTGGTGAACCTTCTTCGTACTCTCTCCAACGCTTCCAAGTCCTTCTGATAATATGGTGACCAGAACTGCGCGCAATACTCCAAGTCCGGCCTAACCAAGGATTTGTATAGCTGCGACATGATTTCCCAACTCCTGTACTCAATGGCCCAGCTGGTGAAGTTAATCATACCTTAAGCCTTCTTAATAACCTTGGCCACCTGTGTTCCCACTTTTAGGGAACTGTGGACCAGCACACCCAGATCCCTCTATATGCTAAGGTTCCTAAAGGTTCTGCCATTTACAGTATGATTCATACCTAGATTTGATCCTACAAAATGCATCACCTCGCATTTGCCCGGATTAGACTCCATCTGCCATTTCTGTGCCCAAGTTTCCAAGCTATCTATAATCCTGTTGTATCCTATGACAATCCTCGGCACCACCAGCAACTCCGCCAATCTTCGTGTCATCCGCAAACTTACTAATCAGACCATCCACACTTTCCTCCAGATCATTTATTTATCAACAGAGGTCCCAGCACTGATCCCTGCGGGATCCATTAGCTACAGATCTCCATTCTGAAAACACCCTTCCACAGCTACTCTGTCTTCTATAACTGAGCCAGTTCTGTATCCATCTCGCCAGGCCACCCTGAATCCCATGTGATTTTAGTTTTTGTACCAGTCTGCCATGTACGACCTGTTCAAAAGCCTTATTGAAGTCCATAAAAACTACATCCACTATCCTTGCCTCATCAATTTTCCTTGTCACCTCTTCAAAAATTAGTGCCAAGAAGCAGACCCCTGAAGTTCGCCGGCAACCGTTCAGAGAACAGCGATCCCCAAACCGTCTGACTTATTGATTATTGTTGTTGGATTTAAAGGGGGGGAAATGTTATGTCTTTATGTTGAAGTAGAAAAACTTCCATTTCTGGATCCCAAGCGGGACAAGGGTGTGCCTGCATCGGAAGCACCTTTCTAAATTGGGGCACCCTCCTCTAAAGGAATGAGACACCCCAGGATCTTCCTCCTTCCCTTCCAAGGAGTCCACTACCCTTCTATCTTCAGGACACCTACCAATAGCCTGTCCTTCGTGTCCTGACACTTTGTCCCAGGCACGTCGGTGCAGTGCCTCTTCCGGCCACTGCAGCGCTGTGCCTTGATGGACTGGACAGCATTCGGCCAACCTGACTGGCTGGCAGTTCTACAAAGTGGGATTTCTGCACAAGTAAGGATACTGCCTGCGGCCAATAAATGCTCATTAGTACGTAAAATGGCAGTGGGCCTGTTGAAACAACACCATCCTAGAAATTCAGGCCAATGGTCCAAGGGATTGGGAAAATAGTGGAGCCCTTGAAATGGCATCAGGGTGATATGGTCGGTCCCTCAGCACTGACCTGTGACACAATCGATGATTCTTGCACTGCTTTTCAGGCGGACCAGAAGAACATTTGCAGCTACTCTCTCCGAGCACATAGAAACCTTGGGGTAGGTTAGATTCAGTTCTGCCTCTGGACTTCAAAGAGGCTGCTATCTGCACAAGCTGTTGGTCACTCTCTTCTCAAAGCGAAACCAAAACCAACCTTTAAACATCGTTTTTCCAGGCAGATTTTTAAATATTATCATAAACTACCGTGTGATCTCTTTAGTCCGTCAGAGTCAAGAGGTTCCCAGCCTCTTTAAAACTGCTTGATCACCTTTTCCTCTAAACGGATATCTCTTGCAAGAAAAGCAATCAGAGTTCTTGCATTAACCCTCCAAGGAAGCAGTCGGCGAGACTATCCTGCCCCCGCTGTTTTGGCTTTTCCTGTGGCGGATGTGGCGATCCATTCAAATTCCTGTCGACTTCAGCGAGACTAGTAGGTCCCACCTTTGGGAGGAGTCAGAGTATCTCAGCCGGTGTCTTTTAAAATGCAAATCCTTTAGAAGGTTCTGTGATTAAAGTGTTCATGACACTCACAACAGCAAAAAGGGAGGGGGAGGTGGTTGGGGGGGGGGGGGGGGGGGGCTGGATTGTACAATCATAGAATCATAGAATCTACAGTGCAGAGAGGAGGCCATTCGGCCCATCGAGTCTCCACCGGCTCTTGGAAAGAGCACCCTACACAAGCCCACGTCTCCACATGTAGCCACCTGGGTTGGCCAACTCCCGACGTAAAATGGAGAACAGCAAAGGCTGAAGGGAAATTCAGCCAACACAGGCAGAAACCAGCAGGTGCAAGTTACTGTGTATTAAACTCTGCAAAAGCCCAGACAGCATCGATACAAGCAGCCTTCTGCATAATAATGTAGCAGCCATCTACATACGAATAAGCGATCCCCGGGAACAATCAAAACATTTGGGACAAACAAAGCTAAGCCAGGCTCCCCGGCGCCACACAAAAGAGGTTAACGGACATCTCAAGACCGCCCATCGATCAGGGAACCGCTCCAGTATTGGAGAAATCGAACCAAGCGATTGGAATGAAGTCCAATCACTTGGAACCAGGTACAGGGTCCGCCCCGAAAGGCGGGAAGCCCCTGGGGACTATAAAGTTAAGCCCCCAAGTTCAAATCGTTCATCTTGACCGGGTCACTCAGCAACGCAAACCAACCTTGACAGTGACCAGTGCAGCTGCCGCCGATATCCAGTAAGTCTTAAGTCAACGCTCGCTACGAGATAGGCGCTCCTAGCTACTAATCCGTACCAACTTCGAATCCCGCAGACTCAGAACCCAAACGAAAGGCCATTTGTTCCCCTGACCTGGTGGGCCAGTCCGAAGCTAAGTATAGGCCTGTTAGTTGTAGAAGTAGCTTAGAAGTAGAATTTGTGCATGAGTAGTGATTACTGTGTATAATAAACGTGCTTTGATTTGAATCTTACTAATCGGTGTATTGAGTTATTGATCATTACTTGAACTTGAACCTCGTGGCGGTATCATAATAAAGATACCTGGCGACTCGAGAGCAAAGGTTATAAAACAGAGCCAATTGAACCAACCAAAAGTTAGCAACACCTAAGTTAGTAACCCAGTAACCCCACCCAAATTTTTTTGACCACGAAGGCAATTTATCATAGCCAATCCGCCAATCCACCTAACCTGCACATCTTTGAACTGTGGGAGGAAATCGGAGGAAACCCACGCAGGCACCGAGTGAATGTGCAGACTCCACACAGACAGTGACCCAAGCCAGGAATCGAACCTCGGTGCCTGGAGCTGTGAAGCAACTTTGCTAATCACTGTGCTACTGTGCCGCCCTGCTGATGATGATAATGGAGTAGTGGTAATGGCACTGGACGAGTAATCCAGAGAGCCAGACTAACGTTCTGGGGAACCTGGATTCAAATTGATAGAACCATAGAATTTACAGTGCAGAAAGAGGCCATGCGGTCTATCGAGTCAGAACGGGCCCTTGGAAAGAGCACCTTACTTATGCCCACACCTCCACCCTATCCCCATAACCCAGTAACCCCACCTGCACAGCGGCCGAGGAATTGAAATTGAAATTGAGCAAATAGATCTGGAATTGAAATGTTGGTCTCAGTCATGGTGACCATGCTGAGGGTGAAAAGTAAATTCTGCAATAACTACAAGGGCTGGGTGGGGGTGGGGTGGGGAGGGGTTAAAAAGCAGTGAAATCACTAGGATAACATGTCAGTGAAGAGGAGAATTTCCTATTTCATAACTGCCCTTTTTATGTTAAAACATGTTCTATCTAGATAAACCGTGTTTGTGCCATGTCTTTGTTGCAACAGAATTTTAGATGGCATTATTATCTTATTACTAACATGCACATCCTTGGCTTAAATTCCACTTGCGCAAGTATGTGCTTGTTTTGCCTGAAATTAATTATTTCTGGATACCCAGAGCAAGCATTTGCCCTGACTTGAAAAATGAGACCCAGTTTTGAGCTCCCCTGCTCCCAGAGGCAGAGTCAAAAAAGAAAATCAGGTGTCTTTTCGGAACTGACCCCTCTCCCAATAGTTGATCCGAATCGATTCATTGATGTCTTTGGTGGAATATCTTCCAGATCGGGTAGCTATCAAATGGCCCGCCTCTTTGCTATTACCCACGGGCAAACCTCACCATGCACACTTTCAGCAGCAGCAGCAGGGATGGGGGAAAATTGACAGGAAAAGTAAATTAACATTTTTTTTTAAGGGATATGGAAAGAGGAAAGGATGAGAGGGAAGCGAGCAGCAGAGGGCATGCAGTTTGATATTCAAAATAGAGTTTGATAGCAATCTACTGCAAATTATCTGCTTAGTTTTGTTTTTAAGTTGGTCTCATTAAAACCAGAAGATCTTCAGTTTTGTGTTTGGTCTTCTATGCCTTGCATAAAATTCACCAAACATCTTGACTTGTCCAAACCAGGATCTTTATTGAATCACACCTGGCAAGATAGCAATCTGTTATAGAGCAAGTTATCACAGAGTTTCTTTGTACTCCTCTGCAACTACACCTGGCATGACTGTTCAGCTGTGTGTCTTACAACCATCTCGTACAGCCATCTGGTGATGGCCGGATGTGTCCCCACTTATATGGGAGTCCCTGGTCACATAACCACGGTCTTGAGTCTGCATGATGTGTCTGCAACGCCACCAACTGGTTAGAGGTCGCACACCGTCCATCTGTGATATTGCTTACAGGCATATCACAACATTCAGATTTGGGTTTGTCCTTGGGATAGAGGGATAGCTGGAGCGAGAATTATAAGTCCCAACATCCTCTAGTGTTGACACTTGTGGATGCCCATAAGTGCCTGTATCATGGAATTATTGCCCTGAATAGCATTTATTGGCTGAACTAGCGTTTATTGCAAAAGGACTGGAGTATAAAAGTAGAGAAGTGTTGCTGCAATTGTATAGGGGGTTGGTGATATCACATCTGGAGTATTGTCCAGTTTTGGTTTCCTTATTTGAGGAAGGATGTGGTGGCAATGGAGGCAGTTCAAAGGAGATTCACCAGATTGATTCCAGGGATGAAAGGGTTGGCGTGTGAGGAGAGGTTAAACAATTTGGGTTTATATTCGCTGGAGTTTAGAAGAATGAGAGGGGATCTGATTGAGGTGTATAAAATACTAAATGGGATTGATAAGTAAACGTGGACCAAATGTTCCCCCTTGTGGGGAAATCTAGAACAAGAGGTCAGAGATATAGGTTGAGAGGCGGGAGATTAGAACTGAGATGAGGAGGCACTACTTCTCGTCGAGGTGGTGAATTTGTGGAACTTGCTGGCCCATAGTACGGTGGAATCTGCGTCATTAAATGGTTTCAAGAAAGAGATAGATATATGTTTGATTTTTAAAAAGGGTTAAAGGGATATGGGCAACAGGTGGAGAGGTGGATTTGAGACCAGGAAGAGATCAGCTATGATCTGATTGTATCGTGGAGCAGGCTCGAAGGGCTGAATTGTCTAGTTCTCCGCCTAATTCCTATGTTCCTATGTAATAGTGGAGTCCATGCACTGAATCTTGCAGTGAACATCCCACGCCATGGACTGAACGGCCTGCAGGAAGGTCTCCATTGTGAACGCCACGATCGCAGTGTTTTCTTTTATAAAATGATTTTTATTGGGTTTTTGAACATAGTATATTTACAGTTATGTACACAGAATGAAATATATTCTTTAAAAAAGCCTGGTATGATATTGTACATCAGCTCAAAAACAGCAACTCTGTACAGTTAGCAATATTACGTTTAACAAATAAATAGACACATGTTGGGGGGGGGGGGGGGCTGGGGAGGTGCATATACATTTGGGTGTCGGAGAAACAATGACAGTAGTTATGTCCAATACAGAGAGGGCAATACGGGAATGGATCTGGTGTTGGTCTTTTCACTTCTGCTTCGGCCGTTCGTCCCGTCTTTCTCCTATATTTTCTTGCTCTCTGTTACTGTATGATCGCAGTGTTGACCAGGTTGCCTTGGTCTGCTGGCACTATCTCCTCAGACTTAAGACATTGGGATTCCTTCAGTCGGCCTTGCAATCTGAGGAGTGATGCGGACATCCCTTCCTGATGTTCCCGCCTTTGCCTTTGTAGCTCCAGCAGCTCTGGGATGACCGAGTCCAGGGACAGGTCATCTGCCCGGGGCTCAGCAGTGTCCTGGCCCCCAGCTGTCCTCAGAGTGCTGGATCCCTGGGATGTCCGTACCTCCATCTCCTGTGGATCAGAAGCACTGAGGTGCGTGCCAGTGAGTGACCCAGAAGCCTCTCGACTAATGATTCCCACCGAGGTGAGAGCCTCTGATCTGGTGGAGGGGTGGGGGTGACAGCTGTGATGCCTCATTTAGTGGGAATGTCTGAGAATTAATTCCTGCTACTCGTTGTGGGTGTCCAACGTCGTAATGGAGGATGCACTGAGCTTCTGTACTGATTTTCCTGCGAGGGAGGTGAGATGGCATTTGTGCATGCCAAGGGGCATAAGGATGGAAGAGAGAGAAGTCTCATGAGGCTGGCGAGGTGGATGATTGCACTCTGTGTCCTCTTTCTCCTGTGTCCACCTCACCCTCAGCTCAGGAGCAGTCCTCAACCTCCCTGGCAAGCTGGAGAACTCTGTCCTCAAAAAGTGACAAGATTTTACGTTCAGGTATGCCTCCGCCCTTCTGGGATCTCTCCCATCTATTGTGAGTCAGCGTGTCCTGAAACAAGACTGGTGGGGAGAGCGCAACCAGGCGAATGCCAGATCAGATGGTAAGGATGTCTAAGATGTGTGTGTTTGGTGAGCAGGAACTGGGATGTGATGAGAAGATCCCATCATCGTCGATGTTAAGGGGCTGGTTTAGCACAGTGGGCTAAACTGTGGCTTGTGATGCAGAACAATGCCAGCAGCGCGGGTTCAATTCCCGTACCGGCCTCCCCGAACAGGCGCCGGAATGTGGCGACTAGGGGCTTTTCACAGTAACTTCATTGAAGCCTACTTGTGACAATAAGCGATTATTATTATTATTATTATTAGAACAGGGACCTCAAGGGAAATTAAGAAGCCTGTGGGAGAGTGAGTGGTGGGGCCCCGTGAGGTGGCAGTGAGTGAGCTCCCAGTGGATGGGTGAGTGGTGACTGACGAGAGAATAGTGACTTACCCTGGCTGAACTGGGGGGGAAGGTCATTCATCTTAGAACATAGAAAATAGAACATTACAGCGCAGTACAGGCCCTTCGGCCCTCGATATTGCGCCGACCTGTGAAACCACTCTAAAGCCCATCTACACTATTCCCTTATCGTCCATATGTCTATTCAATAACCATTTGAATGCCCTTAGTGTTGGCGAGTCCACTACTGTTGCAGGCAGGGCATTCCATGCCCTTACTACTCTCTGAGTAAAGAACCTACCTGACATCTGTCTTATATCTATCTCCCCTCAATTTAAAGCTATGTCCCCTCGTGCTAGACATCACCATCCGAGGAAAAAGGCTCTCACTGTCCACCCTAGCCAATCCTCTGATCATCTTGTATGCATCAATTAAGTCACCTCTTAACCTTCTTCTCTCTAACAAAAACAGCCTCAAGTCCCTCAGCCTTTCCTCATAAGATCGGCCCACCATACCAGGCAACATTCTGGTAAATCTCCGCTGCACCCTTTCCAATGCTTCCACATCCTTCCTATAATGCGGTGACCAGAATTGCATGCAATACTCCAAATGCGGCTGCACCAGAGTTTTGTACAGCTGCAACATGACTTCATGACTCCGAAACACAATCCCTCTACCAATAAAAGCTAACACACCGTTCGCCTTCTTAACAACTCTCTCAACCTGAGTGGCAACTTTCAGGGATCTATGTACATGGACACCAAGATCTCTCTGCTCATCCACACTACCAAGAATCTTACCATTAGCCCAGTACTCTGTCTTCCTGTTATTCCTTCCAAAATGAATCACCTTCTTCCTACACTGAGTACCCGTCGTCCTGTGCAGGTATCTGTTGCTGACCAGCACTGCCACCATGTCCCATGCAGGGTTGGACACCTTGCTGGATGCTCTTTTCCCCACTTGTGAATAAAGGATGTTTCCATTACGGTGTTCCAGTATTCGGGCCAGGGCGCCTTCAGAAAACTTCAGGGAAGCCTTCCTTGGCAGCCATCCTCTTGGGTGGATTTGGAATCGGTACTGGGGGAGTATTTAAATGGGAGCCCCCTCCTTCCCCAGCGTTCAAAGTGCTCAGCTAATGGAAGGACCGGCAAATCAGCCTGCCTGCCATGGGGTCATCGTGAAGCCCGTGTCTCACTAAACAGCGCGATGTCCGCCGACTGCCGCCCAAAACGGCGCCAATCAGACGGGCATCGCGCCGCCCCAAAGGATTTCTGCCCCGCCAGCTGGCGGAAACGGCCTTTGTTGCCCCGCCAGCTGGCGCGGAAATGACATGTCGGGGCGGCGCATGCGCGGGAGCGTCAGCGGCCGCTGACAGTTTCCCGCGCATGCGCAGTGGGGAGAGTCTCTTCCGCCTCCGCTATGGTGGAGACCGTTGGGGAGGCGGAAGGGAAAGAGTGCCCCCACGGCACAGGCCCACCCGCGGATCGGTGGGCCCCGATCGCTGGCCAGGCCACCGTGGGGGCACCCCCCGGGGTCAGATCGCCCCACGCCCCCCCCCCCCAGGACCCCGGAGCCCGCCCACGCCGCCTTGTCCCGCCGGTAAATAGGTACTCTAATTTACGCCGGCGGGACAGGCAATTTATCGGCGGGACTTCGGCCCATCCGGGCCGGAGAATCCAGCGGGGGGGCCCGCCAACCGGCGCGGCCCGATTCCCGCCCCCGCCGAATATCCGGTACCGGAGACTTCGCCAACCGGCGGGGGCGGGATTCACGGCGGCCAACGGCCATTCTCCGACCCGCTGGGGAGAGGCCAAAATCGGGATTCCCACTGGACGCGAACCGGTTCGCTACCTAACTGGCCCGCTCCTGGTGGCTGGCTCCAGATCCTGCCCAACCATGGCGGGGAGACCATTGACACCAATTAAGACCAATCTCCATCTCGTTAGCGAGGTGTAAGTGCAATCGAAGCCTCCGGGGAACTAGCCGGCTCCCCAGGGTCGTTCACCAATCCTTTTTGAAAACAGGAAGCTGACGCAATGGCCGCTGAGGGGGCGGAGGAGGTGATTAACCATTTCCATTCTCTGGCCTGCGGCCTAGGGGCCAGCCCACCTGCATGCAGTTGATTCTCTCCATGACTTCTCCCAGTTCTAGTGGTGCTTTCAACCCCCGTTTCTTATCTTCCCCCACAACTGGCATGTCCAGTCCATCGAGGAACTGCTTCATCCCCAAGCCCCCTTCGAAGGTGTACAGCCTCAAAAACGTGTTGACCTTTTCCAGCTCTGCTACCTGTTTGCCTCCGCTGTCTCTAATCTGTGCTGCTTCCCTCGTGGCTGCCTGCTTTCTCAACTGGTGAGCCAACAGGCAGCTGACTTTGTCTCCGTGCTCGTACAGGGTCCCCCGTGCCTGGCGGAGTTGATGCATCGGGTTCCTCTCCGCCAGGAACTCTACGGTCAGAGCCTCGGAATATCACCTGTCTTTCCATGCTTTGTCGGCAATAATTTCACCCCTGATCACAGCCTTCAGTGCCTCCCAGAACATGGAGGTGAGACCGTTCCGGTTGTTCGTAATATACTCGCCTATGGCCTGTGATGTTTTCTCACAGAAAGCCTTGTCAGCCAGGGGGCTGTGTCCTACCTCTATGGGGGGGGGCGTTGGGTACGGCTTGTCTACAAGCTCACATCCATCTAATGTGGAGCATGGTCGGAGATTACAGTTGCAAAGTATTCCGCTCTTACTATCCCTGGAAGCACTGATTTCCCCACTACAAAGAAGTCAATCCGGGTGTATACATTATGTACCAAGGAGAAGAAGGACAACTCCTTCTCCCCCACTGCTCCATCTGCCCCATGAATATGGCGAGTTCCCTTACCGTATTATAGGTCCTCCCTGTTTTGGAGTTTGACCTGTCCATGGGTCCTGTACACAGTTAAAGTACCCCCCACCCCCATGATACATTGGTGTGTGTCAATGTCAGGGATTTCCGCTCTGGCCTTCTTGACAAATTCTGTCTCATCCATTTGGGTGCATACACCGGGACCACCTGTGCCCATCCAGGACACCGCTGACCATGACGTACCGTCCCCCTGGGTCCATGCCGTTCTCGATGCATCAAACACTGTCCACTTATTTATCAGTATGCCCCCCCCCCCCCCCCCCCGGCCCTCTTCTCGCAGCAGGAAAGGTAGGCCTGTCCCACCCAACCCTTTCTAACCCGCAGTCGGTCCTTCTCCCTCAGGTGTGTATCTTGGAGGAAGACTGTCGGCTTTCATACTTTTCATGTGGGTGAAGACTCTTGGTCTTTTCACTGGGCCGTTGAGTTTCCTGACGTTCCAGGTGACTATTCTGAAGGTTTTTCTTTTAGCTCCCCCCCCCCCCCCGCCCCGCGCGCAGGATCAACCATACTTACCTACTTACCTTGTGAACGCGCCCCAGCGCTCCGGGGTTTCTCTTTGTTAGGGGGCCACCCAACATGGCCGCCAACTGTGTGTACAGCATGTCGGTGAGCCCCTGCACTCCGGGGTTTCCGTTTTTTGGCGGACCCGCCAAAGTGGGTGCTTGCAGTGCCATTGTGTTCCAAGTCGCCACGTGTGGCCTGTTGTAGCCAACCTAAATTCCTTACTATCCTAGCCCCTATGTTTCCCCTACAATTCTTTCCCCCTCCTATTATTGTCCCCCCACTCCCTACTCCTTTCCCCGTTTACCCCCCTGGCTGTCCATCCATTGGTGTTTTATAGCTCCCTCCCCACCCCGTGCCAGGCGCTCTCTCCCCTATAGCTGGAGCCCCAACTCCTTGTTCGTACCTGCTGACATTAGCTTTCCCGCTAGTGTGGTGCCCTTCTGCCTGGGGTCGGTTACCTGTCTACCCTTCACCCGCTACCTGGTTTCCCTTTCTGCCATCCTCCTCACCCTCTCCTATGCCCCGCTACCCTCGTCTCTTCCTTCCTACATTTTGGTTCCCATATTCCGAGCGGGGCAGTGCAATCCCGCGCAAAGTCTCTCTCAGGTTGATTCAGTCCCTTCGGGTGATCTTCTCATCGTTGTATTTGCTGCTACTGTCCCAGTCCCTTGTCCTGGACAAATGTGTCCCTGCCCGCAGGGGTCGTGAAGAAAATCTCCATGCCCTGGAATGTGACCCAGAGTTTTGTCGGGTACATCATCCAAAACTTCACTTTGCTTTTGTACAGGGCGCCTTCGCCATGTTGAACTCTGCCGGGCGCTTGGCTAGGTCCACCTCTATGTCCTGGGCAGCACAGTAGCACAAGTGGCTAGCACTGTGGCTTCACAGCGCCAGGGTCCCAGGTTCGATTCCCCGCTAGGTCACTGTCTGTGCGGAGTCTGCACCTTCTCCCCGTGTCTGCGTGGGTTTCCACCGGGTGCTCCGGTTTCCTCCCACAGTCCAAAGACGTGCAGGTTAGGTGGATTGACCATGATAAATTGCCCTTAGTGACCAAAAAGGTTAGGAGGGGTTATTGGGTTATGGGGACAGAGTGGAAGTGAGGGCTTAAGTGGTCTTAAGTGGGTCGGTGCAGACTCGATGGGATGAATGGCCTCCTTCTGCACTCCATGTTCTATATCCTGATCTGGTGCCCTTCACAGTTGTAGGTCCTTGTCTGGCTGGCCCAACGCAGGATTCTTTCCCAGTCCTGGTACCGGTGCATTTTGCCGATTATCACCTCGGATGCTCTCCGGCCTTGGGTTTTGGCTGGAGCAACCGGTGGCCTCTGTCTATTTCTGGTGGGCTTCCCAACAGGCTTCCCAGTATCTGGGCCAAATAGTCCTTGGAGCCCTTGCCTTCAATCCCTTCCAGCTGGCCCACTGTCCTTACATTCTGGCACCGTGACTGGTTCTCCCGGTCCTCTATTTTCCCCTTCACCAGGTGCAGTATAATGTGGATAAATATGAGGCTATCCACTTTGATAGCAAAAACAAGAGGGCAATTATTTATTTGAATTGCTATAGATTGAGCGAGGGGATTGTGCAATGAGACCTTGGTGTCCTTGTAAACCAGTTATTGAAAGTAAGCATGCAGGTTCTGCAGGTAGTGAAGAAGACAAATGGTATGTTGGCCTTCAACGTGAGAGGTTTCGAATACAGGAGCAGGAATGTATGCTGCAGTTATACAGGGCCTTAGTGAGACCACATCTGGAGTATTGTGTGCAGTTTTGGTCTCCTTATCTGAGCAAGGATGTTCTTGCTATGGAGGGAGTGCAGCAAAAGTTTCCCAGACTGATTCCTGAGATGGCTGGACTCACATATGAGGATAAATTGAGTCAGTGAGAATGATATTCGCTGGAGTTTAGAAGAACGAGCGGGGATCTCATAGAAACCTATAAAATTCTAACAGGAGTAGACAGGGTGGATGCAGGAAGGATGTTCCCGATGGTGGGGGGAGTCCAGAACCAGGGGTCACAGTCTGAGGATATGGGGGAGACCATTTAGGACTGAGATCAGGAGACATTTCTTCACCCAGAGTATGGTGAGTCTGAGGAATTCTCCACCACAGGAAACAGTTGAGGCCAAAACATTATGTTTTCAAGAAGGAGTTAGATATAGCCCTTGGAGCCAAAGGGATCAAAGGATGTGGGTGGAAAGCTGGAATAGGTTACTGAGTTTGACGATCAGCCATGATCATAATGAATGGTGCAACAGGCTTGAAGGGCCGAATGCCCTCCTCCTGCTTCTATTTTCTATGTTAAGACAATTATCCCGTATACCTTCTTTTTTTTTAATAAACATTTTATTGAGGTATTTTTGGTATTGTAACAGCAACAAAATAAACAATGTACATGAAACCATAAACATGGTGTGTGGTGGTATGTATTAGGGGTAATACGGTACACCAGGAATGCCGAGCAGCTATTGGAGGACAGATGCTGGATCCCGATTGGATCCTCCACCTACTGGGCTCCACCCAGATAGGAGGGATATAAGAACCTGGGTTATCCCCGCAGCTGCATTCTGTGAGTGAGCTGCTGGGGAACGTGTCTGAACAAGTCTGCTCAATAAAGCCTCGATTGAAGTTCTTTACGTCTCGCCTCGTGTGTGATCGATGGTGCTACAATTTATTGAGCAGACTTAAAAAGGAATATGGAGCTCCGGATCGCCCCGGAGTGCCTGCGAATCAGCCCCCACGCAGCAAACGCAACATCCGCATTTAAACACTGGCTGGGGTGTTTTGAGGGATACCTCCGAACAGCCCCCGGCAGACCAACAGAAGACCAGAAGATGCAGGTCCTGCATTCCAGGGTGAGTCCCGAAATCTACTCACTCATCGAGGACGGGGAAGAATTCCCAGAGGCGATCAACTTGCTGAAGGAGATCTACATTAAGCCCGTCAACCAGGTCTACGCACGCTACCAGCTCGCGACGAGACGACAAATCCCCGGGGAATCGCTAGACGATTTCTTCAACGCTCTAACGATCCTGGGACAAAACTGCAACTGCCCAGCGGTTACGGCGAAAGAACATACGGACCTCCTGATCAGAGACGCTTACGTAGCAGGTTTGGCATCGTCGCAAATTCGCCAGAGACTTTTAGAGAAAGACTCTCTTGGACTCACAGAGGTACGGGCCCTCGCAGCCTCCCTCGACGTGGCCTCCCAAAACGCCCGCGCCTATGCCCCCGACCGCGCTGCAGCCCCTTGGGCTCCGTGGACCCCCGCCGCAACCGACCCCCCGGCAACCCCAACCCCTCCGCACGCCCGCGCCTATGCCCCCGACCGCGCTGCAGCCCCTTAGGCTCCGTGGACCCCCGCCGCGACCGACCCCCCGGCAACCCCAACTCCTCCGCAAGCGTGCGCAGCCAGAATCCCAGACCACCCGGGGGCCCCCGCTGCTACTTTTGCGGGCAGTCAAAACACCCCCGCCAGCGCTGCCCGGCCCGCTCGGCCACCTGCAAAAGCTGCGGTAAAAAGGGGCACTACGCAGCGGTGTGCCAGTCCCGTGGGGTCGCCGCTATCTCCGGGGAACAAATGGGACCACGGGCTCAACTCTCCCAGCGACCCATGGGCGGCCAACGGGCGCCGCCATTTTGGACCCCGGACACCACGAGGGGGGGACGGGCGCCGCCATCTTCCTACCCACAGGCCGCGTGCGATCCATGGGAGCGGCCATTTTGTCCACCCCCGGCCGCGTGCGACTCATGGGAGCGGCCATTTTGTCCACCCCCAACCGCGTGCGATCCATGGACGCCGCCAACTTGGCTGACAGGCAAGGACTCCGGTGTGGCCGGCTCCACACTGCCTGAAGACAACGGTCTGATACACCAACCACGTTTGGCATCGGTGACCCTCGACCAGTCGCGGCCCCGGACGCTCCAGACGACAACGACAAAGGTGCTGGTGAACGGCCACGAAACGCCGTGTTTGATCGCCTCGGGGAGCACGGAGAGTTTTATTCACCCGGACACGGTAAGACGCTGTTCCCTTGTAATTCGGCCAAGCACCCAAAAAATCTTCCTGGCGGCGGGGTCCCACTCCGTTGAAATCAAAGGGTTCTGCATCGCAAACCTAATGGTGCAGGGGAGAGAGTTCAAAAATTACCGGCTGTACGTCCTTCCCCACCTCTGCGCTCCCACCCTCCTGGGGTTGGACTTCCAATGCAACCTCCAGAGCTTAACATTCAAATTTGGCGGCCCTATACCCCCACTGACTATCTGCGGCCTCGCGACACTCAAGGTCGAACCGCCCTCCCTGGTTGCGAACCTCACCCCGGATTGCAAACCCGTCGCCACTAGGAGCAGACGGTACAGCACCCAGGACCGGACGTTTATCAGGTCCGAAGTACAGCGGCTGCTGAAGGAAGGCATAATCCAGGCCAGCAATAGTCCCTGGAGAGCCCAGGTGGTAGTAGTGAAGACAGGGGAGAAGCAAAGGATGGTCGTAGACTACAGTCAGACCATCAACAGGTACACGCAGCTAGATGCGTACCCTCTTCCCCGCATATCCGACATGGTCAATCGGATTGCACAGTACAAGGTCGTCTCCACCGTGGACCTTAAGTCCACCTACCACCAGCTCCCCATTCGCCCGGGTGACCGCAAGTACACTGCCTTCGAAGCAGACGGGCGGCTATACCACTTCTTAAGGGTTCCATTCGGCGTCACGAACGGAGTCTCGGTCTTCCAACGAGAGATGGACCGAATGGTCGACCAGCACGGTTTACGGGCCACGTTCCCGTACCTCGACAATGTCACAATCTGCGGCCACGACCAGCAGGACCACGACGCCAACCTCCGCAAATTCCTCCAGACCGCTAACGCCCTCAACCTCACCTACAACGAAGAAAAATGCGTGTTTAGCACCGACCGTCTAGCCATCCTGGGCTACGTAGTGCGTAATGGAGTGATAGGCCCCAACCCCGAACGCATGCGCCCCCTCATGGAGTTCCCTCTCCCCCACTGTACCAAAGCCCTGAAACGCTGCCTGGGCTTCTTTTCTTATTACGCCCAGTGGGTCCCCCAGTACGCAGACAAGGCCCGCCCACTAATCCAGTCCACTACTTTTCCCCTGTCGTCAGAGGCCCGCCAGGCCTTCAGCCGCATCAAAACGGATATCGCAAAGGCCACGGTGCGCACCATCGACGAGTCCCTCCCCTTCCAAGTCGAGAGCGACGCGTCCGACGTCGCTCTGGCGGCCACGCTCAACCAAGCGGGCAGACCCGTGGCCTTTTTCTCCCGGACCCTACACGCTTCAGAAATTTGCCACTCCTCAGTAGAAAAGGAGGCCCAAGCAATAGTGGAAGCTGTGCGACATTGGAGGCATTACCTGGCCGGCAGGAGATTCACTCTCCTCACTGACCAACGGTCAGTAGCTTTCATGTTCGATAATGCACAGCGGGGCAAGATCAAGAACGACAAGATCTTGCGGTGGAGGATCGAACTCTCCACCTACAACTACGAGATCTTGTTCCGTCCCGGAAAGCTGAACGAGCCGTCCGATGCCCTATCTCGCGGCATTTGTGCCAACGCACAAGTGGACCGTCTCCAAGCCCTCCACGAGGACCTCTGCCACCTGGGGGTCACTCATTTCTACCACTTCATAAAGGCTCGCAACCTCCCTTACTCCGTCGAGGACGTCAGAACAGTCACCAGGAATTGCCAAATCTGCGCAGAATGCAAACCGCATTTTTTCAGGCCAGATAGCGCGCACCTGATAAAGGCTTCCCGTCCCTTTGAACACCTCAGTTTGGATTTCAAAGACCCCCTCCCTTCCACCGATCGCAACACGTACTTTCTTAACGTCGTTGACGAATACTCCCGCTTCCCCTTCGCCATCCCCTGCCCCGACATGACCGCGGCCACGATCATTAAAGCCCTCGGCACCACCTTTACACTGTTCGGTTTCCCCGCCTACATCCATAGCGACAGGGGGTCCTCCTTCATGAGTGACGAGCTGCGTCAATTCCTGCTCAGCAAGGGCATAGCCACGAGCAGGACGACCAGCTACAACCCCTGGGGGAACGGGCAGGTAGAGAGGGAGAACGGTACGGTCTGGAAGACCGTCCTACTGGCCCTACGGTCGAGGAGTCTCCCAACTTCCCGCTGGCAGGCAGTCCTCCCGGATGCACTTCATTCTATCCGGTCCCTGCTGTGTACCACCACTAACCAAACGCCTCACGAGCGCCTCCTTGTCTTCCCCAGGAAGTCCTCCTCCGGAACGTCGCTGCCGAAATGGCTGGCGGCCCCGGGACCCATCCTGCTCCGGAAACATGTGCGGGCGCACAAATCAGACCCGCTGGTGGAAAAGGTACATCTACTCCACGCAAACTCGCAGTACGCCTACGTGGCGTACCCAGACGGCCGACAGGACACGGTCTCTCTGCGGGACCTGGCGCCCGCCGGAGCTCCCCACCCCCCCCCCCCCCCCAACACAAATCACCTCGCCCTCACTCCCGCCGGTGCACCCCACAGCCACCCCCTTCCCGGGGGGATCGGTCCTCCTCCCAGGCCCGTCCAGGAGTAAGGAAACAGAAGGGGACAGCGCGATGCTCCCAGAATCGACCGGACCCGAGCCAGCACCACCACCACCCGGACTGAGACGATCGGAAAGGGCGACCAGAGCACCATCTCGACTCATCGAATGTATATAATTCAGTGGCCCAGCAAAGCGGCATTGTTGTAAATAGTTAACGCTGCAAATCGGGTAAAATGTGAATAATTCGGTGGCCCAGTAAAAGCGGCATGATTGTATATAGTTCAATGGTTAAGGCACCGACCCTGTAAACCCCTACCACCATACCACCCACCACCCAGCCGGGTTCTTTTTTAACAAGGGGAGAATGTGGTGGTATGTATTAGGGGTAATACGGTACACCAGGAATGCCGAGCAGCTATTGGAGGACAGATGCTGAATCCCGATTGGATCCTCCACCTACTGAGCTCCACCCAGATAGGAGGGATATAAGAACCTGGGTAATCCCCGCAGCTGCATTCTGTGAGTGAGCTGCTGGGGAACGTGTCTGAACAAGTCTGCTCAATAAAGCCTCGATTGAAGTTCTTTACGTCTCGCCTCGTGTGTGATCGATGGTGCTACATGGTGCAAAAGCCGTCTCCCTTCCTTACAGGTCCCACCTTTATTAACCCACTACTCTGAGCTAAACTAACCCCCCCCATCCCCCCTTCTGCTGACGATTAATTTTCCGCGAAGAAGTCGATGAACGGTTGCCACCTCCGGGCGAACCCTAACAGTGACTCTCTCATAGCGAACTTGATTTTCTCCAAACAGAGAAAGCTAGCCATGTCCGATAGCCAGGTCTCCGACTTCGGGGGCTTTGAGTCCCTCCAAGTCAATAGTATCCGTCTCCGGGCTACCAGGGAAGAAAAGTCTAGAAAGTCTGCTTCTTTCTCCTCCTGGATTCCCGGGTCTTCCGACACGCGAAAATCGCCACCTCTGGACTCCGTGCTACCCTTGTTTTTAACACTGTGGACATGACATCTGCAAACCCCTGCCAAAATCCCCTGAGCTTTGGACATGTCCAGAACATGTGGACATGGTTCGCTGGTCCTCCCACACATTTTGCACACCTGTCTTCCACCCCAAAGAATCTGCTCACCCTGACCACTGTCATGTGAGCCCGATGAAAGACTTTGAATTGTATCAGGCTGAGCCTGGCACAGGTTGCGGTTGCGTTGACTCTACTCAACGCGTCTGCCCATAGACCATCCTCTCAGCTCCTCCTCCCACTTGCGCTTCAGCTCCTTGGTCTGCGTCTCCTCTGACCCCATAAGTACCTTGTAAATGTCAGAGATGCCCCCTCTCCTACCCATCCTCTGGAAACTACCCTGTCTTGAATCCCCCTTGGCGGCAGGAGTGGGAAGGTTGACACCTGTTTACGTAGGAAGTCCCGCACCTGCAGATACCTGAATTTGTTTCCCCTCGCCAACCCAAGCTTCTCCTCCAGCGCCCTCATACTCGGAAAGCTCCTCTCTGTAAACATATCCCCCATCCTCTCAATCCCTGCTCTCCGCCATATCCGGAACCCCCCATCCATACTTCCTGGGGCAAACCAGTGATTATTACAGATTGGGGACAAGACCGATGCTCCCTCTGCTCCCACATGTCTCCTCCATTGCCCCCAGACTCTCAGGGCCACCACCACCACGGGGCTGGTGGAGTACCGTGCTGGCAGGAATGGCAGAGGCGCAGTTACCAACGCCCCCAGACTGGTGCCCTTGCATGAAGCCGCCTCCATACCTCCCATGCCGACCCCTCCCCCACCACCCACTTCCTGATCATGGCTATATTCGCCGCCCAGTAATAGTTACTAAAATTTGGCAGCGCCAGCCCGCCCTCTCCCCGACTCCGCTCAAGCATTACCTTCCTTACCCGCGGGCTCTTGCCCGCCCAAACAAAGCCAGTGATCACTTTGTTGACCCGTTTAAAAAAGGACCACGGAATAAAGATGGGGAGACATTGAAACACGAACAGGAATCTCGGGAGGACCGTCATCTTCACCGACTGCACCCTCCCAGCCAGTGACAACGGAAGCGCGTCCCATCTCCGAAAATCGTCCTTCATTTGGTCTACTAGCCGGGCCAGATTTAATTTATGCAGCCGGTCCCATTCCCGCGCCACTTGAATGCCGAGGTACCTAAAGCTTCCCCCTACTAATCGAAACAGCAGCTCCCCCAATCGCCTCTCCTGTCCCCTCGCCTGGACCGCAAACATCTCACTTTTCCCCATATTTAGCCTATACCCCGAAAACCGGCCAAATTCCCCAAAAATACTCATGATTTCTTCCATCCCCTCTATTGGGTCCGATACATGCAGAAGCAGGTCGTCTGCATAGAGCGAGGCGATAGGAGGTATGCGGAGACCCCAGAGGCAGGGCTTTTAAGGGAACGGCGGAGGCTACAGGCGGAGTTCGGCTTGTTAACCACAGGGAGGGCGGTGGAACAGCTGAGAAAGGCGAGGGGGGCGATCTATGAGCATGGAGAGAAGGCCAGCAGAATGCTTGCACAGCAGCTTAGAAAGAGGGAGGCAGCCAGGGAGATAGAAAGCTGGAACAGGTTACTGAGTTTGACGATCAGCCATGATCATAATGAATGGTGGAACAGGCTTGAAATGGCCTCCTCCTGCTTCTATTTTCTATAATTTGACTCTACTCAACGCGTCCCCCCATAGACCATCCTCGATCTCTCCTCCCAGCTCCTCCTCCCTTGCGCTTCAGCTCCTCGGTCTGCGTCTCCTCTGACCCCATAAGTTCCCTTGTAAATGTCAGAGACACTCCCTTCTCCTATCCACCCTTTTGAAACTACCCTGTCCTGAATCCCCCTCTAGCAGTAGGAGCGGGATGGTTGACACCTGTTTATGTAGGAAGTCCCGCACCTGCAGATACCTGAATTTGTTTCCCCTCGCCAACTCAAACTTCTCCTCCAGCGCCCTCATACTCGGAGAGCTCCCCTCTATCAACATATCCCCCATCCTCTCAATCCCTGCTCTCCCACTGACCATAATGTACCAACCTCCTACATCCAAGACTATTCTACCTGCCTCTAACACCACCCGCTTATTGATCAGGATCACGACCCCTCTAGTCTTTGAGTCTAGTCCCGAGTGAAAGACCTGACTGACCCAGCCATATCTCAATCTAATCTGTTACTCTAAGGTGCGTCTCCTGCAACATTACCACGTCTGCCTTCAGTCCCCTAAGATGCGCGAACACACGTGCCCTCTTGACCGGCCCATTTAACCCTCGAACATTCCAGGTGATCAGCCTAGTTGGGGGGCTCATTGCCCCCTCTTCGCCAATCAGCCATCCCCTTTTTTGGGCCCGCCTCCAGCCCATGCTCCACGCCTCCACCGCCCGCCCCCCAGGCAGCCTCCGCCCCCAACCTCCTCTCTGTCCCTTAGCCCAAGTCCCTCCCTCGTCAGCAGAACATTTACCCCCCCTCACCCCCCTAGTAACAACACTCTGTAACCCAAACCCTTCAATAAACCGAACATATGCACACACCCCACTGCGCTTCCATGAGCTAGCCCGCCCAGCTGGCTTGGTGGCCCCCATCCTTGGTGCCAGATAGTCTCCCACCTATTGTTCCCTCCCCACCCTCCCACCCGCTCATACAAACAAACTCCAATATCACACAATTGCCCGACAGAAAAACACCAAGATCTAAACAAGCACACCTCCATCCCCCAATGGTACAAATGAAAATCTGAACTCACTCAGCTCTGCCGCTGTCCCAAATCAATGCAAAAGGCATTACAAACAGCTTCCACAAAACAAAAAACGAGGAACTTTTTTAAAAAAAGAACAGAAAAAAAAATGAACGTTGCAGAAAAATTCAAAAGTTCTCAGTCCACCACCAGTCCTTTCCTTTTCGCGAAGTCCAGCGCGTCCTCAGGCGACTCAAAATAAAAGTGCTGCTCCTCGTACGTGACCCAGAGACCGGCCGGATACAACAGTCCGAACTTCACCTTTTTCTTAAAAAGGATCGACCTACTCTGGTTGAAGCCTGCTCTTCTCCTGGCCACCTCCACACTCAGGTCTTGGTAAACCCGCAGGATACTGTTGTCCCATTTACAGCTCCGTGTCTGCTTGGCCCACTGTAGAATGCGCTCCTTATCCAAGTACTTGTGGAATCTCACCATCATTGCCCTCGGGGGATCTCCCATTCGCGGCTTCCTCGCGAGTGCTCTGTGAGCCCTGTCCACCTCCAAGGGCCGGGAGAATGCCCCATCCCCCAGCAGCTTCTCAAACATGTCTGCGATGTATGATCCAGCGTCCGCTCCTTCGGACCCCTCCGGGAGCCCACCGACTCTCAAGTTCTGCCGGCGGGACCTATTCTCTAGGTCCTCCACCTTCTCCAGGAGCTTCTTCTGCTGGTCTCTCAGCATCCCCACCTCCAACTCCACCACAGTTTGATGTTCCTCCTGCTCAGCCAGCGCCTTCTCTACCTTCTGGATCGCTCGATCTTGGGTGTCCAATCTAAGCTCCAGCCGCTCAATTGACTCTTTTATCGGGTCCAAGCAGTCCCGTTTCTGCTTAGCAAAGCATTCCTGAATAACCTGCATCAGCTGCTCCATTGACCGCTGGGTCGACAAACCAGAGGTCCAGCCCTCCGCCATGCTGTCTCCTGCTGCAGCTTCAGCCCAAGCCTGCTCTGTCTTTCTGTTTCTGTCTTTACGAGCACTTCTAGTCCTTCTCTCCATACACCGATGTGGGAATTCAGTACACAATTGCCTCTGTCTCCAGTTTTACAATTCAAGTCCGGTAGAAAATGGGGGAAAAGGTCCAAACGTCCGACCAGAGCGGGAGCCACCAAATGTGCGACTTACGCCTTCATAGCCGCCACCCCCATATACCTTCTTAACCACCTTATCTACCTGCCCTGCAGTCTTCAGAGATCTGTGGACATGCACACCAAGACGCCAGTGAGTCTAACATCAGTAGCAGGGAAATTATTGGAGAAATTTCTGAAGGAGATAATCTATCTCTGCTTAGAGAAGCAAGGTTTGATCAGAGATAGTCAGCATGGTTTTATCAGAGGGATACAGGTTAATTTGATCAGGTGGATTCAAAATTGACTTTGTTGTAGGAGACAGAGGGTGATGACAGACGGCTGCTTTAGTGACTGGAAGCTAGTGTCCAGTGACGTACCACAGGGATCTGTGCCGGGTCCCTATTATTCATCATTTATATAAACAACATCGTTGACTATCTGGGGGTAGGATCAGTAAATTTGCCGAAGACACAAAGATTGTCCGGGTGGTTAGCAGAGTGGTTCAGTGTCTTGGGTCATAGAAAGATACAGACGGGGTGGTCAAATGGGCAGATAAGTAGCAGATGGAATTTAACCCTGAAAAGTGTCACTTTGGAAAGAGTAATGTGACAAGGAGGGGGCAGCACGGTAGCATTGTGGATAGCACAATTGCTTCACAGCTCCAGGGTCCCAGGTTCGATTCCGGCTTGGGTCACTGTCTGTGCGGAGTCTGCACGTCCTCCCCGTGTCTGCGTGGGTTTCCTCCGGGTGCTCCGGTTTCCTCCCACAGTCCAAAGATGTGCAGGTTAGGTGGATTGGCCATGATAAATTGCCCTTAGTGTCCAAAATTGCCCTTAGTGTTGGGTGGGGTTACTGGGTTATGGGGATAGGGTGGAGGTGTTGACCTTGGGTAGGGTGCTCTTTTCAAGAGCCGGTGCAGACTCGATGGGCCAAATGGCCTCCTTCTGCACTGTAAATTCTATGATCTATGATGAGGTATTTAATGAACAGCATGACACTGAAATGAAAGAAATGAAAAAATGAAATGAAAGTCGCTTATTGTCACAAGTCGGCTTCAAATGAAGTGAAAAGCCCCTAGTCGCCACATTCCGGCGCCTGTTCGGGGAGAAGTTCCGAGAAACAAAGGGACCTTGGCATGTTTGTCCATAGATTTTTGAGAGTGGCAGGGCACTTTATTGGGTGGTGAAAAAGGCATAGGGGACACTTACTTTTATCAATCGAGGCATAGATTACAAAAGCAGGGAGGTCATGTTGGAGTTGTATAGAACTTTGGTGAGGCCACAGCTCAAGTGCTGTGAGCAATTCTGGCTGCCACATTATTGGAAGGATGTGATTGCTCTGGAGGGGCTGTCTCTCAATACCATACATCACCCTGTACAGTCAGGTCCAAATCATTAATATACATCAAAAAGCACAGTGAACCTAAGATTGACCCCTGGGGAACTGACCCCGGGGAGGCACTGCCGTAGCGATATTGTCACTGGACTAGTAATGCAGGTAACCAGGGCACTGGGGACCCTGGTTCGAGACTCACCTCGGCAGATGTTGGAACTTGAACTTAATAAAAATCTACAATTAAAAGTCTAATGATGACCCTGAAACCATTGTTGATTGTCGTACAAACCCATCTGCTTCACGAAGGTCCTTTAGCGAAGGGAATCTGCCTTCCTTCGCTAGTGAAGGAATAGTAAAAAAAACACCACCATATATTTCTCTAATATCAACTCAAGAGTTTAGCCACTTTCATGTTCACTCGTCACTCAGACTAGTTTTGCAGACAGATATATTGTGTGGTACTTTGTCAAATGCAACAAGTACAGACTGAGCACCACTCATTTCAGACGTTTGAGGCCAGCATTTTTCGCATTTTGGAATACCTCTATAGGGCATGTTTGTGCAATGGCGCTTGGCTAGCCGATCTCGGGTGAATGCCATGTTATTCTTTACTAGAAACAAAGTGTGATTTCAGAGATTTCCGAATTCCGGAGCTTCGAATAGGAGTTGCTCAACCTGTACCTGAGGCGAGGTAGGTCACCTGCCCTGCTCTTCACCACCGGAGGGGGCGGAGTTCAGGCTTTTGCTCCTTAATTGCCCTGTGGTTTTGCCAGGTTAATATCCAAATGTACCTTTCGTATTGACTGTCAGAAATCAAAGCAAAGCAGCTTAAAGATCAGGAAAGCAGCAACTGTGGTGCTTTTATTTTGCCAGGTGACTGTATTCGTTAACAGTTCGTCATTATTCCCAGTTTCTTTAAACCCACAGACACCGCCATCCTTTTGAAATGCGCACAACCTGTTTCATTGCTCCCGACCTGGGACGCCAACATCTGTGAGGACCGAGCCAATCCACATTGTGGTAGTGTGAACACCCTCATGGAGGCCATGCGGTGTGTAGCTTCCGTTTCCCTGTGACCCCCCCCCAATGAATAGGAACTTCCCCGGTAACAGGGCTGGGCTTCCCCTTAACCGGGGTGGGGGTCCCTCACAGTACAGTACAAACACCCCATACTGGGTGCAGGTCCGGGAGGGAGGCCCTTTGGAGGTGGGGGAGGAGGGGGGGTAGATTTGTGTATCATAATAAAAGAGTATCCTTTTGCATCCTACTTGTCGTTAATGCTTATTCTCTTGGCGTGGATACTACACTGGCGATGAGGGTAAAGTGGAGCTGCCATCAGCACTGTGTGCTGCCAAGCTGGACCATCTCATTTAGACCGCCAGTGGCCTCCAACCCGCCCTCAAAGGTACCCCACATTGGGAGGTTGGAACCGCTCGAGGCAGGTACAGGTGAATGGGAACAGTACATCGAGCAGGTGCAATACTTTTTTTGGATGTAAGCGATCACAGGGGATGAAAGACAGGCGGTGGCTTTGCTCACGGCTTGTGGTGCTCCGACCTATCACATAATCAAAAGTCTGACTCGCCCAGATGCGCCCGATATCTGATCATTTGGCGCACTGGTGCCACTTATGGGGAATCATTTGCGCCCGAAATCCCCACTCACATCCGCCATTTCTGCTTCCATACCTCCACCAGGCCCCTGGAGAATCAATCAGCAATATCTTGGCCAGATTGAGGAAACCGGAGGAAATCTGTGTGTTTGGCACCATGTTGAATGAGACTCTGCGAGATCGTTTTGTCTGTGGCCTGCTGGACTCGCCTACTCAGCGCAAACCTTTGGTGGAGACTCACTTTGACCTGCAGCGGGCAGTTGAGATTGTTATCTCCCACAAGTGCTGAGCAGGGCATCCAGTAACTCCAGGGCCTGGCTGTAATGAATTTGGGCCACCCACCTGACCACCGTTCAGTTTGACCAACGCCGGAAGAAGCGGCCCACCAACGATGGGGCAGACCCCGCAGGGACGCTGGCCGCCGGCGCAGAGGCCCCGAGAGCCACCACGAGTTCTCCCCCAAAACCGAAGACCCAGAGTTTGATTTCGGGCTGGGGCCGTCCAGCAGCAGGGACCTGCCGATCAATGCCCCCCCCCCCCACAAAGGCCCAACCCCTACCCCCCTGCCTGGCTGGGCACGATCGACATCCTTTACCAGCAGCTGCATTGCATGACGGCCCCACAGCTTGCACCCATCCGGATAACCCTACAGGAGCTGGATACCAGAGCAGCGGTCTCCGTGGGTCACTTATGACCGTATTCAGTCAGACCTCCGGACATTGGTGTTGTGGGATACCGGGGTTTGGTAGGCGACATAGACCATTGGTGTTTGAAGGTACATCGGTGTCCCAGTCACATACGGACCACAATTGGCTAGCTTACCGCTGGTGGTGGTACACGGCAGCGGACCGCGTTTGCTTGTTGTGGCACCTGCAGTTGGAGAGGCAGAGGGTTTGCCGAATGTAGCTTCACAGATCGGAAGGAGTTTCGGCAGACTTCCCGAGCGTATTCCAGGTGGGCCGGGCACTATAAAGGGGCCCTTCGCCAGGATCAGTGTGGACCTGCTGGCACAACCACACTACTTTCGAGCACAACTGCTCCGGTACAGCCAGCGGCCAAAGGTCGATGCGGAGTTGGACCATTTGGAGCACCTGGGCATCGTTCGAGCAGTACACTTCTCAGATTGGACCGTGCCTGCGGTGAAACCCATCTTCTCCGTCCGGCAGTGCGGCCACTACAAATTGGCAGCAAACCAGGTCTCTCAGAACTTTTCCAGAGGTTCCACGGGGTTATCGTCCTCCCAATGGGTGACTCATTTTGACTCCTCCGAGCCGCTCCTATTGACCTGCGACACATCGCCTTTCGGGGTCGGGGCCATCCACGGCCCACCGAATGGGCGACTATCCCACGTCCGCCGCATTATCCAGCATGGGGCTCAGCACCGGGCTCTGCCAGATGATTTGAAGGCGTTCACGGCAAAGTGCGAGGAGCTGAGCGTAGAAGACAGGTCACCCTGCGGGGGGCTCGGGTGGTGGCTTTGACTCGCGGGCGCGGCCCGCTCTGAAAGGACCTCCACAATAAACACTCTGTGGTGTCAAAAGTGAAGATGTTAGCCTGCAGCTAGGCCCGGTGGGCCAGGTTCGACGCCGACGTCGAGTGGTTGGCCAAAGGGTGTGTACCGCAGCCCCCGGCGGCGCCCCCCCCCCCCCTTGGGAGTGGCCTGGTCACCCTTGCGCCCGATTCCAGGGGGCGACGTTCCTCGTCAACATGGATGCCCACTCCAAGTGGCTGGAGGTCCACAGGATGGAGGCAACCTCCGTGACAGCCACAATCGACCAGTTGAGCCTCACTTTTATTAAGCACGGAATTCCGGAGGTAATCGTCCCGGATGACAGGATGGCATTTACGAGCACTGAATTTGGCTCTTTTGTGGCCGGGAACGGGATCCACCACATGCGCACTGCCCCATGTCACCCAGCTTCCAACAGTCTGGCCGAGAGAGCGCTCCAGCCGATTAAGCTGGGAAAGAGGAAACTTCCGGATCCTGGGAGACCCGGTCCGCGAGGTTCCTGTTCAGTTACTGGACCACACCCCACTCAGCGACGGAGGTCATGCCGGCCGAGCTTTTGACGGGTCGTCGACTCCGCACCCGTCTGAGCTCAGTCATCCCCGACCTCGCTGGGAAGGTCAGCCACAGGCTGGATCGGTCGGAGGCAGGCACTCGCCGCCGCCCATCACTGCGTTGTTTCGCCCCAGGCGATTCGGTGTACGACCAAAATTGTGGCAAAGGAGCCGCGTGGATCCCAGCCGTCGTGTGAGCCCAATCTGGGCCAGTTTCTTATCCAGTGCACGCACAGGGCTGGGATTCCAATCGGCATGTGGACCACCTCCGCAGCCGCGCGTCCGCTGCACCGAACCCAGCCCCGCGTGTCCCGGCCCCCGCTGCCACTTCAGACGCCACTGCCACCTCCGCCAACATCGCCCCCAATTCAGGACTGCGTCGAGATCCAGGACGCTGAGGACATGTGTGTGTTACTATAAAAGAGTGTCGTTTTGCATCCTACTTGCCATTCATGCTTATTCTCTTGGCATACTACAGGCAATTTTACTTTGTCACATTGAATTCGGAAGAATCATCCTGTTATTCACACAAGTTATGGGTGCTGTGTAGCTGCAGTATTCGGAGAAAGCACACAAGGGCTGGCTGAGCAGTGAAAGCAATAAAAGGTGAGATGATATTGACACCTACTGGCCACCCTTGGACACTGCAGGTAGTACAGTGAACACCAAGACACAGAGCATAGAAAACAGGATTAAGGGAAAAAGATACACACAGCCACACCAATCTTGAGGGCTAAATAGGTGGAGATGGGGAATGATAATGAAAGAAATGGAGGAATACTGTGAAAGGAAAATTAGCATCACAATATACAATTCAGGGAAACAGCTGCATATTATATATTGGATTGCTTTTAGTTACACGTAATTCACTGGGTTAAGTTGCTCAGGGAATGAAGTGAAAATCGCTTATTGTCACAAGTCGGCTTCAAATGAAATTACTGTGAAAAGCCCCTAGTCGCCACATTCCGGCCCCTGTTCAGGGAGGCTGGTACGGGAATTGAACCGTGCTGCTGGCCTGCTTGGTCTGCTTTCAAAGCCAGCAATTTAGCCCTGTGCTAAACCAGCCCCTGGATGTTGGCATGTTGTGAATGGGGATTCTGCAATTTGCATAAATTCTTGCAAAAGCCACTGCAAGCTTGGAAATCGAACCCAACAATCAATCAATGTCACAAAAGGTTATCTGATAATTCTCACATTGCTGTTTGTGGGCTGTACGCAAATTTGCTACCACATTTCTAACAGCTGCTGGACTGCAAAAGTACTTTTCATGGGATGTGGGAGGCATTGGCTGGGCCATCCCCGAGGGCACTTAAGAGTCAACCAACATATGTGACTCCAGAGTCACTTATTACAATGCCGGACCAGGCCCCAACAGTGACCAGGCCACTGGACAGAAATCCCAATCCTTCATTTTAATTTTGTAAGGCTGTGAGGAAAGGACACCTCGCTCCAGGAGAGATTTCACACACAATAGGGATATGTTACATTAAAACTAACTTTATTACTAACACAGTGTTAAAATATCTTTAACATCACATAATAAAATAACTTACAATAATCCCTTAATCAATGCAGTGACACAACAACCCTTAACTGCTATCTTTATTCCCACTCAAACAACAAAGCCATCTCAAGTCCCAATCCACTTTTAAATACAGTTAGCAGATTCAGGAATACGTGTTGTACAGAGATGTCTTGGACACTCCACCTTGAGAAAGAGAGATCTTTTGAGACTGCTTGAAAGAAAGGGACCTGGCCCCCTGCCAGAATAATGCAGAATCTCTGGCTTTATTTCTTCAGAAAGGTTCTCAGCTCATCTTCCAGCCAAAAACTAACCCTGAAACCTGACTCCTTCAGCCCCTGGCTCCTCCCATTAACTACATCACCTTACTAAGCTGAACACAATGTCTCTAATTATCTACTGCCAAGGGAACCCTCTTAATCCAAGTAAAGGTCAGTTAGCCCAATTTTTTTCGGTGCTTTAATTGCACTTCTGTCTCCAAAAAAGTGTCTTTCAAACCAGGATTTTTAAAAACATGACTGCAGCAGTCACACACTAACCCAGGCTGTTAACCCTTACAGCACCAAACACATATAGAAACACAGAAAATAGGAGCAGGAGGTGGCATTGGGCCCTTTAAGCCTGGTCTGTCATTCATTATGACCATAGCTGATCATCCAACTCAAAAGCCTAATCCCATTTCCCTCCCCCCCCCCCCCTCAATATCCTTTCATCCCCTTCGCCCTAAGTGCTATATCTAACTGCTTCTTGAAAACAGGCAATGTTTTGGTCTCAATGACTTCCTGTGGTTGTGGACAAATTCCACAAACTCACCACTCTCAGGGTGAAGACATTTCTCCTCATCTCAGTCCTAAATGGCCTACCTTGTATTCTCAGACTGTGACCCCCTGGTTCTGGACACACCCACCATCAAGACCATCCTTCCTGCATCGACCCTGTCTAGTCCTGTTAGAATTTTTAGGTTTCTGTGAGTTCTTTACTCACGAACTCCAGCAAAAACAATCCTAACCGAATCAATCTCATTCATGCATCAGCCCCACCATCCCAGGAATCAGTCCAGGAACCTTCGCTGCACTTCCTCTACAGCAAGAACATCCTTCCTCAGATAAAGAGACCAAAATTGTACACAATATTCCAGGTGTATATCACCAAGGCCCTGAATAATTGCAGCACGATATCCCTGCTCCTGTACTCAAATCCTCTCGCTATGAAGGCCAACATACCATTTGTCTTCTTTACTGCCAGCTGCACCTGCATGCTTACCTTCAGGACACCCAGGTCACGTCGCACATTCCCCTCTCCTAATTTATGGCCATTCAGATAATAGTCTGCCTTCGTGTTTTTGCTACCATGAATAACCTCACATTTCTCCAAATTATACTGCACCTGCCATTCATTAGCCCACTCACTCAACTTGTCCAAATCACACTGAAGGACCTCTGCATCCTCCTCACAGCTCACCCTCCCACCCAACATGGTGTCATCTGCAAATTTGGAGATATTACATTTTGTTCCCTCATCTAAATCATTAATATATATAGCGAATAGCTGGGTCCCAGTACCGATCCCTGCGGTACCCCACTAGTCACTGCATGTCAATATAAAAATGACTCTTAATTTCTACTCTTTGTTTCCTGTCTGCCAACCAGTTTTCTATCCATCTCAATACACTACCCCTAATTCCATGTGCTTTCATTTTACACACTAATCTTTTATGCAGGACTTTGTCAAAAGCCTTCGGAAAGTCCAAATATACCACATCCACTGGCTTCCCCTCATCAACTCCACTAGTTACATCATCAAAAAATTCCAGTAGATTTGTCAAGCATGATCCCCTTCATAAACCCATGCTGACTCTGTCCGGTTCTGCAATTATTTTCTAAGTGCTCTGCTATAAAATCTTTGATAATGGATTCTAGAATTTTCTAGAAATTTCTAGAACATAATAAAATATATCTGAAATTCCTACATTCATCACACAGCCGTTCAGAGTCAACCACATATGTGACTGCAGAGCCAGGCCAGGTCAGCACGGTAGCATTGTGGTTAGCATAGTCGCTTCACAGCTCCAGGGTCCCAGGTTCGATTCCCTGCTCTAGGTCACTGTCTGTGTGGAGTCTGCACGTTCTCCCCGTGTCTGCGTGGGTTTCCTCCGGATGCTCCGGTTTCCTCCCACAGTTCAAAGATGTGCAGGTTAGGTGGATTGGCTATGCTAAATTGCCCCTTAGTGTCCAAAAAGGTTGGGTGGGGTTACTGGGATAGGGTGGAGGGTGCTCTTTCCAAGGGCTGGTGAATACTCAATGGGCCGAATGGCCTTCTTCTGCACTGTAAATTCTATGATTCTATGAGGTCAGGATTGTGGATTTCTTTCTCCAAAGGATATTAGTGAACCAGATGGTAACATGTTTATCATTAGACTTTTAATCTCAGATTTTTACTGAATTCAAATTTCACCATCTGCCATAGCGGGATTCGAACCCGTATCCCAAGAGCATAACCTTGGGTCTCTGATTAACTAGTCCAGCGACAATACCACCATGCCACTCCTTCCCTTCACTATTTAAAAAGCACTTCCTGGGGTTTTTTGACGTCTGTGAAACATGTTCTACATTCCAGTGGGAAAGAAAGACTCCCGGAGAGGAATGCATTATTCCTGGTTAACTAAGGAAATTAAAGATAGTATCAAATTGAAAGAAAAAGCAGACACTTCCGCAAAGAAATTCTACAAAGTATTGCGACCCTTGTTTTTCCAGACATGTTAGTAAACCCGACCTTGGTACAGAGGGCACCATTTCAAAGGTTGTGGGTGATACAAAACTTGGAAACATTCTGAATTGTGAGGATGACAGTGTAGAACTTCAAAAGGACATAGACACGTTGGTGGAGTGGGCAAACTGGTGGCAGATGAAGTTCAGTGCAGAGAAATGTGCATTTTGGCAGGACGAACACGGACAGACAATATGAAATAAAGGGTACAACAGCACAGACGCAATGAGCTAAGTGGCCTCTTTCTGCACTATAAACCTTCTATGATTCTGTGAGATTTAACTCGAAAGAGGGTGCAGGATCAGAGGGTCCTGGGTGTACATGTGCATAAGTCATTGACGGTTGTGAGACAGGCTGAGAGAAAAGTTAATAAAGCATAAAGTATCGTGGTTTTTATTAATATGTGCATACAGTACAAGACCAAGGTCGTTACGTTGAACTTTTATGAGTCAATAATCAGGCTTCATCTGGAAGGGGCGGCACGGTGGCACAGTGGTTAGCACTGCTGCCTCACAGCACTAGGGACCTGGTTCGATCCGGCCTTGGATGATTGTATGGAGCGTGCACTTTCCCCCAGTGTCTGCATGGGTTCCCTCCGGGTGCTCCAGTTTCCTCCCACAATCTCCAATGTGCATATTAGATGGGGTTAGTGGGCCTTGTAGGGTGCTCTTTCAGAGGGTTGGCGCAGCCTGGATGGGCTGAATGCCTCATTCTGCACTATTGGAATTCTATGGAATATTACGTCTCCTTCTGGACATTCACTTTAGGAAGGATGCAAAGACCATGGAGTGAGAGAGCACAAAAGATTCACAAGAATGATTCTAAGGAAGAGGAACATCAATGATGAAGATAGGTTGGAGAATGTAGGAATGAAGGTTGTCATGTGAGAGTTCTTTTAAGAAATGGGTGTTTATAAATGGGTGTATATGACTTCCGGGTTGCGGCGATGCGGAGCTAAGCAGCGCGATTCGGCAGCTCCCGCGAAGGCGGACTTTCGGGCCCGCTAACGGAGCCCCAACGGCACTTTTTAAAATAACCAACCCGTGGGGAAGGAAGGAGAAAGGTCCCCTACTAACCTGCATGGATCGGACCCGCAGCGAAACGGCGAAAAATGCGGCCCTGGAGCAGCGAGAGAAGAAAGAAAAGAAAAAGAAAAATGGCGGTGCCCACGGACAAAGAGGCGTGCAAGAGTTCATCAAGTGCTGCTTCGAGGAGCTGTGCAAGGAGATGGTGGCGCCTATGCTGGCAATGATTGAAAGACTTGGAGCAACCCAGAAAGCCCAAGAGGTGAAGATCCAGGAGATCCAGGAAAAAGTGAGTGAGAACGACGACGAGCTCGTGGGCCTGGCGGAGAGAGTGGGGCGGCACGAGGCGCTGCACAAGACGTGGGCGGGAAGACTTGAAGACCTGGAGAGCAGGTCAAGGAGAAACAATTTGAGGATCCTGGGTCTCCCAGAAGGAGTGGAGGGGGCCGATGCCGCGGCATATGCGGGCACAATGATGGGGACGCTGATGGGTGCGGAGGCCCCCCCGGGATTGCTGGAGCTGGATGGGGCGCACCGAGTGCTAGCGAGGAAGCCCAAGGCAAATGAGCCGCCAAGGGCGATGGTGGTGAGATTTCACCGGTTTACGGACAGAGAGAGGGTCCTGAAATGGGCCAAGAGGGAACGGAGCAGTAAGTGGGACAATGCAGAGATCAGAATATACCCGGACTGGAGCGCGGAGGTCGCTAAGCGGAGAGCGGGTTTCAACCGGGCCAAGGCGGTGCTGCATCGGAAAGGAGTGAAATTTGGAATGTTGCAGCCAGCGCGACTGTGGATTACATATAACGGCCAACACCACTGCTTCGAAACGCCCGAAGAGGCGTGGACCTTTATACTAGCTGAAAAATTGGACTCTAATTGAGGGTTTGTGTGGGAGGGGGGGTGTTTGAGGGTTGAAGTATGATGGTTGTTGTACATAGGAGGTCAACCACGCGCAGGAAATGCTATATGGGCTGGGGGAGAGGGACAAGGCCACGACAGGAGCTGCGCCATGGGGGGGCGGGGCAGGCTCTGGAAAGCGCGGGGTTTTCTTTCCCGCACGCGGCAAGAAAGGCGGGAAGGGGAATGAAGGAATGTACATTGATTGGGAGATTCCCACACGGGGGGGTCAAAGGGATGGAGGGGGAAGCCGGGGTCAGCAGGTGTCAGCTGACTTACGGGAGGGATATGGGGGGAGCAAAAAAGCTAGACAGGGATCTAGCGGGGGGGGGGGGGGGGGAGAGGAGGATGGGGGGGGAAGGGGGGGGGGGGGGAAGGGTTGCTGCTGCACTGGCCGAAAGAGAACGGGACACAGAAGAGGTGTCTGGGATGGGGGTCCCCCGGCTGGGGGACTGGAGAGTGAGGGAAACGCAGACAAGGGACTGGCCCAGAAAAGGAGATGGCTAGTCGGGGTGGGGGGGGGGAATGGGGAGTCCCTCCAATCTGGCTGATAACGTGGAACGTGAGGGGCCTGAACGGGCCGGTGAAGAATGCTCGAGTGTTCACGCACTTGAAGGGACTAAAGGCAGACGTGCCAATGCTCCAAGAGACACACCTGAAGGTGGCGGACCAGGTCGGGTTAAGAAAGGGATGGGTAGGACAGGTATTTCACTCGGGATTGGACGCGAAAAATAGAGGGGTGGCAATTCTGGTGGGAAAGCGGGTGTCATTTGAGGCCAAGACTATCGTAGCGGATAATGGAGGGAGATATGTGATGGTCAGCGGTAGGTTGCAAGGGACGTGGGTGGTGTTGGTAAATGTATACGCTCCGAACTGGGATGATGCGGGATTTATGACGCGCATGTTGGGGCGCATTCTGGACCTGGATGTAGGAGGACTGATAATGGGAGGAGACTTCAATACGGTGCTGGACCCAGCACTGGACCGCTCCAGATCAAGGACGGGAAGGATGCCGGTGGCGGCCAAGGTGCTCAGGGGTTTTATGGATCAGATGGGGGGAGTGGACCCATGGAGGTTTGCAAGACCGCAGGCCAGGGAATTTTCTTTTTTCTCCCACGTATATAAGGCTTACTTCCGGATAGATTTCTTTGTTCTGGGCAGGGCGCTCATCCCGAGAGTGGAGGGGACGGAGTATTCGGCCATAGCCGTTTCGGACCATGCCCCGCAATGGGTGGAACTGGAGCTGGGAGAGGAGAGGGACCAACGCCCGCTGTGGCGGCTGGATGTGGGACTGTTGGCGGACGAGGTGGTGTGTGGGAAGGTGAGGGGGTGTATTGAAAGGTACTTGGAGGCCAACGACAACGGGGAGGTGTGGGTGGGGGTGGTATGGGAGGCGTTGAAGGCGGTGGTCAGGGGAGAGCTGATCTCCATCAGGGCTCATAGGGAGAAGACAGAGGGAATGGAAAGGGAGAGGTTAGTGGGGGAGATCTTGCGAGTGGACAGGAGATACGCAGAGGCCCCAGAGGAAAGATTACTTGGGGAAAGGCGATGGCTCCAGACGGAGTTTGATCTGCTGACCACGGGCAAGGCGGAGGCACAGTGGAGGAAGGCGCAGGGGGCAACCTACGAGTACGGGGAAAAGGCTAGTCGGATGCTGGCACACCAGCTCTGTAAGAGGGCGGCAGCGAGGGAAATAGGGGGAATCAAAGATGGAAGGGGAGCCACGGTTCGAAGTGCAACGAAAATAAATAAGGTATTCAAGGCCTTCGATGAAGAACTGTACAGATCCCAGCCCCCAGCGGAGGAAGAGGGTATGAGACGATTCCTGGACCAGCTGGGGTTCCCGAGGGTTGAGGAGCAGGAGGCGGTTGGTTTGGGGGCACCAATTGGGTTGGAGGAGTTGAGTAAGGGTTTGGGGAGCATGCAGGCGGGGAAGGCCCCGGGGCCGGACGGGTTCCCGGTGGAGTTCTATAGAAAATATGTGGACCTGTTGGCCCCGCTACTAGTGAGGTCCTTTAACGAGGCAAGAGAGGAGGGAACCCTGCCCCAGACAATGTCGGAGGCGACAATCTCCTTGACTCTAAAGCGAGACAAGGATCCACTGCAATGTGGATCGTACAGGCCGATTTCGCTCCTCAAAGTGGATGCTAAGCTATTGGCGAAAGTACTGGCCACTAGGATTGAGGACTGTGTCCTGGGGGTGATTCACGAGGACCAAACGGGATTCGTAAAGGGCAGGCAGTTAAATACCAATGTGCGGCGGCTCTTAAACGTGATAATGATGAAATCGGAGGAGGTAGAGGTGGAGATAGTGGCAGCTATGGACGCGGAAAAAGCCTTTGACCAAGTAGAGTGGGAGTACCTCTGGGAGGTATTGCGCAGGTTTGGGTTCAGGGGAGGGTTTATTGGATGGGTTAAGCTCCTTTACAGCGCCCCGGTGGCGAGTGTAGTGACGAACCGGCGGAGGTCGGAGTACTTTTGGCTGTACCGAGGGACGAGGCAGGGGTGCCCCCTGTCCCCCCTGTTGTTTGCATTGGCGATCGAACCCGTGGCCATATCACTTAGGGAGTCTAAGAAATGGAGGGGGATAGTCCGCGGGGGAGAGGAGCATTGGGTATCGCTATATGCGGATGACCTGCTGCTATACGTGGCGGATCCAATGGAGGGGATGGTGGAGGTCATGCAGACTCTGAAGGAGTTTGGAGTGTTCTCGGGCTACAAGCTTAATGTAGGGAAGAGTGAGCTTTTTGTATTACAGGCAGGGGACCAAGAAAGAGGGATAGGGGACCTACCGCTGAGGAGGGCGGAGAGGAGTTTTCGGTATCTGGGGATCCAGAAAGCCAGAGGTTGGGGGGCCCTACATAAACTGAATTTGACGAGGGTGGTGGAGCAAATGGAGGAGGATTTTAAAAGATGGGACATGCTCCCACTCTCGCTGGCGGGTAGGGTGCAGTCGGTCAAAATGGTGGTCCTTCCGAGATTTTTGTTCGTGTTTCAGTGCCTCCCCATCGTGATCACCAAGGGCTTTTTCAAGAGAGTAGGTAGGAGTATTATGGGGTATGTGTGGGCAAATAAGACCCCGAGGGTTAGGAGAGGGTTCTTGGAACGCAATAGGGACCGAGGAGGGTTGGCTTTGCCAAACCTAGGGAGTTACTACTGGGCAGCAAACGTGGCGATGATCCGCAAGTGGATCATGGAGGGAGAGGGAGCGGCATGGAAGAGGATGGAGATGCCGTCCTGTAAAGGAACGAGCCTGGGGGCGTTGGTAACGGCACCGCTGCCGCTCTCGCCGACAAAATACACCACAGGCCCGGTGGTGGCGGCAACACTAAGGATCTGGGGCCAGTGGAGAAGGCACAGGGGTGCAATGGGAGCATCGAAGTGGTCCCCGATCAGGGGTAACCACCGGTTTGTCCCGGGGAAGATGGACGGGGGGTTCCAAGGCTGGCATTGGGCGGGGATAAGAAGAATAGGGGACCTGTTCATTGACGGGACATTTGCGAGCCTAGGGGCACTGGAGGAGAAATTTGAGTTACCCCCGGGAAATGCATTTAGATATATGCAGGTGAGGGCTTTTGTGAGGCGACAGGTGAGGGAATTTCCGTTGCTCCCGGCACAAGAAGTTCAAGATAGGGTGATCTCGGGGGTATGGGTCGGGGAGGGCAAAGTGTCGGAAATATACCAAGAGATGAAAGAAGAGGGGGAAGCGCTAGTAGAAGAATTGAAAGGTAAATGGGAGGAGGAGCTGGGGGAGGAGATTGGGGAAGGGCTATGGGCTGATGCCCTGGGTAGGGTTAATTCCTCCTCCTCGTGTGCCAGGCTCAGCCTGATACAATTTAAGGTGGTTCACAGAGCGCATTTGACGAGGGCGAGGCTGAGTAGGTTCTTTGGGGTAGAGGATAGATGTGAAAGATGTTCAGGGAGCCCGGCGAACCATGTCCATATGTTTTGGTCATGCCCGGCATTGGAGGGGTTCTGGAGAGGTGTGGCGGGGGTAATATCCCAGGTGGTGAAAGTCCGGGTCAAGCCAAGCTGGGGACTAGCAATATTTGGAGTAGTGGATGAGCCGGGAGTGCAGGAGGCGAAAGAGGCCGGAATTCTGGCCTTCGCGTCCCTAGTAGCCCGGCGAAGGGTCTTGCTATTGTGGAAGGAGGCGAAGCCCACTAGCCTGGAGGCCTGGATTAACGACATGACGGGGTTCATAAAATTGGAGAGAATTAAGTTTGCTTTCAGAGGGTCTGCACAGGGGTTTTACAGGCGGTGGCAACCGTTCCTAGAGTATCTCGCGGAGCGTTAGAAGAAGATCGGTCAGCAGCAGCAACCCTGGGGGGGGAGGGGGGAGGGGGGAACGAGAGATTGTTTGAGGGGATGGACGAGCGGGAGATGGCATGGAGGGTGGAGAGAAACGGTACGTGCGGCCAAGTGTATAAAGCTATGTAAATATACCATCTTGCCATGTATATATCTTGCTCAGGGAGATTTTGCGTTATTTTGTTATGGCGGGGGGGGTTATTGTTTGTAAAGGGAAAAAATTGTGTTGTTAAAAAACCTGAATAAATTTTTTTTTAAAAATAAATGCGTGTATATATAAGTATCTGTAGTGAGGGTACCTTTAAGAAATGGGTGGTTATTACTGCAGTGATGTCAGAGAGTGGGTGGAGCTGGGCTGTCTTTCAGCTTTTTACTTTCGTTTTAGGCTGTTTGCTGCAGGGTGTGTTTTAGTTTCGTTTTCAGAGCTGGATAGCTGCAGTCACAGCCAGAAGGTGTATTAGAGTCTCTCTCTGTAATCTAAAGACTGTAAATCGATCCTGGTGATTTAAAACTAACAACAGTAGTGACTTTAACCTGATGTGCTTCTGGTAAAAGGTGTTTTAAGTCTTATGGATGTTAAAAGGAAAGCTTAAAGGATTACTTAGTGTTGTATTCTTTGGGGTTGTATTTGAATTAATGGTGTTCACTGTATGTTTTAAAAAGGTTAACTTGAGTTCATAGAATAAACATTGGTTTGCTTGAAAAAATACTTTTCCATTTCTGCTGTGCCACACCTGTAGAGTGGGCTGTGTGCTCCCCATACCACAATCTATTAAAAGTTGTGGGTCAGGTGAACTCCATGATAAACTTTGGGGTTCTCTAAGCCCTGGCCCATAACAAGGTGAAGAGGAGATTGGACTGAGGTATTGAAAATGATGAAGGGTCTGGACAGTGCAGATAGGGGAGAAACTTTTCCCACCCACGAAGAACGAGAGAGCACGCAGATTTAAAGTAAGATAGGGGGAGAAACGTTTTGCACGCAGCAAGTGGTTGGGGTCAGGAATGCACTGTCTGAGAGTGTAGTGGAGGCAGCTTCCGTTGCAGTACTCAGGCTGTTGTCTGAAGAGGAAGAATGTGCAGCATCACAGGGAGAAGGTGGGGGATTGGCACCAGGTGAGCTGCTCTTCGAGGAGCCAGGATGGGCACCATGGGCCGAAAGGCCTCCTTCTGCCCTGCAGCAATTCTGTAATTCTGTGAGGAGTGGTAGGCCAGGAGATAGACAGCGTAGAGAAACCAGCAAAGAACGTCTGAAAACAATAATAAGAAAGGTGAAATTAGAGCAGGAGAGAAAACGAGCTGGAGAGAGAAAAGCAGAAAGTGAGAGTTTCTGCAGGTAGTTGGAAACGGAAGGGGTAACTAAGGTGAGTGGTGGTCATCTGGAGAATGAGAATGGGGAATTAATAATGGGAATTAAGCAACAGGGTGTAAATTGAACAGATATCTTGGGCGGTGTTCCGTTTTCGAAACTCAATGCTCTGGCAGGCGGTTTCCGTGGTGATGGCCAGGGAGGTGGGAAATCGCGGCTGATTTCACACTCGGAAACCCGTTCCGTAAACAGCGAGTGTATCTCCAAATCACCTGGCAGGTCAGGGACTCACTCGTCCGCCCCATTGTTACCTCATGGGGGCCAAAGGTCGGTGGCCATGTCTAAACAGCATCCGAGCATTTTACTCTCTCCAGCCCAGCTCTCTCCAGGAGACCGACACAAAATGGCTGAAAACCAAAAGACGATGGCTGCAACACTCCGCTGCCCCCCCCCACGCTGCCCCCAGATTTAGGAACAAATCCCTCGAGGCTTTGGTAAGAGGAGTGCGCCAACGTCGGTGTGTGTTTACCCGAGGGAAGGTCCCAGGGAGCACACCAACCTCATCTCTCCAACCAGAGAGGCGATAGCAAAGCAGGCGTGCGCGGCTGGCAGCTGCCCCCACAACGCTGTCCAGGGTAGGAAGCAGAAGAATGATCTCGGCCGCTCCACCAGGGTAAGTTCTAGTTCTCGATTAGGCCTGGGGTCACTTCGGGAAGATATCTCCTGACATGTCTCCAGGCAGTGGCAGTGACAACTCAGGTCTCTGGCATTCAGAGGACTACTGGAGATCAGCGAAATCCAAATCAGATGATGAGCCTCTGCGAGCAGCCGGCAACACAATTCTGGAGATGCGACATGAAGTGGAACATCGGGCAGAGATGCAATTATCACTCAGCAGACTGGAGTGAACGATGAAGGGGTCTGTCTGCGTTACAACATGCCAATGCCTGAAGTAACCATGTGAAGGGTGGCGACCACCTTGGACATCTTGGTCCAGCAGGTTTTTTGCCGGATTTGCACTTGGACCTGCACACCATAGCTAGAGGCACTGGTGGGATCCATCAGTGGCTCGACAAGAGGGGGATGGGGCACCTTGACCTCCCTTTTCCCTCACGGAGTCAGGGAGACGCCCTCAGACAGCCTCAGGGAGGAGGAGCATCAGCTCGATACCCCAGGGGACCTCCGCACTGGACATTCTAAGGGTGTCAGGCCATTCTGAATTTCAACTCCAGCTGTCCAGGCCGAGGGGAGGGGTGCATCTAACCCAGAGCAGGGTACCCTTATCAGGCTGGGGTCTTCCAGGCCACAGGACACCAGAGGACATCCGCCAAGGTCATCACAGACAACAGTAAGGAGCAGCCAGAAGGCTGCCTCCATCGCTGCTGTGGATGTCATGGCTATATCTTGACATCGTGTTAAGGTAAGAAAAGTTAAGAAATATTCACATAGTTCATAGACTATCTTTATTTATACTTTTGAAAATGGATTTGATATCAATGGGAATGGTTTGGTTATTTGAAGGCATTGCGCATATTCATTCATATGCCCTCTTATTGCGAGAGTGAGGATGGGGGCGAACCATCCTCGAACATAGCGAGGAAAGAACTAATCCTACCAACTCCTCCCCTCCCACCTTCATTCTGCCCGGACTCTGCTCGTCCTCCCACCAAGGACATGTTGGATAAAGAAACTGCACAAATCCCAAACTGAACATTCAGTGTTTAGGGCAGCACGGTAGCATTGTGGATAGAACAATTGCTTCACAGCTCCAGGGTCCCAGGTTCGATTCCGGCTCGGGTCACTCTCTGTGTGGAGTCTGCACATCCTCCCCGTGGGTTTCCTCCGGGTGCTCCGGTTTCCTCCCACAGTCCAAAGATGTGCAGGTTAGGTGGATTGGCCGTGATAAATTGCCCTTAGTGTCCAAAATTGCGCTTAGTATTGGGTGGGGTTATGGGGATATGGTGGAGGTGTTGACCTTGGGTAGGGTGCTCTTTCCAAGAGCCGGTGCAGACTCGATGGGCCGAATGGCCTCCTTCCGCACTGTAAATTCTATGATGATATAAACTTACTAAATCAGGATAACCAACGGTGCAGGGCATCACACCAAAATTATTCACTTCCCTGTAAGAAAATATATTGACAACATTAATAGACCGCATAATTATCAGAGCACAGAGTCCAAGATAAGAACTTAGTTTCAAGGCTACTGCTGGGGGTTTTCACAGCAATCGGCTATAGTGTATCTCACTCCCCTCGAGTGACCAGATGACACAGAGTTCCAGTTTAAGATCTTTATTCAAGCTATAACAAGGGATCTTGTTTGCCAACATCTGGCCCGCAAGCTCCCTGAACAAAGGAATACAGCAGCAAATATACCTTTACAAGTAATTTCCATACACCAATTGAAATTGTACACTTATTCGAAGATGACCAGTATCCAATCACAACTGATCGTCTTAATTACTTCATCGGTTTCCCACAGTAGCATCTGACCAATCACAAAAAATCTACGCTTGCCTAATTAAGACAAATATCCAATGGTTAACAAGGCACATACATAGAGCCATACTTGCAATAAATACAGGTCTATGGTCCTTGAGTGTCTGGCCCCTGAGGAGTGAATTATTTCTACTATTCAGACACATTTGCAGTACTGGGCTGTTATCTGAAAAAAAAAATCCCTTATTGTCACAAGTAGGCTCCAATGAAGTTACTGTGAAAAGCCCCAAGTCGCCACATTCCGGGAGGCTGGTACGGGAATTGAACCGTGCTGCTGGCCTGCTTTAAAAGCCAGCGATTTAGCTCAGTGAGCTAAACCAGCCCCTTTAGGGAAGGGTGGCTTCCTTCGAGCTGGAATTGAACCAGCGACCTAAGGATGTCAGTTTTAATGATCTACAGTCCTCCGCTATACCAGCTGAGCTATCGAAGGAGAGGCTGGAAAGCAGTGATATGTGGTTACGGTCCCCTCGTGGACTATTAAAAGCCCCAGGTCCTTTGTTATTGCAGCTGTGGACTGCAGATCTAGCAGTCCCCCAGGGATTTAGTTACAGTCATAGAATCATAGAATTTACAGTGTAGAAGGAGGCCACTCGGCCCATCGAGTCTGCACCGGCCCTTGGAAAGAGCACCCTACTTAAGCCCATACCTCCACCCTACCCTATCCCCGTAACCCAGTAACGCCGCCTAACCTTTTTTGGATCCTTCGGGAATGAAATTAGGATGCTCATCAAAACACTTTGATGTCAGATCAATTCTAACTTTAAATCTGAGATAGAATTTTGTCAGGGATATGGGGTAAAGGCAAGTATATGGAGTGGGTGGTAGATCAGGCATGATGTCAGTGAATGTGGAGCAGGCTAGAGGGGCTGAATGGCCTCCTCATGTTCCTGTTCCCCTTGGGGAAAAATGGCAGCTGGATAAATTTGTATTTTGAAGGCAGCACGGTGGCGCAGTGGTTAGCACTGCAGCCTCACAGCGCCAAGGTACCAGGTTCAATCCCGGCTCTGGGTCACTGTCCGTGTGGGGTTTGCACATTCTCCCCGTGTTTGCGCAGGTTTCGCCCCCACAACCCAAAGATGTGTAGGCTAGCTGGATTGGCCATGCTAAATTACTCCTTAATTGGAAAAAATGATTTGGGTACTCTAAATTTATTTTATTTTTTAAATTTGTATTTTGGCCTCTTTAAATTGACAAATTTGACAGAGTTTCCTAATAAAACTGTAATCTCAAAAGGTTTTTATAATTTAAATAATAAATGATACATCATAAAAATATGGGAAAAAAATAAAATGAAAATCGCTTATTGTCACAAGTAGGCTTCAAATGAAGTTACTGTGAAAAGCCCCTAGTCGCCACATTCCAGCACCTGTTCAGGGAGGCCGGTACGGGAATTGAACTGTGCTGCTGGCATTGTTCTGCAATACAAGCCAGCTGTTTAGCCCACTGTGCTAAATCAGTCCCTGGTTCTCACTATTTACTTCACTGTTGAGAATTCCATCATCAGCATACTTGGAAACGTTACTTTCTGGACAAAAGTCCAGCTTATTTATTTCTAACAAGAAAAACTTCCTTTGAATAGCCTTGTATTTCTTGCAGATTTGTCTCTGTTCTGAACAAAATACCATCCTTTTCTCATGCAGGTTTTTCACCAAATTCCACTCATTCTTGTTCAAAATACTCCACAACTTAGAAAACGCAGAGTGGAGTTTCTGTAATTGATTCGACTGTTCCTGTGCCAGTTACCGGCTGGACAATTTCTCCTTCTCCCATTGTCGGCTCCCAATCTGATCTTCCATAACCGCTCTTGCTCGGTGGGGCCTTCAGGCTGTGGTGTGGTCTGACTTTTACTGACCTCGCACTGTGGACTGACTGATAGATGTAACTAGTTAATGAATAATGGGGAAAAATACTAAATCTCTCCCTCGCAAACAAAAAGCCGCCGTCATGGCTTTGAGCTACGTCCTTGCTACTAGCCCTGTTGCTGATACAGCCTTGCAGCTGAGGTGCAGCTCATAGAATGAGATGACCAAGATGCCAACCTGACTCTTAACACCTCAATCCCGCAGAGTTTGGAAAAGGTTTGGACACATTAATGACATCCTACCAAACTCACACCTCCAATCTCAGGAGGATAACAATTCACTTCTTTCTAACCAATAAACTATATGTAATCATTAAATCAATGTCCTTCAACTGGCATCCCGATTAAAGTTAACTTGCACGAGTTATGACTGAATGTCCTTTGGCCCGTTATCCAATGCCACTCAAAGAAAACGCATTCAAGGATTTAATTGATATGGAATGCATATATTCAGCACCTGTGCCTCCTTAATGGTTACGTCCATTCCCAATTTTCACATTCCTGTGTGCTAATGCTGAAATTGAGCACCTTTATTGTGAAGCTCATGAATCCTGGAGTCCCTTGTTAAAGCAGGAAAAATGCCATTGGTTCCAATGGTTCTTTCTCAAGGAGATATTTCACTTTTCTCTCATCAGAGAGCCCTGGGCTCCTTCGCTCCTGTCCAGGCTCCTTCCCAGTTCGGATTTCTGACTGCACCATAACCAGGACTTTACAAGAAAGTGGTGGACAGATTTTACTTTGAGACCAGCTTCAACCATCCTTCATGCCGATCATCCTTCATGCCGATCATCCCTCCAATTTTCCTGGAACCTAATGGTGTGCAGGGAGAGATGCCTCCTGTTCTCCTCCAGAATCCTGCAATAGTCATGGATCCCATAGTTATTGTGGTTTATGTTCCAACCTCTCTACCTGAGTGCATAACTGCTGATATCCCAATGTATATTATGAAAGGTTGTGGACGCAGCACAGACCCCTGAGACACAGCACTATTCACCGGCTACCATCCTGTAAAAGACCCCTTTATCCCCATTCTCTGCCTTCTGCCAGTCAGCCAATCCTCTATCCATGCCAGGATCTTACCCTTAACACCAGGACTCTTAACTTATTTAACACCCTCCTATGCGGCACCTTCTGGAAATCTAAATAGATTACGTCCACTGGTTCTCCTTTGTCCAACTTCCTTGTTACCTCCTCAAAGAACTCTAACAGATTTGTCAGACATGACCTCCCCTTGACGAAGCCGTGCTGACTCAGTCCTATTTTATCATGCACTTCCAAGTACTCCGCAATCTCCTCTTTAATAATGGACCCCAAAGCTTACCAATGACCGAAGTCAGGCTAACCGGCCTATAATTTCCCGTCTTCCGCCTACCTCCCTTCTTAAACAGCGATGTTACATTAGCTACTTTCCAGTCCTCAGGGACCTTCCCTGCCTCTAGTGATTCTTGAAAGATCACCACCAATGCCTCCACAATCTCCTCAGCTATCTCCTTTATAACCCTGATTTATCCACCTTCAGACCTTTCAGTTTCCCCAGAACCTTCTCTTTAGTGATGGCCACTACACTGACCTCTGCCCCCTGATTCTCCTGGAGTTCTGGTATCCCACTGGTGTCTTCCACCGTGAAGACTGATGCAAAGTTACTATTCAGATCCTCTGGCATTTCTTTGTTTCCCATTATTACTTCTCCAGCCTCATTTTCCAGTGGTCCAATGTCTATTCTTGCCTCTCTCTTACCTTTTATATATTGAAAATAACTCTTCCTATCTTCTTTTATATTACTAGCGAGCGTACACATATTTCATCTTCTCCCTCCTTATTGCTTTTGTAGTTGTCCTCTGCTCACTTTTAAAGGCTTCCCAATCCTCTGGCTTCCCATTAATGCCCGCCACTTTGTATGCTTTTCTCTTTTTCTTTTATGCTGCCCTTTCCTCCTGTAGCATAAATTGTCATGATCATTTGAAATTTGACATTCTTGTGTTTGTCCTGATGAGTTCAAGATGAAAAGCTTTGACAACATGTCTCTCTTTCAAGCAATATTCGAGTTCTGTACTACTAAGCAACTGTTAGTGAAAACATCGAACCTTTACAATGGAAATACACTTGCTCAATATATTACATAACAGCTGAATCAGGTCTCAAAAGAGGAAGCAACGCATGGATGTCAGAGTTTGGTTTCATAACCAGACGATACACAATTTGCCTCTTCCAAACAATGATGATTGAATGGCATGTTGTAATACTTTGGATTTTTTTTATGTACACTTCATACATTGTTCCTTTCTTGATTTTTTTGTATAATATTAAACAGGAAGTCGGGTAAAGGAGATGTGGCAATGCATTACCTTGAAATTAATGAACAAAATTTGCCACTTTTCATCAAAACTCAAAGATTGTGTGTGAAATTCAATTTAAACAGTGTATAATTGTGGGATCAATGGTTTAAAATGCTTAAATTGGCTTTGTAAATCCTCTGCAGTTCTGCCAGTCTCCAGCTAAGACACCGGGCGATTGGAAGGACCAACACGGAAATGGGGAGGTACTCTGGGCCTCCGGCAGTTTTCCAAACGTCCTCCTACCTCACACAAGACAAAATAATGGGTGGAAGCTCTTTAAGCAAGGAGGTCCGAGAAATGAAAGGGGATCTTGCTATGCACTGACAGATGATCCACTTCGTGAGGTAAGGTGTACTTGGCTCAAAACATGAGGCCTCTCAGTATAGTTCAGGCCTACTAAGTGGCTTGTACCCGCAAACAACAATGTTTTATTAGCTGCGGTATTTACATGGCTGGTCCAGTTCAGTTTCTGGTCAACGGTAACTCCCCAGGATAGCGATGATGTTGGAGAGTATGGTATTGTAAATGCTGCTGAATGTCAAGAGCAGATGATTAGATTCTCTCTTGTAGAAGTTGGTCATTGCCTGGCACTTGAAGGATAGACCTGGGTGGAATCTCCCACCACCTGGGGGGGGCAAGCGGGTGGATGAACATTCATTCTTTGGGTGTTTGGGGAAGTTAGATACCAAAGCTGAGCCTGAAATGGCTCTTCTGCCGCCTGTTACATTCAAACTGTGACCATGGTGGCCGACCGAGTTGGAGGACACAGTAAGATCCAAGCCCAGTAGAATTAAAGGGACTGCAGCCCATAGAGTTTCAATCCCAACAAAGATACTCTGGAGGAGGGCAGCAGTGGCGCAGTGGTTAGCACTGCTGCCTCATGGCACCGAGGTCCCAGGTTCGATCCCGGCCCTGGGTCACTGTCTGTGTGGAATTTGCACATTCTCCCCGTGTTTGTGTGGGTTTCGCCCCCACAACCCAAAAGATGTGCAGGGTAGGTGGATTGGCCACGCTGAATTGCCCCTTAATTGGAAAAAATGAATTGGGTACTCTTAAAAAAAAAAGAGATACTCTGGAGGGCGGAAATATTAGAAATTGCTCACAATATACTTAAAAATAAAATAATCAAGGGGAGTATCAGTCCTCTGGAAATTGACTGCCATTATTGGTGATTATGAAATATTGTGAAATTAATTGGGGTTTTGTGTTAACACCAAACAGGATATTTAAACACATATGTTTCTATTTCTTGTCAGACCTGGGTTGTGAAGAATCAAATTCAGTGCGCAAAATATAATTCTAACACTTGTGTATTTTTACATTATTCATATTTCAATACATTCCACCAAGGCACATTTTAATCTTATTTCTTTCAGGTCGAAAGAACAGCCAGTATCTCATTATCTTTGATGTCTGGACTCCCAATCCTATTCTTGAGCTCAGTGTTGGCAATATCAAGAAATGGAAAGCCCCCCGCCCCCATTTCCTCTATTGCTACAGTTGCTTCCAATAATAGGAAGTACAATTTGCACTAACAAAGGTTAACTTGATGGGTATTTGAGTCACAGATGTTAATGTTATATGAAGTGCATGTTCTAGTTTGTAAGTAAGAGCTGCTGTTAAGAATTGAGGAAAGGTTAGGGCACTGGTTTCCACCAGTGTTTTGTGAATAAACCTATGTTAAGAAACGACTGACTCCTCTTTTACTTAGTGAATGAGCAGCGAATCACAACAATGGATTTTGCCCCCAAGGTGTTATAGCCACAGCTGCAACCCATCCTCGCCCCCAGTGACACCCTGGAGCAGAGATTAAAAAGGAATTTCCACTGTAGACCGTATTGCCTGCATTGACATGGCACCTTTCATGACGTCAAGATGTCTCAAAATGCCATTTACGATGAATAAATACCTCTTCAAGTATAGTGACTGTTGTAATGTAGGAAACGTAGCAGCGGATATTCACACAGCAAGATCCCACAAACAGCAATCTGATTACAACTAAGTAAAATGTAAGAAATTAATATATATATTGTATTTTATATCTGATGCAGTAAATTTTTTAAAAGTCTGGGTTAAGGTATATATTTGTTGCAGTAATATTATTAAAGAACCTAGGTTTATGGTACCCAGCCTGTGTGTTTTCTAAAACTGTAATTAAGGTGTTGTAAGAGTAAGATAATGATTCATTCCAACCGCTTACTTGGTTACAAGTAAAGGACTAATGGATGTGAGGCAACCAACCTCTAATATCCCCCCAGGCAGTGTGTTCCAGACCGTCACCACCCTCTGGGTAAAGAAGGTTTTCCTCAAATCCCCCCTGAACCTCCCGCCCCTCCCCTTGAACTTGTGTCCTCCTCATAACCGGCCCTTCAACGAGTGGGGCCAACTGCTCCCTATCCACCCTGTCCATGCCCCTCAGAATCCTGTACACCTCAATCAGGTCGCCCCCCCCCCCCAGTTCTCCCTGCTCCAGCGAAAACAACCCAAGCCTATCTAACCTCTCCTCATAACTTAAATTAGGTCTATGACTATCAATTGACTGGAGCAAGGGTCTCAGTCAACACCACATCTCACGAATGAATTTTTAAAAATCAAACTCTGATCGCCTTGTGCCCTGTAATTTGAAGAGCATTAGGCTCTCCAGTTCTCTTCACTGGGGCTCAACTTGTGACAAGGACACTGCTGGCCTCAGTATGCCAAGGCTATTCTTGTTAACTCATGTTATGACACAAAATTCTAGAATTATATTAGACTTTAAATAAGTTGTATATTTTTAAATATAGACGGAAATGCCAAAGGTGGCTAAGAATGTACAACTAGCTACTGACAAGGATGGTTGCGGGGGTTTCTCTACTGAAGAACAGAACTTCACCCTCTGTTTCTCGTCAAGACTCTTGTAAAACCAGCCATCTCCAAGAAGGGCAGAGGGAGACCTCCAAGACCCGAGATGTAACAGCCTAGACAGGTGCTCTTGGAATACACACATCTGGGGGTTAAAGGCCTGCTTGCTACCAGCCTGTGCTGCCTTGTCTGTCAGTCTGTCAGTGGGGGTTTGTGTGCTGTGAGAAATGCAGATGAAAGTCTGCCACACTGAAATGAATACAGTGACCAAGGCAGGGCCCCTGCAACGATAGCCAGCTTTTTGCTGGTACATCTACAACTCTCCCTCTCTCTTTCTGTGAAAGTCGATAAGCCATCGGATAGCAACTGGAAAAGAGCTGAAATCGCTACCAAACGACTGAGGCTGTATACGGCTCTGGTCAGACCGCATTTGGAGTATTGTGAGCAGTTTTGGACCCCGTATCTAAGGAAGGGTGAGCTGGCCTTGGAAAGGATCCAGAGGAGGTTCACAAGAATGATCCCTGGAATGAAGAGCTTGTCATATGAGGAGCGGTTGAAGACTCTGTGTCTGTACTCGTTGGAGTTTAGAAGGGTGAGGGTGGGATCCTATTGAAACTTACAGGATACAGAGAGGCCTGGATAGAGTGGATGTGGAGCGGATATGTCCACTAGTAGGAAAAACTAGAACCCGAGGGCAGAGCCTCAGACTGAAGGGACGATCCTTTAAAACTGGGGTGAGGGGGAATGTCTTCAGCCAGAGGGTGGCGAATCTGTGGAACTCTTTGCCGCAGAAGGCTGTGGAGGCCAAATCACTGAGTGTCTTTAAGACCGAGATAGATAGGTTCTTGATTAATAAGGGGATCAGGGGTTAAGGGGAGAAGGCAGGAGACTGGGCTGTGAAAGATATTAGTCTTGGTTGAATGGCAGAGCAGTCACGATGGGCTGACTGGACTAATTTTGCTCCTATGTCTTATGGTCTTAGAAGCCACCTGCACTGAAGAGTCAACTGTTCGACAGCAGAAGCCAAGTATACTGCAAACAACAGTAACTGCCGCATTGCGTCATCATCTACCCCTCGCAACTCTGTTCTGTTCTGTAACATCGTCTGCATACCTTCTGTGTTAAAAACAAGACTTCCAGCTCGAACAATCTTTGCTACAAATTCCTTAACTCCACTTCGTCTTTCCCCCCCCCTCTTAAATTATTCAAGCCTTTAAAGCTCGAACTTCCCATGACCAAAACACTACTTTCTAATCAATCTTTGCTTGTCTTTTACTGCTTGTTCATCTCGGATATGGCCTTTATTGTGTTCCGCAAGGAAATAAACTCGGTATATGTTGAAACATGCTTCCGCGTTGTAAAACAAATTGGATTCAACTAGGGAGTCTCAATGTACAAAAGCCTATTGAGCAGTCAATCCTCTGCGGATTTTCATGTGCACTGTTAACTTCTCCTTCTTCAACCCTTATTTTCTTCAGTAGCAAACTGTTTTTTTTAGAGCTTCCTTTCTTTCCGTCTATCTTTTGGCCCCCTTCTCTACAGCTTTTTGCTTTGAGCCTTTGTTCCAGCGGCATAGCTGAGATATGTTACGCAATTATATAAAACAACTGGGCTGCTGTTCCTTTAACGTGTGCCCAAACTGGAACCATTTGACCTTCCCTTGCTATGTGAACAGAACATTTCCTCTTTAAGGTTTATTGAAATTTGCTTTTCCCTTTCGTCAGCACCAGTTACTTGCATAGTTATGGTTTACCACAGCCAAAAGAGAGATTTGCAAGTTAGAGTTTTCTTTTCCTCGTGGACTTCGTCACTTTAGTGCTTTCCACGTTCAGAGGTTGCCTGTAACTGAGGCAGATCTCGTGCCTCATGGCTGCATGCCCATGCGTTGCCAGTCTGCATTAACTGTAAATATTTACCCTTCCCAAACAATCAGAGGCCGATTTCAGCGATTGAGCAATTTAATGAAGGTGGACTCTGAGGAGAAAACAAAATCCCAGAAAAGGGCTTTTTGGTGAGTAAATTCAGCCCTAACCAACCCCAGAGCCCCTGCCAGAGAAGAAGTAAAGAATGTTTTTCAAACATTAGCCACCTGTTTCTCGCCTAATCAATGAGCAGCTGACAATCGAAAGCAACTGTCGAACTAATGCCTAACCAATTGTTACAGGTGGGACCATGAGCTTGCAGAATGCGTCCCTCCTTTTTCCTGTGGGAAGCTCCTGAAAGCAGGACCGCACACCACTGACTGAAATTTTCAGTTTTACAAACGGGCTGCATCAAGCATTTAAAACGACGCTCAAACCAGCTGAGGGGGGATTTCATCTTTATATTTGTGAAGTCAAGAAAATAAAATAAAATAATCCGAGTCTGTTGCAGATATGTGTTGTGGTAGTCATCACTACCAGTATTATGTGTATTACGGCACTGCCCGTGCACTAGAGGTACATGGGTAAATCCCTGCCTGCTGGCTCCGCCCAGTAGGCAGCGTATAAATGAGTGTGATCGCCGGTGTTGCAGCCATTCTGGTTCCAGCTACAGGACGCACAACATCTTTGATCAATAAAGCCTCGATTATTCCACTACTCTCGTCTTTGTGGTAATTGATAGTGCGTCATGTGTGAGGCCCTCCCAAGAACATCGCCCTACCTGCCAGCTGGATCAATGTGGGAGCCGGAAGACTGCCCACTCCCAGGCACCCGTAACTTGCCAACGGCATTTAAATGAGGCCAGAACCAAAAGTGGTTCAGATCTTCTGCTGCGCTTGCTGCCTATGCAAGATGGCTGCCGCTACCTGTCTGCACGTACGCACAGGTAATCAATGATGTCATTTGCAGGAGACACAGCAAATGCCCACCAATACAATAGCCAGCCTGGTAGCACACAGGGGCTGGTTTAGCACAATGCTAAATCGCTGGCTTTGAAAGCAGGCCAGCAGCACAGTTCAATTCCCGTACCAGCCTCCCTGAACAGGCGCCGGAATGTGGCGACTAGAGGCTTTTCACAGTAACTTCATTTGAAGCCTACTTGTGACAATAAGCGATTTTCATTCATTTCACAGGGGGATGGGCATAACTGATGTCCACATCAACCAACAGTAAGGCAGTTTGCCCAGCTTGAGGGGACGGAAATGATGGGTGTCGTATTTGCATTTGCAGATGTTCCGGAACCTCCACTCTCTCCCACCTGCTCGCTGGCTCCATTCCTATTCCTACCCTTTGCTCTCAGTAATCTCACCCGCTGCAAAAACATCACACTGCTTTTAACCCTTTAAGATTGCGTTACCTGCTAGATGCGCGGGAGGACCAGCGAACCACGTTCACATGTTTTGGGCATGTCCTAAGCTTAGGGGGTACTGGGAGGGATTTGCGGGGGTCATGTCCCAGATGCTGAAAACAAGGGTGGTGATGACTCCAGAGGTGGCAATTTTATGGGGTTTTGGAAGACCCAGGAGTCCGGGGGGAGAAAGAGGCCGATGTTCTGGCCTTTGCTTCCCTAATAGCCCGGCCGCAAATACTGCTGGCATGGAGGGGCTCAAACCCACAAAGACCGAACTATGGCTTTCGGACATGTCAAGTTTTTTGGGTATGGAAAAAATTAAGTTCGCCTTGAGGGGATCTGTACTGGGGTTCGCCCTAAGGTGGCAACCATTCATCGACTTCTTCGCGGGAGAGTGAACGTCAGTGGGGGGGGGGAGATTAGAGTAGAGTAGGAGGGATAAATAGGCGGGTAGTGTCTATGGGAGAGGAACGGGCATGTGCAGTATGGTTTGATTGAAGTATTGGTTTAATATTGATGTTTGCATATTTCTGTAATCTGTAACTGTTTATAATGCCAAAAATACTTCAATAAAATTGTTTGTTAAAAAAAGATTGCGTTACCTGAAGAGTGTATTAGATTGTGCAGATTGTTAACAATGGGACCCCTGGAGGTGCAGCCGACTAGGAATTATTCACTTAAAGATAGTGTCCCAGACACCGGGGGTTAGTCGCATTTCCTCTCCATTCATTGCCTGTGCTTAGACGGTATCTGATAACCTTTGACCTTAATTGCAGAGCTGATTCTTGCATTGGATTTGTTCATTGTCACATGTACCGAGGTACAGTGAAAAGTATTGTTCTGCGTACAGTCCAGGCAGATTGTTCCATACATGAAAAGAAAATACATAATAAGGCAAACATAAAATACACAATGTAAATACATAGACACAGGCATCAGGTGAAGCATACAGAAGTGTAGTACTCCAATCTGGATCCGATTCTGATCTGCCAGAGCCTGTGACTGTAGGGCCAATCGGTGAAGTCAGGAAGAGTCATACAAACTCAAAACGTTAACTGTGCTTCTCTCTCTACAGATGTTGCCACACCTGCTCAGATTATCCAGCACTTTCTGTTTTTATTTGAGTTACTTACTCCACAGCTCACAGTGATGTCATGGAGCAAGGCGGTTCAACAGCGTATGCGCACCGTTGACAGCAAACACAGTCTTCATTTAATACCACCATCACTCTCTTCCTCCTGGCTGAAACTGTTCTCCATCTCAACAATTTCCCCTTTAACTTGTCTCATTTCCTGCCAAAAGGTGTGGCCATGGGTACCCATATGGGCCCCAGTTATGCCTGTCTTTTTGTGGAACATTCCTTGTGTTATGGGAGATGTGTTTTCAGAACCCCAAAATGTATCATGGAGTTCACCCAATTCCCACCTTTAATGGATTGTTGCTTTTGAAGCACATGACTTGTTCCCCAGGCGTGGTATTACAATTATGGACGCGTGGGTTTTTAAACAAAACAATGTTTATTCCATGAACTCAAATTAACCTTTTAAATAAACATTGGGTCTCGTAACACCCTTTACTTCAAAGATAACCCCGAAAATAATACAACACTACCCAATCCTGCAAACTGTCCCTTTACACATCCAAAAGACTTCACCTTAAAAAACAAACATGAGGTTACATTCAATATATTTATAGTCTTTGGATTTGCAGACATCCACAGACTAGCTCTGTGTTTTCTTCGCTGCAGCACTCTGCAAAGCACACAGACACTCCCAGCTTTTTCCTCAAACTGGCTTTCTCCTTTCAAGCAGCTCACAGCAGACCAGAACTTCTCAAGCTGCTGTCTCAAACTGGCTTTCTCCTTTTAAGCAGCTCACAGCAAACCAGCCAGGCACTTCTCAGCTGCTCTCTCTCAAAACTGAAACTGAAACTTCAAAATGGCCGAGCTTAAGCCCAGCTCCACCCACACTCTGACATCACTGCATTTCTTAAAGGTACATTGCTTAAACATCCATTTCTTAAGGTACTTTTACATGACACCTCCCCCCAAGAAAAAAAATTAACCATCAACTTAAAGATGGTTTCATTTTTAACCTTGAACCATCAATTAAGAAATGCACACAGTAAAAATACTTTTTCTTTGCAAAACAAAACAACACACGCAAGCAGGCATAATAATATAGTTCATTTGTCCCGTTCTTCTTACTCCAACCGAAATCCTTCCATTCATCACATTCGTGACAAAGCATCGGCTATCACGTTTTCCCATCCTGCCACATGTACTATTTTTAAATGAAATGGCTGCAACAATAAACTCCAGCGAAACAGCCTTGCATTGTTATTCCGGAATCGTTCCAAAAATATCAACGGATTATGATCTGTATATATAATGGTGTCACACGGTTTGCTGGTCACACAAATGTGAAAATGTTGCAAAGCCAGCACCAAACACAAAGTCTCCTTCTCAATCGTCAAATACTTTTTCTGGTGAGAATTCAATTTCTTTGAAAAATAACCAACAGGCCGCTCTAGCCCTTCGTCGTCGTCTTGTAGAAGCACCGCACCTACGCCCACATCACTCGCATTAACAGCCACTTTGAAGGGTTTGGTATAATTTGGGATGACTAACACAGGAGCAGTGGTTAACACAGCCTTCAGGCCGTCAAATGCCTGTTGACACTCCGCTTTCCACTGGAATTTGTTACGCTTCTTGAGCAAGTCCGTCAGTGGAGCGATCACACTGCTAAAATTTGGTACAAATTTCCGGTAAAATCCACTCATACCAAGAAATCACATTATTTCCCATCGTGTCGAGGGTATCGGATACTCCCCAATGACTTTTGTTTTCACATCCCTTGGGACCATTTGACCCTGTCCGATTGTATGGCCAAGGAAAGTGACTTGGGCTTTTCCAAATTCACTTTTGGCTAGATTTATCACCAAACCCGCCTCCTGAAGTAGATCGAATAACTCCATAAGATGTTTTAAATGTTCTTTCCATGTCTGGCTGAAAACTACCAGATCGTCGATATACACTGCACAATTGGATAATCCTGAAATGACTTTGTTCGTTAACCGTTGAAATGTGGCTGGGGCGTTTTTCATGCCAAATGGCATAACTTTGAATTGGTATATACCATCTGGAGTCACAAAAGCTGAAATTTCCTTCGCCCTTTCGGATAAAGGTACCTGCCAGTAACCTTGAAGTAAATCCAATTTGGAAATAAAAGCAGATTGTCCCACTTTCTCAATGCAATCCTCCAAATGTGGGATAGGATAAGAGTCCGTTCTTGTAACTGCATTCACCTTTCTATAGTCCACACACAACCGTTGGGTACCGTCTGGTGTAGGTACCATCACAATGGGTGAGCTCCATTGGCTGCAACCCGCTTCAATTATGCCATTTTTAAGCATACTCTCAATCTCTCTGTTAACCTGTGCCAATTTTAAAGGATTAGTCTATATGGATGTTGTTTGATAGGAAGAGCATTTCCCACATCTACATCATGTATAGCCATTTTAGTACTTCCCAATTTATCTCTGCAAACTTGTGATATCAATAACTCTTTCAGGTCAGTTCGTTTTTCCTCTGGAAGGTAATTCATCCCAATTGTTAAGAACATCCTCATTTTCCAATTTAATTTGAGGTATGTCAAATTCACAGACATCTGGATTTGGTTCGTCACTTTGAGTTAGAATCATTAAAACCTCCTTTTCAAAGTACCTTTTAAGCATATTCACATGACACACTCGGTGAGACTTCCTTCTATCTGGTGTTTTTACCACATAATTCACCTCACTTAATTTCCTTTCAATCTGATACGGTCCACAAAACCTAGCTTTTAAAGGCTTACCTACCACTGGTAACAACACTAAAACTTTATCCCCACTGGCAAAACTACGAACTTTGGATTTCCGCTACCCGTTTCATCACATTTTGTGCGACTTTAAATTGTTGTCTAGCCAATTCACCTGCTCTATTTAATCGTTCCCTAAAATTTGACATGTAATCCAATAGTGTAATTTCCGATTTCTCACCCAACAATTTTTCCTCAATCAATTTGGGATTCCTTTATCCCAATCCTCTGGATAATCTTGACAATACGCCCTCAACATTGTCTTTAATGTCTGATGCCACCTTTTTAACACTCCCTGCGATTCTGGATGGTACGCAGTTGATTTAAATTGTTTTATTCCTAAGCTATCCATAACTTCTTTGAATAACTTTGAAGTAAAATTCGATCCTTGATCCAATTGAATTTCTGTGGGTAGTCCATATCTAGTAAAGAATTTAAGTAACTCCTCCACAATCCTTTTAGCTGTAATATTACGTACTAGAATGGCCTCTGGAAACCTAGTAGACACATCCATTATAGTCAAAAGATATTGATTCCCACTTTTTGTTTTAGGAAGCGGTCCTACACAATCAATTAGGACCCTCGTAAAAGGTTCCTCAAATGCTGGAATGGGTATTAAGGGCGCTGGTTTTATCACTGCTTGAGGTTTCCCTATCACTTGACATATTTTTATGTAGTCCAGGCCAATATAAATGTTTCTGGATTTTAGCTTGAGTTTTCCTTATTCCCAAATGACCTCCCACTGGTACCTCATGTGCAACTCGCAACACCTCCTTTCTATACCCTACCGGCAATACTTCTTGATGAACTTCTGCCCACTTTTCATCCGCCTGCATATGTACAGGTCTCCATTTTCTCATCAAGACATCACTTTTACGGTAATAACACTCTGGTATACGCGCAGATTCCTCTTCCGTATATGCTCTCTGATATATCCGTTTTATTTCTACATCTTTCTGTTGTAACTCCACCAATTTTCCTGAACTAAAAATATTCGCCTCATCCTCCACCTATTCTTGTTCTTTTCATGTTTCAGAGCCATTTTCCGAAGTTCAAACTCTCTCTCTTTTTCCCTTTCCTCTCTATCTCTTTCTTTGTTTCTTTCTTCTCTCTCCTGTTCTTTTTCCTCTCTATGTCTATCTCTTTCTTTTTCTATCATTGCATATTCAAGCCACTTTAATTATTTTTCATGTTCAAGTTGCTTTAATTCTTTTTCATGTTCAAATTGCTTAATCTGCAACTGGAGCTTTGCCATATCTAATGAGTCAGAATGTATCACAGGCAAACGTAAATGCGCAGATACCACGTTAGGTACCTCATCTTTTTGTATTTTGCTAGGCAGTGTTAACTGCAATGCTTTTGCCAAACCTAACAGTCTGTTTTTAGTCTCTGTCCGTAAGGTACTGTGTGTGACAGTCTCCGCCCCCAAAAGCTTCTGAGCTTCTGAAAGAGCCATTGTACACACTCCCCACTCCCCACTTAAACTAAAATACCATACTGGAAAAGCAGCAATCCTTCACTGTCTTTAAGCTCACAAAAGCCAATCAAATAGATAGACTTTTATCCCCCTCGAACCCCCAATGGGGTTTCAGAACCCCAAAATGTATCACGGAGTTCACCCAACTCCCACCTTTAATGGATTGTTGCTTTTGAAGCACACGTCTTGTTCCCCAGGTGTGGTATTACAATTATGGACACGTGGGTTTTTAAACAAAACAATGTTTGTTTCATGAACTCAAATTAACCTTGTAATTAAACATTGGGTCTCTTAACACCCCTTACTTCAAAGATAACCCCGAAAATAATACAACACCACCCAATCCTGCAAACTGTCCCTTTACAAATCCAAAAGATTCACCTTAGAAAACAGACATGAGGTTACATTCAATATATTCATAGTCTTTGGATTTGCAGACATCCACAAACCAGCTCTGTGTTTTCTTCTCTACAGCTCTCCGCAAAATACACAGACACTCCCAGCTTTTTCCTCAAACTGGCTTTCTCCTTTTAAGCAGCTCACAGCAAACCAGCCAGGCACTTTTCAGTTGCTCTCTCTCAAAACTGAAACTGAAACTTCAAAATGGCCGAGCTGAAGCCTAGCTCTACCCACACTCTGACATCACTGCATTTCTTAAAGGTACATTGCTTAAACATTCATTTCTTAAAGGTACTCTTACATGACACTTGTTCCAGTCCTACTCAGGTCCGCTTCCGCAACTCTTTTTCCCGTTACAGTGATGACTGTATCGGTGCTGCTTCATGCTCTCGTTTGGACCTGGAAATTTTTTTATCAATTTTCCCTCCTATTTCCACTTCTGTCACCTCACATGCTCCAACACTTCCCTTCCCTCCATGACCTCTCTGCCTCCATTTCCAGTGATAGACTGAATACCAATTTTCATTACGAAGTCCACCAACTTCCACAGCTGCTGAGACTACATCTCCTCACACCTGCTTCCTGTAAGGAGGATCCTGACTTCCTATTCTTCCAGTTTCTCCATGTCTGTAGCATCTGTTCCGATGATGCCACCTTCTAAAATGGCACTTTTGAAATCTCTGCTTTTTCCTTAACCAAGGTTCCCCCTCCCCGTGGTTGACAGGACACTCAACCGGATATGACCTATTTTGCGCACCTCCACCCTCACCCCTTACCCTCCCTCCCTCCGGGAACCATGATAGGGTGCACCTTATCTTCACTTTCCAGCCTCTGCATTCAAATGAATCATACTCCGCCATTTCCGCCAACTCCTGCATGGTGCCACCACAAAACACATCTTCCCCTTGTCATGATATCAACATTAACATAACATGGTGCAATCACACACACACACTGATGGACAGGTAGTTGGACAAACCAACACACACACAACATCGCAGCCAATCACCAGTGAGAGCACACGCACTATAAAACAGGGTAAACCACAGTTCCCGCTCATTCTACCAGGAGATAGCTCAGAGCACAGAGCTCACAGCGTGCCACTCAGACATACACCATGTGCTGAGTGCTTCACTAAGATAGTGCTAGGGCTGGGTCCACAGGTTAGCTGGTGAAGTACGAACCACAGCCAGAAGTTAATAGTTATTATTGTACAGAATAATAAAACAGAGTTGTACCATCTACAACCATGTTGGTACGTTTGTGTATCGGAACACCCAACACGACATGATACCATGACTGGAAACTCGCCAGCGACTGTGAGACCTACCTGCACCTCTTCAGAAACCCGCCATCCTGTGCCATGGAAACCATCAGCCCGCCGCAGCCGCTCCGGATCGCTGGAAATCTTGGCGTCAACTGGAGGCTGTTTAAACAGCGTTCCAACTCTCCGCAATTCCGCCAGCCTCGCAGGGGCGTGCGGGCCATTCAGCTCCCATACACCGAGTCATACCCTGACGACGTGCAGACCGGCGATACCGACGACCGGGAACCCTTCCGCGTTGCGGTAATAAACAAGAACTGGGTGTCCCTAAGTCGGACCCACCAGCCGATGCCAGTGCACAGCATTAACCCGAGCGATGAATGGTGTGCCACCCTAACGGTCAACCGATCACCAATCACATTCCGCTTAGACACTGGGACCTCTGCCAATCTCATTGCATGGTCAGCCTTCCACACCTTGAAGGTTAAACCACCGATCCGGCCATCCCACTGTCAGCTGGTTGATTATAAAGGAAATGTTATCCCGGCCATGGGGTCCTGCCAGCTCGAGGTTGCACACAATTCACATACAGCCACACTGTCTTTTGAGATAGTTGGATCCTTGAAGGACTCTCTGTTAGGCGCACAGGCATGCAAGATCCTCCACCTCGTTCAGCGGGTACACACTCTGTCTCCAGAAGGCACGTCTGATTTCCCGGATGCAGACTTTAGGGCGCAGCTCCACTCGCTTCTCTCCCACAACGAGGAGGTTTTCGAGGGCATGGGCACACTGCCCTACACTTACAGATGCCACCCCGGTCATTCACGCACCTTGTAGAGTCGCAGCACCATTCAAGGACCGCCTCAAGCAGCAGCTGCAGGACCTGCAGGACCAAGGAGTGCTTTCCCGGGTCACGGAGTCAACGCCATGGGTCAGCTCCATGGTGTGCGTAAAAACGCCCTCCGGCGAGCTCCGGATCTGCATCGACCTGAAAGACCTGAACAACAACATCATGAGGGAACACTACCCCATACCCAAACGGGAAGAAATCACGAGCGAAATGGCCCGGGCAAAAATTTTCACCAAACTTGATGCCTCAAAGGGTTTTTGGCAGATTCAACTGGATCAGTCCAGCAGGAAGCTGTGCACTTTCAACACTCCCTTTGGCAGATACTGTTACAATAGGATGCCGTTTGGCATCATCTCGGCATCCAAGGTGTTTCATCGCATCATGGAACAGATGATGGAGGGCATCGAAGGGGTACGAGTCTATGTTGACGACGTCATTGTCTGGTCCACCACACCACAGGAGCACATCTGTCGTCTCCAGCGTGTCTTTGCACGGATACGAGATCAGGGCCTGCGCCTCAGCCGAGCCAAGTGCTCTTTTGCCCAAACTGAGCTAAAGGTTCTGGGGGACCACATATCCCGGTCAGGGGTGCGGCCGGATGCCGACAAAGTGGCAGCTATCGCTGCCATGCCGCAGCCGGCAGACAAGAAGGCAGTGTTACGCTTCCTCGAGATGGTCAACTTCCTGGGGAAGTTTATTCCCAACCTTGCCTCGCACACAACGGCTCTTCGCCACCTGGTCAAGAAGACAACGGAATTCCAGTGGCTGCCCGCACACCAGAAGGAATGGGAGGAGCTCAAGATCAAGCTCACCACCGCCCCGGTATTGGCGTTCTTCGACACCACTCGGGACACGATGACCTCGACTGATGCCAGCCAGTCCGGCATTGGGGCAGTACTCCTGCAACGGGACGACACTGCATCATGGGCCCCGGTCGCCTATGCCTCGCGGGCCATGACCCCCACAGAACAGCGCTATGCGCAGATTGACAAGAAGTGCCTGGGTTTGTTGACCGGCATCGACAAATTCCACGATTATGTGTATGGTCTTCCGCAGTTCACTGTGGAGACCGACCATCGCCCCCTGATCGGCATCATTCAGAAGGACCTCAACGATATGACCCCTTAGCTCCAGCGCATTCTGCTCAAGCTCCGGAGGTACAACTTCCAACTTGCCTACACCCCGGGGAAGGATCTCATCATTGCGGATGCCCTGTCCAGAGCAGTGAACACACCGCCCTAATCGGAGGGGTTCGTTTGTCAGGTCGACGCACAAGTAGCCTTCACATTGGCCAATCTGCTGGCTACTGATGCACGTCTGGCCCACATTCGCCGTGAGACTGCAGTTGACACCCTTCTACAATGTGTGAAGAGCCACATGACGGAAGGGTGGCTCTAGGGGCAGTGCCCACAATTGTACAATGTCCGGGACGACTTGGCCGTCATTGATGGTGTCCTCCTAAAGTTGGACCGGATTGTGATCCCACACAGCATCTTGTCCTCGAACAATTGCACGAAGGCCATCTCGGGGTTGAAAGGTGCAGGCGGAGGGTCCAAGAAGCTGTGTACTGGCCGGGGATCAGCGACGACATCGCTAACATGGTGCTCAACTGCCCCACCTGCCAAAGGTTTCAGCCGGCGCAACCCCCTGAGACACTTCAGCCCCATGAGTTGGTCACGTCCCCCTGGGCAAAGGTGGGTGTGGACCTTTTTCATGCGCTCGGCAGGGACTACGTCATTATAATTGACTATTTTTCCAATTATCCGGAGGTCATACGCCTGCACGACTTGACATCATCAGCTGTCATCAGAGCATGGAAAGAAAGCTTCGCTCGCCATGGAATTCCACTCACCGTCATGTCTGACAATGTGTCCTGTTTTACGAGCCAAGAATGGTCTTCTTTTGCCGCTTCATACGACTTCACACACGTGACGTCCAGCCCTTTGCATCCCCAGTCGAATGGCAAGGCGGAAAAGGGCGTCCATATCGTGAAGCGGCTCCTCTGCAAGGCTGCTGATGCCGGATCTGACTTCTGTTAAGCCCTGCTGGCCTATCGCTCGGCCCCACTGTCCACGGGCCTCTCGCCAGCCCAGCTGGTGATGGGTCGCACCCTCAGGACCACTGTGCCATCCATTCATGTTCCTAAACCCGACCATGCTCTAGTACTGCAAAGGATGCGACAGTAGCGTGCTCAGCAGAAGGTGGCACATGACGCTCGGGCAACTGATCTTCCTGCCCTGGCGCCTGGAGACAACGTCCGCATACACCTACTGGGGGGTGGCTGGTCGGCAACCACTGAGGTTCTCCGCCGCGTGGCTCCCCGCTTGTTCCTGGTTCGCCTGCCTGATGGCTCCATTCGCCGGCGTAATCGGCGGGCCCTTCGGCTGCTTCCGCGCTCAATACGTGATCATGCACCGGTGCCACGCCCTCCTGTTGTCCCTGATGTCGACTTCGTGGAGCTTCCTGCCAATCTGCCTCTTCCTCTGTTGCCCGTGGCCAGGCCCATTCCTCAGCCGGTGTATTCTGACCCACCCTTGAGGCGGTCAACCCGAATTCGTCGCCCACCTAATACACTGGACTTATGAGCCTGTTTGCACATTGGACTCACTGCATTGTTGTGCAATACTGTTAACGTGTTTCTTTCTTGTCGTTCCAGAAGTTCTCTCTCGTCGTTTGCTGATTGCATATGTTCTGTTATTGGTACAACCTCGTTGCTCTGTTGCACCTGACACCTTCCTCTGTATATAGTTTAGCCTCATGTACATGTTGTAAATATTGCACACACATACTCAGCCGCACTCAGTACACACCAATATTTATTACCATGTAGGCACATATCTTTGTGAAAAGGGGGGATGTCATGATATCCACATTAACATATCATGGTGCAATCACACACACACAATGATGGACAGGTAGTTGGACCAACCAACACACACACATCGCAGCCAATCACCAGTGAGAGCACATGCACTGTAAAACAGGGAACACCACAGTTCCCGCTCATTCTACCAGGAGATAGCTCAGAGCACAGAGCTCACAGCGTGCCCCTCAGACATACACCATGTGCTGAGTGCCTCACTAAGATAGTGCTAGGGCTGGGTCCACAGGTTAGCTGGTGAAGTACGAACCACAGCCAGAAGTTAATAGTTATTATTGTACAGAATAATAAAACAGAGTTGTACCATCTACAACCGTGTTGGTTCGTTTGTGTATCGGAACACCCAACACGACACCCCTCACTTCCCCCCCTCCCTCCCACCGTCAGCATCGCAGGGACTGTTCCCTCTATGACACCCTGGTGTACTCCTCCATCAACCCAATTGCTCATCCCCTTCCCACGACACCTTCCCATACAATCGCAGAAGGTGTAACACCTGCCCTTTTACCTGCTCCCTCCTCATTGTTCAAGGCCCCAACACTCCTTCCATGTAAAGCAGCATTTCACTTGCACCTCCTTCAATGCTCCCAATGCAATCGCCTCTACACTGGGGAGAGTAAACGCCGTCTGGGTGACCGTTTTGTGGAACACCTTCGCTTATCCCACAAGCCATGACCCAGCCTTCCTGTCACTTGCCATTTCGGCCCACCATCCTGCTCCCATGCCCACATGTCCGTCCTTGTCCTGCTGCGATGCTCCAGTGAAGCCCAACGCAAACTGAAGGAACAGTACCTCACATTCCGATTGGGCACATTACAGTCCTCAGGACTCAACATTTGAGTTAATCAACTTTAAACTCTGACCTTCCTCCTCCACCATGACCATTTTTGTGTATCCAAAACATTATTTCTCCCAATGCAACACCCCCCCCCCCCACACACACACACACACACACACCCCAGGCCACCTGTCACATGCTCTTTAGTTGTCTTTCACTGAGTACTGATCTTTGTGCTCTCAATAACACATTGTGTCTTACCATTATGCCACTACTAGCACCTCCTATAGCCCTTCACACTGCCGTTAACACTCTGTCTCGTGACCGACACATCTTTGTTACAATCTCTCCTAGCTCCCAACTATCACTGACACTCTACAGTTCTTCACTCACTCCACCCCCCTCTTACGCAGTATATAATCCGTCACATTTCTACTTCTCTTTATCTCTGAAGAAGTCATATTGGACTTGAAACTTTACCTCTGTTTCTCTCCACAGATGCTGCCAGGCCTGCCGAGTTTAACCAGCATTTTCTGTTTTACTTCCGACATTGTTACACACAGCTGTTTACTTCCAGGATTTCATTTGCTAGTGTTTACATGGGAATCTCAGCGTCCATACCGTGCAAAAGTGGGAAAGTCAGTTCAGTTGGGTGGACGGCTGGTCCGTGATGCGGAGTGACGCCAACAGCACGGGTTCAGTTCCCATACTGGCTGAGGTTGTTCAGGTCTTCTTAACTTTGGCCCTTGCCTGAGGTCAGGTTAAATCACCACCAGTCAGCTTCCTCTCAAAGGGGACAGCAGACTGTGGTGGCAGTCACTAAGGAGGCGGGGAGCCGAAATTGATCATAGTTGAGTTCTATATAAAGTCGGCCAAGGATGGACCGACAGGCAGACCCAGCTGGGATCTGACGTATTTGTAAATACCTTTCAGTTACAATAAACCAAAATAGCCTTTTACTAAACTCGGTTTGGACTCCTTGTGGTCTACAAAACTGGCGATGAGGATAAAACTGGATCACTGTCGGGTGAAATTTTCTTTCTTTCGAGATGCCTCTGTTTGGAAGGTTGGACATGTTTGATGTAGGTTTAGAGGACTGAGGAGGCAAAGAGGCTGCTACGCCACCCCAAGGGGGTCAAGATGCCGAATGAGAGCGGTCACAGAAACTGACCCGGAAACTCAGGCGTCAGACGGCTCCGACAGGAAGCAAGCAGCGCAGCAGCCTCCAAGAGTGCATCCAGCATGATGTCCCGATAGGAAGCACCATTCGCCATTCAGATATACACCGCTAGATCCAGCACCGCGAGTACAGGTTACGTAACTAAGTGCTGAGAGAGTCCGACACCCTCCTACTCCACAGTCGTCAGTGGAGTCTTAGGACTCGGGCGGAAGTTATAACATGCGTGAGCACCCAATCGGGGTGGGAGCAATCACCATTCTGTGAGTCTCGCGGAATACAAGCTCACCCGCTCAGTGGGTGGGGAGCAGGGATTGATCATGGTTGAGTTCCATATAAAGTCGGCCAAGGGTGGAACTGACAGCTCGACTCGGCTGGGATCTGATGTATAATGTAAACACCTTTAAGTTACAATAAGCCAAAATTGCTATTGTGGTCTACAAAACCTTATAGTAGGTATTATCATAAAAACATGATGAGTGTGAGGACAGCAAGTTGAAAGGAGTTTATTTTAAGAATTAATTTACGGAAGGGAGCACGGTGGCACAGTGGTTAGTATTGCTACCTACAGCGCAAAGGACCTGTGTTCGAATCCCGGCCCTGGGTCACTGTCCATGCGGAGTTTGCACATTCTCCCCGTGTCTGCGTGGGTTTCACCCCCACAACACAAAGATGTGCAAGGTAGGTGGATTGGCCACTCCAAATTGCCCCTTAATAGGAAAGAAAAATAATTGGGTACTCTAAATTTAAAAAAATAGAATTCATTTACGGGAGTGGGCATTGCTGGTTAGGCCAGCATTTATTGTCCATCCCTAGTTGCCCTTCAGAAGGTGGTGATAAGTTGCCTTCTTGAACCGCTGCAGTCCTTGAGGTGTAGGTATACCCACTATGCGATTAGGAAAAGAGTTCCAGGATGTTGCCCCAGCGACAGTGAAGGAGTGGTGTTATATTTTTGGTGAGTGACTTGGAAGGAAACCTCCAGGTGGTGGGGTTCCCAGGTATCTGTTGCTCTTGTCCGTCTAGATGGTAGTGGTCGTGGGTTTGGAAGGTGCTGTCTAAGGAACATTGGTGACTTACTGCAGTGCATCCTGTAGATGGGACACATGACTGTCACAGTTCGCCGGTGGTGGAGGGTTTGAATGTTTGTGGAAGATGCTGCTTTGTCCTGGATGGTATTGAGCTTCTTGAGTGTAGGTGGAGCTGCACTCATCCAGGCAAGTGGAGAGTATTCCATTACACTCCTGACTTGTGCCTTGTAGATGGTGGACAGGCTATGGGGGGTCAGGAGGTGAGTTGCTTGCTGTAGGATTCCTAGTTTTTGACCTGCCCTGGTAACCACAGTATTAATGTGGCTAGTCCAGTTCAGTTTCTGATCAGTGGTAATCCCCAGGATGTTGATTATGGGGATTCAGCGATGGTAATGCCATTGAATGACAAGGGGTGGTGAGATACTCTCTTGCAGGAGATGGTCATTGCCTGACACTTGGGGAGAAAGCAGGATTTGACTATTGAGTTGGATGATCAGCCATGATCGTGATGAATGGCGGAGCAAGCTCTGAGGGTCAAAAGGCCTCCTCCTGCTCTTGACTTCTATGTATCTCTGGATCAACCCTGCGGGACCCCGTCTCTGATTGGGTGCTTCGGCCCGGAGCTCCCGACGCTGATTGGGTGGTCCGGCGCGGGGCACTGTTTTGGTGATCCGGTGCGGGGTGCTGATTGGTTGATCCGGTGCGGGGCGCTGACTGGGTACTCCGGACGGGTTCTGGTTGCTGATTGGATGCTCTAATCCAGAGTTCCGAATGATGATTGGATGCTCTGGCCGGGTTCTGGTTGCTGATTAGGTAATGCGGCGCGGGGCGCTGATTGGGTGCTCCGGCCCGGGACCTGCAGAGCTGATTGGCTGTGCGCGGCGTGGGGGCGCGGCCGGAGGCTGGGGGCGGAGCTCGGGGCGGGGAGCTGATTGGCTGTGCGCGGCGGAGAGGCGGGGCCGGGGGCGGGGTCAGACAGGGCTCGAGCCGCCGTTCCTCTGCCGCCTCGGATCGCGGGCGCGACGCCATGGACTTCAACGTAAAGAAACTGGCGGCCGGAGCGGGCACTTTCCTCAGCCGCGCCGTTCAGGTAACAGAGCGCAGCCGGACCGAGTGAGGGTAGAGAGCCCGGGGGCGGCGGCCTGATAGCTCGGTGACACCCTTCCACCCAACAGGCGAGGCCCAGGCGGCGGGAGGCTTGACAGGCCTCGGGAGGAGAGCATCCGCAACACCAGCCCCGCTCTGGCCCCCTCCGCCTGGGCTGGTGGTGATAACAAGTCCCATTCAGCCCCTCGGTGGCAGGGCGGCGCCCGCAGCCCCAGCTGCCTTGGGGTGGGGCCTGGACCGCCCTGGCAGCTTCCCTCCCGGCCCAGTGGTTGGGGGGGATGGGGTGTTGAGCAACATCCCTGCTGCATTTCACTGAGAGGACAGGCAGCTGTGTTTAAAAGACACGCACCAAAGATTAATAAAAGACCCCCATGTACAGAGAGAGACTCTGGAGACGTTTCCAACACAAAATAGAAACAGCAATTGGTGTTGTCAGGAAAGAGCAAAACTGGTTAAGGTGGGGGGTGTAGTCACTTTGTCAGATCTCTGAAGAAGAATCACACCTTGAAACATTAACCTCTTCCACTTCTTAAAGAATGCTAATGTCTCTTGTCAATTTGAGGCATTTTTGTACATTTAGACACCACTTGAATTTGCAAGAACAGGTGTGCAATGCTGCAAAGACTAGTGTGGTAGGTCAGACGATTGGTGACGTTTTCGCAACCTGCAAAGGATGACCTGGCATTTCAAGAGGGAGAAATTATAATAATCTTTATTAGTGTCACAAGTAGGCTTGCATTAACACTGCAATGAAGTTACTGTGAAAAGCCCCGAGTCGCCACACTCGGACGCCCGTTCGGGTACACGGAGAATTCAGAATGTCCAATTCAACTAAGGAGCACCTCTTTCAGGACTTATGGGAGGAAACTGGAGCACCCGGAGGAAACCCATGCAGACACTGGGAGGTCGTGCAGACTCCGCACAGGCTGTGACCTAAGAGGGAATTGAACCTGGGACCCTGGTGCTGTGAAGCAACAGTGCTAACCACTGTGCTACCGTGCCACCCGGCAATTAAAATGTAAGCTAGCATGAAATATCAAAACCGGCACGAAGAGCTTCTCCAAATATCCAAGAAGGAACAGACTCAATAAAGTAAGCTTTGATCCCCCTGAGAATGAGACTCTGGAACTATTGGGGACCAAAGTAATAGCAAAGATCTTGAAAGTACTTTGTATCTGTCTTCATAAAATTCTTTGTGAAGGGGCGGTTGTGTCTCACTAATTTGATCAAGTTTTTTGAGGAAGTGACGATGATTGATGACGGGAGGGTGGTGGATGTCATCTGCATGGACTTCAGTCAAACCTTTGACAAGGTCCCTCGTGGCATACTGGCTCAAAAGGTGAAGTTACATGGGATCAGAGGTGACCTGGCAAGATGCATACAGAACTGGCGCAGTTATAGAAGACAGAGGGTATCAGTGGAAGGGTGCTTTTCTGAATGTTCGGCTGTGACTAGTGATGTTCCGGACAGGGATCAGTGCTAGGACCTTTACTGTTCATAGCATATTTAAATGATTTAGAGGAAAATGTAGCTGGTCTTATTGGTAAGTTTGCAGATGGCACAAAGATTGGTGCAGTTGCGGATAGCGATGAGGATTGTCAGAGGATAAAGCAGGTTATCATTCCGTTGGAGAGTTGGGTGGAGAAATGTGGCAGATGGAGTTTAATCCGGACAAATATGAGGTAATGCATTTTGGAAGGTCTAATACAGGTGGGAATTATACAGTAAGTGGCAGAATCCTTGGGCGTATTGACAGCCAGAAACATCTGGACGTACAGGTCAATACATCACTGACAGTGGCAATGCAGGTGGATAAGATGGTCAGGAAGACATACGGCATGCTTGCCTTCATCGGTCAGGGCATTCAGTAGAAAAATTGGCAAGTCATGCTGCGGCTGTACAGAACCTTAGTTGGGCCATGTTTGGAATATTGTGTACAATTCTAGTAGCCACACTACCAAAAGGATGTGGATGCTTTAGAGAGGACAGAGAAGAGGTTTACCAGGATGTTGCCTGGACTGGAGGGTATTTGCTATGAGGAGAGGTTGGATAAACACGGATTGTTTTACTGGTACTGCGGAGGTTGAAGGGTGATCTGATGAGAGGTTTACAAAATTCTGAGTAGCATGGACAGAGTGGATAGTCAGATGCTTTTTCCCAGGGTGAAAAGTCAATTGCTTGGGGACGTTGGTTTAAGGTGCAAGGGAGAAGGTTTAGAGGTGACGTGCGAGGCAAATGTTTTACACCGAGGGTGGTGAGTGCCTGGAACACGCTGCCGGGGAACGTAGTGGAAGCAGATACGATAACAGCGTTTAAGCGGCCTCTTGACAAATACATGAATAGGATGGAAATAGAGAGATACAGACCTCGGAAGTGCAGACGGTTTTAGTTTGGACAGACAGCATGATCGGTGCAGGCTTGTAGGACCGAAAGGCCTCTTCCTTTGCTGTACTGTTCTTTGTTCATTGTAAAAGATACAGAATGCATCCCAATAATAGTAGAAAATCCTGGCAAAGGGGAGAGGAATCTAAAACAATCAGTAAGGGAAAAATGCTATAGAAACTAAAGGGTTTGAAGGCCGACGGATCTTCTGGAACTGATTGACTACATCCTCGGGTCTCAAAAGAATGGCTGCACAGATAATGGGTACACTGTCTGTAATCTTCCAAAATTCTCTTGATTATAACCCAGAAGCTTGAAAGCCCATAAATGTAATGCCCTTGGTTCAAGAAAGGAGGGAGTCAGAAAGCATAAAACTGTACAACCAGTTAGCCGAATATCTGTCAAAAAGAAAATCCTGAAATGTAATTAGGAAGTAGCAGCAAGACATTTAGAAAATCATCGTACAATCAAGCAGAGTCAGCATGGTTTTATGAAAGGGAAATTGTGTTTGACAAATTTCTTAGTTCTTTGAGGGTGTAATCAGCATGGATAAAATGAAACCAAGTAGTTGTATTTGAATTTCCAACGAGGCATTGATAAAGTGCTACATAAAAGGTTGTTGCACAGGATACTTGATTTGATTTTGATTTGATTTATTGTCACGTACTGAAGTACAGTGCAAAGTATTTTCTGCGGCCGAGGGACCGTACACAGTACGTACATAGTAGACAAAAGAATAATCAACAGAGAACATTGACAAATGTACATCGACGAACAGTGATTGGTTACAGTGCGGAACAAGGGCCCAAACAAAGCAAATACATGAGCAAGAGCAGCATAGGGCGTCGTGAATAGTGTTCTTAGAGGGAACAGATCAGTCCGAGGGAGAATCGTTGAGGAGTCTTGTAGCTGTGGGGAAGAAGCTGTTCCTATGTCTGGATGTGCGAGTCTTCAAACTTCTGTACCTTCTGCCTGATGGAAGGGTCTGGAAGAAGGCAATGCCTGGGTAGGGGGGGGGGGTCTCTAATAATGCTGTCTGCCTTCCTGAGGGAGCAGGAGGTGTATACAGAATCAACGCGGGGGTGGCAAGCTTGTGTTCATATAGGAGTTCATAGCGTTGCGGGTGATATATTAGCCCGGATAGATGATTTGCTAACTTTCAGGAAACAGAGAGCTGGATTGAATGGTCAATTACAGGATGGCAAACTGGAACAAATGTCGTGACACAGGCATCAATTATTCACAATCTGTATTAATGACATGGATTATGGCATTATAGCCAAATTTGTGGATGATACAAAGATAGGTAGGAATACAAGTTTTGGAGGAGGAGGACTCCGAGTATGTAAAGGGATAGGTTAAGAGAGCAGATAAAAAGTTTGGCAGATGAAATAGAATGTGAGGTTTGGAAGGAAAAATGGCAAAACAAAAACATTATTCAAATTGGGAGAGACTACATGCTGTGATGCAGGGGGATCTGGGTGTCCTTGTACATGAGATTTTAAAAATAGCGTGCAGGTACAGTGAGTAAGTAATTAGAGGGCAAATAGAATATTGGCCTTTATTGCAAGGGGGTGGAGTATAAAAGTAGGAAAATCTTACTCCAACTGCACACTACATTAGTGAGATCACACCTCGTGTACTAAATGCTGAGAGAATGTTTCCGCTTATGGGGAATTCTAGAATGAGGGGGCACAACTCGGAGTGAGGGATCTCCATTTAAGACAAATGAGGAGGAATTTCTTCTTTCAGAGGGTCGGTTAGTTAGCCTTTGGAATTCTCTACCCCAGAGAGTGGGGGACTGGGCCATTGAATATATTCAAGGTGGAGTTAGATAGATTTTTGATCTACATGCCTGTCATTGGGGTGGGAAAGACAGGAAAGTGGAGTTAAGGCCGTGATTAAATCAATTATGACCCTATTGAACGGTGGAACTGGCTTGAAGGGCCAAATGGTCTCCTGCTGCCTCGATTTCTCAGATTACATAAATTTTCCTTCAGGCGTGGTTGGATATCATTATGTGCGACTACTGTCGCCAGCTTTTGAGGGACTGAATGTATTTTTCTCATCCTGGACATTTTCACATATTTCAAAGCAATGCCTCTGAATTGCTCATTAAAAATAAACACAGGGGCTTCAGTCCCACAAATCACACATGCACACAAGCACAATGCTGGTTAATACACAGCAGGGCTGTCAGCCATCTATAGAGAGGCCAAAACATTTCCAAAATGTGGTCATATTACTGCAAAGATTTTCCTCCATTGTATTCTCCATAAGACCAGTGAAGAAGATGCCTTTTGGTCACGTGTTACATATAATTGTAGCTTAATATAGAACATAGAAAATACGAGCAGAAGGAGGCCATTTGGTCCTTCGAGCCTGCTCCGCCATTCAATATGACCATGACTGCTGATCCAACTCTGTAACCTGTTCCTGCTTTCCCCCCCATATCCTTTGATCCCTTAAGCCCAAAGAGCTGTATCTAACCTTGAAAACCTACAATGTTTTGGCCACAACTACTTCCTGTGGTAACAAATTCCAAAGGTTCACCACTCTCTGGGCGAATAAATTTCTCCTCATCTCTGTCGTATATGGTCTACCCTGTATCCTCAGCCTATGACCCCTAATTCGGCACACCCCCACCATTGGGAGTATTCTTCTTCTACCCGTTAGAGTTTAATAGCTTCCTATGAGATACCCCCCCCCCCCCCCTCGTTCTTCTGAACACCAGCGAATACAAACCGAGTGACTCAATCTCTCCCCATACATCAGTCCCGCCATCGCAGGATCTGGTAAACCTTCGCTGCACTCCCTTTATAGCAAGAACATCCTTCCTCAGATAAGGAGACAAACTGCACACAGTATTCCAGGTGCGGTCTCACCAAGGCCCTGCACAATTGCAGCAAGACGTCCCTCCTCCTATACTCTTAGTCATCTCACAATGAAGGCCAACATGCTTACTTTTAGTGACTTGTGTACAAGGACACCCAGGTCTCATTGCACATGCCTCTCTCTCGATCTACAGCCATTCAGATAATCTGCCTTCCTTTTTTGCTACTAATGTGGATAACCTCACATTTATCCATACTCCTGCATCTGTCATGCTTTTGCCCACTCATTCAATTTGTCCAAATCACACTGAAGCATCTCTGCATCCTCCTCACCCTGCTTTGTATCATCTGCAAATTTGACGATATTACATTTAGTTACTTCATTTAAATCATCAATATATATATATTGTGAATAGCTGGGGTCCTAGCACTAATCCCTGCAGTACCCCACTAGTCACTGCTTGCTATTTGGTTAAAGACCAGTTTATTCCTACTCTTTATTTCCAGTTTTCTACCCATCTCAATACACCACCCCAATCCTATACGCTTTAATTTTACAGCTAATCTCTTACATGGGACTGCTGAAAGCTTTCTGAAGGTCCAAATAAACCACATCCACTAGTTCCCATTCGTCAACTCTACTAGTTAACATCCTCAAAGAATTCCAGTAGATTTGTCAAGCAAGATATCCCCTTCATAAATCCATGCTGACTGCCACTGTTTTCCAAGTGCTCTGGCATTAAATCTTTTATAATGGACTGTAACATTTTCCCCTACTACTGACGTCAGTCTTACTGGTCTATCATTCCTTTTCTCTCTACCTCCCTTTTTAAATTGTGGGGTTACATTAGCTACCTTCCAATCTGTAGCAACTGTTCCTGAGTCCATAGAATCTTGGAAGATGACCATCAATGCATCCACTGTTTCTGGGGCCACTTCCTTATGTAATCTTTGGTGCGGATTGTCAGGCCCCGGGGATTTAGCGGCCTTCAATCCCACCAATTTCCTCAACACCAATTCCCTGCTAATACTAATTTCCTTCAGTTCCTCCCTCTCTCTAAATCCTGTATTTCCCAACACTTCTGGTATCTTAGTTGTGTCCTTCAATTTATTATATATTTAATATAAGGTGCCCTATTGGGATAAAAATTACTCTGGACCCATGTTTAGACTGAGATTTGGTGCTGTGAGCCAGTCTGAGAGATCTGAAATGGAACTTCAGACCTCATCAAAGTATTTGCGGCAAACTGCTGACCAGTCGTACATCCGCCAGCAACTCATCCATCTCCAGAATTGGATTTTGAGCCTCTTGCCTTGCTGGCAGTCTCTCTTGGATAAGTTCCCAGCATGAATTGGAGTGGCCATCTGCGGAAACAGATCTGTTGTCAGAAATGTGGAGTCAAGATGCTCTTGTCTCTACAGGAAGGGGGAAAAAGCCAATGCCAAACAACAAACTGCCCTTGGAGAAACCTGCGCAGGCTGACCTGATACCTGCCTTACTCATCTGAGACTACATTTGCAAAGGGTTCCTTCTACATTGTTAAGGTTCCTAATGAACACATTTAAGGTGCTTAATATCCGTTTTAGGCAACTGCCCAGAGGACACGTACACAAATGAGCTTCCCGGATTTAGCAGTACTGGTGGGTCACAGACCATCCAGTTGTTAATCGAGTATATTCTACACCTGGGAAATGGGTGCAATACATCCCATCATCTGTGAAAAATTAAATTCCCAGGAAACATATTTTGATATGAGCTTAATATTGATCAGCGGAATCCTCACAAATAAAACATTGGTTGAATGTTGTACTGGGAAATTGTTATAACAGCTCTTTGACAGAAAATAAAAACTTGCATTTATATAGCACCATGCTTGACAACCAGAAGTGTCAAAGTGCTTCACAGCCAATTAAGCACTTTTACAATTTGGTCTCTGTTATAATGCTGGAAATACAGCAACCAAGGTGCACACAGCAGTGTGCTAATTATCAGATACTCTCTTGTTTGTGATGTTGGTTGAATATTGGCCAGGACACCGGGATAACTCGCCTTCTCCATGTCAAAATAGTGCCATGAGATCTTCTACTTGTGCCTGAACGGGCAGGCGGGGCTCGGTGTAACGTTTCATCTGAAAGAGAACACCTTCAATCGTGCGGCACTCGCCTCAATACTGTACTGGAGAGTCCGTGTTCATTTCTCTGACTCAGGCAAGAGTGCTGCCAACTAGGTTCAATCCCGAACGTTTATTTGAAACTGATCCTGACAATAGACATGTTCAGATTAGTTTTTTTTTAAAATAAATATTTTATTGAAAATTTTTGGTCAACCAACACAGTACATTGTGCATCCTTCACACAATATTATAACAACACAAATAACAATGACCTATTTTATAAACAAAAAATGAATAAATAATAAATAACAAAAATGAAAACTAACTCTAATTGGCAACTGCCTTATCACAAGTAACACTCTCCAAAAATATAATTTAACAGTCCAATATATAATTATCTGTCGCAACGACCTATACATATTATACGGTATATATTAACAACCCTGAGAGTCCTTCTGGTTCCTCCCCCCCCCCCCCCCCCCCCCCCCGATCCTGGGCTGCTGCTGCTGCCTTCTTTTTTCCATTCCATCTATCTTTCTGCGAGGTATTCGACGAACGGTTGCCACCGCCTGGTGAACCCTTGAGCCGACCCCCTTAGAACGAACTTAATCCGCTCTAGCTTTATAAACCCTGCCATGTCATTTATCCAGGTCTCCACCCCTGGGGGCTTGGCTTCTTTCCACATTAACAATATCCTGCGCCGGGCTACTAGGGACGCAAAGGCCAAAACATCAGCCTCTCTCGCCTCCTGCACTCCCGGCTCTTGTGCAACCCCAAATATAGCCAACCCCCAGCTTGGTTCGACCCGGACCCCCACTACTTTTGAAAGCACCTTTGTCACCCCCATCCAAAACCCCTGCAGTGCCGGGCATGACCAAAGCATATGGGTATGATTCGCTGGGCTTCTCGAGCACCTCGCACACCTATCCTCCACCCCAAAAAATTTACTGAGCCGTGCTCCAGTCATATGCGCCCTGTGTAATACCTTAAACTGAATCAGGCTTAGCCTGGCACACGAGGACGACGAGTTTACCCTGCTTAGGGCATCTGCCCACAGCCCCTCCTCGATCTCCTCCCCCAGCTCTTCTTCCCATTTCCCTTTTAGTTCATCTACCATAGTCTCCCCTTCGTCCCTCATTTCCCTATATATATCTGACACCTTACCATCCCCCACCCATGTCTTTGAGATCACTCTGTCCTGCACCTCTTGTGTCGGGAGCTGCGGGAATTCCCTCACCTGTTGCCTCGCAAAAGCCCTCAGTTGCATATACCTGAATGCATTCCCTTGGGGCAACCCATATTTCTCGGTCAGCGCTCCCAGACTCGCGAACTTCCCATCCACAAACAGATCTTTCAGTTGTGTTATTCCTGCTCTTTGCCACATTCCATATCCCCCATCCATTCCCCCCGGGGCAAACCTATGGTTGTTTCTTATCGGGGACCCCCCCAAGGCTCCAGTCTTTCCCCTATGCCGTCTCCACTGTCCCCAAATCTTCAGTGTAGCCACGACCACCGGGCTTGTGGTGTAGTTCCTCGGTGAGAACGGCAATGGGGCTGTCACCATAGCCTGTAGGCTAGTCCCCCTACAGGACGCCCTCTCTAATCTCTTCCACGCCGCTCCCTCCTCCTCTCCCATCCACTTACTCACCATTGAAATATTAGCGGCCCAATAATACTCACTTAGGCTCGGTAGTGCCAGCCCCCCCCTATCCCTGCTACGCTGTAAGAATCCCTTCCTCACTCTCGGGGTCTTCCCGGCCCACACAAAACCCATGATGCTCTTTTCAATCCTTTTTAAAAAAGCCTTTGTGATCACCACCGGGAGGCACTGAAACACAAAGAGGAATCTCGGGAGGACCACCATCTTAACCGCCTGCACCCTCCCTGCCAGTGACAGGGATACCATATCCCATCTCTTAAAATCCTCCTCCATTTGTTCCACCAACCGCGTTAAATTTAACCTATGCAATGTGCCCCAATTCTTGGCTATCTGGATCCCCAGGTAACGAAAGTCCCCTGTTACCTTCCTCAACGGTAGGGCCTCTATTTCTCTACTCTGCTCCCCTGGATGCACCACAAACAACTCACTTTTCCCCATGTTCAATTTATACCCTGAAAAATCCCCAAACTCCCCAAGTATCCGCATTATTTCTGGCATCCCCTCCGCCGGGTCTGCCACGTATAGTAGCAAATCGTCCGCATACAAAGATACCCGGTGTTCTTCTCCTCCTCTAAGTACTCCCCTCCACTTCTTGGAACCCCTCAACGCTATCGCCAGGGGCTCAATCGCCAGTGCAAACAATAATGGGGACAGAGGGCATCCCTGCCTTGTCCCTCTATGGAGCCGAAAATATGCAGATCCCCGTCCATTTGTGACCACGCTCGCCATCGGGGCCCTATACAACAGCTGCACCCATCTAACATACCCCTCTCCAAAACCAAATCTCCTCAACACCTCCCACAAATAATCCCACTCCACTCTATCAAATGCTTTCTCGGCATCCATCGCCACTACTATCTCCGTTTCCCCCTCTGGTGGGGCCATCATCATTACCCCTAACAGCCTCCGTATATTCGTGTTCAGCTGTCTCCCCTTCACAAACCCAGTTTGGTCCTCGTGGACCACCCCCGGGACACATTCCTCTATTCTCATTGCCATTACCTTGGCCAGGATCTTGGCATCTACATTTAGGAGGGAAATAGGTCTATAGGACCCGCATTGTAGTGGGTCCTTTTCCTTCTTTAAGAGAAGCGATATCGTTGCTTCAGACATAGTCGGGGGCAGTTGTCCCCTTTCCTTTACCTCATTAAAGGTCCTCGTCAATACTGGGGCGAGCAAGTCCACATATTTTCTATAGAATTCGACTGGGAATCCATCCGGTCCCGGGGCCTTTCCCGCCTGCATGCTCCTAATTCCTTTCACCACTTCTTCTACCTCGATCTGTGCTCCCAGTCCCACCCTTTCCTGCGCTTCCACCTTGGGAAATTCCAGCCGATTCAAGAAGCCCATCATTCTCTCCCTCCCATCCGGGGGTTGAGCTTCATATAATTTTTTATAAAATGTCTTGAACACTCCATTCACTCTCTCCGCTCCCCGCTCCATCTCTCCTTCCTCATCCCTCACTCCCCCTATTTCCCTCGCTGCTCCCCTTTTCCTCAATTGGTGTGCCAGCAACCTGCTCGCCTTCTCCCCATATTCGTACTGTACACCCTGTGCCTTCCTCCATTGTGCCTCTGCAGTGCCCGTAGTCAGCAAGTCAAATTCTACATGTAGCCTTTGCCTTTCCCTGTACAGTCCCTCCTCCGGTGCTTCCGCATATTGTCTGTCCACCCTCAAAAGTTCTTGCAGCAACCGCTCCCGTTCCTTACTCTCCTGCTTCTCTTTATGTGCCCTTATTGATATCAGCTCCCCTCTAACCACCGCCTTCAACGCCTCCCAGACCACTCCCACCTGGATCTCCCCATTATCATTGAGTTCCAAGTACTTTTCAATGCACCCCTTACCCTTACACACACCCCCTCATCTGCCATTAGTCCCATGTCCATTCTCCAGGGTGGGCGCCCTCCTGTTTCCTCCCCTATCTCCAAGTCTACCCAGTGTGGAGCGTGATCCGAAATGGCTATAGCCGTATACTCCGTTCCCCTCACCTTCGGGATCAACGCCCTTCCCAGCACAAAAAAGTCTATTCGCGAGTAGACTTTATGGACATAGGAGAAAAACGAGAACTCCTTACTCCTAGGTCTGCTAAATCTCCACGGGTCTACACCTCCCATCTGCTCCATAAAATCTTTAAGTACCTTGGCTGCTGCCGGCCTCCTTCCAGTCCTGGACTTCGACCTATCCAGCCCTGGTTCCAACACCGTATTAAAATCTCCCCCCATTATCAGCTTTCCCATCTCTAGGTCCGGAATGCGTCCTAGCATCCGCCTCATAAAATTGGCATCATCCCAGTTCGGGGCATATACGTTTACCAAAACCACCGTCTCCCCCGGTAGTTTGCCACTCACCATCACGTATCTGCCCCCGTTATCCGCCACTATAGTCTTTGCCTCGAACATTACCCGCTTCCCCACTAATATAGCCACCCCCCTGTTTTTCGCATCTAGCCCCGAATGGAACACCTGCCCCACCCATCCTTTGCGTAGCCTAACCTGGTCTATCAGTTTCAGGTGCGTTTCCTGTAACATAACCACATCTGCCTTAAGTTTCTTAAGGTGTGCGGGTACCCGTGCCCTCTTTATCGGCCCGTTCAGCCCTCTCACGTTCCACGTGATCAGCCGGGTTGGGCTTCCTACCCCCCCCCCCCCCCTTGTCGATTAGCCATCACCTTTTTCCAGCTCCTCACCTGGTTCCCACGCAGCTGTATCTCCCCCAGGCGGTGCCCCCCCGCCCATCCCCTCCCATACCAGCTTCCCCCTCTCCCCAGCAGCAGCAACCCAGTAATTCCCCCCTCCCACCCCCCACCCCCGCTAGATCCCCCTCTAGCGTAATTACCCCCCCATGTTGCTCCCAGAAGTCAGCAAACTCTGGCCGACCTCGGCTTCCCCCCCGTGACCTCGGCTCACACCGTGCGACGCCCCCTCCTTCCTGCTTCTCTATTCCCGCCATGATTATCATAGCGCGGGAACCAAGCCCGCGCTTCTCCCTTGGCCCCGCCCCCAATGGCCAACGCCCCATCTCCTCCACCTCCCCTCCTCCCCCCATCACCACCTGTGGAAGAGAGAAAAGTTACCACATCGCAGAATTAGCACATAAAACTCCTCTTTCCCCCCTTTTTAACCCCCCTCTTTGCCCCCCCACTTTGTTCAAATGTTCTTTTTAATAACCCGCTCATTCCAGTTTTTCTTCCACAATAAAAGTCCACGCTTCATCTGCCGTCTCAAAGTAGTGGTGCCTCCCTCGATATGTGACCCACAGTCTTGCCGGTTGCAGCATTCCAAATTTTATCTTTTTATGAAGCACCGCCTTGGCCCGATTAAAGCTCGCCCTCCTTCTCGCCACCTCCGCACTCCAGTCTTGATAAACGCGGATCACCGCGTTCTCCCATTTACTGCTCCGAGTTTTCTTTGCCCATCTAAGGACCATTTCTCTATCCTTAAAACGGAGGAATCTCACCACTATGGCTCTGGGAATTTCTCCTGCTCTCGGCCCTCGCGCCATCACTCGGTATGCTCCCTCCACCTCCAACGGACCCGCCGGGGCCTCCGCTCCCATTAACGAGTGCAGCATCGTGCTCACATATGCCCCGACGTCCGCTCCCTCCACACCTTCAGGAAGACCAAGAATCCTCAGGTTGTTCCTCCTTGCGTTGTTCTCCAGTGCCTCCAACCTTTCCACACATCGTTTCTGATGTGCCTCATGCATCTCCGTCTTCACCACCAGGCCCTGTATGTCGTCCTCATTCTCGGCTGCCTTTGCCTTCACGACCCGAAGCTCCCGCTCCTGGGTCTTTTGTTCCTCCTTTAGCCCTTCGATCGCCTGTAGTATCGGGGCCAACAGCTCTTTCTTCATTTCCTTTTTGAGCTCTTCCACACAGCATTTCAAGAACTCTTGTTGTTCAGGGCCCCATGTTAAACTGCCACCTTCCGACGCCATCTTGGTTTTTGCTTGCCTTCCTTGCCGCTGTTCTAAAGGATCCACTGCAATCCGGCCACTTTCTCCTTTTTTTATCCGTATCCAGGGGGGATTCCCTTCTGGTTTACCGCACAGTGTTTTTAGCCGTCAATTGCCGTTGGGGCTCCTATCAAGAGCCCAAAAGTCCGTTTCACCGGGAGCTGCCGAAACGTGCGACTCAGCTGGTCATCGCCGCACCCGGAAGTCATGTTCAGATTAGTTAAAGGTAAATGACAGAATGGTATTAGGAAGTTCTGCACACACACCATTCAACATTTTGAATACACTCTGGTCGCGAGGGCAGAAAGCTTCCTGGAAAGAAAAGTGTTCTGATTGGGAAAAATGGTGGAGGGGGGAAGGTGGGTGTACACAGTTTCTACTGTCTCGTCGTCTTCATTTGTATGTGTTTAGAAATCTCTGAAATGGTGCAATACCTAATACCTCCAGCTGGCTGTTTTGTGGTAAATAGTGCGATATGTCAGCAGATTGAGCTATTTGCTTGTAGGATGTGTCTCTTTCCCTTTCTCGAAAGTGATGACTAGTATTGGTTTGTGGTCCTGTGGCTGCCAGGAGTTTTCAACTATCTCACTTAAGTTGGCTTCCTGCTTGAAAATCAGTAGTTTAATCTACCATCACTGAGTTCTATTGCTTCTTCGCCTGATGTGCTCATACACTCACATCTGGGGTACTTGCAAGTGAAGTGGCATTCTGCTTTCTTAAAGTGGATGATAGGAGATTTAGGGGCTTTTAAACACCTAAGCTGCACAAAGATATATTGCACAACAATCCGAATCGGATGCATAATCCTCATCAGGAATTTAAGAATGGCATTCGTCTGAAAAAAACACTCAGTCATATGGTACAGAAGAGGTCCTTCAGCCCATTGAGTCTGCACCAACAAAACTACACTCAATCTACACTAATCCCACTTTCCAGCACTTGGCCCATAGCCTTGAATGTTATGACATTTCAAGTGCTCATCCATGTATGGTTTAAAGGTTGTGAGGTTTCCCTCTTACCCTCCCAGACAGGGCATTTCAGGTGACCACTATCCTCTGGGTGAAAACTTTTCTCCTCAAATCCCCTCTAAACCTCTTGCCCCTCACAAAATTATGCTCTCTTGTTATTAACCCTTCAACTAAGGGGAACAGCTGCTTCCTATTTGCCCTGTCCAAACCCCTCCTAATCCTATACACCTCAATCATAAACCCCCTCGGCCTTCTCTGCTCTAAAGAAAACAACCCGCGCCTATCCAGCCCCTCTTCGCAGCTCAAATGCTCCATCCCAGGCAACGTCCTGATGAATCTTCTCTGCACCCTCTCCAGTGCAATCACATCCTTTCTATACTGAGGCGACCAGAACTGCACCTAGGGCAGCACGGTAGCATAGTGGTTAGCATTATGACTTCACAGCGGCCAGTGTCCCAGGTTCGATTCCCTGCTTGGGTCACTGTCTGCGTGGAGTCTCATTGGCCTTGACCTCCCTGCAACCTTTGACACGTTCGACCATTCAGTCCTGTAATACCTCTTTGTGTCGTGCAGCTCAATATTGACTGGATCTATTCTTAGGTATCCATTCATCAACAGGATATCTCGTGCAAGAGTTCCCCTTAGCTACCCATTACTTTTACTTTCAAAGTCCATCAGGATCTCTATCCTTGATTGCCACCTCTTGTCTACCCGATTAGGGCAGTTTCCACAGCTATGCTCATAACACCCAGTTCTACCTCTTGACCATGTCTTGATTTTTCCACTGCTTCTTGTGTTGTCAGATTGCTGGCTGGTCCATCCTGTCTTGATGAGTCTCGATTTCCTTCCAACTAGCATTTGCTAAGTACGGTAGCACAGTGATTAGCACAGTTGCTTCACTGCTCCAGGGTTCCAGGTTCAATTCCCGGCTTGGGTCACTGTCTGTGTGGAGTCTGCATGTTTTCCCCATGTCTGCGTGGGTTTCCTCCGGGTGCTCCGGTTTCCTCCCACAGTCCAAAGAGGTGCGGGTTAGGTGGATTGGCCATGCCAAATTGCCCTTTGTGTCCAAAACGGTTAAGTGGGGTTATGGGGATAGGGTGGAGGTGTCGGTGCTCTTTCCAAGGATCGGTGGAAACTCGATGTGCCAAATAGCCTCCTTCTGCACTGTAAAGTCTATGGAAAGTATTGAATAGGATCAAAGCATTGCCTTCAACAAACCCCTTATCCTTGCACCAATTCCATTCACGTCTCTGGCAACTGCCTCAGACTGTTTGCCCTGAGCTCAGTTTCTGATCTCGTATCCATCATCCAGATTTCCACCTTCACTCCTTATTCAGTTCATCTGCTGCTGAAACATTGATCCTTTTTTTTTTATCACCTCCAGATTCTGCTATTCCTGAGCAGCCTCAATTTTCCATCCTCCATAGCAGGTTATCCAAAACTCGGCTTTCCCCCTCCTCTTTCACTCCCCAGTCCTGTTCACCTGTTTTCTTGCTGACCTGCGGTGGGCTCTTGGCACCCCAAAGCTTCAAATTTAAAATTCTCATTCTTACGTTTAAATCACTTTGGTGTTTTGACCATTCTATAGCCCTACAATTCCTCACCGCCAAGTTCTCTGTTCACTGGTCTCTTGTGCACTTGTTTTCCCCTCATCATGATAACCGTCTTCCCTTATGGGAGAGTCAAAGACCAGAGGGCATAGTCACCGAGTAAGGGGTCATCCATTTAAGACAGAGATGAGGGGTAGTGAATCTGTGGAATTCTTTATCTCAGAGAGCTGTAAAGACTGGGTCGTTAAGTATGTTCAAGGCTGAGATCGATTTTTAATCAGTAAGGGAATCGCGGGTTATGGGTATAAGGCAGGAAAGTGGAGTTGAGGATTATCAGATCAGTCATGATCTGATTGAATGGCGGGGCAGATTCGATGGGCCGAATGGCCTACTACTCCTACATCATCTGGCCATATAACTGTACCTTGTCACCACACACTGGAATTCCCCCCTTAAACTCCCACTGCCTTTCCAGCTCTCCCTGTTCCTCTAATATACTCCATAAAAACTACTCCTTGGACCAAACCTCCTATCTCTTTTGGGTTGGCATTCATTCTTTTTCTGGTCTTTATCAGGGACAGGTGATTGGTTACAATCAGATCAGCCATGACCTTACTGAAAGATGGAGCATTTTCAGAGGACAGAGTGGTCCACTCTTATTTCATATGTTCTTATGTCCTGTGAAGTGTCGGGGTTTTCCACATTTCAAAATGCAAGGGGTTGCTGTACCAGTGCACTCTGCTCACGGTATGTAATAAAATGCATAAAACCATCTCAAGACAGGACATTTTCTGAAAATGTAGTATCTGTAAAATGAGGGAGCTCTCAGAATTAGGAACAGAAAATGTACTCCTGTCTAGCTTGTTGACTGTCAGAAGAAAGTGCTAGTTTTACTTCTGAAATGCTGTTGCATTTCCTGATTTTTATTTCAGATTGCCAGAGCATACAATTTTATCTCTGTTGTTGACTGTGACGCGTGCTCCTGCTCGGCTGTACTGGTTCCATTTTTGACAAGTTTTGTTGAAATGATAGGGTGTGGCGAGCTTCGCACTTGTGGTTTGTGACACAATCTAAATAATTTCACTGTCTGCCTTTCAGGGTTGAAACCAGACATCTGCTGATCCTCTGCATAATGCATCCTGTGTTCTAACTTCAGTGGTGCTGTTCATTTTTAAAATTATATTCAAGTGACACTATTAACTCTGGTCAAGCTTCCCTCGTCTTATAAGCTTGTCCAATTGTGACCTTTTTAAAAAATCCTGCACCATTCCCCAGAAGGTGTCCAGGCAACTTCAAATTTTTTGTCCAAAGTCACTGCCATCCGTAGAAGATTCAGTATGGGATCTTTTTTAAATGTCCTGCTCACATGGGTGTCCTGTTTTCTGTGCAGAATGGATCAAACTGGTTCCTAACCATGCCGCTGAGTGGTATGTGAATTGTGTTAAGCTATTTATGCAATACATTTTACTGCTGTGGCACGAAATGAATATTTTAGCACTTTATTTCCTCTTTGCTGCAGCAGCTTCCCGTAGAAGTGGAAATATTTAGTGAGAAAAGTATCCGTTAGTTCTACAGCAGTGTATCTGTGTCTTGGAGCTTTACTGCTGCGTGACCAATCAAGCGACTTGTGTACATGGCAACAGAGTGCAGTGAGAGTATATTGACCTATGGAACGCAATCATCACCCAGTCTGCTAAATTACTATTCTCAAAGTAACACTTTCAAGCTGAGGTGTTTCTGCCATTTTTAAATCTTAGCAGACTGCCTTCAGTTACGGTGAATGCACTGTTTTCCCCTCATGGAATCAACACGGTTTTTTTTTCAACAGAAGTTGAGAGCTCCTCGGTGGCTGATGTGAATCTTAAATCTTTACCTTTCAAAGTACTTTCTGCTTGACTTTCTATGCTGCTGCTCCTGGTTATAGGCAAAGGTAGAATTTTTCTGATGAAGGTCATCGACATGAAAAATAAACACCGTTTCTCTCTCCGGAGATGCTGTCTGATTTGCTGCTAAATGTTTGCAGCGTTTTCTGTTTTAATTTAGATTTTCAGCATCCTTGGTATTTTGTTCTTTCTGTGCGGGGCGAGCTTGCCCTCCACACATTCTTTGTATACCCTACTTTCTTTGATCTTCCACTTTTTTTTGTCCATTGACTTCCTGTGGAGTAGGGCGGTATGGTAGCACAGTGGCTAGCTCTGTTTCTTCACAGCGCCAGGTACCCGGGTTTGATTCCCGGCTTGGGTCACTGTCTGTGTGGCGTCTGCATGTTCTCCTTGTGTCTGTGTGGGTTTCCTCCGGGTGCTCCGGTTTCCTCCCACAAGTCCCGAAAGATGGGCTTGTTAGGTGAATTGGACATTCTGAATTCTCTCTCGGTGTACCAGAACAGATGCCGAGTGTGACGACTAGGGGCTTTTCACAGTAACTTCATTGCAGTGTTAATGTAAGCCTACTTGTGACAATAATAAAGATTATTATTATTCTTATATTCCTTATATTCACTGTTTAATTTCCCAGGGCTGGTGTCGTATTCATGATGTGAGGGGTCAAGGAATTTTAGCCTCATGGGGTCATAGAGTCATTGACTTTACCGCCATCGTGTCTGTGCTGGCCATCAGGCACCTATCTATAAAACCCCATTTTCCAGCACTTCGTCCATAGCCTTGTGTGCTTGGCGTTTCAAGTGCTACATCTAAATGTTTAGGATTCCCGTCTCGACCACCCTTTTAAGCAGTGAGTTCCAGATTCCCACCACCCTCTGGATGAAAATGTTTTTCCTCAAATCTCCTGTAAATCTCCTTCCCCCTTACTTTAAATCCATGCCTCCTGGTTACTGACCCCTCTGCTAAGGGGAAAAGTTTCTTCCTATCTATGTCTTTAATTTTGTACATCTCTCAGGTGAACTGTCAGCCTTCTCTGCTCCAAGGAGAGCAACCGGCCGAACCAGCCTCTCTTGGTAACTGGAACGCTCCAGCCTAGGCAACGTCCTGAAGAACCTCTTCCACACCCCGCCTATTGCAACCACAGACTTCCTATAGTGTGGTAACCAAAACTGTGCACAATTCTCTATCTGTGACCTAACAAGCATCTTATACAACTACATCATAACCTCCCTGCTCTTCTATTCTATGCCTAGGCTAGGGATAGCAGTGGGGGAGCGTGGCATGATGGCATTGTCGTTGGACTAGTATTCAAGAGACCCCAGGGTATAAACCCGGGTTCGAATCCCACCGCAGCAGGTGGTGGAATTTAAACTCAATAAAATATCTGGAATTAAAAGTCTAATGATGACAATGAAGCCATTGTCGATTGTTGTAAAAAACCATCTGGCTCACGAATATCCTTTAGAGAAGGAATCTGCCATCCTTGCCTGGCTCGGCTGACATGTGACTCCAGACCCACAGCAATGTGGTGAATCTTAACTGCCCTCTGAAATGGCCTAGCAAACCATTCAGCTGTATTCAACCACTACAGAAACATAAAAAAGGAATTTAACTGGATGGACCACCCGGCAACGTCCCAGACGCCAGAAACGACAATGGCAAACCCAGCCCTGGCGACATTGCAAAATCCTCCTTACTAACACCCGGGGGCTTGTGCCAAAGTTGGGAGAGCTGTCTCTCAGACTAGTCAAGCAACAGCCTGACATTGTACGGTATGATTCTGTGAGTATGACTATGTCCCGGACAACACTATCACCATTCCTGGGTATGTCCTGTCTCACCGACAAGGTAGACGTGGCCAAGGGGCAGCACGGTGGCGCAGAGAGTTAGCCCTGCTGCCTCACGGCGCCGAGGTCCCAGGTTCGATCCCAGCTCTGGGTCACTGTCTGTGTGGAGTTTGCACGTTCTCCCCTTGTTTGCGTGGGTTTCGCCCCCACAACCCAAAAGATGTGCAGGCCACACTAAATTGCCCCTTAATTGGAAAAAAAAATGAATTGGGTGCTCTAAATTTATATTTAAAAAAATAGACCTAGCCAAGAAACCTGCTAATTGCCACGTACCATCCACCATTAGCCATGATCATAATGAATGGCGGAGCAGGTTTGAAGGGCCGAATGGCCTCCTTCTGAACCTATTTTCTATGTTTCTATATCAACTGATTTATCAGTACTACTCCATGTTAAACACGACTTTCAGGAAGCACTGATGGTGGCATGGGTGCAGAATATACTCTGGATGGGGCACTTCAATGTCCATCACCAAGATTAGCTCGGTAGTACCACCACAGACCAAGCTGACCAGGTCCTAAAGGACATAGCTGCTGGATTGAGACTGCAGCAGGTGGTGGGAGAACCAACAAGAGGGAAAAACATACTTGACATCATCCTCACCAACCTGCCTACTGTAGATGCATCTGTCCATGGTATCAGTAGAACTGATCAATGTATCGCTTCTTGGCCATTTGGCTAAGATGAGCGTGAGGTCAGGTGTAATGCCTGGATCTGGTATGTCTCTCTTATGGGGGGGGTCATAAATTAGATTCAATTTGAATTGGTTTTTGGAGCAGGCAAGGAGCTGGATTAGGGGTTTGCCTCTGTCCACACTCTGAGCTCTGGCTTTGTAACCTTGATAAAGGAATTTAAAAAATGTTTTTTAAAAGAACTCGTCACTGCACAGTCCTTGTGGAGAAAAACTCCCATCTTCACATTGAGGATAGCCTCCATCATGTTGTGTGGCACTGACACCATGCTATATGTGATAGACTTCAAACAGATCAATCACCTCGAGACTGGGTATCCATGAGGCGTTGTAGGCCAGCAGCAGCAGAATTAGAACATAGAAATTGTACACAACCACGCTCTGCAACCTCATGGCCTGGCATTTCCCCCAGTCTACCTTTACCACTAAGACAGGCGATCAACCTTGGTTCAATGAAAACTGCAGGAGAGCATGCCAGGAGCAAAAGAAGACATACCTAAAAATGAGGTGTCGACCTGGTGAAGCTACAACACAGGATTATCTGTGTGCCAAACAGCACAAAAAGCAGGTAATAGAGCTAAGCGATTCCACAACCAATGCATCAGATCTCGGCTCTTGCATCCAGCCGTGAATGGTGGTGGACAATTGACTCTGGAAGACGAGGCTCCACAAATATCCCCATCCTCAATGATGGAGGAGCCTATCATATTTGTGCGAAAGACGAGGCTGAAGCATTCGCAACAATCTTCGGCCAGAAGTGCCGACTGGATGATCTATCTTGGTCTTCCCCAAAGATCCCCAGCATCACAGATGTCAGTCTTCAACCAATACGATTCACTACATATGAAGAAATAGCTGAAGGCACTGGTTACTGCAAAGGCTATGGACTCTGACAATATTCTAGCACTAGTACTGAAGACTTGGGTTCCAGAACCCCCAAACCCCTAGCCAAGCTATTCCAGTACAGCTACAACATTGGCATCTACCCGGCAATGTGGAAAATTGCCCAGGTATGTTCTGTACACAAGAAACCGGACAAGTCCAACCCAGCGAATTACCGCCCTATCAGTGTACTCTCCATCAGCAAAGTGATGGAAGGACTCAGTAATGTGTGAGTGTCCCTTTAACAAAGGTTTGGGCTCTTACCATGTAACTTGTAGCATGGCTTCAGTGATGTCATTTGTGGGTGGGGCTGGGCTGTGGCTGTCAAGTGAGAGGGTTTTTCTTTTCAATTACCTCAGCTCCAGAACATCACTGCAGGAGTTCCTCAGGATAGTGTCCTAGGCCCAAACATCTTCAGCTGCTTCATCGATGACCTCCCTTCCATCATCAGGCCAGAAGTGGGGATGTTCGCAAGTGACTGAACAATGTTCATCGCCATTTATAACGCCTCAGATAATAAAACACTCCATGTCCAAATGCAGCAAGACCTGGACAATATCCAGACTTGGGCTGGCAAGTTACATTCGCACTGCACAAGTGCCAGGCAATGGCCATCTCTTACAAGTGAGGATCTAGCCATCACCCTTTGACATTCAATAGCATTACCATCGCTGAATCCCCCACGATCAACATCCTGGGGGTTTACCATTGATCGGAAACTGAACTGAACTAGCCATATTAGTACTGTGGCTACCAAAGCAGAAGGCTTGGAATCCTATGGTGACCCCAAAGCCTGTCCACCATCTACAAGGCATGACCTCCCCAAAACAAAACCATGCTGACTGTTCTTGATTAATCCCTGTCTCTCCAAATGCAGATTCATTCTGTTCTCAAAATTGCTTACAATAGTTTCCCCACCCCACCCACTTGAGGTTAGACTGACTGGCTTGTAGTTTCCTGGTTAATTCCTTCCTCCCTTCTTTGGTGCCTTCCAGCACCTCTCCTGTGGCCAGAGAGGAATTGAAAATGATTGCCAGTGCCCCTGTTATTTCCTCCCTTGCCCCACTCAACAACCTGGGATGCATTCCATCTGGCCCTGGACAATTGTCTCCTTTTTAGCCTGCCAAACCTCTCCGAATCTACCCTCTGCCTTTGTTAATCTCTTTAATTTTATTACAGTCCTTCTCTCTGATTTCTATACCCACATTGTCCCTCTCACGAGTGAACACTGACACAAAGTATTCATTCAGAAGCTTACCTACATCCTCTGGCTGTACACACAAATTACTACTATGGTTCTTAATGGGCCCTACTCTTCCCGAGCTATCTATTTAGCCTTAACGTACTTGTGAAGCAACTTCAGATTTAATTTTTTTTACCTGCCAGAATCCTTTCATTTCCCTTTTTGCTCCCCTGATTTCCCTTTTTCAGTTCGCTCTTGCACATTTTATACACTCCTAGCGCTTCTGCTATTTTGATCTCGATATCTGTCATATGTCTTCCTTTTTCTTTTTATTCAATGCTGTATATCCCTTGATATTCAGGGTTCACTGGATTTGTTGTTCCCACCCTTTTTCCTAATTCGAACATGTTGTCCCTATTTCCTTCTTGAATGCGTCTCACTGCTCTGTCACAGTTTACTTAAAAATGTCTGCTCCAAGTCCACTGGCCAATCCATATATGATCTTATTAAAATCGGCCTTTCCCCACTTTAGAACTTTGATCTCAGGCATTCCCCCAATTCTGAACACTTACTTCCAGACCACCGTTGTCCTTTTCCAGAACTACCTTAAATCTTATTGAGTTATGGTCACTATCACGAAAATGCTCCCCCACTGACACTTCTACCACCTTCCCGGCTTCATTCCCTAAATCTAGGTCATGTGCCGCCCCCCTCTCTTGTCGGACTTGAGTGCTGGCTCAAAAAGCTCTCCTGGATACACTTTAAGAATTCCACCTCCTCTAAGACGTACACATTCTGACTATCCTATTTCATATCGGGGATGCTGAAATCACTTACTATTATTACTCTACTGTTTTTGTACTTCTCTGAGGTGTATCTGACCGAATTGTTTTGGATTTGGCAAAGGACAGAAACTAACAACCATATTGTGTGGCTGAACTCTGCGGGGCGGTGGGAAGATATGAGTTGGACAAAAAGGATGTTAACAGAGCATGCAAGGGATTTTATTTGAATACCACCCTAGAAAATTTAATACATTAATTGGTGAAGTGAAATGGGATGTATGAACTTAGTAAAAAGTTCTAAAATTGATTGAAATATGATTAATCATTTGGTTTTCAATGTAGATAATAACATTGATTAAACCGTTTTGGCAGAAGCGCACCACAATGTCATATCTTAATGTGAATTGTGTCTGATAATACAAAGTGCTATTTAGTAAAATCATTAACAGATGGATAGCTTTCATATTAATGTGAGGGTTCACAGCTTATACCTAAATAGCTACTGAGCCCAGATGTCTCCTCAGTGCAAAAATACTTTAGATCAGTCAGTCTTCGAACAATATCTCTATTCAGTTAGCAACGGTTGTCTCCTAACTTCACCAGTTACTAAATCACAAGATATATGGGAAAGCTCTACTGTTAGCTATTTTGTCCAACAAGGTAATTCTGCTCAAATACACCAAAGTATATATATCTATTATGTGAATGTGAGAGATGATAAAAACATATAACTTAAATTAGTGTACAGGAAATATCATCATTAAAAAGCTATGATATAAACGTCTGGCACAATGATTCATTGCTTACTGAATTTTTCGGAAGGATAAGTTACTGCCCCAATTATCCCCTCCACCCTGCAAAGTATTTTTCTACTAGTATCTGGAAACTTAATGTTTGGCCTTTCTGTTTCTTCAGCCATTTATTTTTCTTGCTACTTTCAGCCAGTATTTCTGTTCTATTTTGTAACTTAGTCCTACCAATGCTTGTGTCCGAGTGCAATATAGACCTTATGGTATTTTACTACTCCAGCATTTACACTATTCAGATGGAGTCATTGCAAAAGAATTTAATCGCAACATGATATGAGATTAATGCTGGCATCCAGCATTGGGCCTTCAAATGTCTACAGACAGGAAACCTTGAGGACCCTTGAAATCCATTACATTAAATCAGCGTTGAGTCATTACTATGATGACCATGTGATCGTCACATAGGCCCTTACAATAATAATTGGCCTGTCAGCTTTCCTGGTGTCGTACACAGGAAGTGCATATTAATCTACAAGACATGAAAATTACTTTCTGCTCTGGTTATTTGCAATTTAAAAATGCATTATGCCCTCAAACCTCTTGACTCTTCTTCCCTCCCACTTCCCTTTATTTTTCTCAGTATGTCAAATCACAGCACAAAGAAGGATTTACATAGAATGTTGTTTGCTTCAGTCTTGTTCTGGTGAATGTAATGAGGATAACATGTTGGCAAATTTCAGTGTTTATTGCTCAAAAGAAAAGACTATATTCTTCTGTAATGCTACATCTGGCTACGCAGAATTTAATGATTGGGTTTATTTTAATGATCACAATGGAGGGAAAGCTGAAAGGATTCTGGGTTGATGATAGTGCTCACCAACCTAGTTAAAATGTGTTTTTATATATATTCATTCATGGGATGAGGGTTCTGCTGATCAGACCAACATTTATTGCCCATCCCTGCTTTGAATGTTGAGCTGTCAGCTGGAAATTTTGGCAGGTTAGATGAAATCTTCATTTGCAGAATTAAGTACCGAATTCTCTGAATCTTAAATTGATGACTCCCTGAACTTTGATGAGGTTTTTTTAATCAAATCTTGTTTAGATATTGCTCAAGTATTGTTTTGATGATTAGTTTATTTGGATGGACTTGTGTCAGATAATTACATCTGAATGCAAAGCAAATAGTGTTTATATAATCCTGGTGCAACTTGAAACTTTAATAACGGAGGATGTGCTCATGAAACAAACTGTAAATGGCATATCAACTTGCTTTGAATGTTGTAGACTTCATTTCTGCTAGCCTTAACACACAGTTCACCTTCTACTACTGTCGCCATTTTCAATCAGTTTCAGCATCTGAAATAAACTGAAAAGAATGTCAACGCAGCCGAACAACATATTGAAAAATAACTTTATAACACTTTAATGTGCTGCCTACAATTTGATTCTATCGGTTAAACGTCAAAGTTATGCAAGTTTAAAGTTGCACAAGGGTTATAAATGATGTTAACCAGTAGAAAAAAGAGCGGCATTCATTAATATAGAACTTTTTACAATCACCGATATAGAATAGAATCCCTACAGTGCAGAAGGAGGCCATTCAGCCCATCGAGTCTGCACTGGCCCTTGGAAAGAGTACCCTATTTAAGCCCACGCCTCCACCCTATCCCAGTAACCCTACCTAACCTTTTGGACATTAAGGAGCAATTTAGCATGGCCAATCTACCTAACCTGCACATCTTTGGACTGTGGGAGGAAACCCATGCCGACACGCCGAGAAAGTGCAAACTCCACCCACACAGTCACCCGAGGCCTGAATTGAACTCGGGTCCCTGGAGCTGTGAGGCAGCAGTGCTTTGACCACTGTCCCACAGTGCCGTTGTGCTCCTAAATAAGTACTTTACAGCCAATGAAGTACAGGCACTTTTTGAAATGTAGGCATTGTCGTAATGTAGCAAACAGCAGCCAATGCACATTGAGCCAGCTCCTCAAACAGCAATGTAATATATTATTTTAAAATATTTTTATTCAAGGCTTTTCAACAAAGATATATACAAAATATCAAAAGAACAACCAAAGAGGATCAGAAGAACGTCACAGGAACCCAACAAACAACCCAAACCCTCTCCCCCCCCCCCCCCCCCCCCCAACCACATCCCACCTTCCCCGTTTTAACACCCCCTCCCCCTCCTCCCCAAAAGCCCCCCTCTCACTTATCCCTCAATTCTCCTTGAAGAAATCATGAACGATTTCCACCTCCAAGTGAACTCTTCAGCCGACCCCCGCAGAGCGAACCTGATCTTCTCTAACCACAGGAATTCTGCCAGGTTACTCAACCACACTCCTGCCTTTGGCGGCTCCGAGTCCCTCCAACAAAACAAAATCCGTCTTCTGACTATCAGGGAGGCAAAGGCCAATACATCAGCCTCTCTTTCTCCCCCCTGCACTCCCGGATCTTCTGACACACCAAATATCGGCACCTCCAGACTCTGGGACACCCTCATCCCCAGGACCTTGGACATAATATCTGAGAACACCTGCCAGAACCCCCTTAATCTTGGAATTGCCCAAAACATGTGGACATGACAGCAATGTGATATCGACCAGATAATCTGTTTTCTTGATGTTGTTCGAGGGAGAATTATTGGTCAGGACACTGGGATAACTCCCCTGCTCTTTTTCAAAATAGTGCCATGGACTCGTTTGTATCCACCTGAGAAGGCAGAGAAGGTTTAAATTTTTACCAAAAGACAGCACCTCCAACAGAACAGTATTCCCCCAGTACTGCACTGGAATGCCAGCCTTAATTTGTGTGCTCAAACCTTTGGAGTGGAACTTGAAACTGGAACTTTGTGATTCTGAGGCAAGAGTGCTAACAACTGAACAACACTGACTCACACAGTTGCATTAGAATTCATGCAACGATGTTTTGCAGTAGTAACAAGTTCTTCCATCCAACAGTTGCTATTAATGTGGGAATATGGGACTTGGGGGCAGGAGTGGTCAGAATGAAACTTGCTCAGCTGAAAATTGTGCTTTCAAGAGTTTGCATTATTCTCAAAGAATCACAGCTGTTTTCCAACTTTCTTTTTAGAGCAATGCCTTGGGAGCATTTGATATCTGAGTAACAGAGCCATGTTGCAGGAGGATTTCAGTAAGGCTGCATGCACTCAGATCTGAGTAAAAACATCAAACTCTACAATTATAGATTTTCTTTCAATCTTTTGTCTCTGGAGGGAGATTTTTGAAGGACCAGTAGTGGAAGAAATGCAAAGCAAAATTAGAAACATATCGCGGGAAGCAAAGACATATTAGGTTTGTTAGTTTAATCTAGTGCATTAATACCAATAAGTTGAATAAACGTAATGATATTCCATGCACATAGAACATACAGTGCAGAAATGAAAATGAAATGAAAATCATTTATTGTCACAAGTAGGCTTCAAATGAAGTTACTGTGAAAAGCCCCTAGTCGCCACATTCCGGGGCCTGTTCGGGAAGGCTGGACTGTGGGAGGAAACCGGAGCACCCGGAGGAAACCCACGCAGACACGGGGAGAACGTGCAGACTCCGCACCAACAGTGACCCAGCGGGGTATCGAACCTGAGACCCTGGCGCTGAAGCCACAATGCTAACCACTGTGCTACCGTGCTGCCCACATTGATCATTAGTGCCATGAACAGCTTTAGGAAATCATCTAGAAGGCTAACAGTGACAAATCCCAAATTTCTTTACCCGTCAGTCTGGCCTCAATAAAAGTCGAGATGGATTTGCAGGTACAGCATTAGTTATTTTATTTGACTTGCAAGACTTTCTCAATTCACAGCGGTACAAAGCACATCTTGCTTTGTACACCTCCGGAATCAAGTGAGTCTGTAGGACAAAGGGATCTCTACTAATAACACAAATGGCATCAAGTTTCACATACACGATTCCCATAGGTCATCCTATACCCCTCCTGACCTGGCCATACATCCTAATTGGCTCACTTCCAATCCCTTCCTCTGGCCCCCTATTACCCAGCATCCTTTTCCCCTCAGTAGCTGGACACACCTCCTTGCTTTGCCATGAGGTCTGAAATCCTTTGTCTGTGAACTCACCAGGATGAGACTGGCCTATCTCTACATTACAGTAACTAATATCTCTAAAGTAACTATTTTATATCACATTCGTCATTCCCTCCTTTTATCATTCCATGATAACCGAACTATCCAATCCATACCTACGGTCCCTCATCTAAAAAGATCCGTCGCTGCATTTCCAATTCCTGGCGTAGCCCCCCCTTCATCTGCTGCACCCTCATGGATTTTGACAGCCAAGAATTTAGGGGCATTGATCTGTTCCAGTGCACCCCGCATTCTACCCATCACACATTTAAGGATGGCTGGGCCCACAAAGATGCAGCCGATAGCCACCACTAAATACATGGCCATATTTATCAACCAGTCCTTCCAACCTCCAAATCCCCAGTTACCCCAAGAGCCAGGATCCTGCATTCCGTCCAGGTGATCCCGTATGTGATCCATAAATTTAGTGATGTTAGCGGTCAAGTCCTGAACTCCCATGATACACTTGCCCTGTACTATGGCGCATACCCCACCCTCACGGGCCAGAGGATAGTCAAGAGCATACCGGTTCTGCATTGCAAACAACCGCAGCTGAGACAATTCCTTGGTTATTGCCCCGAGGGCTCCCAAGGTTTCATTTCCCAAGATGGTAAGGCCACAAATAAAATAATTACTATCGCTGACAGCCAAGGAACCCCCCACACCTCCCAGTGTCAAGATGCTCAGAATCCCCCACCCGGCTGAGTGGCCCCGGTTGGGTGCGAGAACCTGAGGTTTTTTCCAGTTCTCGCAGAATTCAGCTGAGACTGCCCGGCGTGCTAACTGATTATGCGGCATCCACGCCGAGGGGCAGGGGACTGTGGTAGAGACTAGAGTCCCAATAGCAATTTGGCGGGGAAATGGGGGTGACAAAACATTGGTCGCTGTGCCATTAAATAAAAAGTAGTATCCTTGCTCCGTGTGCAGGCTAGCCTCACAATCAGTATATCGGTTGCGTAGGGATCCCCCAGTAGCCCAGTTTATCCAGCTTCGAAACGCCCATTCGGGCCGCCTAGCAATGCGGAAAGCCCTAGTCCCAACAGTGATATGAGAGACATTCGCCCAGCCACAAAGGAGCTGGAGGCCGGCGTTCAATGGAACGCAAATAGTGTTGTAACAAATGCATTGGCCAGACGCCTGGGTGATATGACACCTCCTGTCCGTACAGGTGGGGAACAGACATGTTATATTTGTTTCCACCTCTACCAGCAAACAGCCGTATCCTTCACTTCTGAAACAATTCTCGTACGACCGGGAGTCCCTATTGGGAGTGAAGTGGCTAGGTATATATGCCCTCCACCGTTGCAGCCTATCATACTGTGAGTGGGAATTATCCCGAGGAAGGGGAAGGCAAATAGCCGGTGGTGCTGAATCCGGATCGTAAGGAAGGGTGACTTGCTCGGGCGGTGGCTTGGAACGCGGACAATGAACCACCGTTTGGGGAGTGCCCCAAAGCGGTGAAACAGAAAATAACCTAGACCCCGCTGCGGGGTTCGGGTAGCAGACAACCTGTCCGTGGCCATACAAGTGGTGGTAAATCTGGTAGAAGAGATTCATACTACCCGGGTTTTCCTCAGTTTGGCCTTTAACTAAATTAAGTGTATCTCCTGATAACCTACGTTCTAACTGTACTTCCCTTCTCACACGCCCCGTCCTCTCTCTAATCTCCCTCTCTCTCTCTCAGCCTCTTCCTACGCTCTCCTGACGGTCTGATGTTACCTTTATCGCACTAATCTTAACACATCCAAAATCAAATTTACATGTACTCCAAAAACAAGGCAATGTCCATATAATGTTCCCTTCCCATCGCCGGGACCGATGTAATTGCTTCATGAGTCCTGCATTGTCCTTGACTTTGATGACCTTCCATGAGTCGATACCATGTCCTCGTATATGGGGGCAGCGAAGAACATCACCTTTGCATAAATGAAATGTCCTTGTAGTTTGGTTGGGGTTACAAATGTAGATAATATTCCCCTTTTCCATGTCCGTCGCCAATAACACTCCAAGCGAGGTGAGGCCGTAGATCACACAGGCGGGGTGTAGCCACCCCATCATATTCCACACCTGTAAAATAGCACTGGAGAAGGGAGGCAGGTTAGTAACCAACCTTTTTACAGTAGTGGAGATGGACCCAATTTACAGTGATGGGGGTGGACCCAAGCACTCCGCCGCTCCACTTTAACTGCTGTGGGGGTGGTAAGGAGAACTTGGAAGGGCCCGTCCCATCGCGGCTCCGACCCCTTCCTAGTCCAATTTTTGACCATGACATAACTGCCGGGCTGGACTGAAAGTGAGCTAGGTACTGGGGGCGATGGCTGGTGAGCCGCGCGGACCTGGCCATGGAGCTCCTTGAGCACCTGCGTGAGGGCTAGAACGTAGGTGGTCATCTCTTCAGTCATATGGTGAAACTGAACCAGTCTGGAAGCATGCAGGCCCCAGGGAGTTCTAAGAGGCCTGCCATAAAGAATCTCGGCAGGAGAGAGCCGGGCCGGTCCCGCAGGTGTAACCCGCAGCTGGAAGAGGGCAACGGGGAGTAACTTAAGCCATGTCAGTCCCGTGTCTGCTCTTAATTTAGCCAATTTAGTTTTGAGGGTCTGATTGTGTCTCTCAACCAATCCGGCCGCCTGCGGTCTGTAAGCACAGTGTAACTGCTGGCGTATGCCCAACTGGGAGCAAAACTTGTTAATTTGTCCAATAAAATGAGGCCCATTATCAGAACTTAACTGAGCTGGTATACCGTACTGGGGAATGATTTCCCGCATCAAAACTTTAACCACAGTAGCAGCTTTATTATCGATAGTCGGATACGCCTCGATCCATCTGCTGAACACATCCACAATGACCAAAACATGTTTATAACATTGACACCTTTCCAACTCAGTGTAATCCATTTGGAGCGTCTCAACGGGACCACTGGGCAACGGGGTTTGCCCCATCCCACAAGGGATACCTTTGCCGGTGTTATATTGCTGACAAATCAAACACCGATTACTGATACTCTGGGCCAACCCCTGCATTTTAGGGTGCCACCAAGTGTCCAGCAACAAATCACTAGTCCCCCGAGCCCCACAATGAGTTGCAAAGTGTACACATTCGATGACCCATAAAGCCAGTACATCAGACATACAAGTCTGATGTGCTGGCGTGGTCCATAAAGAGGAAACAGAATCTTATGTACAACCTAACAATTTCCACATTTGTTTATCATTCTCAGGAGCGTCCTCCTGTAACCTTATGACGTCTTGGATGGTTGGCATTGACTTGTCAGAAGCAGACATATTTATAGTACATCGTTTAGTCTGACTTAACATTTTAGGCACCACCACTTGCTGAATTTGCACGGCTGTCCGCGCTGCACAATCTGCTTGTTCATTACCAACGTCAACTGGGGTCTTACCATTTGTGTGGGCAGCGCATTTAATGACGGAAATCTGCGCGGGCATAAGGAGGGCCTGCAGTAGGTCATTAACTAAACCCCGGTGGGATATTTCCTTGCCTGCCGAGGTAAGGAATCCCCTATTCTTCCAGAGTTGTCCGAAGTCATGAACTACCCCGAAAGCGTATCGGGAGTCAGTGTAAATATTTACCCGACGATCTACCCCAAGTATACATGCACGGGTGAGGGCAAAAAGTTTGGCTTGTTGGGCTGAATAAGGGGTCTGGAAAGCTGCCGCTTCTAGAATCAGACCATCCTGTTCTACGATTGCATAACCGGACAATCTCCGGCCAGTGGGGCTTACTAATGCACTGCCATCAACATACATAATCATGTCAGGTTGTTCTAACGGAATATCACTCCGATCGTCCCTTATTGTGGTAGTTTCCTGAATCAAGGCTAAACAGTCGTGACCAGGTGCGTCCTCATGGACAGGGGGACCGCTAAGAAAACAGGCTGGATTGATAGTGGTACAGTATTTAAATGTCAGACGTGGATTGTTCAAAAGGTATATCTCATACCTATTCTGACGAGCTGCAGTAAGATGTTGAGTTTGCAGTTGCCCCAATAGTGTGATTACCGAGTGGGAGCTATATACCGTAATATCCTGTTGGAGAGTGATATTGGCAGCAGCTTGCAAACTATTGTATATCGCTGCCAAGATCTGGGTGCAAACAGGGTGGCCCAACGCCACTGGGTCGAGTTTGGAAGAGTAATATGCTACGGGCCGGTGCTTGTCCCCATGTTGCTGGGTGAGTACCGCTGTTGAACATCCTTCCAGAACAGTACAGTATATCTGGAATGGTCGGTCGTACGAGGGCCGGTGCTTGTAACAAGGCCTGCTTCAGGCAACGGAAGGCCTCGAGTGCCTCGGTGGTGAGAGTAAAGTTCCCCCCTTCACTAGTGTAAGGCGTCAGCAGCTTTGTATAGACAGCGATGTTTGGTATCCACTGCCGACAATAATTCACCATACCCAGCCAATGACGGACCTCCTTGGCTATTGTAGGGGCGGGGAATTGGCATATTGGTTCAATCCTACTGGGTTCGAGACTTCTTTCTGTGGCTGTCAGTAAAACTCCTAAGAACTTAACCTTTCTCTGAGCCACCAAGACCTTTGATTGTGAGACAACATAACCCAACGAGGATAGGTGGTTTAATAACTGGATCACATCATCCCTATTACTGGGCTCGTCGGGACTTGCTACCAATATGTCATCTACATACTGCACTAGAGTGGAACCATACTCCAATGTCAAGGCCTGGAGTTGGGTCTGCAGACATCTGGAGAAGAGCGTAGGTGAGTTGACGAACCCCTGTGGCAGTTGGGTCCAGGTATACTGCTGTCCATTGTAAGTGAAGGCAAACAAATATTGGCTTTCAGTTGAAAGTGGGAGGGCAAAGAAGGCGTGCTGAAGGTCAATTATGGCGAAGACCCGGGCTTGAGCTGGAATTTGAGCCAGTATGTGGGCAGGGTTAGGGACGAGAGCATGTAACGGCTGTACGATGGCATTGATTGAACGTAAATCCTGCACCAATCGGTACTGGTCTGGTTTGGCTGGTTTAGGCACAGCAAGTATGGGGGTGTTACATTCTGATTGGCAAGGGACCAAAATACCCTTGAATTAATTTGTCTATAGACGGAGCAGCTTGGGATTTCAGGGGGTATTGCCGAATGGAAGGCAGCTTTACATGGTCCTTAATTGTTACCTTAATAGGTGACATTTGTCTTTCCCACTTGTGATGGGTATTCCACCCAGACCTGTGGATTGACATATTCCAAAACATCATGTCCCCAGTGATGCTGCAGTCGAGTGTTAATCGTTTCAGGGACCTCAAAATATTTTATGGCAGTGCCGTCCGGCGTGACTTGAAGTGCGTACTCTGTTGGATCTGAATGATCCACTGCCCTCCTTACCATAGGCCCCAGATCCCTGGCATGGTACTGGTCGTGGACCTGACGTGTAATATGAGGGCTTACCGAAGCTGACTGTGGCCATAAATGTGGTGGTATTGTAACAAAATCGGCTGTACCTTCTTTTCCCGTGACTGTGGCTGTAACCTTGACTGGCCATAGGAAAGGAGCAGTCACCTTGTTAGGAGTTTTCTATAGGCCCCCCAATAGTAACAGAGATGTGGAGGAACAGATTGGGAAACAGATTTTGGAAAGGTGCAGAAGTCATAGGGTAGTAGTCATGGGCGACTTTAACTTCCCAAATATTGAGTGGAAACTCTTTAGATCAAATAGTTTGGATGGGGTGGTGTTTGTGCAGTGTGTCCAGGAAGCTTTTCTAACACAGTATGTAGATTGTCCGACCAGAGGAGGGGCAATATTGGATTTAGTACTGGGTAATGAACCAGGGCAATGATAGATTTGTTAGTGGGGGAGCATTTTGGAGATAGTGACCACAATTCTGTGACTTTCACTTTAGTAATGGAGAGGGATAGGTACGTGCAACAGGGCAAGGTTTACAATTGGGGGAAGGGTAAATATGATGTTGTCAGACAAGAATTGAAGTGCATAAGTTGGGAACATAGGCTGGCAGGGAAGGACACAAGTGAAATGTGGAACTTGTTCAAGGAACAGGTGCTACGTGTCCTTGATATGTATGTTCCTGTCAGGCAGGGAAGAGATGGTCGAGTGAGGGAACCATGGTTGACAAGAGAGGTTGAATGTCTTGTTAAGAGGAAAAAGGTGACTTATGTAAGGCTGAGGAAACAAGGTTCAGACAGGGCATTGGAGGGATACAAGATAGCCAGGAGGGAACTGAAGAAAGGGATTAGGAGAGCTAAGAGAGGGCATGAACAATCTTTGGCGGGTAGGATCAAGGAAAACCCCAAGGCCTTTTACACATATGTGAGAAATATGAGAATGACTAGAGCGAGGGTAGGTCCGATCAAGGACAGTAGCGGGAGATTGTGTATTGAGTCTGAAGAGATAGGAGAGGTCTTGAATGAGTATTTTTCTTCTGTATTTACAAATGAGAGGGGCGATATTGTTGGAGAGGACAGTGTGAAACAGATTGGTAAGCTCGAGGAAATACTTGTCAGGAAGGAAGATGTGTTGGGCTTGAGGATAGACAAGTCCCCCGGGCCTGACGGGATATGTCCAAGGATTCTATGGGAAGCAAGAGATGAAATTGCAGAGCCGTTGGCAATGATCTTTTCGTCCTCACTGTCAACAGGGGTGGTACCAGGGGATTGGAGAGTGGCGAATGTCATGCCCCTGTTCAAAAAAAGGAACTAGGGATAACCCTGGGAATTACAGGCCAGTTAGTCTTACTTCAGTGGTAGGCAAAGTAATGGAAAGGGTACTGAAGGATAGGATTTCTGAGCATCTGGAAAGACACTGCTTGATTAGGGATAGTCAGCACGGATTTGTGAGGGGTAGGTCTTGCCTTACAAATCTTATTGAATTCTTTGAGGAGGTGACCAAGCATGTGGATGAAGGTAAAGCAGTGGATGTAGTGTGCATGGATTTTAGTAAGGCATTTGATAAAGTTCCCCATGGTAGGCTTATGCAGAAAGTAAGGAGGCATGGGATAGTGGGAAATTTGGCCAGTTGGATAACGAACTGGCTAACCGATAGAAGTCAGAGAGTGGTGGTGGATGGCAAATATTCAGCCTGGATCCCAGTTACCAGTGGCGTACCGCAGGGATCAGTTCTGGGTCCTCTGCTGTTTGTGATTTTCATTAATGACTTGGATGAGGGAGTTGAAGGGTGGGTCAGTAAATTTGCAGACGATACGAAGATTGGTGGAGTTGTGGATAGTAAGGAGGGCTGTTGTCGGCTGCAAAGAGACATAGATAGGATGCAGAGCTGGGCTGAGAAGTGGCAGATGGAGTTTAACCCTGAAAAGTGTGAGGTTGTCCATTTTGGAAGGACAAATATGAATGCGGAATATAGGGTTAATGGTAGAGTTCTTGGCAATGTGGAGGAGCAGAGAGATCTTGGGGTCTATGTTCATACATCTTTGAAAGTTGCCACTCAAGTGGATAGAGCTGTGAAGAAGGCCTATGGTGTGCTCGCGTTCATTAACAGAGGGATTGAATTTAAGAGCCGTGAGGTGATGATGCAGCTGTACAAAACTTTGGTAAGGCCACATTTGGAGTACTGTGTACAGTTCTGGTCGCCTCATTTTAGGAAGGATGTGGAAGCTCTGGAAAAAGTGCAAAGAAGATTTACCAGGATGTTGCCTGGAATGGAGAGTAGGTCTTACGAGGAAAGGTTGAGGGTCCTAGGCCTTTTCTCATTAGAGCGGAGAAGGATGAGGGGCGACTTGATAGAGGTTTATAAGATGATCAGGGGAATAGATAGAGGAGACAGTCAGAGACTTTTTCCCCGGGTGGAACACACCATTACAAGGGGACATAAATTTAAGGTGAAAGGTGGAAGATATAGGAGGGATATCAGAGGTAGGTTCTTTACCCAGAGAGTAGTGGGGGCATGGCCTGTGGAAGTAGTTGAGTCGGAAACATTAGGGACCTTCAAGCAGCTATTGGATAGGTACATGGATGACGGTAAAATGATATAGTGTAGATTTATTTGTTCTTAAGGGCAGCACGGTAGCATTGTGGATAGCACAATTGCTTCACAGCTCCATGGTCCCAGGTTCGATTCCAGCTTGGGTCATTGTCTGTGCGGAGTCTGCACGTCCTCCCCGTGTCTGCGTGGGTTTCCTCCGGGTGCTCCGGTTTCCTCCCACAGTCCAAAGATGTGCAGGTTAGGTGAACTGGCCAATGATAAATTGCCCTTAATGTCCAAATTGCCCTTGGTGTTGGGTGGAGGTGTTGAGTTTGGGTATGGTGCTCTTTCCAAGAGCCGGTGCAGACTCAAAGGGCCGAATGGCCTCCTTCTGCACTGTAAATTCAATGATAATCTATGATTAATCTAGGACAAAGGTTCGGCACAACATCGTGGGCCGAAGGGCCTGTTCTGTGCTGTATTTTCTATGTTCTATGTTCTATGGCCATTCGGTCCCAATTAATGGCCGGTATTTGTCCTCCAACTCCCTGTTTTGTCCAGTTCTGTCATAGGCCAGGGTAACGTGATGCAGTGAATGTTCAATGTCTAACGTCCACCACTGGGGGGTGATAGAAATAAAGCACTGTTATCTCATCCTCCATGATTTAACCGTTACCCCCTCGTCTCCGCACTCTAGCTGTAGCTGGAAGATACACAGTAAATCTCGGGCCAACAAGTTACAGTCCAATCCAGTAGTCACTACAAACTGATGATCTGCAGACTTATTCTCGTAAGTGACTGTCACAGGTTCAGAAATAGGATACTCACACACCTGTCCTTGGAACCCCGACAATTGCTGCGTGTGGTCGGATAGTGGTAGTCGAAGTTCTGATTGCACAGAAGACATGGCTGCTCCAGTGTCGATTACAAATGAGTGATGTTGATCTCCTATCTGCAGAGAGATAATAGGTTCCCTGTCCGATTGGAGAGTCCTTATGACTAAATTAGCTAGTCAATCCTGTGTTGGGAAAGGGTTTGCCTGGGAGAAGTCAGTGTATCTCATCTGTCCTCCCCTTGGTGGGTACCCCCTCCTTTGGGTCGGTAGTCTCCTTCTGCTGCCTGTCTTTTAAAGGGGCATTCCTGTTGCCAGTGATCTGCACGGCCGCAATTAAAACATGCATTGCTCCCTCTATATCTGCCCCGTCCTCTTCTCCCAGTAGACCAATGGCCCCTCAGAGGGGGCGGTGGTTGTAAAGCTGTTGGTGCATACGGTGGGCCATAAAAAGGAGCTGAGGGTCCCTTTGAGTGGGTTTGATATCCTCCCCCTCGCTGATCCACCCACCCAAAGTCACAATATTGGGGCTCCAGCTGGTAAGCTACCATTTCTGCCACTTGTTGGGGTCTCCGATCATCCTTTTTCATTACATACTCAGTCTTAACCTTTGTAACTGAGCCTCCTTCCTGGCCTACACCCTCCTTCCAATAAAATCTGACTGCCCTTGCCATCTGGGAAGGGTCGTTCTCTGTCCAATTCATGTTATTATATTTCACAGCAGTAGCCACGGAAGGTGGTAGGCAATGCATTAACATAGCACAATATTGAGGGGAATTCTGACCATTTTGATATGGCAAGTCGCCTGACTGCCCACGGTAGATTTCATTAAAACGTTCCAGAAATTCCTCTGGCTCTTCAATCGTCTTAGGTTTTAGGTCTAAGATAGCAGAAATATTTATGGGCTTTTGAAATGTGCTATTCAACGCATTCAGGATTTGTGTCCGTCTATCGTCGTCTAACGCATGGGCTTGCTGAAGTGTGGCGTGGCTAGCATAATTCAAGTGATTAAGATAATTGCGGTACTCTGCTGGGGTTAAAACCTGCTGGACTAGGGCCCAGAGGTCCCTAGAATCAGCTTGATAAATTGAGATGGTAGTTCTCAGGGAATCCACGAAAGCAGCAGGAGATTTTTTTCTATCTGGGATTGTAGCCATAATAGCCATCATCTCACTGGGTGTCCATGGGAAATAAACGTCTATCGTGGGCTGGGCCCCGGCGGTCACCGCGTCAGGGTTTGGTATCTTCCTAATCGGCAACTGTCTCCGAGTCTCACCAGGGGGTACTCTAGCTATTTCCTCTGGTTCTTCCAAGACTTTGACGTCCCTCCCTGTCTTTCTTTCTCTTCAGAATCATCCCTGGCATCTCCCTGTGTTCTCAAAATTTGCGGTTTCCCCTTGGTCTGAAGGGATTTAGGTGGTATGCTTAATTGTTTCTGGTTAGGATCAAGCCCTTCTCTCGCTGTCCGAGATCGGGTCCTAGAGCTAACTGGGCTTGTGGAACAGAGCTCCTCTTCCCCTACTGATCGTGAAGATGGTAAATCGGGACCCACGCTATCAACCAAAAGGGCTGGAGTGACTGGCATGATTGGAATCTGGGGAGCAGTGACTGGATATAAATTATTATACTCTGGTGGTTCTGGAATTAGTGCAGACAATGCTACAGGTGCAGTCGGAACCTTTGCTGACATTTTCAAATCATCAAATTCGTCATTTTCTGTCAATTCAAGGCCAGCCATTGAACTACGTAGCCCATCTTTTGTTTGACCCAAGCCTTTCCTGTCTTTACTTGCGCGTTTTCTGAATGCACATTCCTTTTTCAAGACCTGCAATGTTTTTTGGTTACCCTGTTCACTAATTGGAATTCCCATTTTAAGGGCATTGTCCTGCCAACTTGATAACATGATCTTATCTCTTTCCTCTTGACAATATTGTCTCCATAATCCAATTAATTCTTTTGCTTTCATACTTTGACTCTTTTTCCAGATGTGTCCCTGAATTTTCTTAATGATTTCTAGGTCTTTGGTGCCCCCTAGTGGCCATTCATCCCCCATTTTGCTCCTTAACGTTGCTGACATTTTCCTGAAATCTTTTGCTTTATCCGGATACATATCGCATCATATTTGCAGTGGCATGCCTGGATCATTTGTGCTATCCAAGGAATTCCCCATAATCTCAACTCGTCCTCAGAACTGCGTTTTTCGCCACTACAGCCCAAGGATACAATTTTAGCTTAATCAACTAGATTTAAAACACTCACACATGGAATTGAATCATCTTCAGATTTAAAAACACTCATTGAACTGAACCTTCATCTGCTGAAGTCCCATCAGTTTTTTAAAACACTTACTTAACTGAACCTTCATCTGCTGAAGTCACATCAGTTTTTTTTTAAAACACTTACTTAACTGAACCTTCATCTGCTGAAGTCACATCAGTTTTTTAAAAAACACTTATACATGGAATTGAATCATCGTTTTAGATGTTACATCAACCCAAAACCTAACCCAAGCCGAATCAACAATATGAAATCCCATCAATTAAATTTCTAATCCCCAGACTGACCTTTGATTTCGTCGAGACGATCTTTCCGTACCAACCGCAAGTGACCAGACTAATCAGACGATAAGAAGAGGGGAAAAATCAATGCGTGGTCATTTTCCAGCTGTACATTGTGGGCCCTTTTTTCCCATCCTCCTGTTCATAATCAGTCTAATTCTGATTTCGCAGTTGGTCAGAACCGTCTTGAGAAATCCCGGGTTTCCGGCACCAAATGACAAATCCCAAATTTCTTTACCCGTCAGTCTGGCCTCGATAAAAGTCGAGATGGATTTGCAGGTACAGCATTAGTTATTTTATTTGACTTGCAAGTCTTTCTCAATTCACAGCGGTACAAAGCACATCTTGCTTTGTACACCTCCGGAATCAAGTGAGTCTGTAGGACAAAGGGATCTCCACTAATAATACAAATGGCATCAAGTTTCACATACACGATTCCCATAGGTCATCCTATATCCCTCCTGACCTGGCCATACATCCTAATTGGCTCACTTCCAATCCCTTCCTCTGGCCCCCTATTACCCAGCATCCTTTTCCCCTCCGTAGCTGGACACACCTCCTCCTTGCTTTGCCATGCGGTCTGAAATCCTTTGTCTGTGAACTCACCAGGATGAGACTGGCCTATCTCTACATTACAGTAACTAATATCTCTAAAGTAACTATTTTATATCACATTCGTCAACAGAATGGGGGCCTTTATCTCTCAAGGGTTAAATGTGAGTGGTAGAATTTATGCTGCAGCTTTACGAAACCTTTACTTGACCACACCTGAGGTTACTGTGAGTAATTTTGAGCAGCACTCAGGAAGGGTGGACTGGCCTTGAAGAGAGTGAAGAGAGGCTACTCCAAAAATCCCGACAGTGCAGAAGGAGGCCCACTGAGTCTGCACCGACCCTCCAAAAGAGCACCCTACCTAGGCCCATGGACCCACCCTATCCCTGCAACCCAGTAACCCCACCTATCCATTTTGGACACTATAAGGGCCAATTTAGCATGGCCAATCCAGCTGACCTCCACATCCTTGGACTGTGGGAGGAAACCGGAGCATCTGGAGAAAGCTCACGCAGACACGGAGATAAACTCCATACAGTCACCCAAGGCTTCAATTGAACCCGGGTCCCTGCCGCTGTGAGGCAGCAGTGCTGACCACTGTGCTGCCCTACTCTCACAAGGGTTGTATTTCTTGGAATTTAGAAGGGTTTGGGGAGATTTGAAAATATTAAGGAGAACTGATCGAGCTATTTCTGTTGGTTGGCAAGCCTGAGACTTGAGGATGTAGCTTGAAAATTAGAGCCCAGGCCTTTCAGAAGTGAAGTTAGGAAATGCTTATTGCAAAGTGAAGTTTGGAACTCCTCCACAAATGGTCATTAATTTAAATCCAGGATTGATCGATTTTTGTCCGCTAAAGGATTTAAGGGATACAGGGCATAGGTGGGTATTTGTGGTTGGGTCACATGATCTCACTTGTTGCTTCACAGCACTGGGGTCCCAGGTTCAATTACCGTTTGGGTCACTGTGCGGAGTCTGCACGTTTTCCCCATGTCTGCGTGGGTTTCCTCCGGGTGCTCCAGTTTGTCCCACAAGCCCCGAAAGATGTACTTGTTAGGTGAATTGAACATTCTGAATTCTCCCTCTGTGTACCAAACAGGCGCCGGAATGTGGCGACTTGGGGATTTTCACAGTAACTTCATTGCAGTGTTAATGTCGGCCGACTTGTGACAATAATAAAGATTATTATTTTCATGGGGGAACAGGCTCTTGGAGCAAGTTATTTCTGTGTTCCTAATACAGAATCCTTCAGGCCATTTAGTCAAATTCCATAGTTGCCTCTGGTTTGATAGGTGAATTAGATGCTTTTGGATCGGTTACTAGATAAGGGGTTGTATCTTTGGCAGTGATTTTGCTATTGTGTCTGCCATCATCACAGCTTCAGGTTGGCAGTGGGTGTGGGTTACTGCCGAGGATGACACCTGTATTCGCAATATTATCAAACTGAAAGTCGTTGCACTATTTTTTTCTTACATTTTGATGTCCATCTAATTCGTTTGCTTTAGTTTACAGAGGAGAAGCTGGGTCAAGCTGAGAAGACAGAGTTGGATGCCCACCTGGAGAATTTGCTTAGCAAAGCAGAAAACACCAAACTATGGACTGAGAAAATAATGAAACAGACTGAAGTATTGTTGCAACCAAACCCAAGTAAGATCTGTGTGTTATACTGAAAACAGTTGCCCAAGTACCAGCATTCTCCATGTTAAATTCAAATAAAATAATCTCAGCTCTGCAGTTCACAGAACATACAGAAGTTGCAACCCTGAAATGGGGCAATCAGTTAGCCCATGTTGGATGTTGCAAATTCAAGTAGACAGGCTGTTATGTATGCTAATTCTTTTTACATTATGTATTTTAATAGTGTTACAGACTGAACTAATTAAATCCTTTTGGAAACCCAAAACCTTTGGCTTTAATTTTGACATCAAATTAGACTTTTGTTAAGATCCCTGCCGATAAATGCGACGATATCCCAAAACCCAGAAGGGTAACTTGGAACATCAGTTCTTAGTGTATATTTTCCGTTTTGTATAATGTGAGAAAGGATATAGAAACCTGATTTCTTTAGGGGGTACAGTAGCTAGCACTGCTACCTCTCAGCGCCAGGGACCCGGGTTTGATTTCAGCTTCGGGTGAGTATCTGTGTGGAGTCGCTACTTCCCCATGTCAAGTGGGTTTCTTCCGGGTGATCCGGTTTCCTCCCACAGTCCAAAAGATGTGTAGGTAGGTGGCTTGTCCATGCTAAATTTCCCCTTAGTGTCCAGGGATGTGCAGGTTAGGTTACGGGGGTGGGCAGGAGCTCCTTCAGAGGATTGGTGCAGACTCGATGGGCCGAATGGCCTCCTGCACTGTAGGGATGCTATGAATCCAGGGCGGAACAGTCCAGCCTTGTGATCAATTGAGAAAGAATATTTATTAATTTAAAAGAAAACACACAACAGATAATACACTACAACAGTAAACCTTTAAACTGAGGGGTAATAGATATAGGACAGAGGTCAGAGGTAGGTTCTTTACGCAAAGAGTAGTGAGGCCGTGGAATGCCCTACCTGCTAGGGCCGAAGGGCCTGTACTGCGCTGTATTGTTCTATGTTCTATGTTCTAACTACGCTAATGGCTATACACGCACAGACTCTCATGAAGTTACCTCTTGCTCCCAACTATTTTCACTTCCTGAACTCTCCTTTTCCCCAAACAACATCCAATATTATACAACTCTGTGATAAATCCAGCAACCCCACAGGCTATTTTCCAGGTTTGGGAAAGCCATCTTCAGTATTCACCGAATAGATTCTTCTCTATTCGAGTTTTGATTTTAAACTACAGCCTTTCAGCAACAGCTTGGTTTCGGAAGAACCTGCTTTTTGCGGCTTTGATGCTAACTGCTTCTATACTCTCTTCTCCAATTATCTTGCCATGGATGTATCTCTTTTTCCCTTTGGTGTTACCCATCCTGTGGACTCGGCTTTTAGCACGTAAGTGGCAATTCTCTTCTCTCCACTTTGACATCACCTCTTTAATTCATTTTTTCCCCATGTCACTTGAGTAAACAATTTACATCTCCAAAACACCCCTTCAGACAGCTATACTTATTGGTTCCTCTTTTATCCCATTTCTTTATTTTATTTTTATCCCAAAGTTATTTTTTAATCATTTTAAATCTTGTGTTCCCCTTTTTCAAATGAGCCATAATTTGAAAGGCGATTTAATTTCTCAACCATTTCTTATCTAACATTACAAAGATTTAAAAGCACACATTGACATAAGATATACCCTAAAGTATTTGCACAGAGTTTCCAATAGTTAGACTATCAGCAATGATGTTCTCTCGCCCAGCCACATGAATGATTTTCAAATTAAACAATTGCAGGAACAGACTCCAATAGAATAACCTGGTACTCCCGATTTCAAGACCTCGCCAGAAATTTTAGGATATTATGGTCTGTAAATATGATTGTTTCAGCTGAATTACTGGCAACATAAATCTCTCAATGTTGTAATGCCAATACCAAACTTTGTCTATTTTTCAATGGTTGAGTACTTCTGATGGTGGGAATTTAATTTACTTGAGAAATGCCCCATAGGCTTCTCAATTCCAAGTTCATCTTCCTGTAACAACGCAGGCCCCACACCAATGTCACTGGCATCCACAGCCAGTTTAAACTGGTTGTCATAATTGGTGTAGCTAACACTGGCACTGTTGTCAACACACTTTTTTATTGTTAGAATCATAGAATTTACAGTGCAGAAGTAGGCCATTCGGCCCATCGCGTCTGCACCGGCTCTTGGAAAGAGCACCCTACCCAAGGCCAACACCTCCACCCTATCCCCATAACCCAGTAACCCCACCCAACACTAAGGGCAATTTTGGACACTTAAAGGGCAATTTATCATGGCCAATCCACCTAACCTGCACATCTTTGGACTGTGGGAGGAAACCGGAGCACCCGGAGGAAACCCACGCACACGGGGAGAACGTGCAGACTCTGCACAGACAGTGGCCCAAGCCGGAATTGAACCTGGGACCCTGGAGCTGTGAAGCAATTGTGCTACCACAATGCTGCCGAGCTGCCCATTGTTGGGATGCAGTGTAGCAGTCCTCCATCCAGTTATATTTCTTATCCTTCAAGAGTTCTGTTGGTGATGCTACCATACTGCTGAAGTTCAGCACAAACTTAATAAAATTCACTCTTCCCCAGAAACTTTAAAATCTCTTTTCTTGGGAAATCCCAAATGGCTTGTATTTTTGCATCTCGTGACCATGTGCCACGATATGTCCTAAATATGAAATTGGAGCTTTAGCAAATTTGCTTTTTGCCAAATTCCTGACTAGATTAGCTTATTTTAAGCATTCAAACAGTTCTTTTCGGTAGTGTTGATGTTCTTCCAAACTTTGACTGAACACCGCTAAATCGTCAATGTACACCACACTGACTCAGTTGCTGAATAACTTTATTTGATAGTCTCTGAAATGTTCGTGGTGTATTCCTCATTCCGACTGGCCTAAATTTAAATGGATGAAGTTCATTTGGTATCACGAATGCTGAAATTTCCTTTGCCCTCTCAGACAAAGGTACTTGCCATTATCCCTTTAGCAAATCTATTTTTGCAGTGAATTTCAACTTTTAACACTTTCAGTGCAATCCAACTGTGGTATAGGAAATAAATACGTCTTGGTGACGACATTCACTCTCCTGTAGTCCACACAAAGTCTTTGGGTTCCATCGGGCTTTGGCACCATTACAATAGGTGAACTCCAATCACTAGAACTTAATTCAATAATATCATTTTTGAGCATCTATTCAATTTCCTTCTGTATTTGATAACTTTGCTGGATTTAACCGATATGGATGTTGCTTTATTGGAACTGTTTCATCCATATCTATATCATGTATCGCTATCTCCGTTCTACATAATTTATTCCCGCAAAGACATTTATAAAATTGCAGTAATTCTTCCAATTCATCTTGGCTCACATCTGGAAGGTAACTTAACCAGTTGTTTACATTTCCTAGTACTTCTCCATTGCCTAATGAATTAGAGGAAAGTCACTCTCAGGATTTAACCCTTCTTCTTCTCTCTGCTTCATTACTACCAAGAACTCATCTTGCCCTCATCTTCTCTATCAAAATAACCTCTTAAGCATGTTAATATGACGCACTCTGTGAGATCTGTTGTGTGTACCAAATAATTTACTTCACTAAGTTTTTTTCTCAATCCGATCTGGTCCATTAAACTTGGATTTCAATGGGTCATCAAAACTTGCACTTTCTCCCCTGTTACAGATCTATGAGTTTGCCATTGCTTTCATTCCCTGCTGTGCTATCTTTAAATGCTTCGTTGCCACCTCACAAGCCCCATTCAGTCTTTCTCTGAAATTCGATATGTAGACTCTGATTTCATACTTAATAACTTTTCTTGGGATTAATTTCACTGGTCCTTTAGCTTCGTATCCATAAATAAATTCAATCTTGTAGAATAATTTGGTGCATCCCTAATGGCAAACATTAAAAATGAAATCCCTTTGTCCAATGGTAGAGTATTATTTAAATGGTGATAGATTGGGAATTGGTGATATAAAAAGGGACCTGCGTGTCCCAGTACACCAGTCACTGAAAGCAAGCATGCAAGGTGCAGCAAGCAGTTATCTTAGAAAGGCAAATGGTATGTGGCCTTCCCTGCAAGAAGATTTGAATACAAGAGTAAGGATGTCTTACTGCAGCTGTACAGTGCCTTGGTGAAACCACAGCTAGGGTATTGTGTGCAGCTTTTGTCGTCTTATCTAAGAAAGAACATACTTGCCTTAGAGGGAGTGCAACGAACATTCACCAGATTGATTCCTGGGATGGCAGAATTGAGAGAAGAGATTGAGACTATATTCACTGGAATTTTGAAGAATGAGAGGGAACTAAATTGAAATGTATAAATTTCTGTCCAGAACAAGAGGTCAGTATCATTGGATACAGGGTAGGCTATTTAGGACTGAGATAAGAAGAAATTTCTTCACTTTGGGTGGTGAACCTATAGAATTCCCTAGCAGAGATGGCTGTGGAGGCCGATACACTGACTATATTTCAGAAGGATTTTTAAAGTATGTTTATTAAAGTTTTACATAATAACAAACAAATAACCACAAAGAAAATAAACAAAACACAAGAATACAAAAATTGCAAACAACAAAAAAAGAAACATTTGACTTAACGCTATACCTAAAGTCCCTAACGCTGACAGTCTTCCCCTCACATCGTGCCACCGGAAGTCCGGAAATAGATTTCTATACTCAGAAGATGTCCAAGAGGTATGAGGGGAGCGCTGGTGAGATAAAGGAGCAGCCATGATGGTGTTCAATGACAAGTGTGCTCGAAGGGGCGAATGGCCTACTTCTATTTTCTATGTTTCTATGTGGTAAGAAATGTGTTATCCAAAGAAAGGTAATTTTTATCAGCGTCATAATGCAAACAACTAACAAGTCAATGACTCTTAAGTCTTCACGCCCACATTCTGAATTTCCATCATTTGTTCCGATGATGCGACCTTCCTATTAGCATTTCCAATATGTCTTCCTTTTTCCTCAACCGTCAACAGAAACTTAGACCCCTTTCAGCTTCGCCTATAATGAACCCAGGTATAAGATGTAAAAGACCAGTACCTAATGTACTGGTGCTAGCTGAAAGTAACAAGGGGTATCGAGCTAAGTTGAAGTATGATTAACCTTGACCTAAGTGAATGGTTGAACAAGCTCAGGGGACTGTATAGCCTAATGATGTTCCTATGTACCACCCAGTCCCAATAAAACAAAAGTATCAAATATTGAAATCAAACAAGTATTCTGTTTGGCCAAGTTGAGAAATTATGACAGAATTCATCATGAATGTTCAAATGGAAGGTAGATCCCTCAGCGCTTGATCTCTAAATCAAATTTTATTTGCTTCTATCCTTTCCTCTTCAGATGCCAGAATAGAAGAATTTGTCTATGAGAAACTGGATCGAAAAGCACCACCCCGTTTAAATAACTGTGAACAGTTAGGCCAGTACATGCTTGAAGCTGGAAATGAATTTGGTCCTGGAACTGCATATGGTAAGAGAATTCAAGCAGTTGGACAAAACCCGACTTCCTTTTGCACTGCTAAGTATCGGTTTAAAATGTATTTCCTTTGTGTAAGGTTTTCTTATGATTATTGACTAAAATATTTTCAGAGAAAATCCATAGGTACGATGGGCCTCCTGTGTGGTATCATTCTATGACATATGGGTGTGCTATACTTTTTTTAAAACAGGATAACTTTTATCCTGAGCCTAAGCTGCCTTATTATCTCGTGTAGATGATGAACTCCAGTTTTCTCACCCCTTGGAGTTGAGGTTGGGGGAGACAGTGGCTTAGTGATAACGTCACTGGGCTAGTAATCAAGATTAACCCTGGCTAATCCTCTGGGGGCATAGATTCAAATCTCACCACGGCAACTGATGGAATTTAAGGTCCTTTAGTAAGCTCTGGAATTGAAACCTAGTCTCAGTAATGGTGAGCATGAAACTATCATAGGTAGTTGTTTGGTTCACTAATACCCTCTGGGGAAGGAGGCCTGACTTCCTTACCTGGCCTGACCTGCAGGCGACTCCATATCCACAGCAATGTGATTGACTCAAAGATCATAGATCATAGAATTTACAGTGCAGAAGGAGACCATTCGGCCCATCGAGTCTGCACCGGCTCTTGGAAAGAGCACCCTACCCAAGGTCCACACCTCCACCCTATCCCCATAACCCAGTAACCCCACCCAACACTTAAGGGCAATTTTGGACACTAAGAACAATTTAGCATGGCCAATCCACCTAACCTGCACATCTTTGGACTGCGGGAGGAAACAGGAGCACCCGGAGGAAACCCACGCACACACGGGGAGGATGTGCAGACTCCGCACAGACAGTGACCCAAGTCGGGAATCGAACTTGGGACCCTGGAGCTGTGAAGCAATTGTGCTAACTACAATGCTACCATACTCGCCTCTGAATGGCTGAGCAAGACACTCCGTTCAAGGGCAATTGGGGATGGGCAACAAATGCTGGTCTCGCCGGCAACGGCTCACCCCATGAAAGAATCTTTTTTTTAATCAGCCATGATCTTGGAGGGTGGCAGAGCAGGCTCGAGGGGTGAAGTGGCCTTCTGCTCCCATTTCTTACCTTCTATGTTATCTCACCAGAGTTGAATATGCTTGTCATTTTGTGATCTATTAGGAAAGTCAGTTAATCAGAATAATGTTTTTTTTAACACACAATTTTGTTGAGGTATTTTTGGCATTGTAAACAGCACCAATTAGTGTGCAAATATCACTTACAAAAACATAGTGCAAATAACAGTTCCTCTCTCGCAAATAGACCCACCTATTCTTCCCCCCTACTCTACACTATTCTACCCCCCCCCCCCCCCCCCCCCCCACCACTGACGATTAGTTCCCCGCGAAGAAGTCGATGAATGGTTGCCACCTCCGGGCGAACCCCGATAGTGATCCTCGTAAGGTGAACTTGCCATGTCCGACAGCCATACTTTGGTCTTTGGGGGCTTTGAGTCCCTCCAGGCCAACAGTATTCGTCGGCGGGCTACCAGGGAAGCAAAGGCCACAACTTTGGCCTCTATCCCCTCCTGGACTCCCGGGTCCTCCGACACCCCAGAAATCGCCACCTCTGGACTCATCGCCACCCTTGTTTTCAGTACCCGGGACATGACGTCCGCAAATCCCTGCCAGTACCCCCTGAGTTTTGGGCACGCCCAGAACATGTGGACATGGTTTGCTGGTCCTCCCACTCATCTAGCACACTTGTCCTCCAGCCCAAGAATTTACTCATCCGGGCCACCGTCATGTGGGCCTGATGAACTACCTTGAACTGAATCAGGCCGAGCCTGGCACATGTTGCAGTTGCATTTACCCTCCTCAGAGCGCCTGCCCATCTGCCTCCCTCCAACTCCCCACCAAGCTCCTCCTCCCACTTGAGTTTCAGCTCCTCCGTCCCTGTGTCCTCTGCTCCCATAAGCTCCTTCTAAATATCCGAGACTCTCCCCTCTCCTACCTCTCCCCTGGAAACTACCCTGTCCTGGATCCCCCTTAGTGGAAGGCGTGTAAAGGACGGAACGTAGGAAATCCTGCACCTGCAAGTACCGAAAGTCATTTCCCCTTGCCAGCCCGAACTACTATCCAGCGCCCTCATGCTCACGAAGCTCCCTTCCAGGAACAAGTCGCCCATCCTTCCCACCCTCCGCCACGCTCGAAACCCGCCGTCCATTTTCCCTGGGACAAATCGGTTGTTGTCACATATTGGGGACCAGACCGACGTTCCTGCTTCCCCCGCATGCTTCCTCCATTGGCCCCAAATCTGCAGAGCCGCCACCACTATAGGGCTGGTGGAATACCTGGCCAGCGGGAGCGGCAGAGGAGCCGTGACCAGGGCTGCCAGGCTGGTGCCCCTGCACGAAGCAGCCTCCACCCGCTCCCAAACCGACCCCGTACCCACCATCCATTTCCTTATCGTGGCTATGTTAGCCGCCCAGTAGTAGTTGCTGAGGTTCGGCAACGCCAATCCCCCCTTGCTACGGTTCGGTTCCAGGATCCCCCTCTACCCGCGGGGACTTCCCCGCCCAAACAAATCCCAACAAAAGGATTTTATTGATCCTTTTAAAGGACCGCGGAATGAAAATAGGGAGATACTGAAAAATAAACCGGAATCTCGGGAGGATCTTCATCTTCACCGTCTGTACTCTCCCTGCTAGTGACAGTGGGAGCACATCCCATCTCCGAAACCCGCTCCTCATTTGCTCCACCAGCCTAAACAAGTTCAACTTATGCAGCCTGCCCCTGTCCCGCGCCACCTGTATCCCTAAATACCTAAAACTTTCCCCAACCAGCCTAAACAGTAGCTCCCTCAGCCTATCCTCCTGACCCCTCGCCTGCACCACAAACAATTCGCTCTTTGCCATGTTCAACTTGTACCCCGAAAACCGGCCAAATTCCCCTAGGATTTCCATAATCCCGTCTATCCCTGCCACTGGATCCGACACGTACAAAAGCAGGTCATCTGCGTAGAGCGAGACCTTGTGTTCTACCCCCCCCCCCCCCCCCCCCCCCCCCGCCCCCGGACCATTCCCTTCCATCCCCTTGCCGCTCTCAGAGCAATTGCCAGCGGCTCTATGGCCAACGCAAACAGCAATGGAGAGAGGGGGCACTCCTGTCTTGTCCCACGGTATAGTCGAAAATACTCAGATGTCGTCCTGTTCGTCCTTACACTAGCCTCCGGGGCCTGATATAGCAGTCTAAGCCAGTCCACAAAGCCTTCCCCAAACCCAAACCATCCCAGCACCTCCCATAAATAGTCCCACTCCACCCGGTCAAAAGCCTTTTCGGCACCCATTGCCACCACTACCTCCACCTCTCTGCCCTCCGGAGCATCATACTCACATTGAGTAGCCGCCTTACCAGCTGCCTGCCCTTTACAAACCCCGTTTGGTCCTCCACAATCACGTCCGGTACACAGTCTTCGATTCTGGACACCAGGATCTTTGCCAGTAGTTTAGTATCAACATTAATCAAGGAGATTGGCCTATAGGACCCACAGGCTTCCGGATCTTTATCCCGTTTTAATATCAGCGAGATGGTGCCTTGCGACATCGTCGGGGGTAACACCCCATTGTCCCTCGCCTCGTTAAACACCCTAACCAGCACCGGTCCCACTATCCCCGAGAACGTTTTGTAGAATTCCACTGGATACCCGTCCGGCCCCAGGGCTTTACCCGACTGCATGGCCTTCAGGCCCCCCATTACTACTTCAGCCCTAATGGGGACCCCCAGCCCCTCTACCATCCCCTTGCCCACCCTTGGGAAGGTCAGCCCATCTAAGAAGCGCCTCATCCCCTCCGGCCCCGTGGGGGGGTTTCGAGGTATACAGCTTGCTGTAAAAGTCCCTGAATACCCTGTTCAATCCTGCCGGGTCTCCAACCCGGTTCCCTGCCCCATCCACTACCGTCCCTATTTCCCTGGCCACCTCTCTCTTCCTACGTTGCTGTACAAGCATTCTGCTGTCTTTCTCCCCATACTCCTACACCGCGCCCCTTGCCTTTCTGAGCTGCTCTACGACTTTCCCAGTGGATAGCGCCCCCTTCTCCGCCTGCAGTCTCCGTCGTTCCCTAAGTAGCTCTGCCCTCGGGGACTCCGCATATTCCCTGTCCGTCCGTATCATCTCCTGAACCAGTCTGTCCATCTCCGCCCTGTCCATTCTGTCCCTATGGGCTCAGATTGAGATCAGTTCCCCTCTCACCACCGCCTTCAGCGCCTCCCAGAGCACCGCTGCTGAGACTTCCCCTGTATCGTTGACCTGCAGGTAGTTCGGCATGCATTTCTCACTCTCTCACATACCCCCTCATCTGCCAACAATCCCACCTCTAACCTCCATTGTGGGCGCTGGTAACTTTCTTTGCAGACCTGCAAGTCAACCCAATGTGGAGCATGGTCCGAAATAGTGACCGCCGAGTATTCTGTATCCCTCACCCCCTCCAAAAAGTCCCTACTCATAATAAAGAAGTCAATACGAGAATAAACCTTGTGAACATGTGAATAGAATGAGAACTCCTTCCCCATCGACCGATTGATTCTCCAGGGGTCTACCCCCCCCCCCATTTGTTCCATGAACCCCCTCAGTTCCCTTGCCATTGCCCATTCTGGAGCACGACCGATCCAGGTCGGGATCGAGGACCGTATTAAAGTCCCCACCCATAATCAGCTTGTGCGAATCCAAGTCGGGGATTTTCCCCAGCAGCCTTTTGATGAAATCTACATCATCACAGTTTGGCGCGTAAACATTCACTAGGACCACCCTCACCCCCTCAAGCTTACCCCGGACCATGAGAAATCTACCACCCCCATCCGCAACTGTGCTGTCCGCCTCAAATTGAACCCGTTTGTTAATCGTGATCGCGACCCCTCTGGTCTTAGCGTCAAGTTTCGAATGGAAGACCTGGCCAACCCAGCCCTTCCGTAATCTAATCTGGTCCGCCACTTTCAAATGTGTCTCCTGCAGCAACATTACATCAGTCTTCAGAGCCCGTAAGTGCACGAACACACGTGCTCTCTTGACCGGCCCGTTTAACCCTCGAACATTCCAGGTGATCAGCCTGGTTGGAGGACATCCTGCCCCCCCCCCCCCCCCCCCCCCCAACGCCGATCAGCCATCCCCCTTCTTGGCCCCACCCCCTGTCAATGTGCTGCGCCCCCCCTGGTCCGCCTCTTGGCAGCTCCCACCCCCAACCTCTTCCCTGTTACCTGGTTCAGTTCCCTCCCTCGTCAGCAGATCATCTCTCTCTCCCTCCGCCGCCCGCCCCCCCCCCCCCCCCCCAGCAACAATCCCCTGTAACCTAACCCCTGCCATATACTGGCTGTATACACCACCCCCCCCCCCCCCCCACCTCGCTCCTGCTGATAGCTCAAAGCAGCTAGCCTGGTGACTCTCCACTAAGGCGCCACCATGTCTCCCACCTATTGTCCCCCCGCCCATCAACACCACTTCCCCAGAACAGCCCTGTTCGAGCAATCGCTCTGGGACCGAAACAGAGAGAAAGCAAACAAAGAACAAAGTTCGCCCCCACAATAGTGCAATTCAAACTGTGTAATGAGGTGGGCGCTACCACCCACCCCCCTCCCAACATTACCAGAAAAATAGCAAAAAGAACCCGTACAGCCCCCCAGCACCCAATAACTTAACCTTTAACTATGACAATCAGAATAATGTTTAAGATGACTGATGCACAGCAATCCACATGCTGCCAGTCAAACTGTTTGTAATTACAGACCAATTGGGAATGGCTTTCAGGTGGGCACAACGCTGGTTTCAAATTGCTGGGATCTACGTAAACCTGACTTTTTAATCACATTGAAATATTTTGGTTTTCTGGCAACAAACACCTGCTGCAGACGAACTATGTACTTTGAAAAAGCTTGTTTGTGAGATATCCCTCTAAATCCAAAGTAAATTCCGACGAGGGGCAATTGGAATTCCTGGCTGAGGTTATTAGACTTCTGAGTAATTAGCCTGACTTTTACCCGTGTTCAGATAAGAGGCAAAGCCATGAAGTGGACTATGACCCAAGTTGCTATTGAGATGGGAGACACCTGACAAAAAAAGGGTTATCAAGCTACAGCCTGGGCTGCAGCAGATACATGCACACATGTGAAGCGGTTTATGGAAAGTTCATTTTTCTGTTTGGCTGTAAGAAGAAAACTAGAACTCCAGAAGCTCTTGAACAAGCAATGTACAAGCAAGCTGAAAGAGACTAAATCCTAAAAGCTGTGTGAATGAGCTGGATATGCGAAACAGTTGAGCATTTTTATCAGAGGACTAGACTGTGAATTGGGTGTTGTTGGTTGGTCAGTTGAAAAGGAACCTGAGAAAGTTACACCATCAGGACTAATGAAGACCAGAGTGAGACACATCAGTGTTAACCCTATCTGGATAGAATATGTGTGCCAGTGAAAGTGACTTGAGGGTCGAATCCATTGAGCAAGAAAAGTGAGAGATCCTCATCCCAGGGGCCGAATTACAAGAACATTAAAACTGCACGTGGTGTCACGGTTGTGTGAGGATATAGAACATACAGTGCAGAAGGAGGCCATTCAGCCCATCGAGTCTGCACCAACTTCCACCCTATCCCCGTAACCCAATAACCCCGCCTAACCTTTTTGGCCACTAAGGGCAATTGAGCATGACCAATCCACCTAACCTGCACGTCTTTGGATTGTGGGAGGAAATCGGAGCACCCGGAGGAAACCCACGCAGACACGGGGAGAACGTGCAGACTCCGCACAGACAGTGACCAAGTGGCGAATCGAACCTGGGACCTGGCGCTGTGAAGCCACAGTGAAAAAAGAAAATTGCTTATTGTCACAAGTAGGCTTCAGTGAGGTTACTGTGAAACGCCCCTAGTTCGGGGAGGCTGGAACGGGAATTGAACCGTGCTGCCGGTCTGCCTTGGTCTGCTTTAAAAGCCAGCTATTTAGCCCAGTGTGCTAAATCAGCCCCTAATCGCAGCTGCAGGGGATGTAATTCTCTCATTTAAGTCGTATAACCCGAGCGTAACAGCAGAATTGTGTTGAAATAGCAATGAAAAATGGCCCTGTTTTATCCCAGCAGAGGGAAAGTCTGAAGATTTTGAAACTTTTTTTCCCGACAGGCAGTGCTCTTATTAAATGTGGAGAAACCGAAAACCGAATTGGTGCTGCAGAAAGGGAGTTGATACACTCGTCAGAGGTTAACTTTTTGGCACCCCTCAGGAACTTTCTGGAAGGAGACTACAGAACAATATCTGTAAGTTGAAGCCATTTTCCCTCGTTTGTGTTGCTTAAAATCTTAATCGAGTGTACTGTCCACCAACTCCAGCACCATGACCATTTTTGTGAGGATGGGACACGCCTCTCAATCCTGGCATGTACTCACGCCCTGTGGTTCTGTAGGTGAGCAGTTGCACATTTTTCTAGTAGCCATTTGGCTTTGACACCTCGCTTATTTAGAGTCATGGCTGAGTTTATGGATGGAAAATAACTGTGTTGACCTGCTCTTCACTACACTAACAGCTAACAGTCTGGCAAATCCCTGTTTGGTATAGTGCAGAGTGGGAAGGCTACTCTCTGTGCGCTGGACAATTGGTTTCAATTAGAATTATTTGTGTTTTATGACACTAATATTCAGGATCAACTGTTACTTTCAGAAAGAACGTAAGCTCTTGCAGAATAAAAGACTTGATTTAGATGCAGCAAAAGCAAGACTGAAGAAGGCAAAGGTCTCGGAGGCCCGTTCAGCGGTAAGTAAAGCACATTACTGGTGTGATTCAGTGCGTAACCTATTATGTGCAGCCCTGATGTAACTTTAAGGTGAAAGTCGACTTTGAAGAAGATCTCCCAAAGACCCTGTATGCTTTAAAATAATTTCAAAAATTGAAATATGGATGTGATAGAAATCTTCATTCCCGATACAATTTTTGTATGACAATTGGTACTTTGGTTTGTAAGTTTCTTTTAAGCATGCCATAATGCAGAGCTATTAAAATATGATACTTTTTATCTGGGCCACGCTTTAAGCTAATATCAAGTTAATGTTATAAGTAGTTGACGCAAAATGCTAGAATGGATTTCCCTTAAGTACAATCGGAATATTATTTCTCTATAGTGTAATTTTGAGATGTGTAGCCCACTGATCAATTCTGGTGTCAGCCATGGGCTCAGTGGCAGCTTTCCCACCTCTGAATCAGCAGGTTGTGTGTTAAAATCCCACTGCAGAGATTTGAGCACAAAACCTAATGCAGCATTCAAAGTGCTGCACCCTCCAAAGTTGTTGTAATGAGATGATAAATGGAAGCCCTCATCTGCCACCTGTTAAGTACCCAGCTGATAATGTGTGTGTATCCCAAAACGCAGAAAGGTAACTCGGAACACCGGTTCTTAGTGGTGTCTATTTTCAATTTGGTATACTGAGAAAAATAGAACCAAGGAGGAATAGTCCAGTCATTGTGTGAACAATTAATAAAGGCTATTTATTAACTGAAAAAAAAATACACAAGGGCTATAATACACAACAACACTTGTTGCACTGATGGTTACACACACACACACACACACACACACACACCCGCACACACACACACACACAAGCATTACACGAAACTACCTACGTTCCCTGATGCCCCTTTTTTCCCCAACCAATATCCAATATTGCATAACACTATGAGCTAAATCCAGCAGATAGTTGCCACGCACAGGTTATTTGCCACATTTGGCAAAACCATCTTGAGTTGCAGTGAAGGTGAAATCTGCTTTTTGAGAAACTGTTTCTGCAGCAGAGCGTGGCTGTGATGGTTGCTGTGACTGTGTCCCTTTTCCCAGTCATTATGCAATGGACATATTCTTTCCCTTTGATATTCACCCTGTGGTTCTGGCTTTTAGCATATACATGTCAATCTCCTTATCTCTCCACTTTGAAGTTACCTCTTCCGTACCCCAGTATTTTCCTCCAGTCACATAGGCAAGCACTTGCTTTTCTTACCGATACCCTAATTCACCCCTCATAATCTCTTCAGACAGCTGCCCTATTTTTATCCTAATTTCATTTTTAATCTAAATTTTCCCCAATTCTTAACACACCAGATAGATGTAAATTGGTAAATAAAGTCGCCAAAGTCCCAGATGACCATAGGCTGCTTTCCCCTTTGAGAGGGAGAGCTGACTGGTGGTGATTTCACCTGAGGATCACCACACCTCAGACAAAGGGCAAGGTTGAGAAGGTGGGGCTTTCATGAATAACCTCAGCTGGTACAGGAATTGAACCCACTCTGTTGCCGTCACTCCGTACCACAAACCAGTCTTCCAGCCAACTGAGGTAACCAACTGATAAAATATCTCATAGCACTTTTTAAAATAAGTGCAGGCCTATGTATACCACTCAAACAACATCACAAAAACAGAACGTCTGGTTACTTTCACATTGCAGTCTGAAGAGGCCTCTTGTTGCTAACCTATTGGTTTATTTATTTTTCACATCTTAGCCCTCTCTGAACACATTAGAAATCCAGTTGAAATTGAAACCAACCCCCACGCACGCAAACACCAGCATGAATCTAGCTATATTGGTCCCTTCCAGACACACAAACGTTAAACTAAACCCACCTAAAGCCATACCTTATTTCTAATGTGTACCAATACAAATATAAATCCCTTAAAACTAACAACCTTTGTTTTCCTAACAGTATCGTTCTGGTGAATGTGATTTGTAATCCCTTCCAAGGCATTTGGTTTAGTGCCAAAACTGAATGTAGTACACCCAGTGTGATCTGATCAAATCATTCTACAATTGAAGCATTGTGTTCTCCTTTTATATGCCACATTGAGATAAAAACTAACATTCAGTTAGCCTTTTTGTACCTGTGCACTAACCTTTCATGATCTGTCCAGTACAAAGGGATTTCCAAACCCCTTTGTACTCCACAGTTCGTACTTTCTTGTCACTAACTAGAATTTCCAATTGTTTGTCTTGGATTCATAATGGGTAACCTTGTTCTGATCCCAGGTATTTAAATTGTGCAATGGCTAATTGAACCCACGTTCAGTTGAAACTCTACAGGAAAGATCAGTCTGAAGTAGTATGATCTGGGTATTGTGAAAGGCCCTGTAATGAAGTGCTGTAAAAATCTAAGGATAATTCATAATTCAAGCTGTTATGGATGCATATGCATAAAAGATGCACTGCAGCAACTCGTCTAAGGCTCTTTCGACTGCACCTCTGCCACTTCTCAGGAGAGGGAAGCTAATGCATGGGAGCACCACCACCTCCACGTTCCCTTCAAAGCCACACACCATCCTGACTTGGAACAATACGGCCGTTCCTTCACTGTCGCTGGGTCAAAATCCCAGCAAACCGTAACCGCACTGTAGGTGTTTCTACATTTTTTTACATTGCATAGACTGCAGCAGCTCATCACCACCTCCTCGAGGGCAATTCAGGACGGCAGTAAATGCTGGCCTAGCCAGCGTCACCTACACCCCATGAAAGAATTAAAAATAAACGCACGGTAGCACAGTGCATGGTTGCTTCACAGCGCCAGGGTCCCAGATTCGATTCCCGGCTTGGGTCTTAAGTGGGGTGCACTTTCCAAGGGACTCGATGGGCCGAATGGTCTCCTCCTACACTGTAAATTCTGTGTTCTAAAAGAATGTAATGTTTGACTGCAGTTTTTAATTTGCTGGACTTTTGACCTCCACTGTATCTGTACAGGTAAGCAGCAGGACAGAGGGTGGATGGAGGTGGCAGTGTAGGAGAAAAGAAAGAAAGAAAAGAGGAGAAAATGTGGTAGGGATCAGTGTATGAGAGGAGAAGGGTGTTCACAGAAGCAAGGTTCACTAACAAGCTTTTCAAATGATGATTGCCGTGTGTAAAGATTCAATTTTTCTCCTACCTGCTACATGGTTCTCATTTTTGGGCACATAAGGATCAGCTGTATCAGTTGGTACAGAAACTTTCAGTTCAATAGAAACTTTAACGTGGCAAAATATGCTGGGAGAATAGGGACACATGATGGGGATGGGGAGCAACAGGCACCCAGGAAGAGGAACTTCTGGTCGAGGTGACTAAAAGCAATCTTAACAAAAACTAGTTTTGAGAAACTTTTGACAATGAGAGAGGCTCAACGCAAAGCATTCGGGAAGTTTCCAGCATGCAGAATTATTATGGCTGAAGGGCAATTGATAGTGAGGCAAAAGAAGGAAAGAGAAGGGGAATATGGATTAAATTGGAGGAGAGAGAGATGGGAACTGGGATGTAGGGCTGCTGAAGGTTACAGAGGAGGCCATAGAGGGGATCTGTAAATGCAGGTAAGTATTTTAATTCCAAATGCTCAAGATGGGAAATCGCTGAAGGTGGATGAGGTGGAACGATAGGTGGGCAGGAGCTAGCCCTAATCACACGGCTGAAAGGCAGAGTCACTTCAGTTGAGGAAAAGTGAAATCTTTCCAAGCCACGGAGATGTGGCAACCATCTTGAGCTTCACCTCATGAAGGAGCAGGGCTCCGAAAGCTTGTGATTTAAAATAAACCTGTTGGACTTTTGACCTGGTGTTGTGAGACTTCTTACTCTGCCCACCCCAGTCCAGCGCCGGCATCTCCGCATCATGTTAGGCTTAAGTCGCTTCTGTGCACTTTGATTGCTCTGGTTGACAGGGCTCCTGTTGTAGGTAGGAGGGAAAGCTCATTCGAATTTGAAAATCTGTTTGCTTCAATTATTACAGATTAACCTATTTAGGAAGTCAGATGATGCAGCCGGTGTTCCTTAAATGTGTTACTGATGAGTACGACCTTTGGAGTAATAGTTCAGTGAGTTAGCACAGTATTCTTTCAACCCTGCACTCTATATTACAATTCATCTCCGGCTGATCAATAAAAGCCTGTTCCTTGCTCTCTATCTAAACTTATTTCATTTATGACCTGGTAGAGCCAAGAGTTTACACAGAAAGTGAGGTCTTAAAGCTTTGCCGTTTAATTGAAAAGGACCTAACTGAAGTATGAAATAAATAGTATAAATTGGGTTGGTAAACAGATTATATACTACCAAGTATATAAATGGAAATTAATTTGATAAAATAAGAACAGCTGGCAAGAAAGAATTTGTGGAAAATAATACTTTACACAGCTACCACAAGGAAATGGAAGCAGTGGGGTTGGGAATGTTTAAAGTCTGTTTAGATTGCAACAGCACAGTTAATGTACTTGAGGGATGAGAGCTGATGAGTTAAAAGACTCTTGCCTGACCTTGTGGTCTGTTAGATCTTCGTAATGGTGGAAGATGTGGGAAATTGAGAAGAATTCACTGAAGGAGTGTGGATATGTTTTTTTATGCTGGAGAGTAACGCATGTGGTTGAAGCACCTTTTGTGTTTGGCACATGCTATACCTAACCTGAAAGTGTTTAGTCCTGATCCAAGTTTGAAAAACATTCAATTTTTTGATATTTTTCATCCCAAGTGCAAAAATGTAACCAAAAGGCTACAATCTTAATACTAGATAATTGCTTAAATTACTGAATAAGCTTGACTGAGTTGAGGAAGATCAAAAATGGTTTTAAAATGTGTGACACTATTACCTGAGGAATGGTTAACGGGTAATAGATCTGTAATCACGGTGTGATTTTTATTTTGGCACCTTATCACCCAATGTGTTTATATATATATATATATATATATATCTTGAATGTATGAAGATGTTGCAATTTAATTCCATTGATGGCACTTTATTGTAGATATTCACAACTAACTTGGGCTCTGACCACAATGAAATCTTGTTTAATGCCTTAATACCAGTTTAATAGGCATTTAACTTAAGTATACAGCTGGGTGTTAACAGATGTCAGTTACCAAAGCGATTGGGATGCTAAAGAGTATCCTGGGACTAAGCCGGGGGGGGGGGGGGGGGGGGGGGCAGCCGATTCCTGATTGTCAGTGACTGTTTGGTGAGAAGAGAATCCGTCCTGGCTCCAATGCCTTCAATCAAATAGCTGGCCAATGCTCACCATTTTGATTAATGCAAGAATGGTCAGTGAGGCAAGGTGTTGCTGCTTGTGGTTCAGTACCCAGCAAGAGAGAACACCTCCGAATTAAGAAATGAAGAAATCTGTGACAATTTCTAAAGCAACACATATTTATGCTATGCCAAATGAAAATTACATTATGGTGAAAGTGAATTCACTACCAATTAATGCATGCTGTATTTTACTCCGTGCGCACTTTTTCAGCTTTGCAGCTTAAGCTATTGTCATCTGGCTAATATGAATGTCTCTTGTCCTTGTCTACTTTACCTGAATGTTCTAGCAACTAAACGCTTCTGAAGCTGAAGGAGACAACTTTATGGTAAATTTCTCTTACATGCTCAACTTGCTGCATGTAACCTGGCTGAAGGTTTGTTGGCCTTGTGTGTTTTGACTTTATACTTGAATGCTGACCCTTGCTATCATAGCCCTAGGTGATCCTGAGTTGACAAGTTTGTACTTGTTACCTCAGTTAAACTAATAAGCAAGATATATTCAAAAGCAGTATTTTAATTCTCATATTTTAAAATATTTGTTTCCTCTTTTACTGCAGTTTATTTTTTTAGAATTTTTTTTTTTAAATTCCTTGGGGTTCAATATTTTAATAGATTTTCCCCTTGAATTATATGTGCCTCGTATGTTTCTGTGGATGGGTTTATGCATTTCCGCTGTAAGATGTTGCAGTGAAGAGAGAATGACGAAAATAAACTTTCTGGTTGTCATATCCACTGCGTTTTGAGGTCTCCCTGAATATTGAGCTGATCACAATTCCCAAGTGTGTGTGTGGAAGCATTTGTTTGGGAAGTGTGGGAAAATCTCATTTCAGATGGATTGTCCAGCTTAAAGAATACATTTTGTTTTTATTTTAGCTCTTGTTTAAGTTGCGTGTCCTGGATTTCATTGAGTGAACGTCTTTTGATAGCAAGAGGAGGCATAAGTGTCTTTGTTGTGTTTATCCCATCACCATTTCTGACCCTCCATGTCGTCTGAAATTGTATAATTTTGGTATTCTCTAATTATATAATTTTGGTATTAACCCTTAGGTACTGAATGTTCTCATCAAATTATCTAAACATTTGTCAAAGTTCACTAAACTATTACCAGCAATGGAGTAGAGATCTCAACTATTTAGTCGCTGTGTTTTGAAAACCTATGATTTTTAATCATCCTTGCCTGTACTGAAAGAGGTTCTTAATTAGAAAGGAGACATGAGGTTTTGCTCCTTGGTAGTCGCTAATAGTATGGATGAAGTTATCCTATGCTTAAAATTCAGCTGATGGTGTGATTCAAAGTGAAAACTCTTCACATTGCACAATGGCTGAACTTCTGGTGCAACCCAGCAGCTGCCTAACACTTGTTGGTCCTTGATGGCCTTTTGGATGTAGCCGTAAGATTGTTCAACATTAACCCTCCAAAACCTTTAATGTCCTGTACAATAGTGGAAACATGTTTGCGAGACAGCTTGAGTGTCGGGGTGTGCTTTTTTTTTTGCACTCCTTCAAATTTGTCATGCCTACTCCTTTTCCTGGGGCTGTGGCAATGCCGCTTTGGATCCCACAGCCACTTAACAAGCAACAGTACGTATAATCCCTGCTACCCCTCACCCTAACTCTCAACTGTGGCAGTCTAAACTTGTACTTGACTATCTCAGTGGCTGATCTCACAGTTGCAAACCTTGCATGTTTCCCAAAGTTGCATTTTCTGCCATGTTGTGTTGCTTAACCCGGAGGGGATGGGCATCTGACTCTCCCCGGGAGGTAATGAGCATTCCAAGTGCCTGTCCCTCCCTGTAGAAAATGCCACTCCTATGTTTGCTGCCCATCTGCATGCCTTCCTGCTTTGAGGACAGCTAGTTAAAACTGGAAATTTGCTGTATAAACATATAAACCCACATGTTGTAACACTGGTGCAATGTTACCAGCATTTATAGTATGAGCTTCAATGCAGTATCTGTAAAATAGCTGGCAGTATTATATCGAACAGAGTAATCATTTGGCCCACCTGGTCAATGCCGATGTTTGAACTCCACCCATAAACTTGCTTTAATTACCTCTTTTCTCCCCGTTCTGTTTTATTCCCCCATGAATATATTGATGCAATCTGTTTGAGCCACCTCGCGTGCCAGCGAATTCCACATTCTCACCACTCTTGTGTAAAGGAACTCCTCCTCCTCAGATCTTGGGTATCTTAAATTTATGCTCCCTTGCTCTGGACTCGTCAAGAAGTGCAGTCAGTTTCACAAGCTCCACCCTATCAAACGCTTTCATAATTGTGGTCTGATTAAATTTATAATTAACTCTTGTTAAATCATTAATGGGAGACTACCTTGAAGTCTTCATTATTGATTTGTTGAATTAATCAGACCGTTATTGAGAGATCCGTGATATCCTTTATAGTTTCAGAGGTGCTGCTTTGTGTTTGAAAGAGCTCTTTAGGAATTCTTGAAATAGCGTTTTGACGCAGTAAATTTAAGCTTTGAAATATTTTGATACATTCAACGGCTTACCATAATTTTATGGTATGAACTACTTTTGCAATGATACGTTGTATAGCTGCTTGTAGAACATTGGATATTAATTAAATGGTTTGGTTGAGTGGGCAGCGAAGTGGCAAATGGAATTCAACCCGGAAAAGTATGAGGTAAAGAATTTGAGGAGGGCAAACAAAGCAAGGGAATACTCAATAAACGGGAAGGTATTGAGAGAAGTTGATGAAGTGAGAGACATTGTGGTGCATGTCTGCAGGTCCTGAAGGTGGCACGACAGGTGGTGATGATGGTCAAGAACGCATATGGAATGCTTTTCTTTATTCGGCGAGGTATTGAATACAAAAGCAGGGGGCGTAATGGTGGAACTGTATAAAACACTGCTTAGGGCACGGCTGGAGTGTTTGTGTGCAGTTCTGGTCACCGCATTACAGGAAGGGCATAATTGCAGTGGCGAGAGTGCAGAGGAGATTTACAAGAAAGTTATCAGGGCTTGAAAATTGCAGCTATGAGGTGAGATTGGATAGGCTAGGGTTACAGAGGCGTTTAAGCGGTGACGTAATTGAGGTGTGCAAAATTATGAGGGGCCCAGAGAGGATAGATAGGAAAAACTTGTTTCCCCTAGCTGAGGGGTCAGTTACCAGGGATATAAATTTAAGGTGATTGATAGAAGGATTAGAGGATGCATGAGGGAAAACGTTTTTTCCCGGAGGATGGTGGGCATCTGGAATTCACTGAATAAATTGGTGGTTGAAGCTGAAACGCTCAACTCATTTAAAAGGTACGTGGAAATGCTGGAAGCTACAAGGCTACAGACCAGGTCCTGGAAAATGGGATTAAAATGAGCGACTAGTTTCTTTTTTTCTCTTTTTTGGCCGGCGCAGACACGATGGTCTGAATGGGCTCTTCCTGCACTGAAACCTTTTGATGGTTCTAATTCCCATCTTGGTGGCCCTTCCAATTTCATTACCATTTCTGTATTGACCAGATCAAGGGATAGCTCAGAGCATTCTCTCTGACAGTAGGTATCTTTCTATAAGTTTAATCCGATTGAAGAAGAACAGATGATGGCTGTGGGTAAAATCCATTGTCCTGGTCTTCTCTACCATTTGTAGGAAACATGGTGTGGTAAATCACAGAAAGGAGAATTTTGTTTTACAGTACTATCAGTCAGTGGGCACACAAGCCTCCAGTTTCTGCTGCTCATGCTGTAGTTTATTCCTAATGCAGCATAGCAATGCACGATAGCATAGTGGTTAGCACTATGGCTTCACAGCGCCATGGTCCCACATTCGATTCCCAGCTTGGGTCACTGTCTGTGCGGAATCTGCATGCTCCCCGTGTCTGCGTGGGTTTCCTCCGGGTGCTCCGATTTCCTCCCACAAGTCCTGAAAGACTAGGTGTTATGTGAATTAGACATTCTGAATTCTCCCTCTGTGTACCCGAACAGGAGCCGGAATGTGGTGATGGGGGGATTTTCACAGTAACTTCATTGGATTGTTAATGTAAGCCTACTTGTAACAATAAAGATTATTATTAATAATAACGTACGTAGTCCTTGGCTCCTGAGAACTGCTGTGATGCGTGTTAATGTGCCTTATTGATTTTAGGGAGCATTGGTGTCTTCCTTATTAATACTTCAAAAATAAGATTTTCTTTCAATTTCCAAAATTCTGGATACCAGGATTTCAGTATTTTGTTCCAAATTTTCAGAATTTAGGAAGCATATTTTTTTTTTCTTTATTTGTTCATGGGATGTGGACGTCACTGGCTGGGTCAGCATTTATTGCCCACCCCTGAGGGCATTTAACAGTCAACCACATTGCTATGGGTCTGGAGTCACATGTAGGTCAGATCAGGTAAGGACGGCAGATTTCCTTCCCTAAAGGACATTAGTGAACCAGATGGTTTTTTTTTTTAACAACATGGTTTCATGGTCGTCATTAGACTTTTAATTCCAGATTTTTTTTATAGAATTCAAATTCCGCCATCTGCCCTGACTGGATTCGAACCCATGTCCCCAGAGTATTATCCTGAGTCTCTGGATTGATTACTAGTCCAGAGGCCATACCACTATGCCACTGCGTCGAAAGTAGTCGAAATCAAAGCGTGACATGGATCACAGCTGAAGAGAGTGCAGTGCTAATTTTATGCTCAAAATGTATCTTCAGGTTACGAGCATGCAGCAGTTGTGTTCCATTTCAGTTTCTTTTTGTCTTTATGGGGTATGTTTCACTGACATGTTTCTTCCATGTTGAGCAGTGGATAGCATAAAGTAGTTGCATGTCTGTCATAAATTTTCTATAAAACTGTGCATTCCACAAATATATTAAAAATTATACAATTTTGTTATTTGTTTAAATGCTTAACAGCTTTGGGCAGAGGAGGTGACAAAAGTAAGTAAAAGTAAAGCTGTTTTCTTGTAGTGGTAAATATGAAACTTGTAAAGTGTTCAGGGAACCGTAAGCTTATATGATTAATAATTGAACAGCTTTTTTAAAAAACAAACAGTTTGGTAATCTGGTATTTGTGTAGCAGCCGTAAGTAAATGCTGACTTCATTTTTCTTTTTAAATACCTGCCTGTAGTCAGCTCTTTTAAGGGAAAGGTCGTCCTGTTGTAAAATGGCTTCCTCTTCCCAGTGTAGTACAGTAACTTGTAGCAAAGAAGGAACTTCAGGATACCATTGTGCAGCAACGCCTATGTAATCACAACTGGGTGTGTCTCTTCCATGTCCTCTCTGCTGTAGGTGAACTGCACTGATGTCAATCTTGCAGTCGAGTGAGGCATTCAGTAATGTGCATGAGAGTGGCGTAGCTCGATTTTGCTAAGGGATAAAGTTGGGAATTTGCTGTTTAGCAATGGGCGAGAAAGGAGAGTAGAAAGTCTGTGTTTGAACACTAATAAATAGCATCATTGTATCAATTGCGTGCTGTACAATCTGACCTAATTTTGCAATTTTTAAAATAGATTGCTGTTCAAACTATTTTCTTCACTGCAACAGTTGCAATGTAGTACAGTTCGAAAGATTTGACGTAAAGTCAAGCCGTGTGCTTGGAGTTTTAATCACAGTTGACAATCAAAATCTATTATTGATATCCATGAGTTAGCATGTGTCTGTACTTCACAGCATGGTAGCATTGTGGATAGCACAATTGCTTCACAGCTCCAGGGTCCCAGGTTCGATTCCGGCTTGGGTCACTGTCTGTGCGGAGTCTGCACATCCTACCCGTGTGTGCGTGGGTTTCCTCCGGGTGCTCCGGTTTCCTCCCACAGTCCAAAGATGTGCAAGTTAGGTGGATTGGCCGTGATAAATTGCCCTTAGTGTCCAAAATTGCCCTTAGTGCTGGGTGGGGTTGCTGGGTTGTGGGGATAGGGTTGACTTTGGGTAGGGTGCGCTTTCCAGGAGCCGGTGCAGACTCGATGGGCCGAATGCCCTCCTTCTGCACTGTAAATTCTTTGATAATCTATGACATATATTGAAAAATTTGAATTTCATATCATTAAAAATTGGAATTTCAAGCTGTTTATTTTCAACATGTACTTTTTCTGACAATTTGTTTTAATTGTTTCTTAAAAGTGTAAAATTATCCGTGCTAATAATTAAGATCCTGCAAAGTCCACAATAACTTCACTGTCTTTCAAATTTTTCAATGGTATGTAAATCTCTGCAAGGGTCAACTCAATTCTGTGGACACCCAAACTTGCAAATTTACCCAAAGGAAAACTGCAATTGGTGAAAATATTATTTAATATACAGAAACAATATTCTAGTAGAAAAGTATAAAAATGTGATAATGGTGATTGACCCATGGAACCCCATTTGAGAATTTAGATTCTATGGGCTGAATGGCGGCCTCCTGCACTGTAATGATTCTCTGTAATGTTTCATGCAACGGAAAGGGTTTTTTTTTTGTTCCACTGAATGCAATATGTGGAAAAGCCTATTGAGTGAATTAGTATAAACTGGCTGTTGGATTTTATTCCAAGTTTTGAGGGGCACAGTCACCATTCTATTTTACTCTTTCACCAATTTCAAATTTGATTGTACTTTTAAGTTCATGTCTGTGATTTGTTGCAAGTTACTGGTTAATTGTGCACTTTGCTTGATGCACAGCCAACATTTGTAGTTGGAATCCAAGTAAAATTATCTTTCCATCACTTGAGGCAAGTTAAAGGCAAATTGCTGCCGATGCTGGAATCTGAAACAAAAAACAGAAAATGCTGGAAAATCTCATCCGGCCTGACGGCTTCTGTGGAGAGAGAACGGAACTAACATCCAGACTCAAAACGTTAGCTCCCTTCTCTCTCCACTGATGCTGCCCGACCTGCCGAGATTTACCAGCACTTTCTGTTATTGTTTCAATTGTGTCGGTGTTTGGTTATTTTTTTATGTGAGGAGTTAAATGGTTAGGAAATTCTTAAATTTGTGATTAGATTATTGCACTGCATTGTGGTTTAAGATTTTTCTGACTAGTAGAACTTTTCAGCTATTGTCTGGTTTAAGAAGTAGAATTGCCCTCATTTGCCGCCAAAGGATATTTACTTGTACAGATGCTTGAACATGTATTTATTCTGTATCTTTCCACACAGGCAGAACAGGAAATGCGGATTACACAAAGTGAATTTGATCGCCAAGCAGAGATCACAAGACTTTTGCTTGAAGGAATTAGCAGTACACATGTAAGTTCTCCTTAACCTTGTCACTGGCCTTACTGAGTTGCTTAGTCATGTGCTGTCTGCAATTGCCTGCTGATATCCATTAACAACCATTAGTGAAAACCTCACTCATAATTACAGATACCATTTCACTCTAAGTGCATTAAATTGTCTCTTAGCTCTTGGATTGTTTAAAAATGCAATAGCTGACTAAATAGCTTAGCTAGTTTTCCTTTGCTTAGCTTAGTTGCCCTTCTGTATTATTCTTTATTTCTCTCCCCAATAGGCTCATCATCTCCGTTGTCTGCATGACTATGTTGATGCCCAGTTGACCTACTATGCCCAATGTTACCAGTATATGGTTGATTTACAGAAGCAGCTTGGAAGGTAATAAAGGTTTTCAATGGAAATGATGACTCTCGGCACTCAAGCCATTTTGAGAACATTTGCATTTGTGCTGTATGATTTACTGCAGAGCTGTTGGCTAACAGATTTTCGAACCTAAAAGGTACTTAATAGTATAAAGTGCCTTGGGAGATCCTGAGGTTGTGCGAGGAATAGCAATTCAAGCCTTCTCTGTGTAACCGGTAACAAAGAGTAGGTGTTGTCCAGATTGGAGTCAGTGCCAGAGTATTTTGTCCAATTCTGGGCACCACGCTTCAACAAGAATCTGAAGGCATTTAATCAGATGCAGAAAGTTTCTGAAAATGGTTCCGGGGCGAGGGATATGTTATGTGGATGGATAGGAGAAGCTGGGCTGTTGTCCTCGGAGAAGAGAAGACTGAAAGGAGAGAAGGGATTCAAAATCATGAGGTATCCGTACAAAGTAGATCTGGGGAAACTGATTGGCAGAAGGATGGAAAACCAGTGAATGCCGATTTGAAGGTGAATGGTAAAAGAACAAAAGGCGACATGAAACCTTTATCAGCAAGTGCCTCGCCTCAGGAATGTGATGCCGGAGAGTAATCTGAAGACAGATCCAGTCATGGCTACCAAAAGCAAATGGGATAATTATCTGAGGAGAGAAAATTTGCAGTATCGGGGAAAAGGAGGAAGTGGGACAAGTGGAAATGCTCTTGCAGATACCGACGTGACTGGCCGAACGGACTCCTTCAACTTTTAACAGTTCTGTAATTCTGTGTGTATCTCGGAATCGAGGACTTTGTTGGTCACTTGCTATCTTTTAGTCTCTCTCTCTACCTACTCTGAGCCTCTGCCCCTTTTGACCAGCACACAATACGTCTTAGTCTATCACCCTGTTTCTCACACTCCTCTCTCTCGCACTCCCCCTGTCTCACTTCCACTCTTCTCCCACACCCAATCCTTGCGGCACCTCTCTCTCTCACTCTCTCTTTCTCGTGTTCTCACAGTACCCACTCATTCCCTTTCGTGCTCTCGCGCTCTGTCTCTCTCACACAGCCCCCCTTTCTCGCTCTCTCACAGCTCTCTCTCTATCTCGCTCTCTCTCTGCCTCCCTCTCTCGCTCTCTCACGGCGCTTGCTCTCTTACACACGCTCACACACCCACAAACCCCCATCTTTCTTTCTCTCTCTCTGGCGGTGTCTTTCACTCTCTGGCGGCCCCTCTGCGCCTCTGGCGGCCCCTCTGCCTCTCGCTCTCTCTCTTGCTCTCTCGCTCTGGCAGTCTCTCTCGCTCTTGCTCATTCTCTCTCTGGCGGCCTCTCTCTCTGGCGGTCTCTCTCTCTCTCTGGCGCCTCTCTCTCTCCCTCGCTCTCTCTCTCTCTCTCTCTCTCTCTCTCACACACACACACTCTCATTTCTCACTCTTTCTCTGGCGGCTCCTCTCTATCTATTTCTCACTCTCTCACGTGGTCTTTCTCGCAGCCCCCTCACTTTTGTGCTCCCTCCCCCTTCTCTTGAGACCCCACTTTCCCACCCAATCTCTTGCATCCCCTCTCACTCTATTTTAAAATATTATATACTCTGTTGTTTTAGTTGCAATGCATTACTCTTTTAATGAAATGTCCTTTGAAACTGTTGTTGTTTTACCAAGCGTGTCCGTTGTTTAAGCAGCTCATTATTAGGTGGTGATTAGCAGTTCCATGTGATGCATATTAACATTTCACAAGACAAGACTGTACAACGATGGTCTGTGAGGTTTGAATTGATGAACATAAGAACTAGGTGCAGGAGTAGACAATTCAGTCCCTCGAGCCCACTTCGCCATTCAATACGATCATGGCTGATCTATTGGTCTCAACTCCACTTCCCTGCCCATTCACCGTAACCTTACAACCCATTGCTAATTAAAACTGAACCTCCTCTGAACTGCCTCCAATGTCACTACATCATTCCTCAAATAACGGACCAAAGCTGTACACAGTACTCCAGGTGCGGCCTCACCAATGCCTTGTACAGTTGCAGCAAAACTTCTCTACTTTTATATTCTATTCCTTAAGATATAAAGCCAAAATTCCAGTTCCTTCTTATTCTCTGCTATACCTGTATACCGAGGTTCATGCACAAAGACACCCAGATCCCTCTGTACCGAAGCACTCTGAAGTTTCTCTCCATTTAGATAATAAGTTTCCATTTTTCTAACCAAAATGGATAGCCTCACATTTATCCACGTTAAAATCCATCTGCCAAATTTTGGCCCACTCACCTAACCTATCTATTTCCATTTGTAAGCTTCTTATTTCCTCATTGCAACTTACTGTCCCACCTATTTTTGTGTCATCTGCAAATTTGGTTGTAGTACCTTCCATTCCTACATGCAAGTCATTAATATTTATTGTGAATAGTTGGGGACCAAGAACCAAACCCTTGGCACCCCACGAGTTACATCTTGCCAAGTAGAAAAATACCCATTTATCCTGACCCTGCCTCTTGTCAGTTAGTCAGTCTTCTCTCCAAGCTAATAAATTACCCCGTGATCCCATGTGATCGATTAACCTTTTCTGCGGCACCTTATCAAATAATGTGGAAATTTCATTCATAATCTGGAACGTGATGTGTACCTGGGCTGACCTATTGACATCCATCGTGGGCAACCTTTTCTTATCTAACTTTTATCACTTGTGAGTTACCGTTAGCACTATGAACAAGGAATAGGTTCTATCCCATGTTGCAAGTTAGATGGGCTAAATGAATGATTTAATAAAAAAATAATTCCGAGTATGTTGATGCTGGGTTTCTGTCACAGTTCCTGCTGTCTCCCACATTATCTGTTTTCACTCGTGACGCCTTCCATAAATACAAAATATTTAAAAGAGGATAATAACGTATGATCTATCTCCACATATTGCGTTCCTCTGTATTAATGCGTAACATTTTATTTTGTAGTTTTCCGACCACGTTTTCGTCCAACAACAATCAGACTGCTCCGGCTTCCCTTTCATCTAGCACGGTGCTCCCAAGTTCTGCATCTTCCGTCCCATTGTGCATACCAAACTGTCCAATAGGCACGCCAGGTAGCACTGACTATAAAGTGTCATCTAGTGGCACCAGAAAGGCAAGAGTTCTCTACGATTATGATGCTGCAGACAGTAGTGAGTTGTCACTTCTGGCTGATGAGGTGAGTAATAGGAGTGCCCAATGGGTCACTTATGTTTATGAATCCACTGTCATTGAGTAAGGATTTCTGTGTTCCTTCACCTTGATGTTTCCTTAGCCCACATCTCATGTTAACAGATAATAGCTCCATAGTGAGAGGTGAGTCTTCTGACGATTGTTTTTTTGTCATTCTTCCTAACGTAAGGATGCGGAGACCAATTTTGGCATTCGCAGTGATCCAAGTCTGCTAGGCTCTTTTTGGCTGAGGTGATCAGCCACTTAATGCCTTGCTCAACTGAACCTTCAAGGACCCAAGTAATTTTAATTGATCAGATTTGTTTATCTAAATCATGTATCTATCATTCAGAATTGGTGAGCAGTCAAAATATGGAGCATAATTTTTCAGAGGAAAATTACTGAACTGGTATCGGAGGACAGAGTAGATTGGGGATATAAATTAAATTGATCTAAATTGATTAAGCTGGTCTTAATTTTATATTTTCCTGGACTTAATTTTTGCTACCATTCCCTTCCCAATTCATTTCTCTCCTGTTTCTACTTCGCTGTGATTAGCATTTTGCAACTAATTTGATCATTCCCATGGAATGCAGTCCATTTTATTTCAATTTTGTGTGGGGAGGGTGGAAGAGAGGAGAGACTGAGGCGGGAGACCCGGGACCTCAGTACCGTGAGGCAGCAGTGCTAACCACTGCGCCGCCACCATGCCGCCCTCCAATTTTGTGTGTTTGAGCCATTTTGTATAATTAGATTTTTTTTAAATATACGACCACGTGCTAACTGCCTGAGCCTCGTTATGTGCAACATGCACAGTAAAACTGATGGTCAACAGCATGTTTATTTGCTCAATGAGATTCATGAGTACTTGTAGCTACAGTAGTAGAGATTATTAAATTCTAAATGATACCTCCGCATCAATTGCTGCAAATACAGTTGCATTTACACTTTGAATCCTGAAGGACAAAGATTAATTGAACCTAATTATTGATCTAGCCCATTACTGCACTTCCAAGTGTAACAGCATGAGAATGTTAGATACAAACTGCTTTGTGCGTGCGTGCCTGCGTCCCCTAAAACTCTTGATTATATTCTTGGTTAGATAATGCAATGGTTCTGAATTCTATTTTTAAATAATTGTTTCTAAGTGTGACCACACTTGCCTCGCCCTCTTGTAACTTGTGAACCCCCCCAAAACCTTCCCAAGGGCAATAAACATTGGGTAATAAATGCTAACCTTGCCAGTGGCAGTCATATCCCAAGAACAATTTTTTTTAATCATCTCAGTCTGTTATGCCTCTGCTTAGAAACCAAGCAGAGCAATTGCTTCTTCCCCGAATTCAGCAGCAAAAATTATCTTGAACACGGGGCGGCACGGTGGCACAGCGGTCAGCTTTGCTGCCTCACTGTGCCAGGGAGCGGGGTACAATTCTGGCCTTGGGTGACTGTCTGTCTGTGTGGAGTCTGCACGTTCTCCCCATGTCTGCATGGGTTTCCTCCAGGTGCTCTGGTTTCCTCCCAAAGATGTGCAGGTTGGGTGGATTGGCCATGTTAAAATTACTCGTTAGTGTCTAAAGAGGTGCAGGCTAGGTGTGATTGTGGGGAAGTGGAATGGGCCTAGTTAAGGTACTCTTTCAGAGAGTCAGTGCAGACACGATGGGCCGAATAGCCTCCTGCACTGTAGGGATTCTGTGAACATACTGATCTTGGTGTAGACAATGGACTGAGCAAGGCAGGAAAAAAAAGAGGATAAATAGGACAATCATTCCTAAGGCACAATATGTTACTTCAGGAGACGAGGAATGAGGAGGCAAAAATGTTGAGAGAGGGGTGAAAGACAGTAAGGCAAAAGCCGCTAAAGGTTCTGTTACTAGTCTTGGGCCAGAGGGAAATGGGAATGTACGGAAGGCCAGAGTGCGAGGACACGCATGCAGAAAGGGTTACAGGTCTGGAGGAATTTCCAGGTTTAACGAGAAACCCAGGAGGAATTTGAAAAGGGTTAATTTTAAACCGTGGGTTGGAGTCTGAGTATCAGAGAAGGTTGTTGAGAGCTGAGTGAGTGGGGGAAACAGGGCAGAAAAGGATCAGATGAGTTTTAAATCATTTGTGGCTGATAGAATGTGAAGGTTGGGAAGGTTGGGAAGCTAGTGAAGACGATATTAAAGAAATTGAGTCAGTGACGTGGGTAAATATGCATTTCCCGTGTTGTATTAGCAAAGGTAGGCAGTGTGGTGGTGATGGTCATATACATGGTGGATCTAGGATTTGTGGTCTGGTGTCAGCATTGGATGAAACAAGACACTGCAATCTACTTCAGTATGACCAAGTGTATAAGGCTCTGGTCAGACCCCATTTTGAGTATTGTGAGCAGTTTTGGGCCCGTATCTGAGGAAGGATCTGCTGGCCATGGAAAGTTGCAGAGGAGGTTTCCAAGAAATATCCTTGGAATGAACAGTTTGTCATATGAGGAGCGGTTGAGGACTCTGGGACTCATTGGAGTTTAGACGGATGAGGGGGGATTTTATTGAAACTTACAGGATGCTGAGAGGCCTGGAAAGAGTGGATGTGGAGAGGATGTTTCCACTTGTAGGAAAAACTAGAAGCAGAGGACACAATCTCAGACTAAAGGGACGATCTTTGAAAACAGATGAGGAGGAATCTCTTCAGCCAGAGGGTGGTGAATCTGTGGAACTCTTTGCCGCAGAAGGCTGTGGAGGCCAAATCACTGTCTTTAAGACGGAGATAGATAGGTTCTTGATTAATAAGGGGATCAGGGGTTATGAGGAGAAGGCAGGAGAATGGGGATGAGAAACATATCAGCCATAATTGAACGGTGGAGCAGACACGATGGGCCGAATGGCTTAATTCTGCTCGTGTCTTTTTTTTAATAATCTTTATTGTCACAGGCAGGCTTACATTAACACTGCAATGAAGTTACTGTGAAAAGCCCCTAGTCGCCACATTCCAGCGCCTGTTCGGGTACACAGAGGGAGAATTCAGAATGTCCAAATTACCTAACAAGCACGTCTTTCGGGACATGTGGAAGGAAACCGGAGCACCTGGAGGAAACCCACGCAGACACGGAGAACGTGCAGACTCCACACAGACAGTGACCCAAGCCGAGAATCGAACCTGGGACCCTGGCGCTGTGAAGCAACAGTGCTAACAGATTCACCTGAGGACGAAGCAGTGCTCCGAAAGCTAGTGATTCGAAACAAACCTTTTGGACTTTAACCTGGTGTTGTAAGACTTCTTACTGTGCTCACCCCAGTCCAATCACGGCATCTACACATCACATAGAAACATAGAACATACAGTGCAGAAGGAGGCCATTCAGCCCATCGAGTCTGCACCGACCCACTTAAGCCCTCACTTCCACCCTATCCCCGTAACCCAATAACCCCTCCTAACCTTTTTGGTCACTAAGGGCAATTTAGCGTGGCCAATCCACCTAACCTGCACGGCTTTGGATGTGGGAGGAAACCGGAGCACCCGGAGGAAACCCAGCAGGCACGGGGAGAACGTGCAGACTCTGCACAGACAGTGACCCAGCGGGGAATCAAACCTGGAACCCTGGCGCTGTGAAGCCACAGTGCTATCCACTTGTGCTACCGTGCTGCCCTCTTTGGGTTGTGAGGGTGAAACCCACGTAAACACGGGGAGAATGTGCAAACTCCACACGGACAGTGACCCGGGGCCGGAATTGACCCTGGACCTTGGTGCCGTGAGGTAGCAGCGCTAACCACTGCGCCACCTTGCCGCCCACTTCTCCCTTTAGATTCTCCCTTTCAGCAGCTAGTGCTAGGGGACGTTTCTTACCTCTATCTGCCCTGTTACTCCACACAGCTGGGGGTGCACCTCACTGCTCCTGTCTCCCCCAGCCTGTGTGAGGAAGGTTGGGCGAGACAGCGTGGGGAAATCCGTCCAGAGTGGCAATCCGCCGGCAATTACCACTCTTGAGGAAGTTACGGGCCTAGTTAGTTATATGATGTGTATTTAAGGGGGGATGGACTCTACTGCTTTATCACAATAGGCTTAAACAGAACCTGGTGTTTTAAGTATCTTTTCAGAGGGCTTTTATGTCATAAATCTTTTATAAGATGTTATATTGTTTGTAACAATAACCACTCTTTCACAAAGCATGTTGTGTCGCCCCCTGTATTTATTTCTGTTCTGAAATTTAGTGCATCCCTCCATCTTTTGTTCTCTATTTCCCTCCCATTGTTGCTCTCTCCTCTCTTCTCCATGTCGTTCTCCCTTTATTCTCCGCACCCCTCTCTCCTCTGCCACAACTAGTGGATTGATGGACCTGCTTTCTGTTTCAGGTAATAACAGTATATAGTCTGCCGGGAATGGACTCTGACTGGTTGATGGGTGAAAGAGGAAACCAGAAAGGAAAAGTCCCCATTACATATTTAGAGCTGCTAAATTGAGCATGTTACTACCTGAGCCTATCCTGCTGGTTGTAATTGCAATATATTTAATCACAGCTAACTTTGTATAAAGCAGTTTATGAAATGTCTTCCACGCAAGTTGTCCCTGAAATATTAGGGATCAGTTGAATTCCATGTGTGGCAAAAGTTTCATGTTGGACACCACTCATTAAAGCGAATATATAATAAGCCCTTGCTTTTCAAAATTTTGAATATTTTTGTGACATGAATATTATTTGCTACATGATAACAGCTTCATTTTCTATTTAATATTTCATTAATTAAAATACCTTTAATACTTTAGTGGTTGGAAATGCATTTTTTTAATTAAACCAACTTGAATACAAAGTCCCTGCATTTCTAAAGATTTATTACCAGAAACATGGAATTTAGTTTATAAATTACATGCGCTTGACTAAATGTTAAAATTGATGTACAGCATTGCCAAAATAAAACAACTTGCCAAAAATCTTTGTTTCTCTTATGATTGTTGTGTGCTTATAGCTTATAACTATGGACAGTGAGGTGGTAAATTACAGTATGCTGTTGGCGAACTTGTCAGGCTCGTATGTGGTTTAGGTGAAAATAACCAGAATAGACCACATGAAAAAATTGTCTCTGCACTCCCACTGTATAGAACATACAGTGCAGAAGGAGGCCATTCGGCCCATCAAATCTGCACCGACCCACTTAAGCCCTCACTTCCACCCTATCCCCGTAATCCAATAACCCCATCTAACCTTTGGGGCACTAAGGGCAATTTAGCATGGCCAATCCACCTAACCTGCACGTCTTTGGACTGTGGGCGGAAACCGAAGCACCCAGAGGAAACCCACGCAAACACGGGGAGCTCCGCACTCTCTTCGGACATGGCGGTGTCCATCACCTTCTGGAGGGTTAAGTCGGCTTCTGTAAGGGGTCATCTTTGGGTATCGGCGTCTTAGAACCCAAGGATTCGGAGAGTGCTGCCCCGAACTGACATGCAGTGGCGAGCGTCCTCAAGCGTGCCAAAAGGTCGCCAATTTGATTCTCCTTGTGGCTGCGAGGTGTGGAACCGGAGCCGGTGGATAATTATCAGGGGCTGTGGGTTACCATGCGCATTGACCAGGGCCACCAACATGGCATAAAGTCCGGTCTGTCCGGATGCGTGAGGCTCTTGATGAGAACATAGGTGGGCCCCCGACTGCCGCCAGCAGGATAACGGTCTGTCGTTCATCCCCAAATCCCTTCGACCGAAGAAACATTGCACCCGTTCTATGTATTGGGACCAGCCATTGGTACCTGCGTCAAACTGGTCGAGTTTCACGATGTGCGGCATCTCCCTGTCCAGAGTGGAGGTCCTCATGGACCTGAATGAAGTGGGCCGGCGGTGAGCGCACGGCGGCTGCGGCAACTCCACTTTTCCCTCGTCACCGGTGTAGAACCCGAATGGGAGAGATGGCAGGAACTCACAGTTGGGTAGGAATTAACGATAGGTTTATTATGGTGTACAGAAAACTACAAAATACTATAACTCCTCTCCCTGAAGGCCACCCTCCCTAACCTGCACCCAGTTCAGGGTTTTTAGATTGTGTGGATTTCCCTTGTTAAGGGGAAACCCCACCCCCAGTTAGCGGGAGAGATCGTACTCAGCTGTGTAAAGGGGAAATCGAATGGAGCACAGTCCTTGGCTCCCAAGGGGGTTATAACATGTGGATGATCCATCTCGGTCTCCTCTGGAGGTCCAACATCACAGATGCTAGCCTTAACCAATTTGACTCACTTCATGTGGTCGCAAATGCTGACGGCATTGGATACTGCAAAAGCGATCGGCCCTGACAATATTCCGGCAATCATACTGAAGATATGTGCTCCAGAACTTGGCGTGCCTCTAGCCAAGCTGTTCCAGCACAGCTACAGCACTGGCATCCAGCCGGCAATGTGAAAAGTTGCCCAGATTCGTCCTGTACACAAAAAGCTGGACAACCCCAACCCAACCATTTACCACCCCATCAGTCTGCTCTTGGTCATCAGAAAATTGATAGAAAGGGTCGTTAACAGTGCTGTCAAGCGGCACTTACTCAGAAATAACCTGTTCACTTCCACTCAGTTTGGTTTTCGCGAGGGTCACTCAGCTCCTGACTTCATTACCGCCTTGGTTCAAACATGGACAAAAGAGCTGTATGCCAGAGCTGAGGTGAGAGTGACTGCCCTGACATCAAGGCTGAATTTGACTGAGTACGGCATCAAGGAGCCCTAGTTAAACTGGAGTCAATGAGAACATAGAACATACAGTGCAGAAGGAGGCCATTCGGCCCATCGAGTCTGCACCGACCCACTTAAGCGCTCACTTCCACCCTATCCCTGTCACCCAATAACCCCTCCTAACCATTTTGGTCACTAAGGGCAATTTATCATGGCCAATCCACCTAACCGGCATGTCTTTAGGAGGAACCCCACGCAGACACGGGGAGAACGTGCAGACTCCGCACAGACAGTGACCCAGCAGGGAATCAAACCTGGGACCCTAGCCCTGTGAAGCCACAGTGCTAGCCACTTGTGCTACCGTGCTTTAGGAAGCCTCTCGCAGTATGTGGCTGGTGTTAAGAGAGCACACAGGTGTTTTCCTTCTGCTGGGTCCACCGACACTTGTTGACACTGACCCTGTTTGAAGCAGTAGCTATCTGCCGACGTATTTGTCCTGGCGATGACCAACTTCTACAAGCATGAGCAGATGTTGAAAACCTTTCCACTTTGATACTTCAGATTTCAAGCTTTCCTCCAAACTAAGCTCCAGATCAAATGATTCCAACCAAGGTAGAGATAAGTCACAAAACATTCAGCCCTCCAGAGTCATCACCGCCATCTCTCGAGCAAGCAGAAACTCAAGATGGATAAGAGGCACCATTGGGGAATGCTGTGCTGTTTGCTCAGCAGCATGCAGAATGCGATCTGTGTGTCAATCTTGAAGACTTTTTGACTGGTATACTATGGGCGCACAAGACATTAATATCAGCGCGATGCTTCAGCTTGTTTCCTATGGTGCTTCAGCTTGTGTGTTATAATTATAATAGGTTTTACAACAAGTTGTCACCTCCCAAATACATTCCCGCCTTCCTGGTCCTTCATAAATTTGAATCCCTCCAATCAATCACCCCCGTCACTACCAAAGAGCTCCCATATGACTGCGACTAAGGTAAACTTTGCCCTCCTTGTCCTCTCTGTAGTCATGAACATGGTTCATCATTCTCCTCCAACACTTTTTCCACTGTTGTCCAGCTGTATTGGACTTCTCTCACTTGGTTCCTTTCTTCTAATCATAGCCAGAGAATCACTTCCAGTTGCAATGGTTTCTCTTCCTACTCCCGCACCCACTTCTGCCTGTCCCCGAAGGATCTACTCTTGTCACTCAGAGGCAGCGCATAGATCAGAAATACGAGGAGACCATCATCTGAAAGCATAGCGTTCGTTTGCGCAAGCAGGTTGTCAACACCCAACCCTGCCTGACCATCGGTTCACAACTAGGGCATTGTTGCGAAGTTCTCAAATTGCTTATCTGGCTTTCAATACTGGGTAAACAGATAATTTCTCCAATTAAATATTCATAGAATTTACAGTACAGAATGAGGCCATTCGGCCCATCGAGTCTGCACCGGCTCCTGGAAAGAGCACACTACCCAAGGTCCACACCTCCACCCTATCCATAACCCAGTAACCCCACCCAACACTAAGGGCAATTTTGGACACTAAGGGCAATTTATCATGGCCAATCCACCTAACCTGCACATCTTTGGACTGCGGGAGGAAACCGGAGCACCCGGAGGAAACCCACGCACACACGGGGAGGATGTGCAGACTCCACACAGGCAGTGACCCAAGCCGGAATCGAACCTGGGACCCTGGAGCTGTGAAGCAATTGTGCTATCCACAATGCTACCGTGCTGTATTGGACACGTTTAAGCCATTGCTTTTGGTCCCTGATGAAAGTCCGTTCCCAAACTACTGGCTCTGTCCCTCTCTATCAACAGTCTGTGATTGTGCCAGTCTGTTTGCAACCTTGGTATCACATTCAACCCTGAGATGAGCTACTTCTGACCTGTGCATGCCATCATTAAGATCGCCTATTTCCTCCTCCATAACCTTGCCCCTGTCACAGCTGATCTGCTGCTGAAACCCACTCTTTGTTACCTCTGGACTTGATATTTTAACCTAGTCCTGGCTGGTGTCTCACATTTTACCCTCTGTAAACCTTAAATCTTTCAACAATCTACTGTCCTTATCTAAACTCGCAGCAAGTTCCATTCACCTAGCATCTCTGAGCTTCACTGGCTCCTGCCCAAGCAATGTCTCCACTTTAAAATTTTCATCTCTGCTTCCAAATCCCTCCAAGGCTTTGACCTCCTCTCATTCTCTAATGTACCCCAGTCACACAGCCTTCTGAGATACCTACTCCTTTAATTCCGGCCCCCTGTGCACCCCAATTTTAATTACTCCCATCTTCAGCTGCCTAGGCATCAAGCTCTGGAATACTCTCCCAGCACCCTCTACCTCACTTTCCTTCTTTAAGATACTCCGGCACGGTAGCACAGTGGTTAGCGCTGTGGATTCACAGCGCCAGGGACCCGGTTTCGATTCCCAGCTTGGGTTACTGTCTGTACGGAGTCTGCACATCCTCCCCATGTCTGCATAGGTTTCCTCCGGGTGCTCCGGTTTCCTCCCACATGTCCCAAAAGACATGTTTGTTAGGTGAATTGGACATTCTGAATTCTCCCTCAGTGTACCCAAACAGGCGCCAGAGTGTGGCGACTAGGGGATTTTCACAGTAACTTCATTGCAGTGTTAATGTAAGCCTACTTGTGACCCTAATAAAGATTATTATTATTAAAACCTACCTCTAACAAAGTCATGTGATAAACAAAGAGCAATACAACATAGGAACAGTCCCTTCGGCCCCCCAGCCTGCGCCGATCACGTGTCCTATCACGTGACCAACCACCTGTAACCTTCTGTTCATGTGCCTATCCAGATAAGTCTTAAAGGTCGCTAACGTATCTGCCTCAACCATCTCACTTGGCAGTGCATTCCAGGCCACCACACCCTCTGTGTAAAAAAAAAAAAAGCTTCCCCCGCACATCTCCACTGAACCTTACCCCCCTCACCTTGAACTTGTGCCCCCTTATAATTGTAATTTCTGACGTGGGAAAAAGCCACCAACTATTCACCCTATCTATGTCCCTAATAATTTTATAAACTTGTTGGCCCTCAGCCTTCGTCTCTCTTGGAAGAACAATCCCAGTTTATTCAACCTCGCCTCATAACTAATACCCTCCATACCAGGCAACATCCTGGTCAACCTTTTCTTCTTTTTAAAAAAAAAATATGTTTATTCAAATTTTCCAACAAACTTTTTAACAAACCCCCCCCCAGTAACAAAAAGAAAGAAACACAAACACAAGTCAAAAATTATGCAAAACTTATACATTGGGTTTCCCCCATATACAGCAACCCACTGCTTTACCTTCATCCACATGCTTGGTCACCTTCTCAAAGAATTCAATAAGACTTGTAACCCCTCACAAATCCGTGCTGACTATCCCTAATCAAGCAGTGTCTTTCCAGATGCTCAGAAATCCTATCCTTCAGTACCCTTTCCATTACTTTGCCTACCAACGAAGTAAGACTAACTGGCCTGTAATTCCCAGGGTTATCCCTAGTACCTTTTTTGAACAGGGGCACGACATTCGCTACTCTCCAATCCCCTGGTACCATCCCTGTTGACAGTGAGGACGAAAAGGTCATTGCCAACGGCTCTGCAATTTCATCTCTTGCTTCCCATAGAATCCTTGGATATATCCAGTCAGGCCCGGGGGACTTGTCTATCCTCAAGTTTTTCAAAATGCCCAACACATCTTCCTTCCTAACAAGTATTTCCTCGAGCTTACCAGTCTGTTTCACACTGTCCTCTTCAACAATATGGCCCCTCTCATTTGTAAATACAGAAGAAAAGTACTCGTTCAAGACCTCTCCTATCTCTTCAGACTCAATACACAATCTCCCAATACTGTCCTTGATCGGACATACCCTCGCTCTAGTCATTCTCATATTTCTCACATATGTGTAAAAGGCCTTGGGGTTTTCCTTGATCCTACCCGCCAAAGATTCTTCATGCCCTCTCTTAGCTCTCCTAATCCCTTTCTTCAGTTCCCTCCTGGCTATCTTGTATCCCTCCAACGCCTTGTCTGAACCTTGTTTCCTCAGCCTTACATAAGTCTCCTTTTTCCTCTTAACAAGACATTCAACCTCCCTTGTCAACCATGGTTCCCTCACTCGACCATCTCTTCCCTGCCTGACAGGGACATACATATCAAGGACACGTAGTACCTGTTCCTTGAACAAGTTCCACATTTCACTTATGTCCTTCCCTGACAGCCTATGTTCCCAACTTATGCACTTCAATTCTTGTCTGACAACATCGTATTTACCCGTCCCCCAATTGTAAACCTTGCCCTGTTGCACGCACATATCCTTCTCCATTACTAAAGTGAAAGTCACAGAATTGTGGCCACTATCCCCAAAATGCTCTCCCAATAACAAATCTATCACTTGCCCTGGTTCATTACCAAGTACTAAATCCAATATTGCCCCTCCTCTGGTCGGACAATCTACATACTGTGTTAGAAAAGCTTCCTGGACACACTGCACAAACACCACCCCATCCAAACTATTTGATTTAAAGAGTTTCCACTCAATGTTTGGGAAGTTAAAGTCACCCATGACTACTACCCTGTGACTTCTGCACCTTTCCAAAATCTGTTTCCCAATCTGTTCCTCCACATCTCTGCTACTATTGGGGGGCCTATAGAAAACTCCTAACAAGGTGACTGCTTTCCTATTTCTGACTTCAACCCATACTACCTCAGTAGGCTGATACTCCTCGAACTGCCTTTCTGCAGCTGTTATACTATCTCTAATTAACAATGCCACCCCTCCCCACCTCTTTTACCACCCTCCCTAATCTTATTGAAACATCTCTAACCAGGAACCTCCAACAACCATTTCTGCCCCTCTTCTATCCAAGTTTCCGTGATGGCCACCACATCGTAGTCCCAAGTACCGATCCATGCCTTAAGTTCACCCACCTTATTCCTGATGCTTCGTGCGTTGAAGTATACACACTTCAACCCATCTCTGTGTCTGCAAGTACTCTCCTTTGTCAGTGTTCCCTTCCCCACTGCCTCACTACATGCTTTGGCGTCCTGAATATCGGCTACCTTAGTCGCTGGACTACCAATCCGGTTCCCATTCCCCTGCCAAATTAGTTTAAACCCTCCCGAAGAGTACTAGAAAACCTCCCTCCCAGGATATTGGTGCCCCTCTGGTTCAGATGCAACCCGTCCTGCTTGTACAGGTCCCACCTTCCCCAGAATTCGCTCCAATTATCCAAATACCTGAAGCCCTCCCTCCTACACCATTCCTGCAACCACGTGTTCAGCTGCACTCTCTCCCTATTCCTAGCCTTGCTATCACGTGGCACCGGCAACAAACCAGAGATGACAACTCTGTCTGTCCTGGCTTTCAACTTCCAGCCTAACTCCCTAAACTTGTTTATTACCTCCACACCCCTTTTCCTACCTACGTCGTTGGTACCAATGTGCACCACGACTTCTGGCTGCTGCCCCTCCCCCTGAAGGATCCTGAAGACACAATCCGAGACATCCCTGGCCCTGGCACCCGGGAGGCAACATACCTTCCGGGAGTCTCGCTCGCGACCACAGAATCTCCTATCTATTCCCCTAACCATTGAATCCCCTACTACTATTGCTTTACTATTCTCCCCCCTTCCCTTCTGAGCCCCAGAGCCAGACTCAGTGCCAGAGACCTGGCCGCTAGAGCCTTCCCCTTGTAGGTCTTCTCCCCACCCCCCCCCCCCCCCCACCCCCACCCCCAAACAGCATCCAAAAAGGTATACTTGTTTTGAAGGGGAACGGCCACGAGGGATCCCTGCACTGTCTGCCTGTTTGTTTTCTTTCCCCTGACTGTAACCCAGCTATTCTTGTCCTGTACCTTGGGTGTGGTTACCTCCCTGTAACTCTTCCCTATCACCCCCTCTGCCTCCTGGATGATCCGAAGTTCATCCAGCTTCAGCTCCAGCTCCCTAACACGGTCTCCGAGGAGCTGGAGTTGGGTGCACTTCCCGCAGGTATAGTCAGCGGGGACACCGGTGGTATCCCTCACCACCCACATCCTACAGGAGGAGCATGCAACTGGCCTAGCCTCCATCCCCTCTTACCTTACAGAATATAGCTGCCCTGTGGACCAACTGGAACTCCGCCCTCCGACTCTGCTCCCAGTCAGCTGCACTCTCTGTAAACTCCTGGCTCTCTTCTCACTCTGCGGAAATGTCGGAAACAAAATGAAAGGAGCACCTTACTCCCTCCTCACCTAACTCCCTCAGTCACCAAACTCTCACTATCGCACTCAAATGCATCAAATTCAGCACTCCTTTAGTCACCAAACTCTCACTATAGCACTCAAATGCATCAAATTCAGCACTCCCTCAGTCACCAAACTCTCACTATAGCACTCAAATGCACCAAATTCAGTACTCAGTGCAAACAAAGTTTGCACTGTAGGGGATCACTTTTATACTGTGAATCTAGCCTCTGAAAACTGGCCTAATCCAATTAACTATTTAACAAGCTCCAGCTGCAAGTGCCTACAAGTAGAAGCTTTGTTTAAAGCTGATTTAAAATTCACCTTCTTCTAAACCAAACAGCAACTTTTAAGTTAATTAACTAAATAAAAGAAAGACTAGACTTCAGATAAAAATGAAGCCTTATACTCCCTCAGTCACCAAACTCTCACTATAGCACTCAAATGCACCAAATTCAGCACTCAGTGCAAACCAAGGTAGCTGCCACTACCTCCGCTTCTCCCTCCACCGAGGGTATCATAATCACATTGAGGAGCCTCCGCACATTGGTCTTTAGCTGCCTGCCCTTTACAAATCCCATCTGGTCCCCATAAATCACCCCCAGGACACAGACCTCAATTCTCATAGCCAGCACTTTTGCCAGCAACTTAGCAGCCACATTGAGGAACGAGATCGGTCTATACGACTCACATTGCAGTGGGTCCTTGTCCCGCTTCAGGATCAGAGAGATCAGCGCCCCGGACATTGTCGGGGGCAAGGTCCCCCCCTCCCTTGCCTTACTGAAAGTCCTCACTAGCAACGGGCCTAGCAGGTCCACGTATTTCCTGTAAAACTCGACAGGGAACCCATCTGGCCCCGGGGCCTTCCCCACCTGCATGCTCCCCAATCCTTTAACCAGCTCCTCCAGCCCAATTGGTGCCCCTAAACCTGCCACCTCCTGCTCCTCCACCCTCAGGAACCTCAACTGATCCAAAACTCGTCGCATCCCCTCTTCCCCCGATGGGGGCTCAGATCTGTACAGATCCCCATAGAAGTCCCTAAACACCTTGTTTATTCTCACCGCACTCCGCACCGTATTCCCCCCGCTATCCTTAACTCCAGCTATCTCCCTCGCTGCCTCCCTCTTACGAAGCTGGTGTGCCAGCATCCGACTCGCCTTCTCCCCATACTCATACGTCGCCCCCTGCGCTTTCCTCCACTGTGCCTCTGCTTTCCCCGTGGTCAGCAGGTCGAACTCCGTCTGGAGGTTCCGCCGCTTGGTAAACCTTTTCTGTACGCTCTCCAAAGCCTCCACGTTCTTCTGACTATGCGGTGACCAGAATTGGACACCGTATTCCAAATGTGGCCGAACTGACGTTCTATATAACTAACATAGATTTTGAGCTTTTATATACTTGATACCCTGACCTATGAAGGCAAGCATGCCATATGCTTTCTTTAACACCATTTCCACCTGTGGTGCCACTTATAAGGATCTGTGGACCTGCACGTCCAGAACTTTGTGTCTCTATGCTCCTGATGGTTCTGCCATTTATTTTATAGCTCCCACCTGAATTGGATCTACCAAAATGCATCACCTCGCATTTCTCCGGGTTAAATTCCATCTGCCATTTCTCTGCCCAATTTTGCAGCCTATCTATATCCTGCTGTATTCTCTGACCATCTTCATCACTATCTGCAATCTTAGTATCATCAGCAAACTTGCTAATCAGACCCGCTATATTTTCTTCCAAGTCATTTATATATATTACAAAGAGCAGAGGTCCCAGTGCTGATCCCTGCGGAATACCACAAGTTACAGACCTCCATTCGGAAAAACACCCTTCCACTGCTACCCTCTTGTCTTCTATGGCCAAGCCAGTTCTGGATCCATCCAGTGAGTTCACCCCTGACCCCATGTGATCTAATGATTTGCACCAGCCTGCCATGAGGGACCTTATCAAATGCTTTACTGAAGTCCATCCCTTGTCAATAATTTTTGTCACCTCAAAAAATTCAATGAAACTAGTGATACAATATCTCCTTAAGTAGCTTGGTGTCATACTTTATAATGCTCCAGTGAAATGCCTTAGGACATAAGACACAATGGGCTGGATTCTCCGGTTCTCCAGCTGCGTGTTCCTCGCTGTTTGCTGGCATCGGGATTCTATCTCCCCGCCACTTGTCAATGGGATTTCCCATTGTAACAGCCCCACGCCGTAGGGGTGCGCTGCTGCCAGGAAAAGTGAATTGCAACAACCGGAGACTTCCGGCCGGTAAGTACTTGTTCCTCTGGTTGTTACACCCAAGATCCCAGTGCATCCTCCTCCAGTCAAAGAGTGACGGGGTCTGAAAGTTTTGGGCACAACTTGTACTGTTGCTGCACAGCAGTGTCTGTCTCCTGATGCCAGCAGTACAAGTCATCAACCAGGGTCTGGCCTAATTCTGGAAATAAACTGAGATTCCCTGGAGGTATTCATCTGTCATCTCCTGCTCAAACACTGCACTGTGTGCTATCTAACCTATTTACTAACTGCTTCATTGAATTTCCTTCCTCCGCACTTTTTAAGATTTACCTGAGAATTGAAGTATTTAGAGAGTGACTGTTCTCCCATCTGTGATTTCCCAACACTTGTTTTTTTTATTATTAACGGCAGGGAAGGGAGCTCTATGCATTCTGCCAGGCTGTACAACAAGGAGAAGAACAAAAAGTGCTGGACATACTCAGCAAGTCCAGCAATATCTGTGGAGAGAGAAACAGAATTAACTTTTTAGATTGGTGACCTTTCGTTAGAATAATGCAAACCTGTCCAAAACAAACTCCAGCCTTTAGTGGAATGGGGGAATGCCACCTAACCACAATGGCATACAACAGTAATTTTCTTAGGGAAGAATAATTTTGTTCCCTAATCCCAGTGCAGCTAAATTACATATGTATATACCGACTGAACTTGTTTCCTGGGTCAGGGAGGTCATGATCTATAAAGGTTAATCTGATATTCTAATTAATTGTTTAATGATTTGTTGCTGGTAAATTCAAGCTATAATCCCGGACAACGCTCCTTCGCTTTTAACTGCACTTGCATGTTGCAGCAGTTCTTAAAACCATTGCTTTGTATGTAATGGTTGCATCTTGTCACACTTCAGATGATCATATTTGGAATCCTTTATGCAGAGATATCTGTATCTAATTGTTCCATAACAAGCTACTGTTGCTGTTGAAAAGAATGGGTACCAGCCTGTTACTGGGTCAAACGTCAAATTGCCAAGCTATTTGTTCAGTGTTTTCTGTTCCGTCAATGTAGATAGAAACTATTTCCTTTGGTGAGAGAGTTCTTTCATATCGTTAAAAGTTGAGCTGGATCATTCGCTGGTGATGTCCATAAACGAATCGGGGAAATCTGGAACTCCCTTTGCCCTGAAAAGCTGTTGGGACGAGGGCATTGTTTGACAATTTTTTTTAAATGATACTTTCGATAGGTAAGGGTATTGAAGCTTAGGGAACCAAGGAGGGTAAATGGGATCAAGGTATACAGGTCGGCCATGATCTAATTGAACAAAACAAATAGTGACAAGAAGCTAACATCTGAAAGTAAATATCTACCATTTTCCTTTGAAAATAATTAAATGCAAAACAGATGCATTTCATCCATTTGGAAGAAAATTACGCAGGTTCAGAATGCAATTGAAACAAAGTTCTGGAAATATTCATGTCTGGCAGCATCTGTGGAGGGGTGGGGGAAGAGTAACAGAGTTAGCGTTTTGGGTCAATGAACAAGCTGACTCTTCCTCCTCAGATGCTACCTGACCTGAGTAGTTCTGGCAATTTTTTTTAAATTTCAGATTTCCAGCATCTGCAGTTTTTTAATAAGAACATAAGAACCAGGAGCAGGAGTAGGCCATCTGTCTCCTTGACCCTGCTCCGCCATTCAATAAGGTCATGGCTGATCTTTTTGTGGACTCTGCTCCACTTACCCGTCCGCTCACCATAATCCTTCATTCCTTTACTGTTAAAAAATCTATCTATCTTTGCCTTAAAAACATTCAACGAAGTAGCCTCAACTGCTTCACTGGGCAGGGCATGCAACAGATTCACCACCCTTTGGGTGGAGAGTTTCCTCCTCAACTCAGTCCTAAACCTGCTCCCCCCTTATTTTGGGGCTATGCCCCCGGGTTCTCGTTCCATCTGCCAGTGGAAATAACTTCCCTGCTTTTATCTTATCTATTCCCTTCATAACTTTATATGTTTTTATAAGATCCACCCCCATTCTTCTAAAATCCAATGAGTATAGTCCCAGTCTCTCCTCATAAGCCAATCGCCTCAACTCCAGAATCAACCTAGTGAATGTCCTCTGCACCCCCTCCAGTACCAGTACACCCTTTCTCAATAAGAAGTTTTACAACACCAGGTTAAAGTCCAACAGGTTTGTTTCAATGTCACTAGCTTTCGGAGCGCTGCTCCACCTGAGGAAGGAGCAGCGCTCCGAAAGCTAGTGACATCGAAACAAACCTGTTGGACTTTAACCTGGTGTTGTAAAACTTCTTACTGTGCTCACCCCAGTCCAACGCCGGCATCTCCACATCATGGCACCCTTTCTCAAGTAAGGAGACCAAAACTAAACACAGTCTTCCAGGTGTGGCCTCACTATCACCATCACCCTATGCAGCTGCAAACGTCCCTGTTTTTAAACTCCAACCCTCTAGCAATGAAGGACAAAATTCCATTTGCCTTCTTAATTACCTGCTGCACCTACAAACCAACATATTGCAATCCGTGCACAAGGACACCACAGCAGCATGCCGCAATTTTTTACCATTTAAATAATAGCCAATTTGCTGTTATTCCCACCAAAATGGAAGACTTCTCATTTACCAACATTGTACTCCATCTGCCAGACCCTTGGCCACTCATTTAAACTATCTATATCCCTCTGCAGACTTTCAGTACCCTCTGCGCACTTTGACACATTACACTTGGTTACAACTCTAATCATCGATGTAAATTGTAAACCATTGCAATTCCTGAGGCACACCACACCACTAACCACTGATCGCCAACCAGAAAAACACCCATTTCTCCCCACTCTTTGCTCCCTATTCGTTAATCAATCCTCTATCCATGCTAATACATTACCCGTAATGCTGTGCACCTTTATCTTGTGCAGCAGACTTTTGTGCGGCATCTTGTCGAATGCCTTCTGAAAATCCAGATACACCACATCCACTGGTTCCTCGTTGTCCATGGCACTCGTAATGTCCTCAAATAATTCCAGTAAATTAGTTAAACATGACCTGCCTTCCATGAATCCATGCTGTGTCTGCCCAATGGGACAATTTCTGTCCAGATGACTCGCTATTTCTTCCTTGATGATAGATTCAAGCATTTTTCTCACAACAGAAGTTAAGCTAACCGGCCTATAGTTACCCACCTTTTGTCTACCTCCTTCATTAAACAGTGGCGTCACATTTGCTGTTTTCCAATCTGCTGGAGCCGCCCCAGAGTTCAGTGAATTTTGGTAAAATACCACGAGCACATTTGCTATTTTCCCCCCACCATCTCTTTTAGTACCCTGGGTTGCATTCCGTCAGGAAAAGGAGACTCATCTGCCTTTAGTCCTATTAGCTTGCCCAACACTAACTCCTTAATGATAATGATCGTTTCTGGGTCATCACCTGCCATAGCCTCCTTGCCATAAATTATTGGCATGTTATTTGTGTCTTCCACAATTAAGACCCACACAAAATACAATGCCTCAGCCATTTCCTCATTTCCCATGATGGAATCCCCCTTCTCTTCCTCTAAAGGACCTTAGCCACCCTTTTTCATTTTATATATTTGTAGAAACATTTGCTATCTTTTTATATTCTGGGCTGGTTTACTCTCATCTATCTCACTTTCTTTTATAACTTGGTTTGGTTTCAGAGTGCAATAGTTACATCAGTCATAATGTGTGAGAAAAGGGACTCTAAATGAATGTGAAACACTATTATGGAAGAATTTGATACGAGAGCACAGGATAAACTTGTGTTAATAGAAAATCAATAACTGGAGCATGAAATTTTACACATGTAATGGTTTGTCACTATTTTCTTGAATCTGTGTGCTGTTGCTTCCTATAGATGCTTTGGTCTGTGTGTGTGTACAGTTTACTCTTAATTGAAGATGTCGAATAATTCAAATTTTTTTTAAAGAAATTAATTGCCGCTTGGTATTATTCGGTGCTTAATTGATGTATCAAAAGTTTGTTTTCTGGAGATCTGAGATGAACTGCTGGAAGCTGCCCTTTGAAGAATCTGAACCTTTCCCGACTAATAATACAAGCTTTTTAAAAAAAGAAAAGTGGAACAGTATTTTCAAGCTCCAGCTGTTTTACTGACACAGGAAGCCTACATTGTTTCATTCTCTCATCTTGTACCCAAATGTGACCAATGGGGTTTGTTTCTCCATCTCCAAATTGTTGGGTTTTCAGTGCCCTTCTAAATTGTGCATCTGCTCCTCCCCATCATAAGGGATGGCGCAGTGGCTCGCACTGGTTCAATTCCGGCCTCAGGTGACTCTGTGACGTTTGCATTTCTCCCCATGTCTGCCATGGATTTCCTCCGGTTGATCCAGTTTCCTCCCACAATCAAGATGTGCAGGTCAGGTGGAATAGCCGTGCTAATTGTCCCTTAGTATCCATGGGCAGCACGGTAGCATTGTGGATAGCACAATTGCTTCACAGCTCCAGGGTCCCAGGTTCGATTCCGGCTTGGGTCACTGTCTGTGCGGAGTCTGCACATCCTCCCCGTGTGTGCGTGGGTTTCCTCCGGGTGCTCCGGTTTCCTCCCACAGTCCAAAGATGTGCGGGTTAGGTGGATTGGCCATGATAAATTGCCCTTAAGTGCCCAAAATTGCCCTTAGTGTGGGTAGGGTTACTGGGTTATGGGGATAGGGTGGAGGTGTTGACCTTGGGTAGGGTGCTCTTTCCAAGAGCCGGTGCAGACTCGATGGGCCGAATGGCCTCCTTCTGCACTGTAAATTCCATGATCTATGATACAAAGATGTGCAGGTTAGGTGGATTGGCCGTGCTAAATTGCCCCTTGGTGTCCAAAAAGATGTGCAGGTTAAGTGGGAATCAGAGGATAGGGTGGGGGAGTGGGCCGAGGTAGGGTGCTCTTTCGGAGGGTTGGTGCAGTCTCGATGGGCTGAATGGCCTCCTTCTGCACTGTAGGAATTCTAAATATTTTCATGAGTCTTTATAGCTCCCAATCAGATCTGACAATGCATTTAGTCTGCCCAATCATCCAATTGAATGGCAGCTGCCATCCCATTAACTGAATTGTTCAGTCTTGCACAAGGCTGATTCAAAGTAGAAAAGGATGATAAATTGTATAAGTGTTGTATTGCCGCCCAAGGAGCTTCACAGAAACATAAAACAAAACTTGATAACATGCCAAATAAGGGGATGTTTGAACAGATGCCCAATAACTTGGTTGGAGAGATATATGGCTTTCACAGGTTCAGCCAGGATGTCCTGGAGCGCTATACAGCCAATGAAGGATTTTTTGAAGTGTAGTCTTCAACATAGGAACATAAAATGTGGAAACTCCACAGTCACCCAAAGCCGGAATCGAACCCTTGTCCACAGCGATGAGGCAGCAGTGTTAACCAGGCTAGGGATACGCCGGTTGAGCCGGTCCCACCCACTGGCAAGGAGGTTCCGCAGTCAAATAGTCTGCTTCCTCCGCCCATCACCAGGACTCCGCCGGTTTCGTCTGCTCCTTCGTCGGCAATTGGTGTTTTTGACACCGTCTTCTCATCGTCCCCCTGGTGTGTCTTCGGGCTTTGCTGGGAGCGGTGTAATAACCTGCACGGGTTACACGGAACGGGGACAATTGTTTTCCCCGTGTGGCTCAAGGAGTATGGGCTTCCCCGCTAACTATGGTGCTGCTAACCTTGCTCGTATAAAAGGTTAACCAGTCAGGAAGTAACCGAGAGAGAGAGAGGACCCGCTGCGGTATAACTGGGGTTCATGTAAATAGTTGTTCTTATAAATAAACGTCTTTTGTTTACTCGTTGGACTCTCTTCGCCGTTATTAAACAAAGGTTGCCGAATTCCCAAGTAGCTGTTTTTCCACCATCAGTGGCAATGAGTTGTCAACTGTATTTGTCTATTCCGAGCATATGTGGTTGGCAGATTTCCCCCGATTTCATTGATTTAGTGGAAACTCTGAGGAGGTTGAAATGAAAGATGTGGCCCTGGTTTGTGTCCATTTCAGAAACACCCACCCAGGGACTGGCGCAGCCCTTTTATTGAACGGACAGCTACACTGCCACGCAGTGACCAGATGATGGCGTTGAAAATGAAATAGACAGGAGCCATGGTATGGATTAATGATATTTCAGCCCAGGCCGGAAAATCTAGGGCCAATTAAGAGAAGCTTTCTTTTCTGGTCAGGGGCTTGATGGGTGCTGGGTGTGTAAGTGAGGAAAAACTGAAAGGGGGAATGAAAATACAGTGCAGAATCAGCCTGATGAGCTCTGGCATCGAGCAAGACATTTGGAATGACGGAACAGATTCGTTAAGCTGCACATAAAGGCTTGCTTCATTGCATATGCATACCACTGCGTTAAATTGTGACATTCAATTCTAGAGGTGTCACTACTGCAGGACATTGATATCGGCCCGGAGTATCCATTTAATGTTAAACATTTTCATCAATGGACATTGCAATGTAAACCAAACCTTGCATTAAAAGAGATTATTGCAGAATGAGGGAGAGAAAGGGAAGAATCTCTAAAAGAAGCAAGGCTAGAATTACGCCCTTCAAGGAACACGCTTGACATATCTGAGACACAGTCGACGGAAGTGTTTTCAAGGAAAAGGGAGTTTTGAAGCTATTGGGAATATTACTTTAACACAGCATTGCCAAGTGCTGCAGCAGTACTTACTATGAGCAGATGGTGGTGCCAAAATTGGGGAATGTTTTCCTTGGGGGAAGAAAATGAAGTGAGGACATATAACCTTGCGTTAATGCCGCCAAACTCTGCTGAACTGTTCCGCATACAAACTTATTGATGGCAACTGGTTACAACTAAATTGCAAAGACAACCTCATGTGTATATTACCCCAGTGTTATATTATCAAACAGAAATCTTCATGTGTGTGATATAGAACAGGAATCCCCATGTGTGTGATATAGAACAGGAATCTCCATGTGTGTGATATAGAACAGGAATCCCCATGTGTGTGATATAGAACAGGAATCTCCATGTGTGTGATATAGAACAGGAATCTCCATGTGTGTGATATAGAACAGGAATCTCCATGTGTGTGATATAGAACAGGAATCCCCATGTGTGTGATATAGAACAGGAATCTCCATGTGCGTGATGTAGAACAGGAATCCCCATGTGCGTGATATAGAACAGAAATCTTCATGTGTGTGATATAGAACAGGAATCCCCATGTGTGTGATATAGAACAGGAATCTCCATGTGTGTGATATAAAACAGGAATCCCCATGTGTGTGATATAGAACAGGAATCCCCATGTGTGTGATATAGAACAGGAATCTCCATGTGTGTGATATAGAACAGGAATCTCCATGTGTGTGATATAGAACAGGAATCTCCATGTGTGTGATATAGAACAGGAATCTCCATGTGTGTGATGTAGAACAGGAATCCCCATGTGTGTGATATAGAACAGGAATCCCCATGTGTGTGATATAGAACAGGAATCTCCATGTGTGTGATATAGAACAGGAATCCCCATGTGTGTGATGTAGAACAGGAATCTCCATGTGTGTGATATAGAACAGGAATCTCCACGTGTGTGATATAGAACAGGAATCTCCATGTGTGTGATGTAGAACAGGAATCCCCATGTGCGTGATATAGAACAGGAATCTCCATGTGCGTGATATAGAACATGAATCCCCATGTGTGTGATATAGAACAGGAATCCCCATGTGTGTGATATAGAACAGGAATCTCCATGTGTGTGATATAGAACAGGAATCTCCATGTGCGTGATATAGAACAGGAATCCCCATGTGTGTGATATAGAACAGGAATCCCCATGTGTGTGATATAAAACAGGAATCTCCATGTGTGTGATATAGAACATGAATCCCCATGTGTGTGATATAGAACAGGAATCTCCATGTGTGTGATATAAAACAGGAATCCCCATGTGTGTGATATAGAACAGGAATCCCCATGTGTGTGATATAGAACAGGAATCTCCATGTGTGTGATATAGAACAGGAATCTCCATGTGTGTGATATAGAACAGGAATCTCCATGTGTGTGATATAGAACAGGAATCTCCATGTGTGTGATGTAGAACAGGAATCCCCATGTGTGTGATATAGAACAGGAATCCCCATGTGTGTGATATAGAACAGGAATCTCCATGTGTGTGATATAGAACAGGAATCCCCATGTGTGTGATGTAGAACAGGAATCTCCATGTGTGTGATATAGAACAGGAATCTCCACGTGTGTGATATAGAACAGGAATCTCCATGTGTGTGATGTAGAACAGGAATCCCCATGTGCGTGATATAGAACAGGAATCTCCATGTGCGTGATATAGAACATGAATCCCCATGTGTGTGATATAGAACAGGAATCCCCATGTGTGTGATATAGAACAGGAATCTCCATGTGTGTGATATAGAACAGGAATCTCCATGTGCGTGATATAGAACAGGAATCCCCATGTGTGTGATATAGAACAGGAATCCCCATGTGTGTGATATAAAACAGGAATCTCCATGTGTGTGATATAGAACATGAATCCCCATGTGTGTGATATAGAACAGGAATCCCCATGTTGTGTTACCGAACAGGAATCCCCATGTGTGTGTGTGTGTGTATGTGTGTGTTATGCAACAGGCATCCCCGTGAGTGCTATGAGACTTTTCGAATAGGTATGTCAGCTTGGGTAAACCAAAAATGTGGCTTCGGGTCAGAAAGCAGCAAGTTGTGGTAAATGGTTAACTTTCACGACAGTGTAATGGTAGACAGTGAGGATGATACCAATCAACAGCAACAGGACATAGACAAACTAGCAGATTGGACAGGCAACTGGCAGATGGAATCTAATACCGTGTGAGCTGATGCATTTTGACAGAAGGGATAGGAAATGTAGAGTTACTGGCACATTTCCGTTGAGTGTCCAAGAACAGAGAAACTTGAGGCTTCATGTGGTAGACCTTTGAAAGTCGGAGAACATATTGAGAGAGTAGTTGGAAAATCATACGGGATGTTGGTCTTAAATAGCGATATTGAGGTGTCAACCTGTCGAAGCTACTACACAGGGCCACTTGTGTGCCAAACAGCACTAGAAGCAGTAACTAAGCAATTCCACAGCCAATGGATCAGATCTAAGTTTCGCAGTCCTGCCATGTCCAGCCGTGAATGATGACGAATATTTAAGCAACTCACTGGAGGAGGAGGCTCCACAAATATCCCCATCCTCAATGATGGAGGAGCCCAGCAAAAGACGAGGCTGAAGCATTCGCAACAATCTTCAGCCAGAAGTGCTGTGGATGATCCACCTCAGTCTCATCCGGAGGTCCTCAGCATCGCAGATGTCAGTCCTCAGTCAACATGATTCACTCCACGTGATATCAAGAAACGGCAGATGGCACTAAATACTGCAAAGGCTATGGGCCCTGGACTTCCGGTTGCAGCTATGCGGAGCTACGTCTCACGTTCGGCAGCTCCCGACAGAAACTGACTTTTGGGCTCTTTTTAGGGCCCCCAGCGGCATTTGTTCGACGGTTCCCAGTGTGGGAAGGTGATAGTAACATTTCCCCGGCACTGTATGGATTGGACCAGGAGTGGAGCGGTGCAAAAAGTAGTTTTGGAGCAGCGAAAAGTGCGAGGGAGGAAAATCAAGATGGCGGTGGGTGGAGACCAGGCAGCGTGGGCGCAGTGGTTGCAGGAATAGCAGGAGTTTCTCCAGTGCTGCTTCACGGAATTGAAGGCAGAGCTGTTGGAGCCGATGAAGGCTTCGATAGACCAGCTGCTCGAGACCCAGAAGGCCCAAGGGGTGGCGATCCGGGAGGTGCGGCAAAAGGCCTCGGACAACGAGGACACGATCTTGGGCCTGGCGGTGAAGGTAGAGGCGCACGAGGCGCTGCATAAGAAATGGTAGGTGAAGTTCAAGGACATGGAGAATCGGTCGAGGAGGAAGAACCTGCGGATTCTGGGTCTCCCGGAGGGAGTGGAGGGGTCGGATGTTGGAGCATACGTGGTCATGATGTTGAACACGTTGATGGGCGCGGGGGCCTTCCCGGGGCCCCTGGAGCTGGAGGGGGCCCACCGAGCCCTGGCGAGGAGGCCCAAGCCCAACGAGCCGCCGCGGGCGGTGCTGGTGCGGTTCCACCGCTTGGTGGACAGGGAGTGTGTCCTAAGGCGGGCAAAGAAGGATCGGAGCAGCAGATGGGAGAATGCAGTGGTCCGGATATACCAGGACTAGAGCGCGGAGGTGGCCAAGAAGAGGGCCGGGTACAATTGGGCGAAGGCGGCTCTGCATCGGTAGGGGGTGAAATTTGGAATGTTGCAGCCGGCGCGACTGTGTGTCACTTTCAAGGACCGGCACCACTACTTCGAGACGCCGGAGGAGGCGTGGACCTTTATCCAGGCCGGAAAGTTGGACTCTGATTGAGGGTCGGTTGCGAGGGGATGTCGAGAGGGGATTGATGTGATTGTTGTGCTCTCGGGGGATGTTCTGTTCTGTTTGGTACTGTTTTCTTTTTGGGTGTTGGGTGGGGTAGGGTGAAATGGTTCGTAGTGGGGGTTTGGTGAGAGTGTGGGCGTTGGTGGTTGGGGGAGGGGGCCCCATTGTGGGGGGAGGGCCCCATTGGGGGGGAGGGGGAGGGGGAGGCCCGAGGTGGGGAAGCGGGGATCAGGCCGCGAAAGGGAGCTGCGCCTGAGGGGGCGGGGCCGGCTTGGTGGAAAGCGCGGGTTTTTCCTCCCGCGCTAGGGAAGGAAGGGGGTGGGGTCAGGGGGGAGGGGTGGTGCTGGAGAGCAGCGCCCGCTGATGGACAGGAGGGGGGGGGGAGATTCTCACACTGGGGGGGTCGATGGAGTGGCGGGAGCGGCCGGGGTCAGCAGGAGTCAGCTGACTTACGGGAGTGCTATGGGGGGAGCAACGCAGCTAGGGGGGGGACCTAGCTGGGGGGAGGGGTGGGACTGGGTTGCTGCTGCATTGGCCAAAGGGGAGCTCGGGGCGAGGGTCTGCCGCTAGGGGGAATGGAGAGTGCGGGAGGCGCGGGCCCGCGGCTGGCCTAGAAAGGGAGATGGCTAATCGGCGGGTGGGGGGGAGGGGGGAGGGGGGTGGGTGCAGCACCAGCCCCAGCCCCAGCCCCCTGTTCCAGCTGATAGCTTGGAATGTGAGAGGCCGGAACGGGACAGTCAAGAGGGCCCGTGTGTTCGCGCACCTGAAGGGACTGAAGCCAGATGTGGTTATGCTCCAGGAGACGCATTTGAGGGTAGCAGATCAGGTTAGGCAGAGAAAGGGGTGGGTAGGGCAGGTTTTCCACTCGGGGTTGGACGCAAAGAATCGAGGGGTGGTGATTTTGGTGGGGAAGCAGGTGTCGTTTGAGGCGCTGAGCAGCGTGGCAGACAATGGAGGTCGGTATGTGATGGTGAGTGGTAAGCTGCAGGGGGTGCGGGTGGTCTTGGTGAATGTATACGCCCCGAATTGGGACGATGCCGGATTTATGCGGCGCATGTTGGGCCGGATTCCGGACCTGGAGGCAGGGAGCTTCAACACGGTATTGGATCCAGCATTGGACCGCTCTAGATCCAGGACGGGTAAGAGGCCGGCGGCGGCCAAGGTGTTGAAAGGATTTATGGACCAGGTGGGAGGAGTGGACCCATGGAGGTTTGTTAGGCCGGGGGCCAGGGAATTCTCTTTCTTTTCCCACGTCCATAAAGCCTATTCCCGGATTGACTTCTTCGTTTTGAGCAGGGTGCTGATCCCGAGGGTGGAGGACACGGAGTATTCGGCCATAGCAACCTCAGACCATGCCCCGCACTGGGTGGAGCTCGAGCTAGGGGAGGAGAGGGACCAGCGCCCGCTGTGGTGCCTGGAGGTTTGGTGGCGGATGAGGAGGTGAGCGGGCGGATCCGGGGGTGCATTGAAAGATACCTAGAGGTGAACGATAATGGGGAGGTGCAGGTAGGGGTGGTCTGGGAGGCGCTGAAGGAGGTGATTGGGGGAGAGCTAATCTCCACTAGGGCCCACAAGGAGGGGAAGGAGAGGAGAGAGAGGGAGAGATTGGTGGGGGAGATTTTAAGGGTAGATAGGAGGTATGTAGAGATCCCCGAGGAGGGACTACTCAAGGAGCGACGAAGCCGCCATGCCGAGTTCGACCTGTTGACTACCAAGAAGGCGGAGGTGCAGTGGAGGAAGGCGCAAGGGGCGGTGTATGAATACAGGGAGAAGGCTAGCCGGATGTTGGCACACCAGCTTCGGAGGTGGGAGGCGGTGTGGGAGACTGGGGAGTTAGGGATAAAGGGGGAACACGATGCGGAGTGCGGTGGAGATAAATGGGGTATTTAGAGACTTCTATGAGGGGCTGTATAGGTCTGAGCCCCCGACGGAGGAGGAGGGGGTGCGTCGTTTTCTGGACCGGCTGAGGTTCCCGAGGGTAGAGGAGGAGCAGGTGGCGGGGCTTGGGGCACCGGTAGGGCTGGAGGAGCTGACTAAGGGGCTGGGGAGTATGCAGGCGGGGAAGGCATCGGGGCCAGATAGCTTCCCGGTGGAATTTTACAGGAAGTATATGGACCTGTTGGGCCCACTACTAGTGAGGACTTTCAATGAGGCGAGAGAGGGGGGCCCCTACCCCCGACGATGTCCAGGGTGCTGATCTCGCTGATCTTGAAGCGGGACAAGGACCCTTTACAGTGTGGGTCGTATAGGCCAATCCCGCTCCTCAACGTGGATGCGAAGCTGTTAGCAAAGGTGTTGGCTACCAGAATTGAGGACTGTGTTCCGGGGGTGATCCACGAGGACCAGACAGGTTTTGTGCAGGGAAGGCAGCTAAACACCAATGTGAGGAGGTTCCTAAATGTAATCATGGTGCCTGCAGTGGAGGGGGAAGCGGAGATAGTGGCAGCTATGGGTGTGGAGAAGGCCTTCGATAGGGTGGAGTGGGGGTACCTGTGGGAAGTGTTGAGGAGGTTCAGGGAGGGGTTCGTTAGTTGAGTTAGGTTACTGTACGAAGCCCCGGTGGCGAGTGTGGCAACAAATCGGTGGGGGGGGGGGGGGGGAGAAGGAACACTGGGTATCGCTGTATGCAGATGACCTGTTATTGTATGTGGCGGACCCGGTGGGGGGGGATGCTGGAGGTGATGCGCATCCTCAGGGAGTTTGGAGACTTTTCCGGGTATAAGCTCAACATGGGGAAGAGTGAGCTCTTCGTGATACACCCAGGGGACCACGGAAGGGGGATAGACGGGCTTCCATTGAAGAGGGCGGAAGGGAGTTTTCGGTACCTAGGAATCCAGGTGGCCAGGAGCTGGGGGACCCTGCACAAGCTCAACTTGACGAGGCTGGTGGAACAGATGGAGGAGGAGTTTAAAAGGTGGGATATGCTGCCACTCTCCCTGGCGGGTAGGGTAAAGTTGGTGAAGATGACGGTGCTCCCGAGGTTCCTTTTTATAGTCCAGTGCCTCCCCATCCTGATCCCTAAGGCCTTTTTCAAGCGGGTCAGCAGGAGCATCATAGGGTTTGTATGGGCGAAAAAGACCCCGAGGGTGAGAAGGGTGTTTCTGGAACGGAGCAGGGACCTGTTTATAGATGGGACGTTTGCGAGCCTTGGGGCATTGGAGGAAATATTTGGGCTTCCCCCTGGAAATGCCATCAGGTACATGCAGGTAAGGGCGTTTGTAAGACGGCAGGTGAGGGAATTTCCGCTGCTGCCAGCACGTAGGATCCAGGATAGGGTGCTCTCGGGGGTGTGGGTTCGAGAAGACAAGGTCTCGGTGATCTACCAGGAGATGCAGGAGGAGGAGGAGGCCTCGGTGGAGGAGCTGAAAGGTAAGTGGGAGGAGGAGCTTGGGGAGAAGATAGACGAGGGTAGGAGAGCGGACGCCCTGGGTAGGTTAAATTCTTCCTCCTCTTGCTCCAGGCTTAGCCTGATACAATTTAAGGTTCTGCACAGGCGCACATGACTGGGGCAAGGCTGAGTCGGTTTTTTGGAGTCGAGGACAGGTGTGTGAGGTGTTCGGGGAGCCCAGCAAATCATGCCCACATGTTCTGGGCGTGCCCAGCGCTGGATGGGTTCTGGAGGATCGTTGCGAGGACGGTGTATAAGGTGGCAAACACCCAGGTTAAGCTGAGTTGGGCGCTCGCACTATTTGGGGTATCGGATGAGCCGAGAGTGCAGGAGGCGAAAGAGGCCGGTATTCTGTCCTTTGTGTCCCTGGTAGCCCGGCGGAGGATTCTGCTACAGTGGAAGGATGCGAGGCCCCCGAGCGTGGAAGCCTGGATCAGCGACATGGCAGGGTTCATTAAATTGGAGAGGGTAAGGTTTGCCTTGAGAGGGTCTGTGCAAGGGTTCTTCAGGCGGCGGCAACTGTTCCTAGACTTTCTAGCGGAGCATTAGGAGGTGGTCAGCAGCAGCAGCAACCCGGGACGGACGGACGGACGTTGTGTTTACTACTGTGTTTATTATCGTTTAATGGGGGGCTTGTATATTGGGGGAATACGTGACATAGCTATAAGATGTTTATTTATGTGTTCTTTGTTTTTTCTTATTTCGGTAAGGGAGAGGGGGGTTTGTTGAAAATATGTTAAAAATTTGAATAAAAATATTTTTTTTTAAAAAGGCTATGGGCCCTGATAATATCCCGCCAATAGTGCTGAAGACTTGTGCTCCAGAACTTGCTGCTCCCCTAGCGAAGCTGTTCCAGTACAGCTACAACACTGGCATCTGCCCGGCAATGTGGAAAATTGCCCAGGCGAGCGCTGTACACAAAAAACAGGACAAATGCAACCCAGCGAATTACCACCCTATCAGTCTGCTCTCCATCATCAGCAAAGTGATGGAAGGGGGTCATCAACTCCGTTAGAAAGGGGCATCTGCTCAGCGATAACCTGCTCACGGACGCTCAGTTTGGGTCCCGCCAGGGTCACTCTGCTCCTGACCTCATTACAGCCTTGGTTCAAACATGGACAAAAGAGCTGAATGCCAGAGGTGAGGTGAGAGTGACTGCCCTTGACATCAAGGCAGCATTTGACCGAGTGTGGCATCAAGGAGCCGTCGCTAAACTGGAGTCAATGGGAATCAGGGGGAAATCTCTCCGCTGATTTGAGTCATACCCAGCACAAAGGAAGATGGTTGTGGTGGTTGGAGGTCAATCATCTCAGCTCCAGGATATCACTACTGGTGTTCATCAGGGTATAACAAAGAGCAATACAGCACCGGAACAGGCCCTACGGCCATCCAAGCCTGTACCGGTCATCATACCACCCTTGGCCAAAACCCTCAGCACTCCCATGTGCCGTATCGCTCTATACTCATTGTTGTGTTGGGCGCTCTGGATCCGTGGAACACATACAGGTCACCGACACTTGAAATAGTGCAACACTATTTTATTGAGTCATTAACTGTTTAACATACTCTCACTGTGGGTTAACACGATATTAGCTTTAACTAAAGACCTTTGCCTTGTCCTAACCAATCGATGCACTTAGCACATGGTGAATGTCTGTGCTGCAGGCTGTGAGCTCTGTCCTACTAGGAAGCTGCAGCTCGAATGAGCGGGAACTCTGATGCCACCTGTCTTTATAGTGCATGTGCTCTAACTGGTGATTGTGCGGTGTTGTGTGTGTTGATTGGTCCCACTGTGTGTCCATCAGTGTTTGTGTCTGCACCATGATATACTGGTGTATATTATGACATTTATCCTATCCATGTATTTGTCAAGATGCCTTTTAAACACCGTTAATGCATCTGCTTCCACAATCTCCGTTGGCAATGGTTCCAAGCACTCACCACCCTCTGTGTAAAAAACCTGTCTCGCACATCTCCTCTAAATGATGCCCCACGGACCTTAAACCTATGCCCCCTGGTGACTGACCCCTCCACTCTGGGAAAGAGTGCCTGTCCATCCACTCTATCCATGGCCCTCATAATCTTGTAGACCTCTATCAGGTCACCCCTCAACCTCCGTCATTCTAATGAAAACAGTCTGAGTCTATTCAGCCTATCCACATAGCTAACACCCTCCAGACCAGGCAACGGCCTGATAAACCTCCTCTGCACCCAATCCTTCTGGTAGTGTGGTGACCAGAATTGTGCGCAATATTCCAAATGCAACCTTACCAAGGTTCTATTCAGCTGTAGCATGACTTGCCAGTTTGTATACTTGATGCCCCGTCCAATGAAGGCAAGCCTTCCGTATGCTTTCTTGACTATAAGGTAGTGTCCTTGGCCCAACAATATTCACCTGCTTAATCAAGGACCTTCCTTCCATAATAAGGTCAGAACTGGGGATGTTCGCTGATGACTGCACAATGTGCAGCTCCATTTGCGACTCTTCAAATAATGAAACAGTTAATGCCCAAATGCAGCAAGACCTGGACAATACCCAGGCTTGGGCTGACAAGTGGCAAGTAACATCCGAGGCACACTGGTGCCAGGCAATGACCATCTCCAATAAGAGAAGACCTAACCATTGGCCCTTAACGTCCAATGGCATTACCATCGCTGAATCCCCGAGTATCAAGTTTGGGTGTTACCATTGACCAGAAACTGAACTGGACTAGCCATATAAATACTGTGGGCAGATCAAAGTCTAGGTATTCTGTGATGAGTGGCTCACCTGCTGATTCCCCAAAACCTGTTCACCATCTACAAGGCACAAGTCAGGAGTGTAATGGAATACTCTCCACTTGCCTGGATGAGTGCAGCTCCAACAACACTCAAGAAGCTCAACACCATCCAGGTCAAAGCAGCCCCGCTTGATTGCTCCTCCTTCCACAAACATTCAATCTCTCCACTACCGACGAACAGTGGCAGCTGTGTGTACCATCTGGAAGGTGCACTGCAGGAACTCACCAAGATTCTTTAGGCAGCACCTTCCAAACCCAAGACAAATACCATCTAGAAGCACAAGAGCTGCAGATACCTGGGAACCACGCGTCCTGCAGCGGTTCAAGAAGGCAGCTCACCACCACCTTCTCAAGGGCAACTGGGGGTGGGCAATAAATATTGGGCCAACCAGTGATGCCCACATCCTGTAAGTACATTTTTAAAAAATTGGGTATTTATGCTAAGATCTGCTTAGGCTATAACGGGAGTATAGCATCCAGTGCACACTTCAGCAAGAGTCCATGAGAGGGTGCAGAGGTGATTTACCAGAATGGTTCCGGGATGAGGGATTTTAGCTACAAGTTTAGGTTGGAGAAACTGAGCTTGTTCTTGCAGGAAAGGAGATAAAGGAGAGATTTGATCAGGGGGGGTACAAATTAGGGACAGGTGAAAGGTGAAGATAACCTGTATCGATGAGCTGATAGCTCTTGGTTACAGATTTAAGGTTTGGGGCAAAATAAGTGTGTGGGATGTGAGGAATAACCTTTTCATCCAGCGAGTGGCAATGAGCTGTAATTGGCTGCCTGCACGGGTGGTGGAAATGGAGACAGCGAATGAGTTCAACTGGAAATTGAATGGCCACTTGAGGGCAATAAACTTCCACAGTTATGGGGATTGAGCTGTGTGCTGGGACTGAGTGGATTGCTCTACAGAGAGACAGCATGGATTCGATTACCAAAGTCACAAATGACATCCTTGTATAACTGTGACAAAGGTAAACTTTCCCTCCTCATCCTTTTCGACCTGTCTCCAGCCTTTGGTGTGGTCGGCCATACCATCCTCCACCAAAGCTTCTCCACCGACATCCACCTGGTTCCATTCTTATCCATCTAATTCTAATCAGAGACTCACTTGCAATGCCTTCACTTCCCGCTCCCGCGCTGCTACCTCTCGTAGACTAACCCCGCCCTCGCATGTCTCATCTACGTACTGCCCCTTGGCGACATTATCCGAGTGCACAGCATTAGTTTTCACGTGTATGCTGACAGTACCTGCTCTGCCTCATCACAACACCTCTCCACTTGTCAATTATCAGACTGCTTTCTCTGACACCCAGCATTGGTGAGGCAGAACTTTTTTCCAATTAAACACTGGGAAGACCAAAGCCATTGTTTTCTAGCCCACTTCAAATTTCATTCCATAGCTACCAACACCAGACATCGAAACATGGAAGATATCAGCAGGAGGGGGCCATTCAGCCATTCGAACCTGCCCCGCCGTTCATTCTGATCACGGTTGATCATCAAACTCAGTAACCTGCTTTCCTCCCCGCCCCCCTCCCCCCACACCCTTTGATCCCTTTTGCCTCACAAATCTAACTCCTTCCTGAAAACATGCAATGTTTTGGCCTCAATTGCTTTCCGTGGTAGAGAATTTCACAGACTCACCACTCCCCGGATGAAGAAATTTCTCCTCATCTCCGTCCTAAATGGTCTCCCCCGTATCCTCAGACTGTGACTCTTGGCTCTGGACTCCCCCCACCATCAGGAATATCCTTCCACCATCTACCCTGCCTAGTTCTGTTAACATTTTATGGTTTCTATGATCCCCCATCATTCTTCTAAACTCCAGCGGTTATAATTCTAACTGCTCAATCTATTCAGAAGGATGAGAGGGGATCTGATTGAAGTATATAAAATACGAACAGGGTTTGATAAAATAGACTGAGAGCAAATGTTCCCCCTTGAATTGTAGCTCCAGTATACAGGAGGTTGAGAGTAGTGAGGTCATGAGTAGGGTTTCAAAGTTGCAGGAGTGTACCGGCAGGCAGAAAGGTGGTTTAAAGTGTGTCTTCTTCAATGCCAGGAGCATCCGGAATAAGTTGGGTGAACTTGCGTCATGGGTTGGTACCTGGAACTTCGATGTTGTGGCCATTTCGGAGACATGGATAGAGCAGGGACAGGAATGGTTGTTGCAGGTGCTGGGGTTTAGATATTTCAGTAAGCTCAGGGAAGGTGGTAAAAGAGGGGGAGGGGTGGCATTGTTAGTCAAGGACAGTGTTACGGTGGCAGAAAGGACGTTTGATGAGGACTCGTCTACTGAGGTAGTATGGGCTGAGGTTAGAAACAGGAAAGGAGAGGTCACCCTGTTAGGGGTTTTCTATAGGCCTCCGAAAAGTTCCAGCGATGTAGAGGAGAGGATTGCAAAGATGATTCTGGATAGGAGCGAAAGCAACAGGGTAGTTGTTATGGGGGACTTTAACTTTCCAAATATTGACTGGAAACGCTATAGTTCGAGTACTTTAGATGGGTCCGTTTTTGTCCAATGTGTGCAGAAGGGTTTCCTGACACAGTATGTAGATAGGCCAACGAGAGGCGAGGCCGTATTGGATTTGGTACTGGGTAATGAACCAGGACAGGTGTTAAATTTGGAGGTAGGTGAGCACTTTGGTGATAGTGACCACAATTCGATTACATTTACTTTAGTGATGGAGAGGGATAGGTATATACCGCAGGGCAAGATTTATATCTGGGGGAAAGGCAATTATGATGCGATGAGGCAAGACTTAGGATACATCGGATGGAGAGGAAAACTGCAGGGGATGGGCACAATGGAAATGTGGAGCTTGTTCAAGGAACAGCTACTGCGTGTCCTTGATAAGTATGTACCTGTCAGGCAGGGAGGAAGTGGTTGAGTGAGGGAACCGTGGTTTACTAAAGCAGTCGAAACACTTGTCAAGAGGAAGAAGGAGGCTTATGTAAAGATGAGACATGAAGGTTCAGTTAGGGCGCTCGAGAGTTACAAGTTAGCTAGGAAGGACCTAAAGAGAGAGCTAAGAAGAGCCAGGAGGGGACACGAGAAGTCTTTGGCAGGTAGGATCAAGGATAACCCTAAAGCTTTCTATAGATATGTCAGGAATAAAAGAATGACTCGGGTAAGAGTAGGGCCAGTCAGGGACAGTAGTGGGAAGTTGTGCTTGGAGTCCGAGGAGATAGGAGAGGTGCTAAATGAATATTTTTCATCAGTATTCACACAGGAAAAAGACAATGTTGTCGAGGAGAATACTGAGATTCAGGCTATTAGACTAGGAGGGCTTGAGGTTCATAAGGAGGAGGTGAATGAAATGAAATGAAATTAAAATGAAATGAAATGAAAATCGCTTATTGTCACGAGTAGGCTTCAATGAAGTTACTGTGAAAAGCCCCTAGTCGCCACATTCCGGCACCTGTTTGGGGAGGCTGGTACGGGAATTGAACCATGCTGCTGGCCTGCATTGGTCTGCTTTAAAAGCCAGCGATTTAGCCCAGTGTGCTAAACCAGCCCCTTGTTAGCAATTCTGGAAAGTGTGAAAATAGATAAGTCACCTGGGCCGGATGGGATTTATCCTAGGATTCTCTGGGAAGCTAGGGAGGAGATTGCTGAGCCTTTGGCCTTGATCTTTAAGTCATCTTTGTCTACAGGAATAGTGCCAGAAGACTGGAGGATAGCAAATGTTGTCCCCTTGTTCAAGAAGGGGAGTAGAGATAACCCCGGTAACTATAGACCAGTGAGCCTTTGTTCTGTTGTGGGAAAAATCTTGGAAAGGTTTATAAGAGATAGGATGTATAATCATCTGGAGAGGAATACTTTGATTAGAGATAGTCAACACGGTTTTGTGAAGGGTAGGTCGTGCCTCACAAACCTTATTGAGTTCTTTGAGAAGGTGACCAAACAGGTGGATGAGGGTAAAGCAGTGTATATGGATTTCAGTAAAGCATTTGATAAGGTTCCCCACGGTAGGCTACTGCAGAAAATATGGAGGCATGGGATTGAGGGTGATTTAGCGGTTTGGATCAGAAATTGGCTAGCTGTAAGAAGACAGAGGGTGGTGGTTGATGGAAAATGTTCAGACTGGAGTCCAGTTACTAGTGGTGTACCACAAGGATCTGTTTTGGTGCCACTGCTGTTTGTAATTTTTATAAATGACCTGGAGGAGGGCGTAGAAGGATGGGTGAGTAAATTTGCAGATGACACTGAAGTCGGTGGAGTTGTGGACAGTGTGGAAGGATGTTACAAGTTACAGAGGGACATAGATAAGCTGCAGCGCTGGGCTGAGAGGTGGCAAATGGAGTTTAATGCAGAAAAGTGTGAGGTGATTCATTTTGGAAGGAATAACAGGAAGACTGAGTACTGGGCTAATGGTAAGATTCTTGGCAGTGTGGATGAGCAGAGAGATCTCGGTATCCATGTACATAGATCCCTGAAAGTTGCCACCCAGGTTGAGAGGGTTGTTAAGAAGGTGTATGGTGTGTTAGCTTTTATTGGTAGAGGGATTGAGTTTAGGAGCCATGAGGTCATGTTGCAGCTATACAACACTCTGGTGCGGCCGCATTTGGAGTATTGCGTGCAATTCTGGTCGCCGCATTATAGGAAGGATGTGGAAGCATTGGAAAGGGTGCAGAGGAGATTTACCAGAATGTTGCCTGGTATGGAGGGAAGATCTTATGAGGAAAGGCTGAGGGACTTGAGGCTGTTTTCGTTAGAGACAAGAAGGTTAAGAGGTGACTTAATTGAGGCATACAAGATGATCAGAGGATTGGATAGGGTGGACAGTGAGAGCCTTTTTCCTCGGATGGTGATGTCTAGCACGAGGGGACATACCTTTAAATTGAGGGGAGATAGATATAAGACAGATGTCAGAGGTAGGTTCTTTACTCAGAGAGTAGTAAGGGTGTGGAATGCCCTGCCTGCAACAGTAGTGGACTCGCCAACACTAAGGACATTCAAATGGTCATTGGATAGACATATGGATGATAAGGGAATAGTGTAGGTGGGCTTTGGAGTGGTTTCACAGGTCGGCGCAACATCGAGGGCCGAAGGGCCTGTCCTGCGCTGTAATGTTCTATGTTCTATGTTGTGGGGAAATCTAGACTGAGAGGTCATGGATATAGGTTGAGAGGTGGTAGATGTAAAACTGAGAGGAGGAGGACGTACTTCTCGCAGAGGGTGGTGAATTTGTGGAACTCGCTGCCCCCTAGTGGAGTGGAATCGGAGTCATTAAATGGCTTCAAGAAGGAGACAGATATATTTCTGATTTTAAAAAAGGACTAAAGGAATATGGGGAACAGGTCGGGAGGTAGATTTGAGACCAGGAAGAGACCAGCCATGATCTGATTGAATGGCAGAGCGGGCTCGAAGGGCTCAATTGTCGACTTCCTCTCTTAATTGCCATGTTTCTATCTCTCCTCCTACGTGAATCCTACCATCCCAAAAAGTACTCAGGTAAACATTTGCTACACTCCCTCCATAGCAAGAACATCCTTCCTCAGATAAGGAGACCAAAACTGCACACAATATTCCCGGTCTCACCAAGGCCCTGAAAATTGCAGCAACACATCTCTGTTCCTGTACTCGAATACTCTCGCTATCGAAAGAGACCACCTATTTCCACCTCCGTTACTTGCTCGACTTCGCCCCTGTCTCAGCTTATATTATGCTGTAACCCTTCATTCTTGCCTTTGTTACCTCTAGACCTGACTATTCCAATGCTGGTTTCACACATACTACCCTCCCTAAACATTAGGACGATCAAACCTCTGCCGTGTCTTAACTTGCAGCAAGTCTTGTTCCCTGATTTACAGTGACTCCCAGTCAGACAACATCTTGATTGTAAAATACTCCTTGTTTTCACACCCCTTGTTCCTCCCTTTCTGCATAATCTCACCCAACCTCAAAGTCCCTCCAAAATATCTAGAATCATAGAATCCCGACAGTGCAGAGAGATGCCATTCAGCCCATCGAGTCTGCACCGATTCTTTGAAAAAGCACTCTACCCATGTCCACTCCCCCGTCCACCCCACCCAACCCTATAACCCCATAACCTGAGCTGCACATCCCAGGACAGTAAGGGGAACTTTATCATGGCCAATCCACCTAACCCACATATCTTTGGGCTGTGGGAGGAAACCAGAGCCCCCGGAGGAAACCCACGCAGACATGGGGAGAACGTGCAGACTCCACACAGACAGTGACCCCAAGGCCGGAATTGAACCCGGGACCCTGGTGCTGTGAGGCAGCAGTGCTAACCGCTGTGTCGACATGCCGCCCTTTAATCATGTTCCTTTAATTCTGGCCTCTTTTGTGTCCCGGATTTTAATCACTCTCCCTTTGGCTGCTGTGCCCTCAGTTACCTCGGCTCTAAGATCTGGAATACTGCTCCCCATTCTTTCAACTCTCTACCTCGCTTTCCACTACTTAAAAAATATATTTTATTCAGTGATTTGCATAAACAAATAAACAGAACAAATGAAAGCAGAAGTGAATTTATACAATGTAATAAAAAACCAACACCCACTCCCCCCCCGCCCCCCCCCCCCCCAGCCTTATCCCCTCCTCCCAGCCTGCTTTCCCCATTTTAACCCCCCTCCCCCCTGCTGACACCTCAATCCTCCTTAAATAAGTCAATGAACCCGTCAGCCAACCCCCTCAAGACGAACTTGACCGTCTCCAGCCCCAGGAATTCCACCAGGTCACTCACCCTCACCCCCGCTTTCGGCAGCTCCAAGTCCCTCCACCCAACAAAATCCGTCTCCGGGCTATCAGGGAGGCAAAGGCCAAGACATCAGCCTCTCTCGCCCCCTGGACTCCTGGGTCTTCCGACAGCCCAAATACCGCTACCTCTGGACTCAGGGCCAACTTCACCCCCAACACCTCAGACATTACGTCCGCAGACCCCTGCCAGAACCCCTTTAGCTACTGCCATGCCCAAAACATGTGAACGTGATTCGCGGGCCTCCCGCACACAGCCCACACCTGTCCTCTACCCCCTCAATACCATCGATACCGTTGTATGCACCTTGTGAACTATAAACTGAAGAAGACCGATCTTCGCACACGACGAGGGCTCATTCACCCTCCACAGAGCCTCCTCCCACGTCCTGGCATTAACCCCCCCCCCCAGCTCCTCCTCCCACTTCTGCTTAATGTCCTCCATCGGGGCCCCCTCCCAATCCATCAGCTCCTTGTAGACCTCAGACACCTTCCCCTCCCCTACCCCCTCCCTCGACAACACCTTACCTTGCAGCCCCAAGGACGGCAACCTGGGAAAGGAATACCCCGCTCTCCTCCCAAAATCCCGGATCTGCAGGTACCTGAAACCATTCCTCCTGGGCAGCTCATACTCTTCCTCCAGGTACTCTCATTTCGTAAGTCCTCTGATGTCCACCGTCATCACTCCCTTTCCAACTACGCCATACCAACCACACCCTTGTCAGCAGCCCCCCTCTCCTACCCGCAAACAAAACAACAACCCCTTCCCCCTCCCCTGTACCAACCACCTGACCACCCCCCACTATGCTCCCATTAACTAGCCCGCCCAGCTTGCATGACAGTCCCCGCCCAAAGCCTCAAAGCCTCCTACTTCCCCCTGATTCCCCCCCCCCCGCACTCCCGTCCACACTCCCTCAAGAAACAAAGAAACAAAAAAAATGTGCACTCACCCTTGATGCTCCCCAAGCACCCGTCCACCAAGCCCAACAAAACACTCAAAGGAGAGAAAGTTTTCCAAGGACAACCTAAAGAAAACACCTTCTCACACCTCCTCAAAGGTTCAGTGTCCTCCTTCTCCTGCCAGTCCACTCTCTCTCCGAAACTCCATCGCCTCCTCAGGTGTACCAAAATAATATCCACGCGTCTGGAAAGTCACCCAGAGGCGGGCCGGGTACAGCACCCCGAACTTCACCCCCTTCTTGAAGAGGGCAGCCTTGACCCAATTAAACCTGGCCCTCCACTTCGTCAGCTCTGCACCCAGGTCTCGATATACCCGCTGTTCGTGCCCCTCCCAAGTGCACATCCTCGTCTGCCTTGTGCACCGAAGAATCTTCTTTTTATCCAGAAAGCGGTATAATCTCACCACCATCGCCCTTGGCGGCTCACCTGCTTGCAACCTCCTCATCAGTGCCCAGTGCGCTCGGTCGACCTCCAGGGGTCGGTCAACACCCCTTCCCTCAACAACTGCTCCAGCATTTTGGCCACATACGTGTCGGCCTCTGCTCCTTCATTGCTTCGGGCATCCCCACTACCCTCAGATTTTGTCTTCTGGAGCAGTTCTCCAGATCCTCCACCTTCTCCTTCCTCTTTTGGGTCTCCCGCATCTCCCCCACCTCGGCCACCAATGAGGCCAGCTGCTCCTTGTGCTCCCCCACCGCCTCCTCCACTTTCTGGATTGCCAGGCCCTGGGACTCCAGCCTCTGCTCCACTCTCTCAATCCCTGCGTTAACTGGCTCCACCACCTTGGCCAAGTCCTCCAGGGCCTCCCTTCCCTGCTGGCTGAACTTATCATTTAAAAATTGCACCAGCTGCTCCGTTAACCACTGGATGGGCAGAACAGGCCTTTTTCCCTCCGCCATCTTAACCTGTGGCACACCGCGAAGACTCTCCTGCTCCAACAACTCCCTTCTTCTCCACCCACTCCTGCTTCATGGATCCATCCACCAGCCACACCAGAGGAGTTACACCTTCTCCAGGTACTCCTACACCTCTTTCCATCCAAAATTCCACCTCTCAGATGGGGAAAGGACGGAAAACTCCCACTTTGAGCGGGAGCTACAAATGTGTGCCCGTTCACTCCATGGCCGCCACCGGAAGTCCCCTCGCTCTCCACTTCTTAAGCTTTCGCTCACCTGACTTGATGTCGCGTAACGTGACCCGGTGACATGTTTTGTCTCGTGATGCTGCTGTGAAGTGCCTCGGGATGTTTCATTATGTTAAAAGGTGCTATGGAAATTTAAGTTGTTGTTGCAATGGCTCTGTCTACAAATAACAGCCTTTCTGAAGGCGAACTCACCACCACCTGTGAAGCTGATTATCGGCATGTTCTATAGGATGTTCGGCCAGCGATTTGAAAGGATCTTTACACGAAGCCTCCAAATAAAGAGGACCAGAAAATGATCCTTTCACCCATTCTAGTTGTAACACGAACTCATCATCATTGAGGTGATTTCCAGCCTGTATGTTTCCCTCGGGGTACCTCATTGCTCCCAGTGATCTGTCTGAGGCACCACTGTGTCCGAGGAAACACAAATGTGCAGTGGGATGAAAGTCAAAGGGATGGGCCTGTGCTTTGAAGCCTGCTCTTCGTTCAATGATCACCGGCAGTAAACAGCAAGGCGACAGCTCCTGCCCAAGGGTCCAAGCGGTGATTGTGATCTGCATGAATGATCGTCGTGGTGGGTGGGGTATGTTGATGCTGCAGGCTGTCTCTGAGTGAAGTCAGCGTTCCAGCCTCCAGATGGTAGGTTTGACTGTCAGCCATGGTAACGCTCTCTCTTCTGAATCACGCAGTTCCAGTCCCACCTCAGGGATTGAGCACAAACAAACAATCAAAGCTCGACACCTCCGGTGGAGTGCTGCAGTGTCAGAGCTGCTTTCTTTCACTGGCGATACAAAACTGAGACCCCCATCTGCATGGGCAGCACAGCGGTTAGCACTGTTACTTCACAGCACCAGGGTCCCAGGTTCGATTCCCAGCTTGGGTCACTATCTGTGCGGAGTCTGCACGTTCTCCCCGTGTCTGCGTGGGTTTCCTCCGGGTGCTCCGGTTTCCTCCCACAAGTCCTGAAAGACGTGCTGTTAGGTAATTTGGACATTCTGAATTCTCCCTCTGTGTACCCGAACAGGCGCTGGAGTGTGGCGACTGGAGGATTTTCACAGTAACTTCATTGTGGTGTTAATGTAAGCCTACTTGTGACAATAATAAAGATTATTATCATTATGTAAATGTTCCCGTGCCATTATTGTGAAGGGAAGCAGGGGTGTTCTCCGTGGAGTCCTGGCCAATATCTAGCCTTCAGCCAAACATATAACCTGGTCGTTTTCCCAGTGTTGTTCGTGGGATCTTTCTGTGTAAATTTGCTGCTGTGTTTCCAACACTACAGCAGTGACTACACTTCAAAAATACTTCATTGGCTAGAAAGCACTTTGGGATGTTTATTGCTTGGGAAAAGTGCTATGTAAATGCAAGTTTTCTTTTCCATAGGAATGAAGGCAAGAATTTTATAACAGGTATTTATTATAAATGGATCTGTAAAAAAATTATTTTGTCTAGTTTTTCTCCTTCCCCTCGTGATTGTCTCTGGAGTGATGGCAGGTAAAAGAGGGCAGGAGTGGGATGGGAGCAGAGTTCCCCGGTTGTCTCAAGCAGTCCCGTGGTGCTTTGTCTACATTACCTATTTTCAATATGTGAGGGACAAAGATCTCACCCTGCATTTCTAAAATAAAACATATAGCGATATGCTCATTGCAATCTGTAAAAAAAATTAAAACTGGACAAATGCCTGAAATGGCTGCATCTATTCACTGGTCTGTGTGAGACCCTCGAACAAACAAAGCTGCCTGGCGATACTCGCACATCGTTATCTCTGAAGAGCCACTAATGACACATTCTAGGCTGCCCAGACAAATTCAGAAAGAGCTACATAAAGGCCATCTGCATTTTATAACCCAACAAGAGCCTACTTGTCTCCAATAAATTGGTTAAACTTGATTTCCCTTTCACAAAACCATGTTGACTCTGCCTGATTGCCTTGGACATTTCCAAGTGTCCTGCTATAACATCTTTAGTAATGGCTCCTAACATTTTCCCTCTGACAGATGTTAGGTTAACTGGCCTACAGTTTCCCACTTTCTGCCTCCCTCACTTTTTGAATAAAGGAGTTAGATTTGCTATTTTCCAATCTAATGGAACCGTCACGAGTCTAGAGAATTTTGGAAAAATTTTAAATCGATACATCAGCTACCTCACGAGCCACTTCTTTCAAGATGTTGGGTGCAGTCCTTCCCGATCAGGGGATGGGTCAGCCCGCAGCCCCATCAGTTAGCTCAGTACCACTTCCCTGGTGATTTTTCTGAGTTCCTCCCTTCCTTCCATTTCCTGATTCAGAGCTGTTTCGAAGATATTTCCTGTATCCTCTTTTGTGAAGACTGATGCAAAATATCTGTTCAATTCTCCTGCCATCTCCCTATTTTCGATTATCAATTCCATCAGACACACTTTCTGAAGGACCAGCGCTCACTTCGTTAACTCTTTTCTTTTTAAAATATCGATAGAAAGTCTTACAGAGAAAGTCTTTATATTTCCAGCTATCTTTCCCTCATACTCTAACATTCCCCTCCTTATTAATCTTTTCGTCATCCTTTGCTGTTCTTGATATTCTGTTCAATCTTCTGACCGACTACCTGCCTTTACACAATTATATGCTTTTCTTTAATTTTGGCACTATCTTTAACTGTTTTAATTGACCACAGATGGTCGATCCTCCCCATGTAATTTTTCTTTGTATCTATTCTGTGGACTGAAATATCCCTTTAAATGCCTGCCATCCATCTCTATTGATGTATCGCTTAATCTCATTTTCACTTTCCTGCCCACATCATTGGCCTTGTTTAAGTTTAAGATACTAGTCTTGGATGTACTCTTCTCTCCCTCAAACTGAATATAAAATATTATGATCGCTGCTACCTAGAGGTTAATGGTTGAGACATTCAACAAACTTGGGGGCCCAGACGAGGGTTACACACCCTTTGTTAAAGAAAATGTGAAGAGGTGGGAGTCATATGACATGGACATGTGGTCTGTGGAACCAGTAACATTAAAAGCAAAATAGTACTTCCCAAAATATTTCCCAATGTGACCTCATATGAACACTTGAAAATGAACACCAACAGAAACAAAACAAGCAACAAAGGAGCATAACAGCATTCAAAAGATCATTATTGAACTGCTCATATTTTAGGTCAACATATAATAGTAATAATAATAATCCTTGTTGTTACACATCGGCTTACATTAACACTGCAATGAAGTTACTGTGAAACGCCCCTAGTCGCCACATTCCGGCTCCTGTTCGGGTACACAGAGGGAGAATTCAGAATGCCCAATTCACCTAACAGCACGTCTTTCGGGACTAGTGGGAGGAAACCAGAGCACCCGGAGGAAACCCACGCAGGCACGGGGAGAACGTGCAGATTCCGCACAGACAGTGTGACCACAGGGATTGAGACTGTATTACTGTAGCCAGTAAATGCAGGAATTGTGGGTCTTTTACTGAACAAATTCTGGTCAGGCAAGTTTTATTTAAACTAACTGTAATATCAGCAAATACATGTTCTGTTCAGTCAGATATGGATCAAACTGTGAACCATGTTCACCTTAATTGAAAATATTTTAGATCCGGGAATCAAACCTGGGGCTTTCTCCTGGTGTCTGCGTAGGTTTCCTCCAGGTGCTCCGGTTTCGGCCCACAGTCCAAAGATGTGCAGGTTAGGTGGATTGGTCATGCTAAATTGCCCCTTAGTATCCAAAGGTTGGGTGGGGTTACGAGTATAGGAAGGGCGAGCGGGCCTAGGTACTGTGCTCTTTCGGAGGGTCGGTGCAGACTCGATGGGCCCAATGGCCTCCTTCTGCGCTGTAGGGATTCTATGACATTTAGCGAATGGCCTAAAGACCATATGGTTGACATTTGCGGGGTAGTTCACCGTGTAGAAACTTCACTATTTCAAATTAATAATGGCATGTTCAAACTAGTGAAAGGTACACACACACAGGACTGACTAATCAACACATGGAACAAACCTCTGGGCAGAGAGATGGGCTGAAAACCCTGAACTCTTTCAAGGGACAGATGGACAGGGAGTTGGGCCTTGTTGGATGATTGAACAATGATAGGTTGAGCCTTTTCTGTAACGGTATACAAGATGAAAGATTTTGATTGAGATTTATTCTCGCGTGTACCGAGAACAGTGTAATGTTAGAAGTACAGAACAGAAGGTTGGTAATGGGGGCATAATTTGAATTTGCCAGGATGTGCCGGATTAAACACTCACAGGTTTCGCACCCAGGATTAGAGGCAACCATTCAATAGTACTCTTGGGCTCCTTGTTCCCTCATCCATTGAAGGTATTGTTCTGCCTGGCTTAATTTCCTTATCTCATTCCCCATCCAACCAAGACGGGCTCCCTAGCAAGATGCCCATGGCCACCCAATCCGTTTTTCCTGGTGCCTTCTATATGTCATCCAATGAGGTTGATTAGTGCAGCCAAGGTGACCAATAGAATTAAGGGACACTTCACCATGGAAGGTTGATGGTGAGACTGTAGGAGCAGGGGTGGGGACAAAGGCCGTGGGAGCACTGACCACAACTCTGCAAATAGCATGGCTGACACATGCGTGGACAGAATGCCTCAGAGATGGAACAAACTTGAGACAAAACATGGCCCACGAATGTAGTGATCTGTACATCTGTACATACATCTGCACATACACCAGGACTGAAGAGAGATGTAACAGCCACAGCATCACTAGAGGGCATCAGAGACGGGTATAAAGGGTCCAGCCCAAGGTAGGATCCGTCTCTTTCAGAAGCACAGGGCTAGTGAGCAGCAGCAGACAGAGACAGCTCAGCATAGGCAATTTACCTTAGCTTCACTGGTCATACCTCTTGACTGTATTATATCTAGTTAAGCTCTGGAAACAGAACGAACCTACTGAATAAAGTATTTGTGTTAACTGGAAGTCTACAATCGTTATTCAGACTTAGAGAATAACATATGATACCAGGAGTGATTTCAGAAAGCTAGCTGGACACCAGCAAGAGAAGAAAAACTTAAACCGGATATTCGACTGTGGAAGACTTCGCTGCAAATGGATCCTCGACGACTAACTGATTCGATGGAACTTGTTGGAACTCCATGGCAGCTGGAAACAACCGGTAATTTAAGCTATAACTGGAAAATGTTTGCGCAGCTGTTCCAAATATTTATCGTAGCTAATGATTTAAGCACTGCCTCTGACACAACGAAAATAGCCCTACTACAGTCAGGAGGGCATGAAGCTAGAGAAATCTGTAATTGCTTTCATTACTTAGAAGGTGAGGACAACACCAAATTAGAAGTTGTACTCAAAAAATTTGATGAACACTGTAAGAGTCACTCTGGTGAGATGCTGGAAAGATTTAACTCTTGTCAGAGAAACGGAGGACCCATCTCTGCTTTTATTACAAATCTCAAGCTAATTCCACAAGGCTGTGATTATGCTGATTTCAGAGACACTGTGATAAGGCATCAATTAATTTCTGGACTATCTGATAAAAATTTGAGGGAAGAACTTTCACAAAATAAGTATCTAACTCTAGAAATCGCTATACAAAAATGCCTTGCTTATGAACAAAAACAAAATCAATACTTTGCGTCTCTACAAACACAGAATCATCAGTTAGAAAACAAATTCTGTAAAAATGGCGCAAACTCACCACGAGGCGGATGCAGGGTTGAATCAGAGAAAGATGGAGGTTCTGAGCGGCAGCCATCTTGAGAAAGGAGCCGCACATGCTCAGTTGCGAAAAGAGGGCACAGTACAGGAAACACGGAGTGCGCATGGGCAATCGAGTCCTATGCACGACATCACGAGCGTCATGACGTCAGAGGACCAGGACCACGCCCACTTAAAAGGGAAATGCACGAAAATGAACAAAAATAAATTTAAAGCTGCAAAACCCAATGTTCTTGCCTCAAAAGACAGAACAATGCCCGAACCTACACCAGCAGTTGAAAATAACTTTCACAACACCCTGGAACAAGCAGTTAACACCGCCCTAGAAGATGATATGGTCCTTGTAGACTGTGACTCAGACGAAGATTTCATCTGGGGAGATGGCTACCCCAGTACCAAATCCGAAACGCAACTAGAGGTGTGTACCGTGAAGACTCCGACGATGAGTTCTTCTGATTGGGGAATCTTCAGCCCAGCATATATGACTGATGTACCATCAATGACGACAGACAAGAGTTGGAAGAGTAAACTGTGGCTTTAATCAGCTAAAAGATACCTGCTGGCAGCCGGTCCCAGAATGAGGGAAGGGCTGGAGGTTAGCTACCTTTATACTAGAGGCTGAGGGGCGGAGCCAGCAGGGACAAACTCAAACATGTAACAAACAGTAAGAACAGTAAGTACAATAAGTAAGAACAGTATGTACAATATAATACAGTGGTTCACCACATTCACCCCCTGTTAAAAAAGAGCCCGGCGGGGGTGAAGTGAATTAGAGATCGAGCCTGTCGGGGGCTTTGACCTTCCGCTGTGATCACCTTAATCACGGCTGTGGTGAGGACACTGGTGTCGGATGAAGTGTTGAGGTCTGCGTATCCAGGAGCGTGTCGTCTTCCGGATAAGTAGCAACGGAGAGAGACGGTGTAGAGTCGTGAGTAGCAATGGAGGGAGACAGTGTAGAGTCGGGGGTAGTGGTGATGGTCGCTGGGGAACCTGCGGGTGCCAAGTCCCGAAGGGAGACTGTGTCCTCCCGCCCGTCATGGTGAGCCATGTAGGCATATTGGGGGTTAGCGTGGAGGAGAAGGACCCGTTCAACCAGGGGATCCGACTTGTGACTCCTCGCATGCTTCCGGAGGAGGACGGGCCCTGGAACCGTCAGCCAGGACGGGAGCGAGACCCCTGAGGTGGACTTCCTGGGGAAGACAAACATTCGCTCGTGAGGTGTCGCATTGGTGGCGGTACACAGGAGCGACCGGATGGAGTGGAGCGCATCGGGAAAGACCTCCTGCCAGCAGGAGACAGGGAGACTTCTAGACTGTAGGGCAAGAAGGACAGCCTTCCAGACCGTCGCATTCTCCCTTTCCACCTGTCCGTTTCCCCGGGGGTTGTAGCTGGTAGTCCTGCTTGAAGCGATGCCCTTGCTAAGCAGGAACTGACGCAGCTCATCACTCATGAAGGTGGAACCCCGATCGCAATGGGTGTAAGTGGGGAAACCGAACAAGGTGAAGAAGCCGTGCAGGGCCTTGGTGATTGTGGCAGAGGCCATTTCAGGGCACCGGATGGCGAAAGGAAAACGTGAGTACTCATCAATGATGTTGTGAAAGTACACATTACGGTCAGTGGAGGGGAGGGGCCCTTTGAAATCGATGCTGAGGCGCTCAAAGGGGCGGGAGGCCTTTACCAGGTGCGCTCTATCCGGCCGATAGAAGTGCGGTTTGCGCTCCGTGCAGACCTGGCAGTCCCTGGTCATGGTCCTGATCTCCTCGATGGAGTGAGGCAGGTTGAGGGCCTTGATAAAATGAAAAAAACGGGTGACCCCCGGGTGACAGAGGTCATTGTGGAGGGCCCGAAGTCGGTCTACTTGTGCACTGGCACATGTACCGCGGGATAGGGCATCTGGGAGCTCATTGAGCTTCCCAGGTCGATACAAGATATCATAATTATAGGTGGAGATTTCGATCCTCCACCTTAGGATCTTGTCATTATTGATTTAGCCCCGCTGCGTATTGTTAAACATGAAGGCAACCAACCATCGGTCAGTGAGGAGAGTGAATCGCCTGCCGGGCAGGTAATGCCTCCAGTGTCGCTCAGCTTCCACAATGGCCTGGGCTTCCTTTTCGACGGAGGAGTGTCTAATTTCGGAGCCCTGGAGGGTACGGGAGAAGAAAGCCACGGGCCTGCCCGCCTGGTTGAGGGTAGCGGCCAGAGCAAAGTCAGACTCATCGCTCTCCCCCTGGAACGGGATGGACTCGTCTACTGCATGCATCGTGGCTTTGGCAATATCTGTTTTGATGCGGTTGAAGGCCTGGCGAGCCTCAGCCGTCAGGGGAAAAATGATGGATTTAATGAGTGGGCGGGCGTTGTCCGCATAATTGGGGACCCACTGGGAATAATAGGAAAAGAACCCCAGGCATCTCTTTCGGGCCTTGGGGCAGTGGGAGAGTGGAAGTTCCAGCATGCGGTCGGGATCGGGCCCTAGGACTCTGTTTTCCACAACGTAGCCAAGGATGGCTAGGCGGGCTGTGCGGAAAACGCATTTCTCCTTATTGTATGTCAGGTTAAGGAGCTTGGCGGTGTGGAGGAAATGTTAGAGGTTAGCGTCATGGTCCTGCTGGTCATGGCCGCAGATGGTGACATTATCCAGATACGGGAAGGTGGCCCTCAGGCCATACTTGTCAACTATTCGGTCCATCTCCCATTGGAAGACCAAGACCCCATTGGTGAGGCCGAAGGGGACACTGAGGAAATGGTAGAGGCGGCCATCTGCCTCGAAGGCAGTGTATTGACGGTCCTCCGGGCGGATAGGGAGCTGGTGGTACACGGACTTCAAGTCAATAGTGGAGAAGACTCAGTACTGCGTAATCTGATTGACCATGTCAGATATGCGGGGGAGAGGGTACGCATCGAGCTGCATGTACCGGCTGGTGGTCTGACTGTAGTCGATGACCATCTGGTGCTTCTCCCCAGTTTTGACGACCACCATTTGGGTTCTCCAGGGGCTGGTACTGGTCTCTATGATCCCTTCCCGCAGGAGTCGCTGGACCTCCGACCTGATAAGGGTCTTGTCCCGAGCACTGTATCATCTGCTCCTAGTGGCGATGGGCTTACAGTCTGGGGTGAGGTCAACAAAGAGCAGGGTGGGGCGACCTTAAGGGCCGAGAGGCTACAGACGGTGAGAGGGGGCAGGGGTCCATCGAACTCCAAGGTAAGACTTTTGAGGTGGCATTGGAAATCTAGACCTAATAGTAGGGCAGCACAGAGTTTGGGGAGGACGTAGAGTTTGAAATGTTTGTACTCAATGCCCCGTACTGTAAGGGTTGCGACACAGTACCCACGGACTTCCACAGAATGTGATTCGGAAGCCAGGGAGATTTTCTGGGTCGTGGGTAAAATTGGGAGGGAGCAGTGCCGTACTGTATCTGGGTGAATGAAACTCTCCGTGCTCCCTGATTCGAAGAGGCAGGTCGTCTCGTGGCCGTTGATCCGGACGACCATCATGGATTTAGTGAGCCGATGAGGTCGAGATTGGTCGAGGGTGATAGAGGCGAGCTTCGGAAGGTGGGTGGGCTGATCGAGGGTAGCGGAGGCCAGCGTACGATCTGGTGAGCAGGGGTTCCGGGAGGCGGAGGGTTGATTCCAAGATGGCGGCCCCCACGGGTCGCACGTGGCGGATGACGTGGAAGCTGGGGGCGGTCCCCGCGGGCTACATGCAGCGCTGCTGGGTTTAGAAACAGGTCGGGCCTGGCAGACTTTAGAGAAGTGGCCCTTCTTTCCGCACCCATTGCAGATCGCGCTCCTTGCTGGGCAGCGTTGTCTGGAGTACTTACCCTGGCCACAGAAGTAACAGTCCAAAGATGTGCAGGTTAGGTGGATTGGCCATGATAAATTGCCCTTAGTGTTGGGTGGGGTTACTGGGTTATGGGGATAGCGTGGAGGTGTTGACCTTGGGTAGGGTGCTCTTTCCAAGAGCCGGTGCAGACTCGATGGGCTGAATGGCCTCCTTCTGCACTGTAAATCCAATGAAAATTCTATGATTTCGGGCCTCCGGAGTTGGCGGGTCACTGCACGGCACACGCTTGCAGCGCCCCTGGGTTGGGTGATGGCGGCGCCCACGACGTCCACGAGGGTACCGCGTGGTCGGAGGTGTCGGCATCCATGTTATGGAAGGCCACTTCCAACGAGTCCTAGAGTTGGACTGTGTCTTGGAGGTCAAGTGTACCTAGTAGGCGCTGGCGGATGTAATTAGATTTTATGCCTGCGACATAGGCGTCCCGGATCAGCAACTCAGTGTGCTTGACAGCCGATACCGCCTCACAACTGCAGTTCCGGCCGAGTACCCGCAAGGCGCGCAGAAATTCAGCTTGCAATTCTCCGGGGGCGCTGTCGCCTCGTGGCAAGGAGATGCCTAGCGTACACCTCGTTGACTTCCTTAACATACTGCCCCTTCAACAGCGTTATCGCATCCTCATACGAGGTATGCATCTCTGATAAGAAGGAAAACTTGCGGGCTCACCCGGGATTTGAGGACTCGCAGTTTGTGGGTCTCAGTGACGGCGGCGCCGGAGGAATCAATGTAAGATTCGAAGCAGCTTAGCCAGTGTTCAAACATGGCAGTGGCGTCGGCTGCTTGGGGGTCCAGCTCCAGGTGATCAGGCTTGAGCGATGAATCCATCTTAAAATTTTAGCTGATTAAATTGATGTGCCATCAATGACGACTGACGAGAGTCGGAAGAGTAAACTGTGGTTTTAATCAGCGAAAAGATATGTGCTGGCAGCCGGTCCCAGAATGAGGGCAGGGCTGGAGGTTAGCTACCTTTATACTTGAGCCTGAGGGGCGGAACCACAGACTGAGCCAACAGGGACAACCCCAGACATGTAACAAACAGTAAGTACAATAAGTAAGAACAGTAAGTACAATATTATACAGTGGTTCATCCCGACTCATGAGTGCAGGATTATGCTGCGGCCTGACGCCAAAAAACAGAGAGTGGTCCACGCACCACCAAGGGTCCCAGCCTCCACACAAGAAGATGCTTTGTTCATTGAACATGAAGAGAAGTGATTACACGTCCGAAACAAAAAGCGATGATTTGTACATCGAGCAATACACACAATACTGCTCAGACATGTTTCCAGAGCTTAACTAGATATAATACAGTCAAGAGGTATGACCAGTGAAGCTAAGGTAAACTGCCTATGCTGAGCTGTCTCTGTGTGCTGCTGCTCACTAGCCCTGTGCTTCTGAAAGAGGCGGATCCTCCCTTGGGCTGGACCCTTTATACCCACCTCTGATGCCCTCTAGTGATGCTGTAGCTGTTACATCTGTCTGCAGTCCCTGGTGTATGTGCAGATGTATGTACAGATGTACAGATCACTACATCCCCCCCCCCCTTTTATTGGACATGTTTTCTAGACTGGCCTCAAGAAAACTGTACATAACAAGTGGTGAGAATATGCAAAGCTGCACACTGTGAAAATGATAAAAGTAATACAGGGAAACAATTAACTGTGTTGTGAGTCCATCGTGGAAATGTCCATATTCACCTTGTGTGTGTGTTGAAGTGTCGTTACAAATCTAGCCGGTCGGGTGCCTTACAGCTTCTGCTGGAGCGTCTTAACGGTGGTGGTAGGGATGATGGTTTGATGTCATCAAGAGTACTGTCTGGCATTGTGTGGCGAGGAACGTCCTGTGGACAAATGGACTCGGTCAAGCCCAGTGTGGGAAATACTGGCGTTGTAGGTCGAATCTCTAATAGGTCCCGGCGGTTACGGCGAAAAAGTCTACTCCAGCAGACGATTGACAATGTAGGACCGTCGTGCCTCCTGCCTGATCACCGTGGTTGACTCAGACCATCCACCTTCTGGGTCCCTGATTCTGATGGTGTCACCTATTGTCAGTCGCTTGAGTGGGATGGCATGTTGCTCGTAGTATAGTTTTTGTTTGGAGCCTAGTGCCCGCATGTCGCTGAGAAGCAGTGCGTTGCCGGGGTCTCGGAATTGCTTTGCCCGTAGGGTTGTCCGGATGTCTCTGCCGATGAGCATTTGCGCTGGCGACAGTCCTAAGCTCAATGGGGTTGCTTGGTACGATAACAGAGCTAGATTGATGTCGGAACGTGGCTCGGCTGCCTTGCTGATGAGTCGTTTAATGATGTGGACACCTTTTTCCCCTGTTCCGTTTGATTGTGGTTAGCAATTCTGTGTTGCACCATTGTCTGACCTCGACTTTTCCCTGTGTTTGTGGTATTGATGCTGTATGTCATCGTTCGTGAAAGCTGTTTTGCTGCTTGTTCTGGAACAGATGTGAATTTGTGAGATTCTTTATCATGCCATGGCATGTTTGTAGTCTTGTCATTGTTTCGCAGTGTGCTGTGGCATTTTCCTTCACGTGCAGAGTTGGACCATGTTGTACAGGTCGTTGTTTCATTGTTGTTGTTTCTGTCGTTTCTGTCTTGGTTGTTTTCGTTGGCGTTCTTGTTGTTGTTTTTTTTGTCACGCTTGTTGATTCTGTTTTCGTTGTTTTCGCTTTTATTCTTGTTCTTTTTCTTGTCGTGCTTGTTGTTTCTGGGATGCTTCTTGGTGCTTTTGTCGTTCTTGTTGCGCTGCATGTTGTTTTTGTTGTTGCTGTTGTTGTTCTTGTTTCTGCTGTGCTTCTTGCGGTTTTTGTTGTTCTTGTTGCGCTCAATGAGTGTGTCCTGTGGATGATTTGAGTCATTGTCACAGTTATTGATGTCAGTGTCCTTTGTGGTATCTGCTACATTGAGCGTGTCTTCTTGAGAATTGTGAGACTGATCTGATGTTGCACTGATGTTGGTGACATCAATCATTTGTGGTGGATTCGATTCCTCTTCTTTGCTTCCTTGGTACTCCTCTTCTAGAGTCATTTCAGGTTCACTTGAATCATCATTGATTTCTAGGTGCTCCTGTTGTGGAGTCATTTCAGGTTCACTTGAATCATCTGTGATCTCTTTGTGCTCCTTTGCTGGAGTCAAAATCTTCAAGATTTCTATTGATGTGGTCTCTCTGGACTCATGGGTGGCCGTCCTCTGATTATTGAGTGCTTCTGTGCAGACAAGCTGAGATATGTCAGTCTCGCTGTGATCCTACACATCCTGTATTGGAATTGTGATTTCTTCATCACTTGTCTCACATACAGTGGGTAGACAGTCAGTGTCTTCTTCTGGTGGCTCAAATAAGCTTCATAGATCTTCATGGTCTTGTACATGCATGGCGTTCGCTATGGAGTGTTTGCTTGCTTCCATTTTTGAGTCTGTCACCGAGCTGTCTGTGGAGGCTTGCATCACTCTCTTTGTGGAGGCTTGCATCGCTCTCTTTGTGGAGTTCTTCATCGCTCTCTCTGTGGAGTCCTTCATCGCTCTCTCTGTGGAGTTTGTCATCGCTCACTCTGTGGAGTCCTTCATCACTCTGTGGAGTTTGTTGTCGCTCTCTCTGTGGAGTCTGTCATCGCTCTCTTTGTGGAGTCGTGCAGTGTTCTCGATGTCGAGTCGATCTGTGCTCTCTCAACAGAGTCGTTCTGTGCTCTCTGTGTGGCGTCATCTTCGTCTTGGGTATTGCTGTCATCCAATGTACCGACGATCTGCCATGGCACCATGCTATTGGATTCATCTACCATGAGAAGAGTCGTATTGAGCTTTTCAACCGTGTTGCTGATGCTGTGATCAGGATCTCCGAGACCAAAACTGAACATAATACTCCAGGTGTGGCCTCACTAACACCTTATACAATTGCAGCATAACCTCCCTAGTCTTAAACTCCATCCCCCTAGCAATGAAGGACAAAATTCCATTTGCCTTCTTAATCACCTGTTACACCTGTAAACCAACTTTTTGCGACTCATGCACTAGCACACCCAGGTCTCTCTGCACAACAGCATGTTTTAATATTTTATCATTTAAATAATAATCCCTTTTGCTGTTATTCCTACCAAAATGGATAACCTCACATTTGTCAACATTGTATTCCATCTGCCAGGCCCTAGCCCATTCACTTAGCCTATCCAAATCCCTCTGCATACTTCCAGTATCCTCTGCACTTTTTGCTTTACCACTTATCTTAGTGTCGTCTGCAAACTTGGACACATTGCCCTTGGTCCCCAACTCCAAATCATCTATGTAAATTGTGAACAATTGTGGGCTCAACACTGATCCCTGAGGGACGCCACTAGCTACTGATTGCCAACCAGAGAAACACCCATTAATCCCCACTCTTTGCTTTCTATTAATTAACCAATCCTCTATCCATGCTACTACTTTACCCTTGATGCCATGCATCTTTATCTTATGCAGCAACCTTTTGTGTGGCACCTTGTCAAAGGCTTTCTGGAAATCCAGATATACCACATCCATTGGCTCCCCGTTATCTACCGCACTGGTAATGTCCTCAACAAATTCCACTAAATTAGTTAGGCACGACCTGCCCTTTATGAACCCATGCTGCATCTGCCCAATGGGACAATTTCCATCCAGATGCCTCGCTATTTCTTCCTTGATGATAGATTCCAGCATCTTCCCTACTACCGAAGTTAAGCTCACTGGCCTATAGTTACCCGCTTTCTGCCTACCTCCTTTTTTAAACAGTGGTGTCACATTTGCTAATTTCCAATCTGCCGGGACCACCCCAGAGTCTAGTGAATTTTGGTAAATTATCACTGGTGCATTTGCAATTTCCCTAGCCATCTCTGGGATGCATTCCATCAGGGCCAGGAGACTTGTCTATCTTTAGCCCCATTAGCTTGCCCATCACTAATTCCTTAGTGATAACAATCCTCTCAAGGTCCTCACCTGACATAGCCTCATTTCTATCAGTCACGGGCATGTTATTTGTGGCTTCCACTGTGAAGACCGACCCAAAAAACCTGTTCAGTTCCTCAGCCATTTCCTCATCTCCCATTATTAAATCTCCCTTCTCATCCTCTAAAGGACCAATATTTACCTTAAACACTCTTTTTTGTTTTACATATTTGTAGAAATGTTTACTATCTGTTTCTATATTCTGAGCAAGTTTACTCTCATAATCTATCTTACTCTTCTTTATAGCCTTTTTAGTAGCTTTCTGTTGCCCCCTAAAGATTTCCCACTCCTCTAGTCTCCCACTAATCTTTGCCACTTTGTATGCTTTTTCCTTCAATTTGATACTCTCCCTTATTTCCTTAGATATCCATGGTCGATTTTCCCTCTTTCCTTCCTTTTTGTTGGTATAAACCTTTGCTGAGCACTGTGAAAAATCTCTTGGAAGGTTCTCCACTGTTCCTCAACTGTTTCACCATAAAGTCTTTGCTCCCAGTCTACCTTAGCTAATTCTTCTCTCATCCCATTGTAATCTCCTTTGTTCAAGCACAAAACACTAGTGTTTGATTTTACCTTCTCACCCTCCATCTGTATTTTAAATTCCACCATATTGTGATCGCTCCTTTCGAGAGGATCCCTAACTATGAGATCATGAATCAATCCTGTCTCATTACACAGGACCAGATCTAGGACCGCTTGTTCCCTCGTCGGTTCCATTACATACTGTTCTAGGAACTATCGTGGATACATTCTATAAACTCCTCCTCAAGGCTGCCTTGACCGACCTGGTTAAACCAATCGACATGTAGATTAAAATCCCCCATGATAACTGCTGTACCATTTCTACATGCATCCGTTATTTCTTTGTTTATTGCCAAAGAGAGTATGGTCTCTTTGAACTGAGTTGGTCAGGTTTGCCTATTGAACACTGTCCTGTGGAGTTTGCACATTCTCCCGTATTTGCTTGGGTTTCGCCCCCACTACCCAAAGATGTGCAGGCTAGGTGGATTGGCCGCACTAAATTGCCCATTAATTGGAAAAAATTAATTGGGTACTCTAAATTTAAAAGAAAAGGTTTGCCTATTGAAGTAGCACATTGTTACCAACAGGCATTCAAATGACAGGTTCAGAAAGGACATCAGGATCAAAATGCTTAACAAAAGTAGCTGTAACGTATTGAATTGGATTTGATTTATTGTCACGTGTACCGAGGTACAGTGATAAGTATTGTTTTGCGTACGGTCCAGACAGATCGTTCCATACATGAAAACACATAGGGCATACATAAATACTCAATGTACATACATAGTCACAGGCATCGAGTGAAACATAAGGAGTGAGTACTACAGTCGGGAAGATGCGTTGAGAGATCAGTTCAGTCCATAAGAGGGTCATTCAGGAGTCTGGTAACAGCGGAGAAGAAGCTGTTTTTGAACCTGATAGGGTGTGTTCGCAGACTTTTATATTTTCTGCCCAATGGAAGAGGTTGGAAGAGAGACTAGTCCGGGTGGGAGGGGACTTTGATTAAGCTGCCCACTTTCCCAAGGCAGCGGGAGGTGTAGACAGAGTTAATGGATAGTGTAATGATATGTATATAGGTACACCAATGAAGGGTTAATTATTACATCTCAGTGTAATTCAAACAATAGAGGACACCACCAGTTCCCAGTATAAATATCAAACCTCAGGGAATCTTGGGTGGTGTTAGCAGAGGAAAAGTATTAATCACAGCTCAAGGAGTAAATTAAATTCGAGAGAAGTAGCACAAGGACATCGCTGGTTAATACTAGATTATAGATTACTGTTTAACAGACTCAAACTTACTTTATTAGTAATTACAGCTCTGTAGAATGTGCGAACTCTATTTAATTTAATTGTTATTCAATAAATTAGTTTTGCTTCAATCTAAAGGTTGGTGGCTTCTTTATCATCAACTCATCAGACCATTCTGGATCACAAGGCAAAGAATAACGACATATTACCACAAAGTGTAATATAACATGGTACCAGGAATGTCTACTATAGCTAGCTGGTATAGTTTAGAACATAGAACATTACAGCGCAGTACAGGCCCTTCGGCCCTCGATGTTGCGCTGACCTGTGAAACCACTCTAAAGCCCATCTACGCTATTCCCTTATCGTCCATATGTCTATCCAATGACCATTTGAATGCCCTTAGTCTTTCACGACCGAGTCCACTACTGTTGCAGGCAGGGCATTCCACGCCCTTACTACTCTCTGAGTAAAGAACTTACCTCTGACATCTGTCTTATATCTATCTAAGAAGCTATTCGAATCTCGAAGCACCAACCTGTGACTGCAGAACTTCGATGAATCCAGGACTGATGGAAGAAGCTCAAGCTCCACGAGAACTCCAGATCACTGGTAAACTTGATGTCAACTGGCGGGTGTTCAAGCAGCAGTTTGAAATTTATTTAGATGTTTCTGATTTAAATAATGCTACCGATGCATGTAAAATTGCTCTTCTACAAACTATGGCTGGTTCAAAAGCCATTAAAATCTATAACTCTTTCCAATATACGGCGGATCAAGATAAAACTAAATTTGAATTAATAATTGCAAAGTTTGATCATCATTGCAAAATTAAAACAAATTAAACTTTTGAGCATTTTATTTTGAAAAAGAGAATGCAAAACAATTGATTGCTTTGTTACTGATCTTAGACTGCGAGCTCAATCTTGCAACTATTCAGTATTGAATGATTCCATGATCAGAGACCAAATAGTCTTCGGTATAAATTATGAAAAGTTCAGAGAACGATTTCTGGGGCAAAAGATCTCATGCTTGAAAATGCGATTGAAATGTGTTGTTTACATTAGTTATCGAAAAGTCAGTACCATAATTTTTTTCTCCATGAAAAGGGCATGAAAACGAACCTCAAGGTAGAATATATTAAGGCAGTGTCGCAGATGAAGAAAATGCGCATTTCGGATGGCTGCCATCTTGCGCGCGTGCATTCTAACCCTACACATGCGCACTTCGTTAAAATATGCGAGATGGACGAAGTTCGATCTGCGCATGTGTGAAGAAGTGTGGTGCGTGATGACGTGTACCTTATGGCGTGTGGAAGGTGTGGAACTGCCCACTATCAAAAAAAATGCCCTGCTAGAGGAAAGCTATGCTCACAATGTGGCAAGCTAAACCACTTTGCTGCTCAGTGCAGATCCACACACGCATTTAAATCTGCAAAGTCAAAGTCAAGACAGATTCATGTGAGAAGTGTAGATTCAAAGGAAGAATGTTTTGGAAAAAAAATTTCCAATGATGCAGATGTTTATTCTTTGGAAGATTCTTTCTTTGTCGACATCATAGAGAAGTATGATAGAACCACAGAAGTATCATCACCTCTCAAGACATTCCACTCCATCAACTCTGATACGGAATGGAACACTGTATTGCAAGTCAATGATTATCCAATCAACTTTAAGCTGGATTATGGCGCTTCTGCCAATTTGCTTACCAAGCTTGACTTCACAAAGCTAAAGCAAACTCCAAAAATAAATCAATCAGCTTGTCAACTGCGTGACTACAATGGCAATGTAATCACTTCAATTGGATATTGCTACTTGTTAGTTTCCAATAATGATATAGTGATTTCTCTAAAATTTGAGATTGTTGATTCAAACAAGTCTTCACTCTTAGGTGCCCAAGCCTACAAGGATTTACACCTAATTCAGAGGATTTATAGTGCGAATACATCTCAACCAATGATTCAAAACGACATTCAAGGGATTCTGGACCAATTTCCAGACGTCTTCGAAGGCATGGGTACTCTTCCCTACTAGTACAAAATTCTGTTACGGACGGATGCCAAACCTGTGGTACACTCTCCGAGGAGAGTTCTTGCTCCACTTCGAGAGAGATTGAAACTTGAACTGGCAAGATTACAACATCAAGGCATGATATCAAGAACCACTGAACTGACTACTGGGTCAGCTCCATGGTTTGTGTGAAGAAACTTTCTGGTGATCTGAGGAGATGAAGAGACCCCAAAGATCTTAACAAGAACATTAAAAGGGAGCACTATCCCATTCCCAAGAGAGAGGAAATCACTAGTGACATATTCACGCATGAATATTTTCCAAATTGGAAGCATCATGAGGATTCTGGCAGATGCAACTTGATGAAACTAGTAGAAAGTTATGTACTTTCGATACGCTTTTTGGTAGGTTCTGTTTTAACAGAATGCCATTTGAGATCATCTCAGCGTCTGATATTTTCCATCGTGTCATATAACAGATGACTGAGGATATCGAAGGTGTTCGTGTATATGTAGATGACATAATCATTTGGTCATCCACATGAGAAGAACACACATCTCAAGATTATTAAAGGTATTTCGAAGAGTGCACAAGTATGGTTTGAAGCTGAGTAGATCCAAGTGTAGTTTTGGTATTTCGAGTCTGAAGTTCCTTGGAGACCAGATTTCTGAACATGGTGTGCGACCTGACAATGACAAGGTTGCTGCCATTCAAAGAATGAAAGCTCCAGAGGACAAGAAGGCAGTTCTACGATTCATAGGTGCAGTGAAGTTTCTAGGCAAATTCATTCCCAACCTCTCGTCCAGAACAAAGAACAAAGAAATGTACAGCACAGGAACAGGCCCTTCGGCCCTCCATGCCCGTGCCGACCATGCTGCCCGACTAAACTACAATCTTCTACACTTCCTGGGTCCGTATCCCTCTATTCCCATCCTATTCATGTATTTGTCAAGATGCCCCTTAAATGTCACTATCGTCCCTGCTTCCACCACCTCCTCCGGTAGCGAGTCCTAGGTTTTGGAGCTTTGATATGAGCTTGGCTGGGATTATGGTGTTGAAGGTGGAACTGTAGTCAATAAACAGGAGTCTGACGTAGGAGTCCTTGTTGTTGAGATACTCCAGGGATGAGTGCAGGGCCAGGGAGATGGCGTCTGCTGTGGACCGGTTGTGGCGGTGTGGGAATTGCAGTGGATCAAGGCATTCTGGGAGTGTGGAGTTGATGTGCCACATGACCAATGTTTCGGAGCACTTCGTAATGATAGATGTCAAAGCCAGTGGACGAAAGTGATTGAGGCACGTTGCCTGGTTCTCCTTTGGCACCGATATGATAGTGGTCTTCTTGAAGCAGGTGAGAACCTCGGAACAGTGCAGGGAGGGGTTGAAGATGTCCGCGAACACACCCGCCAGTTGGTCCGTGCACAACCAGGGACTCCGTCAGAACCCGTTGCTTTCAGTAGGCTCACTTTCAAGAAGGCCGATCTGACTTCGGAGGCAGTGACGGTAGCTACGGGTGTGTCCGGCGCTGCTGGGGCAGTTGACAACTGTTTGTTGGTTTCCTGCTCGAACCGAGCATAGAATGCATTGAGTTCATCGGGGAGGGGTACGCTGCTGCTGGAGATTTACTCAACTTTGCGTTGTAGCCCTTTAGGGCCGTTATGTCCATTAGGCAGAACCAGCACCAATTTTAATACATCTTTTTATTTAGAAATGTGTAATACATACTGGACTGATTGTTACAATGTGCATTTTATTTTTTTTAATTTCAAGAATTCTGCAATATGTAGCCCGTTTGATTGGCACCCCAACCACAAACATTCACTCCCTCCACCACCGACGAACAGTGGCAGCCGTGTGTACCATCTACAATATGCACTGCAGGAACTCACCAAGGTTCCTTTGACAGCACCTTCCAAACCCACGGCCACTACCATCTAGAAGGACAAGGGCAGCAGATACCTGGGAACCCCACCACCTGGAGGTTCCCGTCCAAGTCATTCACCATCCTGACCTGGAAATATATCGCCGTTCCTTCACTGTCACTGGGGCAACATCCTGGAACTCCCTCCCTATTAGCACTGTGTCCTCCCAGCGGACTGTAGCTCCAAGAAGGCGGATAACCACCACCTTCTCAGGGGCAATTAGGGATGGGCAATAAATGCTGGTCTAGCTAGCGACGCCCAATCCCTTGAATGACTGAATGAATAAACAAAATGTTAAAGTTTCACATTGCTACTCAGCTGTTTAGGGTCAATTTACAGCATTATTGTTCAGTGCTGATTATGTAAATATTATGTATATTCTATCTAAAGCATATAACCTTTGCATGAACACAATTACATATTAAATCTTCATAATGACACCTTTATTTTCCCAGGCGCATTGGAAATACAACTAATTTACAGAGCAAATTTGATTTTGGTCTGAATATTCATGACAAATGCGTGTCATATTCAAACAATTAAACACATTGAATTAGAGGGAATTACACAATACATAGTAAAGACTTTGTTTTAAATTCCGTACTGATTGTCAAATGTAATCAGCATGTCCTGCCGTTGGGTAACTGGAAATCAAAATAACTATTCTTTGTTGTGGGTAGACTAATCCTTTATAATAACGGGATTAATTTATTGGGGAGTGTGATTTTCACACAGCCAAGGAATCCTTGTGCAATTGTCTTTTTTGGCAAATCCAAAGACTTAGGAAGGTTTAAGTGGTGAGGATTAGATCGTGGCGTGGATTGCTGAGGTTTGCATACTCAGTAAGTTGAATTCTATGTTCATTTCATAAGATTGTAACGTATTGTGCAGGGGGCACTTTTAATATACTGCTTGTTTTACTGGGCATCCGCCTCTTCCTGAGGATCCCAGCATCATATTCCAGTCTTCAGCCAATTCAATTCACTCTGTGTTCTATCAAAAATAGCTGAGTGCACTTATGTAGTAAAGGCTTTGGACAGTATGCTGGCTGTGGTACTGAGGACTGATGCATCAGGCAAACTGATGCGGTACAGATGTAATTACTGGGTCATGTTGAAAATTGCACAGGCATGTTCCATCCACAAAAAGCTGGACAAATACCATCCAGCTCCATCAGTCAATTCCATATCACCAGCAAAGTGGCAGAGGGTATAATCGATAGTACTATCAAGCAGTACTTTCTTCCTAATAACCTCCTCACCGATGCTCAGACAGATATAGCCAGGACCTCTTGGTTCCAGACCTCATTACTGCCAAGGACCCAACAAAGACCAAATAACTGAATTCTGGAGATAAGGCAGGAATGATTGCAAGGGCGACACGGTGGCAAAGTGGTCAGCACTGCAGCCTCTCAGCAGCAGAGTCCCGGACTCAATTCCGGTCTCAGGTGACTGTGTGGAGTTTGCATGTTCTCCCCATGTCTGTATGAGTTTCCTTTGGGTGCTCCAGTTTCCACCCACAGTCCAAAGATGTGCAGGTTAAGTGGATTGGCCATTCTAACAATTGCCCCTTAGTGTCCAGAGATGTGGATGTTAGGTGGAGTTGTGGGGATGGGGCGGGTGGACTGGGCCTAGATCGGGTGCTCTTTCAGAGGGTCAGTGCAGCCACAATGGGCCATATGGCCTCCTTCTGCGCTGTGGGGATTCTATGGACTACCCTTGATATTAAGACAACATTTGACCGAGTGTGGCATCAAGGGGCCCGAGTAAAATTGAAGTCAATGGGAAAAGGAAGGAAAATCTTCACCGGTTGGAGTCACACCTCGCACAAATGAAGATGGTCATTGAAGGCCAATCATCGCAATCCTACATTACTGTAGGAGGTCCTTAGATTAGATTGCAAACAGGCCAACATGGTGCCTACAGTCTAAACAGGTAATGAAATAGAATCAGGCAACTACAGACTCATTAATCTTCCTTCAATCCTGAGTAATATACTGGAATAGACTCTTGGGTGTAAACTTCAACATTGCCTGCACAATAATAAATTAATTAACAGTTGTCAACATAGGTTTCAAAGGAAAAGGTCTTAGCGGCCAATCTCCTTGACTTCTTTGAAACAATAATCCCCCAAGTGGTCTGTTTTAAACCCTGGGATATGTTGTACCTGACAAAGTTACACATGAAAGCTATTAGTTAAGGACAAAGCTCTGTGGATTGGAAGTTAATCTTGACCGTGGATATAAAAAAAATTACCGAAGGATACAAAATAGAAGAGTTACGATGTAATCAGTGGGAGATGGGTGAGAGCATTGAATTTAAGGTTCAGTGTCAGAATAACGATTGTTTCCAATTTACTTCAATGATTTGGCCTCAGAAAGCCATTGCTAATTGGGCAATTCTATAGATTGTCCAAGGCAAGGTGGGGGGAAAGGGGCAGTGAAATTGAAATAAACAGTTCAGAAATGATGGAATTAACTGGGCAAAATACCTCAATGAGCAGAATGAGGGAAGGCTGATGTGGAATGGGCCGATATGTGACATATTAAAGTTAATGCAGAGATATGTGAAAAGATCCATTTTGACAAGGAGAATGTTCTCCTTTGGTTTGGAGGAGATTTGATAGAGGTCTACAGAGTAGATGGGGAGAAACGATTCCCAAAGCTGGAAGGGTCAAGATAACCAAGCGACATCGATCTAAGGCGATTGGCAAATGAACCAAAGTTACACGCGGGAAACTTTTTTACGCAGCGAGCAGTCAGGATTTGCAATTCGCTGCCTGAGAATGAGGTGGAGGCAGATTCGATCCTGAACTGGCTCAGTGCCTGAACAGGTAATAATTTGCAGGGCCCCCCAGAATAGGCCAGGTGAGTGGGACTAACTGGGTTGCTCCTTCCGAGTGCCAGCACGGGCTCATTGGACTGAACAATCTCCTTCGGTGCTGAGATTTGTAGTGGAAGGGTTTAATTCTAAGTGTGTGGCATGCTAATGGGGCAAAGAAAACCACAGGATACATCATCACAGGAAATGATGCAATGTCACGTGATCTTGCTCTCTCTTGCTGAGCCTCATGGCAAGATGACGCCACAGTGAGTTGTTTCTTCATAACGTTAGTGTTCTCCTTACCTCAACAGGTAAAATTCAGGACAGAGAAATATGGAACGCTGCCCATTGGAAGAAAAACGTGAGCAACACATGTAGCTCATGAGTGGTGGATGCATTCGAAAAGGACCTAGGAATGCAAGTAACACAGAGCCGTCAACAGAATCAATTGAATGTTGAACTATAGATAAAACAGTAGAACATGAGCTGGAAGAAGTCAGAATCAAACACTGTGGTACTTAGAGTAGACCATACATTGAACACGGTATCCAGTTCAGGGGAGGTCGTGGCATAGCGGTATTGTCACTGGGCTAGTAGACACCCAGGGTAATGTTCTGGGGTGCTGGTTTCGAATCCATCACAACATTGGGGGAATTTGAACTGAACAAAAAAAATCTGGATTAAAAAGTCTAATGATGACCATCTGCTCCGTGAAGGGAAGGAAATCTTCCGGCCTTATCTGGTCTGGCCGACACGTGACTCCAGGTCCACAGCAATGTGGTTGACTCTTAAAATGCCACTCAGTCCGAGGGCAATTAGGGACGGGCAACAAATGCTGGCCTTGCCATCAACGCCTACATCCCATGAAAAAATAAAAGTTCAGATCATTGAGATACAAGGAAGGCATTCAGGGACCGGGAATATTGCCTCTGCACTAAGAATGATTTCTGGCCTTGAAGGTACCTTAGTTATGAGGGGAGATTGGAGAACATTTGTTTCTTCAGCCTCGAAGGGAGACATTTGCTAAGAGGTTCTCTCGGTGGTTTACAAGATTATGAACAACAGGGGGAAAGCAGGGCGAAGACCCTTCATGATGATGCAATCAGGTTCACGCCCCTTTTTGCTCTCCTAATTTCCTTTTTAAGTTTCCTCTTGTACATTCTATATGCGCCTGGAACTTCTGCTGTTTTGAGCCCTCGATATCTGCCATAAAGCTTCCCTTTTTCTCCATGTCCAATGCTGTATATCCCTCAATATCCAGGGTTCACTGGATTTGTTGTTCCCTTTTACTTTATTGGAACATGTTGGCCTCTCCTCTCCCTATTTCCTTCTTGAATGCGTCCCAAATCTGTCACAGATTTACCTCTCAGTCCATTCTGGGCCGAAGGGCCTGTTTTCATGCTGTAAACGTCTATGACTATGACACCACATGCACCTTCTCCAGGACACCCAGCCACTAATGCAAGTCGCTCTTTATACTCTGTGCAACTTTTAACTAATGGGAAACTGAACAAATTAAATTCAAATGACAGCTCGCCCCCCCCCCCCTTAAAGGGGAGTTCCTCTTTATACTATTTTGAGTTGATCGATTAATCGAGTAGCTAATTTTTAAAAAAAGCCAATTTAGTTAATAAGCCAAGTAGTAGCCCCAAAAAGGCAGTATAAAGAAGGAAACGATTGAAAGAAATAATTACCAAATTAAATCAGATGTCTTTTTGAGGGGTGAGGAAGTAGTCCAGCCCCCATAGTGGCCACTGGTTGCGGAAGGCCTGAAGTGCGTCAGTGCAAGTCTCTCTTTATAGGTGCTCCAGATACTTAATTAAACAATGCCTATCACCTGTGTATCCTAACAATATAATTTACATACGATTAACAATCCCTCAAAATAAATTTTAATGACTGGATTACATTTTATTTAGCCGCAGATTGGGAATCTCCAAATTAGATTGCACAAGGCTTTTTTGAGCATCACGTCATGTATCACAAAGCAGTCAAAAAGAAAAAGATTTCATACAGGTGCATGACCGGTTATTCCAAAGCGAGTCACTCCACCCTCTCTGGAGTTGAATCACACCTTTACTGTAGTTTTAAATTATACTTTTAATGTCAATACATTGCTTTGCATCAACATTTAAGCTGGAGCGCAGATTTCTCACAAGATTTGAAAGCTGTATTTTAAAGTTTTAGAAAAGCTCTTTCATGATGAGATAGAGTACGACACTCAGCCTCCGAACCTTTCAAGTTCCCAGCTCTGAAGTTCCAGCAGGTGAAAATCATGACTGAGGAAGTGTGTGGAATCAGCAGAGTTTTCTGATTCTTGCTCCAATGCTGACTGATCTCATTCACTGAGGGCCATTGCCTTCCCCGAGGACAGCTCTGAATATCAAATTTCATCAATTAAAATGCAGTCACTTCAGCTCAAAACAGGCCTGTTTTATATGCTTTCTTTTGAAAATAAAATACCCAGAAGGTTTCTTAGGAAACTGGACAAGTACAATATCCAAGAGGAAAAAGGTTCCCGAGAAGTGCCTAAAGACTAAGATGAGGTGGGTGGAATGGACGGAGAAAGTTATTGATTGTAAATACCAACACAGATGGACTATTCTGTTTCCACGCTGCGTATTCTATGCAGCTCTACATAATATAGTTCCAAACTGATTGCTATTGAAAATACGACATATTCTCAGAGCAAGTAGGAATGAGTGATAAATGTGCTTGTGCTCCTGTCCCAGTGGGGACTTGGGAACATTTCAATTCATAGAATCCCTAGAGTGCAGAAGGAGGCCATTCAGCCCATCGAGTCTGCACCGGCCCTTGGAAAGAGCACCCTACCTAAGCCCATACCTCTACCCTATCCCTACAGCTCCTCCCGATCCCTGTAACCCCAACTAACCTTTTTGGACACTAAGGGCAATTTAGTATAGCCAATTTGCCTAACCTGCCCATCTTTGGGAGGAAACCAGAGCACCCGGAGGAAACCCACACAGACATGGGGACAAGGTGCAAACTCCACACAGACAGGGTAGCACAGTGGCACAATGGTTTGCATTGCTGCCTCACGGCGCCGAGGTCCCAGGTTCGATCCCGACTCTGAGTCACTGCCCGTGTGGAGTTTGCACATTCTCCCCGTGTTTCCGTGGGTTTCACCCCCACAACCCGAAGATGTGCAGGGTAGGTGGATTGGCCACGCTAAATTGCCCCGTAATTGGAAAAAATGAATTGGGTACACAAAATTTATTTTTAAAAACTCCACACAGTCACCCAAGGTCGGAATCGAACCCGGATCCCTGGCGCTGTGAGGCAGCTGTGCTGACCACTGTGCCACCATGCCGCCCATTACTACACCTGAATTATTCATGATGTGGAGATGCCGGCGTTGGACTGGGGTGAGCACCGTAAGAAGTTTTCCAACACCAGGTTAAAGTCCAACGGGTTTGTTTCGATGTCACTAGCTTTCGGAGCGCTGCTCCTTCCTCAGATGAATCACCTGAGGAAGGAGCAGCGCTCCGAAAGCTAGTGACATCGAAACAAACCTGTTGGACTTTAACCTGGTGTTGTAAAACTTCTTATGGTGAATTATTCATGTATACCCTTTCCAGCCAGGGACCTGGCTAGCAGTTCAGGATGGGAACCTTGGCTGATTTTTCACCTCTCCAGCCTAGGGGTTGTTTGAGGAGAGAAAATAGATGGCCCTGAACCTCATAAAGTGAAAAATACTGCAGTGGCCAACAGAGCTCCACAGCCACTTGTAACAAGGACGCAAAAGTCCGGAAAGATTCTTCTTTGCAAAAAAATATACTCCATACATGAAATTTATAAAAGTACATTGCATGAACATTCAAAGTTGCCTTTACATCAAATGCAAACTAATCAGTTTTTTTTCAATGCTGCATGTTACTCCCCTCATTTACAATTACAGTTAATGTTTCAATATTAATTATCCGTCAAGCATACAGCCCGAGGGTTTTACAGTTTTCAGCCCCTTGTTGTACTGTGGAGGGATGGTCTTCGACAGTGAACTTTCTCCATTGTCTTTGCAGAGGTTGTCCAAGCTTCAATGCATCCCTCAGCACGGAGCCCTGGACCTTGGAATGTGCCCTTCTCATAGAATCCGTACAGTGCAGAAGGAGGCCATTCGGCCCATCGAGTCTGCACTGGCCCTTGGAAAGAGCACCCTACTTAAGCCCCGTGCCTCCACCTTATCCCCGTAACGCCACCTAACCTTTTGGATACTAAAGGGGAATTTAGCACGTCCAATCCACCTAACCTGCACACCTTGGACTGTGGGAGGAAACCGGAGCACCCGGAGGAAACCCACGCAGACACGGGGAGAACGTGCAGGCTCCACACAGACAGTCACCCGAGGCCGGAATCGAACCCGGGACCCTGCAGCAGTGCTAACCACTGCGCCACCTTGCTGCACAGTCGGCTGTTGGCCACTCTCTGCACTGAAAGGCCAACAAGCTTCAGGCAGACCAAAGAGTCTTTGACTGAGTGGATGGTTTTCAGCGGTAGTTGTCATTTATCTTGATGTGTGCCCCTCAGAACAGCCCTTGCCCCCCCACAGCCCAGTCTGAGCCGCGGCACGGCATCTTTTTCCAGACCCGTTTTCCAATGGCAAATTTCAGAAGGAGGTGGGCAGTCTGGAAGGCCCTAAGGGTTATCTGGACTCGAAACGTTAGCTCTTTTCTCTCCTTACAGCTGCTGCCAGACCAGCTGAGATTTTCCAGCATTTTCTCTTCTGGTTTCAGATTCTGGAATCTGAAATTCCAGTCATTTGCTTTTATTCATTAAAGAATTCAGGAAACTCTTTTATCTGAGAATGGTTAGAGCAGGTGAATAGCGTAGCCATATTTGGTGGGAAGATAGATAATGACACAAGGGAGAAAAGAACAAAGAACAAAGAAAATTACAGCACAGGAACAGGCCCTTCGGCCCTCCCAGCCCACGCAGATCCAGATCATTTATCTAAACCTGTCTTCTATTTTCCAAGGATCTACTTCTCTCTGTTCCCCGCCCGTTCATATATCTGTCTAGCTGCATCTTAAATGATGCTATCGTGCCCGCCTCTACCACCTCCGCTGGCAAAGCGTTCCAGGCACCCACCACCCTCTGCGTAAAAAGCTTTCCATGCACATCTCCCTTAAACTTTCCCCCTCTCACCTTGAAAACGTGACCCCTTGTAATTGACACCCCCACTCTTGGAAAAAGCTTGTTGCTATGCACCCTGTCCATACCTCTCATATTTTTGTAGACCTCAATCAGGTCCCCCCTCAACCTCTGTCTTTCCAAGGAAAACAATCCTAATCTACTCAACCTTTCTTCATAGCTAGCACCCTCCATACCAGGCAACATCCTGGTGAACCTCCTCTGCACCCTCTCTAAAATAAAGGGGATTCATAAGAAATGGACGATGAGTGTCCTTGCTTTGGATGTTGAAATCATTGCAGCAGCAGGCTGTCATCCCAGGACATGAAGTGATTGTAACAGTCGGTTGGATTGCCAACAAAGATCTTCTGGCAGCAGCATTCATTCAGAACTCCCAGGCGGTAACCTTTCCTTTGGGGGAGTCATAAAATAGAATCATAGAATTTACAGTGCAGAAGGAGGCCATTCAGCCCATCGAGTCTGCACCGGCCCTTGAAAAGAGCACCCCACATAAGCCCGCACCGCCACCCTATCTCCGTTAGCCAGTAACCCCACCTAACCTTTTTTTGGATATTAAGGGGCAATTTATCATGGCCAATCCACCTAACGTGCACATCTTTGGACTGTGGGAAGAAACCAGAGCACCCGGAGGAAACCCACGCAGACACAGAAGAAAGTGCAAACCCAACACAAACAACAGTGGTCCGAGCACGGATCCCTGTGGAACACCACTAGTCACCTTTCTCCATTTTGAGACACTCCCTTCCACCACTACTCTCTGTCTCCTGTTGCCCAGCCAGTTCTTTATCCATCTAGCTAGTGCACCCTGAACCACTAACGACTTCACTTTTTCCATCAACCTGTCATAGGAAACTTTATCAAACGCCTTACTGAAGTCCATGTATATGACATCTACAGCCCTTCCCTCAATTAACTTTGTCACTTCCTCAAATAATTCTATTAGGTTTGTAAGACATGACCTTCCCTGCACAAAACCATGCTGCCTATCACTGATAAGTCTATTTTCTTCCAGATGTGAATAGATCCTATCCCTCAGTATCTTCTCCAACAGTTTGCCTACCACTGACGTCAAGATCACAGGCCTATAATTCCCTGGATTATCCCTTCTACACTTCTTAAACAAAGGGACAACATTAGCAATTCTCCAGTCCTCCGGGACCTCACCCATGCTCAAGGATGCTGAAAAGATATCTGTTAAGGCCCCAGCTATTTCGTCCCTCGCTTCCCTCAGTAACCTGGGATAGATCCCATCCGGACCTGGGGACTTGTCCACCTTAATTCCTTTTAGAATACCCAAAACTTCCCCCTTCCTTATGTCAACTTGACCCAGAGTATTTAAACATCCATCCCTAGCCTCAACATCCGTCATGTCCCTCTCCTTGGTGAATATCGATGCAAAGTACTCATTAAGACTCTCACCCATTTCCTCTGACTCCACGCATAAATTCCCTCTTTTGTCTTTGAGTGGGCCAATCCTTTCTCTAGTTACCCTCTTGCTCCTTATATACGAATAAAAGGCTTTGGGATTTTCCTTAACCCTGTTAGCCAAAGATATTTCATGACCCCTTTTAGCCCTCTTTATTGCGCGTTTGAGATTTGTCCTACTTTCCCGATATTCCTCCAAAGCTTCATCAGTTTTAAGTCGCCTAGATCTTGTGTATGCTTCCTTTTTCATCTTAGCTCGTCTCACAATTCCACCCGTCATCCATGGTTCCCTAATCTTGCCATTTCTATCCCTCATTTTCACAGGGACATGTCTGTCCTGCGCTCTAATCAACCTTTCCTTAAAAGACTCCCACATTTCAAATGTGGATTTACCCTTAAACAGCTGCTCCCAATCCACATTCCCTAGCTCCTGCCGAATTTTGTTATACTTGGCCTTTCCCCAATTTAGCACTCTTCCTTTAGGACCACTCTCGTCTTTGTCCATGAGTATTCTAAAACTTACAAAATTGTGATCACTATTCCCAAAGTAATCACCGACTGAAACTTCAACCACCTGGCCGGGATCATTCCCCAATACCAGGTCCAGTATGGCCCCTTCCCGAGTTGGACTATTTACATACTGCTCTAAAAAACTCTCCTGGATGCTCCTTACAAATTCTGCTCCATCTACGCCTCGAACACTACATGAGTCCCATTCAATGTTGGGGAAGTTAAAATCTCCCATCACAACCACCCTATTGCTCCTACATTTTTCTATAATCTGTCTACATATTTGTACCTCTTTTGTACTTCACGCTCGCTTTTGGGAGGCCTGTAGTAAAGCCCCAACAATGTTACTGCACCCTTCCTATTTCTTAGCTCTACCCATATTGCCTCGGTGCTCGAATCCTCCATCGTGCCCTCCTTAATCACAGCTGTGATATCATCTCTGACCAGTAATGCAACTCCTCCTCCCCTTTTACCTCCCTCTCTATCCCTCCTGAAGCATCTATACCCTGGGATATTTAGTAGCCAGTCTTGCCCTTCCCTCAACCAAGTCTCCGTAATACCAATAACATCATATTCCCAGGTACTAATCCAAGCCCAAGTTCATCTGCCTTACCTGCTAAACCTCTCGCATTGAAACAAATGCACTTCAGACCACCAGTCCCTTTGCGTTCATCATCTCTTCCCTGTCTACTCTTCCCCTTAGTCACATTGAGTTTATTATCTAGTACCTTACTGGATTTAGTTGCTGCCTCTTTACTGACCTCTAACTTCCTAATCTGGTTCCCATCCCCCTGTCACATTAGTTTAAAACCTCCCCAACAGTGTTCGAAAAAGCACCCCCTCGGACATTTGTTCCAGTCCTGCCCAGGTGTAGACCATCCGATTTGTAATGGTCCCACCTCCCCCAGAACCGGTTCCAATGTCCCAAAAATCTGAACCCCTCCCTGCTGCACCATCTCTCAAGTCACGTATTCATTCTGACTATTTGTGAATTTCTACCCAGCCTGTCTTGTGGCACTGGTAGCAATCCTGAGATTACTACCTTTGAGGTCCTACTTTTTAACTTATCTCCTAACTCCCTAAATTCTGATTGTAGGACCTTATCCCGTTTTTTACCTATATCGTTGGTGCCTAAATGCACCACGACAACTGGCTGTCGCACACTGTAGGAAGAAGACCAACAACCCCCACCGAGCTGCAAGGGTAAGTTACCACCTCTCTCCTGGCATCAGTCCCACGTTCCACCCCTCAAATACCCAACCCCACCTCCTAAATCACTGGCTGACTCCTCGCACCCTCCCCACATCCAATCTTCGTACTCGTTCCTCAGAACCCCGTGGCACCCGCCAGCACAACCCCATAATAAGCAGGAAAGGGCCAATACGGAGGGCAAAATACCAGAGATCCGAGTCCTCATCCCCTATGAGGAACGGGCGCTGGAGATCGCGGGGTTGCCCGAGGAGAAAGCAGTCACCAGCAGTGAGGTTGACCCGTACCACAGAGGTGAGGATCCACATTGCCCCTTCACCCAGATGACCTGTCTCAAGTGAGTTGTTCATGTCAGGCAGAATGATCCTTCCCTCTCACTGATCACATGTCCATTGTCTCACAAGATCTCCATCTGATGAAGCCGGGCCATCCGGAGTCATTCTCCTGACCGCTCCCCCCCCCCACCCACCCAAGAGACCACCTTGGAGGAAAGCTCAGAGGAGAACACCATTGAGGCTTCACAGCTAACACCCCCGCCTTCCATCAGTGCAGACTCACACCTTGGTGGACAAGCTTCTGGAGCACAATCTGGTGAGCACCACACAATTGCTGATGCGCGTCAGATGGAGGCGGGAACATCCAGGGGAGGCAGCAGTGGAAGGTTTGCTGGATCCCAGGACTCAACTGAGTCCCAGTCAGATGCTGAGACCTCTGGAAAAGGTTCTCCCAGAGCTGATGCAGATGCTTGGACGCGGCCGTGTGATTCAGGAAGGAATGTCAGCGACGTTCCAGCGAGTGCATAGCCGATTGGAGGAGTCCCAAAGACTACAGGAAGGAGATGATGCCAACAATGCATGGCACTGAGGCCAACACTACACCTCCGGCTCCAGGCCCTTCAAAGGACGTCCGCCAAGGGCACACAAGGCCACAGGGCATGGAAAGCAGCAGGCTGCCTCCACCTCTGACATGCATCCTGTGGACACACCTAGACGTAGCAGTAGGCCAGGTAAGATCAAGAGATCAAGACAATTGAGGATCAATGATTGGGCACGGAGTTGGGGGGGGGAGGGGCACAATCTGCAGCTCGGGGTCATGGAAATGTTAAATCTTCACAACTAAAACATGTCACGTCAATCTTCACAGCAGTCCTGCCTTCATCCCCATCCCCTGTTGACCTCCACTCCCCCCACCCTCCATCCCCCAGGCAGTAGGGGGTGCGGATGTGGTGTGTGTTATATTTAAAATAATGACTTATCTAAAATATATATATTACTCTTGAATCCACCAGGATGATAAAATGACCAATAGTCTTCTTGTTGAAAGATGAACTATTTAATGAGTAATAAAATAACAAACTGAGTCCTTTTACTCAATACTAAACTAACAATAAAGAATTAAAGTACAATACAGATAACTATATAACTATACACTATTATCATAAACTAGTTCTAACTTCTCTTACTCTAGCTATTCTATGTCTTGCTTGTTCACTGTTCTGAATCACATCATCATCTGTATCACCTGAATCATCTGACTTAGAAAAGGTGGGAAACAAGTTCTTATAGTATCTGACAGTGAGCCATCTAGTGGTGAAATGACTGTACTACCTTTACATACATTGATCATGTATATTGATATCTGAATATCACTACAGTGGGAGGGACAGACGTTGAACATTCAGGGAGTAGAACCCCTTCCTGTTAATGAAGGGAACTCCCTGATGCCCGGTGCTCACAAGGCGACGTGCGTGCCATCAATTACCCCCCTGGACCTGGGGTATCCCGGCGCTGGCGGAGAATCCTGCAGCCCAGGCACCTTGGTGGGCTTGGTCCAGCTCAAATTTGACATAGTCTGCTGCTCAGGCATACAGATCATGTATGACCTGATGGATGCACTTGTGGGCTGTAGCTTGTGATATGCCGCACAAGTCCCCGCTTGAGCCATAGAATGAACCGGTTGGGTAGAAGTTCAGGGCTGTGGTGAACTTCACGGCCACCAGGAGCGGGTGTCCTCCTCCACGGGGTGTCATGTCCGCGAGGACATGGCACAGGTGCCGCATTGTCTCTTAGTTGAGACGGAGTCTCCTGCGACACATGTCCGCCATCGGGTTCCTCCTCAGCCTGCTGGGTGCGCGGGTCTGCTGGGTGAGCGGCGGTTCCCTGCACATGGTGTGTCGCCTCCAGCCTGCATCGGGCTGCTGCCCCTTCTCCAGCGTCCAGCCGTCTGGGCTGCACCAGCTCCGTGAGGGCAGCATCTGCAACACCGACAACACCAGCCATTTTGTTATATCTGTACGGAATTGGAGAAGTAGGGAGACTGACAATCAGTTAGGGCTTCCACCCCGGGACCCTCCAATCCCCTATGCCTTCCCCACCCTTTGTGTCCCACCTTCTCTCAGACTGCCATCCACCGAGCCAGGTGTGCTGGAAAACCTCGCTTTGCAGACTCACCCCCCGGCCACCGCAGATGCCCCTAGATCCCAGACTCCTGCCGGGAGCATTAGGGAGACAGTACTCTGGTGCCCTTCCCTTATCCACACACTCACCCTTTGGTCACGAGGATATCCCCAGTGCTGAAGCCCAGATCTTGAGTGTTTGATTGTTGGTTGCTGCCTCTATGGTGCTGACGCTTCTAGAGTTCAGGCAAACCCTTCAGGCTTCAAAGTTTGGTTGAAATGCGGTGCAATAATCATCATCTGATTCGTGGCATGTGTACCCACTTGAGAGTATTTTGTTTATTAAACGGTCAACAGTACCTTTAAACAAGGAGATGAAAACAAACTACTTAACAGTCCATAAATCACACCAATCATTAATCAATCAGGAAAAGGCACCATGCTATATACACACACACAAATACCTTTCCATTACAGAATATCGGTACAAAGAAAAAGATTCAACAGTTCATATGTACAAAGAAAATCAAACACACTGTATCACCTCTCCAGCTCTTCAACAGAACCGAGGATCCTTGTTGCACGGTTGTTTAATGTATCAGTTTCGGTCCATGAGCCTCCCTTCTATAGGCCTTCCCATACGGCCTAATTTCATGGGAGCAAAGTACAGGATCCACATGTTCCACTCACGTTCAAGATGCAGTAAAATTGTCTCGATGTCCAGCGTATTTGAGTTGTGGTGGCGTGTTAGTCGACATGCAGCACTCACCACACTGACAATAAAATCACCAGCAATTTGCAAAAGCATTTCTTCAACACCTTCATCAAGTTGCTCATTTGGATCAATCCACTTCTCTCTCTCTCCCTCCTGCAGCTCCCAGCAGTAGATTCCTCAGCAGGGGGGAAATCATACCGATGCAGAGCACACCAGAAGAGAGAAAGAGATTAGGCTAATTCCTTAATAGCAACAGCCTTCAGCTGTGAAGCTAGAGGCTCCTCATAGTCAAAGGGAGTTAAAGTGACCTTCAGCATAGAACCAAAAGCGGGGCTCTGGCAGTGTTTGGTAGGATAGACTGTCTGTAATGTGGTTGCCCCCGTTATGGGTTTCCACAATATTTAAAGATGGCTTGAAGGCCTTACAGATTAAAAGCCCCTCAACCCCCCCCTCCCCCCACCATCTGGCCCAGGGGCGACCCCCAACCAAGTCCAACCCTCCTGAGGGGTCCCCCAGGTGCCCTCGAGCTGCATGTCCAAAAATGGAAATGGCTGTTCACCTCCTCAGTTCCCCTCAGCAACCATTGCGCCAGCTTCAAAAAGGAGCATTAAACGGCGTCTGTGTGATTTCTCGCTGAGGAGCCGGTTAATTCCCTGGAGGCCATTACATTCAATGTCGATCTCTCTAATGAGATTGAAATAAATGGAAATTGGGGTTAATGATATGCCCGCCATATTTTTTTTTTAAATTTAGAGTACCCAATTCATTTTTTCCAATTAAGGGGCAATTTATCGCGGCCAATCCACCTAGCCTGCACATCTTTGGGTTGTGGGGGCGAAACCCACGCAAACACGGGGAGAATGTGCAAACTCCACACGGACAGTGACCCAGAGCCGGGATCGAACCTGGGACCTCGGCACCGTGAGGCAGCAGCAATAACCACTGCGCCACCGTGCTGCCATGCTAACCATATTTGGGAGCGATCTGGAACTCACCTTCGGGATTGAGCTGGTTAGATAGCAAACTGATTGCCGCCCGGCACAAATCTGGATTTTGGCCTTTCCCTCTATTTAACCGGCGCACCCAGATCCGTACCGGGCACAACACAATGGTTAAATGGTGCCCATTATTTAATTGTTTATCCTATTGCAGTTTATTGGGACTTGAGAAATGGCTGCTGCATTTGCCTACATTTAAGCAATCTATTGACCAGTAAGCATCTTAGATGTGACATAAATAGAAGTATTTCCTTATCAATATCACTGACACATCCAAGGGATCGATTGAGGAAAGGTTGAAAAATTAATCGCAGGCTGAAATCTTTGATGTTAACTTTGTTCCACCTGTGAAGGGGCTGAAAGAAAAATGCCCTCAACGTGATAACAAGTCTCCTATTCCTTATATGTGAGGCTGCTGTTTTAAATACTATAAGTGCAAATTAAATAAATGCATATAAATATGCGCTAGATTATTCCTGTGGTGGCAATAATGCTGATTATTGCTTTACGTGTTCACTTTTTGTTAAATAAAAGCAATAAAGAGCAGAATGCCTTTCCAGCTAGGCCTCTGTGCTGTGAAGCGTAACACTAGTGAAATATTCAGTCTGTGTAGTTTTTGACTTTTATTACCTCCTTCATTCAGTGATTGCCAAACAATGGGAGCTGCAAATGGGATGTTGAGAAAGCAAGCAACAAGTAATCATCTATAAACTCTCAACATTTGGGATCAGGCCGAATCAGACCTACAGGCCCTCTGCAGTTCATTACCACTTTACTGCGCTGTTTTAAAAAAAAACTTTAACATTGCTGATCAATAAAGATTAGGCCAGCTTTCTGCTTCACTAAATGGACCTTTAAAGAGAAGCAGGAAGGTTTTTTTTTTAAACTGCAGAGTCCAAAAAAGCATTTTTTGATTCAATAGGAAATTAATTCTATGAGAAGGTTAAAAAAATAATAGTGTTCGAGTTAGTCATAGCAGAAGGGCTAATATTTTGATTACTTAAGAACGATTTGCACCTTTCAGTGAATGAGCTCCAAAGACGAGAGGTCAGTCACTCTGTGCACTTTGCTGCAAGTCTGCGCACGTGCACCTGGAATGAGAAAGTTCCTTTTGAAATGGAATATTAGAAAGAGACAGAAAGAGAATCATTGAGCGGTGTCAACAGAAAGAATGCTATTTGTCTCTGCTGGCCTTGGCAGGAGTGACAATGTTACCGTTAGAAAATTACTGTTCAGGAGCTTTGTTTATCTATATTTGGAATAGATTCAAAGTGAATTAAGGAATGCAGATTTTGCTCAATAAAGTTATACAGTGATTCATTTTAAGAATGTAAGAACATAAGAAATAGGAGCAGTGTGGTGCTACAGTGGCGCTAACCTACATATTTTTGGACACTAAGGGGCAATTTATCATGGTCACTCCACCTAACCTGAACATCTTTGGACACTAAGGGGCAATTTATCATAGCCAATCTACCTAACATGCACATCTTTGGACGATGGGAGGAAACCGGAGTACCCGGAGGAAACCCACACAGTCACGGGGAGAAAGTGCAGACTCCACAGTGTCCCAAGGCCACAATTGAACCTCGGTCCTGACATGATATTCAAGAGAACATCACAGCACATAAGCACATACATAATGATAGACAGAGCAACGGACCAATTAGCACACATAACACGACAGCCAATCACAGACAAGAGCATACACAGTACAAAACAAGAAACACAACACTTCCTGGGCAGTCCATTACAAGACGGCACAGGGCAAGAACCTCAAAGCCAGACACTCACACAGTCACCACGTGCTGAGTACCAAGTTTGTTGTATAAATAGTTTAACAGAATAGAACTGCGTTGTACCAATCGCAACCGTGTTGGTTCGTCTGTATATCAGAGCACCCAACACTTCATGGTACCAGAAGTGAATCAAAACCTACCCACAAATCTGCCATCCTGTGCCATGGACACCGTCAACACACCACAGCTGTTGCAAGTCGCTGGGAACCTGGGCATCAATTGGACGCTCTTCAAGCAGCACTTCAAGCTCTTTATGGAAGCCAACGAAAAACAGGGCGCCTCGGACAAAAGGAAGATTGCCATCCTCCTCACCACCGCAGGTCAGCACGCCATCCAGGTATACAACTCCCTGGTGTTCGCGGCAGGCGAGGACAAATCTAAGTATGACACGGTCCTCCTCAAGCTCGACCAACACTTCAACGTCGAGGTCAACGAGAGCTTTGAGAGGTATGTCTTCCAGCAGCGCCTGCAAGGTAAGGATGAGCCCTTTCAGTCATTCCTGATGCATCTCCACATATTCGCGCAGTCCTGCGGTTACGACACCACCTCAGAGTCCATGATCCGGGACCAGATCGCTTTTGGGGTTGCCTATGCCAGCAGCTTCTAAAAATAAAAGGCCTGACCTTAGCATCTGCAGTTGAAGCCTGTGTCCTGCATGAGAACGCGACTAGCCGCTATGCCCAATTTCAGGCGACCGAATCGGCACGGAGGGAGTCCTAGGCGACCGGATCGGAGAGCCAGGCGACCCACGAGGCTGAACGGGTCCAGGCGATCGAGTTTCTCCCGGCCCGCGGCCCGGACGAGGGCAGCCGTTTTGCGCGTTTTTCGAGGCCTCCCGCGCTTGTGCGTGCAAAAACCTATGGCAACACTGAGGGACGTGATGCGCAGGCGCGCTCGACGCAAGACCAAACTGCACATGCGCAGTGGCGTAACGAACGCCATGACGTCACGACGTGCGGGAACTGCGGAGCTGAACATTTAAAAGGGCAATGTCCCGCAAAAAACCGACAATGCCTGCGCTGCGGCAAGGTGGGCCACTACGCTGCTTACTGTCGAGCGGCTCAACCTGTTGATGTCCCGCATCTCCGACAACCTCGCAGGAACGTGCGGACCATTCAGCCTCCATATTACGACATCCAAACCGATGTCACAGATGACCAAGACGCCTTCCAGGTTGCGGTCATTGATGGGAACCGGGTCAACACAATCAATCCGGGCGATGAATGGAGTGCCACCCTGACGGTCAACCGATCGCCGATCACTTTCCTCCTGGACACTGGCGCCTCCGCCAACCTCATAGCATGGTCAGCCTTCTACGCCATGAAGGTCAGACCACCGATCCGGCCGTCCCGGTGCAGTATGGTCGACTACAACGGGAACGTTATCCCGGCTATGGGATCCTGCCAGCTCCAGGTGACACACAACACACACACGGCCACACTCTCGTTCGAGATAGTCGGCTCATCGAAGGACTCCCTGCTGGGCGCACAGGCATGCAAGGCTCTCCACCTCGTGCAACAAGTCCACTCTCTCTCTCCAGACGACACGTCTGACTTCCCGGATGCAGAGTTCTACGCACAGCTCCAATCGCTCCTCACCCACAACCAGGAGGCATTCGAGGGCATGGGAACACTGCCATACACCTACCGAATTCGCCTCAAACCGGACGCCATCCCGGTCATTCACGCACCTCGCAGGGTTCCTGCGCCACTTAAAGACCGCCTCAAGCAGCAGCTGCAGGATCTCCAGGACCAAGGGGTCCTATCCAGGGTCACAGAGCCCACGCCGTGGGTCAGCTCCATGGTGTGTGTCAAGAAGCCCTCCGGCGAGCTCCGTATCTGTATTGACCCCAAAGACCTCAATAATAATATCATGAGGGAACATTATCCCATACCCAAACGGGAGGAGATCACCAGTGAAATGGCCCAGGCGAAAATATTTACGAAACTGGATGCTTCTAAGGGGTTTTGGCAGATCCAACTCGATCTGTCCAGCCGAAAGCTGTGCACCTTCAATACCCCTTTCGGCAGGTTCTGCTACAACCGGATGCCATTTGGCATCATCTCGGCATCCGAGGTCTTTCATAGGATCATGGAGCAGATGATGGAAGGCATCGAAGGGGTGCGCGTCTATGTGGACGACGTCATCATCTGGTCCACCACACCACAGGAGCACATATATCGTCCCCAACGCGTTTTTGCCTGCATACGGGAAAACGGCCTGCGCCTCAACCAAGCCAAGTGTTCTTTTGGCCAGACCGAGTTGAAGTTCCTGGGGAACCATATCGCCCGGTCAGGGGTCCGTCCGGATGCAGACAAGGTGAGCGCCATCACAGCCATGCCGCAGCCGGCAGACAAGAAAGCAGTGCTACGCTTCCTAGGCATGGTCAACTTCCTGGGGAAGTTCATTCCCAACCTTGCCTCCCACACGACGACTCTGCACCACCTCGTCAAAAAGTCCACCGAGTTCCAGTGGCAGCACACACACCAGCTGGAATGGGAGGAGCTCAAACGCAAACTCACCACTGCACCGGTATTGGCGTTTTTCGACATGTCTCGTGCCACCAAAATCTCAACTGATGCCAGCCAATCCGGCATTGGGGCAGTGCTCCTGCAGCGTTTTGACACGTCGTCATGAAAAAAAAAGAAAATCACTTATTGTCACAAGTAGGCTTCAATGAAGTTACTGTGAAAAGCCCCTAGTCGCCACATTCCGGCGCCTGTTCGGGGAGGCTGGTACGGCCCATCATGGGCCCCAGTCGCCTATGCATTGCGGGCCATGACCCCCACAGAGAAGCGCTAAGCGCAGATCGAAAAGGGGTGCCTGGGCTTGCTAACCGGTTTAGACAAGTTCCACGATTACGTCTATGGTCTTCCCCGGTTCACTGTCGAAACTGACCTCCGCCCCCTGGTCAGCAGAATAAACAAGGACCTGAACGAGATGACCCCTCGCCTCCAGTGCATCCTACTTAAACTCAGGAGGTACGACTTCCAACTGGTCTACACTCCAGGGAAGGACCTCATCGTGGTGGATGCCCTATCCAGAGCAGTGAGCACGCCGCCAGATGCGGAGGGATTTGTATGTCAGGTCGAGGCGCAGGTGGCTTTCACATCGGCAAATCTGCCGGCTGACGACTCCAGTCTGGCCCGTATTCGGCGAGAGACTGCGGCCGACCCCCTTCTACAGGGTGTGATGTGCCACATGATGGGAGGGTGGCTCAAAGGGCAGTGCCCGCAGTTCTACAATGTCCGAGACGACCTGGCCGTCGTTGATGGTGTCCTTCTGAAGCTGGACCGGATTGTGATTCCGCACAGCATGCGCCAGCTGGTTCTTGACCAACTACACGAAGGCCACTTGGGGGTCGAGAAGTGCAGACGGAGGGCCCGAGAGGCGGTATACTGGCCGGGCATCAGTGACGATATTGCCAACATGGTGCTCAACTGTACAACCTGCCAAAGGTTTCAGCCGGCGCAACCTCCTGAAACGCTTCTGCCCCACGAGCTGGTGACGTCCCCCTGGGCGAAGGTGGGTGTAGACCTGTTTCACGCGCTCGGCAGGGACAATGTCGTCATAGTTGACTACGTCTCAAACTACCCAGAAGTCATACGCCTGCACGGTTTTACGTCATCTGCTGTCATCAAGGCCTGCAAAGACACCTTTGCTCGCCACGGCATTCCGATTACTGTCATGTCGGACGATGGGCCCTGTTTTGCCAGCCATGAATGGTCGTCCTTTGCTGCTTCGTATGGCTTCACACACGTGACGTCCAGCCCTCTGCCCCCCAGTCAAATGGAAAGGCGGAGAAGGGCGTTCACATTGCCAAGCGGCTCCTCTGCAAGGCTGCTGCTGCCTCCCCCTGCTGGCCTATCGCTCGGCCCCACTAGCCATTGGCCTCTCACCAGCCCAGCTGTTGATGGGTCGCGCCCTCAGGACCACTGTGCCTTCCATCCTGGCACCAACAACAGACCATGCTCCGGTACTGCATAGGATGCAACTGCAGCGCGGTCGCCAGAAGCGATCGTATGACACACGGCCAACTGATCTTCCCGCCCTGGCACCAGGAGACGACATCCGCATCCACCTACCAGAAGGTGGCTGGTCAGCACCTGCCGAAGTTCTCCGACGCGTGGCTCCCCGCTCGTTCCTGGTTCGCATGCCTGATTGATCCGTGCGTAGGCGCAATCGCTGGGCTCTTTGCCTACTTCCACGCTCGCAACGAAACCTTACACTGACGCCGTGTCCTCCTGTGGTTCCTGATAGTGACTTTGTGGAGCTGCCTGCTACCATGCCCCTTCCGTCGCCGCCCGTGGCCAGGCCCGCACCTCAGTCGGTGGTTCCAGACCTACCCTTGAGGCGGTCAACCCGAATTCGGCGCCCACCTACTAGACTGGACTTATGAGACTGTTTACACGTTGAACTCTTGCAACCACTGTTTTAACATGTCTATGTTTTTCTCGTTACAGGCATTTGTTTTATCGTTCCGCATTTCCACGTTGTTTTCTTTTTGTTATGGTACAACCTCGTTAGCATGTCACACCCGACATTGCCCCTTGTATATAGTTTAGCCCCATGTACATGCTGTAAATATCACGCACACACACATTTAGCTGCATTCAGGACGCATTTCTATTTATAACCACGTAGGCACATAATCTTGTAAAAAAAGGGGGATGTCATGATATTCAAGAGAACATCACAGCACATAAACACATACATAATGATAGACAGAGCAACGGACAAATTAGCACACATAACACAACAGCCAATCACAGACAAGAGCATACACAGTACAAAACAAGAAACACGACACTTCCTGGGCAGTCCATTAGGAGACGGCAAAGGGCAAGGACCTCAAAGCCAGACACTCACACAGTCACCAGGTGCTGAGTACCAAGTTTGTTGTATAAATAGTTTAACAGAATAAAACTGCGTTGTACCAACCGCAACCGTGTTGGTTCGTCTGTATATCAGAGCACCCAACACTTCAGGTCTCTGGCGCTGGGACGCAGTAATGCTAACCTCTGTGCCACCATGCCATCCCTTAGGTTAATACTGTGGCTACCAGGGCGAGTCAAAGGCTAGGAATCCTACAGCAAGTAACTCACCTCCTGACCTCCCAAAGCCTGTCCACCATCTACAAGGCACAAGTCAGGAGTGTAATGGAATGCTCTCCACTTGCCTGGATAAGTGCAGCGGGGGCTGCATGTGGCACAGAGGTTAGCACTGGGACTGCGGTGCTGAGGACCCGGGTTTGAATCCGGGCCCTGGGTCACTGACTGTGTGGAGTTTGCACATTCTCCCCTTGTCTGCATGGGTTTCACCCCCATAACACAAAGATGTGTAGGTTAGGTAGATTGGCCATGTTAAATTGCCCTTTAATTGGAGAAAAAATGATTGAGTACTCTAAATTTCTTAAAAAAAGAAGCTTGACACCATCTAGGACATAGCAGCCTGCTTGTTTGCTCCCCCTTCCACAAACATTCAACCCTCCACCAATGCCGAACAGTGGCAGCCGTGTGCACCATCTACAAGATGCTTTCAGTAACTCACCAAGGTTCCTTAGACCAGTGTTTTTCAAACTTTTTTTCCGGGGACCCATTTTTAGCAACCGGCCAACCTTCGGGACCCCAACTCCACCTCCACGTGTGCAAGGCTGCGCCTGATGCAGCTAAAAGTGGTACATCGAGCCCACTTAACAAGAACCCGTATGAGTAGGTTCTTCCCAGAGGCGGAGGATAGATGTGAGCTGTGCCAAGGAGGGACAGCCAACCACGCCCACATGTTCTGGTCTTGCCCCAGACTTGCAGGGTACTGGACAGCCTTCTTCGAGGCAATGTCCAAAGTGGTGGGGGTGAGGGCGGAGTCATGCCCGAAAGTGGCGGTCTTCGGGGTTTCAGACCAGCCAGATCTATTCCTGGGGAGGAGGCCGGACGCCCTTGCCTTTGCCTCCCTGATCGCCCGCCGGAGAATCCTGTTCGGCTGGCGGTCAGCAGCACCACCCAAAGCTGCAGACTGGCTGTCCGACCTCTCGGAATCTCTCCAGATGGAGAAAATCAAATTCACCATCCGAGGGTCAGACAACGGCTTTCACAGAACGTGGGAGCCATTCACCCAACTGTTCCGGGGCCTGTTTGTGGCCAACGAACAAGCAGAAGACTGGCCAGGTAGCCAAGAATCAGGGGAAAGCATGAGAGGGAGAGCTAGACCAGGAGGGGGGGGGGGGGGGGGGGGGAACGGACGACAGCTTAGTCTAAGATCTAAGAGGAAGGAAAGGCGAACCACGGGGGGGCAGAAGTGGGGGGAGGGGGGAAGAGGGAAGAGACAGGGAACAATAGAGGAGAACCAGGGAGGTGGGGGGAGGAGGGGGGGGGGGAGAAGCAGGGAAACGTTAACTAACTTGACATCCACAGGTACAGAGAAAAGGGAGAATACAGGCGGAAGACGGGAGGGCCGGCTGAAGCGGTAGTGAGAGTGAGCGCGAGACGACAATGGCAGTGAAATCCGTCCGGGAGAAGCAAGGGACAACACCAGCACCAGACCCATTCGAGTATTGCCCTCCGGAATTGTCGCTCCGGCACCCAAATGTATATCTACCCCCCCCTCCCCCCCCCCCGCCCCCCCCCCCCCCGCACAAACAGATGCCTACTTATGTGTGTAAATAATTTTGCCAAGTGTACAGAGTTGCTACTGTTGAGCGGGTGCATAATACTCTACCAGTTATTTATTTGATTTTGTATTTCTCTCGTGTTATTACTTTTTTTTTTCTCTTTTCTTTTTGTGATTTGTGTGTGTGTGCCCTTCTGTTCTTCTATATATATCCTGTGTACATAACGGCAAATATACTTTGTTCAAAAACCCAATTAAAAACATTTATTTAAAAAAAACCTTTGGGACCCAACCTGGCAGTGAAATCCGTCCGGGAGAAGCAAGGGACAACACCAGCACCAGACCCATTCGAGTATTGCCCTCCGGAATTGTCGCTCCGGCACCCAAATGTATATCTACCCCCCCCCCTCCCCCCCCCCCCCCCCCCCCCCCCCCCCCCGCACAAACAGATGCCTACTTATGTGTGTAAATAATTTTGCCAAGTGTACAGAGTTGCTACTGTTGAGCGGGTGCATAATACTCTACCAGTTATTTATTTGATTTTGTATTTCTCTCGTGTTATTACTTTTTTTTTTCTCTTTTCTTTTTGTGATTTGTGTGTGTGTGCCCTTCTGTTCTTCTATATATATCCTGTGTACATAACGGCAAATATACTTTGTTCAAAAACCCAATTAAAAACATTTATTTAAAAAAAACCTTTGGGACCCAACCCGGCCGATCCTCGCAACCCAAGCCGGCTGACCTTCACGACCCACGCCGGCCGACCTTCGGGACCCACGCCGGCCGACCTTCACGACCCACGCCGGCCGACCTTCACGACCCACGCCGGCCGACCTTCGCGACCCACGCCGGCCGACCTTCGCGACCCACGCCGGCCGACCTTCGCGACCCACGCCGGCCGACCTTCGCGACCCACGCCGGCCGACCTTCGCGACCCACGCCGGCCGACCTTCGGGACCCACGCCGGCCGACCTGCGCGACCCACGCCGGCCGACCTTCGCGACCCACGCCGGCCGACCTTCGTGACCCACGCCGGCCGACCTTCGTGACCCACGCCGGCCGACCTTCGGGACCCACGCCGGCCGACCTTCGCGACCCACGCCGGCCGACCTTCGCGACCCACGCCGGCCGACCTTCGCGACCCACGCCGGCCGACCTTCGCGACCCACGCCGGCCGACCTTCGCGACCCACGCCGACCGACCTTCGTGACCCTCGCCGGCCAACCTTCGCGACCCACGCCGGCCGACTTCGCGACCCACGCTGGCCGACCTTCGCGACCCACGGCGGCCGACGTTCGCGACCCACCATTTTCTCTTACCTTGTTTGCTGCTGACAAAATGGAGGAATTGCAATCGCGCCCAAAGCACGTGATGTCGACGTTCGGGGGGTGTGGTCTGCTCTCTGCCTCCCTTCAGGCAGTAAGATTACTGTTGTATCCTCAATAACGACGCTTAGAGAGTAAAACGGTAAAGAAGGCTTTAATAAGCTAAGAACTAGCCTGGTGCCAAGACGGGTGCTAACTGGGTGCCGCCCACAAGGCAGCCCCTTATATACGGCTTCCAGGTGGGCGGAGCCAGAGGCGGAGTCCCCCAGGGTTCCAAGCCCAGTCTTAAAGGGGACATCATCTTACATGATGACAAGGGTACAGTAGTACAGTAACCGTTCATCACATTCACCCCCCTGTTTTTTTTTTAAAAGTCCGGTGGGGGTGAAGTGCCATCATAAGTCCATTCGTCTCGGTGGCTTGATCGTCCTTATCGACCTCCTCAGCTCGGGCGGTGGTGCGGCAGACACGGATGTCTTAGTTGAGGGTACGTCCGGGAGCACGGTGGTCGGAGCCTTGGTCTGGGTCGGGGTAGGGGATCGGGGCACAGTGGGAATAGGTGGGGTTGGGGGTAGCGGTACGAGCGCTGGCGGGGTGTGTAGAGGGGGGCGCTAGGGGGCACGTGTGGTAGGTGCCCACCAACAGGGAGTGGGGCCGAGAGGGGGTGTGTTGTAGTGGGTGCCGGGTCCTGCAGGGGAGCTGCAAGGGAAGGGGCGTCTGTAGTGGGGGAACCAGCGGGTGCCAGATCCCGGAGGGAAACCGTATCTTGCCTGCCGTCGGGGTACTCGACGTAGGCGTAACTGGGGTTTGCGTGTCGTAATCGGACCATCTCGACCAGGGGGTCCGTTTTATGGCTCCTCGTGTGCCTCTGGAGAAGAACAGGTCCCGGAGCCGTCAGCCAAGGTGGAAGCGAGACCCCGGAGGTAGACTTCCGTTTCTGGATGAATAAAGCTCTCCGTGCTCCCGGAGTCAAAGAGGCATTAAGTGTCGCACCCGTTGACTTGGACATTCATCATCGAGTTCTGCAGGTGTTTTGGCCGAGTTTGGTCGAGGCTGATCGCTCCCACTCGCGGGTAGTCTGAGTCCTCAGCCGAGTCGGACTCGTAAAATGGCCGCCTCCGTCGGTCGCACGTGTCGGGTCGAGAAGATGGCCGCCGACAAGGTGGCCGCTCCCATGATTTGCACGAGGCAGATGTCAGAAGGGGGCTTGTCGGGTCGGTGCGCAGCCGCATTGCGAGGCCTATGGGCCTGAGAGCCTGATTTTCGGATCGGCTGTTTGTTTTTCTGCCCGCTGGGCCTGGCCAGGCAGACCCTTGCAAAATGCCCTTCTTCCCGCAGTCGCTGCAGATCGCGGAGCGGGATGGGCAGCGTGGGCGTGGATGCTGGCCCTGCCCGCAGAAGTAGCACGGTGTGCTCCCAGGATGAGCGGGTCGCCGCATGGCGCAGGCCCGTAACGTGGCTGAGCCTGAGGAAGTCAGAGGGGGGCTCGCAGAGTCCGCGGGGTACGTACCCAAATTATGTCAGGCCACCTCCAGCGAGGAGGCGAGCGTTAGCGTGTCCTGAAGGTCTTTTGCCCCGTTTTCAAATAGCCGCTGCTGGATGTAGGTCAATAGGATGCTGGACACGAACGCGTCTCTGATGTGCAGGTTCATATGGGTTTCCCCTGTCACATCCTGATGGTCACAGTCCCTGGCAAGCACGATGAGTTTTTCAACGAATTCGTCTAGCGATTCTCCCGAGCGCTGCCGGCAGGTAGAGAGCAGGTGCCTGGCGTGTACTTCGTTGATGGTTTGACGAACCGCTTGCGGAGTAACTCGACCGCCTCTTCATAAGTAGTCGCCTTTTCGAGCGTGGCGGAGATTCTGTGACTCACCCGGGCGTGGAGTAGGCGCAGCTTGCGTGGCCCCAGGATGGGAATCTCTGCGGAGTCCAGGTAGGTCTCGAAACATCGGAGTCAGTATTAAAAAATTTATTTTGCCTCCGGTGTCCGTGCTTCCCGGTTGAGCTTCTCTGGCTTTAGGCCTGTGTCCATCCTGATGTAATTTAGCTTATTAAATTGTTGTACCGTCAATAACGACGCTTAGAGAGTAAAACGGTAAAGAAGGCTTTAATAAGCTAAGAACTAACCTGGGCCGAGACGGGTGCTAACTGGGTGCCGCCCACAAGGAGGTCCCTTATATACGACTCCCTGGTGGGCGCAGCCGGAGGCGGAGTCCCCCAGGGTTCCAAGCCCGGTCTTAAAGGGGACATCACCTTACATGGTGACAAGGGTACAGTAGTACAGTGACCGTTCATCACAATTACATAATATTTTTAAAAAATTCTTCTGCATCTCCGATTGCACACATTCGCGGGCAACAGCCACAGCAGCCGGCATTATTTTTACAAGTTCAGAGGGGGGAGGGGTTATTTGATAACGTTTAACAGGAAACAAAATGCAGAAGCTGAAAATGTTTTCATCCTCCAGAAATTGGAGGTTCACCACATTTCACCTAAACATTTCAATTAAAAATGTAAAAAAATAAAACTTCCAAATACGACCTGCAGGCACTTTGTTTTGGAATGTTTAAAAATCCACATTTTTAAACGCACTCCAAGGCGGCCTTCAGGATGCGCGACAACGCAGAATCGCCGAGCAGAAGCTTATAGCCAAGTTCCGCACACATGAGTGCGGCCTCAACCGGGACCTGGGATTCATGTCGCATTACATTCATCCCCCACCATCTGGCTTGCGAAATCCTACCAACTGTCCTGGCTTGACACAATTCACACCTTTTTAACCTGGGGTTACCCCATCTCTGGATCTGTAAAGATTTAATCACCTGCTAATGCTCACATTCCTAGCATTGTTTGGCATCTTTGAATTTGTCTATATATGTGTTTCTGGAACATACCTCTTCATTCACCTGAGGAAGGAGCAGCACTCCGAAAGCTAGTGACATCGAAACAAACCTGTTGGACGTTAACCTGGTGTTGTAAGACTTCGTATTAAAAAGGTTGACAGCTCTTGGTTGAAGTCACAGCTGCGGTGAAACCATCGTTGGCTCACTCACCATTCTCGGAGTAAGAGACTTCATCAGCATCAAAGTTGAGAAAGCAACAATCACATCATTCTCCCCGAACATTTTGCAACCAGCTTTTAACAATGCCAGCTACGAACGGCCTTCAAAAAGGCTGCGACCACATTTTTAAAAAATGCGGCCGCACTGCACATGTGTGCCCGCTCATCGGCGCGCACGCGCAAAACTCTGCGCACGCGCACTGATGAGCGGGCACGCATGCGCAGTGAGGCCGCTTTTTTTTTACATGTCCGTGGCCATTTTGAAGGCCACTTGCAGCCGGCATTGTTGAAAGCCGCCTGCTGCAGCTGTTCCACGCGGATTTGCGCAATCGGGAGCGCCGCGACGGACGGCTCCATGACCCTCCCGACACCCGCCCCTGACCCATCCCAACTTTGACAATGCCTGCCTTAGACAACACCTTCCAAACCCATGACCTCTACCATCTAGAAGAACAAGAGCAGCAGATACCTGGGAACCCCACCACCGGAGGTTTCCCTTCAAGTCACTCACCATCCTGACCTGGAAATATATCGCCGCTCCTTCACTGTCGCTGGGGCAACATCCTGGAACTCCCTCCCAAACAGCACAGTGGGTGTACCTACATCTCGGGGACTGCAGCGGTTCAAGAAGGCAGCTCACCACTACCTTCTGAAGGGCAACTAGGGATGGGCAATAACTGCTGGCCTAACCAGCGACGTCCACATCCCGTGAATGAATTTTTAAAAGGTGGGGTTATGAGGTAGGGCAAGGGAGTGGGCCTAGGTAGGGCACCCTTTTGGAGGGTCGGTGCAAATTCAATGGGCTGAATGGCCTCCTTCTGCACTGTCGGGATTTTATGGAGTAAGCAACTCAGCCCCTCGAGCCTGCTCCACCATTCAATAGGATCATGGCTGATCGGATCTTGGCTTAACTCCACTTTTCAGTCTGGTCCTCAGAACTCTGGAGTTCAAAACGATAATGTCCTTATTTAATTACTTCAGTCCAAGACGTCCTTCTCTTTCAGGCCTCAGGCCCGAAGAGTGCATTGGCAAACATGTGCTTCCATCGGATGGTCCAAAATTATGCTTGGCAAAATACTGCCGTGGTTTCCTGTTGCTTTGCAGTTTGGCAGGCGAGGAAACTCTTCCACACTTACCACCTACCGTCAGGAATATTGGAATGACTCACAGGCTGATAACCTGCTGATCACATTATGAATACACCTTCCCTGGCCATTCAATCCTGAAGCAGGACTTGAACTCAGAGCTTCTCGTCCAGAAATAATGTAAGAATCCTTCCTGTTTATTTTGTTTGTTCCCAGTTCTTTGATTTCATTTTATTATTTTGGGTCCATGGAACCTTAATCGGGATTTGCCTTTAAGTAGAAGACTCAGTTGAAACAGTCTGCTCGGAGAGAAGGGGCCATACTCCTCGGCACCAGGTGAATCGTGACAACCGGTTTTGGAGGATGTCAGCTCAAATGGTTAACTGGCAATGATGGGGGTTGGCTAGGGACGGTGTTCTGCCTGACAATGGTCAGTGATTAGTTCCTGTGTGACGCGAGAACTGAGCAGAAATGTTTGGACCTTGGAAGGAGAAGGAACACACACTCTCGCTCTCTCTCTCGAGCTGCTGAAGTGAAAGAACAGCTCTATTGTTCTAAAAGCAGAGTGCCTGACACATCACGACCGTGAACCTGAAATGATGCTGAGACCACAACTCAAGCCTAGAAGGAAAAAGCACCAAAATGAGATTTTGAACTTCAGAAAGATATGAACTGGAAGTCACCCCAGTGCATCAAGGATACGTATCCTTTTAGTTTATTAATATTTACTTTCCTTCTCAACCACCCTTTCCCCTCTGTGTTTGTGTGTGTGTAAATGGAGGTAGTTAGGAAAGGGGAGGGGGTTGTTGTATTAAATAGTCAGTTACACTTCGGACTACAGGAGGAAACAACCTCTCTCTAAATGTCGGAAAGACCTAGGAACTGATCATCGACTTCAGGAAGCGTAGCACGACACACACTCCCGTCGGCATCAATGGCTCCGAAGTGGAGATGATCGATAGCTTTAAGTTCCTGGGGGTCACCATCACCAACAGTCTGTCCTGGTCCACTCACGTTGATGCAACAGTCAAGAAAGCCCAACAACGTCTCTACTCCTACGGAAGCTAAAGAAATTTGGAATGTCTGCATCGACTCTCACAAACTTCTACAGATGTGCGACAGAGAGCATCCTATCCAGCTGCATCACGGCCTGGTGTGGCAACTGCTCGGTCTAAGATCGCAAGAAACTGCAGAGTGTGGTGAACTCAGCCCAACGCATCACACAAGCTTGCCACCCCCACATTGATTCTGTCTACACCTCTCGCTGCCTCAGGAAGGCAGACAGCATTATCAGAGACCCCTCCCACCCAGGCATTGCCCTCTTCCAGACCCTTCCATCAGGTAGAAGGTACAGAAGTCTGAAGACCCGCACATCCAGACATAGGAACAGCTTCTTCCCCACAGCTACCAGACTCCTCAACGACTCCCCCTCGGACTGATCTGTTTCCTGTAAGAACACTATTCACGACACCCTATGCTGCTCTTGCTCATGTATTTGCTTTGTTTGGCCCCTTCTTCTGCACTGTAACCAATCACTGTTTGTCGATGTACCATTTGTCAATGTTCTTTGTCGCTTATTCTTTTGTCTACTATGTACGTACTGTGTACGTTCCCTCGGCTGCAGAAAAATACTTTTCACTGTCCTTCGGTACATGTGCCAATAAATCAAATCAATCAATCAACTTTCTGCCAGTTTAATTATAATACTGTACATAATAAAAGGTTACTTGTGTTAAAGCTACAAACCTTGTGACTGTAGTTTAGGCTCAGCCAAGGACCTTGGGTATTTTAAATAAAATCTTATTTCACCTGTGTTGCAACAAGTGGAGCTGTAATTGACTGGACACAAGCCAGGGTGTTGTGATAGTCGGGATGCTACCCACTGCACCATAGGACCTCCCATTGGTACAGTTAGATTTGTAAATGTACATTTAAAAAATAGCAAGTCTTTTCACAGTCTCTGTTAACCATATGAATTTTACTCGCCAAGCTTTTTTCCCTCTTTTTTCCTCCGATTTGACAGGTGCTCAGTGTCGCCAGGTACTTCCCAAGTTGGCTGTTCACCACATGTCTGCTGATGTGACTCTTGACTGGAGTGGCTGAAGGTCATCACGTTAAGCCTGACATATAAACACACGGACACAAACTCCCTTTTCGGCAATTGTGATTGCATCGCGATCAAGCAAGAATCCTGGCTGACTTCTCCACCCTAGCCTAGGGGTGCTATCAATCATTGTGTCTGTATTACCCTGCACCCATGGCTGAGATTAGTTAATTCACCTGAAGTGGGAATGCAATCTTTGATCTCTTGCATCAACTTGCATGTTGCTGCACCAAATGATATCATCGGGGGAGCAAATGGGGGCATTTTTGAAGTGAAAGCCTGGAGCAAGCCATTGACTTTAGGAAGGTAAACCCTGATTAATGCACTGTTCCTGTTTAGAATAAATTTAAGACAGTCTGTTAAGCTTGCTGTCAATTGCTGCATTGTAGCAATGCGCATTTATTATCAGTTCCAATGTAGAAAATGTCAGTTGCTAATTTTGATCAACAAAGCAGTTGAGCAATAATACAAATATATGTGCTTCAAAAAGCAACTGTGTTGCTGCTTGAAAGATACAAGGCATTGAGTTGGAGAAAGGTCGAGACAGGGCGGAATAGCTTTCAGGTATTTCATTCCGACACAGAGCTAGTGGGGACACTCAACTCAGGTTGGAATAAACCCACAAAAGCTATTTTTCCCCGTGGACAAGCACTTGTTTAGTTTTCCCAATCCTTGGATTTGGAATTATTTGGTTTGATTTAGATGTATTGGAGGGGCAGCACGGTGGCGCAGTGGTCATCACTGCTGCCTCACGGCGCCGAGGACCGGGGTTCGATCCTGGCCCCGGTCCACTGTCAACGTGGGGTTTGCACATTCTCCCCGTGTCTGCGTGGGCCTCTCCCCCGCAACCCAAAAAGATGTGCAGGGTAGGTGAATTGGCCACACTAAATTGTTCCTTAATTGGGAAAAGATAATTGGGTATATTTAGATTTATTGTCATGTGTACTGAGGTACAGTGAAAAGTATTTTTCTACGTACAGCTCAGACAGATCGCTCCATACATGAAAACATTGAACATACAACAAATACATGAGGATACATAATGAAAATACATAAACATAGACAGCAAGTGAAGTATACGGTGTAGATTGTTACAACTGCAGAGACGATGCATAAAAATATCAGTTCAGACCCTAAGAGAGTCATTCAGGAGTCTGTAAACAGCGGGGAAGAAGCTGTTTTTGAATCTGTTGGTGCATATTCTCAAACATTTGTATCTTCTGCCTGATGGAGGAGGTTGGAAGAGAGAATAACCCGGGTGGGAGTGGTTTTTGATTATGCTGCCCACTTTCCCCAGGCAGCAGGAGGTGTAGCTCCCAATGGATGGGAGGCAGGTTTGTGTTATGGACTGGGCTGTGTTCACGACTCTCTGAAGTTTCTTGCGGTCCTGGGCCGAGCAGTTGCCATACCAGGCTGTGCTGCAGCCAGATAGGATGCTTTCTATGGTGCATCTGTAAAAATTGGTAAGAGTCAATGTGGACATGCCGAATTTCCTTAATTTCCTGAGGGAGTAGAGGCGTTGTTGCGCTTTCTTGGTCGGAGCGTCAATGTGGGTGGACCAGGACAGATTGTTGGTGATATTTACACCTAGGAATTTGAAGCTGTCAACTATCTCTACCGCGGCACCATTGATGGGGCGTGGATGACACTTTGTACTATGCCACTAGGTTCTCTATCTCCCTCCTGTACCCTGACTCATCATTGGTTGAGATCCGACCCACTACGGTCGTGTCATCAGCAAACATGTAGATGGAGTTGGAGCCATATTTTGCCATACAGTCGTGTTTGTATAGGGAGTATAGTAGGGGGCTAAGTACGCAGCCTTGCGGGGTCCCGGTATTGAGGACTATCGTGGAGGACAGTCCACTTAATGATTACGGTCTGTGGGTCAGGAAGTCGAGGATCCAGTTGCAGAGGGAAGAGCTGGATCCTAGGTTTTGGAGTTTGGATATGAGCTTGGCTGGGATTATGGTGTTGAAGTTGGAGCTGTAGTCAATGAACAGGAGTCTGACGTAGGTGTCCTTGTTGTTGAGATGCTCCAGGGATGAGTGTAGGGCCAGGGAGATGGTGTTTGCTGTGGACCGGTTGTGGCGGTATGCGAATTGCAGTTGATTGTCTCATGACCAACCTCTCAAAGCACCTCATAATGATCGATGTCAGGGCCACCGGACGGTAGTCATTGAGGCACTTTGCCTGGTTCATCTTTGGCACCAGTATAATGGTGGGCATCCTGAGGCAGGTGGGGACCTCGGAACGAAGTAGGGAGAGGTTAAAGGTGGATTTCATTGGATTTCGGCAGGAGCGGTGCGCAAGTGATTTCTGGGAGGTAAGTTTCTCCTTTAAAAACACTTACCTTCACAGGAGCAGGCCATTGGATTTCAGCGGGAGCGGTGCGCAAGTGATTTCTGGGAGGTAAGTTTCTCCTTTAAAAACACTAAAGCATTTATTTTCTGTTTTACTTTTTTTCGACCCGCGGACCTCTGGGAAGGCCCCCCCCCAACCAATAGATTCTGGTGGAGAGGAAACCCGAGACACTACACGTGTAGTGTCTCCCACCCACCCTCCTCCTCTAACCTAATAATAAGATCCATTGGTGTGAGGTAAGTGCCATATTATATTATTATTATTTTTTTTAATGTATTTATTAACCAGAACTTGGTTGGAAGTCAGAGGGATGGCAGGGAAGGTAGTGCAATGTTTCTCCTGCAGGATGTTTGAGGTGAGGGATGCCGTTAATGTCCCTGCTGATTTTACCTGCAGGAAGTGCAGCCATCTCCAGCTCCTCCAAGTCCGAGTTAGGGAACTGGAGCTGGAGTTGGATGAACTTCGGATCATTCGGGAGGCAGAGGGGGTCATAGATAGCAGCTACAGGGAATTAGTTACACCAAAGATTGGAGATAGATGGGTAACTGTAAGAGGGACTGGGAAAAAGCAGTCAGTGCAGGGATCCCCTGCGGTCGTTCCCCTGAGAAACAAGTATACCGCTTTGGATACTTGTGGGGGGGGGTAAGCCATGGGGTATGGGCCTCTGGCATGGAGTCTGTCCCTGTTGCTCAGAAGGGAAAGGGGGAGAGGAGCAGAGCATTAGTAATTGGGGACTCGATAGTCAGGGGCACAGATTGGAGATTTTGTGGGAGCGAGAGAGACTCACGTTTGGTATGTTGCCTCCCAGGTGCAAGGGTACGTGATGTCTTGGATCGTGTTTTCCAGGTCCTTAAGGGGGAGGGGGAGCAGCCCCAAGTCGTGGTCCACATTGGCACTAACGACATAGGTAGGAAAGGGGACAAGGATGTCAGGCAGGATTTCAGGGAGCTAGGATGGAAGCTCAGAACGAGAACAAACAGAGTTGTTATCTCTGGGTTGTTGCCCGTGCCACGTGATAATGAGTTGAGGAATAGGGAGAGAGAGCAATTAAACACGTGGCTACAGGGATGGTGCAGGCGGGAGGGATTCAGATTTCTGGATAACTGGGGCTCTTTCTGGGAAAGGTGAGACCTCTTCAGACAGGATGGTCTACATCTGAACCTGAGGGGCACAAATATCCTGGGGGGGGAGATTTGTTAGTGCTCTTTGGGGGGGTTTAAACTAATGCAGCAGGGGCATGGGAACCTGGATTGTAGTTTTAGGGTACGGGAGAATGAGAGTATAGAGGTAAGGAGCACAGATTTGACTTCGCAGTAGGGGGCCAGTGTTCAGGTAGGTGGTTTGAAGTGTGTCTACTTCAATGCCAGGAGTATACAAAATAAGGTAGGGGAACTGGCAGCATGGGTTGGTACCTGGGACTTCGATGTTGTGGCCATTTCGGAGACATGGATAGAGCAGGGACAGGAATGGATGTTGCAGGTTCCGGGGTTTAGGTGTTTTAGTAAGCTCAGAGAAGGAGGCAAAAGAGGGGGAGGTGTGGCGCTGCTAGTCAAGAGCAGTATTACGGTGGCGGAGAGGATGCTAGATGGGGACTCTTCTTCCGAGGTAGTATGGGCTGAGGTTAGAAACATGAAAGGAGAGGTCACCCTGTTGGGAGTTTTCTATAGGCCTCCAAATAGTTCTAGGGATGTAGAGGAAAGGATGGCGAAGATGATTCTGGATAAGAGCGAAAGTAACAGCGTAGTTATTACGGGAGACTTTAACTTTCCAAATATTGACTGGAAAAGATATAGTTCGAGTACGTTAGATGGGTCGTTTTTTGTACAATGTGTGCAGGAGGGTTTCCTGACAAAACATGTTGACAGGCCAACAAGAGGCGAGGCCACTTTGGATTTGGTTTTGGGTAATGAACCAGGCCAGGTGTTGGATTTGGAGGTAGGAGAGCACTTTGGGGACAGTGACCACAATTCGGTGACGTTTGCATTAGTGATGGAAAGGGATAAGTATACACCGCAGGGCAAGAGTTATAGCTGGGGGAAGGGCAATTATGATGCCATTAGGCATGACTTAGAGGGGATAGGTTGGAGAAGTAGGCTGCAAGTGTTGGGCACACTGGATAAGTGGAGCTTGTTCAAGGAACAGCTACTGCGTGTTCTTGATAAGTACGTGCCGGTCAGGCAAGGAGGAAGGCGTCGAGCGAGGGAACCGAGGTTTACCAAAGAAGTGGAATCTCTTGTTAAGAGGAAGAAGGATGCCTATGTGAAGATGAGGTGTGAAGTTTCAGTTGGGGCGATTGATAGTTTCAAGGTAGCGAGGAAGGATCTAAAGAGAGAGCTAAGACGAGCAAGGTGGGGACATGAGAAGTATTTGGCAGGTAGGATCAAGGAAAACCCAAAAGCTTTCTATAGGTATGTCAGGAATAAAAGAATGACTAGGGTAAGAGTAGGGCCAGTCAAGGACAGGGATGGGAAGTTGTGTGTGGAGTCTGAAGAGATAGGCGAGATACTAAATGAATATTTTTCATCAGTATTCACTCAGGAAAAAGATAATGTTGTGGAGGAGAATGCTGAGACCCAGGCTATTAGAATGGATGGCATTGAGGTACTTAGGGAAGAGGTGTTGGCAATTCTGGACAGGCTGAAAATAGATAAGTCCCCGGGGCCTGATGGGATTTATCCTAGGATTCTCTGGGAAGCCAGTGAAGAGATTGCTGGGCCTTTGGCTTTGATTTTTATGTCATCATTGGCTACAGGAATAGTGCCAGAGGACTGGAGGATAGCAAATGTGGTCCCTTTGTTCAAAAAGGGGAGTAGAGACAACCCCGGCAACTATAGACCGGTGAGCCTCACGTCTGTTGTGGGTAAAGTCTTGGAGGGGATTCTAAGTGACAAGATTTATAATCATCTAGATAGGAATAATATCATCAGGGATAGTCAGCATGGCTTTGTGAAGGGTAGGTCATGCCTCACAAACCTTATCGAGTTCTTTGAGAAGGTGACTGAACAGGTAGACGAGGGTAGAGCAGTTGATGTGGTGTATATGGATTTCAGTAAAGCGTTTGATAAGGTTCCCCACGGTAGGCTATTGCAGAAAATACGGAGGCTGGGGATTGAGGGTGATTTAGAGATGTGGATCAGAAATTGGCTAGCTGAAAGAAGACAGAGGGTGGTGGTTGATGGGAAATGTTCAGAATGGAGTTCAGTTACAAGTGGCGTACCACAAGAATCTGTTCTGGGGCCGTTGCTGTTTGTCATTTTTATCAACGACCTAGAGGAGGGCGCAGAAGGGTGGGTGAGTAAATTTGCAGACGACACTAAAGTCGGTGGTGTTGTCGACAGTGCGGAAGGATGTAGCAGGTTACAGAGGGACATAGATAAGCTGCAGAGCTGGGCTGAGAGGTGGCAAATGGAGTTTAATGTAGAGAAGTGTGAGGTGATTCACTTTGGAAGGAATAACAGGAATGCAGAATATTTGGCGAATGGTAAAGTTCTTGGAAGTGTGGATGAGCAGAGGGATCTAGGTGTCCATGTACATAGATCCCTGAAAGTTGCCACCCAGGTTGATAGGGTTGTGAAGAAGGCCTATGGAGTGTTGGCCTTTATTGGTAGAGGGATTGAGTTCCGGAGTCATGAGGTCATGTTGCAGCTGTACAAAACTCTGGTACGGCCGCATTTGGAGTATTGCGTACAGTTCTGGTCATCGCATTATAGGAAGGATGTGGAAGCTTTGGAGCAGGTGCAGAGGAGATTTACCAGGATGTTGCCTGGTATGGAGGGAAAATCTTATGAGGAAAGGCTGATGGACTTGAGGTTGTTTTTGTCAGAGAGAAGAAGGTTAAGAGGAGACTTAATAGAGACATACAAAATGATCAGGGGGTTAGATAGGGTGGACAGTGAGAGCCTTCTCCCGCGGATGGAAATGGCTAGCACGAGGGGACATAGCTTTAAACTGAGGGGTAATAGATATAGGACAGAGGTCAGAGGTAGGTTCTTTACGCAATGAGTGGTGAGGCCGTGGAATGCCCTTCCTGCAACAGTAGTGAACTCGCCAACATTGAGGGCATTTAAAGGTTTATTGGATAAGCATATGGATGATAATGGCATAGTGTAGGTTAGATGGCTTTTGTTTTGGTGCAACATCGTGGGCCGAAGGGCCTATACTGCGCTGTATCGTTCTATGTTCTAATGGTGGGCATCCTGAGGCAGATGGGGACCTCGGAACGAAGTAGGGAGAGGTTAAAGGTGTCTGCGAACACACCTGCCAGTTAGTCCATGCAGATGAGTGCACGAGCAGGAACTCCGTCAGGACCCATTGCTTTCTGTGGGTTCACTTTCAAGAAGATCAATCTACCTCCTGAGACTCTGACGATTGGTATGTGTGTGCCTGAGGCTATTGGGGTTAGGTGACATCGGCTTGTTGATTTCCTGCTCAAAATGAGCACAGAATACATTGATTTAATCAGGGAAGGGTGCTCTGTTGCTGAAGATTCTACTCGGCTTTGCTTTGTAGTCCATTATGTTGTTTAAGCCTTGCCACAACCGATGAGAGTTTGTGTTGTTAGTCTGTGACTCTCGTTTAGTCTGGTATTGTCTCTTGGCGTCCCTGATGGCTTTGCGGAGGTTGTACCTGGATTTCTTGTATAGGTCAGGGTCAGCTGCCTTGAACGCCTCAGACTTGGACTTCAGTAGGGAGTGACACTCCCAATTAAACCATGGTTTCCGGTTGGTAAACAAACTTACTGCCTTCCTTGGTACGCAGTCCTTGACACACTTACTGACGAAGTCTGTGACGTTAGTGGCATACTTGTCTAGGTTGGCTGCAGAGTTCTTGAATATGGACCAGTCTACTGACTCCTGACTCCAAAAAGTCGCATAGGAGCTCTTCCGTTGCCTCAGATCAGCATTGCACGACCTTCTTTTTTTAAAAGAAATTGGAAAATAAATCAATTTAGTGTACCCAATTAATGTTTTCCAATGAAGGGGCAATTTAGCGGGGCCAATCCACCTACCCTGCACATCTTCGGGTTGTGGGGACAAACCCACGCACACACGGGGAGAATGTGCAAACTCCACACGGATAGTGAACCAGAGCTGGGACTGAATGAGGGATCTCAGCGCTGTGAGGCAGCAATGCTAACCACTGCGTCACCGTGCTTCCCGCATGACCTTCTTAACTGGATTCTCCCGCTTAAGTTTCTGCTTGTATGCCGGGAGAAGGAACACCATCTTGTGGTCTGATTTTCCAAAATGTGGTTGGGTGATGTAGCGGTAGGTGCTCTTGATGATTGTGTAGCAGTGGTCAAGGATGATAGGGTCTCTATTGGAACAGGAGATGTGTTGGTAGAATTTTGGCAGGACACTCTTGAGGTTGGCCTGGTTGACGTCCCCCGCCATTATCAACAAGGCCTCCAGGTATTCTGTTCCAGGTTGTGTATAGCGGTGTACAATTCATCAAGCGCCTTCTTCACTTCCACCTGGGTTGGGATGTAGACTGCCATGATGATGGCAGAAATGAACTCCTGTGGAAGGTAATATGCGCGGAACTTCACAGTCAGGTATTACAGGTCCGGGGAGCAGTGGTTCACCAGGGTCACCACGTTTGAGCACTGGGCGGAACTGATGAGGAAGCAAACCCCTCCACCCTTCGCTTTGCCCATTGATGCCATGCGGTCCATCCGGTGAATTGAGAAGCCCTCAGGTTGTATGGTACAGTTCGGTGCGGCAGGGGTGAGCCATGTCTCCGTGAAACAGAACACACAGCAGTCTCTTACTTCCCTCTGAGAGGTAAGTCTAGCGTTAAGCTCGTCCAGCGTGTTTTCGATTGCTTGGACGTTTGCCAGGAGTATGCTGGGGAGAGGAGATTTGAAACCGCGTTAGTCTCACCTGCAGACCGCCGCATTTCCCTCATTTCCTAGGTCAGCGGCTGTTTCTGGGTGGTCCTGGGACCAGATGAGAGAAATCTGACCTTGTGGAAGATAAGTAGTTGCGTCTGGAAGGGTCCTGGGCTCTGGTTGCAATTTAAGGGTCGCTGGGGGGAGGGGAGGGGTGTGGGGGGAGCATGTTCATGATCCCATTGGGCCCTGGGGCTTCGCAAGGTCGGACCTTCCTTCCGGTGTGTTCAGATCCCCATGTGGCGTCTTCGCTGTTTCGGGCGTGTTTAGGCTGTGTTTGGGACACTGGCAGAGTCTTCCTGGGTTGGGTCGGGCCAGGTCATCTGGTCGGATCCAGCGCCGGTGGTCAGATCGGGCGCTCTTGGGATTGGGCCTCGGTCTAGGCCTGGTCAGGCCTCCTCATCGATTTCCTGCCTCTTCTTCTTCCGGTGAGTCGGGCCGCAGGGTGGGCCTGGCGACAGGCCTGGGTGCTGGTGATACGACTAGATCATATTTGACTATATTATATGAAATAAATACTTTCATTTTACATAAGCACTTGTTTGCTCCATTTTAATGTCAGAACTAAATGTTTTCAAATCTCTCCATAGTTTTGTACCTCCCTGTTTCAACTCTATCAATGTCCATCTCTATTAAATATCCCTTTTCCCGTCTTTACTTTATCGAGGACAACCCAGATTCTCTACTCTCTCCTCATAACTGAACTCCCTCATCCCCGGTAACATTCCAGGAAATCTCCTCTCCACCCTCTCTGAGGCCTTGCCATCCTTCCTAAAGTGGACACTACCCCAGCTGTGGCCCAATCATTGATCTGTAAAGGTTTAGCATAATTCATGCTGTAACATCATGGCAGAAATTAGGCATTAAAGTGAGATTCAACCAAACTCATTCAAAAGCATTATTTTACAATTCACTGTTACAATCCCAGCTGGTGTTACTATTTGACAAACAGATCACGGGGCGATACCCTGGCGCAATAGATTGTAACTTTTTTTTGTTTAGAGATGTGGATGAACATAGTCACAGGACCGGCAATTAAACTTAAATGAAATGATAAAATTGATGAAACATGATTAATTATAATACGTTATTCCTTCACTCCAACTATATTATTACATGCACATAGATTTATAAAGATAACACAAATTACACCAGCTATCTTATATTCTAATATTCTCAGTAAGTGTACAGTCCACGTAAACCAACAGGCCAACTGTGGTCAGACACACCACACTCTGAATCCAAGTTGCAAATGCCACTCAATATAACTTCTGTGGCTTATCAAATCCCCCAGATGCTTTGTCACACTGTGAGCCAACTGGTCTCACCCGAACTCTGACTTCCACATGAGTGTTTCCAAACTCCACTCTTGAAAATCTGCCTTAGAATCTTCTCAAATGCCTTCACCAAGGGTCCACTTCCAGGAATTCAATCTCTCCTTTCAGTTTCCCTCTGTCTTGCCCTGTGCATTCAAGCTTCCACACAATATCTCAGGTACCCAGCTATGCCAATAGAACATTACTGCTCCACAGGCAGTGTTGAGATGTCATCAAACTTTTGATTTACCTCGGTTGTCCGGATTCTCACTTTAAATCTGGTTTTTGATGCTGTCGCTTTAACTCAGGTCACTTTCTCTGTTTTTTACTTTATCTTCACCCGACAGGATCTGGTTCAGCTTCTTGTTTTGAACTGTCTTCCTGAAAGATGCATTTTGCCCCAACTCTCTAACATCTGGACTTTCTTTTCTTTTCGAAGCTCCCTTGTTCTGTCCAGCTTCTTCTGAGCTTTAAACTTAAACTTGAAAGTTCTTTCCAACCTAGAGTGGTCCCTTGTTGTAACTCAACAGCCTAGTCTTTCTTTAAACTCTATTTGTTTTCACTTGATAAATTCTCATTACCATCTATGCAGTTACACCAAACCGAAGTCAGTAATCCTTTCAAATACAGAACCACAAAAAATTAAACTTACTTAAAGCTGTGCCTTACAGATTACTTAAAACTTCCTGTTTCCTGACATCACTTATACATCCTCTCTGCGGAAATCAGTTTTGAATCCTTGCAATCCTATTAGCTGATGTTATTGTAGACAATTTGACTAAATGGTCATTGGATACACATATGTACGATAAGGGAATAGTGTAGATGGGCTTTAGAGTGGTTTCACAGGTCGGCGCAACATCGAGGGCCGAAGGGTCTATACTACGCTGTGATGTTCTATGTTCTATGTTCTAAAGTAAGGGTTGCTGAGTCACGCTACACTCCGAATGCTTCGCCCGATGTCTATGTCTATTGTGTATCTATTGTATGCCTTTTGTTTTTCATGTATCGCACAATCTTCCTGGACTGTACACAGAACAACACTTTTCACTGTACCTCGGTACATAGATTATCATAGAATTTACAGTGCAGAAGGAGGCCATTTGGCCCATCGAGTCTGCACCGGCTCTTGGAAAGAGCTACCTACCCAAGGTCCACACCTCCACCCTATCCCCATAATGCAGTAACCCCACCCAACACTAAGGGCAATTTAGGACACCAAGGGCAATTTCTCATGGCCAATCCACCTAACCTGCACATCTTTGGACTGTGGGAGGAAACCGGAGCACCCGGAGGAAACTCACGCACACACGGGGAGGATGTGCAGACTCCGCACAGACAGTGACCCAAGCCGGAATCGAACCTGGGACCCTGGAGCTGTGAAGCAATTGTGCTATCCACAATGCTACCGTGCTGCCCCACGTGCTGGTACACGTGACAATAAATCCAAATCTAATCTAAAAGATCTTGTCAAAAGAAGCAGTGTAATGATTTGCATAGGTTTGCATCCAAGGTTGGCCAATAAATGTGTATTCAAACCAAAATAAAGCACAACATTTAACTTATGCACCTATTGGGCAGAAGTCAAGAAATTAAAATGTTTCAAAGCTTTGAAAAGGCTAACAAGCCCCTAGATAGCTCTGCAGACTGAGCTGTTCAGTATCTAAGCTGCAGAGTGCAGGATGTGCCAGTTTGAGCCTTGTTCTCTCCCAAGTTAGCTGAACACAGCTTGGGTAGCACGATCACAAAGGCAAAATACAATAGATGTTGCAAACCTGAAATAAATGCTGGAAATGCTTCTTTTTAAAATCTTTATTGTCACAAGTAGGCTTACATTAACACTGCACTGAAGTAACTGTGAAAATCCCCTCGTTGCCACACTACGGGGCCTGTTCGGGTACACGGAGGGAGAATTCAGAATGTCCAATTCTCCTCACAGCACGTCTTTCGGCACCTGTGGGAGGAAACCCACACAGACACGGGGAGAACGTGCAGACTCCGCATAGTCAGTGACCCAAACCGGGAATCGAACCTGGGACCCTGGCGCTGTGAGGTCAGCAGGTCAAACAGCATCCATGGAGAGAGAAATAGGGTTAATGTTTCAGGTCAGTGACCCTTTATCAGAATGTAGAAGAGTTAGAAATGTAATAGGTTATGAGCTAGTGAAAGGGGATGGGGCATGGTGGAAATAAGAAACAAAAGACAAGTCTGGTTGAGGCGAGTGGTAGGCCACCCATCTTTTGATTCTTTAATTTATCCCATTAACTAATTTAATTATCACTTTCTCCAGCTGCTGTACCAGAAACCTTTAATCATTTGGCCCCTCCTGCTCTCCACCCAATCGTAGGCCTTCCCTTTTGGTCTTCTTCACCACCCCTTTCACTTGCTGAACATGTACATATTAGGGGCTGGTTTAGCATAGTGGGCTAAATAGCTGACTTGTCATGCAGAATAAGGCCAGCAGCGCGGGTTCAATTCCCGTACCAGCCTCCCCGAACAGGCGCAGAATGTGGCAACTAGGGGCTTTTCACAGTAACTTCATTGAAACCTACTTGTGACAATAAGCGATTATTACAACATGCAGTGAAGAAGGAGGCCACTCGGTCCATTGAATCAGCACCGACCCACCCAAGCCCTCACTTCCACCCTATCCCAATAACCCTGCCTAACCTTTTTGGACACTAAGGGCAATTTAGCACGCTCAATCCACCTAACTTGCACATCTTTGGACTGTGGGAGGAAACCGGAGCACCCGGAGGTAACCCACGCAGACACGGGGAGAACGTGGAGACTCCGCACAGACAGTGACCCAGCGAGGAATCGAACCTGGGACCCTGGCCCCTATTGACTTGTGCTACCGTGCTGCCCTAATTATATTATATTACATTGCTATTTTTTTTCCTCAGGGTGGATGAAGAGCCATAGACCTGAATTGTGAACTCCAGCTCTCTCCATAGAGGCCTCCCGGCCGGCTGAAGGTTTTGTGTTTCCTGTTGTGATTTCAGCCGAGGCAGAATCAAGCAGGGAGGGGAAGAGAAATAAATATACCAAATGGGCAAGCCTCCCCACTTCTGCTCACTGTACACTGACCCCTGCTGGAGAGGCATGCATGAGGTTTCAAGGCAAGAACAGAATGCGACTCAATCTCATCAGGGATGCCTGGCCATCCCAGTGCCGTGTGTGGCTGTCAGTGATATTCTTGTTCGAGCCAGGTTTGTGGGCAAGAATTTAGAGCCAGGTTTGTGGGTAAGAGTTTAGAGCCAGGTTTGTGGGTGAGAGTTCCAGTCCAGGTGAGAACACAAAGTCTAGGCTGACCACTCCAGAGGAGTACTGCGGAAGTGCTGCATCGTCAGAGGTGTTCAGCCTGAGGCCCGGCTAATATTTACTCCTCAACCAACATCACAGAAACAGACGATTTGGTCATTATCACATTGCTGTGCACAAACCGGCTGCTTTCTGACGACACACAACGGTGACTGCACTTCAACTAGTACTTCATTGGCTTTCAAACTCTTCGGGATGACCCGAGGTCATGAAAGGCGCTAGATAAATGCAAGTTTGTTCTTTACCATCATCGTTCAGCGATTAGAGGGACTCAGCTACCTTTAGAAATACAGGCCAGCAAGAAAAAAAATGCCTTCAGAAGGAGTAGGGCAAAAAATGTGCAAGACTAACAAAAATAAAGCGATTTTGTCTATGATAGATTCGTCGCTGGTTTATTTTTTTGCTGTGCATAGCAAACACACGATTAAACCCAGCGCTCTTAACTGACGCACCAAACTGCAGAGGATATACATTAAAGTTTAATTTGCTGAAAGCATGAACATACATCTGCAATTTGATCTTGTTAAAACAAAAGGGGTGGAGTTTAATATGGCAATGTCAGTTGATCACAGATTGATGTCTTTTGATCCAGTCGTGTTCCCAATAGCTGGCTGGACAAAACGTTCATTTTCAGCAAGCCGCTTTGTTCACAGTGGTGGGATGAGCATCATATGTTGATCGACATCCTGGGGATCTTTGTAAAGGTTTGATCAACAGTTATGTCTAAATGGAAGACTCGACTCAGTAATTCTTTTCAATTTATTTACTGGACAGCCTAGACCTGCCGGTTATGGGTTTATATTTAGCAGCCTTCACCCAACTCAGCTCTCTATGCAAGGCAGCTATGCTAATCAGGAGTTCTGCACAAGTGTTTTGTTACACAAGGAGTCAGTTTCCAGGATATTTTTACATTGAATCAACCACTCAATTTTAAAAATTCTAATTTTTGTTTTCTAATCCCTCCCATGGTCTCACCCCTCCCTATCTATGTCATCTTCTCCAGCCCTAAAATCCTCTTATATCTGCAATTCTCTAAGTCTAACAGTAAGAAATTACTCAAAGGCACATGAAACGTCAGACTGTCACATTATGGGTTGGCTCTTTCCTCAATATATGCCCAAGTGTTTAAGAATGAGCCTATCCAAACTCCAGGTCCCCAAAATGGTCTTCATATTGAGGATACCCTCCATCGTGTTGTGTGGCGCTACCCTATTAAATGGGCTAGACTTCGAACAGATCTAGCAATTTGGAAGCCTCGGCATCCATGAGGATTTGTGGGCCATCAGCTGCAGAAGTGTATACAACCACAATCTGTAATCACATGGCCTGGCATATCCCACACTCTACCATTACCACCAGGTCAGGGATCAACCCTCGTTCAATGAAGTGTGCATGCCAGGAGCAACTCCAGGTATACCATAAAATGAGGTGCCAGCCTGGTGAAGCTACAACACAGGAGTACTTGCAAACCAAACAACATGAACATAATAGACGGAGCTGAGCAAGTCCACACCCTTCAGATCAGATCTCAGCTCTGCAGCCTACCACTTCCCACCATGAATGGCAGTGGACAATTAAACAACTCAGTGGAGGAGGAGGCTCCACAAATCTTCCCACTCTCAACGGTGGAGAAGCCCAGTACATCTGTGCAAAAGGTTGAAGCATTCGCAACAATCTTCAGCCAGAAGTCCTGAGTAGGTGATCAATCTCAGTTTCCTCCAGAGGTCCCCACTATCGCAGACGTCATTCTTCAGTCAATGTGATTCACTCCACAGGATATCAAGAAACAGCTGAAGGCACTGGATATTGCAAAGGTTATGGACCCTGACAACATTCTGTTAATAGTAAAACAAGGCCAGCAGCGAGAGTTCAATTCCCGTACCGGCCTCCCCGAACAGGCGCCGGAATGTGGCGACCACGGGCTTTTCACAGTAACTTCATTGAAGCCTACTTGTGACAATAAGCGATTATTATTATTAGAAGTACTGAAGACTTGTGCTCCTGAACTTGCCATTCCCCTAGCCAAGCTGTTCCAGTGCAGCTACAACACTGGCATTTGCCCAGGTATGTACACAAGGTGCAGGACAAATACAACCGGGCCAATTACTGCTCAATCAGTCTACTCCCGCTCATCAGCGAAGCGATGAAAGGGGTCATCAATAGCGTTATCCCGTGGCACTTATTTAGCAATAACCTGCTCACGGACGCTCAGTTGGGTTTGCCAGGGTCACTCCTGACGTCTCCTGACGTCCATTACAGCCTTGGTTCAAACATGGACAAAAGAGCTGAATGCCAGAGATGAGGTGAGAGTGACTGTCTTTGACATCAAGGCAGCATTTAACTAAGTATGGCATCAAGGAGCCCTAGCTAAACTGCAGTCATGGGAATCAGGGGCATGTTCCTCCCAACCCCACTGGTTGTACTCACACCTGCCACATGGGAAGGTGGCTGTGGTGGTTTGAGGACTATCATCTCAGCTCCACAACTTCACTGCAGGAGATCCTCAGGGTAGTGTCCTAGGCCCAACCATCTTTAGCTGCTTGATCTTTCTTCCATCATAAGGCCATAAGTGGATGTTCACCGATGACTGCACAATGTTCATAAAGTCATAAAATAGAATTTACAGAGCAGAAGGCCATTCTGTCCATCAATTCTGCACAAGCCTCTGTGTAGAGAACCCTACTTAAGCCCAGGCCTCCAACATATCCCCGTAACCTCACCTAACATTTTTGACACTAAGTGCAATTTAGCATGGCCAATGCACCTAACCTGCACATCTTTGGACTGTGGGAGGAAACCGGAGCACCCGGAGGAAACCCACGCAGACACGGGGAGAACGTGCAGACTCCGCACAGACAGTGACCCAAGCCGGGAATCGAACCTGGGACCCTGGAGTGCTAATCACTGTGCCACCGTGTCGGCCAAGTACCATTCGAGACTACCCAGATAATGAAGCAGTCGCTGTCGAAATGCAGCAAGACCTGGACAATATCCAGCCTTGGGCTGACAAGTGGCAAGTAACATTTACACTACACTTGGCAGTAACCATCTCCAACAAGAGCAGATCTAACGATCGACATTTGACCATCATTGGCATTACCCTTGCTGAATCCCCCGACTGGGGGGTTACCATTAACAAAAATTAAACTGGATCAGCCATATAAATACTGTGGCTACACGAGGTTAAAGGATAGGAATCCTGCGAATAACTCACCGCCCAACTCCCCATAGCCTGTTCACCCTCTACAAGGCGCAAGGCAAGAGTATGATGGAATACACTCCCCTTGCCTGGATGAGTGCAGCTGCAATAACACTCAAGAACACATTCAGGATAAGCAGCCCACCTGAATGCTCCCCCTTCCACAAACATTTGATCCCGCCATCACCGATGAACAATGGCAGCCATGTGTACCATCTACAAGATGCAATGTTCAGGAACTCACCAAGGTTCCTTCGGCAGCACCTTTCACACCCTGGACCAATACCATCTAGAAGGAAAAGGGCAGCAGATACCCGAGAACACCACCACCTGGAGATTCCCCTCCAAGTCAGTCACCATCCTGACTATATCGCCGTTCCTGGGTCAAAATCCTGGAATTCCCTTCCTAACAGCACTGCACGTGTACCTGCACCGCAGGGACTGCAGCAGCAGCTAACCACCACCTTCGCAAGGGCAATTAGAGATGGGCAAAATATGCTGGCTTCGCCACAAATACTGGAAATGAATTAATATTCAAACAAGGGGCTGGAGGGACACGAACGAGTAAGGGAAAAAAAAGGGAGCAAATTGATTGAGATAACGAGTATTGATGATTTAATTCCTGCAATTGAACCCTCTTAATAATAATAAACGCTTATTGTCACAAGTAGGCTTCAATGAAGTTACTGTGAAAAGCCCCGAGTCGCCACATTCCGGCGCCTGTTCGGGGAGGCCGGTACAGGAATTGAACCTATGCTGCTGGCTTTGTTCTGCATTACAAGCCAGCTATTTAGCCCAATGTGCTAAACCAGCCCCTTTTGCGGTCATGTGTGTGTATGCATGAACCAAAATTCGATTCAACTAATTTTAGTTGAATACTTAACTCCACGTGCATGCACCAGTCTCTTTTTGATCAGATTCTGGCGATAAGGATGAGGGAAAGCCCCGGTCAGGTTTTAACCATTGTAAACTTGGAGCAAAAAACATTCAACAGATTGCATGCCGTGTTTCACACAACAATTACTCTTTAGTAAAAGATCCAAGAATCATTTGGAGAAAAAAAAAGCCCCAGCTGCTTTTAGGCATTCATTTTAGGGGCAGAAAATACCTGGTTAATATGTTTTAACTTGCATAGACAACCGGGAATCTGGAATCAAACCAGAAGGGAGGTTTTATTTTTTAATTTATTTATTTTCTGGGAATCAAATTGCATTTCTGGGAAGAACATTGGTTTCAAAGACAGATTGGCCCAAGTCCAATTACTGAAAGATGCAGCTACCTCATTAGCATGCGATGGCACATTCCAATACTCCCTTGGACTGACCTGAAGCTACCTCTTAAGTGCACGTACCAGTTGGCAGAGGAGCTACATTTTAGCCTGCTTGATTCACAAGAAATCCCACGGAGAACGGGTGATAACTGTTCTCACTGCTGCTACATTCTGAATACAGTTTCGGTGGCAAGATGTTCCGGTAAAAGCCACCACCCACAGCATTCCTATCTGTTTGCTCCTTGGTGTTGGCAACCTCCAGGGTTAAAGCAGGACGATCAAAGGGGGGTAGAGGTATGAACCGTATAGTGGGTGGACTGTCCTGGCTCTCCCTCCACCGCCCCCAATGAGGGGTCACATCCATCAGAAACACAATTGTTTCCCCTTGGTGACAAGGGCCGGGGGTTCCTCCAGCACAGATGGTGGACAGGCACCGACTGGGTCTACTGCCGTCTGCCCCAAGTCAGGGGCTGGTCAGCCCCATCTCCTCCCCCTGCATATTCTGCACTGCCACAATGCACGGCTGCTTGGCAATCAAGTAGCACTCGCAGTGCCATCAGCTATAATCCTCTTCAGTCAGACATCAAAACTATGGTTCTTGCTGCAAGATCACTGGGGTGTGTGGACTTGGCAGCCACTCCAGCACCTCCCTCTCCTTCAGTTCACCCAGGGATCTTTTGAAAAGGAAATCTGAAGTTGAACCAGAACGTTATGGTGAAAACATCATCGTGAGTGGTTTAAGTAGCCACGAGGAAGGGTCCTCGCACAAAGTTGATCGGGATGTTTGTAGTGGAAAGGTTAGAGGAAGTTGGGAAGAATCGAATTTGGTCAGGTGGGATAAGAGCAGAGTACCAATAGTTACTTCAACACAAGTGGTGCTGAAACTAATTTAGGTCTAAGACAGGAATGCTTGATGAAGGTTCAATTGAAGGTCAAGGACAAAACCAGTCCTCGTGGAGAAAACCTCTCCGCAGACACAGCGAAGATGGGTGAAGATCGTTCCTTAAGTTCTGAAAGTTTGGGACAAGGAATAGGAAACCAGTGGTTAAGTTTGATTTGTAAACAAATTGAAAAGAAGTTGTAGGAACTTGAACATTGTGTAACGTTTTCGTGAAGGTGTGTAATAACCCCTCTTGTGGCCATTTGTACATAAACCAAAACCAGATTAAACTAGTTTCAGTTGGGTACTTGAATTCCATGTGCAAACACCCATCCCGTCTTTCCCTACAAAGATATCACACTTCCCAAAGATAAGATGACTGATGTGTGGTGGAAAGAAAATCGCAACAAGAACAAATGTAAAAACCAAAGAGTAGCTAAACCAGTTAGAAGGAAATATTAAAACCAAGTTTTGAAAATATTGTAACTGTAAGTCAAACAAAGAATCAGTTGGGTTGTAGATGAAATACAAGCTTGTATTGTTCCGAGTGAAGGTCAGATTATACATTTGCAGTTTGGCGGTGATGAAAGTGAAATGTTACACCAGCCTTTCAGGATCCAGACTGCAAATGTGCACAGCCAGTAAGTTAGATGTCAGTGTGCTGGTGTGGAGGACCATTCAGAAGTCACAATTCAAAACTTGTAAGCCAATTAGGAGCAGAGAGGGGGGCGGTACCAGAAAGTGCAGGTAACAAGCTCTTGGCGCACATGGTGCTTCCTCTCTTTGTTCTCTTTCATAGAATCATAGAATTTACAGTGCAGAAGGAAGCCATTCAGCCCATCGAGTCTGCACCGGCTCTTGGAAAGAGCACCCTACCCAAGCCCACACGTCCACCCTATGCCCATAAACCAGCAACCCCATCTAACCCAAGGGCAATTTATCATGGCCAATCCACCTAAACTGCACATCTTTGGACTATGGGAGGAAACCGGAGCACCCCATGCAGACACGGGGAGAACGTGCAGACTCCGCACAGACAGCGACCCAAGCGGAAATCGAACCTGGGACCCTGCCACTGTGAAGCCATAGAGCTAACCGCTATGCTTCCGTGCTGCCCTTTCTTTTGTCCTGCTGGACTTTTGATTCTCTAGTTTGTATTTTAAAGTGTACAAACCAAGTTTTTTGCAATAAACTCAATCTTAAACTACCACCAGACCCCGTCTCTTATTAGAAAATAAGAGATCTTACAGACGGCCATGAATGCGATTGCACAGCAGTTGCCTACATTTTCCAAAATACGCAGCACAGACAAACTGCTCGATCTCGCTACTTGCATGCACTCTTTAAAATAAATTTAGAGTACTCAATTTTATTTGCCAATTAAGGGGCAATTTAGCATGTCCAATCCATCTACCTTGCACATCTTTGGGTTGAGTGTGAGTGTGTGTGTGTGTGTGTGTGGGGGGAAGGGGGGGGGGGGGGCGGCACACAGACACGGGGAGAATGTGCAAACTCCACATGGGACAGTGACCTGGAGCCAGGATCAAACACAGGTCCTCGGCACTGAGAGACAGCAGTGCTAAACACTGCGCCGCCCTAGAGCAATTATTTTTAGGTGAGGGTCTTAGTGTGGTGACTAGGGGTTTTTCACAGTAACTTCACTGCAGTGTTAATGTAAGCTTACTTGTGACTCTAATAACAATTACTGTTGAGGTTAAATCTTGCCACTCCCAAACACAGATCAGGTACCACCAACACCTTTTAAACAAGCTGCTTTATAAACCCGGAAAATAATATTCTTAAAGCTTGAAGCCAGCACCTGAAGAATAGTTATTTTTACAATACTGCAAGCCACATGAATTTTGGTCATCTAAGTAAATGGAGCATAATAATATGTAGAAATACTGGTCATGCTGGATTTACAATGGGAGCTTTGTAGATACTTCCTTGATTAAATCTAAGTGACATTATGGTGTACAGAAGAAAAAAAATAGCATTGCAAAAGCAACACTAACAGGCCACGTCCATTAACAAATTCAAAACACAATGCTTCAGAAATAACTTTTATTATTCCAAATGTAACAATGTCATCTTTCTAACCCACTTGTACCACAGCAGAGCTGAAACACCAGTAAGTGCACAAGACATCAGGCTAGACATACCTTAAAAGGTTTCCTGTGCAGCCTTCACAAAAGAGCAACTACTTAATGCATCATATTCACTGCAGTAAATAGCAGGCACCAACTATCAAGTACAAACAACAAAAGCCACCGATAATAGAACATTTTAGAATGGACTTGAGGAAGTCAAATTATGCAGAACATTCAAATTTGTTCCAAAGAAAGACAATATTTTCAATCATAAATTGGTGATGTGCTGTGACTAAGCAGACTAGCGAATTGCAGATAATCCTATTGATAGTTATGATAATAAACCCATTTTGAATATTAACAGTTCAGTTCATTTCCAAACATTACATGATCTATGTTGACCAATTTGTGTCATCACATTCACTGGAATGACATGGGAGTTTTCCAGCTATCAGCAGAGTCCTGTATACAAATAGTAACTTGGCAGGCTGCAAGAGTGGTTGTACGACGCAATTTATAAACGTTCCAACTTTTCACTGAGAAATTCTTCCACGTTATCAGTGTTCCATTTGAGTATGCTCAGCTCTTCTGCAATGTTCCCTTTGTCGTCCAGCAGCTTTAGCACAGGATCAGAGCCACGCACATACTGGAAAGGCAAAAAACAGAAAGCATGATAAGTTATGTATTGTAAATAAAAGCTACAAACACGCCGACACAAAATGCCAATTTTTCTATTATTCAAAACGAATTGAAGCTGGATAAAAAGCCTCTGCACAAACACATACTTGCATTGATTTTGCTACTGCTGCTTCTATGTGGAGAAGATATAGACAAATGGTTTAATCAACATTTTCTCCCAGACTGTTCCCTATAATTAGAAGGTATTTTACAAAAATGGGATTGGTTTCTAAATTTACTGATTGCTGGAGTGAGGGACCAGCATCTTAATGAAGCAATTTTACATTTACACCGCTTTTCAACAAACATTTCTCCATGACAGCTCGGGCCAAGTGCTTTTTACTGCAATAATTAGCATTATCTTACTGTGCCAGCTCCTTCAATTCACAGCAAAGGCAATTTGTGTGTTTTGCCTTCCTCGCCAAACTGGTAGCAGGTATTACAAAAGTTACAATTACTGAAACAATTTATCATAGAGGGAAAAAAAAGAATTTTAAATCAAATGCCACACCATTATGATCAAATGCCAATGGGATGCTCCATGTATATCATGCAGACTTTAAAAAAAAATCAATCAAGTAGACATTTTATCTAAGAAAACACAAGGCATTTCAGGAGCTTTGAAATTACATGTTAAGCTCTGTAACTAAACATGCATATGTGTGGCAGCCAGTTTGCGGCTGCTCAAGAACAACCCTTTCTCATTTTATTTACACAAGGCGAAAGTGCTTCTGCCACTTTTCATAAGAGCGGCTCCGCACTTTAAAAGCCAAATAACTTGGGGAGTCAGGAAAACCCAACACTCTACACAAAATCAGGAGGAAGAACATGGTAACTCCACATCGAGGACCTCAGCGGCACAGGATGAAATGAACGTAAAGGTATGACAGGGTGGCACGGTAGCACAGTGGTTAGCACGGTTGCTTCACAGCACCAGGGACCTGGGTTCGATCCCTGCTTGGGTCACTGCCTGTGCGGGTCTGCACAATCCCCCACATGTCTGCATGGGTTTCCCGCTGGTGCTCTGTATTCCTTTCACAGTCAAAAGATGTGCAGGTGAGGTGGATTGGTCACGCTAAATTGCCCCTTGGTGTCCAAATGTTCATAGATATCATAGAATTTACAGTGCAGAAGGAGGCCATTCAGCCCATCGAGTCTGCACCGGCTCTTGGAAAGAGCACCCTACCCAAGGTCAACACCTCCACCCTATCCCCATAACCCAGTAACCCCACCCAACACTAAGGGCAATTTATCAGGGCCAATCCACCTAACCTGCACATCTTTGGACTGTGGGAGGAAACCGGAGCACCCGGAGGAAACCCACGCACACACGGGAAGAACGTGCAGACTCCACACAGACAGTGACCCAAGCCGGGAATCGAACCTGAGACCCTGGAGCTGTGAAGCAATTGTGCTAATCACCATGCTACCGTGCTGCCCCAAGGTGAGGTTGCTGGGTTACGGGGATAGGGTGGAGGCGTGGGCTTAAGTACGGTGCTCTTTCAGGGGCCGGTGTAGACTCAATGGGCCGAATGGCCTCCTTTTGCACTGTACATGATTCAATGACAGCACAGCTAATTAACTCTGATAATATCCAGAATGCATGAAAAAGGCTGCTAAATGTATACCAGTGTTCCCGAGTTTCAGAAAACCTTCTGTACTAAGCTTGAAATAGAGTTGGAAGATTCCGAGTAGCTCAAAAGAAAATCCAGAAGGGAGGGGAGAGACAACATGGATAGAACCTCCACACATTTTGCTCCTCTGAACTTTTACACCATCTTGAAAACTATATTGCCAAAGCTATAAAACTGGTTTGGTCGGGTCCATAATTAAACTCCCACAATTTTAGAATAAACTGTCCTTAACAAAATGAGGTGTATGCCAAATATCTTAATGCAATGAACATGTTACATCTTCTTCAATACACACCATGGATAAAAAAAATTAAGAATTAATGAGTCATTGAGTAGTTTGTGGAGGTCCCAGTTTGTACCAACGCAGGTTGTGGATGTTGGTCAGGGTCAAAGGCATGAAAGAAGGGTGAAATAAAAACAGAAAATGCTGGATAAACTTCTTTGTCCCTTTGCACTTTTACAGAAGAAATTATCTTTCTGCAGAAGGGTAATTTTGATCCAAAAGATTGTCTTGGTTTCTCTCCAGATGTTGTCAGACCTCCTGAGTTTATTCAGCATTTTCTGTTTTTATTTCAGATTTCCAGAATCCGCAGTATTTTGCTTTTATTATTATGAGAGAAGGGTAATGGGCTCGGCCAGGGGCTTCCATTTTCAGTATTTGGTACCAAATCTCGTCATCAATTGAGAATGCAATGTCTCGAGGCACGTTTACATTTGCTGTAGCTTCAATCTTAAAACGAGTCGTTAGGCATCAGTTTCCTGTCATATGGCTCTGTTGCAGGCTTTTGCACAGCAGGAGATTTCCATTTTCTCAAAACGCTTTGTTTCGTCTACAGGAGAGTGGGGATACTGCACAGTTTAGGAGAGGATTTAAATGAGTAAAATAAATCAGATTGGAAAATCTCTGAGTAAATGGCGAGTGGTAAAACACATCCAGTGTGCTTGCATCATATCAGAGTGCACCAACATGATGAACCAGTTCAATGAGGTTTAGCCAATGACGATGGGAATCATCGAACCCCTACAGTGCAGGAGGAGGCCATTCGGCCCATTGAGTCTGCACTGATTCTTTGAATGACTGCTCTACCCAGGCCCAGTCCCCCCCATCCCCGTAACCGCATAATCTAACCATGGACACTCAGGGGCAATTTAGCATGACCAATCCACCTAACCTGCACATCTTTGGACTGTGGGAGAAAACCAAAGCACCCGGAGGAAACCCACACAGATGTGGGGAGAACACACAAATTCCACACAGACAATTACCCAAGGCTGGAATTGAACCCGGGTCCCTGCCGCTTTGAGGCATCAGTGCTAACTAACCACTGTGCCACCCTGTACAAACTCCACACAGACCGTGTGGGAAGTTAGACTCCTGACACCACGTCCAGAGTCTAAAATTAATTGTCGCTTCTACTGCATATAATTAGAGTCTATATGACTTATTTAGGATCCGATTTCGTAGCACATTTTTAAAACCTATCTTCTAAACATATAAACAGCAAAAATGGTAAGTGTGGGCTTGATTAAGGACTAAAAAGGAGATCTTCTTGTGCAGCCAGAGGGCATCAATGATGCACATTGCGTTCTCCTGAGAAAATAATTCTGCTCTTCTCTCAGTAAAAGATAAGGCAGTAGCAATATTGTATAAGATTTGAAAAAAATTATAAACAGCATGTACGTAAAATGTTGGCAATTTTCAAAGTAGTAAAGCCTCCTGTCCAGATGAGGAAAGCATGGGTGGAAATTACAAATGTTTGGGCTACACTCTTCCTATCCTCCTTAGATATAGGACAGGTGTCAGTGGACTGGTGGCTTGCAAATGTTCCAAACTCTTTCAAAACAAAAGGGGAGGAGAAAGGGAAAGGCAAATACAGGCCAGCTAGCCTAATGCCTATATTGGGGGCACCTTGAGACAACATAATCAGGGACAAAAATCAGTTGGCGCTTGGAAAGAAATACAAATCAGAACATTCTGGAAAAGCTCGGCCCATCTGGCAGCATTAGTGGAGAGAGAAACAAAGTTCATGCTTCGAATTCAATACAATTTCTTTGGAACTGAAGAGGTGGACGTGAGGAGTTTTATGCTGTTGCAAAAAGGAGGTGGGGGTGGGAAGGTGGAACAAAGGAGGTCAGGGATAGGGGAGATTAAATGACAAAGATGTCATGGAACAAAAGGCAAAGGGACTGGTAAAGAAAGCACTGGTCTGGAGTAGGTGTTGCCAGCAGAACGAAAGCAAGAGCTGTCTCAAGTCAAAAAATATGAGAACTAAATTCAGACGTGCACTTGGGGCAAAATGATCAAAATAGAGGTTAGAGGTAATGGTCTGAAATTTTTGGATTCAACGTTCAGTCCAGAAGGCTTTGAAGTGCCTTATCGGAAGATGAGGTGCTGTTCCTCCATCTTCATTGGAACATAGTAGTAGGCAAAGGACTGAAACGTGAGCATGAGAACAAGAAGGTGACTTGAAATGGCAAGCATCCATGGCAAGCTGATGGCAGGTGTTTTGCAAAGTTGTCACCCAGTCTGCATTTCGTCGTCTCAATGTGGGAGTGTGCAATGTGAACAGCAAATACAGTAGACTAAATTGAACCCAGTACAAGTAAATCATTGCCTCCTCACCTGGGGCTTATTTGTCTAGTTCTTGGAGAGTGTGTGCACACAAAAAGCCTGTTTGGATTTGAAGGCATAGCGTTTAATTTGATCGAGTTCTTTGATAAAGGTTAATTGCTGAAGTGTGACTGATTCACATCTCTGCTAACCACATATTGTGTTTCTTTACTTGTCCCATTAACGCTCCCTTTGGCCTTGCACCATGAAACATTGTGTGATTAATATCTCCTGCCCACCACCCTATCACAGGCCTTGCCTTTTGTGCTCCTCACCCGTCCTTCTTTCATTTGCTCAATCAGAAAAGTCACAGGCCTGAAACATTTACTCCGCTTCTCTCTTCAAAGGTGCCCTTTGACCCGAGGATTGCCAGCATTTTCTGGTTTTATTTCAGATTTCCAGCATCCATAGTACTTGGCTTTTGGAATATCGACGCTTGTGCTGTTCTATCCACTACTGCACAAAAACTAATTACAGCACACAAAAGCCAACTTTGTTGTCAATATGGTGTCATTTTGGACCATTTGAAAATGTTCCGACAGGGCTACAAAGGTGAACATAGGACTCAGATTTAAGGTGATTTGACATAAGAAAAAAAATAAGCTGAGATTTGTGATCTGGAATGCATGGCCTGAAAAAGGCTGGTGGGGGGAGCAGATTCAATGGGAATTTTCACAAAGGAATTGGACAAATACTTGAAGATAAAAAACTTTACAAAACTATGGGAAAAGAGCAGGGGACTGGGATTAATGAGATAGTTCTGTCAAAGAGTAGACACAGACATGATGGACTAAACGGCCTCCTTCTGTTGGAATTATGGAATTCTGTCAATGTGAATAAGGCCATTCAGCCAGTCGTGCATGTGAGAACTATCCCCCATGCTCTGTCCCTCTAGCCTTACAATCCTTTTCTCTTGTCAATGTCACCAATTTCTGTTCAGCTAACAGCCCCACAGTAATGTGAAGGTGCCACAGTAATAATTATTAACAAATATTTTTCTGGTGCAAACATTTACAGTAGAATTGCTACAATGACAGGGAAAATTTAAATGTGTGCTGTCGATATCCTGTATTATGCTTACATATTTATGAGATTCCAATTTTCCTCAAAGAATGCTTAATGTATTTCAGTATAGGAAATTATTTTTAAAATATTTTTATTCGAAGATTTGTCATTTATAACAACATAATATCAATACAGTATCAACACGGAAAACGGATTTACAATGTTAGAAGACGCAACCAACCATATAGATCCCATCCACAAAAGAAACACCCTTTACCCAACAAGAAAACTAACCCCCATCCCTAATAGCTGATGGCGATTAATTCTTTAAGGAGGAAATGAATGGCTGTCACCTCTGGTAGAACCCCTCGATCGACCCCCTTGATGGTGTACTTGACCTTCTCCAAATGTATAAATTCCACGAGGTCAACCAACCAGATTGAGGCACTGGGCGGAGTAGAAGATCATCACCCCAGCAGAACTTGCCTCTGGGCTATTAGTGAGGCAAAGGCGGGAACATCCGCCGCCTCCCCCCCCCCCCCCCCCCCAGTCTGCAGCCCCGATATCCCGAACATGCCAAAGGACAAGGTTCCAGATCAATGTTATGAATTGCTGACATGTTGCTAAAGGAGGGGACCCAGAAGCTTGCCATCTTGGGACACAACCAGAATATAGGAGTGTGATTAGCCAGTCAAGATGGTCACCAAATCCACCCACAGAGCGAAACAAAGAAAAATCCCGTCACCATTAGCTAACTCACCCCTCCCGCATCCCCCTCCAAAAATGTTAGTTGGGATTACTGGGTTACAGTGATAGGCTGGAGGCGTGGGGCTCAAGTAGGGTGCTCTTTCCAAGGGCCGGTGCAGACTCGATGGGCCGAATGGCCTCCTCCAGCACCGTAAATTCTATGATTCTATGATACAGGCCACGGCTGTTCTTTAGACAATGGAGAGGGTTGACAACTTCAAATTCCTAGGTGTACACATCACCCAACAATCTGTCCTGATCCACCCATATCATCGCTATGGCCAAGAAAACACAACAGCGCCTATACGTCCTTAGGAAACTAAGGAAATTCGGCATGTCCACATTGACTCTTACCAATTTGTACAGATGTACCACAGAAAGCATCCAATCTGACTGCATCACAGCTTGGTATGGCAACTGCTCGGCCTAAGACCGTAAGAAACTAGAGAGTTGTGAACATAACCCAGTCCATCACGCAAACCCGCCTCCCATCCATTGACTCTGTCTATATCTCCCGCTGCCTTGGGAAAGCAGGCAGCATAATCCAAGACCCCTCCCACCCAGGTTATTCTCTCTTCCAACCTCTTCCACCGGGAAGATACAAAAGTTTGAGAACACACACTAACAGATTCAAAAACAGCTTCTTCCTTGCTGTTACCAGTCTCCTGAATGGCCCTATTATGGACTATTCTCATCTTCTTTACTGTGGGAGCACTCCTCGATGATGGATTGCACTTCGGCCTCATGCACACACACAGTACTGGAACTCAACAATAGCAGTATTTGTCTCTCGGCTAACACATCATGAATACAGATTATCTGGTCACTTATCTCTGTGCGTAAATTGGGGTACAGTAAAGTTGCCATTGTCCCAGATGACCATAGGCAGCCTTCCCCTTTGTGGAAGGGAGCTGACTGGTGGTCATCTAACCTGAGGCAAGGGTTAAGGTTGAGAAGGCAAGGGGTAAGGTTGAGAAGGTGGGGGCTTCATGAAATACGGGAATTGAACCCGCGCTGTTGGCCTTTGCACTGCATCCTGAACCAGCTGTCTAGCCAAGTGACCTGAACCGGCAATACTGGGGTAACAACTGTGTGAAATACTCTTTCCAAGGGAAAAGCTTTTTGAAATTCCCGAGTGCACAAGATGCTTTATAAATACAACGTTGCCCTTTCACTGGCTAAATGACAACTGATACAGTTGAAATATGCAGCAAAATATCCTATTTCATATAAAAACGTGGGTCCCACAGGCATAAATCTAAATTTGGAAGGTTACTTCAGGTGAAAGTTTTGAGATGTTTCATGAATTTTGGAACAAGGACAAGTTTAAGTGGAGCTTTGTAATCTGATTCAAAGCAGCTGTGTCATTTAGATTGACTTCAACAACTTTGTCTTACTGCATGCTTCTATAAATGACTGAATTAACTTGGCCAGTTATGGAAAAACCTTACGTGACCGACAGGAATAGTGCTCTTAGTTTGTGTGGGAACTTACTAGAAGGCCTGTGTATAATATGAGGCAATGAATGGATTTATCACTTACCTTGGGCATGCCAATTCAGGTTATTTGGTGCATAAAGTTTCAACTTATTTAGCTCATGGAAGTTCAACTTTATCTGTGGCAGCTGACTCACGTGAGCAAATCTTGACCAGTTCAACAAGAAATCCTTCAACACTCCGAGGTACTTTTAATTCGTTTTAGCATGAAACAACTCTATGCAAATAGTCACGACATGAATAACCACTCAAAAGGCTATATAACAAATACTTCCCTGACTTCTCTTCAGAAGGATGGAAGAAGTTGGTGTTCTCACCAGAGCTTCTCACAGATAAAGAAATTGGTACTGAAAACATTTTTGGTGAGAGAAGTGGTAGCCAAAAGGACATCTGGTACCAGAACACAAAAAAATCTGTACTTCAATCTATAAACAGAGACCATCTCCCCCCAAAAAATCACCATAGCCTGGGAATATATACTATGGCACCAATCAATCCAGAAAGCTACATAGAGGGAAGATTAGGGTGAGGCGATTATACATGCCTGACTGCAAGAGGATAGCTAGGGAAGAATGGAATACTCAACCAAGCTGAAATGAAACACATGGGCAGCAAGATGCAGACTTGTTTTCTACCTAAGAGAAGAAGGTTGTAATGCAAAGTTATTTGCCACTCCATGAAAAGTAGATTTTTTTTTTTTTTTTTTTTTTTTTTTTAAGTGCCCAATTCTGTTTTCCGAATTAAGTGGCAATTTAATGTGGCCAATCCACCTACCTGCACATCTTTTGGGTTGTTGCGGTGAGACCCACGCAGACATGGGAAGAATGTACAAACTCCACACGGACAGTGACGCCGGGATCGGTATCGAACCCGAGTCCTGGGTGCCGTGAGGCGCCAGTGCTAACCACTGCCCCACCATGCCGCCCTTGGAAATTAGATGTTGAGTTAGTGTTAGTTTTCATAAATGACACCAGGTTGACTAGTGTCCCAAGCTTGAATTATGTCATCAAGTATTTCTTGTGGATATTTTTCTTTATGCTTACCAAGATGTGAGATGTTCCTGCTGCAGAATGGAAGCCTGATTACTTCAGGTACTCAGCGTCAGCGTATGGTCGGATTATAGATGCAGAATTAAACATTCACTCCACTTCAGCACCAGTACCCCAAAAATAAGATTTCCCATAACTATCCAGTGGCCTCAAAGGCAGGGTCAGTCAGGTCTTTCATTCGGGACTAGACTCAAATACTAGAGGGGTTGCGATCCTGATCAATAAACGGGTGGTGTTTGAAGCGGGTAGAATAGTCTTGGACGTGGGAGGTCGGTACATTATGGTCAGTGGGAAACTGGAGGGGGTGCAGGTGGTATTAGTAAATGTGTCTGCGCCAAATTGGGATGATGTGGAGTTTATAAAGAGGATGCTGGGGAAGATACCGGACCTGGACTCGCACAGGTTCGTCATAAGAGGGGACTTCAACAGTTATTGACCATGGCTTGGACTGGTCAAGCTCAAAAACGGGCAGGGTGCCAGCAATGGCAAAGGAACTAAAAGGGTTCATGGAGCAGGATTGGGGGGGGGGTGGTGGATCCATGGAGATTTGGGCAGCCGAGGGTGAAGGAGTTCTCCTTCTACTCACACGTGCATAAAGTGTACTCCCGGATTGATTTCTTTATTTTGAGCAGTGTCTTACTGGCAGGGGTGGAGGACACGGGGTACTGGGCGATCACAATCACAGACCATGTCCCGCTCAGGGTTGACTTGCAGGTTAGTAAAGACAGTAATCAGCGCCCGCAATGGAGGTTAGATGTGGGACTTTTGGCTGACAAAGGGGTGTGTGAGTGGCTGAGGAAATGTATTCAGAACTACCTGCAGGTCAACGACACGGGGGAAATTTCAGCAGCGGTGTTCTGGGATGCACTGAAGGCGGTGGTCAGAGGGGAGCTGATCTCGATCCGGGTCCATAGGGAGAAGGTGGACAGGGCAGGGACAGACCGACTGGTAAAGGAGATACTACAGATCGATAGGAGGTATGCGGAGACCCCAGAGACAGGGCTTTTAAGGGAGCAGCAGAGGCTACAGGCGGAGTTCGGCTTGTTAACCACAGGGAGGGCGGTGGAGCAGCTGAGAAAGGCGAGGGGGGCGATCTAGGAGCATGGAGAGAAGGCCAGCAGAATGCTTGCACAGCAGCTTAGAAAGATGGAGGCAGCTAGGGAGATAGGGAAAGTAAATGACAGAGATGGGAATCTGGTTGGAGATTCACAGGGGTGAATAAGGCATTTAGGGATTTCTACAGTAGGCTGTACAGGTCGGAACCCCCTACGGGGCCGGAGGAGATGAGGCACTTCTTGGAGGGACTGAATTTTCCAAAGGTGGACGGGGAGCTGGTAGAAGGGCTGGGGCCCTCGACCGGGTTGGAAGAGATAGTGGAGGGTCTGAAGGCCATGCAGTCGGGTAAAGCCCCGGGACCGGATGGGTACCCAGTGGAGTTTTATAAAATGTTCTCTGGGATATTGGGGCCGGTGTTGATGAGGATGTTCAATGAGGCAAGGGAAAAGGGGTGCTGCCCCCAACGACGTCACAGGCCACGATTTCGCTGATTCTGAAGCAGGACAAGAACCCGGAGCTGTGTGGGTCCTACAGGTCGATATCCCTGTTGAATGTGGATGCCAAATTGCTGGCCAAAATTTTGTCCTCCAGGATTGAGGATTGTGTTCCGGATGTTATTGGGGAAGACCAGACGGGGTTTGTTAAGGGTAGGCAGTTGGTGGCCAATGTAAGAAGGTTGTTAAACGTGATCGTGATGCCCCTGGAAGGTAGGGAGGTGGAGGTAGTGATCGAAATGGATGCAGAAAAGGCTTTTGATCAGGTAGAATGGGATTATCTGTGGGAGTACTGGGACGGTTCAGATTTGGCCGGGGCTTTATTGACTGGGTCAGGTTGCTGCATCAGGCTCCTGTGACAAACGTATGGACGAATAGGACAACATCGGACTATTTTAGACTGCACTGGGGGACAAGACAGGGATGCCCCCTCTCCCCACTGTTGTTCGCGCTAGCTATAGAGCCGTTGGCAATTGCTCCAAGAGCCTCAAGGGGCTGGTCCGGGGGGGGGGGGGGGGGGGGGGGGGGGCCGCACAGAGTCTTGCTCTATGCAGACGGCCTGCTTCTGTATGTATCGGACCAATAGAGGGGATGGAGGAAATCATGAGGATTCTAGGGGAATTTGGCCGGTTTTCGGGGTATAAGCTAAATATGGGGAAAAGTGAGATGTTTGCGGTCCAGGTGAGGGGACAGGAGAGGCGATTGGGGGAGCTGCCGTTTAGATTAGTAGGGGGAAGCTTTAAGTACCAAGGCATTCAAGTGGAGCGGGAATGGAACCGGCTGCATAAATTAAATCTGGCCCAGCTCGTAGACCAAATGAAGGACGATTTTCGGAGGTGGGGCGTGCTTCCGTTGTCACTGGCTGGGAGGGTGCAGACGGTGAAGATGACGGTCCTCCCGAGATTCCTTTTTGTATTTCAGTGTCTCCCCATCTTTATTCAGCGGTCCTTTTTTAAACGGGTCAACAGAGTGATCATTGGCTTCGTCAGGGTGGGCAATAACCCGCGAGTAAGGAAGGTAATGCTTGAACGGAGTCGGGGAGAGGGCGGGCTGGCGCTGCCAAACTTTAGTAACTAATACTGGGCGGCAAATTATAGCCATGATCAGGAAGTGGGTGGTGGGGGAGGGGTCGGCATGGGAGTGTATAGAGGTGGACTCATGCAAGGGGACCAGTCTGGGGCGTTGGCAACTGCGCCTCTGCCATTCCCGCCGGCACGGTACTCCACCAGCCCCGTGGTGGTGGCAGCCTCGAGTCTGGGGGCAATGGAGGAGACATGTGGGAGCAGAGGGAGCATCGGTCTTGTCCCCAATCTGTAATAATCACCGGTTTGCCCTGGGAAGTATGGATGGGGGGTTCTGGATATGGCGGAGAGCAGGGATTGAGAGGATGGGGGATATGTTTATAGAGGGGAGCTTTCCGAATAGGAGGGCGCTGGAGGAGAAGTTTGGGTTGGCGAGTGGAAACAAATTCAGGTATCTGCAGGTGCGGGACTTCCTACGTAAAGAGGTATCAACCTTCCCGCTCCTACCACTAAGGGGGATTCAGGACCGGGTTGTTTCCAGAGGGTGGGTAGGAGAAGGGAGTGTCCTTGACATTTACAAGGAACTTATGGGGTCAGAGGAGACGCAGACCGAGGAGCTGAAGCGCAAGTGGGAAGAGGAGCTGGGAGGGGAGCTAGAGGATGGTCTATGGGCGGACGCGTTGAGTAGAGTCAACGCGTCCGCAACATGTGCCAGGCTCAGCCTGATACAATTCAAGGTCGTTCATCAGGCTCACATGACAGTGGCCCGGATGAGCAGATTCTTTGGGGTGGAAGACAGGTGTGCAAAATGTGCGGGAGGATCAGCGAACCATGTCCACATGTTCTGGGCATGTCCGAAGCTTAGGGGATTTTGGCAGGGGTTTGCAGCTGTCAGGTTCACGGTGTTAAAAACAAGGGTGGCACGGAGTCCAGGGATGGCGATTTTCGGGGTGTCGGAAGGCCCGGGAATCCAGGAGGAGAAAGAGGCAGACGTTCTCGCCTTTGCTTCCCTGGTAGCCCGGAGACGGATACTATTAGCTTGGAGGGACTCAAAGCCCCGAAGTCAGAGACCTGGCTATCGGACATGGCTAGCTTTCTCTGTTTGGAGAAAATCAAGTTTGCCTTGAGAGGGTCACTGTTAGGGTTCGCCCGGAGGTGGCAACCATTCGTCGACTTCTTCGCGGAAAATCGTCAGCAGAAGGGGGGGGGGGGGGGGTGGTTAGTTTAGCTCAGAGTAGTGGGTTAATAAAGGTGGGACCTGTAAGGGAGGGAGACGGCTTTTGCACTATGTTTATAGTTTCATGTACATTGTTTATTTTGTTGTTGTTACAATACCAAAAATACCTCAATAAAATATTTATTTAAAAAAAAAACTATCCAGTGGCCTCAAGAGAGAAATTGTCAATTAAGAACAGTAGCATTATATGCCCATGCGTACTGCAGATTAGAGAAAGTTAACCCAAAGAAGAATTTTACAGCAAATTGGTTGGATTAAATCCCACCATCCAGTTTCTGCACTCAGTTACAAGGAAGTCATCTACCCTTAACAGAAAAAGAACAGGGCGAGCTTACAATGTCTCAATTTATTTGATGTACCAGAAAATACAAACTCAGTACCATGTGGGGCTTCTTGCCACCAACTGCTTAATCCCCAAGTAAGGGGCTGTTTTGCAAAAGATTTTCCATCATGAGGCTGAATCCTCTTCCAGGACACTTTAGCCCTTTCTTTCTGCTACCACTGCCTCTTTGCCTTAAGGCTACCTCACGCAATGTCTTAATCTTGCACACTTGCTCAAGGAAATATTTCAATTGCATGGCGAGCAATTGCACAAATTACCCTTTCATGCAGCCATTCCATGCCTGTGCTGAATTCATATGATAAGGATTTGGGGTAGCACAGTTGCTTCACAGCTCCAGGGTCCCAGGTTCGATTTCTGGCTTGGGTCACTGTCTGTGCGGAGACTGCACATTCTCCCCATGTCTGCGTGGGTTTCCTCCGGGTGCTCCGGTTTCCTCCCACAGTCCAAAGATGTGCAGGATTAGGTGGGTTGGCTGTGCTAAATTGCCCTTAGTCCAACAAAGGTTAGGTGAGGTTACGGGGATAGGATGGAGGTTTGGGGATAGGGTAGTGTGGGGATAGGGTAGTGTGGGGATAGGGTGGATGGATGGGCTTAGGTAGGGTGCTCTTTCCAAGGGCCGGTGTAGACTCGATGGGGCGAATGGCCTCCTTCTGCTCTGTAAATTCTATGATTCTGTTTATTCCAATCCTATTCTCAGACTTTTTCTAATTTCCTTTAATTCATTTCTTCATGTAATTATCTCACCATCTTCTACTACAGTAATGCAGTAGCAATTTCAAATTTATGTCTTCTTGTTACTGATTTTCTGGTAGTAATCTTTCACTATTTAAAATATTAAATCTTTGTATCCTTTTCTTCAAGCTTCTCTGCGCAGTCCTAAATTTAGAAATCTCCAATCACAATATTCTTTTACTATCACTACGCAGTAAATTTATATTGACACTTTCCTATGGCTCCAATGTATTTCCTATAGAGAGTTGCTTAAATTATATTTTGTTAAAATTTATGATCTAGCTGCTTTTTAAAAATAAGGAATCCAATTTGTCATTTTCTTAGCATTTCTCACAGGTAAACTTGCTGTCAAGGAGCTGCAAGTATATGCTTCAACCTCTGTTCCATTTCTGGCCTCTATGGTTTCGTTTCCACTGCAGAGGCAGCGAATAGGGCAGTAGGAGACATTAGACGAGTATGGCAGGGGGACATGTATAAATAAAGCAAGCTGAAGGATTGGAAACCACCAGACAGATAAGGAAAGGAATGCGGTGAAGGATAAGGTTAACCTGGAGAATTTTTAGCAAGATGACTGAACTTCGTGTTGTGACAACAGGAAATCATCTTGTGCTTAGGGATCTCAGAAAAATGTAAAACTAGAGTGTTCGGGAAGTAATCCAGAAAGGACAGAAGAAATGGCAAGCAATGACATCTTTGGACAACAATGACTGAATTACAGCACTGGACTATTCCAGATCATAACTAACTTAAATTATATATATATATATATATATATATATATATATATATATATATATATATTATATATATATATATATATATATATAATATATATATAATATATATATATATATATTTAAAATTTAGAATATCCAATTATTTTATTTTTAAATTAAGGGATAATTTAGCGTGGCCAATTCATCTACACTCCTCATTTTTGGGTTGTGGGGGTGAGACCACACAGACATGGGGAGAATGTGCAAACTCAACACGGTCAGTGACCCGGGGCCTGGATTGAACCCGGGCTCTCAGCGCCGTGAGACAGCAGTGCTATCCACTGCGCCATAACTTAAATGATATTATGGTTGCATTATCTTGATTAAAAGATTGGCCATGGTCTGGAAAAAAAAAATCAATATTAAAAACCAGCACTCAAGTTTATAACTGGAATTGGGGATATATACAAATGGCTGGGGGAGCAGGGAGGCGAACATGTGGTGAAGATCAAGGAGAAATGGGAAGCGGAGTTGGGAAGGAGATCAATTGGAGAGTATGGAGTGAGGCACTGCGTAGGGTAAACTGGACCCCTAATGTGCAAGGATGAGCGGGTAAACTGGACCCCTAATGTGCAAGGATGAGCCTGATACAATTAAGGTGGTGCACAGGGTGCATATGACTTGGGCGAGAATGAGTGGGTTCTTTCAGGGGGTAGCAGATGAGTGTGAGAGGTGTGGGCGCACATGTCTTGGGGTTGCGAGAAATTGGGAAGATTCTGGTTGGGGGTGTTCGCGGTCTTAGCCAGGATAGTGGAGGAGGAGGTGGATCCTTTGGTGGAGATATTTGGGGTTTCAGAGAAGCCAGAGCTCATGGAGAGGAGGAAGGCCAATGCCGTGGCCTTCGCCTCTCTGATTGCACGGCGGCGGATTTTGCTGGAGTGGTGGTCGGCAGCGCCACCGGGGGTAGCAGCTTGGTTGGGTGACCTGTACGACTTCCTGCGATTAGAGAAGTTAAAGCAGGAGTTAAGGGGCTCTGCAGGGGCCATGCAGTTTCCCACTATCAGCCTAATTTCTTGCATTCATTCTTCTGAATTCTCTCATGTCATTGGCAAGGCCAGTATTTGTCACCCATTCTTAATTGCCTTTGAGTAGGTGATGGTGAGCCACCACCTTGAACCGTTGCAGACCATCTGGTGCAGGTACATCCACAGTGTCGTTAGGAATGAAATTCCAGGATTTCAATGCAACAACAATGAAGGATTGATGATATAGTTTCAAGTCAGGACAGTAACTGCACTAGTTCATATACAAGTCAGCATCTTATTGTCTTAATATTACATTTTAATTGGGTCACATTTCAACGTTTTTGACCTTCTCAAGGCTCTGGAGAAGTGAGAATTACAGAGGATAAAGCTGACTTTTGTGCATACTCCTACTGGACGTCTTGACATGTTAGGCATTTATTCACAACTTTTTCCAAAAGCTTAAAATTGCAACTGTTACTGAAAAGTGAAAAATCAGCAATGGAAATAAACAATTCATTGTAAGGAATCAAAACACATGAACAGTGATGGTACAGTATTATCAAGTTGGAGAGGAATTCAGAATGACGCTCAATTCCCCTCTTTGTTGATGAGGTTTACCCAGACCAGTCTCCACTTGCTAATTAGGTATTAACAATGAAGTTAATACAAATCCTGTGAAAATGTCAACAGCAGCCACACTGCCGAGCTTAAACAAAGATGAATGGGCATTCACCCTACTTGGATTAAGGACCGGTAGGAACCAGACTTAATTGAATGATAAATACCACATCAGAACATTGTTGTGGCACCCCCTATGACAATTATAGCAAGGCATATTTAAAAGTTACTGTCTTATCTGTAAAAATTTCAATTGAAAAAAAATGTACCTTGATCTGCAGACCCTTGAACATCTTGGGCTTATCACCTCTGACAAAAGCTGGAAAATGTATTTTAAAAATATATATATTTAGGAAACTTTGTGGACAAAAGCTTTAAAAAAAACAGAGTTAGTTTACCATATTACACAAAATCAAACATTTAATAATTTTATTGCAAGTTTGTAACATATTGTTACACTTAAATTATTGCTTCTCAATAGCATACAACAGCAGTTGCACAATACAATTCAAACCATATCAAGTATTTTGGGCCATTTTCTTCCTCGACTGCACAAAACTCAGTTCTGTTTGTCACATAATTCAAGTGTGGCAAGCTAATTAACGTGTGGATGGTTCAGGTTGCTTGCAGAATGCAAAATACCCAACTTCATGAGGGTACTCACAAATCATACGCATCAAATTTAGAAACATTCATCATTTTAACTGGTACTCACATTCAAAGGCATAATACTCCTGGCATTGCACAAGCAAACAGCATCTCCACTCAACACAAAAGACAAGTTTTGAGGAAGTAACTAAGTGGGGGTGGGGCTATGCCAATTTTCTCGGTCAATTTAAGATAAGAGAACCCCCATTGGTTCACCAGCGACATTTAAACTCAACTAAACTCCAGTTGTTGGACTTGTTCGACGTCCAACTATTCACCCATACAGTTTGGAAGCAAGACAAAATTGCAAGGCTACTTATGGGAAATATTCCAGTGTTGAAAGTAATATAGTGTAAAGACATGAGACTAATTTCCCATTCTAATAAACTGAGTCATGATCTTCCATGATGCATCAACTGCGTTTCTTATTTATAGCTATCTTGTGATATATATTGCAGGATAAAGTGCGTGAATCTAAGATAGAATGCAAAACGACTTCCGGTTGCGGCTATGCGGAGCTAAGTCGCACATTCGGCGGCTCCTTCAAAAACGGACTTTTGGGCTCTTTTCAGGGCCCCCAACAGCACTTTTTCGACTTTTCAAAGTGTGGGAAGGAGATTACAACAATTCCCCGATAATATATGGCTTTTACCAGGAGCAGGGCGACTAAAAAGGTGGTGGTGGACCCGAAGAAGGTGAGAGGGAAGAACAAAATGGCGGCGGGCAGAGACCAGGCAGCGTGGATGCAGTGGGCGGAAGATCAGCAGGAGGGTATCCAGCGCTGCCTCAGAGAGATTAAAAAGGACCTGCTAGAGCCGATGAAGGCGTCTATTGATAAGCTGCTGGAGACACAGATGGCCCAGGGAGTGGCGATCCGCGAGGCTCGACAAAAGATCTCTGACAATGAGGACGAGATCTGAGGCCTGGTGGTAAAGGTGGAGGCGCACGAGGTGCTCCACAAGAAATGGCAGGAGCGGTTCGAGGAGATGGAGAATCAGTCGAGGCGGAAGACTCTGCGGATTCTGGGCCTCCCGGAGGGGCTGGAGGGGCCGGACGTGGGGGCCTATGTGGTCACCATGTTGAACTCGCTGATGGGAGCAGGGTCCTTCCAGGGGCCCCTGGAGCTGGAAGGGGCCCATAGAGTGCTGGCGAGGAGGCCCAAGGCTAACGAGCCTCCGCGGGCGGTGCTTGTGAGGTTCCATCGGTTCGTCGATCGGGAGTGTGTGCTCAGGTGGGCCAAGAAGGAGAGGAGCAGCAAGTGGGAGAACGCAGAGGTTCGGATATATCAGAACTGGAGTGCGGAGGTGGCGAAGAGGAGGGCCGGGTACAATCGAGCGAAGGCGGTGCTGCACAGGAAGGGGGTGAAGTTTGGCATGTTCCAGCCGGCGCGATTGTGGGTTACCTACAAGGACCGGCACCATTATTTTGAATCTCCGGAGGAGGCGTGGGCCTTTGTTCAGGCCGAGAAGTTGGACACACATTGAGGGTCGGGATGGGCGATTGGGGACTACGGTTGATATGCTATGTTTATCTTTATTTCGAGGGGGGGGGGGGCGCCTTTGTATTGCTCCGGGTTTCTTTTTCTTTGTGTTTTTTCTCTTTTGGGTCGGTGAGGGTGGCTGGGGCGGGTTGGGCACTGTTTTGGTTGGGTTGGTCGGGGGGGGCTCTTGGAGGCCCGAGTCAGGGGTGAGGGGACCGGGCCTGTAAAAGGAGCTGTGTCAGAGGTGGCAGGGCCTGGTAGGTGGAAAGCGCGGGCTTTTTCCCGCGCTGAAGACTGGAGGGGGCGGGGAAGCGAGGATTGTTTCCCGCGCTTAGAACAGGAGGGGGAGAGCCTATGGATGGGGACGGGAGAGGAGGATGTGCCACACAATGAGAGGAGTTGAAGGAGAGGCGGGAGTGGCCGGGGTCAGCAGGAGTCAGCTGACTTGCGGAAGTGCAATGGGGGGAGTAAATCAGCTAGGATGGGTCCTAGCCCGGGGGGGTCGAGTTGCTGCTGCTATGGTCAAGGAGACGCTGGAGCGAGTGGGGGGGGGGGGGGGGGTCGTCGAGACGGGGGTATGCCGCTGTGGGGAACGGGCCAGGTGTGGGGTGCGGGCGCGTGGCTGGCCGAGGAGGGGTCATGGCTAGTCAGCGGGGGAGGGGGGCGGGTAGCCCCCTAATCCGGCTGATAACCTGGAATGTAAGGGGACTGAATGGGCCGGTTAAGCGGGCCCACATGTTCGCGCACCTGAAGGGGCTCAAGGCGGATGTGGTTATGCTTCAGGAGACACACCTGAAGGTGGCAGACCAGGTAAGATTGAGGAAAGGGTGGGTAGGTCAGGTGTTTCATTCTTCTCACATGTCCATAAGGCTTATTCCCGAATCGACTTTTTCATCGAGTAGGGCGCTGATAGCGAGAGGATACTGAGTATTCGGCAATAGCCATTTCGGACCACGCCCCGCATCGGGTGGACTTGGAGATGGGGGAGGAGAGGGACCAGCGCCCGCTGTGGCGCTTGGAGGTGGGGCTGTTGGCGGACGAGGAGGTGAGCGCGCGGGTCCGAGGAAGTATAGAGGGGTACCTGGAGACCAACGACAACGGGGAGGTCTGAGTGGGGATGGTATGGGAGGCACTGAAGGCGGTGGTGAGGGGAGAGCTGATCTCAATTAGGGCCCACAAGGAGCAGGGGGAGGGGAAGAGGCTGGTGGGGGAGATGGTGAGGGTGGACAGGAGGTATGGGGAGGAGCCCGAGGAAGGATTGTTGAGGAAGAGGCGTAGCCTCCAGGCCGAATTCGACCTGGTGACCAGCAGGGATTTACGAGTATGGGGAAAAGGCAAGCCGGATGCTGGCGCATCAACTGCGGAAGCGGGACGCAGCTAGGGAGATCGGGGGAGTTAAGGACAGAGGAAGGGGGGGGGGGGGAAGAAAGTGTGTGGTGCGGAGTGGAGCTGGCATCAATGGGGTCTTCAGGGATTTCTACGAGGAATTGTACCGATCCGAGCCCCCACGGGAGGAGGGAGGGATGGGCCGCTTCCTGGACCAATTGAGGTTTCCAAAGATGGAAGAGGGACTGGTGACGGGATTGGGGGCCCCGATTGGGCTGGAGGAGCTGATCAAAGGGATAGGAAGCATGCAGGTGGGGAAGGCACCGGGACCGGATGGTTTCCCGGTCGAATTCTATAAAAGATATATGGACCTGTTGGGCCCGCTGTTAGTTAGGACCTTCAATGAGGCAAGGGAGGGGGGGGGCTTTGCCCCCGACGATGTCCCGGGCACTGATCTCCTTGATCCTGAAGCGGGACAAGGATCCCCTGCAGTGTGGGTCTTACAGACCGATTTCCTTGCGAAATGTAGATTGCAAAGGTGCTGGTGAAGGTCTTAGCCACGAGGATTGTGTGCCGCTGATCATCCATGAAGACCAGACGGGGTTTGTGAAGGGGAGGCAGTTGAACGCGAATGTGCGGAGGCTTTTGAACGTTATCATGATGCCGGCGAGGGAGGGGGAGGCGGAGATAGTGGTGGCGATGGACGCTGAGAAAGCCTTTGATAGGGTCGAGTGGGGGTAACCTGTGGGAGGTGCTGAAGAGGCTCGGGTTTGGGGTTTGTCAGGTGGGTTAGGCTGTTGTATGAGGTCCAGATGGCGAGTGTGGCCACAAACAGGAGGAGGTCCGAGTACTTTCGGTTGCACCGAGGGACGAGACAGGGGTGTCCCCTATCCCCCCTGCTCTTCGCACTGGCGATTGAACCCCTGGCTATGGCACTGAGGGAGTCAAGGAACTGGAGGGGGTTGGTGCGGGGTGGGGAGGAGCATAGGGCGTCACTTTATGCGGACGACCTGCTGCTGTATTTGGCGGACCCGGTGGGAGGAGTGCCGGAGATAATGAGGATTCTTAGGGAATTCGGGGACTTTTCGGGGTACAAGCTCAACATGGGGAAGAGCGAGCTGTTTGTAGTTCATCCAGGGGACCACGAGAGGGGGATTGGCAAGCTCCCACTAAAAAAGGCGGAGAGGAGCTTCAGGTATCTGGGAGTCCAGGTGGCCAGGAGCGGAGGGGCCCTGCATAGGCTTAATTATACAAGGCTGGTGGAGCAAATGGAGGAGGAGTTCAAGAGGTGGGACACGTTGCTGCTGTCCTTGGCGGGTCGGGTGCAGTCAATCAAAATAACCGTGCTCCCAAGGTTTTTGTTCCTGTTCCAGTGCCTCCCCGGGTTTATCCCAAAGGCTTTTTTCAGGCGGGTTAACAGGAGTATAATGGGGTTTGTGTGGGCGCGAGGGACTCAGAGGGTGAGAAGGGTGTTCTTTGAGTGGAGTAGAGATAGGGGGGGGGGCTGGCGCTGCCCAACCTCTGTGGGTACTACTGGGCCGCCAATGCGACGATGGTGTGCAAGTGGGTGATGGGGGGGGAGGGGGCCGCATGGAAGAGGCTGGAGACGGCATCTTGTGTGGGTACGAGTCTGGGGGCGCTGGCAACGGCGCCGCTGCCGCTCCCTCCAAGGAGGCATACCACGAGCCCGGTGGTGGTGGCTGCCCTCAAAATTTGGGGACAGTGGAGGCGGCACAGGGGGAAATGGGGGCCTCGGCAGGGATCCCATTACGGGGGAACCACCGGTTCGCCCCAGGAAGAACAGGTGGAGGGTTTGCGGGTGGCACAGGGCAGGGATACGAAAGTTGGGGGACCTGTTTGTGGATGGGAAGTTCGCGAGCCTGGGTGAGCTGGAGGAGAAGTACGGGCTCCCCCCGGGAACACCTTCAGGTACTTACAGGTAAGGGCGTTTGCCAGACGGCAGGTGGCGGAATTCCCGCGACTACGGCCACACACAGTATAGGACAGGGTGCTCTCGGGGTGGTGGATGGGAGTGGGGAAGATCTCGGAAACTTACCAGGTGATGCAGGAGGAGGAGGAGGCCTTGGTGGTGGAGGTAAAAGTTAAGTGGGAGGAGGAATTGGGAGAGGAAATTGAGAAAGGGACGTGGGCAGACGCCCTGGGGAGGGTGAATTCTTCCTCATCGTGCACGAGGCTCAGCCTCATACAGTTTAAGGTGCTGCACAGGGCACACATGACCGGGACAAGGGTGAGTCGGTTTTCTGGAGGCGAGGACAGGTGTGTTAGGTGCTCAGGGAGCCCAGCAAACCACACCCATATGTTCTGGGCATGCCCAGCACTGGAGGAATTTTGGAAGGGAGTAGCGAGGACGGTGTCGAGGGTGGTAGGATCCAGGGTGAAGCCAGGCTGGGGGCTCGCAATATTTGGGGTGGCAGAGGAGCCGGGAGTGCAGGAGGCGAAAGAGGCCGGAATTCTGTCCTTTGCGTCCCTGGTAGCCCGGCGAAGGATTCTTCTTCAGTGGAAGGATGCGAGGCCCCCAAGCGTGGAATCCTGGATCAACGATATGGCAGGGTTATTAAGTTGGAGAGGGTGAAATTCGCCTTGAGGGGTCGGTACAAGGGTTCTTTAGGCGGTGGCAACCGTTCTTAGACTTCCTGGCAGAACGGTAGACATTTGTCAATGGCAGCAGCAACCCGGGGGGAGGGGGGGGGGGGGGGGGGGGGACGACGACTCGAAGACCTGGAGAACAGGTCGAGGAGAAACAATTTGAGGAGTGGAGGGGGCCGACGCCGCGGCATATGCGGGCACGATGATCGGGGCGCTGATTGGCGCGGAGGCCCCCCCCCCGGGGTTGCTGGAGCTGGAAGGGGCGCACCGTATGCTGGCGAGGAAGCCCAAAGCAAACGAGCCGCCAAGGGCGATGGTGGTGAGACTTCAACGGTTCACAGATAGAGAGAGGGTCCTGAAATGGGCCAAGAAGGAGCGGAGCAGCAAGTGGGAAAATGCTGAGATTAGAATATACCTGGACTGGAGCGCGGAGGTCGCTAAGCGGAGAGCGGGTTTCAACCGGGGCAAAGCGGTGCTGCATCGGAAAGGAGTGAAATTTGGAATGTTGCAGCCAGCGCGACTGCGGGTTACATATAACGGCCAACACCACTACTTCGAAACGCCCGAAGAGGCGTGGACCTTTATACTAACTGAAAAGTTGGACTCTAATTGAGGGTTTGTGAGGGTGGGGGGTATTTGAGGGTTGAAGTATGATGGCGGTTGTATATAGGGGGGGCAAGCACGCGCAGGGAATCTTATATGGGCTGGGGACGAGAGACAAAGTCACAACAGAAGCTGCGTCGGGGGGGGGGGGGGGCGCGGGGCAGGCTCTGGAAAGCGCGGTTTTTCTCCCGCGCGCGGGAAGAAAGGTGGGAGGGGAAGCGTAGGAACATTTACTGATGGGGAGATTCCCACACAGGGGGTCAAAGGGTTGGCGGGGGAAGCCGGGGTCAGCAGGAGTCAGCTGACTTACAGGGGCGATATGGGGGGAGCAAAAAAGCTAGACAGGGGTCTAGCGGGGGGGGGGGGGGGGGAAAACAGGGTTGCTGCTGCACTGGTTGAAAGGGACGGGACACAGAAGAGGTGGCCGGGACGGAGGTGAGGGAGACGCGGACACGGGACTGGCCCAGAAAAGGAGATGGCTAGTCGGCATGGGGGGGTGAGAGCCCCTCCAATCCGGCTGATAACGTGGAACGCGAGGGGTCTGAACGGACCGGTGAAGAGGGCTCAAGTGTTCACGTACTTGAAGGGACTGAAGGTAGACGTGGCTATGCTCCAAGAGACACACCCGAAGGTGGCGGACCAGGTTAGGTTAAGAAGGGGATGGGTAGGGCAGGTATTTCACTCGGGACTGGACGCGAAAAACAGAGGGGTGGCAATTCTGATGGGAAAACATGTGTCATTTGAGGCCAAGACTATCGTAGCGGACAATGGAGGGAGATGTGATGGTGAGTGGTAGGTTGCAAGGGACGAGGGTGGTGTTGGTAAATGTATACGCCCCGAACTGGGATGATGCTGGATTTATGAAGCGCATGTTGGGGTGCATCCCGGACCTGGAGGTAGGAGGACTGATAATGGGAGGGGACTTCAACACAGTGCTGGACCCAGCACTAGACCGCTCCAGATCAAGGATGGTAAAGAGGCCGGCGGCGGCCAGGGTGCTCAGGGGGTTTATGGACCAGATGGGGGGAGTGGGCCCATGGAGGTTCGCAAGACCGCAGGCCAGGGAATTTTCTTTCTTCTCCCACGTGCACAAGGCATACTCCCGGATAGACTTCTTTGTGCTGGGCAGGGCGCTCATCCCGAGGGTGGAGGGGACGGAGTATTCAGCCATAGCCGTTTCGGACCATGCCCCGCACTGGGTGGAAGTGGGGCTGGGATAGGAGAGGGACTAACGCCCGCTGTGGCGGTTGGATGAGGGACTGTTGGCAGATGAGGTGGTGTGTGGTAAGGTAAGGGGGTGTATTGAAAGGTACTTGGAGGCCAACGACAACGGGGAGGTGCGAGTGGGGGTGGTATGGGAGGCGTTGAAGGCGGTGATCAGGGAGAGCTAATCTCCATCAGGGCTCATAGGAAGAAGTCAGAGGGCAGGGAAAGGGAGAGGTTCGTGGGGGAGATTTTGCGACTGGACAGGTGATATGCAGAGGCCCCGGAGGAAAGATTACTTGGGGAAAGGCGACGGCTCCAGACGGAGTTTGACCTGTTGACCACGGGGAAGGCGGAGGCACAGTGGAGGCAGGCGCAGGGGGCGACCTACTAGTACGGGGAAAAGGCCAGTCGGATGCTGGCACACCAACTCCGTAAGAGGGCGGCAGCGAGGGAAATAGGGGGAGTCAAAGATGGTGGGGGAGCCATGGTCCAGAGTGCAACGGAAATAAATAAGGTATTCAAGGCCTTCGACGAAGAGCTGTACAGATCCCAGCCCCCAGGGGGAGAAGAGGGGATGGGAAGATTCCTGGACCAACTGCGGTTCCCGAGGGTGGAGGAGCAAGAGGTGGCTGGTTTGGGGGCACCAATCGGGTTGGAGGAGTTGAGTAAGGGTTTGGGGAGCATGCAGGCGGGGAAGGCCCCGGGGCCGGACGGGTTCCCGGTGGAGTTCTATAGAAAGTATGCAGACCTGTTGGCCCCACTACTAGTGAGGACCTTTAACGAGGCAAGAGAGGTGGGGTCCCTGCCCCCGACAATGTCGGAGGCGACAATTTCCTTGATCCTGAAGCGAGACAAGGACCCACTGCAATGTGGATTTTGCTCCTAAATGTGGACGCTAAGCTATTGGCAAAAGTGCTGGCCACGAGGATTGAGGACTGTGTCCCGGGGGTGATACATGAGGACCAGACGGGATTTGTAAAGGGCAGGCAATTAAATACGAATGTGCGGCGGCTCTTAAACGTGATAATGATGCCATCGGAGGAGGGAGAGGCGGAGATAGTGGCAGCCATGGACGCGGAAAAGGCCTTTGACCGAGTTGAGTGGGAGTACCTCTGGGAGGTGTTGCGTAGGTTTGGGTTCGGGGGAGGGTTTATTGGCTGGGTTAAGCTCCTTTACAGCGCCCCAGTGGCGAGTGTGGTGACGAACCAGCGGAGGTCGGAGTACATTCGGCTGTACCGAGGAACGAGGCAGGGGTGCCCTTTGTCCCCCCCTGTTGTTTGCATTGGCGATCGAACCCTTGGCCATATCACTGAGGGAGTCTAATAAATGGAGGGGGGTGGTCCGCGGGGGGGGGGGGGGGGAAGAGCATCGGGTGTCGCTATACGCGGACGGCCTGCTGCTATATGTGGCGGACCCAATGGAGGGGATGGTGGAGGTCATGCAGACTTTGAGTGAGTTTGGGGAGTTCTCTGGCTATAAGCTCAATGTAGGGAAGAGCGAACTTTTTGTACTACAGGCAGGGGACCAAGAAAGAGGGATAGGGGACCTACCGCTGAGGAGGGCGGAGGGGAGTTTTCGGTATCTAGGGATCCAGATAGCCAGGAGCTGGGGGGCCCTACACAAACTGAATCTGATGAGGTTGGTGGACCAAATGGAGGTGGACTTCAAAAGATGGGACATGTTGCCGCTCTCGTTGGCGGGTAGAGTGCAGTCGGTAAAAATGGTGGCCCTTCCGAGGTTTTTGTTTGTGTTCCAGTGCCTCCCCATCGTGATCACCAAAGGCTTTTTCAAGAGAGTAGGTAGGAGTATTATGGGGTTTGTGTGGGCGAACAAAACCCCGAGGGTAAGGAGAGGGTTCCTGGAGCGCAGTAGGGAATTTAAAAAAATATTTTTTAAAAAAGAAGAAATTTCAGGAATTGGAAAATAAAGTTAATATGCACTGTGCCTTCTCATTTTAATGCTAATACACGAGTCAAGCTATTTCATTAAAATGTTACAATCACGGTGCACTGTGACAAATGCAGGATTTGGGATATATTGGATTAAAAACGTGTCAATTTAAGGGTTAAAAGCCTGGGGTTAAGAGTGTGCTTTGACTGCATTTAAAAAAAAAGAAGAATCTTGTTTTCCAAGACCAGAAAGCTTTTAGGAGCCAGAGGTGAAATTGACCATCGTAAAACAGGGTTAATACACTGGTTGTTTGACATGGGGAGAGTCCCTGGGGAGTTAATGTGGTTTCAGCCTGGGGAGTTAATTTGTTTCAGTTTGGGGAGATTATGGCATTTCTGGGTGGAGCTAAGACATTCAGACATTGTGAGAAAGATTTTGAGTTAAGTTATGATCTGGCTACTCTTTAGAGCACAAGTGAAGTATTTTGCGCTTACAGTAGGATAGTTAAAAAAAGGTATTTAAGCAGTGCAGACTTGTATGAGGACAAGGGGGAAGCTGAAATAAGCCAGTTGAAACAGCTTTTTGAAGATATCGAGCCAGCATCTGCTGGAGTTCTAACCAAATCAGTTCTGGAAAGCAAGCATTACTCTGTACCATTGGGGATGTAGGATGGATTTTCATCTTGTTCTTTAATTGGGAATAGAGATAGCAATTAAGGTATTGTATTTACTGTATTTAGTAGTACTGTTTAAGGGATAATGTTGTCAGGTGTGATATTAAAGAACTTAATATTTTGTTCACAATAAAGTTGTGTTTTAAAATACCAAATTCCTATTTCTTCGTGCAATTGCTCCTGGAGCGAAGTATTCTTTCCTCACTGTCTTACAAAATATACTAAAATATTAGGATTTTGGTCCAGTATCCTAGCCACTGTTGGGGTCTAGTTGGGGAGCATAATATGCACACCGATTGTTTTAATGAGAATGATGAACACATCTGGCGATGGAAAGAGATCACATCAAACTCTACTTGCCAACCGTAATTGGATGAAGGTTACAGAAATATTTGCCATGAAATTCAGATCAAACTATGGTAAACGTAGGTCTTGGTAGGAAGCTAAGGTTGAGGAGTTGCTAACAATCATCTCAAGATTCAACAGAATTAAAAGAATCCCAATATGATAGTATCAATTAAGAGGAGATAATAGATCATTGATAATGGATTAAGAGCCAACATGTCAACCATAGGTAGAAGCACTTTCCCAAAGAGTAGCTCAACACGGTTGTCTATTGCTGAGGAAGCACTGGATCACGTTCAGCAAGGTGCCAATGTTAACATATTAAATGTTCCACCAATCATTGGGGAAACAGTGAAACTGACAAAAGGTTGATACAGACCAGCAAAAAGATAGATGGCAATTTTGGACGTAGAATATCGAATCTGCGCACTAACTGCTCGGTCTAAAAAAAATAGGTTTCACAGGACTTAAAGGATGGAGTCATCATCAAGATATTAAGTCCAAAATGAGAGAAGTCAGACTGAGGTTAAGTATTGCGGTATCGCATTTCAGTGCACAACAAGGAAGATTCAAAGTCAAATTTTTCTTTATTGCCTGTTTCAGGATATATTAAACAAGACATATCTGCAATCACAATGTGCCGTTCTGCCACTCCGAGTGACCACAGACACAATCTTTGGTACTATCCAAACTCATAAGTGCAAGTAGAAAAATCAATACAGTACCTATATGATATGTGACTTAATTAAAGCTTTTAACACAGTTAGTCAGCGGGATACTGGAGAATTGAGGAAATTTGATTGTTCAGAGGAGGTCTTGTCCATTCCAAAATAGCATCAAAAAGGGATGTGTGGCAGAATGATGGCAATGTGTATTGCATGCAAATGGTTCCCCATTTCAAATGATGTGGAAACGGGGATGTGCATGAGAACCTGATCTATTCACAACTCTCATGCGGGATGCTGAAGGAGAGACTTTCAGGTAGTAGTTGGGATACAATGTGGAAATTGTTTAATCAATTGAAACTTTGAGCATCAACTAAACTCTTCAAACAAGTTCGACAAGGCCACTTGCACACTTACAATTGTGTCTTTCTGGCAGATTTGGAATGATTGATAGGATTTGCTGTTTCTATTCATATCTTTGGGCCTACTATTAATCGGAAGATTTAAATAATGCATCCATCAGGAGCCAGCTCCTCGAATGCCATGTTAGGCCACTGGTCACAATGTTCAACCTCAAATGAATGTGGTTCGTTCAGTTATCTTTCACCTGATGATGCAAGAAACTACAATCTGCTTGCAGACAGCAGATGTGCTTTTGCTGACTGTCAATGCATGTTTGGAATCAGCACGGTATCAAAGTTGCCACTAAACAAAGTCCATAATCAATCTCCTGTATGGTGGGAAACATGGACACCATATAGAAGGCACCCTTAACAGCTGAAAGGGTTCACCAAAGGCACTTTTGCACCTTATTTCATTTTTGGTGACAAGGCAGGATCACTAGCACCAAGTAGTGGAATATGCTGACAGCATCAGCAGAGGTTCTAATAATTAATGCTCAGCTACATTGGCTGGAAGTAAGATGTGAGGAATACCTCACCAAGACAAAAGGCTTCAACTATACTCTAGCACAAAAAAGGGACCAATCCAGAAATACAATTTACAGCGAGGAAACCTTGAATTATAATTGTTTTTTCTTAAAAGGCAAGGATTGGTTATTTGTGCTCACAATCAAATCAGCCCAAATTTAATCCATACATTTGTATTAATGAAGTACTACCTGACAATTTGATGTCGCTGCATGATAATTCAAAAATTCAAGATTTCTTATACTTCAACAAAATCAATGTTCAATGGAGTTTAGAAGAGCGAGAGGGGATCCCATAGAAACCTATAAAATTGTAACAGGATTAGACAGGGTAGATTTAGAAAGAATATTCCCGAAGGTGGGGGAGTCCAGAACTAGGGGCCATGGTTGTGGATAGGGACTGAGGTGAGGAGAGTGAATCTGTAGAATTCACGACCACAAAAAGTAGTTGAGGCATAACGTTGTGTAATTTCAAGAAGGAATTCAATATAGCTCTTGGAGTTAAAGGAATCAAGGGATATGGATGGGGGTGGGGGGGATCAAGGGTATTGAACTTGATCATAATGGATGACGGAGTGCTCAAAGGGCCGAATGGCCTCCTCCTGCTGCTATTTCCTATGTATGTTCCAGTGTAAAACCTACTTTATAAATTCCTACATCACTCAAAATGAAATATTTTTGCTCCAAGCTGATTTATATACAGTTCATCTTGAACGAGCAAGATCCAGTGATGTTTTGTCAAGTATACATACTATAATGAAAATAACTTGCTCAAAAGAATAAACAGTAGGTGCTGTTATATTCACCTACCCTGGACTTGGGGGAACCTTCCCAATTTTCATCCACATACTTCGAGGACAGCTCCAGCATAAAGCTGATGGAAAGACAAAACATAGGCATCAAAACACAAACTGATTGCATAAAGATAACCGTAAGATTATGTAGATATTTTAATCACTTTGCATTATCCACATACAGGTTCATCCTTTTGGAATGCAATTACTGTCGTATCAGCATGCCAGTAAACTACGAGCAGTATTTTATAGTGCAAGTAAGCCTGGCTCTCTTGTCAGATGGCGTTGCAGATTCTACTATTGGGATAATGGAGTCAGGCGTAGTGCTGCAAATACAGAGAACTCTTCAACACTTTTTTTCTGATGCTTTGAATATCCAGTGTGTCCTTGGTTGCCAACTAATACATAAGCTGGAGAGCAGTGACCATCAAGCTCCTAAAACTTTAATGAAATACTTGCAACTATGATTGGCTTCTGTAGAGACATGTTCGCTCTATTTCAATTCAAGGCAAGCAACATCAACAACTGATCAAAGGTATAATGTGAATCTGACAGCACAGGAAAGCCTTTCTATTATTTAGCTTATGGCAAGCACCTGCTGTCTGCTCTTTTGGAAAGAAATGGAAAAACAACATTTCACAATTTACGACGGGAAGTGAGTTGGGGTGAGGGGAGGTTACATTTTTAAGCAAAATGTGTTTTTCTGTTAATTGCTCAGATCTTTGGAATCAGGGATGTTCACACTCTGGCCTGTGGACTTTGACCGGCTCATGAGCCCCAACCATCTTATGCACGGAGTGCAGGCAACTCTCATCTAAATTTCTTCAACGTCTGTCACGTTTTGAGTTTCAGGGATTAGCGGTTTGTAAGGGCTATCTGTAGTTATTGCCTGATTGGGGAAATCTTATCAATACCGAGAACTTGAAATCAAACGCAATTTTTTGTGACCATTGAATTTGATGCTTGTATACGACTAAAGGGCCCACAAAAGGTAAAATGCACTCTCCTATTCAGTGACCCAGACAGATTTGTAACCATCACGATCTGCAGCTTTTCTGTGATGCAATGTCAAAAGTACAGCTGAATGTAACACATACACCTTTGAAGTGTGCAATCTACGACAAAGCAACATGAATATGGAAAGCTTGTCATATGTCTGAAAAAGAACACTGTACCACAACGATGCATTCCAATTCCGAGGAGCATAGCACCCAAAGGCATGAGATAAAGGATTTGTTGTCTCGCATCTAATTATACTGCAATATATTTTACTACATGACCAATGGGCTTTGAATAGTAATTTTCTAGTTGAAACAGAAAACAATTAGATAATGCAGGTAATGTGCAGCAGTAGGCATTCTGTCAATTTTTTGTTCAAGTTGGTCCCTTCAAATCCCAGTGTCATCTCTCCTGCTCACTGACTTTGTTTAGCTATGGACGTCAACTAAGCCACTGAACAGGCAAAAATCCAATTATACCAGACAAAAGAAATTGATCTTTATAGGCTTTTCTATCAGACTTAATACAGAAACAAAAATGAAAGAAAGCACCAAATATTAGAACTTATACTGTAAAATACTAAATTAAGAGTCAATTCAATTTCAACAATAAACTTTTATTCTCAAATTATTTATGGTTGTCCAACAATTCATGCGCTGGCTGCAAACAAGTGGCTCCTGTTCTCCATCTCATTGCAAAGGCCGGCAAATCATCAATGTACTAATAATGAAAAACAAGAGCTTGTACGCCTTTAGCAATTTTATTGCAGTTAAGTGCCCCAAGGCACGTTATTGGACAGTGACGAAGAATATTCAACTCAGAGCCAAAGAAGAGATAAAAATAGAAAATGCTGGAAAAAAAACAAAATTAGTAGGTCTGGCCTCATCTGTGGATAGAAAAAGAGAGTTAATGTTTCGAGTCCAATGTGACTTCTTCAGAACTGGAGAGAGATAGAGATGTGATGGGTTTTATGTTGAAAATAGTGGGAGGATAAGTGGAGCAAAATAGAATGTCAGGTAAATGGGTCTGTCTGAAAGCAAACAACATGAGAACAAGATACAAACTGGCACTGACAATTACATCTGGCGCATGTCCAGCACTTCCAGTCTTCACTTCTTCCTCTCCCTCCCTTTCAGAGGTTTACCTTGTCCTCACTTTCCACCCCAGCAGCCTCCATATTCAAAGAATCATCCTCAGCCATTTCCAGCATGATGCCACCACCAAACAGACCTTCCCATCCCCTGTCAGCATTCTGAAGGGACAGTTCACTCTGTGGCATCTACAATCCCAATGACTCATCCCTTTCCCATGCAGTAGCAGGATTTATCTCCTCGGTCCTCACCCTCCACATCCCCAAACTCCTTGCATGGAGGTGAAGCAGCAATTTACTTGCACTTCTTTTCAATTTAGTTGACTGTATTTGCTGCTCACAATGTGGTCTCCTCTACAATGGAGACATATAAATGGAGCTGGCCACTGCAGAATACCTTTGTTCAGTTTGGAAGCATGACGTTGACTTTTAGGTCGCTTGACATTTCAATTTACCATTTCGCTCTCTGTTCACTTTTCTGTCCTCGGCCTGCGACAATGTTTCAGTGCAGACAATCAACACAAGCTGGAGGAGCAGTGCCTCATCCTCCAAGTCGGTGCCATACAGCCTTCTGGACTCAACAAAGTTCAATTTCAGGCCATGAACTCTGTCCTTGGAGATGGAGTGACTAAAATTGGGAATGCTCAAGAGGCCAGGATTGGCAGGGTGCAGAAGATTGTCGAGGTAGGGAGGGGTGTGGGCATGAAGATTTGAAATCAAGGATGAAAATGTAAAAGATTGAGACATTGCGGGAGCCAACATTCAACTTGATGCAAATTACGATACGGAGTTTTGAAAACTACAGAGAAGGTGGGATATTGGTCTAGAGCAAGTTAGATTAATCAAATCTGGAGGTAACGGCAGAGCGAGAGAGAGTCCGGAGTGGAGAAGAGAGTTCAAAATGCAGATCTTTGTGAAGACCATCACCCTTGCAGTTGAGCCAAGTGACACAATAGAGAATGTCAAAGCCAAGATTCAGGACAAGGAAGGTATCCTTCCTGACCAGCAGCGTCTGATCTTTGCTGGGAAGCAGCTGGAAGATGGTTGCACCCTGTCTGACTACAATATTCAGAAGGAATCCACCTTGCACTTAGTCCTGCGGCTCCGTGGCGGGATACAGATCTTTGTGAAGACCCTGACTGGTAAGACCATAACACTTAAATTGAGCCAAGTGACAACAATAGAGAATATCAAAGCCAAGATTCAGGACAAGGAAGGTATCCCGCCTGACCAGCAGCGTCTGATCTTTGCTGGGAAGCAGCTGGAAGAAGGCCGCATCCTTTCAGACTACAATATTCAGAAGGAATCCGCTTTGCACTTGGTCCTGCGGCTCTGTGGCGGGATGCAGACCTTTGTGAAGACCGTGACTGGTAAGGCCATCACCACTGAAGTTGAGCCAAGTGACCAATCGAGAATGTCAAGCCCAAAATTCAGGACAAAGAAGGTATCCCTCCTGACCAGCAGCATCTGATCTTTGCTGGGAAGCAGCTGGAAGATGGTCACACCCTGTCTGACTACAATATTCAGAAGGAATCCACCTTGCACTTGGTCCTGCGGCTCCATGGTGGACAGTGAAAGTTGTTTGAGCATTGATTTGCCCTTGGTTTTGCAGTGTAATTTTAAAATTCACTGTGCAGTATGCATCTTGCTTTTGTAATGAATAAACTGAACTTAGTACCTGAAGCATTGTAGATAATAACATTTTGGCAATGTAAAAGAAAATCTGGAGGTAACAAAGGGACAGATGAGGGATTCAACAGCACAAAAGCTGAAGCAAGGGATATCTGGGCGGCGTGGTCTTGATAGTGGTGTACGTATGGTAGGAAGCTCATCTAGGGGATAATAATTATTTTAATGGGGAAATACGTGAAAGCAACTCCATTAAAGGGGAGTATGCTGGTCAGTTACTTAACTACAAAAGCAATGTTACAATAAGTGTACAGTGTTCTGCTGCTTTAAGTGCAACACTAAAATAGGAAACAGATTTGTTAAATGCAGCAATATACTTCTACAGCTGTAAATGACCATTACTCACTGCCTGATGGCCTTTTACGGTCACAGAAATGTATAGCAGCATTTGAAAAAGACATTAAAAATCTAGGGTGCAATTTGTCACTTGCCAAAATTCCATACTAACATGAAAGATTAGCAACCAGCTTCAAGCAAATGCACCATCATGCCTTTCCAACACACAAGTATGAATTGTTACTCTTCTTCCTCCCAATTAAAGTCCAACTGCGTTAAAATAGAAAATAATGATTTCATGTTGCGGTGACACACAGCAATTCTATGTGCTTCTTATATTTGAAATACAAGTGACTAATTTAATCATCTGCATTTCTTACTGTGTATAAGAGGGGCATTTGTGCATCTTACTGGCTGTTTAGTGTATTCAGGAACAATGCATCAGTTGTGAATTCCGATTTTAAATGCACTCTGGGGAACAATCACAATGGAACAAGGCAGCCAGCTGCTCAACTTTAACCCCAAATAAATGAAACATATCTTATTTAAACATGAATCCACAATGAATTTCTGAAGACAGCGCATTACTTTTTAAAAATAGAGTCAAGAATCTTTTATATCCATACAAGACTGTTGTGGTGGAAACAAATATCAATTCAATTACAATGCAATGCCCAATAAATGGAAAATGGACCTCGAAACTTTGGAGAATTACTATACAATCATAACAGATCGGTGAAGGAGCTAAGCGGACACTAAAGAAAGCTGAACATTATAGTTGCAAAACATAGTCAGCCTTGACCGTTTAAATTTCACCTACACCATTGACTAGCAGCCTCACTGTCGACAAGCAGTCTTTTCTGAAGGCCTCCCATTGTTCAACCTCTGTTTTGTCTCCCAATTTTTGATTTCAGATGTTTCAGGTCGTTCTTCAACTCACTGAAGTTGGCCCTCCTTCAAGTATTTTTACACTTGTCCTTTTCCATTCTATTCAGGCTATACTAAATATGTTGATCCCATGATCAGTGTTCCCTAATTAAATAGTTTTCCACCAAAATATGCTCCACTTGCACTACTTCATTTCCCAGAACACGATCAAGCACTGCTGGAATAAAGCAAAATATTGCGGATGCTGGAAAACTGAAATAAAAATGGAAAATGCTGGGAAAACTCAGCAAGTCTGGGTGCATCTGTGGAGAAACAGAGTCCGCATGACTGGGGCTCTGGGGTCATTGGCCGGGAAACACGGTTCAAGAAAGTTCTTGTTCACACTTCAGGAATTTCTCCCCATCTTTGTCCTTGATCATGCTTCCCCTCCTCCACTATTAAAAAAAATTGAAAGACCACATCATGATTACCTTGTGGTCCTTCCACCTTTCTGCAATTTGCCCGCAATTTAGCTTCTCCATCACCTTCTGACTATTTGGCCTATAGTATGCACCCAGTAGAGTAATACCTCCTCTCCTGCTGTTGAATTTGGTCCCCAAAACTGTACCAGTCATCACCAATACTATAATGCTTGCTTTGATAAATACAATATTTTTCCATCTCCATCTTTCCTGAATACCTCGTCCTCAGGAAGACAAAGTTTCTAACCCTACGCTTCTTTAAGGTAGATCTCTGTTACTGCCACTATGTCAAACTCCTATGTGCTTGCAGTTCACCAACTGTATTTACCATGATCCATGAATTTACGTGTATGCATTCCAAAACTATCGTTGGTTGCTCTGCATATACCTGTTTGCTCATTCCTATTTTGGAGCTGTTCGCCTCTCCCAATCATTGTGTGCACCTGGTTTTTCCTCTCTCATGTTTCATCTCAACATGCAGCCCCCTGCCAAATTAGTTTGCATCCTTCCCCAGAGCACTAGTTAATCTTCCCAGAAGGACATTGGTCCCAGCTCTGCTGAGATGTATCCCACCTGTGCCAAAACAGATCTCAATCTCCCAGGAACCTGAAGCCCTTCCCTCCTGCATCATTCCCTTAGCTTCACTTTTACCCGTTTTATCTTACTAATCCAATACTCACTTGCATGTCGCACTGCGAGCAATTCCAAAAGCTTCACATTTGAGGTTCTGCTTTTTAACTTCCTCCCCAACACCCGAACATATTGCACAACCAGGTCATTCAGCAAAATCAGTCCATCTGGCCTTGATCATTTACCATCGTCCCGTGGTTCAGAGCTTTTAAAAGCTCTTTACCCCCGTCCCTACCCCCAGACCAAATACCCACTTGTCTTCAAGCCATTTGGTTTGTTCGATAAACCTAGCTCAATGAGGAACAGATATTCCGTTGATATATGCAACTTTTTACAGCTAGACCATCAGTAGCTCACTAGCCAGCCACAATTAACACAGAAAACGTAGAAAATAGAGGCAAGCGGCCCTTCGAGCCTGCTCCGTCATTCATCATGATCATGGCTGATAATCAAATTCAATACCCTGATCCCACCCCCCCCCCCCCCCACCCCCCCCATATCCATTGATCCCATTAGCCCCAAGAGCAATATCTAATTCCTTCTTGAAATTACACAACATTCTGGTCTCAACTAATTTCTCTAGCCAGGTTCCCTTGTTGATTGTTAACTGCCACTGACTTGGAGCTCCAAAGCAAGAAAAGCACATTAAATTTCAGCCTGAGAAAAAACACAATACCACTTTGCACTCTTCCCCAAATACTGCTGCCATTTTGTTTACATGCTGGTCAGCAGGTTTGCTCAGCTCTCTTGCCCTTAGACACACTTAATATCTAACCATCTAACAGGGCCCATGAACACAAAATAAATCTAGCTTTTGGAAATTCTGTTTTCTGAATCCAGTAGGATGAATAAGCCACCAATTATTGAAAAGTCTGAAATTTCTTCCAGTTTAGTATATTTAGGGTCAATTTAAGTGTACAACAATGGAGGGAGGCATTTAGACTCAATTCTTGGACTAAGTAAACTCTATAACAGGGCAACAGCATTAAGTAAGCAGTTTGATGACACCATGTCGGCTTACTGCTGATGAAAAATGCTTGGATATATTGAAACGCAAAACAAAAATTTAAAAAACTTGCATTGGCCAAATTGCTGATACTATCGAAATGCACCTTTACAAATGTACCAATTCATTCTCACTCCTGCAATCCCCTGTAGAGAGCTCACATCGCCAGACAGCACTGTGAACATTAGCCATTTTGTTGGTGCTGCCTCATTACAATGCTCTGTGTTCTCAGACTACAGCGAGAGGCTGTTGTTGAGCTAAAAAGGGAAAGCAGTAAATTAACTGCTGTGGTATTCAGCAGCACGAGTTTAGCCATGAGCGAATAACTGCCTCAACACTTAAGGCACATAGACAGCAATTGTTTCAAAATGTGCAATGATAACATGTGATGGGGATTCACAAAATGCAGTGGATACTCTCAGCAACTGCAAATACCTGGGCAATTTCTTGTGCAATTTCATGGATAGTTAGGCTTACTCGCAGCTCATCCCTCTTTTGTTTCACTGATTGGAAAATGGTATATTCAGCAGACTTCAGTTTGAGAAAATTTGTTCTGGCAAATATTGTGCATCCAGATTTGATGAGGCATAATATCGGATAAAAGTCCATTGATGGGAGCTTAAATATTAACTTGCATTGTTTTGTTTTCCAATATTGTACACTTAACTATACTCCCAAGTCAGATTTCGACTAAAGGTGGTCAGTTGCGTATTTTCTCAATTGATTTATTGAACAATTCCATGAAGCCAATATATTAATGCATTATATTTTTTACTGCCGACTACTGAATTGGAAAATAGCCCAGTGCTGAATCTTCATTAATAAATTCATTATTCTTGGGAAGCAGTTTGAGATGAGAGTGGTGGTAAGATGCAGCAAAATCCAAGCACCTCTCCCATGTAACAGTACAACTTCTACAGATACATGGTTCACGTAGTCATTTCGTGAGAGCTGAATGAAGGAGCTATTTTTCATTCTATTTCGAAATGGTTCCTGAATTAGACAGCTTAGTTTCACCAACACAGTAAACATTAGGATCTTTTAAAAAAGGCCATGATCAGTTTTATTTGGTACGAAATACAGTTTCAGTTAAGCTCACAAACAACCTAATGGGCGGGATTTTCCATACAGCCTGGCGGCATGTTTTACGGTGGCGGACCACCATGGGCTGGCAGTTCAACAGGCTTCCTCATTTTATGCACCACTGCCGTCAAACCCGCAGTGGGGGTGCACGTCAGCCGGAAGATCCTGCTAGAGGACGGCTGGAGAAATTCGGGGAAAAATCTACTTGTTTCGATTTTAAAAACTATAGCAGTCTGTTGATGGTTCACGCGTGTCATTTTCAACCTTCCTGATTAGCTGGATTTTTGCACATTAACAAAGCGGGGGATGTCAATGTCTTATCAATAATCTGTTTAAGAGAAACAGATGATGGGGTCAACTGCCTTTCAGCACATTTGTGATAGCTGGGAAACTGAGTTGAGTGGGAGGAGAGTAAATAAGTCAATAAACTCTCAATAAAGGTTCTGCTTCTCAGTTTTGGTTTCATTAATTGGCTTGGATCCTGTTAACACGTGATTCACTAGTTACATGGGGCTGGTGAACACCCATCTCTTCCTCACCCTTATCAACCGTCAGAACATGTTGTGGTGTTGAATTCCTGTACCGGCCTCACCGAACAGGCGCCAGAATGTGGCGACTAGGGGCTTTTCACAGTAACTTTATTGAAGCCTACTTGTGACAATAAGCAATAAGCGATTATTAATTCTATTAGCTGGGGGTGGCAGGAGCTCCCAGTGGAGAACTCTCCAAGGGGGGGGGGTCTTCCCCATTACCATTGGGGATTTGCAATGGAGCGTATTGCTCGCAGCACTCCTGTGCAATCGTAAATTGAGATGGTTTTATGTACTCCCAAGGAGCTCATCTTTTCTGTGACTTCACATGCAGCACCTCACCCACGGAATTGTCGGTGACTCTGAACTGCCCTTTGAAATGGCCCAACAAGCTATTCAATTCAAGCACAGTTAGGGACTGGGCACAAATGCTAGCCTGCCCAGCAATGGCCACATGAAAGAATAAAACATTGTTTAAAAAAGCATCATATCATTGAGTGCTAGAGGAAGGTCAGATTTAGCCATTTAAAAGCAGAGTTTTGCAAAATGTTTCTACTTACAAAATATACAATCAGATCCAGGGAATAAGAAAAAGGTGACTGGATTGAAGGAGGTAAAAAAGACAGGAGCAGTGAAATGATACGAAAAAGAACAAACTACTGTATTTTGAATTTTAGCTGCACAGGGGTAAATTTACAGTGATCCTGCAGGTGAATGCAAAACACAATCAGACCAGGACAATTGGGATTTCTTGAGATTTTGAAAGTAAAACACGTGTAAACATGAACACAATTAAGTAATAGTTAAATGGAAAATATTGCCGTCTTTCTCAAATCAGTCGCCAACAACCCAGCATGAAAATATGGTAGCAGCAAGGTTTACTGACAGATAGATAGGTAGAAAGGACTTCTGGAACCCTTTGATAAATTACCTGAAGTTACATGTACAATGTTTGCAATGGATGTGGGGAAGTGCAGCTCGTGAGAATATACTGCCATTATTGTTGCATGGTTGATTGCTTCTGCAGGCAATATTTCCAATCTTGTTTGTACAAGATAGGTTCTCAAACACTATGAGCATTTTCAATTTGATTTTTTTTAGTCTTTAAATCACAAAACATTTGTGCATAGAAACGGTTGTATATAAAGTGAAATTGAAGGACAGCATTTCATTACCTTGTATGCTTGTCGCCATCAGCGTTTCGCGAAGCAAACACAGTACCAGTGTGCATGAAGCTAAAATGAGGCTTACTGAGGGAAATTCAGAGCTCTGGGCCTTGGCAGGTGGAGGCACAGCCATCAATGGTGGAAGGATTGAAACGGAGGATGCTCAAAAGACCAGAGTTGGAGAAGTGCAGATATTGGAGGGCTGTGGGGCTGGGACAATCCAGACCATGAAGAGATTTGAAAGGAAGGCTTGGAATTTAAAAAAATCAAGATGTTGCAATATTGTGAACCTCTGTCGGTCAGCTCACGGGCAAATGGGATTTGCTGCAAGTTAGAGCGGCAAGTTTACAAAGTTTAGCATGTGGAAGGTCAGCCAGGAGCACATTAGAATAATCAAATCTAAAGTTAACAAAGGCAAAGATGAGGATTTCAGCAACAGACGAGTTGAGGGAGGGGCAGAACCGGGAATACTGCACAAGAACTCTTGGTCATGGTGCAGATATGCAGTCGGAAGAGCAACTCAGGATTAGATTTGACTCCCAAATTTACAAAGAGTCTGGTTCTTTCCAATAAATTGGCAGGGAGAAGGATGAAATCAGTGACCAGAGAGCAGGGCTAGTGGCAGGAAACCAAGGAGATTGCTTTCACCTTCCCATTTATAAGACCATAAGACATAGGAGCGGACGTAAGGCCATTCGGCCCATCAAGTCCACTCCATCATTCAATCATGGCTGATTTCAACTCCATTTACCCGCTCTCTCTCCATAGCCCTTAATTCCTCGAGAAATCAAGCATTTATCAACTTCTGTCTTAAAGACACTCAACGTCCCGGCCTCCACCGCCCTCTGTGGCAATGAATTTTATAGACCCACCACTCTCTGGCTGAAGAAATTTCTCCTCATCTCTGTTCTAAAGTGACTCCCTTTTATTCTAAGGCTGTGCCCCCGGGTCCTAGTCTCCCCTGCTAATGGAAACAACTTCCCTACATCCACCCTATCTAAGCCATTCATTATCTTGTAAGTTTCTATTAGATCTCCCCTCAACCTCCTAAACTCCAATGAATATAATCCCAGGATCCTCAGACGTTCATCGTATGTTAGGCCTACCATTCCTGGGATCATCCGTGTGAAACTCCGCTGGACCCGCTCCAGTGCCAGTATGTCCTTCCTGAGGTGTGGGGCCCAAAATTGGTCACAGTATTCTAAATGGGGCCTAACTAATGCTTTATAAAGCTTCAGAAGTACATCCCTGCTTTTATATTCCAAGCCTCTTGAGATGAATGACAACATTGCATTTGCTTTCTTAATTACAGACTCAACCTGCAAGTTTACCTTTAGAGAATCCTGGACTAGGACTCCCAAGTCCTTTTGCACTTCAGCATTATGAATTTTGTCACCGTTTAGAAAATAGTCCACGCCTCTATTCTTTTTTCCAAAGTGCAAGACCTCGCACTTGCCCACGTTGAATTTCATCAGCCATTTCTTGGACCACTCTCCTAAACTGTCTAAATCTTTCTGCAGCCTCCCCACCTCCTCCATACTACCTGCCCCTCCACCTATCTTTGTATCATCGATAAACTTAGCCAGAATGCCCCCAGTCCCGTCATCTAGATCGTTAATATATAAAGAGAACAGCTGTGGCCCCAACACTGAACCCTGCGGGACACCACTCGTCACCGGTTGCCATTCCAAAAAAGAATCTTTTATCCCAACTCTCTGCCTTCTGCCTGACAGCCAATCGTCAATCCATGTTAGTACCTTGCCTCGAATACCATGGGCCCTTATTTTACTCAGCAGTCTCCCATGAGGCACCTTATCAAAGGCCTTTTGGAAGTTAGGATAGATAACATCCATTGGCTCTCCTTGGTCTAACCTTTTTGCTATCTCTTCAAAGAACGCTAACAGGTTTGTCAGGCACGACATCCCCTTACTAAATCCATGCTGACTTGTCCTAATCCGACCCTGCACTTCCAAGAATTTAGAAATCTCATCCTTAACAATGGATTCTAGAATCTTGGCAACAACCGAGGTTAGGCTAATTGGTCTATAATTTTCCATCTTTTTCCTTGTTCCCTTCTTGAACAGGGGGGGTTACAACAGCGATTTTCCAATCCTCTGGTACTTTCCCTGACTCCAGTGACTTTTGAAAGATCATAACCACGCCTCCACTATTTCTTCAGCTTTCGCCTTTAGAACTCTAGGATGTAGCCCATCTGGGCCTGGAGATTTATCAATTTTTAGACCTCTTAGTTTCTCTAGCACTTTCTCCTTTGTGATGGCTACCATATTCAACTCTGTCCCCTGACTCTCCGGAATTGTTGGGATATTACTCATGTCTTCTACTGTGAAGACTGACGCAAAGTACTTATTCAGTTCCTCAGCTATTTCCTTGTCTCCCATCACAAAATTACCAGCGTCATTTTGGAGCGGCCCAATGTCAACTTTTGCCTCCAGTTTGTTTTTAATGTATTTAAAGAAACTGTTACTATCATTCCTAATGTTACTGGCTAGCCTACCTTCAAATTTGATCCTCTCTTTCCTTATCTCTCTCTTTGTTATCCTCTGTTTGTTTTTGTAGCCTTCCCAATCTTCTGACTTCCCACTACTCTTTGCCACATTATAGGCTTTCTCTTTTGCTTTGATGCATTCCCTAACTTCCTTTGTCAGCCATGGCTGCCTAATCCCCCCTCTGATAACCTTTCTTGTCTTTGGGATGAACCTCTGTACTGTGTCCTCAATTACTCCCAGAAACTCCTGCCATTGCTGTTCTACTGTCTTTCCCACTCGGCTCTGCTCCCAGTCGATTTTCGTCAGTTCCTCCCTCATGCCCCTGCAGTTACCTTTATTTAACTGTAACACCATTACATCTGATTCTACCTTCTTTCTTTCAAATTGGAGATTGAATTCGACCATATTATGATCACTGCCTCCTAAGTGCTCCCTTACTTTAAGATCTTTAATCAAGTCTGGCTCATTACATAACACTAAGTCCAGAATGGCCTGTTCCCTCGTGGGCTCCATCACAAGCTGTTCCAAAAAGCCCTCCTGTAAACATTCAATGAATTCCCTTTCCTTGGGTCCACTGGCAGTATTATTTACCCAGTCCACCTGCATATTAAAGTCCTCCATGATCACTGTGACCTTGCCTTTCTGACATGCACTTTCTATTTCGTGGTGCATCTTGTGCCCCTGGTCCTGACCACTGTTTTAAAAAATATATATTTTATTGAAAATTTTTTCCAAACAACAATTTTTCCCTCTTACAAAGCAAACGTAACAGTAAAGAAATTTTTAACAATACACAAATAACTAAGCCCCATAATCTTTTGACATATCTTAAAAACTAAACCCCCCCCCCCCCCCCCCCCCCGCCCCTGGGTTGCTGCTGCTGGTCATCTGTCTTCCCTCTAACGTTCCCCTAGGTAGTCGAGAAATGGCTGCCACCGCCTGGTGAACCCTTGAGCCGATCCTCTCAGGGCAAACTTTATCTGCTCCAGTTTAATGAACCCCGCCATATCGTTTACCCAGGCCTCCAGTCCGGGGGGTTTCGCCTTCTTCCACATGAGTCGGATCCTACGCCAGGCTACTAGGGACGCAAAGGCCACAACGTCGGCCTCTTTCGCCTCCTGCACTCCCGGCTCATCCGCAACTCCAAATAGAGCTAGCCCCCAGCCTGGTTTGACCCGGACCTTCACCACCTTCGAAATCACTCCCGTCACTCCCTTCCAATACCCCTCCAGTGCCGGGCCCGCCCAAAACATATGTGTGTGGTTTGCCGGGCTTCCGCCGCACCTCCCACATTTATCCTCCACTCCAAAGAACCAGCTCAATCTTGCTCCCGTTATGTGTGCTCTATGTAGCACCTTAAATTGAATCAGGCTAAGCCTGGCGCATGAGGAAGAGGAATTTACCCTACTTAGGGCATCAGCCCACATACCCTCCTCTATCTCCTCCCCTAGTTCTTCTTCCCACTTTCCTTTTAGCTCGCCCACCAACTCCTCCCCCTCTTCCCTCATCTCTCGGTATATCTCTGACACCTTGCCCTCTCCGACCCACATCCCTGAAAGCACTCTGTCCTGAGTCCCCTGTGTCAGGAGCAGCGGAAATTCCCTCACCTGTTGTCTAGTAAACGCCCTCACCTGCATATATCTCAGAAAGTTTCCCCGGGGCAACTTATACTTTTCCTCCAATGCTCCCAAGCTCGCAAAAGTCCCATCTATAAATAAATCTCCCACCCTCCTAATTCCCAACTGGTGCCAGCTCTGAAATCCTCCATCCATTCTTCCTGGGGCGAACCTATGGTTGTTCCTAATTGGGGGCCCCACCAGGGCACCCCTCTCTGCCGCCTCCACTGTCCCCAGATATTCAATGTTGCCGCCACCACCGGGTTTGTGGTAAACTTTTTGGGCGAGAACGGTAGCGGCGCCGTCACCAGCGCCTCTAAACTCGTCCCTTTACAGGACTTTCTCTCCAGTCTTTTCCACGCCGCTCCCTCACCCTCCATCATCCATTTACTTATCATTGCCACATTGGCGGCCCAATAGTAATCGCCCAAGTTCGGTAGTGCCAATCTTCCTCTGTCCCTGCTACGCTGCAGGAACCCCCTCCTTACTCTCGGCACTTTCCCTGCCGACACGAAGCTCGTGATGCTCCTGTCTATTTTATTGAAAAAGGTCTTAGTGATTAGTATAGGGAGACATTGAAATACAAATAAGAACCTCGGGAGGACCATCATCTTAATTGCCTGCACCCTGCCCGCCAACGACAGAGGCTGCATGTCCCACCTCTTGAAGTCCTCCTCCATTTGTTCTACCAGCCGTGTCAGATTAAGTCTGTGCAAGGTTCCCCAGCTCCTAGCGATCTGAATCCCCAGGTATCGGAAGTTTCCTTCCACTTTCCTTAGAGGCAGGCCTTCTATCTCTCTACTCTGGTCCCCTGGATGTATCACAAATAATTCACTCTTCCCCATGTTTAGCCTATACCCCGAGAAATCCCCGAACTCCCTCAACATTCGCATAACCTCTATCATCCCCCCCGCTGGGTCCGACACGTATAACAATAGGTCATCTGCGTATAGCGAGACTCGGTGTTCTTCTCCCCCTCTAGTCACCCCTCTCCATTTCCTGGACTCTCTCAACGCCATGGCCAGAGGTTCAATTGCCAACGCGAACAACAATGGAGACAGCGGGCATCCCTGTCTTGTTCCCCTATATAGTCGGAAATACTCCGATCTTTGTCGACCCGTAACTACACTTGCCGTTGGAGCCCCATAAAGAAGTTTGACCCAGCTAATAAACCCGTTCCCGAACCCAAACCTCCTTAACACTTCCCATAGATACTCCCACTCCACCCTATCAAATGCCTTCTCTGCATCCATTGCCGCCACTATCTCTGCCTCCCCCTCCACTGGGGGCATCATTATCACCCCTAATAGTCGTCGCACGTTAACATTCAGTTGTCTCCCTTTTACGAACCCTGTCTGGTCTTCGTGCACCACCTCCGGGACACAGTCCTCTATCCCAGTACCTTTGCCAGCAATTTGGCGTCCACGTTCAATAATGAAATAGGTCTATAGGACCCGCACTGCAACGGATCTTTATCCCTCTTCAAAATTAGCGATATCGTCGCCTCCGACATTGTCGGGGGTAACGTCCCTCCTTCCCTGGCCTCATTGAACGTCCTTACCATCAACGGGGCCAACAAGTCCACATATTTTCTGTAAAATTCCACCGGGAACCCGTCTGGTCCCGGAGCCTTCCCTGCTTGCATGCTTCCCAGTCCCTTAATAACCTCGTCCACCCCAATCGGTGCCCCCAGGCCTACCACCTCCTGCTCCTCCACTTTCGGGAACCTCAATTGATCCAGGAACTGCCGCATCCCCTCCTCTCCCTCTGGGGGTTGAGACCTATACAGTCCCTCATAAAAGGTCTTGAACACCTCATTTATCTTTCCTGCTCTTCGCACCGTGTCTCCCTTTTCGTCTCTAATTCCTCCTATCTCCCTCGCTGCTGTCCTCTTTCGCAATTGATGAGCCAGCAGGCGACGGGCCTTTTCCCCATATTCAAACCTCCTCCCCTGTGCCTTCCTCCACAGCACCTCCGCCTTTCTGGTGGTCAGAAGGTCAACTCCGCCTGGAGTTGTCTCCTCTCCCTGTACAGTCCCTCCTCCGGGGTCTCTGCAAATTCCCTATCCACCCTTAAAATCTCCCCCAGTAATCTTTCCCTTTCCTTGGCCTCTGTTTTCCTTTTGTGGGCCCCAATGGAGATCAGCTCTCCTCTGACCACCGCTTTTAGTGCTTCCCATACCACTCCCACAGGGACCTCGCCGTCGTCATTGACCTCCAGGTATCTCTCAATACACCCCCGCACTCTTGCACACACTCCCTCATCCGCCATCAATCCCACATCTAATCGCCAGAGTGCTCTCTGCTCCCTTTCCTCTCCTAATTCCAGGTCCACCCAATGTGGGGCATGGTCCGAAACCGCTATGGCTGAATACTCAGCTTCTTCCACCCTAGAGATCAACGACCTTCCCAAAACAAAAAAAATCTATCCGGGAGTACACTTTATGGACATGGGAGAAGAAGGAGAACTCCCTCGCCCTAGGTCTAAGAAATCGCCATGGATCCACTCCCCCCATTTGGTCCATAAACCCCTTAAGCACCTTGGCCGCTGCCGGCCTTCTTCTGGTCCTTGAGCTGGATCTATCTAGCCCCGGGTCCTGCACAGTATTAAAGTCCCCTCCTAAAATCAAGTTTCCTACCTCCAGGTCCGGTATACGCCCCAGCATCCGTCTCATAAATCCCACATCGTCCCAGTTCGGGGCATATACATTAACCAACACGACCTCCATTCCCTTCAGCCTGCCACTCACCATTACATATCTACCTCCTCTATCTGCTACGATGTTCTTTGCTTCAAATGCTACCCGTTTCCCCACCAAAATGGCCACCCCTCTGTTCTATGCGTCTAGTCCCAAGTGGAACACCTGTCCCACCCATCCTTTCCTTAACCTAACTTGGTCCGCCACCTTTATGTGCGTCTCTTGGAGCATAACCACGTCTGCCCTTAGTCCTTTCAAATGCGCGAGCACTCGGGCCCTTTTTATCGGTCCGTTCAGGCCTCTCACGTTCCACGTGATCAGCCTCACTCGGGGGCTACCTGCCCCCCTCCCGTGTCGACTAGCCATTACCTTCTCTAGGCCAGTCCCATATCCCGCCTCCGCGCTCCCACTCGCTCCCCCAGCGTCGCGTACCATCCCAGTCCACCCACTCTTTAGCCATTTCCTTTTGGATTTCCGCAGCAGCAACCCAGTTGTCCCCCCCCCCCCCCCCCGCTAGATCTCTTTCTAGCGTGATTGCTCCCCCCATATTACTTCCGTAAGTCAGCTGACTTCAACTGACCCCGGCTACTCCTGCTCACTCCTCGACCCCCCCCGTATGGGGAACTCCCATCCGCCTTGCGCCTGTCTTCCCGCCATATTCTTTCTGGCGCGGGAACATCCCTTTACCTGACCCTCCTCCTGTGGCGCAGCTCCCTTTCCCCTCCCCTTCCTCATTCTCCATCTATGTCCCGTCTTTCCCCCCTCACCGGCGCCCACATTTCCCAATGTCTCCCCCCCTTCCCAATTTACTTCTCAATTAACTTCAACCATAACATTAACAATAACATTTCCTGCAGCATCAGTCCCTCAGTTCCGATCCAATTTCTCCTCTTTGTTAAAGGTCCATGCTTCCTCCGCCGTCTCGAAATAATGGTGTCTCTCCTGATACGTGACCCATAGTCTTGCCGGCTGCAGCATCCCGAACTTCACCTTTTTATGCAACACCTCCTTGGCTCGGTTAATGCTCGCCCTCCTTCTCGCCACCTCCGCACTCCAATCCTGGTACACCCGTACCACTGCATTCTCCCATCTGCTACTCCGCACCTTTTTAGCCCATCTCAGGACCTCTTCTCTATCCTTAAGGCGGTAAAATCGCACGCTTATCGCCCTGGGTGGTTCTCCCGCTTTTGGTCTTCTCGCCGGGATCCGGTGTGCCGACTCCACCTCCAAGGGGCCCGTAGGGGCCTCAGCACCCATCAGTGAGCTCAGCATCGTACTTGCATAAGCTCCACAGTCCACTCCTTCCACACCCTCAGGGAGACCTAGTATCCGAAGGTTCTTCCTTCGCGCTCCGTTTTCTGGGGCCTCGATCCTTTCAGTGCACTTTTTATGAAGTGCCTCGTGCGTCTGTGTCTTAACCGCCAGGCCCAGGATCTCGTCCTCATTATTCGTCACCTTCTGCTCCACCACGTGGAGCTCTGTCTCCGGAGTCTTTTGTGTCTCCTTGAGCCCCTCAATTGCCTGTAGCATCGGGGTCAGCACCTCCCTCTTCAGCAGCTCCACGCACCGTCTCAGAAATTCATCCTGCTCGGGCCCCCATGTCACCTGCGCTTTCTCCGCCGCCATCTTGTGCTTCTCCCTTTCTGTCTCTTTGGTCGACGATTCCTCGCGCTGCAGCCGTCGCCGCCGGTTTATTCCTCCTTAGTTGGGGGGGGACTCCCTTCTCACTCACCCCACACCGGGTTGCGTCGCCCAAAAATTTCCCGTTGGGGCTCTTAAAAGAGCCCGAAGGTCCGTCGGACCTGGAGCCGCCGAAACGTGCGGCTAGCAAGGCATCACCGCAACCGGAAGTCAACCGGTCCTGACCACTGTTAGGAGGCCTGTACATAACTCCCATTATGGGTTTTTTTGCCTTTGTGGTTCCTCAACTCTACCCACACAGACTCCACATCATCCGACCCTATGTCGTTTAGTGCTATTGATTTAATTTCATTCCTAATTAACAAGGCAACCCCGCCCCCTCTGCCCACCTCTCTGTCTTTTCGATAGGTTGTGAATCCCTGAATGTTTAAATGCCAGTCCTGAACACCCTGCAACCATGTCTCTGTGATGCCTACCACATCATACCTGCCAGTCACAATCTGGGCCACAAGCTCATCTACCTTGTTCCGTGCACTGCGCGCATTTAAATATAGCACCTTTAATTCTCTATTGACCATCCCTTTTTGTTTTCTTAGTGTGGTGGACCTTGGTTTACTGAGCCTTTCCATACACTGTCATATTTTGTGGGATGGGGACAATCGTAACCACTCTTGAGTTTTGTCTGTTCGTGTTTTTTTTTATTCCTAAGCAGCTACGCTCCCCGCTGATTACTTCACCTCTTGGTTCCCTGACTTTCCCTTCCACCCCAATCTTTAGTTTAAAGTCCTATTGACCACCCTATTTACTCTTTTCGCCAGAACACTGGTCCCAGCTCGGTTCAGGTGGAGACCATCCCAACGGTATAGGTCCCCCCTGTCCCAAAACTGATACCAGTGTCCCATGAAAAGGAACCCCTCATTACCACACCACTCTTTCAGCCACGTGTCAACTTCCCTTATTCTTGCCTCCCTATGCCAATTTGCACGTGGCTCGGGCAGTAATCCGGAGATTATGACCCTTGAGGACCGGTTTTTAAAATTTGAATCCTAGCTCTTTATAATCTCTAAACAGGTCCTCTTTCCTAGACTTGCCTATGTTGTTGGTACCGACATGGACCACAACAACTGGATCCTTCCCCTCCCTCTCCAGTATCCTTTCAAGCCGGTCAGAGATGTCCCGCACCCTAGCACCAGGCAGGCAACATACCATGCGGGACTCTTTATCCTGCTCACAAAGGATACTATCTATCCCCCTGATAATAGAATCCCCAACAACTACAACTTGCCTATTTACTCCCTCCCCTTGAATGGCCTGCTGAACCATGGTGCCTTGGTCAGCTGACTCATCCTTCCTGCAACCCTGTTCGCCATCCACACAGGGAGCAAGTGCCTCATACCTGTTGGACAGAGTCAAGGGCTGAGGCTCCTGAGTTCCTGACTGCTGGTTCCCTTTACCTGCCTTTTACCTCCCATTTAGTTGGAGAAAATCCCGGAGAGTCCAGCAGTGGATGTCAGACAAGCTGTCCGACAATTTAGAGACAGTGAAAAGAGTCAAGTTGAGGGATGGGCAATGGTGACACAAGAGCTGGGTGTCGGCAGCATGCATATGGAAACTGATCAGTTATTTTTGGATGATGACACAGAGGGCAGCATGCAGATGAGAAAGAGGGGAGCAGGGATAAATCCTTGGGGAATTGCAGAGGCAGTGATACAGGAGCAGTGAAAGACATCATTGCAGGTTATTCTCTGATTACAATTGGATAATTAAGAATGGATCATAAGGTGTGTAGTCCCACTGAAATGAATAATGGTGGAGAGGGATTGGAACAGGAGGATGTGGTCAACAGTGTCACAAGCTGCTGACAGGTCGAGAAGAAGAAGAAGGAGGCCTAGTTTCTCTTCGGCACAAATCATAAAAATGTCATTTACGACTTTGCTAAGAGCAGTTTTGGCACTGTGCAGGGCTGGAAACCCGATTGCAGGGATTCAAGAAAAGATGGACTTGGATTGGGGAAGGAGGAAACAACAAGTTCAAAGTTTACAGAGGAAAGTGAAATTAGAAATAGGGCAAGGACACATTGGGCAATGGCTGTTTTTGAGCCTAAGTGTAACTTGGAAGAGCAAAGAACGGGGTTGATCATTAGAGGATTGGCTGTGGACAATATCAGCTCACATTTTGTAAAATTCATTTACAGGATGTGGGCATTGCTGGTTGGGCCAGAATTTATTGCCCAGCCCTAGATGCCCTTTAGGTGGTGGTGAGTTGCCTTCTTGAACTGCTGCAGTCCTGTGGGGATCCAGCGATGGTAATGCCATTGAATGACAAGGGGCGTTGGCTAGATCCTCTCTTGTAGGAGATGGTCATTGTCTGGCACTTGTGCGGTATGAATGTAACTTGCCACTTGTCAGCCCAAGCCTGGATATTGACCAGGTCTTGCTGAATTTGGGCATGGACTGCTTCAATATCTGAGGAGTCACGAATGGTGCTGAACATCATCCCCACTTCTGGTCTTACGATGGAAGGGAAGCCATTGATGAAGCAGCCTAGCCACCAACCCCACCCCCACCCCCCCGCCCGATTCTCATGGGCTCCAGTTTTGCTCGGACTCCTTGATGCCATACCCGGTCAAATGCTGCCTTGATGTCAAGGGCAGTCACTCCCACCTCACCTCTGGAAATCAGTTCTTTTGTCCATGTTTGAACCAAGGCTGCAGTGAGGACTGGAGCCTTTGAAGTTTTATTCCTTCTGCAAACTTTGAAACTGCCCAAGTCGAGGTCATTAATAGATTGAAAAAAAAAAACATCGTCCGAATACGGATGGAAGTAGTGAACTTACATGAGCTGGCAAAATCGGGGGTGGATACCAATATAGTTGGTTAGGTTATATGGAAGGAGAGATTAATAATAATAATCTTTATCATTGTCACAAGTAGGCTTACATTAACACTGCAATGAAAGGGCCACATGTGGCGCACTGGGTAGCACTGGGACTGCGGCGCTGAGGACCCGGGTTCGAATCCCGGCCCTGGGTCACTGTCCGTGTGGAGTTTGCACATCCTCCCCGTGTCTGCGTGGGCTTCACCCCCACAACCCAAAATGTGCATGTTAGGTGGATTGGTCACGCTAATTTGCCCCTTAATTGGAAAAAAAAATAATTGGGTACTCAATTTATAAAAAAGAAAAAAAAAACACTGCAATTAAGTTATTGTGAAAAGCCCCTAGTCACCACACTCTGGTGCCTGTTTGGGTCCACAGAGGGAGAATTTAGAATGACCAATTTACCTAACATCACGTCTTTCGGGACTTGTGGGAGGAAACAGGAGCACCCTGAGGAAACCGGAGCAGACACGGGAAGAACGTGCAGACTCTGCACAGTGACTCAAGCTGGGAATCGAACCTAGGGACCTGGTGCTGTGAAGCAACAGTGCAAACCATTGTGTTATCATGCCGCTCATTAAAGGAAGATAGGAAAACAGTGAAAGAGCAGAAAGAGCATGATATTTCCAAGAAGCAGTTAGATATAGCACTTGTGGTGAAGAGGATCAAAGGATTAGGAGGAAGGCGGAATCAGGCTATTAAGTTCAGCAATGATAATGATGAATAGTGGAGCAGGCTCGAAGGGCTGAATCGCCTCCTGCAGCTCCTATTTTTTATGCTTCTATAAATTGAGATAGAGTTGATATTGGAGAATGAGATGCCACTCAGTGTTGACGCTGAGAGAAGAAATCAGTGAAGTTGCCATTCAGAGCCACAGTTTATTGGCTCCTTCGAAAGACAGCACCTTTGACAGCGCAGCACTCCCTCAGTACCTCATTCGTGTGTCAGCCTAGATTTTTGGATCCCAGGCCTAGACAATCAATAGAATTAAGGGAGAGGTTAAGGACATAGAACACCACATTAAAAGAAAAAAATGGTGGAAGCAGAAAGTGAATCAATTGTGCATAAATAAAAAGGAAAATTTAGAGCATTGGGTTAAGTGTGGTAGGCATAGGCACAATGGGCTGATAGGTGCCTTTCTGTTCAGATAACCGAGTGCAACCATAAGTACAGATTCAATTACACCATTTCATCGTATAAAAACTGGCTTCAATTTAAATAGGTCTAGGGAACTGGATTGGGCATCTGGGAACAAAGCGTGAAATCAGCCACGAGCAGAGACAAGTACAATCACTTTAAATCAATCCAGCTCTTAGTGGGTCTGAAGTCATCTTACAAAACATCTTTTCCTCCGTCCCTCAGCTGTCAGGGTTATTCTGAGGCAATATAGACAGCAGTTGCAGGGAGCTTGTGCCAGCTGGACCAAGGTTAAGGTCTTGGACACATTACTGGGGCAGGACTTAAACCCGTGATGACTATTCCAGTTATGAAGAGGTGTCATATTGGACTCAACACATTAACTCTGTTTCTCGCTCCATAGATGCTGCCAGTCCTGGTGAGCTCTCCCAACATTTTCTGTTTTTATTTCAGATTTCCAGCATCCGCAGTATTTTGCTATTACTATTCCTGTTGTAGCACTGACATTCTTACATTAAAACAGTGACAGCACTTCAAAAATACTTTATCGGTCATGGGGGGGGGGGAAGAGAAAAGAGAGAGAGAGCGAGAGAGAGGAAGAAAGACAGACAGACAGACACAGAGACAGGCTGATGCTCTGAGGACAAGGTTTAAAATCCCAGCAGGGCAGCTGTTGAAATTTAAATTCCATTTACAAATCTGGAATGTAAAGCTCGTCAATAACGTTGGTCAATGCCCGAAGGCGGATCTTGTTAGTGTGGAGATCAACCTCTCCACCCTGTGCCCTGGCATGGCAGTGAGGGGGGGACCTGCTGGAATTCGTGACACTTCAGAAGGTCAAATTTGAACAGAGGGAAAGGATGGAGGGGTTCTACAATTCATGGGTGTTATTCATTATGCATTTTCGAGAATTGGATTACATCGAACGTTAGAGGAGGGGGAAAATGTGTTAATGGTGACTATGGGCGATTCCGGATTCCTTTTTGTCATTTGCTTATGTTAACATGTGGGCCAATGTTTGGGGGTTTGGTGTAAGGATGGGATCGTTGTCATTGATATGGGGATTGACATGGCATTCGTTACTGATTATGGTTTATTGTTGGATGTAAATTTGGGAGAAAATGTGAAAAAGTAGAATAAAAATATTAAAATAAAAAAAAATAATGCTAGCCAATGTCCACAGCGATGTGGTTGACTTACTGCCCTCTGAAATGGTCCAGCAAGCCACTCGGTACAAGCGTAATTAAAGAATTAAAAAAGAGCCTTCTTGTTTAAAGTGCCACATTCACAACAAAAAAGTTACAGGAAGTTTTTTATTAAGCTACAAATATTAAAAGAGAATGGTGTAAATGAATAAACAAAATACCACCCACTCAACTATGAAGTGTACCAATATAAGGGTAGAGTTTTGATGTTTGGCAGGTTCCTTAATATACCATTACGACTTCCTTCTACCTCCTTCGAACTGCATGTAATTAGCAATTACAGTCTTCTCTTGACAGTTTGAAGTCACTTTTCTGCTAAAAAGAATTTAAATTACCCTATAATATGAATTAAGTATTACTAACATGGCAAAGTGGGAATTTAGTGCTATTTGAATTAAGTAATAGATGGCAATTTGCAAGGTTTTGAGCTCTGCTCGACATAATGTATCTTTTAGGTACATGCACACAGATTGATATTACAAATCTGCCTTCACTCCAGGGAAAGTGAATTTTGGGATTTGGATTACCTATTTATAACATGGTTTATATTTGAAAAAATATCCAAATTAAGATTTGGATATCGGATATACTGACATGGAAGGCACCCCCGCACTATCTTATCATTTATGCTGCTGGCCATAACCAGTTGTGAATGGGCAGGGTATATTGTGTTTTAATACAGAACATATATGTATCTTTCACAAGCTTAATCAGCTTTTAAAGGACTCAAATTCCGAGTGATCCATCAGTGAGTCACCCAACAGGCTTTACTATAACCATATACGTATAAACACTTATATGTATAGGCTTTGCCCTCTTCCAGACCCTTCCATCAGGCAGAAGATACAGAAGTCTGAAGACCCTCATATGCAGACATAGGAACAGCTTCATCCCCACAGCTACCAGACTCAACGACTCTGCCTTGGACTGATCTGTTCCCTGTAAGAGCACTATTCACGACGCCCTATGCTGCTCTTGTTTGGCCCTTGTTTCGCACTGTAACCAGTTGATGTACCACTGTCAATGTACTCTGTTGATTATTCTTTTATCTACCATGTATGTACAGTGTACGTTCCCTTGGCTGCAGAAAAATACTTTTCACTGTACTTCGGTACCTGTGACAATAAATAGTAATCAATCAACATTTGTAGGAAGCTTCATTCATCCTAAACATTCTGACGAAAAAATATATTGTTACCAGGTGTAAAACTCAGATCAAATATGCTTGTGTTCAGTGTGCCAAACACTGAATGCATGAGCAATCTGCCAGAAATTGTGCATCAAGTGCAGGTCTCACTATGTTACATCTCTAAAGTAATTATGTAATGATTGCTTTGTGGTCAGCTGGGTGCTTGCCACAGACAAAACCATTAATACAGAAGAATCTCCAAATCCAATAGAAATTTACAATTGGTTGTAGGGTTTTTGTCTTCCCAAATAGAGAGAGTACACACAGCCTTCTATGCAGAGACATGGCCTTTCTTTCCAATCCAAACTTGTTAAGTGCAGGGTGACAGAGCTAGGGCCCAAGGGGTCACATGATTTTAGACAAATAGGTATAATGTACTCTAATAGCGCATCAGAAATACTGTCCATCAGCTTGTGCAATGACTTACAGAACTGACTGAAGAAATTTGGTGTGATTGGATTGTTGGTGAAGCTTGGGATTCTTCATCCTTTACTCAAGTGAGTAAGGGTTACTGGGGGATAGTCTATTGTGTGCAGGGCACAATGGACCAAACGTCTTCAGGCATTGGAATGCTGGGTCAACCGCAGAGAGTTTACTTGATTCTAAGGTAATAATTGTTGAACCATCTCAAACCAAGAGATTTTGTTTACCTCAAAGAGCTATAGTCACGAGTTGGTAATCAAACATGGAACGAGCATTGTGTTGAGTCCTCACGAAGTTGACAAAAAGTACAAGGGTCTCTTCAGAAGCAGTATGCTGAGCAGCACGATGCGCAGCACGGTAGCACAGTGGGTAGCACTGTTGCTTCACAGCTCCAGGGTCCCAGGGTTTGATTCCCGGCTTGGGTCACTGTGCGGAGTCTGCACGTTCTCCCCGTGCCTGCGTGGGTTTCCTCCGGGTGCTCTAGTTTCCTCCCAGTCCAAAGATGTGCAGGTTAGGTGGATTGGCCATGCTAAATTGCCCCGAGTGTCCAAAAATGTTAGCTGGGGTTACGGGGATAGGGTGGAAGTATGGGCTTAATTAAGGTGCTCCTTCCAAGGGCTGGTGCAGACTCGATAGGCCGAATGGCCTCTTTCGGCACTGTAAATTCTTTTGAAAAGATGTACAAATTCATTAAAACATTCTCCAGATTAGGTGCTGAATATAGCTCATTGATTATTGGCTTCACTGAATAAGGTACAGAATTTCAGCACTAACACCTTCTCCATCTGAAACCCAGTCATGGTTGGCACCTAACATGGTACAAAAGCACACGGTCGTGTTCTTGGCTTTTACAGAATGCCGTACAGCTGTTTTTGCATAGTTTTAGAGTCTCTTCATTGGCTCTCTGCTTTCAGAATGGTGAAAAGATGCACGTGTCAGTGACTTTATGTTTATGGGCCTTCAATTTAAACAAATGGAGATGAGGGGCGAATTGGCTTTGGTGAATTTGGATCAAAATCCTGGACCTCCCTCCCTAATAGCATTGTGCGTGTACCTGTACCACATGGACTGCAGCAGCACCACTTTGGAGGGCAATTAGAGATGGACAGTAAATGATGGCCAAGCGAACATGGTCCATATCCCATGAATGAATAAAAAGATGGTCAAAATGCAATGGAAAATATACGAGGGAATAATTTATAACTCTTATCAGGAATAAAGGTTTCACGAGAAAAGTGGTATGACAATAACCAAATAGGAAGTTTAAGGATTTGGTGGGTTGGGGAGGATGGGCTTGGCTGCAACAGGCCCATGCAATGGGAGTTTCTGGCTGGAATAAACCTGCAGCGTCGAACAGTGATGGAGCATCGGGGGCAGTTAGTATTTTATTTTAAAGGCCAGTGATTCTTGAATGAGGAGGCCATGAATTGTTTTTAAACTGTAGGGCCAGTATTATTGAAAAACCAAGGCTTCCTCCAATCACACCACCACCCACACCACACCACTTGACCCCCTCAGGTGTGAGGTGATTCATTTTGGAAGGAATAACAGGAAGACAGAGTACTGGGCTAATGGTAAGATTCTTGGTAGTGTGGATGAGCAGAGAGATCTCGGTGTCCATGTACATAGATCCCTGAAAGTTGCCACCCAGGTTGAGAGGATTGTTAAGAAGGCGTACGGTGTGTTAGCTTTTATTGGTAGAGGGATTGAGTTTCGGAGCCATGAGATCATGTTGCAGCTGTACAAAACTCTGGTGCGGCCACATTTGGAGTATTGCGTGCAATTCTGGTCGCCGCATTATAGGAAGGATGTGGAAGCATTGGAAAGGGTGCAGAGGAGATTTACCAGGATGTTGCCTGGTATGGAGGGAAGATCTTATGAGGGAAGGCTGAGGGACTTGAGGCGGTTTTCGTTAGAGAGAAGGTTAAGAGGTGACTTAATTGAGGCATACAAGATGTTCAGAGGATTAGATAGGGTGGACAGTGAGAGTCTTTTTCCTTGGATGATGATGTCTTGCACGAGGGACATAGCTTTAAATTGAAGGGAGATAGATATCGGACAGATGTCAGAGGTAGGTTCTTTACTCAGAGAGTAGTAAGGGCGTGGAATGCCCTGCCTGCAACAGTAGTGGACTCGCCAACATTAAGGGCATTTAAATAGTCATTGGATAAACATATGGATGATAAGGGAATAGTGTAGATGGACTTTAGAGTAGTTTCACAGGTCGGTGCAACATCGAGGGCCGAAGAGCCTGTACTGCGCTGTACTGTTCTATGTTCAGCCAACATACCCCACCAAGGAACAAGATGTGCACCTGAGTAGCTTTATAAACAGCATGGAAATTCAATTAATACATGCAATTACCCTAAAAACACATCAGTTCAAGAGATGAGCCCTTCGCCCTCACCTTCTGTCCCGCTTGAGATGCAGGATGCATCCGAGAGATGCAAGATTGCATCTGATGCTAAGAAAAGTTGGGTGAAATCCAAAATCTAGCTTTGAACTCGGGGAGCTTTCAGCTTCAACAGCATGAAACACTACACTGAAAACTGCAGAAAGTACAGAACCCAAACAAAAAAAAGTGAGGCTCATTGACATTTGTTTTACAAAAGCTCTACACCCTTTGAAGAAAATGCTGCCTGTTCCTATGTCTAGGCAGGCAGCAAATGTTCAATAATTCCTGGAGTATTACTTGTAATTTGTTACTTGCAAAAATTTAAAGATGGGCACATTTAGAAACACAGATGCACTTAAGGGAAAGGGAGATAAAAATGGGGGAATAATGGAACAGCCCAAGCTGGAATAGATCAAAGAAGAGGTATGGCCGGAGGACCACGTGAAGCCTAAACATCAGCATAGACCTGCTGGGCCAAACGATCCATTTCTGTCGTAATTCCAGCAATAGACACATATTTTCCCTTGGATATTGAAACTTTTACATACATGAAAAAAATAAGACAACTCACGTTTGCATACAAAGATAAATGAAATGAATAAACAAACTTACACAAACATAGCATCCATTACGTACATAGCATAGTGATGAGAAAGGTTTCCATCCCAAATCTGCTCCTTCACCAAGAATGTCAACTTCAACACCTGTAACACTGTCTAGCTCCAGCCCTACCTTAGCTACCTGCTGTGGCAACCCTCATCCCTGCCTTTCTTACTCCTAGACTTGACAGGCCTGGCTGCCCTCCCATCTTACAGCCTCCATAAACTCAAACTCATCTAATCTTTGGCTGCCCGTATCCAGATTCGCACCAAATCCTGTTCGCCCCTCAGCCTGGTGGTTGCTGACCTACCTTGGCATCTGTCTGACGACACCTCAGTGTTAAAATTCTCATTCTCGTTTCCCATCAATGGGCTCACTCCATTCTATCTTTTAACCTTTTCCAGCTAGTGACCCACCAGCCACTGAATCCTCTACAGGTCTCTATTTCTGAATACTTGCACATCACTGAGTTTAATCACTTCACCACTGATGGCCGACCCTTTAGGTATCTCGGCCCCAAGCTCCAGAATTGTCCCAAAACCTCTCTACCCTTTGTAATGATGTGTTTAACCAAGCTTTTGGTCACCTGTCCTAAATCATAGTTCCCCTGGAAAAACATGTTGCCCTTCTCAAGGGCCATTAGGGATGGGCAATGAATGCTGACTCAGCTAATGAATCGCTCATCTCTTGAATTAAAAAAATCTCTCATGGCTCAGAATCAAATGTTGTTTGACAAGTCTCCCGTGAAGCACCTCGGTGTGTTTAACTACATTATGGGCACTATACAAATGGAAATGATTGCTGCTGTTGAAATAAATAGCTATAAATAGCTAGATAATCAGTTTAGTCACATTAGTTAATGAATATAAATGTTGGCACATACACCAGAACCTCCTTTCTCTCCAATTCGTGTAATGAGATCCGCGCAAACCTCGGAAGTGAGACTCAAATCCATGGTACAAATAGATACAGAAGCAAGAATGCGACCACTGAGTCAAGGCTGACTGCTGGAAGCTTCGAATATTCTCAATATTCAACCTAATCATATCTCATCATATCACATATACTAGTGGCCTACGGGACGTTTCTTTCTGAATGTCAAGAAACAGGATAAGACTCAAGGGCCATTAAAGTGAGCACTGGATTTTTCTCATGGGCATGCTGACAAACAGTTGTAATTCAAGTCCTACCAAGCCATGCGTGACCAGGAGCAAAGAATTACACCTATGTCTTTCCAGAGGAACTATGATTTAGTGCTTGTATACGCACAAAAATACAACTGTCAGAGTGTATGGCATCTGGCCTATTCTTTAAAAGGAGGAATTTCTATCAAGCCATATTCAATTGCTATTTATTATTAATCTATTCAATTTACTCCTCGGCACAAAGTTAGCATGTAGGTACAGCAAGTAATTAGGAAGGCTATCTCAGAACAATGCTCTCTTAGATAAATGGAAATAAATTGCACGAATGAAAGTTCTGGTGTATGTGCCAACGTTTATATTCATAGAATTAACAGCGCAGAAGGAGGCCATTCGGCCCATCGAGTCTGCCCCAGCCCTTGGAAAGAACACTCGACTTACGTCTACACCTCCACCCTATCCCCATAACCCCACCTAACCTTTTTGGGTATTAAGGACAATTTAGCGTGGCCAATCCGCCTAACCTGCACATCTTTGGACTGTGGGAGGAAACCGGGGCACCCAGAGGAATCCCACGCAGACACGGGAAGGAGCAAACTCCACACAGACAGTGAACCAAGCCGGAAATTGAACCTGGGACCCTGGAGCTGTGAAACAACAGTGCTAACCACTGTGCTACCGTGCCACCCTATTTATTAACTAATGTCAATAAAACAGATTATCTAGTTATGTATTTCAGCAGCAGCAAATGATTTCCATTTATGTAGTGCCTATAATGTAGCTAAACACTCCGAGGTGCTTCACGGGGGACTTGTCAAACAACCTTATTGCAAGCGCTTTGGAGCACAGGAACAAGGAAGTCTTGCTACAGTTGTAAATAGCTTGCGTGAAACCAGTGTCTTTTATGCAGTTTTGGAAAGATATACTTGCCTTGCGGAAGGTAGAAAAATTCATTAGCTAGGTTCCTGGGATAAGAGATGGTAGTCACATGATGAGAGGTTGAGAAAACAGGGGCTCCTCTCAGGAATTTAGAAGAATGAAAAGTGATCTCATTGAAACATAGAAGATTCTGATCGGATTTGTTTCTGAGGTGCTTTCCCTTGGCTTGAGTCCAGAATAGTAGGGCAGTCTCTGCATTAAGGGTTGTTCATTTAGGACTGAGACGAGGAGAAATCCTTCACTCTGTGTGCTGGGAATCCTTCAAATTCTTTCCCCCAGGTTTGTGGATGCTCCATAATTGAACATATTCAATAGATCTTTCATTTCTCAGGGAATCCTGGTATATGGGGAACAGGCACAGTGGCTACTGCTGCCTCAGCGCCAGGGACCCAGGTTGATTCTGGCCTTGGGTAACTGTCCGTGTGGAGTTAGTGTGGGTTTTCTCTGGGTGCTCCAGTTTCCTCCCTCAGTCCAGGCATGTGCAGGTTAGGTAGGGTGATGGAGCATAGGGTGGGAAAATGGTCTTGGGCAGGCTCAATGAGCCGAATGGCCTCCTTCTGAATTGTAAGGCTTCTAAGGCTAGAAGGTGGAGCTGAGGCAGATGTTCAACTTTGATTGCACTGAATGGATCAGCAGGCTCGAGGTCACGCAGTCTACACCTGCTCCTATTTTTTATATTCGGTCTAGAAGAAATGCTATACAATTTGCAAAACAATCTAAATGGATTAAATAAAATAGATGATAGGCTTTTGATAACTTTGTCAATTATTACTAAACTGCAGTTGCAAATTACTATAACAAATTGCAATAAATATATTTAACTCTTTAACAAATTCTCACTTTTTAAAATGCTACTGGTAAAATAAACATTTAAAAGACTAACTGCACTTTAATAGAGGTTGATTTCCAGATTATTTTCAAAAGCACCAACAGTGCCATATTTGGGATATTGTGGATGAACATCCCTAAACCCAAACTATTTGTCAAAACAGCCTAAGAATATGGTAAGGCAGAGTAACTCACTCAGCATCTTACAAAATTGAACACCAGGTTATTAAGTTAAGTTGCACTGAACAAACCTTGAATAATGTCAAATGCTGGATATGAAAGAAGCACAAGTTAATAATTGAACTATTCTGAGATTTATCATTGGAGCAATAACATATTTTAAAATCATCAAGGACAGCACCTGGCTGTTTCATATTTTTCCTGGTTGACCTTGGGTGTAAATTGCAAGGAGTGAATTGCAAAGTAACGAGCACATCTAAAGCTGTACATTTACTCTTTACAGGTAAAGAGGGTAGCATGTGCATACATTCTCTTTCATGTCACTTGAACTATTACTCTGGTTAGGAAGTTAAATAGATTGGTGACAAACACTTGAAAGTTCAGGTGGCAAAATTATACAGTTATTATAGTCGATTATTCCTGAAAGAAAATATAAAACATGCTACAACATGCTAAAAAATAAACATGACAAAATACAGGGTGCAACTCCTCAATAAACCAATCCTTAGATTCTCTTCTCTGCCTCTCTGTAGTGGCAGTAGGGGAACATTTTGGTGGTAATGATCAGAATTCAGTTATTTTTAACATAATTATGGAAAGTGACAAAGACAGAACAGAAGTTAAAGTTCCATATTGGGGTAAGGCCAATTTTATTAAGCCGAATGATTTAACAAAAGTGGACTGGAAACAGTTACTTGAAAGTAAATCAGCGTTGAGAACAGTGGGAGGCATTCGAAGGGGAGATTCAAGTGGTCCAATACTACAGAAAGTAGAGGGGAATATAGAAAGTGCAAGGATGAAATAAAAAAGGAGATGAGGTGAGCAAAAAGAGGGCATGAAAGGATATTGGCAGATAACTTAAAAGAGGAACCAAACTTGTTGTATCAATACATTAAGAGTAACAGGATAACAAGGGCGGCACGGTGGCATAGTGGTTAGCACTGCTGCCTCATGGCGCCGAGGACCCGGATTCAATCCCGGCCCTGGGTCACTGTCCATGTGGAGTTTGCACATTTTCGCCGCGTCTGCTTGGGTCTCACCCTCACAACCCAAAGGTGTGCAGGATATGTGAATTGGCCACGCTAAATTGTCCCTTACGTGGTAAAAAATAATTGGGTACTCTAAATTTTTTTTTCTTTAAAGAGTAAGAGGATAAGTAAGGGAAGAGTACAGCTTACAAAGACCAAAAAGATAACCTGTGTGTAGAGGTGGAAGATGTAGGTATGGTTCTTAATGAATACTTTGCGTCTGTCTTCACAGAAGAGGACGATGATGCTGCAGTTGAAGAGGGGAATATTGATTGAGATAAACATAGGGAGGAAAGAAGTAAGGGGATTAGTATCCTTGAAAGTGGATAAATCACCGGGGCCAGATGAAATGCATGCCAGGCTCCTAAAAGGATCGAACCCGGGTCCTCGGTGCCGTGCTAACCACTGCACCACAGAGGAAATAGCGGATGTTCTGACCATCATTTTCTAATCCTCATTCGATGCAGATGTGATGCCGGAGAATTGGTGGGCTGCATACATGGAAAATAGGAGTAGGCCATTCGGCCCTTTGAGCCTGCTCCGCCATCCTTTACGATCATGGCTGATCATCCAATCGAGTAACCTGTTCCCGCTTTCTCCCCATATCCTTTGATTCCTTTTGCCCCAAGAGCTATATCTAGCTCCTTCTTCAAGCATACAATGTTTTGGCTTCAACTGCTTTCTGTGGTAAAGAATTCCACAGGCTCACCAGTCTCTGGGTGAATAAGTTTTTCCTCATCACTATCCTAAATGATCTACCCCGTATCCTCAGACTGTGACCCTTGGTCTGGCCTCCCCGCACCATTGGTAACACCATTTCTGCACCTACACCATTTGGCTCTGTTAGAATTTAAATAGGTTTCTATCAGATGCCCCCTCATTCTTTTAAACACCAGCGAATGCAATCCTAAACAACTCAATCTCTCCTCATACGTCAGTCCTGCCGTCCAGGAATTAAGTCTGGTAAACCTTCGATGCACTCCCTCCAAAGCAAGAACATCCTTCATTAGATAAAGCAGACCAAATCGGCACACAATATTCCAGGTGTGGTGTCACCAAGGCCCTATTTAACTGCAACAAGATATCGCTACTCCTGTACTCTAATCCTCTCACGAGAAGGCCAAGATACCATTTGCCTTCTTTGCCCCTAGATGCTTACTTCCAGTTACTCATGTACAAGGGCACCCAGGTCTTATTACACATCCCCTCTCTCAATCTATGGGCATTCAAATAATAATCTGCCTTCCTGTTTTTGCATTTATTAGCATTATACAGTATTTGCCATGCAGATGCCCACTCACTCAACAAGTCCAGATCACACGGAAACATCTTTGCATCTTCCTCACAGCTCACCCTCCAATCCAGCTTTCTGTCATCTGCAATTTTGAAGATATTACATCTAGTCCTCTCATCCAAATCATTAATAGATGTATTCTGACAGCTGGGGTCCTAGCAATCACTGATCCTTGCAGGACCCCACTGCTCACTGCCTGCTACTTGGAAAAAGATCCGTTCATTCCTACTCCTGGTTTCCTGTCTGCCAAAAGGTTTCCTATCCATCAATACACGGGCAGCACGGTAGCATTGTGGATAGCACAATTGCTTCACAGCTTCAGGGTCCCAGGTTCGATTCCGGCTTGGGTCACTGTCTTTGCGGAGTCTGCACATCCTCCCCGTGTGTGCGTGGGTTTCCTCCGGGTGCTCCGGTTTTCTCCCACAGTCCAAAGATGTGCAGGTTAGGTGGATTGGCCATGATAAATTGCCCTTAGTGTTCAAAATTGCCCTTGGTGTTGGGTGGGGTTACTGGGTTATGGGGATCGGGTAGAGGTGTTGACCTTGGGTAGGGTGCTCTTTCCAAGAGCCGGTGCAGTCTCGATGGGCCGAATGGCCTCCTTCTGCACTGTAAATTCTATGATAATCTACACTACCCCCAATCCCACTTGCTTCAATTTTACCCACTAATCTCTAATGTGGGAACCTGGTCGAAAGCCTTCTGAAAGTCCAAATAAACTACATGCGTTGGCTCCCCCTTGTCAACTCTACCAGTTACATCCTCAAAGAATTCCAGTAGGTTTGTCAAGCAGGATTTCCCATTCGCAAATCCATGTTGACTTTGGCCGACAAGTGCTCTGCTATTAAATCTTTTATAATGGACTTGAGACCCCCCAGCCCCACCCCCGACTACCGACGCCAGGCTGACTGGTCTGTACGTTGTATCTTGGTTTAAAAGTGGAGCACGTTATAGACAGAATAATTACAGGACAGTCAGTCTGATCTCATTAGTGGGCACATTATTGGAAACAATTCTGAGTCGGGTTATTTTGTTTTACAATGTGTTTTTTAGAAAAGCTTTTCAATTTGACAAAATCTTACAAAACATGCAAATTTTTATAACCCCCCAAAACATCCAACAAGAAAAAATATGAATGAGAACATAATCCCACACCCCCTGTAACCAGACCCTCCCCCAGACACAATCTCGCTCACCCCCACCCCCCAGAAACTGACTGTGATTAGTTCCTTGAAGTAATAAAACCTTCGATGGAACCCCCTGACTGATCCACTCACCCTGTACTTAACCTTCTCCATGTCCAAAACTCCATTAGATCCCCAAACCATGACGGGGCACTTGGTGGAGTTGGAGTTTTAGGTGCAGCTGAAACACTACCTTAAGCTGGATCAAGCCCAGTCTCACACGAGGACATTGAGTTCTCCCTGCGAAGGGCCTCACTCCACAACTCATCATCTTCTACAAGCCCCAGCTCCCCCTCCTACTTCACTTTCAATCCGTCCACTAAGTTTGCTTCTTCTGAAAGGACCAGGCCATAGATTCCCTGTGTGTTCCCCTCCTCTGAACCCGCAAATAAAAGGATCTTTTCCATTAGTGATGTCAGCGGCTCCACTGGGAAAGTCGGGAAAGTCTTCTGCACTAAATTCCAAACCTGGAGATATCTAAATGAGTTTGACCCAGAGAGCCCGTAATTCACCATTAGTTCCGGTAAACTGACAAATCGCCCCATCAAAAACAAGTCTCCTATTCTCTCTAACCCCTTCCTTCCCTACGCCCAAACATGGTGTTAAACTTCGCCGGCTCAAACAGCTGATTTGAACAAATAGGGGCCAACTTTGACAAAGACCCAAGTCTGGGTCACCACACTGCCCAGCACCTTTTCGATGTTGGCCGCCCAGTAATCAAAAAAAGCAAATTAGGCAGTGCAAGGCCCCCCGGACTGTCTGCCCCACTGTAAAACTGTCCTATAATATTCCACCAGAAATCTATTCAGTCTTGCAGCCTTACCAGTTTGCATCTGTCCTATAGCTGCTAAGACTTCTTCAGAATCTAACAGTGGCTCCAACTCTTCGCACTCCTCCTCGCCACCACCAAAAATTCCAGACTCTCCAAAAATGCCAACGCCCTGATAAATCTGAACAGTGCTCCCCTCCCATCCACAGTCCCAATTTCCTTTGGCTCACTGTTGGACCCTTTTCTTCTCTCGGAAGCTGTGGAATCATACCACCATTGCCTGTGACGACTTGCTCACCAAGGCTTCTGTTGGAGAGTTCGGTGGGCCCTATCCAATCTGGATGGGACATCTGCCCCTCCCCCGCCCACCCCTCCCACAACAGCTTCCTAAAAATCTGAGAAAACTACTCAATGGAATTCAGGCCCTCCGGCAACCCCATGATTCTGAGGTCTTGTCTTCTTGACCTGTTCTCCAGGTCATCCACTTTCACCTTCAGGATCTTGTTTCTCTCCCCCACCAATGAGACTCAGCCTCCAGCAAAGTGACTTGATCCCTGTGCTTTGACAGGATTTTCTCCACTCTTCACCACCTCTCCCTGCTTTTTTGCAGCTTCCAAGATTTTCTCCACCGTCTCCCAAATCCTCAATCAATTTTTTGAGAGTTTCATCACCTGCCCTTGTTTTTCGAAGTGCTGCCAAAGCTGCTTCTCAAACTCAGAGACCAGTACCTCCGCCAGCATATCCACCGTGAAATGAACGACTGCACCCACTGAAGATGAGTCTGCCATCTTCCCTACTGGTGAGCCACATGAACTGAATCCGTCAAAAGGTTTCCACTTGTAACTTTCTTTCCACTGGTATTTTGTTGAAATTTTCAACATTATTTTGCCGACGGGTTCACTAACCTTTAGCTAGGCAGAGTTTGTTCACCCAAACTGCTCGGGAATCTGGCAAAAAGGACCAAAAAAACAAGTACCCTGGCGGGAGCTACTAAGTATATGACCTTCTCCTACATGCCGCCACCAAAGTCTTGAGTCAGGTTAAACGGTCACTT